>NC_085039.1:5396446-6611933 GCF_963692335.1 Osmerus eperlanus | reverse complement strand
GCTTCACTTTGTTTTTGTATATGGTAAAGTTGTCACAATACGACGGTGGGTCACAATGACTAAGATGCTTACTAAGAATCTAGGAGGCTTAACCCCCTGTCTTAAACCAGAGGTGACGAGTCTCGGTATAATCCTGGACTCAGATTTGAATTTCAACTCTCACATTAATAAAGTGACCAAAACTGTTTTCTTTCACCTGAGGAATATAGCAAAGGTACGACCATTCATAAACCAAAATGATGCAGAGAAGTTAATTCATGCTTTTATATCAAGCCGGCTGGACTACTGTAACGCACTTTTCACTGGTCTTCCCAAGAAAACCACTGAAAGACTACAGCTCATTCAAAATTCTGCAGCTAGATTATTAACCAAAACTAAAAGGAGAGAACACATTAGTCCTGTCCTAGCTACTTTACACTGGCTCCCCGTTACCTTCAGAATTGACTTTAAGGTCCTTTTCCTCACATACAAAGCTCTACACGGACAAGGACCTAGCTACATTGCTAACTCCCTTATAAACTACACACCAGCTAGAACACTGCGATCATCAAATGCAGGCCTATTAGAGGTCACCAGAAGCAGTCATAAGAAGATTGGTGATTCAGCCTTTGTCAATTACGCCCCAAAACTGTGGAACAAATTACCCATAAATATTAGGGAAGCAAACACGCTAGACATTTTGAAAAGACAGCTTAAAACCTACCTTTTTACCGAAGCATTTAAGTAATTTTATCTCAGAAGGGTTTTATTACTTTTATTAGTTATATTATTGTTTTTATAGATTTGCTATTTTTATTATTACTTTTATCACTTGTATTATTGTTTTTATTTATTTTATGTAAAGCAGCACCTTGAGCTACAATTCTTGTATGAAATGTGCTATATAAATAAAGTCTTACTTACTTACTTACAGATGAGTCAGAATGACCCGAAGATAACACAAGGGTTAAATGGAAGTCACTAGGACAGTGGCTACTGCAGTCTGCTCCAAACTGGGCTAGACCTGTAGAGTTAAACCAATTATGTAATGCTTGTTGCTAAGACACGTCAGGGAAAGATTCTCTTCTAGGGCTGAATTTGTGATTTGGTTATCTGCCAAGTTTTTAAGTTTATCAGCTGAGCGTTTTGCCAATTCTCAGCTTCTCTAAATATGTGTGCTTGTTTGCATTAATCAAAGTAGAACAAGTAAGAAGTACTATATAGTACTATATAATAAGTGATAAAACTCACTTATTATATAGTATATCAATTTATTAAAATGTCACACCTTCTTTAACTGGATCTCTGGTCCTTAATGTGTTCAATAATAACCTTACTTGCTAATGCTGTAGTGTATACTTTACAAAAATCCCTGTCCCTTCAGACCTCTGATTGCCGTCTGCGTTACACACAATCTCTAGTGCCTCTCTTCCTGTCTTCCTACCGAGCCGCTTCCTGCTGTATACACACACAGCCTTGCTCCTAGTTGTAAAAGCAGTCGTTCTCTTATCTTCTGCAGGTGGCACTGCTCTCTGCAGTGTCCGCCGCTCTGTAATTTCAAACACAACTCAGTGAGAAACAACGAGAAGCAGTGAGACACGGAGAGAGGGTGTGAGTATGTGTAACTGGGAATGAGTGGGTATGTGTGTGTGAGTGCGATGAGAGCCGTTAATGTGAATGAATGTGTGCGTAACAGTGTGTGTGAGTGCGATGAGAGTTTGTGGATGTATGTGCGTATATGTAACTGGGAATGAGTGTGTGTATCAGTGTATGTGGATGTATGTGCGTGGGTGTGTGTGTGTGTGTGTGTGTGTGTGTGTGAAGAGAGAGAGAGAGAGAGAGAGAGAGAGAGAGAGAGAGAGAGAGAGAGAGAGAGAGAGAGAGAGAGAGAGAGAGAGAGAGAGAGAGAGAGAGAGAGAGAGAGAGAGAGAGAGAGAGAGAGAGAGAGAGAGAGAGAGAGAGAGAGAGAATGTTTGTGGATATATGTGCGTGTGTGTAACTGGGAATGTGTGGGTGTGTGTGTGTGCAAGGAGTGGGTGTGTGTGTGTGAGAGGGAAAGAGAGACAACAAAGATGTGTGTGTGTGTGAGGGAGAGAGAGAGAGGATGTGTGTGTGCTTGAGAGGGAGAGAGAGAAAGGGTCTGTGAGAAACGAACCGCTGATGCTTCTGATTATATTAATCACAAGACCCAGGTCCTTAGTGGTTCATTTCTCTGTCAAGCCTTACGGGCTCACAGAGATGTACAGGCTCTTTAAAAAATACTCTTTAAAATCACCCGCTGCCCAAACGACAACCAGACTGCACTTGTCTCTGCCGGTCACGTCTATCACGGTTTATGTGAAGGTGTGAAGTTCCAGGAGCAATACGCAAGTCTGGCTCTCGCCCAGCCTAGCGGACAATTTGAAGCCTCTTGTCTTTCCTTACTCTACCACATTTAATGTTTCTGGTGCATGTGCAGACTGTACTGTGTATGTTCCTCTCTATTTACAGTAAAATACAGTCCTTTATATGACTTTTGTCTAATATCTACTCATTCTGATACATAAGCATATATTCTGGCCAATGATGTTATCTATCGCTATTCCAGCGACGCACGCAAATGTTATCTAATTGACAAAGTACTTGAACTGTCTTTCAACCAAGAGAATCTGCCGGCTTATAGAGCTAAACTCGCTCTGGAAGGGCATCAATTGTACACCCGTACAAATAACTCCTGCCCTTTTCTGCGTGTCGTAGACCCCACGACACGCGGAATAACAGATGTCTTCCTTTGATACACTGTCTCAGGAGACCATCTATACCACATATTATTTCACACACTAAAATACACAACACGCCCAATATCAGATGTCTTCCTTTGATAAACTGTCTCAGGAGACCATCTATACCACATATCAAAACGAAAGCACACTATATATATATATATACACTAACGCAAGCGCTGCGTCGTCAGTGCAAGCCAAATCAAGCCCATAGCAAAAGTTAGACAGACAAGGAACCAGCAGATTATAGTTGAACGTGACATATTAATTGTTCATTCTTTCCATGCCATAGCAGTACAAGACATACAAAATACATACAAACATACAAATAAGTTTGCATCCAACCTGGGTTTCAGTGCTCTGAAAGTTTATCACTTTAATTAACAGAAATAGGTGAGCGTGATCCCGGGATCAGACTCAAATTTTTCTCCGGACATTTCACTTTTATAGTCATCTCCCCATTGTATGGTAATATAGTACAATATTTGTTGGTTACATATACATTAGGCATTCTTACTCTGCGGGTCCCTTGTCTTAGGGGATTCAAATTACAGGTACTTTCCTTCATAGACAAATCTCCCAATTTAGGCCCTCTCTGACCTTGAACACCCAGCTGCACTAGGCTCATGGGCGTAAGGCCACAAATATGTCTCCTAAGTTATAGCTGGGCTTCCTGGTTCTTTATGGAAGCGCACACACATATTCTTCTCCCCCACTTAGCCCCTAATTATCCAGATCTTAATATTTTGGGCTTTATTTCTTCTACCATTGTCTAGGGATAACAATAAATCAGTCAACAGCTTTGCATCTGGTTTCCAATAATATAGCATGTACTAGAAAAGTGATTACAAGTTTCATTAAATCCATAATCATTACCCATCTTCATAATTACAACAGTATGTTTTTTCTACAACAGTACAATATGTATGATTTTATCAATAAAAAAATAGAAATGTTGTCCCCTGTTATTACATGTTGTGTAAGCGAATGAGGCCCTCTGAGAGGTGTTCAGCAAGACAGACAGTTCAGTACCAGTGGAATGTCCATTTGTAATTTTGGAGCAGCCCACTACTCTCCAGCCATTTATGTTGTGGCAACCCTGTTCCAGCCAAATGCCTTAGGTGATGCGGGTCTTCCCCCTTGGCTTGTTTTGTGAAACTGCTGTCAATCAAACTCAAACTGGAGGAAAGTGCAGAAGCTTAGACAATAATTGGGGGCAGTGTTTCTTATATTTATGTGGAAGACTTGAAGTGAATTGGGGATTCCATGCTCTGTGAAGACAAAAAAGGACCCACCTTTAATGCACAAATCAGTGTCTTTAAGTAAAATCTTATTACACGGATAGGTTTTCACTTGGCTTACTTACTCCGTTAGAGCGCCTCCGATTTTCTTTCTCTTTTTTGTTTTTCACACACCTGTGTGAGAATTTTTGGGTGTCATTATTCAAAGTAATTATATTTTTCAAAGAATCTATAAAAATTCCTTCAGGCACAAAGGGGGGCAATTACAGGTAAGAACATTGTTATACGTAATCATCCTTTTGGAAAGAAGTATTCAAACAGGAAAGACAGGCATCGTGTGAGAATGAACACAGATGGCATAAACAGTCCCAGAAAGACTCCCACGTAGTCAGAAAACATGCCCCATGGTCCCATTATTCACGCTTCATTTTATTCATCAGCATCTTACTCACCTATAACTTTGATTGTTTGAATCCTGATTGTCGTCACTGTTGCTATCCTTGTTCTGGCTGTCAGGCTCGGGCTCAGCCTTCTTTTCAATGCCATGTGATCTCCAACCCTAAAACACATATACTATATGACTCGCCATGAACGCACACATCAGTGTATATTTAAAATAAAAAATCTTGCAACACTGTTCTCACCAGGTTAAAATTTCCTGAAGTCTTTCTGTCTTGGTTTCTAGAGGGATGGCATTTTATTTTTGTTATTCACATAAGTCAGACAACATGCCCAATGTTCCCATTATTCAGTGCCTCTAGGTTTCATCTTATTCATCAGCATCTTACTTACATATAACTTTGATTGTCAATGGCAAAGCTCTCCCTGTCTGAATCCTCTGCATTTCTTTTCGTCCTTATGAACCTGGGTCAGATTTTTTTTTTTGATTAGTGTAATTAAGTGATTAGATTTTCAGATGTGCTGCAAATAAACAAATATTCAGACACAAAGGGGGACCAGGTAAGAATGTTGTTTTACGTAACTATCCCTTCGGAAAGGAGTTTTCAAACTATAAATTATCACTTGACAATTGTGTATTACCCCATCAGAAGCAATCCCAGCATGCTCAGTCCCAGAAGGACTCCCAGGGCGATGACGGTGGCTTGGTTATCAGACGTTTCCTCTGGATCTTCCTGCACTTCATACTCGAGCCCCGTCCCAAACACCTTCTCAAGTTCTGTCTTCACAGTAGCACTTTCACTTTGCAGCTTCCTGTGAATGACATCATATACAGGCACAAGATGATATGACCTTCAGATAACTAACCTCAGACTACTTAGCTTTCCAAATTGGAAACTGTTGACGTCAAGATCGTCTTTAGTATTCGCTCTGTTCAACCCCACTGTAAACTTTGCGCGTACAATAAAAACTTTGAAAACTTTTTATGTTTTAGGACGTCACCCTTACTTTTTCATTCCCTCAGCAGGGATGACTTTGTCAACATCTGTGGCAATTATGCTAACAAACGTCTTGATGTTGTTCCTCAATGTTCTTGATTCAGCCTCTCCTTTGTTAGAGTTGGAGACCCTGATGACCCTCACGGTCCAGCCCAGCGCTCTCCCCAAAGACCTGGGAGGAATCGGAAAAGGAGAAAAAGGTAGGTTCATTAGAGAGTTGACTGACCAAAACCCACATGGAACAACACACACTGTTCAGGGTTTGGACGAGACATTCATTTGTGTTCTCATACTCTTCCATCTCAGGGATGTTCTTCTCCACTACGTTGGCGGCTCGGTTGAGAGAGATGACCACTACGTCACTGCTGGCACTTCCCTGGACGTCCACCTTGGGGCAGAGCAGATGGAACGTTCCATCAACTATTTTCACTGCGAGCTATAGCTGTGTTTTTAGGGGCTTTGACCCGACGACTTTCATATAAATGTTTTATTTGATTTAGGAGTCACTTTCAAAGTGCATAAAGAATGTACAGCAGAAAATCAAGGATCAGAGTCAACTGTATTCCAAGCCTCGTATCAGTATTTTATCAAGCACTGTACAATAATACAATTTCTAATACAGTGTAAAGAAATTTAAAAATTGCAAACAGTGAAGTCAACAAATGCCCCTCAGAAGTGTTTGTGTTTACCACTGACCTGGACCATCGCTGTGGCCTGTAGGCCCAAAGGGTCTGTAGCCTTCATGGTCAAAGTGGTTGTCTGACCTGCCAGTCCCACCGCTGACACCACATACACTTGACCAGTGGAGGGGTCCACGTCAAAGTAGGAACTGGGCTCTGAGATACTGTACTGCAGATGCTCACTGTCACCACTGTCAGGGTCTGTGGCCTGGGAGAGAGACAGGATAAGTGTGTGAGTGTGTTTGCATTTGTTTATATATCATTGTGGGGACAGTTAATTGCTGTGTTGACTAGAAAATGTTTTCTTTAGGTTCTCTAAAGGTTCATGATAAAATTGCACTGGATTATTCTGAATTGACTTCTTTGCATTTAAAGACATTTTCAGGTTTCAGATGATACTACTGCTGAAGGTGTAACATTTTCCTAGTTATATTCGATTGACCGACTGCTCTTGTTGTATCTATATACTCAGCAGTAACAACCAAATTCGTTTTCATAACCTACCTTAACCTGTACCACAGGATACTTGTATGGGGCAATGCTGAAGATCTTTGCTTGGTAGATTCCATCAATAAACTTTGGGGCCTCGTTCACATTCTCAACCTCCACCCTAACCTAAGAGGACGTTGAAGAGAATAGAAGTTACGCTATTTTAACAACTTAATACAGCTCTTCTTGTGTTAGCAAAGGTATGTAAATAAACAATGGTTCATACCAATGCAACTGCAGAGGTAGGGGGAATCCTCGTGTCTACTGCTTTCACTTCCAGGATGTACCAATCCTGGCTTTCCTTGTCGAGCGTCTCTTTCGTGAGGAGCGCTCCCCGAGGGTCTATGGTAAACAGGTCAGTGTGTGTCATGAGGACGTAAGAGATGTCATAGAGGCTGCTGCCAGGCGACGCCTTCACCACCCCCACCGCGGCCCCTTCCGGCTGGTTTTCGGCAACGCTGAAGTTGTAGGAGGGGCTCTCGAAGGCCACACCTTCGCTAAGGCTGACAGTCATCAAGGAGACCAGACCACGAGCTATGAGATGGGAGGGTGACAACATACACGTATGTCCACACAATTAAAAATGGTATTCAGCTGTTTGAGTTGTTGTATGTGACATGATTACGTTATGTACACAAACACTCCAGACAATGCACAGAAGTTCTGTTTGACTGCTGACCTGTGGAATTCAAGGGTGGCAGTCCGTGATCCTGTGCCATAACCGTGAAATCAAGAGCCGTGTCCTCTGTGACATCAGCAAGGTCAGATGCTATGGTTACAACTCCCGTCTTATTATTCAGGGATAGATAAGTAAAGTTGCCTGCAGAAAAACTAGGGGGGAAATGAAAAGTCTTGATTATTTACTTTAATTCGATTTATCAATTTACCAATACAAATGTAAATGTAATTGCAGTAGGAAAATGTATTTCTTATTTTGACCACAAACACATTTCTGTACTTCAATGTTCAATGCATAGTTTGTCTCTCTTTTTCTCTATGTGTATGCTTGCCTGCGACTGACCTGTAAGTTATGAGTGAGTTGTTGCCGATGTCCTTATCTGTTGCCAAAAGTGTCAACACCACATCCCCCACTTCAGCATCCTTTACCAGGATGCTCTTTGAGTAGATGGAGGCACTGAACACTGGTGTGTTGTCATTCATGTCTGTGACACTCAGTCTGATAGTTGTGATGTTCTGGTGTATAAGGAGGTTATATGACTTATATTGAGCAGAAGCACTTCATTGAGTGGTCAATTTTGGGTGAACTGACCCTTTAAATTCATATTTTGAACAGGCATTTGTTTATGTCTGGTATCAGTACCTGTCTCTGGGGTGTCCCATTATCTGAGGCAACAATGACTAGCTCATAAACATCCCTGGTCTCTCGATCTAGCGGACCCACAACTAGCAAGGTCCCGTCCTTTAACACAAGAAACACAGACATGTGGCTGTCAAACACTGTTGGACTATAGCTAGCTAATCTCTTTTAGCAGAAAGATTGCCGTTTCTCTGTTATTAAAGATGGCAATCCAGGTTAATTAATGGTTATGGAGGATATTTGATCTACCTCTCTGAATCGAAAGAGTTCTCTGGATGAGGAGAGGGAGATGGTAACTTCAGCGTTGGCTCCTATGTCACTGTCCGTGGCCAGGATACGGAGCACCTCTCTTGGGGTCGAGCCTGAGTATTCCCCCTCTGGTACAAAGATCGGGTCAAGAAGGTCAATAAACTGGGGGGTGTTGTCATTGTAGTCCAGGACGGTGATGTTGACCTGGGCTGTAGAGTTCAGTCCATCCACAGGCTGGTCCACTGCTGTAACCTGAGAAGAGCAGGGAGGAGGAGCAGGTTGAGCATGTATGCACTGTATTTGTTAAAAAGGACAGCATATGTGGTGACCTATCACAGAAAGTAGCATTTTATAAAAGGGATTCACCTAGATACAACATCATCATAGTAGTAGTAGGTTTTTATTGTCGTTCAACCATATAAAGTTAGTACAGTACACAGCAACGAGACAACGTTCCTCCAGGACCATGGTGCTACATAAAGCAACGTAGGACAAACACAGACTAACTAAGACCTACACATTCTTACGTTCCTATATAAAGTGCATACATTCCTATATTCCATTCATACCATTATGCCAGGATCCTGTGTGTGTCTGTGGTTCAATAATCTTGCGAACCAGGCATTGTATTAAGTTGAAATATGGTAGGTATATGGCTAAGGGCCAAGGACATCCAATGAAGCAAGTCAAGTTTGGATGTGACAAATAAATAAAAGTAGGCCTGGAGGTATAAAAAATGTAGCTTTGCAATATGCAATGCAGACCACTGACTCCGGTCTGACTCTAAATTCTTTGAGTTTGAATGGAAAGTCAATGAAGGAAAATTAAGAGGATTATCTGCTTAAATAAACAGAGTTGCGTGGACCAGGATAGTTGTTTGGCTATTGATTGTCCTGTCACATCTGTCCTGGTGCACCTAACTGTCATTATTGCATTTCGTACTTCTGACGATCAATTTCTTATTTCCTGTTAGTTAGTGTGCATCCAATCAGCGACGAAAGTGTTGTACCTACCCTCTCCGTTTTAAGTTCATGTAATGTCGTTTCGCATTGGGGGAGCATGTGTTTTGCACTTCAGGGCCACCGTAGTAATGTCGCCAATTTGAGCAGTAGGGGCTACCGATTTCAATAAATACTTTTACTACCTAGTTCGGTAACACTTTATAATAAGTCAACGCTTTTTGGCATTTACAAAGTGTTAACCAATAGTTAATTAATCCTTTATAAAACATTTTGAAACATTAACAATACATTATTAAATAGTTAATAAGTTTATATTAAACACTATGTTGATCATTAATAAACACTGTTAAATATTATGGATTGTATTCATAATACAATATAAGGTGTTTGATAACTGCATTATCATACTTTAAAGACAGCTTGTTAATATAGTTGCAAACCAGTAGTTTAAAAGGTGTTAGCGGTACATGAGCTGGTATAGAAAGCATTAGCAAATGGTGAACAAACCATTTACATTACCTTTACAAAGCATGAGTAAATCACTAACAACATATTAACTTATGTCTTTAATTAAAGTACGCCAAGTGGAATACATTATGTACACTAATACTTAGCAGATATCTTAACAACTATTTTATAAAGACTTACTAATGATGCAACTTCTGATTAGTAATGCAAGTTATAAAGCATTTACTAACTGTTAGTTAAGGCTTTTGCGTGACCTAATCTAAAGTGTGAACTATCTATGCCTTATTAAACATTTATAAGTTATTTATTAAGGTATTCTTGTCCATTCTCGAACCTCACATTCACAAAGGCTGAACATACGTTTCTCAAAAAGAAACAGACACAACACAATGTGATACTCAAAATTACTATTTTATTGAAGTAACGACAGGCATGTGTCTTACTAGTACTTACTACTTAGCTCTACTACAGTAACCGAGAGTGACAGCGGTCGATACGTTAAAACCTCAGTTTGATAGCTATTTCCCGGCATGACCGAACGGTCGAGGTTAGTAAGTTGTTTATTATATGCCATTTTTAGCTCTTTCCATTTAACTAAAACATGTCGTTTTGTTCATCTCTACTCAAGTCTTCTCACGGTGTGTTTCAGGTGTTAGCACCTACAGTAGCAACCAATCTGAAATCTGAGCAACCAAACCTAGCAATCTGCCTAGCGCTTGTTGTTTATCTCTCTGTGTTCACACTTTTCTGCTCTTTCAGAAAGTTAAGAATTTCCTTGTCGCTGTTGATGTCTTCATTGTCATCTGGATAGTAAAACTCCTCGATCTTCATTTTGAAGATGACATCAGCGGAGGGCAATATGAATACGTATCAGACCGCAGATGAGGTCAATACGCCATAGATATATATAGACCATGAATACGCGGCTAGCATGACTACCCATTAGCCAATCAGAACGCTCGTAATGTTGTCGCAATTGAACCAATATGCTGTTCTTATTGGTCCAGAAGACGTTCTCAAAAGAGTTGTTGATATGTTGCCTTGGAGATGTAGTGACGTCACCAGTACAAGTGCAGCTGATTGCTCTGAGAAGATGGCGTCTGCTCCAGATTCGCCGTGTTTGATTTGGAATCTTCCCACATATTGTTGTAGTATATAAGAAACCAAATGTTTACTCTTCGACAGGTCAGCAAACGCTTTGTCGCCTCAATTTGTTAAAACGATTTGTTTGTAACGTTTTAACAAATCTCTGCTTTCAAAGGCGTTTGCAGACCTGTCGAGGAGTATCTAAACATTTGCAGTTTATTACAGCCATTTTTGGAAAATAAAATACAGCCTTGGGTAACCAACTTTTATACCAATTCTAGTGTATTGCTTCTTAATGGAAATAAAATACTATTTTATTACCCAGGTAAATAAATTAACAGCTATTTCTTCTAAAAAACAAAAACACAAAATCTATATAGTCTATAAATACTTAATAAGGCATAGATAGTTCACACTTTAGATTAGGTCACGCAAAAGCCTTAACTAACAGTTAGTAAATGCTTTATAACTTGCATTACTAATCAGAAGTTGCATCATTAGTAAGTCTTTATAAAATAGTTGTTAAGATATCTGCAAAGCATAGCCTAGTGTACATCATGTATTCAACTTGGCATACATTAAAGACCTAAGTAAATACATTGTTAGTTATTTACTCATGCTTTATAAAGGTAATGTAAATGGTTTGTTCACCATTTGCTAATGCTTTCTATACCAGCTCATGTACCATTAACACCTTTTAAACTACTGGTTTGCAACTATATTAACAAGCTGTCTATAAAGTATGATAATGCCTATGATAAAGTTATTAAACACCTTATGAATTGTATTATGAATAAAATCCATAATTGTTAACAGTGTTTATTAATGATCAACATAGTGTTTAATAATAAGCTTATTAACTATTTAATTATGTATTGTTAAATGTTTCAAAATGTTTTATAAAGGATTAACTAACTATTAGTTAACACTTTGTAAATGCCAAAAAGCGTTGACTTATTATAAAGTGTTACCCTTATTTCATATGGAAATGTATACTTGGCGCTTAATTTCTCCATTATTATGCTGTCATCTGAAACCTGACAGGTTTAGTCAGAGAGTTTCCGTATGCTGTAGAACCGGTAAACCCAGGTGATGTTTAAATCAGTGGTGCCACTGAAAATATTGGGGTGGCACACGCAAATCAAAAGCTATAAGTACATTTCAGAAATTATATTTTGTTGTTGTAGTATAGGCTAGTTGAAAACAGCAGCGGGCTGGGGGAGGAGGATCTGAGTGTGGAGATCAGTGTTGTAGTCAAGACCAAACCGAGACCAAGTCATGACCAAGACCAGAGTGTATTGAGACCGAGACAAGACCAAGACTTTGAAGGGTCGAGACCGAGTCAAAACTAAGACCAAGGCAGGGCGATCCCGAGTCAAGACCAAGACAAAGGCAGGGCGATACCAGGTCAAGACGAGACCACTCAAAATACACAAGCAGGAGGGTTTGACTAGGTAATAAATTAGATTGAATCTGTAATTGTATTTGAACTAAAAATTAGCACTCTTAAAGTAGTGCCGTGTGCTTTTTTTCCTTCTTTTTCTTAGAGGCGCATTAGTACCCTTACGAAAAAGAAGTATACTTCAAGTTTAATTTGTAAGTATACTTAAGTATTAAAAGTATACTATTATCATGGTACTTAAATTATACTAGCAGTGTACTTATTTATATACTATTTTTGTACTAAGTAAACTGAATTGGCCCACCTTTTAGATCATTTAGTACACTTTAAAGTACACTTATAGTGTATTTGAGGTTTACTTTTGAATACTGTAAAGTAGCCTGTGTAGTGCACTTTTAGTTCATGAAGTATACTTCCTAAAGTACCTCAAAGTATACTTTGCAATACTTTCAAGTGCACTTTCAATTAATGTAAGTACTTCAAGAAGTTTACTTAATAAAAGTCCATTTACTAATATATTTAAATGTGTAGGGGCCCCTCAAACGCCGCCGATCTTGCGTCACTTGACGAGAACGGGGGCCCTCGCCAAGGGACACTGCAAATGTTTAGCTGAAAGAAGCTATTTACGGCGTATGCACTAAAGTTGTAATAATCCAGCTCTTCTTATCAAAAGTAACAGTTATTTAACTCATGGTTACAATGGTAAACCAGCACAACAATGACAATTACCACGCAACAAAACACACATTTAAAAAACGAAATTCATGAAGTTACATTTGTATTTAGAACGGTGAATTTATCAGCAAATTTTAACACTATTTACCGCCTTGCATCATGGGAATTAACCAGTCAATGAGCCACACTATCTTCATTTTTTCACGTAATTATTTCGTTCTTCAGTCAGTTTGACAGTATAACCTTCAAATGCATAATGCAACCCTTCTGTCTGCTTCTTTCTCAAGTAGCTTTTTCGTTTTTTCCATTAATACTCCAATTGATAATTATTAGTATAAGATTATAGGGCTTCAAAATGTTTTGGCAGTAATTAATGTTACAGCTTCAGTACCAAAAAAGATTCAATGTGCAATGCATAATATATTTTCCTGGACATGAATAATTATAATATACAAGATGGATCTAGAATGTTTTACCTGTAATGTACGTAAAAAGTATTTTGACTGTTTTTGCTGTATAATAATAGAAAACGTATATCCAAGTCCAGAAGAAATGTATACCATTTTCTGTTTCTAAGCATACTTCTTAAAAGTATATCAAAAGTGAACTATTTTCTAAGTATACTTCTTAAAAGTATATATCAAAAGTGAACTAAAAGTGTACTATCCATATTTTAGTATACTTATAATAGCTATACTTTAATAAACTTATTTTTTGTAAGGGTATGCTTTCACATCTCTCTCACCCAAGTGAAGGAGCGCGGCACCGAAGTCGGGAGAGCTATGCAGTTGACATGAGTAGCCTAAACATTGATGTAACATAACTTTATTTTCATCATTAGCTACATTGCTTTACGTGGCCTGGCTTGTTATCACAAACAAAATTTGGCAAGCAACTGAAACTAACGCCCTGAAACATACAGTAGGTTACATAGCTAATACTAGCTAAATCTCCTTGCGTAATGGTGGAAGAGATTTCTGAAGAGTTTTGGTACAGAGGCACATTGCAAATGTTAGTTAGCTAGCTTTGCTAGCGTCACTTACGCCTAGCTTACCTTTTTTAATGTTTTCTTTCTAAATGCCAGTAAAGGTTTCTTGTAGGCCTAGTGCCAGCCGTCTCAGTGAGCATCTCTTTGCAGAATTTACACAAACTGTGTGTTTTCTTTTGGACGTTATTGTAAACTCTTTGTGGTTCAGGTAACCAAATCTTATTATAGCTGATTTGGCCAACATCTTCAGACAGACACTGTTTCACCTATCTTCCTCATTCACGTTTGAGGTGCGAGTAGGGGGTGATGGGTCATTTCAAATTAGAAATGATTTTGGTTGCATTTGAAGCGTGATGTTTTACATCTAATAACAGTAAAGCTTTTAACAAATAAATTAAACAATGCACAAGCAACTTAGTGATATTCCCGCAGTTGTTGTCTTGAAATAAAATCCCAACACCACTTTGTCCGAGACCGAGACAATAAGACAGAGTAAAAATGTGGTCGATTCCGAGACCTTCCAAATGTGGTCTCGAGACCAAGACCGGTCTCGAGTACTACAACACTGGTGAAGATATGTGGATTTGTATGCCGTTTTAATATGTTTCAATATACTGATTCAGTGGAGATACGTGTTTTTAGTGAGGGGGACAGCAATTTTATCAGGGTGGCCGTGGCCGTGGCCGTGGCCCCCCCCCCCCCCCCCCCCCCCCCCCCCCCCACCGACGGCGCCAATGGTGTAAATGATGCTTGCACTCAAATTTTCGTTTTTTGTCTGCATTTCAATCAAATTTACAGTATAACTCAAATTTGTCATTTTTTTTGCATTATAATAATTTTGAGTTGTTTCCAAGGACAAGAGGCTGTGGCCTATGTGATGGCAAATAGTTTAGTTATTTCTGTCAGCTTTTCTGTGCTTGTGTTCTACATGCTGGTTGTTCAGCTTGGATACATTCATTAGCTAACACAATTTGAAATGTAATTTTTTGTATTCATGTATTTATATGATGTGAGGTCCAGTTACCAGCATGACACTAAAACATGTAGTAGTAATGGTTACTTTTTACTTGAGTATATGTCAGAGCCCATACTTCTTTACTTTAAACAGTGTATTACCAGAGTATTTTTTTACATATATATCTGCACTTCTACTTGCGTGAACGATGTGTCTACTTTTGCCATCACTGGTCTGTTTAACTAGAACTATCAATAAGTGACAGACTGAAATATATAGTTACCATTTTGAATTGAGCTAACTGACGATTGGCTGAACTGCAATAAGTGATGAAGCAATGAATCACTCACACAGGCACTCACTTATCCTGCAGCTGAAAGTCATCTATATCCCATGCCATCACTTTACTGGATTAAAAGATTTATTTACTCCAGCAGTTATTCTATGTCGCCGGAATTCTGGAATATTAACGGCCATATTGTCTGTCAATGCCTAGTGGAAAAAGGTAGACTTTGTCTACAGTGCCGACATGAGCACGGTACCATCATTATATAGCCAATATCACAAACAGTATTATCGCTTTTAGCTATTTCAGCTATGTTGAGGGTGGGGTGTGTATGGTGGAAAGGGGTCCACCCATGCCCATAGTTAAGACATATAATAAAAATATGATTCTCATGAAAGATGAAAATATAATTCTCTCTATTCTTAGTAATAGATCCAGTAATTTGTGATACAACTGGTTTTAAAGTACACTATTTACAGCAACAGTAACCCCAGCTATCATTGGAGTATTTAAGAGTAGGTAGAGAACTGTAGCTCTCATGGACACCTGTTGTCAGTGTGAGAAGTGTGGTTTTCTACCTGTAAAAGGTAGTTAGCCTTTGTCTCTCTGTCCAAAGTGGCATCTGTCTTTAGCACAATAAAGCCTTGTTTATTAATGTCAAAGGTATCGCTGGTGAAGACAAAGTGTCCATTGGAGAATCCACCCTGAAGGATAGGAAAGAGGTCAAATAAATTCATGTTATTATCTTAGTCTTGACAGCAAGTGAGTCAGTGACCATTCATAATAAAATGAGATTTGTAAGATCTGAGCACACATGTAGATTAGTGTGTAAAGTTAAAGAAAAGCTGTAACAACTGTTTTCATAAGTTGCATTTTGTAATTTCCCTAACCTCATCCACATCAGTGACCTCCAGGGTGAAGATGGACGATCCGCCCGGAAGGTTCTCGGACACTGCGATGTCATAACTCTCTTGACTAAACCGTGGTGGATTGTCATTCACGTCCTTCACCCTCACCAACACGGTTGCCTCATCGATGCTGGTGCCGTCAGAGATGGAGATTCCGACAAAGTAGTTTGTTTGAGTCTCATAGTCCAGTTTCACCTTGGTGGTGAATACACCATTTGAGTCTAAAGCAAATTTGTCTGTGTCATTGAGGATCTGAAGTGTCACAGGGACTACTGACGTCACTGCATAGAAGCCCACCTGGAAAAAGACACAATATAAGGTAGATAGCCTATTTTATCATCCAAAACCTCTTACAGCACACAATTACACATCAAACATGAACAACTTCTACAGTTTAAATGGTACTGATTTTGTAGTTTATTTCATCTAAAGCGACAAAAAGGTGCACTGAAAGTGCGTAGTTCAGTGGTTAAAGTCAAGGATGACAGCTGACAACGATGTCAGCCAAAATAAACTCTTAGTATATGTATGGCTGAAGAACCTTAACTATGTAGGAAAGCATCAAATATCAACATAAAACAACTTGACTGTAGTCAAGTTTGGCATATTTGTAGAGGTAGGATTTCATGGCAGGGTGTGGAGAAGCACACCTTGAGGATGGTAACTCCTGGCTCTCTCTCCTCCTCAATGCTGCCATGGTAGCTACTCTGTAGAAACTTGGTTTTGGAATCTCCTTGTGCCAACACTTCCACCAGCACCGTTGAGGAACGAGGCGCTAAAGCCCCTGTAGGACAGAGAATCAATGTATCAAACTGCGTGTATTCATCCATAAAATGCATTCAAATAAAACTGGAAAACTGTAAACCTATATCAAGTTTTTAATAGATGTTTTAACACTGCAAACTAGGGATGCTGCACCGATACCAGTTTTTAAGGACCGATTCAGGGCTCTCAAGTGTCACGCATTGAGCGTGACAGTCACTCATTTCGGTCTTTTGTCACGCAATTTCTCTGGCCGCGCCTCTCTCACTATGGAACCGGCAGGAATCAAGCGCGTCTCCCCTGGAGTTCTTAGTCGAGCCTGCCACTTATCACCCAATCAAAAAAA
Source organism: Osmerus eperlanus (assembly GCF_963692335.1). Classification (NCBI taxonomy): domain Eukaryota; kingdom Metazoa; phylum Chordata; class Actinopteri; order Osmeriformes; family Osmeridae; genus Osmerus; species Osmerus eperlanus. The sequence goes on along the minus strand of NC_085039.1, from coordinate 6,594,980 downwards.
AAGGTCTACACAATAGCTAATCAGAAAATAGCACTATTGCTCAAGCAGCCCTAAATTTAATCTCAGCACCCCTAAAAATTATAATAATTAAAAAGTTCATGAAGAAAGGGACATCTTTAGTTTTTTCATTCATTCAATATTTTGCATAATAATACATAAATGTATGAATTGTTATCCAGTGAAATAAGGGATTTATAGGCATGCAAACTCCTCACCTTTTTGAAACCAAAATAACCTACGTTCGTGGCCGTGGCCAACACAGCATTTTACCCGTGCTTCCCAACTTTACAACTGGCTCTGGAACCAATGCTATACAAAAAATGTCTTTATGGTTAAAAGAACATGACATTGTTTACAAGAGCACAGATTCTTCATAGATCTAGCCTCTTAATTTTGCTCTCGAATTGCACCAGATTCATGCGTTTAACTTAAAATTTAATAAATGTTCTTCCGGACCCCCCTAGAGGGTCGGGGGTTTCGCCGTATCCTTCGCACCTTTTTCACCCATGACCTGTGTATTGTGCCTATATACTCGGTACTCAAGGACACAACCATCAGGATGCAACTCGACAACTTTTATTATACTTCATCTCCCACGTGTATCGTAACATCAGTGCGCCATCACCAGGCCATAGCCGGCCACTACATCTCCCCCTTTTAGATGAATGTTTAACTGCTTTGTTAGAACCTCAAGATGACAAAGTGCATTCAACTATATGGCTACTTTCCCGTTTCCTAACTTATCCTATAATTTCTGGAGTTCACTCAAATCCTTATTAAAACTTAAAAGCCTAAACTGAGAAACTAACAGAAGAAATTATACTGTAGCTATTTTATGAGATTACTCACTAGATGCATTAAATCAGAACATAGCGTTTCGACTAAACATTTCACTTTTTAAACTGAACATTATGACTTTTCTTTTGTTTTAACGTCTTTTCTGTCCTCCGTAGTGTGTAGGTGTGTTTAGTGTTCAAAGGTCCAGTCTTTCAGGAGCCCTAGACAGTCTCCCTGACCTAGTCATTGACATGTCACCTGATATTTGGGGCACTGGTACTTCCCTGAGGTGTGACCGGTTGAGTCGCAGTCGTCCTCCATCCGGGGTCTCCACCTCGTATGAGCGTGGTGTGGGTGCAGGGCCCACAACTGTCCCTCTGGTGCGTGTGGGTCCGATCCACACCTGCTGTCCCGACCGAAGAGGTGGCAGGGTTTTAGTGCGGTGTCTCCGGTTGAACGTTTGTTGCTGTTGCAGTTTCAACGCAGTGTCCTTTTCTCTGAAGTCTTTGAGATCAGGCCACTGTGGTTGTAGCTGCAGCGGTGACACTGGGACTGGTGTTCTGAGTCTCCTCCCCATCAGTAGTTGTGCTGGTGAGGTCCCGTGTGCCAATGGAGTAGACCTGTAGGCCAGCAGAGCTTTGTGGAAATCTCCCTCTTTCTCTAAGAGAGACTTAACAGTTCTGACGGCCCGTTCAGCCTCCCCATTGCTGCGGGGATAACAGGGGGCTGCTTGTCACGTGTGAAGTCATAATCTCTTGCAGAGAATTCATGACAGGAAAACTGAGGACCGTTGTCCGTGACTAGCACTTCTGGGCATCCATACCTAGCAAACACAGCTTTAAATCTTGCAATAGTCTGTTTAGCTGTTGTGCCTCCAGGTAGGGTGCAAACCTCAATATAGCGAGAGAAGTAGTCTATCATGACTAAATAGTTCCCATTCTGCCATTGGAAAAGATCTGCTGCGACCCTCTGCCATGGTCTGCTTGGGAGGTCAGTCGTGAGCAGAGGCTCGACAGGTGTTTGAGCTTCACGTGCACAAATCTCACATCTCTCGACCATCTGCTTTACAGCAGACGTGATGCCTGGCCACCAGACAGATTCTCTAGCCCTAGCTAGGCATTTGTTGATACCCTGATGTCCCTGGTGAAGTCTCTGTAGGATGTCAGGTCTCATGTGTTCAGGGATGATGAGTCTCTGGACAGAGCATCAGCTGTTATCAGGTTTTTACCTGGGACATGGATGATGTTGAAATTGAATCTGAGCAGCCTTAATCTGAATCTGATAATCCTCGGCGGAAGATCATCCAGTGCTCTGGACTTCAGGAGTGTTATGAGTGGCTTGTGATCTGTTCTTATAGTGAAATCTAGGCCGCTCAAGTATCCGCGCAGGCGCTCACATGCCCAGGTTGTAGCTAAAGCATCTTTTTCTATTTGGGCATATCTTGACTCGGCTTTAGTCAAACTTCTTGAAATGAAGACGACAGGTCTCCACTCACCACCTATCTGTTTTTGTGTTAAGACACCTCCTAGTCCATACGAAGAGGCATCCGCTGACACCATGGTTTCATGGTTTGGGCTGTATTGGGCTAACACAGTCTCTGACCCTAATTCTTTCTTAGTGTCCAGGAACGCTTTCTGTTGGGGTGCTCCCCATGTCCAGCTGTTCTCTGTCTTCAACAGATCGCGGATGGGCTTTGTCAAGTCAGGCAGGCGTGGTGAGAATTTCCCTACAAAGTTCACCATGCCCATGAAACGGCGAACATCTGCCACATCCTTCGGCTCAGGCATGTCACGGATCGCCTTTATCTTATCCGGGTCTGCCCTGATGCCCTGGGAGTTTATGACATGGCCCAGAAAACGGACTTCCGTCAGTGCGAACTGGCATTTTTCATTCAGAGTGAGTCCAGACTCTCTGAATTTCTGTAGCACCCTGTGCAGCCTATCGTCGTGTTCTGCCCGGTCCTTTCCTGTGATGAGGACATCATCAGCATGACATAGCACTCCGTCAATGCCATCAATCAGCTGGGAAATCCTCTTTTGAAAGTGCTCAGGGGCCGATGATATACCAAAAGGTAACCTCTTGAAGTAATATCGGCCCTCTGGTGTGATGAACGTGGTCAACAGCATGGAGTCTTGATGGAGCGGTACTTGCCAAAAGCCTGATGTTGCATCAAGCTTTGTGAAGACTCTGGCTCCTTCCAGCTTGGCCAGTGTCTCGTCCACTGCCGGTAAGATGTGTCTCTCTCTGATGACGCTCTCGTTCAAATGGGTTAAATCTACACAAATGCGTAGTTTCCCCGATGTTTTCACAATAGGGACCATGCCTACGCACCATTCAGTTGGTTCTTCAACACGGGCTATGACCTCCATTTTCTCCATCCGGTCTAGTTCCTCTTTAACTTTGACCCGGAGTGGGATGGCTACACGTCGTGGGGCAGAGAGGGCATAGGGTGGTGCATTGTCTTTCAGCTTAATTTTATATTCACCTTTAAGTTTACCTAGCCCTGTAAAGACATCTGCGTAGGTTGAGCGGAAGTGTGTCTCTGCATTGTCTATGCTATGGAGCTGAGGAATCATCTGCAGTCTGCGAATGGCTGGCAGGCCCAATAAGGGTGTGGTCAGGTCTTTCACAATGAACACCTCCTCCTCAATATTTCTGTTGCCTCTCTGAATGACAGCATGCACTTGCCCTTTGACATCCAGAGGTTGACTGGCGGGGCCCAGCAGAAGTCTGCGTGTCACTGTGTAGCTGCCATATTTCTCTTGCGTGTATTCTGTTTCTGGGATAGCAGTCACAGATGCCCCCGTGTCCACTTTAAAGCACATCGGGCCACCATTTATGGTAAGCATTTCAGTCCATGTAGACGACTGTGGATAGTCAACAGCTCCCAAATAAGCCGCCCCATAATCCTCCTCAATGGATTCTAGGTTTTGAGCTGATCTGCACACAGATGCAAAGTGTCCCCTCTTTAGACATTTTCTACATTCAGCATCTTTTGCTGGGCATTCAGTCCATGCATGTGTAGGGGTTTTGCCACACTTCCCACACTGCTTTGGGCTGGTAGAGGCAGGCTGAGGCTGAAAACGGCTTACACGTTGAGCAGAATTTTTCCTATAAGCCTGTCTCTTGCTGTTGTAAGACACTGCATCTATTTGCTCTGGTGAATCGGCTGACCGGAGAACAATTTGCTGCTTTTTCACCTCTTCGTGCTGCTTCACTTGAACTATGGCTGTAGCTAAATCCAATTTTGGGTTGAGCTGCATCTTTTCAGACAATTTGGCATCACGTATCCCGACAACAATCCTGTCTCGGATCAGCTCTTCACGCAAGACGCCATATTTGCAATGTTCAGCTAGCTTGTGCACTGCTGTGATAAAGTTCTCTGCAGATTCGCCAACTTCCTGACTTCGTTTATTGAACTTGGCTCGTTCAAAAATTACATTATGCACTCCTACAAAATGTCCATCAAAAGCATTTTTTACCTTGTCATAGTCATTTTGTTTATCCTCAGCCAACTGCAATGAGCTCAGGATATCGTCAGCTTTATCACCCATTGTGTAAATGAGAGAATTCACCTGGTAAGCTTTGTCTTTTTCTTTCAATCCAGAAGCAAGCCTGAAGCGTTCAAATCTTTTAATCCATGCGGGCCACGAGCTTGCCTCGAAGTCGAAGGGTCCCGGTGGTGGGATGGTAAAAACGTGATCCATGCTGTGTGCTAGTAGCTTACCGCTAGCTTGATATTAGCTTTCACCGTCAAACTGCCTCTCTAGCTCCACACGTCACCGTCTTCACTCTCCACACCGTTAAACTAATCCAACTAGTTGTCTGTACCTCTAGACTCTGTCTGTCGCGGGTTATAAGCTTCTGACACCATGTATTGTGCCTATATACTCGGTACTCAAGGACACAACCATCAGGATGCAACTCGACAACTTTTATTATACTTCATCTCCCAAGTGTATCGTAACATCATATCAGTGCGCCATCACCAGGCCATAGCCGGCCACTAAAACCTGTTTGCATGCCTGTTATTACCAAGGGGGTTTTGCACTTTTGCAAGGCACTGTATTCATGTCACATTGTCATTGGGGGCTGAGCACCCCTAAAGGTCTGATCCTAGAATTGCCCCTGAGTCTAGGCCTAGTCATATTTTCGTTATCACACGATGACTGACATATTGTCACATTATAAACATATTTTTCAAAATAGGATTAATCATTTTATTAGCACTAAATACATTTAAGTGTTTTGCATAGTCGATGTTATAGGTCACTTTTAAAATCATGTCATACTTTATCATTATATCCTGGCCATGGATGCATTAATCATTGCTGCCTTTCAAAGGTGTCAGGTAAAAAGCAATTAATTAATTAATTAATTTTGAGGGGGGGCTGGGAGAGGGGAAATGTCACTCTTGCCTGTCTTCAAAACTTGAGAGCCCTGCCGATTACGAAAACTAGAGAGGGTAACATTTCAGGGGAAATTGTGAGGTGTGCTTGCGGCCACTGCAGCAGTATGGAGTTAGATTAGTTTCAGAATTCACAAAGAAACGTAACGCGATTCACAAATAGCGGTGAAGCTAGCGGTGATTGGCTAAAATTGGAAGAGACATCTGATAGGCTGCAGAGAATATATTTTGGAAAAAATGCATTTGTGAATCTAAGCGCGTCACTAAAGTTCCAAAAATCCACACACAAATGCAGGGATTTGTAACTCGTGTTCGTCCGATTTGTAACTCGTGTTCGTCAGGTTGCAAACAAATGTAATGGGGTCATTTATTTGTGAAAAAAATGAATGTTCTTGATGAATGTAAATATCTGGGACATTACATCTGTGCTGACCTTTCTGATGACAGATACATTAATAGACAGTGTCGAATGCTCTATGGACAAGCTAATGCTGATCCGAAAGTTTGGTGCATGCTCACCACCAGTTAAGACCAAACTTTTCAACGCATACTGTACCCCCATGTATACTGCTCATTTGTGGAGGAACTACAAAAAGTGTAGTATGCACAGACTGAATGTTGCCTAAATGTTTGCAAGCCAAATGTTTGTTAATGTGGATGTGCCCACCTGCCCTGTAGTGCTGCGCAGACCTCTATGAACAGTATCATCCTGGTACTGACCAATCCGGCACTAAGTTCAGTGCGATGCTTTTCTAATATGTGGACTCACTGGCGTCTGAGACTCCTCATAAAATGATGTACATCGTGATTTTTATTATATGTTTGTCTGTATGTTGTTTTGTAATCTATGGACCTAGTAAGTGTCCGTAATAAAGTTTATGATGATGATGATGATGATGTGAATCACGAAATACATTGGAGGCTGTATCACGTCCAAACCTATTGTTTTTAAACAATAGGTTTGTCTACCCAGCTCCCACCCAGATGCCCAAATTGGGAAACTACATGAAGGGTTCCTGAGATGCGCCACATGTCATTCAAGCCCACAGGTTTAAACAAAAACTGATATCAAACGTCCAAACATTTGGAGAAAGACAAGAGTTTTCATAGGTGAACATACATTTTTCAGGTGATAAGTCTGTATATAAAAAAAGCTGTGTGTGTATAAGTATGTATATAAAAAAAAAGCTGTGTGCAGGCCAGTAAAGATTACCCCCGCAGCCCCCGCACCGCAGGGGGGCCTCGCAGGGATGGGGGGCCTCCGTTTTTTAAATTTTTGTATCCAATTTGAATTACATGGGATGTCTTATTGTCTTGTCTGTGTTTCCAGAGTTGATATAAAAATAAAGGAAAGTATATTTAATTGTGCTTTCTTTGTTAGCTAGGTAAGTGACATGACGAAGTAGGTCACACAAATCGACACAGACCGGCAAGCCCGCTGCAAAGGTAGGTAGCTAACTGTAGCGTAGAAAATAAATAAATGAAACGCACATTTAAAAGCGGTGCCCAAAAGCGGCATTCAAAACAGAAAATTTCGGAATTAAATGCCAAACTTCCCAAAACTACAAATTTCTTTTTCGACCAGCCGGTGAAGGATGCACTCATCTGCCAGAAGAGACAGGTATTGTACTGTTTGCTATAGCTAACATTACTGTACCACGTAGCTAACGTATACTTTGACAGCTGTACTGCTCTGTCTGTGTTGTGCTTCCTAGCGTTAACAGAGCCTCCTTTCCAAGAACCAGGAAAATTAGCCTTGCTCCTTTATTGACTTCCTATCAAGCTGACAACATTGAAATGGAGTGAAACTACAAAAAAAAGAGAAAGTAGAAAAAGTGCTTAATTATAAAATATATTACTAGCCTACATAACTGACATTATTAGCAAACAAACGTGTGCGACAGTATCGTGCAGTTGCAGCGATTGCGTTTGACTATTTAAACATACAAAAAACATAATCAAAGTTACAATAAGTCATTGTATTTCAGTTATATACATATTATGATCGTGTAAAACGTACAGTCATTGCTTTCTACAAGATTCACACGACAAAAAATGGCCCCATTTATGATTTAGCGAACACGCTAATAATAAAACACATATACTATCAAGTGTGCCTGATGTAGCGAGTCTCCTCCCCATCAGTAGTTGTGCTGGTGAGGTCCCGTGTGCCAATGGAGTAGACCTGTAGGCCAGCAGAGCTTTGTGGAAATCTCCCTCTTTCTCTAAGAGAGACTTAACAGTTCTGACGGCCCGTTCAGCCTCCCCATTGCTGCGGGGATAACGGGGGCTGCTTGTCACGTGTGAAGTCATAATCTCTTGCAGAGAATTCATGACAGGAAAACTGAGGACCGTTGTCCGTGACTAGCACTTCTGGGCATCCATACCTAGCAAACACAGCTTTAAATCTTGCAATAGTCTGTTTAGCTGTTGTGCCTCCAGGTAGGGTGCAAACCTCAATATAGCGAGAGAAGTAGTCTATCATGACTAAATAGTTCCCATTCTGCCATTGGAAAAGATCTGCTGCGACCCTCTGCCATGGTCTGCTTGGGAGGTCAGTCGTGAGCAGAGGCTCGACAGGTGTTTGAGCTTCACGTGCACAAATCTCACATCTCTCGACCATCTGCTTTACAGCAGACGTGATGCCTGGCCACCAGACAGATTCTCTAGCCCTAGCTAGGCATTTGTTGATACCCTGATGTCCCTGGTGAAGTCTCTGTAGGATGTCAGGTCTCATGTGTTCAGGGATGATGAGTCTCTCACCTTTCATGAGCAGTCCTCCTCCTTCATGCAGGACTGACCTTTCAGGCCAGTAGGGCAACAGCAGCTCATGCATATCTCGTCTGTGTTCAGGCCAGCCGTTTGCAATGTATCGACTGAGACGTTTGCAGGTGTTTTCAGAGGTTTGTGCGCTCTTAATTTGTTCCAGCTTTGTCGGTGAGGCTGGCAGGATTTCTACTACACTGTCCAAGTAAGCTTTGCATTCCTTTTCCAGGTCTTGCTCCGCCTCCGTGGCTGTGTCTGGAAGAGGCGCTCTGGACAGAGCATCAGCTGTTATCAGGTTTTTACCTGGGACATGGATGATGTTGAAATTGAATCTGAGCAGCCTTAATCTGAATCTGATAATCCTCGGCGGAAGATCATCCAGTGCTCTGGACTTCAGGAGTGTTATGAGTGGCTTGTGATCTGTTCTTATAGTGAAATCTAGGCCGCTCAAGTATCCGCGCAGGCGCTCACATGCCCAGGTTGTAGCTAAAGCATCTTTTTCTATTTGGGCATATCTTGACTCGGCTTTAGTCAAACTTCTTGAAATGAAGACGACAGGTCTCCACTCACCACCTATCTGTTTTTGTGTTAAGACACCTCCTAGTCCATACGAAGAGGCATCCGCTGACACCATGGTTTCATGGTTTGGGCTGTATTGGGCTAACACAGTCTCTGACCCTAATTCTTTCTTAGTGTCCAGGAACGCTTTCTGTTGGGGTGCTCCCCATGTCCAGCTGTTCTCTGTCTTCAACAGATCGCGGATGGGCTTTGTCAAGTCAGGCAGGCGTGGTGAGAATTTCCCTACAAAGTTCACCATGCCCATGAAACGGCGAACATCTGCCACATCCTTCGGCTCAGGCATGTCACGGATCGCCTTTATCTTATCCGGGTCTGCCCTGATGCCCTGGGAGTTTATGACATGGCCCAGAAAACGGACTTCCGTCAGTGCGAACTGGCATTTTTCATTCAGAGTGAGTCCAGACTCTCTGAATTTCTGTAGCACCCTGTGCAGCCTATCGTCGTGTTCTGCCCGGTCCTTTCCTGTGATGAGGACATCATCAGCATGACATAGCACTCCGTCAATGCCATCAATCAGCTGGGAAATCCTCTTTTGAAAGTGCTCAGGGGCCGATGATATACCAAAAGGTAACCTCTTGAAGTAATATCGGCCCTCTGGTGTGATGAACGTGGTCAACAGCATGGAGTCTTGATGGAGCGGTACTTGCCAAAAGCCTGATGTTGCATCAAGCTTTGTGAAGACTCTGGCTCCTTCCAGCTTGGCCAGTGTCTCGTCCACTGCCGGTAAGATGTGTCTCTCTCTGATGACGCTCTCGTTCAAATGGGTTAAATCTACACAAATGCGTAGTTTCCCCGATGTTTTCACAATAGGGACCATGCCTACGCACCATTCAGTTGGTTCTTCAACACGGGCTATGACCTCCATTTTCTCCATCCGGTCTAGTTCCTCTTTAACTTTGACCCGGAGTGGGATGGCTACACGTCGTGGGGCAGAGAGGGCATAGGGTGGTGCATTGTCTTTCAGCTTAATTTTATATTCACCTTTAAGTTTACCTAGCCCTGTAAAGACATCTGCGTAGGTTGAGCGGAAGTGTGTCTCTGCATTGTCTATGCTATGGAGCTGAGGAATCATCTGCAGTCTGCGAATGGCTGGCAGGCCCAATAAGGGTGTGGTCAGGTCTTTCACAATGAACACCTCCTCCTCAATATTTCTGTTGCCTCTCTGAATGACAGCATGCACTTGCCCTTTGACATCCAGAGGTTGACTGGCGGGGCCCAGCAGAAGTCTGCGTGTCACTGTGTAGCTGCCATATTTCTCTTGCGTGTATTCTGTTTCTGGGATAGCAGTCACAGATGCCCCCGTGTCCACTTTAAAGCACATCGGGCCACCATTTATGGTAAGCATTTCAGTCCATGTAGACGACTGTGGATAGTCAACAGCTCCCAAATAAGCCGCCCCATAATCCTCCTCAATGGATTCTAGGTTTTGAGCTGATCTGCACACAGATGCAAAGTGTCCCCTCTTTAGACATTTTCTACATTCAGCATCTTTTGCTGGGCATTCAGTCCATGCATGTGTAGGGGTTTTGCCACACTTCCCACACTGCTTTGGGCTGGTAGAGGCAGGCTGAGGCTGAAAACGGCTTACACGTTGAGCAGAATTTTTCCTATAAGCCTGTCTCTTGCTGTTGTAAGACACTGCATCTATTTGCTCTGGTGAATCGGCTGACCGGAGAACAATTTGCTGCTTTTTCACCTCTTCGTGCTGCTTCACTTGAACTATGGCTGTAGCTAAATCCAATTTTGGGTTGAGCTGCATCTTTTCAGACAATTTGGCATCACGTATCCCGACAACAATCCTGTCTCGGATCAGCTCTTCACGCAAGACGCCATATTTGCAATGTTCAGCTAGCTTGTGCACTGCTGTGATAAAGTTCTCTGCAGATTCGCCAACTTCCTGACTTCGTTTATTGAACTTGGCTCGTTCAAAAATTACATTATGCACTCCTACAAAATGTCCATCAAAAGCATTTTTTACCTTGTCATAGTCATTTTGTTTATCCTCAGCCAACTGCAATGAGCTCAGGATATCGTCAGCTTTATCACCCATTGTGTAAATGAGAGAATTCACCTGGTAAGCTTTGTCTTTTTCTTTCAATCCAGAAGCAAGCCTGAAGCGTTCAAATCTTTTAATCCATGCGGGCCACGAGCTTGCCTCGAAGTCGAAGGGTCCCGGTGGTGGGATGGTAAAAACGTGATCCATGCTGTGTGCTAGTAGCTTACCGCTAGCTTGATATTAGCTTTCACCGTCAAACTGCCTCTCTAAATCCACACGTCACCGTCTTCACTCTCCACACCGTTAAACTAATCCAACTAGTTGTCTGTACCTCTAGACTCTGTCTGTCGCGGGTTATAAGCTTCTGACACCATGTATTGTGCCTATATACTCGGTACTCAAGGACACAACCATCAGGATGCAACTCGACAACTTTTATTATACTTCATCTCCCAAGTGTATCGTAACATCATATCAGTGCGCCATCACCAGGCCATAGCCGGCCACTAAAACCTGTTTGCATGCCTGTTATTACCAAGGGGGTTTTGCACTTTTGCAAGGCACTGTATTCATGTCACATTGTCATTGGGGGCTGAGCACCCCTAAAGGTCTGATCCTAGAATTGCCCCTGAGTCTAGGCCTAGTCATATTTTCGTTATCACACGATGACTGACATATTGTCACATTATAAACATATTTTTCAAAATAGGATTAATCATTTTATTAGCACTAAATACATTTAAGTGTTTTGCATAGTCGATGTTATAGGTCACTTTTAAAATCATGTCATACTTTATCATTATATCCTGGCCATGGATGCATTAATCATTGCTGCCTTTCAAAGGTGTCAGGTAAAAAGCAATTAATTAATTAATTAATTTTGAGGGGGGGCTGGGAGAGGGGAAATGTCACTCTTGCCTGTCTTCAAAACTTGAGAGCCCTGCCGATTACGAAAACTAGAGAGGGTAACATTTCAGGGGAAATTGTGAGGTGTGCTTGCGGCCACTGCAGCAGTATGGAGTTAGATTAGTTTCAGAATTCACAAAGAAACGTAACGCGATTCACAAATAGCGGTGAAGCTAGCGGTGATTGGCTAAAATTGGAAGAGACATCTGATAGGCTGCAGAGAATATATTTTGGAAAAAATGCATTTGTGAATCTAAGCGCGTCACTAAAGTTCCAAAAATCCACACACAAATGCAGGGATTTGTAACTCGTGTTCGTCCGATTTGTAACTCGTGTTCGTCAGGTTGCAAACAAATGTAATGGGGTCATTTATTTGTGAAAAAAATGAATGTTCTTGATGAATGTAAATATCTGGGACATTACATCTGTGCTGACCTTTCTGATGACAGATACATTAATAGACAGTGTCGAATGCTCTATGGACAAGCTAATGCTGATCCGAAAGTTTGGTGCATGCTCACCACCAGTTAAGACCAAACTTTTCAACGCATACTGTACCCCCATGTATACTGCTCATTTGTGGAGGAACTACAAAAAGTGTAGTATGCACAGACTGAATGTTGCCTAAATGTTTGCAAGCCAAATGTTTGTTAATGTGGATGTGCCCACCTGCCCTGTAGTGCTGCGCAGACCTCTATGAACAGTATCATCCTGGTACTGACCAATCCGGCACTAAGTTCAGTGCGATGCTTTTCTAATATGTGGACTCACTGGCGTCTGAGACTCCTCATAAAATGATGTACATCGTGATTTTTATTATATGTTTGTCTGTATGTTGTTTTGTAATCTATGGACCTAGTAAGTGTCCGTAATAAAGTTTATGATGATGATGATGATGATGTGAATCACGAAATACATTGGAGGCTGTATCACGTCCAAACCTATTGTTTTTAAACAATAGGTTTGTCTACCCAGCTCCCACCCAGATGCCCAAATTGGGAAACTACATGAAGGGTTCCTGAGATGCGCCACATGTCATTCAAGCCCACAGGTTTAAACAAAAACTGATATCAAACGTCCAAACATTTGGAGAAAGACAAGAGTTTTCATAGGTGAACATACATTTTTCAGGTGATAAGTCTGTATATAAAAAAAGCTGTGTGTGTATAAGTATGTATATTAAAAAAAAGCTGTGTGCAGGCCAGTAAAGATTACCCCCGCAGCCCCCGCACCGCAGGGGGGCCTCGCAGGGATGGGGGGCCTCCGTTTTTTAAATTTTTGTATCCAATTTGAATTACATGGGATGTCTTATTGTCTTGTCTGTGTTTCCAGAGTTGATATAAAAATAAAGGAAAGTATATTTAATTGTGCTTTCTTTGTTAGCTAGGTAAGTGACATGACGAAGTAGGTCACACAAATCGACACAGACCGGCAAGCCCGCTGCAAAGGTAGGTAGCTAACTGTAGCGTAGAAAATAAATAAATGAAACGCACATTTAAAAGCGGTGCCCAAAAGCGGCATTCAAAACAGAAAATTTCGGAATTAAATGCCAAACTTCCCAAAACTACAAATTTCTTTTTCGACCAGCCGGTGAAGGATGCACTCATCTGCCAGAAGAGACAGGTATTGTACTGTTTGCTATAGCTAACATTACTGTACCACGTAGCTAACGTATACTTTGACAGCTGTACTGCTCTGTCTGTGTTGTGCTTCCTAGCGTTAACAGAGCCTCCTTTCCAAGAACCAGGAAAATTAGCCTTGCTCCTTTATTGACTTCCTATCAAGCTGACAACATTGAAATGGAGTGAAACTACAAAAAAAAGAGAAAGTAGAAAAAGTGCTTAATTATAAAATATATTACTAGCCTACATAACTGACATTATTAGCAAACAAACGTGTGCGACAGTATCGTGCAGTTGCAGCGATTGCGTTTGACTATTTAAACATACAAAAAACATAATCAAAGTTACAATAAGTCATTGTATTTCAGTTATATACATATTATGATCGTGTAAAACGTACAGTCATTGCTTTCTACAAGATTCACACGACAAAAAATGGCCCCATTTATGATTTAGCGAACACGCTAATAATAAAACACATATACTATCAAGTGTGCCTGATGTAGCGAGTCTCCTCCCCATCAGTAGTTGTGCTGGTGAGGTCCCGTGTGCCAATGGAGTAGACCTGTAGGCCAGCAGAGCTTTGTGGAAATCTCCCTCTTTCTCTAAGAGAGACTTAACAGTTCTGACGGCCCGTTCAGCCTCCCCATTGCTGCGGGGATAACGGGGGCTGCTTGTCACGTGTGAAGTCATAATCTCTTGCAGAGAATTCATGACAGGAAAACTGAGGACCGTTGTCCGTGACTAGCACTTCTGGGCATCCATACCTAGCAAACACAGCTTTAAATCTTGCAATAGTCTGTTTAGCTGTTGTGCCTCCAGGTAGGGTGCAAACCTCAATATAGCGAGAGAAGTAGTCTATCATGACTAAATAGTTCCCATTCTGCCATTGGAAAAGATCTGCTGCGACCCTCTGCCATGGTCTGCTTGGGAGGTCAGTCGTGAGCAGAGGCTCGACAGGTGTTTGAGCTTCACGTGCACAAATCTCACATCTCTCGACCATCTGCTTTACAGCAGACGTGATGCCTGGCCACCAGACAGATTCTCTAGCCCTAGCTAGGCATTTGTTGATACCCTGATGTCCCTGGTGAAGTCTCTGTAGGATGTCAGGTCTCATGTGTTCAGGGATGATGAGTCTCTCACCTTTCATGAGCAGTCCTCCTCCTTCATGCAGGACTGACCTTTCAGGCCAGTAGGGCAACAGCAGCTCATGCATATCTCGTCTGTGTTCAGGCCAGCCGTTTGCAATGTATCGACTGAGACGTTTGCAGGTGTTTTCAGAGGTTTGTGCGCTCTTAATTTGTTCCAGCTTTGTCGGTGAGGCTGGCAGGATTTCTACTACACTGTCCAAGTAAGCTTTGCATTCCTTTTCCAGGTCTTGCTCCGCCTCCGTGGCTGTGTCTGGAAGAGGCGCTCTGGACAGAGCATCAGCTGTTATCAGGTTTTTACCTGGGACATGGATGATGTTGAAATTGAATCTGAGCAGCCTTAATCTGAATCTGATAATCCTCGGCGGAAGATCATCCAGTGCTCTGGACTTCAGGAGTGTTATGAGTGGCTTGTGATCTGTTCTTATAGTGAAATCTAGGCCGCTCAAGTATCCGCGCAGGCGCTCACATGCCCAGGTTGTAGCTAAAGCATCTTTTTCTATTTGGGCATATCTTGACTCGGCTTTAGTCAAACTTCTTGAAATGAAGACGACAGGTCTCCACTCACCACCTATCTGTTTTTGTGTTAAGACACCTCCTAGTCCATACGAAGAGGCATCCGCTGACACCATGGTTTCATGGTTTGGGCTGTATTGGGCTAACACAGTCTCTGACCCTAATTCTTTCTTAGTGTCCAGGAACGCTTTCTGTTGGGGTGCTCCCCATGTCCAGCTGTTCTCTGTCTTCAACAGATCGCGGATGGGCTTTGTCAAGTCAGGCAGGCGTGGTGAGAATTTCCCTACAAAGTTCACCATGCCCATGAAACGGCGAACATCTGCCACATCCTTCGGCTCAGGCATGTCACGGATCGCCTTTATCTTATCCGGGTCTGCCCTGATGCCCTGGGAGTTTATGACATGGCCCAGAAAACGGACTTCCGTCAGTGCGAACTGGCATTTTTCATTCAGAGTGAGTCCAGACTCTCTGAATTTCTGTAGCACCCTGTGCAGCCTATCGTCGTGTTCTGCCCGGTCCTTTCCTGTGATGAGGACATCATCAGCATGACATAGCACTCCGTCAATGCCATCAATCAGCTGGGAAATCCTCTTTTGAAAGTGCTCAGGGGCCGATGATATACCAAAAGGTAACCTCTTGAAGTAATATCGGCCCTCTGGTGTGATGAACGTGGTCAACAGCATGGAGTCTTGATGGAGCGGTACTTGCCAAAAGCCTGATGTTGCATCAAGCTTTGTGAAGACTCTGGCTCCTTCCAGCTTGGCCAGTGTCTCGTCCACTGCCGGTAAGATGTGTCTCTCTCTGATGACGCTCTCGTTCAAATGGGTTAAATCTACACAAATGCGTAGTTTCCCCGATGTTTTCACAATAGGGACCATGCCTACGCACCATTCAGTTGGTTCTTCAACACGGGCTATGACCTCCATTTTCTCCATCCGGTCTAGTTCCTCTTTAACTTTGACCCGGAGTGGGATGGCTACACGTCGTGGGGCAGAGAGGGCATAGGGTGGTGCATTGTCTTTCAGCTTAATTTTATATTCACCTTTAAGTTTACCTAGCCCTGTAAAGACATCTGCGTAGGTTGAGCGGAAGTGTGTCTCTGCATTGTCTATGCTATGGAGCTGAGGAATCATCTGCAGTCTGCGAATGGCTGGCAGGCCCAATAAGGGTGTGGTCAGGTCTTTCACAATGAACACCTCCTCCTCAATATTTCTGTTGCCTCTCTGAATGACAGCATGCACTTGCCCTTTGACATCCAGAGGTTGACTGGCGGGGCCCAGCAGAAGTCTGCGTGTCACTGTGTAGCTGCCATATTTCTCTTGCGTGTATTCTGTTTCTGGGATAGCAGTCACAGATGCCCCCGTGTCCACTTTAAAGCACATCGGGCCACCATTTATGGTAAGCATTTCAGTCCATGTAGACGACTGTGGATAGTCAACAGCTCCCAAATAAGCCGCCCCATAATCCTCCTCAATGGATTCTAGGTTTTGAGCTGATCTGCACACAGATGCAAAGTGTCCCCTCTTTAGACATTTTCTACATTCAGCATCTTTTGCTGGGCATTCAGTCCATGCATGTGTAGGGGTTTTGCCACACTTCCCACACTGCTTTGGGCTGGTAGAGGCAGGCTGAGGCTGAAAACGGCTTACACGTTGAGCAGAATTTTTCCTATAAGCCTGTCTCTTGCTGTTGTAAGACACTGCATCTATTTGCTCTGGTGAATCGGCTGACCGGAGAACAATTTGCTGCTTTTTCACCTCTTCGTGCTGCTTCACTTGAACTATGGCTGTAGCTAAATCCAATTTTGGGTTGAGCTGCATCTTTTCAGACAATTTGGCATCACGTATCCCGACAACAATCCTGTCTCGGATCAGCTCTTCACGCAAGACGCCATATTTGCAATGTTCAGCTAGCTTGTGCACTGCTGTGATAAAGTTCTCTGCAGATTCGCCAACTTCCTGACTTCGTTTATTGAACTTGGCTCGTTCAAAAATTACATTATGCACTCCTACAAAATGTCCATCAAAAGCATTTTTTACCTTGTCATAGTCATTTTGTTTATCCTCAGCCAACTGCAATGAGCTCAGGATATCGTCAGCTTTATCACCCATTGTGTAAATGAGAGAATTCACCTGGTAAGCTTTGTCTTTTTCTTTCAATCCAGAAGCAAGCCTGAAGCGTTCAAATCTTTTAATCCATGCGGGCCACGAGCTTGCCTCGAAGTCGAAGGGTCCCGGTGGTGGGATGGTAAAAACGTGATCCATGCTGTGTGCTAGTAGCTTACCGCTAGCTTGATATTAGCTTTCACCGTCAAACTGCCTCTCTAAATCCACACGTCACCGTCTTCACTCTCCACACCGTTAAACTAATCCAACTAGTTGTCTGTACCTCTAGACTCTGTCTGTCGCGGGTTATAAGCTTCTGACACCATGTATTGTGCCTATATACTCGGTACTCAAGGACACAACCATCAGGATGCAACTCGACAACTTTTATTATACTTCATCTCCCAAGTGTATCGTAACATCATATCAGTGCGCCATCACCAGGCCATAGCCGGCCACTAAAACCTGTTTGCATGCCTGTTATTACCAAGGGGGTTTTGCACTTTTGCAAGGCACTGTATTCATGTCACATTGTCATTGGGGGCTGAGCACCCCTAAAGGTCTGATCCTAGAATTGCCCCTGAGTCTAGGCCTAGTCATATTTTCGTTATCACACGATGACTGACATATTGTCACATTATAAACATATTTTTCAAAATAGGATTAATCATTTTATTAGCACTAAATACATTTAAGTGTTTTGCATAGTCGATGTTATAGGTCACTTTTAAAATCATGTCATACTTTATCATTATATCCTGGCCATGGATGCATTAATCATTGCTGCCTTTCAAAGGTGTCAGGTAAAAAGCAATTAATTAATTAATTAATTTTGAGGGGGGGCTGGGAGAGGGGAAATGTCACTCTTGCCTGTCTTCAAAACTTGAGAGCCCTGCCGATTACGAAAACTAGAGAGGGTAACATTTCAGGGGAAATTGTGAGGTGTGCTTGCGGCCACTGCAGCAGTATGGAGTTAGATTAGTTTCAGAATTCACAAAGAAACGTAACGCGATTCACAAATAGCGGTGAAGCTAGCGGTGATTGGCTAAAATTGGAAGAGACATCTGATAGGCTGCAGAGAATATATTTTGGAAAAAATGCATTTGTGAATCTAAGCGCGTCACTAAAGTTCCAAAAATCCACACACAAATGCAGGGATTTGTAACTCGTGTTCGTCCGATTTGTAACTCGTGTTCGTCAGGTTGCAAACAAATGTAATGGGGTCATTTATTTGTGAAAAAAATGAATGTTCTTGATGAATGTAAATATCTGGGACATTACATCTGTGCTGACCTTTCTGATGACAGATACATTAATAGACAGTGTCGAATGCTCTATGGACAAGCTAATGCTGATCCGAAAGTTTGGTGCATGCTCACCACCAGTTAAGACCAAACTTTTCAACGCATACTGTACCCCCATGTATACTGCTCATTTGTGGAGGAACTACAAAAAGTGTAGTATGCACAGACTGAATGTTGCCTAAATGTTTGCAAGCCAAATGTTTGTTAATGTGGATGTGCCCACCTGCCCTGTAGTGCTGCGCAGACCTCTATGAACAGTATCATCCTGGTACTGACCAATCCGGCACTAAGTTCAGTGCGATGCTTTTCTAATATGTGGACTCACTGGCGTCTGAGACTCCTCATAAAATGATGTACATCGTGATTTTTATTATATGTTTGTCTGTATGTTGTTTTGTAATCTATGGACCTAGTAAGTGTCCGTAATAAAGTTTATGATGATGATGATGATGATCTGAATCACGAAATACATTGGAGGCTGTATCACGTCCAAACTTATTGTTTTTAAACAATAGGTTTGTCTACCCAGCTCCCACCCAGATGCCCAAATTGGGAAACTACATGAAGGGTTCCTGAGATGCGCCACATGTCATTCAAGCCCACAGGTTTAAACAAAAACTGATATCAAACGTCCAAACATTTGGAGAAAGACAAGAGTTTTCATAGGTGAACATACATTTTTCAGGTGATAAGTCTGTATATAAAAAAAGCTGTGTGTGTATAAGTATGTATATTAAAAAAAAGCTGTGTGCAGGCCAGTAAAGATTACCCCCGCAGCCCCCGCACCGCAGGGGGGCCTCGCAGGGATGGGGGGCCTCCGTTTTTTAAATTTTTGTATCCAATTTGAATTACATGGGATGTCTTATTGTCTTGTCTGTGTTTCCAGAGTTGATATAAAAATAAAGGAAAGTATATTTAATTGTGCTTTCTTTGTTAGCTAGGTAAGTGACATGACGAAGTAGGTCACACAGATCGACACAGACCGGCAAGCCCGCTGCAAAGGTAGGTAGCTAACTGTAGCGTAGAAAATAAATAAATGAAACGCACATTTAAAAGCGGTGCCCAAAAGCGGCATTCAAAACAGAAAATTTCGGAATTAAATGCCAAACTTCCCAAAACTACAAATTTCTTTTTCGACCAGCCGGTGAAGGATGCACTCATCTGCCAGAAGAGACAGGTATTGTACTGTTTGCTATAGCTAACATTACTGTACCACGTAGCTAACGTATACTTTGACAGCTGTACTGCTCTGTCTGTGTTGTGCTTCCTAGCGTTAACAGAGCCTCCTTTCCAAGAACCAGGAAAATTAGCCTTGCTCCTTTATTGACTTCCTATCAAGCTGACAACATTGAAATGGAGTGAAACTACAAAAAAAAGAGAAAGTAGAAAAAGTGCTTAATTATAAAATATATTACTAGCCTACATAACTGACATTATTAGCAAACAAACGTGTGCGACAGTATCGTGCAGTTGCAGCGATTGCGTTTGACTATTTAAACATACAAAAAACATAATCAAAGTTACAATAAGTCATTGTATTTCAGTTATATACATATTATGATCGTGTAAAACGTACAGTCATTGCTTTCTACAAGATTCACACGACAAAAAATGGCCCCATTTATGATTTAGCGAACACGCTAATAATAAAACACATATACTATCAAGTGTGCCTGATGTAGCCACGGCCATCACATTATTTCTGACAATACCCGTGACTGTCGCAAGCGCTGAAAGGTCATTTTCCAAGCTGAAACTGATCAAAACATATCTCAGAAGCTCCATGTCACAAGAGAGGCTGTCAGGTCTGGCCATCCTTAGCATAGAAAATGAATGTGCGCGCGCGCAGTTTAGATGTAAAGAGTGTGGTAAAAGACTTTGCACACAGATTTGCTAAAAGACGCGCACATGTGTAGGCTATTCACCTGCAAATCGTTTGAGCGTTTTTTTCTTATTGAATACATTTTCCTCACAAGACAAGCTTGAGTTTTGATATCTTGCATTTATTACACGGCTCTTCAGAATGTTCCAAAAAGTTCAATTGATCGCGTCGGGGTCCTGTTCGTCCCGTCGGTATTTGTATTACATTATCCGTTACATATGTGGTGGGGGGGGGGGCTCTCAGGCTTATTCTGCGGGGGGGGGGGGGGGGGGGGCCTCATGTGTTTCCGTTACGGGCCTGGCTGTGTGTGTATATTTTTGGAATTTGATGATTTTAGGGCAGGAAGTTTCTCACGATTATCTTGTGAAATGGGCACTCTGCAAAGTTCATATTTTGTAGGTGTCCTTTTTATCATCCAAGGGAGTGCAGTGCTGCAATTGACATTAGGTGCGTTGGACATCGACTGCGGCTGCATGAATATCTTGCAGTCGGGGATGAGTTAAAAACGCCTCCTTAAAGTCGGACATTCCTGCTTCTCGTGGTTTTCTGCGTTGAAGTCAGTTATCATGGCCGATCAAGCGCTGTTTGCTTAATCGCTGACGAACTGCATGGTTGCGAATTTAATTGTTTTCGCATTAGAACTTGCACGAACCAGTGCACTGAAATTTGTCATTCTATGTATTGGGCTATGTTAAATTCTCCTGTCTGCAGATTGATAATACAACCAAAACTCAATTAAACGTAGTCTTTCCGTTATAAGAGGCAGACTAAAACCCTTTCTTTAACAAATATTTAATTCAATTAAACCTTTTGGTCCGGATTTGAGCATTGGCGAAACTGAAGGTGTGAGTCTGGCCAATCATAAAATAGCTGTGTCGTCATTCGATCCCGTGCAGTTGCGCTCGTCTTTATTTTATTTGTTTACATTTTTATGTTTGCAAAATGTGAAAACTGAATATTTGTAAACTGAATTCTATATCATAAAAAAGAAAAAAGAAAAAAAGAAAAGAGAAAGTGCGCTCGGCTACACAGCCGGCTTTTCTCGAATCGATCTCACGGTACTTTGATGGATACGTCACAGTGACCTAGCCTCGGCGACGTAACAGTGACCTAGCCTCGGCTCTCGTCCTGTACTTGTTTGACAACAAGTCAAACAGAAAGGAGTAAAACCGTATTTACAACAAACTTGTTATATTAGCTAGGTTTCCCAAAAATTAATTCCAAGCTTTTTGGGGCATATTTTCAGGTAGCAGATGTTTGAATCGAAATACAGCTAGAGCTAAGGTACTGCCAGTTAAATCCAGTTTAATTTAATTGCAAATGCCGTTGTTAGTTAATTAACGAAACAAAATTCCCTGAAGTTATCATACAGCCTCCCAGCCTCATCCTAGTGAAGCATATGGTGGTCAGGTGGCTGAGCGGTTAGGGAATCGGGCTAGTAATCAGAAGGTTGCCAGTTCGATTCCAGGCCGTGTCAAATGATGTTGTGTCCTTGGGCAAGGCACTTCACCTTACTTGCCTCGGGGGGAATGTCCCTGTACCTACTTGTAAGTCGCTCTGGATAAGAGCGTCTGCTAAATGACTTAATGTAAATGTACAGTATAGTTCCTTAAGGAAAAGCACTTTTAGTAAATCAGTTTTCTTTGTGAGAGCTTCCCATGTCTGGAATACACTGCCATCAGACACACATAACTGCACCACCTATCACACGTTCACCAAAAACATGAAGACATGGCTAAAGATCAACCAGATTTGTGAACATAACCCCTAGCTGTGTGTTGCTACTTTCGGTTGTCTGTAACTTGTGAGGTGTGGAAACACTTTGTTGCTTTTATGGATTTTGTCTTGTTGCTTTTTGTTCTATGTAGCTCTATCTGTATGATGTTGATCTTGTTTGGCCTACGTTGCCCCGGTGTGCTCATTGTTTAATGATTGTTTGTATTGTAACTGTTTTTAATAACCTGCCCAGGGACTGTGGTTGAAAATTAGCCGGCTGGCTAAAACCGGCACTTTTACGGAAATGTAGATTAATGTGCACTGTCCCTGTAAAAAAACCCGAATTAAACAAAAAAAAAACGTGAAAACTCTATTAAGCCATTCTATATCAATCATGAATGCATTAACAAATAGGCCAACCGTTGTAGACCACATAAACTGTTAGGCATATTATTTATGCATGCTAAACTGTGATTATTTATGCTTGCTATCAGTCTTTGCTTTTCAGCCACAGTGGGTATATTACAAATTCAATCACATTGAAAAAAAGTTTTTAAACTGTGCAAAGATACAAAGATTCTTACTCAAAGTGTTTTTTCCCCCATTGAAACTGTATAGAAACAGCATGTTTTGGAGGCTATTTTATGTGCAAGTGCTTTCATTTATTTGACCCCAGAAGACAACATTGAAATACATTTAATTTAAACAAACACTCACCATCTCTGGCTGCCACATAAAGAGAAAACTTGATAAGCTTGTTTTCTTCCAAGGGAATGGTTTTGAGGAGCCTGATCTCTCCGGAAGTATCACTTGAGAAATAGCCCTCTAGGTTCCCAAAGTCGATGTAATACTTTACAAGTCCATTTAGACCAGCATCTGGGTCTGTTGCTTCCACCTAGAAATTGGTCAATCTCATAAATTAGTCATAGTGGAGGGGCCATCATTATAGCAGAACTATTCCGAAAGGCATACATCAACCCGATAATGCATATGTGTACCACAATACACAAATGTGTACTGAGATTTGTGAATGTATTCAGGAATCTAGTATTCTCCGTGTGTGCATAAATGTAAATGTGTGTTCTCCAAATATGTTCGGATTTGCAAGTATATTGAGATTTGTAAATGTTTAGACAAGTCTCTAAATGTGAATTGTAAAAACCCTAACTAACCCTAACCCGAGACAAGTAGGGTGAAGTACCTTGCCCAAGGACACAACGTCAGTTGGCATGACCGGGAATCGAACTGGCAACCTTCGGATTACTAGCCCGATTCCCTCACCGCTCAGCCACCTGACTCTCTATGTACAAATATGTACAAGGTACAAGTATGTACAAATATGTAAAGGCATTCTTAGATCTGTAAACGTGTAGACAAAAGGTGGGCTTCACAATCTTTTTACACATGACTTTTGCTACACCTCTGCTGTGGCAGAGATTAAATCAAATCCAGTTTTATTTGTCACATACTCCAGCATACAAGCACAATGTGGAGTGAAATGCAAATGTTAAATACTTCGGACTCCATAAGTGTTTATAAAAATAAATATACAAAAATTTAGAAAATTTAAATATGTAGCTGAAAGCAGCAGTGGCGGATTCCTTTCTGAAAATTAGTAGAGACATGAATCTCACATATGTTTACAACATTTTAAGGCAACAGAAACGAACTCCACACCAAACGACAACAGAAATATTTCCAGGGTGAAAAAAGATGTCTACCCAGCTCCCACCCAGAAGCCCAAATTGGGAAACTACATGAAGGGTTCCTGAGATGCGCCACATGTCAATCAAGCCCCAGCTTGGGTAGTGAGAATGGCATCCGCAGATTTTTTCCTGAATCAGGGGGGGAGAAATTTACATTTACATTTAGTCATTTAGCAGACACTCTTATCCAGAGCGACTTACAGTAAGTACAGGGACATTCCCCCCGAGGCAAGTAGGGTGAAGTGCCTTGCCCAAGGACACAACGTCATTTGGCACGGACGGGAATCGAACTGGCAACCTGCGTGGCAACCTGCGTGGAAATCTGCGTGGAATGAGTTATGGCAACGGAAACGGTTGCTCAGTGCCATCTAGCTGTTCTGAGCAAGGGGTTTCAACAATGCGGCCAAAGGTCTCCACACATTTACAAATCTCAGTACACTTGCAAATCTGAATACTGATTTTGAGATGTTGTATATGTTTAACAATCAAATTATGCACACACAGAGTTTTAATGCACACCTGTATACATTAACAAATCTCAGTTGCGGATCGTGGTACACATTTGCGGATCAAGGTAGGCTACGTTTGCGGATAGTTCTGCTAAAATAATGGCTCCATATAGGCTCTATTGTGACCAATTGAGGTCCAAGGTTTGATAGGCTATAAACCCCTGGAGTTCTCACCGTGACAACTAGCATTCCCACAGTGTGGTTCTGAAACACCTTGCCCTCATACTTGGAACACCCAAAAAGAGGACTGTTGTCATTCTCGTCCAGTAGAGTTACATTGACATCAGCGGACACAACACGGTTGGGCGTGTCGGCTTCCTGTGCTTCGATCTGAACATTAAGAACAGGGGAAAATATTACAGGGAGGTGTTCTTTGTCTGTGCACCTTGGCACAAACAGCATGATGAGATTAGGAATATATACGTAGTTTGTCCATCAAGCCACACCAGATTTGTTCTCAAGAAGATTCAGTAAGAATGCCAAGTCAATGTTACGACACTATTAGTCACTTAATGTTAAAAAAGTAATACCCATAGATTTCTAACCTGAAAGATGTAGTTTCCAAAAGTCTCTCTGTCCAGGTCAGTGGAGGTTTTCACTGTGACAGTGCCATCTAAGCTGACAGAGAAAGGCACTGATTCTGGAAGGAGCCGAAGAGTTCCATTAAATCCACCCTTGTGAGAAAAGATAGTTTGGCTATTGTTAATGGCTTGACAGGAATAACAGTTATAGATATAGATACACATTGTGATACACATTGTGATACTCACAATGTGATGTGATCTCTCTCTCTCTCTCTCTCTCTCTCTCTCTCTCTCTCTCTCTCTCTCTCTCTCTCTCTCTCTCTCTCTCTCTCTCTCTCTCTCTCTCTCTCTCTCTCTCTCTCTCTCTCTCTCTCTCTCTCTCTCTCTCTCTCTCTCTCTCTCTCTCTCTCTCTCTCTCTCTCTCTCTCTCTCTCTCTCTCTCTCTCTCTCTCTCGTCACACTGCACTAGCAAACTGTCCAATAAAATACATTTAAAAATCCCAGAAATATACATCTTAAAAAAAGATATTGTGGAATGTTTGTAAAATGCCTTATCTTTCTGACTTGCACCATAAATGTACCCTATTGTTGTCTTGGAGCATGCTTCTGTCAAGGAAGCCTACCTCATCCAGGTCAGTGACTTTTACTCTGAAAACGATAGTGTCTGTCAGTGAATTCTCCAACAGTGTTGCATGGTAGCTGGATTTGTCAAACACCGGGGAGTTGTCATTGGCATCCTCAATGGTGACAGTCACCACCGCATTGGCCGTTTTCATGTTGTCGTCCACCTGAGCTGTCTGAGAGGAATTGTTAGACCATGGCATTTCTTGTATGCATTTTTTACATTGTTGACAAAACTGAGTTGCTGAACTGATGTTTTAAAGACCGTTGTAGAGGGCAGACGTATCCTGCTGAATAATCTGCCCCCCACATGGACTACGTCCTCAACCCACCACCCCTGTCACCCAGGCCCTGAAACATCTCCCTTCCCAACCCCGCTCTTGCTGTACCCGTTGCACTCCATCAAACTCCATCTCAAACCAACTTGAAACTTAGTTAATAAATAATGATCTTTGATGGACTGGAGCCCCATCTTGCTATGTTTCTAATATATAGGCTATTAAAGAAACTTGGGTTCATCAAAGATCATTATTTATTAACTAAGTAGCAACTAGCAAACAAGTCAACATGTACATCCAGCTTGGTGTGTGTCTTCTACAAAAGAACCTGCTGTGTAATAAAAATAAAGTAGGTACCACTGCAAGAGGAGAGGAGCAAGAGGCTGCAACGCAGGAACAGACTTTGTTAAACGTCAAGACAGCAGGACGGATTTGACAAGGCAAAACACAATGACGAACATGGAGGGTAAGAGAGGGGAAGATATAGGGTGCGCAATCAGCGCATAACAAGGAACAGGTGGAAAACGAAAGTGCTGAAGGCAACGAGCGTGTGGTGAGGGGTAGGAAACAAAGAATTCCGATATGTCTGTACTTGTCTGTACTACAAATGGCAAATAAACGGGACACTTGAGAAATTCAAACATTAGGTCAAAGTCTGAGTACAGAGTTTGAAATGTGATAGCATATCTTAATCATTGTTAAGTTAGACATTACCTTCAAACTGTCAAGGCCTGCTTAAAAAGAAAGTAATATTTATAGTTTTAAAGGTTAAATGCAGGGTAACTGACTGTACCTTAACGCTGATAGTGACTTCCCCTATCTCTTCTCGGTCCAGTCCAGTCACAACAGAGATGACCCCACTGTTTTCATTTATGTCAAAGTTATTCAGGTACTTGCTTGGAGATACTGAGTAATATTACAAAAGAAATACATAAACAATGTGTAAATACAAGAATGGTCATTGATTACATTGCAATAATGTTAGCACATTATGATTCATAAAATGGTTACATTCGTAACCATTTTACAGACTGATGGAAATTGTAGTCAACGTTATGGAAATTAACCTTGCATTCAGTACCTGCACTGATACTGTAGACTACCGTCATGTTGATACCAGTGTCGGCATCTTGAGCTTTTATGGCATCTGGCAGAATTGTGGAGAATGCTCCTGTCTGCAGAAGTAATGAATTCATTTCATATGTATTGAATGTTATGTTTTGAAGAATATAGTTTATTGTCTATTGAAACTTTAACCTGAAGGAAAAAAACAATGTATAAATATTTCACTCACTTGTTCCTCCTGTATGAAAGCTTTGTAAAGGGCGTGGTCAAAATAGGGGTTCATGTTATCAAAGTCTGTCACCTCAATAAGCACAGTTGCCGTGTTGCTCAAACCTCCATTATCCTGAGATGAAAGACCCCAAAAGCAGAGTAAAGTGTCAGATTGTATAGAGTTCACAGTACACTGATACAGCAGCCATGTGACGATCACAATGGCTAACAGAAGACTCATGTCAATTGATGTGCTATTCTGACATCATCGTCTACCTCTGCCTTTATGGTAATGTTGTAGTTTTTGGCCGTGTTGTAGTTCAGACGTTTGATCAGCATCACACCTCCATCATTACGCACATCAAAGTTCAGGGATACGGGTGGCTTTAAGATAAATTTGAATTTTACTTAAACAAGTTAAAACAAACGAGTTAAACAACAATGAAACACCTTTTTTGTGATTTCCTTTAATGATGAACTCGAAATCAAGTTTTAACGCTACCCAAAACAAGACTCACCAGTATTGAATACAATACTCTGTTGTTTTCTGAGGTGACATCTGCATCCACAGCTTTGACTCTGAGAACTGTTGCGTTTAGTGGGAATGCCTTAAGTAAAAACAATTAAACATTTGAAACACTATTACAGTAATTAGACAAAAGTGTTTAGTAGAAATGTCTTAAGGACAAAAATTAACAATTAGAAACAATATTACAGTAATTAGACCAATATGTGTTTTCATTTTACTTTGCCCTTGTCTCACCTCAGAAATCGTCTTGCTGTACTCCTTCTGCTCAAATATCGGACTGTTGTCATTTAAATCGGTGATGGTGAGTCTTCGAGTGTTGTTTAGCTAAGAGAAAATAGATGTTCTAACAAACATTTTCTGGCTCACCATAACATGTCATATGACAGATCACTGTAATTCTTTATTGGTCTCACCTTTCCCAGGTTCACACACATGATTGAATAGTATAACAGTCCCACGGTCTACAAGGAAATTAACATAAGATTAAAAACATTGACACTGTCTCCACAAAAACTGCTCATCCAATCCAACACAAACTAAATCTTGTGAAATATCAAAATATATGTGTATATCAAGCTGTGTCAAAGTTCACTGATATTATGAATCTCACTTGTTTTAGTGCATCTGCATCTAGTTCCATCTTGGTGCGGACGGTTGCAGTTGTATCCCCAGGTGTGTAATCTAGCTCCAGAAACTTAATGTGTTCAGGAAACAGATGCATAACCAGCCTCACAGTGGTGTCAGCTGGGATGCCAGTTAAAACTTCCACGTTCCCTGTTGCCACGATGAGAAATTATTAAATGTTACCCACCAAAATATTTTTTTGTGGCATATTAGTCAGGGGAGTCAGGTGGCTGAGCGGTGAGGGAATCGGGCTAGTAATCCGAAGGTTGCCAGCTCGATTCCCGGTCATGCAAACTGACGTTGTGTCCTTACTTGCCTCGGGGGAATGTCCTTGTACTTACTGTAAGTCGCTCTGGATAAGAGCGTCTGCTAAATGACTAAATGTAAATATTAGATGAATGCATGCCATATTTTGTGGTCATGTAAATATTGTACTTTTTACCTGAATAGCCCTCTTCCACAGGCCCCACAATCCCATCTGAACCTCCATCACAGTTTATTGATGATGCACCTGGAAAATATAGAAATATCAATGGAATTTGACATACAGCAACACAAGTACATGTATTTCATCCAAATTCAATCATATATTATTACTGTTGATTGTTTTTTCTACAGGTACACTCTTTCACTCTTGTGGGGAGTTTCATGTTTTTCAATTGTAACTTGTTTAACTACATGCTCTTATGGTTCTTCCCTTTGGCACTTATTTGGTTTTCCACAATGTATGCTTCATGTTTTGGCTGCTCGCAATGTTTGGGGCTATCTCGTTGTTATGATCAGTGACCTATGCTCTTTTGTAAAGCTCTCTCTTGGAAGTCGCTTTGGATAAAAGCGTCTGCTAAATGCATAAATGTAAATGTAAGTTCAGGACATCAGTCATGTTGAACTGAGAGTAAGGATACATTGAATGATTAATCATTCTCTGGTCAGGGACCTTTGCATTGTGAACTCAATAAAAGTTTTTTTTTCCTGGTACAAACTATCAAGTTAATTGGGTTGTATTCAAGCCACACGGGTTAGGTTTTCTTTTTTCTCAATTTAAACAGGGACAGTTCTTGAGACCTAGGTGTCTTTCAAAAGATTGCTTTGTAAATAAATAATCTAAAGAGACATAATAAACCATTTAAAACCAGAGAAGAAAAACCAGTCATAATACAAATTAAGTAAACAAATAACATGTGAAAAATACAGTATGTTTTCAGACAACATACCATTTGAGCATAAGTCTATTAGTGAACGTAACTTCTGCTTAACTCACCTATAGAAGTACCTCTGACACCATGGGTACATAGAGAAGCAAAGAGGAGTAATATCCATCTTAAATACATTATCCTTGTGTTGCATGGTCGAGGGTTTTCCATCCTAACAGTACCGTCCTCATAGTACCTATTTGATAGACGACAGCGATCCCTTGAATCAAGGAGTATTGAATTGGTCACAGGTGTTTAGTCACTCAGCCATTTTATGACTGGTTGTTAAGAGTTACAAGTTGTTGAGGTATAAAAAGGTCCAAGGGGCACTGACAACACCCTGGTTTTGCTCAGCTTTCTGTTAAGCTTAAGTTTTGTTTTCCTTAAAGAACCATTTTCTTATTGCTTTTGATGTTTATTTTTGCCCACTGACCTGATGATCCAATGCAGGCTGCGCAATGTTACAAATTTGAAGAAATTAGCTCTACCAGAGATTGGTTTCCATTAAACTTGGCATGGTCTTGTCCGCACTGAGATTACAGATCAATACATGTATACTGTAAGACTTGTGACAGTCTGGTTTGGGTTCAACATTATGCCCAATTTCATTATGTGACCGGGTAACATTAGCTTACTTGCCAAATAAATTGTCATGTTTTGAAATGACAAGGATCCATCATTGCTGTCCCAAGTTTGGGGATAATGGTAGTCTTCTATATGCTGGTTCTGTTAACAGGAATTTGGATCTGGGGAGGAGAGAGCAGGCGGAACATGGTGAACTCGATCAGCCTACTTGTGGTAATCTTTACCGTAATCTTTTTACTTGTGAGTTGACCCCCCCCCCCCCCCCCCGCCCCCTAAGGAAAAGAGGAAATCCTCTCCATCCTCTTTTGCTCTTCTCCCTGTACACTTATACACTTACAACTGCACCTCCAGACATCAGTCCGTTAAACTCCTGAAGTATGCAGATGACACCACCCTCATTTGGCTCGTTTCTGGTGGGGACGAGTGTGACTTCAGGTGGGATGTTGACAACCTGGTGACCTGGTGCAGCCAGAAGAATTTGGAGCTAAATGCTCTCAAGACAGTGTAGATGGTTGTGGACTTCAGGAAGAACCCGGCCGCACTCAGCCCCATAACGCTGTGCAACTCCCCAGTCAACACTGTGGAGTCCTTCCGATTCCTGGGCACTATCCTCTCCCAGGACCTCAACTGAACATCCGGTGCCTCACCAAGAAAGCACAACAGAGAATGTACTTCCTACGGCAGCTGAAGAAGTTCAACCTGCCAAAGACAATAATGGTGCACTTCTACACAGCCATCATTGAGTCCATCCTCACCTCCTCCATCACCATCTGGTACGCTGCTGCCACTGCCAAGGGCAGACTGCAGCATATTGTAAGGGGTTAAATATTGTCCAAACAACCAAAAATAATTCCCCTATGGTTTAAAGGAAGATGGGAAACTGAACAGTGTATTAACATGAACCAAATTATGCCAATACCAATGGAATTACAGTTATTTGACTCTGTCGAAATAACTGGGGGAGTCCTTACCTTGAATCCAAGTCGGTTTTGTTTATTTTATAAGCTTACAAAAATTATATTGAACTTTAATACAGTCAGGTGTTACAGGCTACACAATACCACTTGGCGGGAGGTGTGCACACTGAACCCAAAGCCACCTACGCATGTGCACTTCCTCAAATACGGTGTCTTGTAGCGTGCATACAGAGCGCGAACATAATCATTCCCCAGAGTGATCTACAGACTCTATGGGTTAAATCAGAGCAAGGTTAAATTAAATAAACATTTAATACCATTGCAAATGAATGAAATCAATTACAAGGCAAACATGTTACAAAATGAAGGTTAACTCTTACTACACTACCATGATTATTGTAAATCAGAGAGACAGAAAGCAAGATGTGAGGAAGGAGAAGGAGTACAAGGACAAGCCAGAGCTGAGAAAAAGGTCTCAGGAGATCAAGAATCCACAGAACAATGCTTCACCATTCCCTTTATACACAAGAACAACCAATCAGACCACTTATTGACCCTTACTTATCAACATATGACTAGCAATGCACAGTAAGTTACACAATGGGGTGTGAGAGCCACCAAGTAGAGACCCTGTCGTGCAACTCCAGATTTTAGCATATGAGAGGTGGGGGCAGGGGGACACCCAGCCATACAATATCATCCACGCTGCTGTCATTCTTTACTATCAGATTTAAGAAGACCGCTACCCCACTATTCATGATTAAACAGCCAATCCTTGATGCACTCTAAATCCTGTATCTTTTTTTTTGGAAGTTGTATTTTTTGAATTGACAACTTTTGCATTTTGCAGCCAGACAACTGACTTTGTCTGAAAGTCAGTTACACGTTAATAGACACTTTCTCTACAGTTTACAGATAGAGGGCACTGGATCTTCATGAGGGAAACACACCAAATTCACTTGATCTTCACAGAAGAATATTCACACACTAACTTTCATTTCAGATCAGTTTCCTCCTCCAGCAGGACTAATGTTTTGTTCAGGAAACATCCCAGACATCCCTCTCTGTCCTGCTCTGTGACCTTGACTTTGTAATTATTCTTCTGTAAAGATCAAGTGAAATTTGTTCCTGCTCTGTGGAGATGGGTGAGTAGAACCTGGTAGAGTTACAAGATGATGTTCCTGTCATAACAGGAGAGAACCTGGTTGAGTTACAAGATGGTGTCCCTGACAGATTAGACTGCTCTCCTCCACCTGACTATCCTGACCATCGTGAAACCTCCCACCCTCTTTTCCTGATGTGTCAAATTTCAAGTTGCAGATGCTTTCGTCCAATTTAGTATTGACTTGACGACTTGACACACCAGGCATCTTGTTGTCAACAAGATTATTAGTATTAGTAGTGTCACAACCTATCATATGCTGGTGACAAAAAGGGGGTTCACACATATCCAACTAATGCTGCAATGTTAAATAAAGTAAATGCAAAAATACAATGGGATCTCTAAGTCAATAGATCAGTATGTTTGTAGTGTTTGTGTGTGTGTGAAAGTTAAGCTTCAGTGTCCTCTGTCAGACAAGTGTCAACAATGAGTTGGATTAAATGTGAAGCTGTGGGTTTATGAAAAACAGACATGACAAGAATATGCCATGTTGACATTTGGCATGACAGGAAAACAGGACCTCTGTGTTAGGTTGAAAGTTGTTTATTCAGAAAATAAAAGTAAGTAAGTAAGTAAGACTTTATTTATATAGCACATTTCATACAATAATTGTAGCTCAAGGTGCTTTACATAAAATCAATAAAAACAAGTGATAAAAGTAATAATTAAAATAGCAAATCTATAAAAACAATAATATAACTAATAAAAGTAGTAAAAACCTTCTGAGATAAAATTACTTAAATGCTTCGGTAAAAAGGTAGGTTTTAAGCTGTCTTTTAAAAATGTCTAGCGTGTTTGCTTCCCTAATATTTATGGGTAATTTGTTCCATAGTTTGGAACAAATTACCAAAGATAAAAGTACAAAAGATACAGTATTTACAGTGCATCAATGATAGGCTGATTAATCTTGAATAGTGGGGTCTCGGTCTTCCTGAATCTGATAGTATAGAATAACACCAGGTCTGCAGTTACATTATCTTACCATTTTCCTGTTACATCAAGGTTCCCCTATAAATTGCAATTTAAATGTGACTGTTGAGAAAAATACATAAATTGCATCTGTGATTTAAATACCTACCAGTAATATCAATTAATGAATAAACATGTTGGGAACTTAAAATTCTGGTAAAATCTCTATGCTTTGACTATGTTTCAGTCTTCTTGCCCTCATGACAGGATGGTCAGGTGGAGGAGAGCAGTCTGATCTGACAGGAACATTATCTTGTAACTCTACCAGGTTCTCTCCTGTTATGACAGGCAGTTCCAGGCTTCTCTTATGTTTTCTTTGTGACAGGTCTTCTACCTTCTGCTCAGGAAGCAAGGTGAGACTCCTCTGCATCTCTCTGACCACCTCCCCAGTTTTAATATAAGTGTTCCCCATAGCACAATCAAAAGTTGTAAGAATAATAATAAGGATTGAAAATGTCCTTTAAAAGGCACCTCTTAAACTCAAGGATACAACAAAGAAGCCCAGAAACAATCTAAAATAAAACTAGAAGGAGTTAAATGGCAACAACTACAGATCCTTTGAGAGTCTATAAAGTGCTGACGTCACTGTTTCTATCCTGCAGGCTGCAGCAGACACGCGCTGCACGGCTAGCGCCGTAACAGGCTGGGCTGCATACACCAGTAGCTGGCTCTCTGGACCTGACACCACCAGAGGGAAATGTAGACTGTCTCTCTGTTATGATCTCTCTAGAAGGTTTGTTAAAGCACTGCACAGGTCGTACCGGGTTACAGCATCACCAGTAGCAATCTAAGACTGACCTGACGGGAAAAAGAAATAATGTTAGCTATGTCCCAAAATTAATCAACCACATACTATAGAAGTTAATAGACATGTAAATCAACAACAGCGCTGTGTAACTATTAGTTGAAGGTTATATGAAAGATTTGAAAGATTATATCTGATTTAAAAAATTAAGTACTGTACAATGATTCATGACGTGTGTTCAGGGTTTGTTTCCCGCAGCACTTTTCAGTTAAGTAACTTTTTAAAAATTATTTTATTTTTTATAGCGATATCTGCCGTTGTCCTGTTTTCTCACTTCCATTCCAAACTGTGACCAATGCCAGTATCCCTTCTCTGCCTCGTTTCTCCATTAGTTGTCCCCATGAGAATACAGGTGTAAATACTGTCTGAGTCCTGCCTGGTGTTGGTGGTGCTGATCTGTCTGGGGGCCGAGCCCTGCCTCAGTGGACACGCCCCCTCTGGAGAGGAGAGCACACAGCAGGAGACAGACAGGAAGACACTGCAGCACTGAACCATCCGGGATCCATCCTGGAGCAGGAAGACCTTCCTCCATCTTGTTGATCTCTCCTTCAGGACCAGGTCCGGCTGGATTATTTTTTAGCACGCCCCAGGATGCTGGGTCTAAACCAGGGAGACAAAACTGTCAGTTAAACTCCTCCTTGTTCTCTTTTCAGACCCTATGTGTGTGTGCGTAGTGTGTGTGTTTTGTGTGTGGTGTGTAAGTGTGTGTGTCTGTGTGGTGTGTGTGTGTGTGAATGTGTACGTATGTGCGGTGTGTGTGTGTGGTGTGTGTAGTGTGTGTTGGTGTGTGTATGACTGTATATATTCATACATTTATCAACAACATTAGTGGCTCCCAGCAGCTTCTTGATCTCTCCATCAGGATCATATCTCCCCAGGGTTTCATTGTGCGTTTGTGTGTCTGTGTGTGTAGTTGTGTGTGTGTGTCTGTGTCTCAGTGTGTGTATGTGTGGTGTGTATAGTGTGTGTGAGTGTACGTGTGTGAAGTGGGTGTTGGTGTGTGTGTGTATGACTGTATGTATGGTGTGTGTAGTGTGTGTACGGTGTGTGTGTGTATGTGTGGTGTGTGTAGTGTCTGTGGTATATGTGTGGTGTGTGTAGTGTGTGTCTGTGTGTGTGTAGTGTGCGTTGGGGTGTTTGTGTGTATGACTGTATATATTCATACACGAAAAGGCTCCCTGCAGCGTGATCTTACCAAAAGGATCCTCAACCAGACTGGAATACCCGTCAGGGCGGATCACTGGGATTAAACCATGGAGAAGAACTAGTCAGTCAAGAACTCATGTCAGATGCAGATGTTTGTGTGTGTCTGTGAATGTCTGAGTGTGTTTGTGTGTATGTGAGTGTGTGAGATGTTGAGGGAGACATTAATATTATGAGTAATGAGACACATTCAACACCATGACAGGCAAAGATACGGCATTTTCATGGTGTTCAGTGTCAGTGGTGTTGGGGGAGGGGTGGTGGGATCAAGGAAGGGAGGGGCAGAGGGGTGGAGGAATGGAGGGATAGGGGGATGGAGAAAAGGATGGGTGGAGGGGTGGGTTTCTCAGGTCTAAACACTTTCTGGTTGTGTCAGTCGTATGCCATGATAGGTCTAGTTTTGTCCTTGTTTTGTACTTCTGTTCTGGTCCAAAATGTCTTCTCTCCTATTCCCTCTCCTCTCTCCTATTACCTCTTCTCTCCTATTTCCAAACAATCCTGATGAAACAGGTTCCACAACTGTTGTGTTTACTAGAAGTCTCTAGCTTTTTTGTATTCCTTTATCAACTGGTGTGTGTGGTGTGTAGTGTGTGTGTGGTGTGTGACTGCATATATTCATACATTCCGGAGCAATCTTACGATCAGAAAGGTGTGTCTCCAGGTCCTGCTTCATCTTGTTCTCTCTATCAAACCACGCAAGTTCTGGCACGTATAACATGGATACATGTGCACATATGGTCCCTAAGTAAACTGGGAGACAAAAATGTTGGTTAAAATCAGAAGCAAGTTCAAGTGAATAGCTCCACCAAATGACAAGAGATAAGGACCTTGTTCACCTGACAATTCATGGAAAGGGGAACGATCTGTGGGGTAATATTGGGAAAAGGTTGTGTGGAGCGAGGGCGAGTAATTTGGCCGACGAGAACGAAGCCCTACATCACCAGACTAGGGAGCTACAACAGCAGTTGGAAGTCCTCAAACGCCAGCGTTTTGGGATAGAGAGCCTGTCTGCATCAGATGAGGACGTGCCAGAAGACTAGGCCATACAGTACAATCATAAATAAAGTGATGGAGATTAAAAAGACGGCAGATGTGTATGACGTCATTGACATTTTAAAAGGCTTTTTAGAACAGAAAGGCGACTTTAAAAAATTCTTGATAATTCTTGATCTCTCCATCAGGATCATATCTCCCCAGGGTTTCATTGTGCTCCTTAACCAGACTGGAATACCCGTCAGGGCGGATCACTGGGATTAAACCATGGAGAAGAACTAGTCAGTCAAGAACTCATGTCAGATGCAGATGTTTGTGTGTGTCTGTGAATGTCTGAGTGTGTTTGTGTGTATGCGAGTGTGTGAGATGTTGAGGGAGACATTAATATTATGAGTAATGAGACACATTCAACACCATGACAGGCAAAGATACAGCATTTTCATGGTGTTCAGTGTCAGTGGTGTTGGGGGAGGGGTGGTGGGATCAAGGAAGGGAGGGGCAGAGGGGTGGAGGAATGGAGGGATAGGGGGATGGAGAAAAGGATGGGTGGAGGGGTGGGTTTCTCAGGTCTAAACACTTTCTGGTTGTGTCAGTCGTATGCCATGATAGGTCTAGTTTTGTCCTTGTTTTGTACTTCTGTTCTGGTCCAAAATGTCTTCTCTCCTATTCCCTCTCCTCTCTCCTATTACCTCTTCTCTCCTATTTCCAAACAATCCTGATGAAACAGGTTCCACAACTGTTGTGTTTACTAGAAGTCTCTAGCTTTTTTGTATTCCTTTATCAACTGGTGTGTGTGGTGTGTAGTGTGTGTGTGGTGTGTGACTGCATATATTCATACATTCCGGAGCAATCTTACAATCAGAAAGGTGTGTCTCCAGGTACTGCAGCATCTTGTTCTCTCTATCAAGCCACGCAAGTTCTTCTTGCATGAACAGGAATTCATGTGCACATATGGGCGAGTAAACTGAGTAAACTGGGAGACAAAAATGTTGGTTAAAATCAGAAGCAAGTTCAAGTGAATAGCTCCACCAAATGACAAGAGATAAGGACCTTGTTCACCTGACAATTCATGGAAAGGGGAACGATCTGTGGGGTAATATTGGGAAAAGGTTGTGTGGAGCGAGGGCGAGTAATTTGGCCGACGAGAACGAAGCCCTACATCACCAGACTAGGGAGCTACAACAGCAGTTGGAAGTCCTCAAACGCCAGCGTTTTGGGATAGAGAGCCTGTCTGCATCAGATGAGGACGTGCCAGAAGACTAGGCCATACAGTACAATCATAAATAAAGTGATGGAGATTAAAAAGACGGCAGATGTGTATGACGTCATTGACATTTTAAAAGGCTTTTTAGAACAGAAAGGCGACTTTAAAAAAAACACCCAGCAGTGTGTATTTTTTTTGCCTCCCCTTTCTAATTCTGAATTCAAATTACTAGACAAAAAATTGTGATAATGTTCGCCATACGTAACGCTAGCCGCAATGCTAATTTCCGCTTTTTTAAACACTATCAGAGCCTGTTTATTAGACATTCTCTGACACTATTGACTTACGACAAAACCGAATGTAAGTTAGCCTATTAATATAGGCCCTAAATAAACTACAATATCCTCCGACCTGCGGTGGCGCTACTCGGCTACACCTGAAAAGAGGGGCCTGGGGAGAGAGGGGCCTGAGGAGAGAGTTCCGGGCCTGAGGAGGGAGGCTGCAATTGGACCAGAGCCTGTTTAAAGATATATCTATATTAGACATTCTCTGATTGGACCCCCGGAAGTTTTCACCGGAAGTTCTGGCCCACACACTCAAGTTCAATGGTCGCCATATTGTACACGGAGCCTATTTTACATTTTTGTGTCTCAGCAATCGGAAAAAACTGTCATTACGGCGTCAGACATATAAAATCAACTCTGAAGAACATTCATCCAGCCTTCTACCTCCCCAGAGACTGATCAATCAAACCGAAAGTCTAGTTCGTCACTTGGTTTGGTTAAAGGTTTATAAAAAATTCTTAAACTTAGAACCATTTTACAAATACAATCATACAGTAGCTTGAATAAAAGATCTTACTAGTCCTATTGGATAAATCCATGGTAGTCAGGGACGATCAGGAACAAGTCAAGATGAATCTGCTCAAGTTGAATGCTGAGTCTGAAATGGTACAGTAGGTTGTGACGCATTTCTTTTTATACCCCCCCCCCCCTCCCTAAGTATAGAGGATGTGGCTGCCTCTTGTCAAGATGTTCATGATTGGCTTTTGAACAGGAAGAGACTCCCCTTTCCTACTAACCCAATATTCCTTACAGTTTTTCACAATTGTTAAGACACAGCTTTCTCAAAACTGCACACACAAAACTGAAAACCTCACACACAAAATGCTGACACTCCCTTTGCAAGATGACTTTTTGCCATTAAATCTCTTAGTTTTTTACAATTGTTAACACACAAAAAGCAAAATTTTTGCACAATTTTCACAACCTTCACTTCATGTACCAATTGCTCGACCCAATTTGGCATTACTTCACAATCCCTTATCTGCATTAGACTCTGACTTTCCTTCTTTACACTCTGATGTCAATTACACCTCACCTTGTTGTCATAACACTACACACAATGTAGTTGTTGCACACACTTCTCATGTAAAATTTCAAAGCATCAACCTACAACACACAACTATTCAAATCTCTAAACACTCAGGTCTGGTGAGCAATTTGCAATCAGGACTGCAGCATAAAAAGGGCCTTTGGCGTCTGTTTTGTTTGGTAAACAATGGAGAACTTAGAACATATTGACAACCAGAGAAGGAGAGGGGTAAGAGTGAGAGGAGGAGGAGGAAGAGGAGGACAAGAAGGAGGGGGACAAGGGGGAGGAGGAGTAGGAGGACAGAGAGAAGGAAGAGGAGGAGGAAGAGGACACAGATCAAGAGGAGGACAAGGATGAGGAAGAGGACAAGGAGGAGGAAGAGGAGGAGAAGGACAAAGAGAAGAAGGAGGAGGAGCAGGAGAAAGAAGGAGAACAGTCATCTCTAATGAGATTCGGGCCACTGTGGTTGACCATGTGCTCGACCATGGTTTGAGCATGAGGGAGGCTGGCCAGAGTCCAACCAAATCTCAGCCGCTTCACAGTTGCTGCCATCATTAGAATCTTCAGGATGGAGAACAAGTACGACATCTATTTGCCTTGTGTACTTTACAGTTTTTTTCAAATGCTTACACACAAATTCCTTACTTTTCACACAATTTCTGAAACCTGACACTCAAACACCAGAACCACACCTCAAATCTGCAAAACCATACGCACATTTTGGGCCTTTGACTCAGTTTTCAATTTCATAAAACACTTTTTGCAAAACACAACACACAATTCTCCACGTAACACACAGGGGCGATTCTAGGATCAGACCTTTAGGGGTGCTCAGCCCCCAATGAGAATGTGACATGGATACAGTGCCTTGCAAAAGTGTTAAAAACCCTTGCTAATAAAATCACAAATTTCACTGGATAACAATTAATAAATGTATTTATTATGCAACATATTTAAGGAATGAAAAAACTAAGTCCCACAAAACTTAAAAAATAAATACATGTATTAAAAAAAAGAGCTGAAAACTACCAGCATCAAATGAAACGATAATGATGTGTCAACAATAAATTAACATTGTTTTAACAATGGCTCAACTCACCCAAAAACCCAACCCAGCTTACCCTAAGGAACAATGTCATTCAACTCTTCTCTACCCTTTCAGTTTAAAACATCTCTGCAGATCATTCCTTCTACTTAGGGAGAATTAAGCTATGTCGCCTCACCTGGAGGGTGCCAAATCTATCCATCACTTTTTCGTGTTTGACTCTCTCAAGCACATCCTTCTCAATTGACATGACAGCTAGGTGCTGGAGTCTGCTTTGCCCCATGGTACTCCTGAGCCAGGTATGGAGCCGACGCAAGGCACTAAAAGACCTTTCACAGCTGCAGCTGCTAACTGGTATGGTCAAGGCAACCTGAATAATAGCTTTCAGCGAAGGGAACATATCAGAGTCCCGTAGGTTGTACACAGTGAGCATGTCTTTAACAGCACCAGCCTCAATCTTGAGCCTCAGATAGTTTTTGGCAACCACCACTTCCTCTGCTTTACGGTTAATATGGTAATGTAGTGCCAGCTCTGACAAATATGGCTTAGACAAGAAGTGGTCTGAGGTTGGACTACATGCCTGAATTCCACTAAGCAATTTTTCATTCACACTCGAAAGAACCACTGACTTCACTACCTGCCCCAGAAGTAGACTCAACAACAAATCCATCCATTCGCTTCGTCTTCCGCCTCTGTCCAGAAGATTGCTCTGGGACTGCTATCTGGTTGGCCTCACATAAGGCCTTTGTTCTGGCGTGAAGATCTGCAGCAGTGGCATCACTGCGTTTCTCCTTAAGGGAGTCAATCTGGGGGGGCAAGATCAATTGTCTCCTTTTGTAGGTATCTGTGTAAACCTGCTGTTACAGTCAAGAGAGCTTGGAACACAATCAGCAAGTACACTGAGGAGAATTTTCTGAGTTTTGTCATCAATCCCACTGCTGTAGGTGTGTTGATGGTAGGGAGGCACTCAATGATGGCAGGGAAATTCTCAAGCACTGCGTTCACTGAACGAATCTGGCATGCCCAACACGTGTTGGACAACCGCACAAGTTCACTTGGCTGCAATCCTAACTTCCATTGAGTGTCCACAAACTTATGGTTCAACGGTTTCGTCATGACCTCGAAATGGTATTCCTTGCTTTCCCAACATGCAGGTCACTGCCACAACACGTTTCAGGTACTCTCCTCTTTCGCTAACTTCAGTGGAACTTGCTGTCTCTATCTGCTGTAGAACACTGACTAGACTTTCTTTGTAGCTGTTCCAGCAAACTACACTGTCCTTGGCCGGGTTTCCCAGATTCGTTAACCCTTGTGTTATCTTCGGGTCATTCTGACCCATCAGTCATTGTGACCCACCGTCGTATTGCGACAGATTTACTGCATACAAAGACAAAGTGAGGCATTTTCTTTTAACAGCTAGGCTGTCTCAGACCCCCCACATTGCAAAGGTTAAAAGAAAATTATTTTAATTTGTTTTTGTATTGGGTAAAATTGGGTAAACACAACGATGGTTCATTATGAACCTTTGGGTCATGTGACCCGAAGGCAGCACGAGGGTTAAGAAGCTCTTAACGCTAAGAGCTTCTTAAGAGCGTTCTAAGAACGCTCTAGAACGCTCTTAGAACGCTCTTAGAACGCTCCTAAGAAGCTCTTAGCGTTAAGAGCTTCTTAACGAATCTGGGGAACCCGGCCCTTGTGTGACTGGGTGGTTTCATGTTTTTGAAACAAACTTAGTGCCTTTCTCCAATTTTTTACTCCACCATTCACAAATACCTCCTTTCTGAGATTCTTACCAAATACTCGGCAAGCGAAGCAGAAAGCAGCATTTGTCCTCGAGGAGTATTCTAGCCATTTAAAACTCTGAAACCAGTTTTGTTGGAAAGCTCTTTTTTGCATGCCAAACTGATCCTGTGGGTACTGAGACAGATTTAACTGTTTCGGACCTGTGTCCTTACCCCTAAATCAAAAGACACATATTGAGACCCTGCTGCTTCGGCTTGGTGGTCAGAATGCTGCTCTCTCTCTGTCTCTTCATTTGTCTCTCTGGTCTGCTCTCTCTCTCTCGTCTCCCAGACACTCTCCCTGTTCTTCTCTTTCTTCTTTTAATGTGAAAATAAACAAATAGCATATATAGTTAACTAGGAACGTTTTTTAATCAAGATGTCCTGTTTAGAATGAAGTCCACTGACATTCAGTCAGGTAACATCTTTTTTTCTCCTTACTCTTACTTGAACCTGGCTCTTTTCTTGAAAAAATAATCGTATATCCATCTAAGGAAAAACAGTAATATCCAATGATTCAGGGTTTGTTCCCATGCTTCAATTCAAGGCCCATACATTAAATGTAAATATTTCATAAAGCCAAAGTCTATCAGAATTAGAAACATTGTGACTACTTTAACTAAAATAATGAAGTGCATCTGTTAGCTCGTTAGCTGGCAAGTTAGCAAGCAGACTATCTGAGAGATAGCTAACATTAGCTGAACATCTAATCCGGCTAGCTGAAAAACTAGCCAGCGAAAAACGTCAGCTAACATTCTTTGACACTATTAACACTAAAATGGAACTAGAACCAGACACTTTCTTATGGAGGATTATTATGGAGGATTATAGGGGCCAAAACTAAATAAATACTTGGATAATAAATCATTATATAGGCCTAACACAAAGCTTAAATAAATGACAAATTATATAATGAAATGCCTAATTGACATACAACATATATAAATTACAAATTAAATGAGACACTAAATATATAAATGTTACATGTATTTGTGTATGTATATATATATTTACGTTTTAATGTGTTCACATTTATTTATTTATCCTTACATTTATTTATTTATCCTTACATTTATCCACGGTGTAACTTGCTGCAGCAAAATAAATCCGTCGTCCGCCGTCACCAAGTCAGGGGGTGGGTTAACGCCTCTGATTGGTGGTTCAACTTGAATCGACTGCTTTTGACTCATTTAAGATGGCAGCACCTAGTGCGGATTCAATTAATGAAATATTGCATGCTACAGTGGTCGAACTTTTGTCGGTAGCTGAAGAGATGGGGGCAACTGCCAATTCACTCTTTTACATCATATTGAGAGCTTCGCAGTAACACGACTCAGCGGCCAACACTAACAGTATTTTTGACAAAACTCTTTGTCCTGTGTTTTATTATGATCATAATCATGAACAAGTAATTAAAGGAAAAATCATTAAATGATCATGAAAATTCCAAATTTAACATTTTAATTCAAATTTTCATATTGATGTTGCATTCACTTCATAAATTATGAGGCATTGCACCCTCGACACGAAAGTAGATAAACTGCTTTTCTAAGTAAAAAGTAATATTGCAAATCAGCAATATTGGTATTGGCAGGGGCGCCGTATGGCCCTGTATTTACTCCTTGGTATCGGATCAATACCACATTCTGCAGTATCGCACACCCCTAGCAGCTGCAGAGTGAGGCGATAGAGGATCCCTCTAGATCATAGAGTTAATATTACTAGAGGAAGCAACTTTTGTCTTCCAAGATGGCGTCCCCATTCATTTCTATGAAAAGTGCTCAGTGGCGCAGTGAGTCAAGCGAGAGCACGAAACTGGACCGCGCCATCTTTCCACTTCCGACTCTTCCGGTCTAGCTTTAAACAGTGGCTCTTTTTCTTTCCCTAGCTCCGAGACCTCGTGCACGCTTGCAACTAGCTGTACACGTCATACTTTGCGACAACCAGTCGCGAGCATAGATTTATATGGTTGGAAGCGTGTGAACTAAGACATTCCAGTTGCAGAATGGGCTACAAGTCCGATAAGAATCAGAGATGACGCAAACTTTACGGAAATGTATGCTGTCACTGTATAGTATTCCTTTCACTTGGTTTTTAGAAATAGGCTATAGGTCTAAATAGGTTATAGGGCTATTCTAGATGGAACTCATCACATATGTTGCTTTTTTTCTTTGTGATATGAGTATGATTTCCAACGCATTGTATCGAATTAAATAAAAAAAACTGTTAACATGAACACTTAGCTCCGTCGTTGTTCTCGCCAGGCAAAGAAAGCTTAATAGTTATTTTTGTAACAGAAATCTTCCATAATGCAGACTTACCATAGCTTACTGTCAACTTTATATTCAAACGAAATGCCACGAAATTCACACTGCCTTCAATTTAACATCAGTGTAGAAAAGTGGCCTGTGTTTTATATGTTGAACCTACAAAACCAAACGCCTATTAATGGATATAACGTGATCTAACAAGACTTGGTAATAATGTAATAAATTGAAAACTGTCTAAAATATAGTCTACTTTATTGAACATGTGCCTTTGAAGGGGGCATATTAACAGAACTATATACAAGACGTTTCCACCAGATATAAGTGGGGGTGAAACAGAGTCACTGAGGACCTTCATTGTCCCACAAAAGCAGTCTGGCTTGATGACACGATCAAAAAAAGAATAATGAGTGTGTTTAACAAAAGCTTCTGAAGGCAAGACTAATATTTTTTAAATATATATCATTTCCTATTGTGGTTATCAGTTAAAGTATTAATCTTCGTCTTTGCTCCAGATAGACATGTCAACAATCTATGCTCACGCTTAACATAATATAATATTTGCCATCATGTCATTAACATTTTTACGAAAAATCAAATCTGTTTTAAAATAACGGGAATAAACTATATTAACAACATTTCATGTATGTGTGACAACCATTTGCTAAACTTGCTATAACAGGGCAGGCAACTCAAGCCATTTATTTCAGCTCCAGGTAAATCGGCTATCGGCCAATGTGAACTTTTGTGCTCGTGCCCTGTTAGTATCCGCGAGCACATTTGCAGGCAACTTTTAATGACGTAGGCAAATACATGGGGTGCTAGTCTACCCATTTTGGATTGGTTTCAAACTTAGCAAAAATCAGGAAAAATTATTCTATGAAAAAGCTATAGTATGAGCCAGGTTCGAGAATCGAACAAAAATTATTGGGGGAGATAGTTTTGTAAATGTTGACTGGAGTTAATAGAATAAAAACGACCGGAAGAGCCGGAAGTCTAACAAGAAATGCAATACCACCTACATCCACCGGGGCCGTTGCTTCAAGCCGAGGGGCGAGGGGTGGGGGCTTGCTCTAGATCGAAGAGAGTTTGATCGGCTGGTTGAGCCCATAGATATATATAAAGACGTAGTATAATGGTAAAAGTTTTTGCAACATGAGACAAATGTTTGCTTTTGAGACGTGTTTGTGATATTTTGATTGCAGTGCTTCATTTTGCAAGAGAAGCGAGGCATTTTGCATTTTGTGTGTGCAGTTGTTGGATTTGTGT
Source organism: Osmerus eperlanus (assembly GCF_963692335.1). Taxonomy (NCBI): domain Eukaryota; kingdom Metazoa; phylum Chordata; class Actinopteri; order Osmeriformes; family Osmeridae; genus Osmerus; species Osmerus eperlanus. The sequence continues at coordinate 6,550,422 of NC_085039.1, read as the reverse complement.
GTTTAGTTTTTGAAAAAAAGAGGACAAGTAAAAAAAAATGTGTGTAAGCATTTGAAAAAAACTGTAATACTGTATATCAATAGAATACAGTGTGCTCACAGTATTTGTATTTTGCAGGACTGAAAGAGAACCACACCGTGGAGGAAGAACACATACTTTCACAGCCGAACAGGAGACTGAAATTGTAAATATGGTTCGTGAGAACAACGCTATCACACTCCTGGCTGACCATGCTACATTCAGGAATGTCCAGACCGTCAGTCTGTTCTCTGTGTGTACCGAAATAAAACATTTTTTGCTGCATATTTGTGTGCAGTTTCATGTTTGACTATGAACAAAGTAGACCTACACTGAGACATTTTACAAAAGGAGAAATGGCTCATTCTCCAGAGTCATTGTCATTCATATGGTGTGTTCCATTTCTATAATTGTGTTTTCAATTTTGCATTTCAGTGTGCTGTAAATGCTTGGTTGTGTGCAGCAAATGCTTAGTTGTGTGTACTGTAATGAATGGTATGTGTGTGTCATTTGAAAATATGTCTGTGTGTACCAAATGAAAACACGAGTTCCATCTTAACAACAGTTAAGAGATTTGATGGCAAAAGAGTCATCTTGCAAAGGGAGTGTCAGGTTTAGCATTTTGTGTGTGAGGTTTTCATTTTTGTGTATGCAGTTTTGAGAAAGCCGTTATTGTTTTGATAAACGTGTGTTCCGTTTTTTTTCAAATGCTTACACACAAATTCCTTACTTTAGGAATCATCTTCCTTTCCTTTTTCAAACACAACCAATCAAAATGCCTTGGGCAAGGCACTTCACCCTACTTGCCTCCGGGGAATGTCCCTGTACTTACTGTAAGTTGCTCTGGATAAGAGCGTCTGCTAAATGTAAATGTAATACACGCATGCACCCTATCATGCTTGGTTCACTCCAGTCCACTAGGGACAGCGAGGTGTCATTAGATGCACTCTGCAAGGCAGGGAAGGCTAAGAGAAGGAATTGGGGAGCTTTTGTTTGAACTCCATTCCTTGACACCTGTGTTTGTTCCTTCACTTTTCAAGGTAATATAACCTTTTCTTGTGGGTTTTGAACTGCTGCAAATGAATGTGTATGATCTAAAAACAAGCATACTGGTAATGAGGTGTTACGTTGTGTGTGTGTGTTTAATGATGTTTGTAGATTGTGAATGAACATGGTTTTGGGCCACGGATGGTGGTAGCCTGTCTGGAATAATTATGCCATTGGTAGTGAACATGAAATGATTGCGGTAGCCTGTCTTTTATTGTAGCCTGTCTTTTATTGTAGCCTGTCTTTTATTGTAGCCTGGCTTTTATTGATCTTTAATAAAATTGAACTCCATGCCTTGACACCTGTGTTTGTTCCTTCACTTTTCAAGTGTAAGGAACCTGTTTGTGCTCGCCCAAGTTCCCCTAGGCTTGAGGCCGGTAACAATTGGGGTCGTCCAGGATTCTTGCAGTGTAGGAGCCAGTTCTGAGGAAGATGGCGACATCCGAGCCACGGCAGGTACTCCAATGGGAAATCCATAAGAAGCTACTGCAGCTGAATGCAAGTCAGCTGTATCAGCTAGCTGCAACTTTGGATAATGAAGACGATGCTGAACTTTCGAAACTCTCTGAACCGGACCTGTTTTTATCACATTTCGGATTACATGAAAAGTGAGAAACTACAGGACCTAGAAGATGAAGGCATGTCCCGGCTACCCCATCTGCAGGACACCATAAATGAAATGATCGCCATTGGTCCATCTGTACATTAAAGATCATCCTCACCTACAGACATTCCGGTACCTTCAGTCCACACCACATGCAATGAAAATACAGGCAGTCAGACACCACAAACGCATATTGACTCTGTAAACACAGGTGTTGTTAAGACACCTACTGATCAGGTGGTCAGGACCACTGATGTAACAGCTCTCTTGCCTCGTAGAGAATTTAAAATCCAGGGTGGGCAAATTTCAGATTCTGGGTCAGAAATATCATACACCCATATTGGTAAACAAATTGATGAGGCCATTGGAAACGGCATCACAGAGTCTGAGATTGTACGAGCTGTATTGAGGGTAACCAAAGGAGGTCTTTTTAAAGAGTACCTTACAAACAAAGATAATTTCACTGTAATTGAGCTGAAGAAGGTTCTTAGGACCCACATTCGGGATAAAAGTAGTAGAGAGTTGTTCTAGGAACTGAATAATACCAAACAGCAAGACAGGGAAACCACTCAACAGTTTGTGTATAGAATAATGGCCCTTAGGGAACGGGTATTGCTTGCAGCAGAACAGAATGATATCGACTTTAGTTATGACAAGAAATTAGTGCAAGGGGTTTTCTTGCACACACTTTACCAGGGCTTAAGTGAAAAGAATAACAGCATCCGGCATGGCCTTAAACCATATCTCGCCATTCCCAGGTCAGTGATGAAACCATCTTAGAACAGATAACCAGGTTGACAAGTGAAGAGGCGGAGGGCAAAGCGTTTCTTATCTTCCACAAAATGTAGGCCAGTCACAGTCAGTGCTGCCCAGCATCCTGGAAATACAACGATTAGCTCCCCAGCAGAGCCATCCATTGTAGCTGAAGTTAGAGCAAATGCTGTCGCCATTACCGAACTGTCAGCCCAAGTGTCTGCATTGACTAAGAGCCTGGAAAAATGTATCCCCCACAAGCCTGACATGTCAAATTTCCCCCCACTGGTAGCTTCCACTGTGCAATCCCAGAGAACATCAAGGAATGGAAAATGTCAGGAATGCCAACAAAAGGGATATGATTCCTGCAGCCACTGTTTTTGTTGTGGACAGAGTGGACACCATGCTGTAGAGTGCTTGAACAGGTCAGGGTCGGGAAATGGGAGGAGGTCATGGGAGAGGGACGGCCTGTGACTTGCCCCAATTCAACGTCCCTTTTTGATTGTAGCTCTGCAGACATGGATAGCTCAACCATCTTACAAACCTCTCTCAAAACCCCTTATGTTAAACGGACAGCCCAGATCATTGGAGGAAAATGTCTTGTATTAATGGGGTAAAAACTGAGATGCTGTTAGATACAGGGGCCCAATTGAGTGTTGTGGGCAGGGAGTGGGTGACGAAGAACTTGCCATATACAGATGTCAAACCTCTAGAGACTACTCTCTGAACCTCTTTATGTTACTGCAGCCAATGGCTTTAGCATTCCATTTGATGGCTGGATTGATGCTCATTTAGAGATCCTTAGTTCTAGTCAGGGTAAAGCATCCATTCAAGTCCCCTTCCTCGTTGCACAGAGCAACCCCAACTACCCCCTGCTTGGAGTCAATGTAATTGTGGAGATTATTCGGGAAAACATTGCAGCCCCTCTCAATTTGAGTGTTCTCTTAAGTGAGGCTTTAAACGTAAACGTCGTCATCATCTGCCGCTTGTCCGGGGGTCGGGTCGCGGGGGCAGCAACCTAAGCAGGGAGGCCCAGACTTTCCTCTCCCCGGCCACTTCCACCAGCTCTTCCTGGGGGACCCCGAGGTGTTCCCAGACATAGTCCCTCCAGCGTGTCCTGGGTCTTCCCCGGGGCCTCTTCCCAGTGGGACGTGCCCAGAACACCTCACCAGGGAGGCGTCCAGGAGGCATCCTGATCAGATGCCCGAGCCACCTCAACTGGCTCGTCTCGACGCGGAGGAGCAGCGGTTCTACTCTGAGCCCCTCCCGGATGACCGAGCTTCTCACCCTATCTCTAAGGGAGAGCCCGGACACCCTGCGGAGAATCATTTCGGCCGCTTGTATTCGCGATCTCGTTCTTTCGGTCACTACCCACAGTTCGTGACCATAGGTGAGGGTAGGAATGTAGATCGACGGGTAAATGGAGAGCTTCGCCTTTTGACTCAGCTCCTTCTTCACCACGACGGACCGATGCAGAGCTCGCATCACTGCGGACGCCACACCGATCCGCCTGTCGATCTCGCGCTCCATTCTTCCCTCACTCGTGAACAAGACCCCGAGATACTTGAACTCCTCCACTTGGGTCAAGATCTCCTCCCCGACCCGGAGAATGCACTCCACCCTTTTCCGGTCGATAACCATGGCCTCAGAACTTAAAGGTTGACACTGCAAAAACAATTGTTTCTGTTGTCCAAGAGGAACCAGTTGAGGAAAGGTCACAAGGCTGCCTCCTCATGACAGGAAAGAGAGGCCTCATCATCCCAGCTGGCCAAGTGTGGGGGGTGAGGTGCAAGGTGCGAAATTGTCTTGAGGAAAGAACAATGTGTTTTGAGCCTGCCATAGAAACAACTTTGCCAGAGGGACTAGAACTGTTCCCAGCCATCATGGAAGTGCAGGGTGCTTACGCAAAGCATGTAACCATCTCTATCCAAAATTCAACTCAACATGATGTATTTCTCCCCCAGCGGGCAGTGTTGGGCCATCTAGAGAATGCCTGCACCATTCTTCCTGTGCAGAATCAAGGCATTCCCCTCACAGTGACCTCAGCTACTGCCCAGTCCAGAGTACATGATCTTGCTGAGAAGTGGAACCCTCCAGTGGACCTATCCAATTTGAGTGCCGAGGAACAAGAGACAGTTAGGCAAATGTTGTATGAGGTGTCAGATGTGTTCTCTACAGGAGAGGGTGACATTGGGTGCGTTCTGTCTTTACAGCTGAAGATTAATCTTAACCCTCGTGCTGCCTTCGGGTCACATGACCCAAAGGTTCATAACGAACCATTGTTGTGTTTACCCAATTTTACCCAATACAAAAACAAATACAAATAATTTTCTTTTAACCATTCCAATGTGGGGGGTCTGAGACAGCCCGACAGTTAACCCTCGTGCTGCCTTCGGGTCACATGACCCAAAGGTTCATAACGAACCATCGTTGTGTTTACCCAATTTTACCCAATACAAAAACCAATTAAAATAATTTTCTTTTAACCTTTGCAATGTGGGGGGTCTGAGACAGCCTAGCTGTTAAAAGAAAATGCTTCACTTTGTCTTTGTATGCGGTAAATCTGTCGCAATACGAAGGTGGGCCACAATGACTGATGGGTCAGAATGACCCGAAGATAACACAAGGGTTAAAAGAAAATGCTTCACTTTGTTTTTGTATGAGGTAAATTTGTCGCAATACGACGGTGGGTCACAATGACTGATGGGTCAGAATGACCCGAAGATAACACAAGGGTTAAAGATCCTGTAAAGTAAATTCCATGTTTTGCTTCTAAGTACATTATATACGTGTGAAATTAGTTCCTGAAAGCATGTGCAAAGCGCTAAAACTTTGTCGCACTGAAATGTGGAGTTAGACCGAAGAACAGTTTCTCTTCCGTTTTCAGATCAGGTTTTAATGGGCGGAGCCAAAAAATGCCCTATCTGTGCCATTTCGCCCCATCTATGTCAGATCACTGAATGGCTCCTCCTGCTGTACTGTTATTGTAGCTTACATCAGCTAGCTAGCTAGCTAGCTTCAGGATGTCTCCCACACCCACAACTGCATCTTCCCTGGATGCAAGAACTCCAGCTGCGCTGCAACGCCATTTAAGTTCCCTGTTGATAATGAAAGGAAAAGTAGGTGGATAGATTTTGTGAAGAGCCACGCTCATGGAAAGCTTTGGATAAACTCCAACAGCTGCCTCTGTGCCACTGACCATTTCATGGCGGACAGTTTTAACATGGAGCAGAGACAGACGGGGTTCACCAACACACGGCTTCTCTTCTCAGCGCGGAGCCGTACCGAGCCATCCACCGCCGGACCATCCACCGCCGCCAGCAGTTCATCAGTCGGTGTTTTTTTTCCATTCGAATTTGGATAGGTAGTTAATAACACATTATGCGTGGTATCCGTTATTTTGTTTTATTTTGGAATAACGGAATAACCATATAACACAAATGTTATTACGAGCCATTTACTCGTTTGTTTGATTATTCCATATCCTTTATGCTGGTATCTGCAAAAAATGAAAAATAGCCTCGTAATATCGTTTTGTCCATTTTGGATGTCAGAACCAGATGATGGGGAAAGGCTTGGTTTCCGTTGTTTTGTTTCATTTTGGAATTACGGAATATCCATATAACACAAACGGCCAAAAAAAACGAAACAACCAAAAACAAGCCGTTATACTTAACCCTCGTGCTGCCTTCGGGTCACATGACCCAAAGGTTCATAACGAACCATTGTTGTGTTTACCCAATTTTACCCAATACAAAAACAAATAAAAATAATTTTCTTTTAACCATTCCAATGTGGGGGGTCTGAGACAGCCCGACAGTTAAAAGAAAATGCTTCACTTTGTTTTTGTATGAGGTAAATTTGTCGCAATACGACGGTGGGTCACAATGACTGATGGGTCAGAATGACCCGAAGATAACACAAGGGTTAACAAGGAGGTTGGAGCTGTGCGTTGCCACACAGTCGTGAGTGAACAAGGAGAACAGGAGAGGGCTGAGCACACAGCCCTGGGGGGTGCCTGTGTTGGTGATCAGTATGGATGAGGTGCGGTCACCGATTCTCACCACCTGTGGCCTCCCCGTCAGGAAGTGGAAGATCCACTTGCAGAGGGAGGTGCTCAGTCCCAGGTCCACAAGCTTGGAGACCAGTCTGGAGGGGATGATGGTGTTGAATGTTGAGCTGTAGTCAATGAACAGCATCCTCACATACGTATTCCCTTTGTCCAGGTGGGAGAGAGCGGTGTGCATAGTCAGAGCGATGGCATCGTCTGTAGACCTGTTGGACCAGGGTGGGGGGCAGCGAGGAGCAGATGAATGATTTGACTAGCCGCTCAAAGCACTTAATAACACCCATTGGAAATGCCAGTCCTAGGAATTAATGACTGCATCTTTTGTTATGAACTGCATCATTTCAACATATTTGTGAAATAATAAAACACAATGCCTGCTTTTTCCCTCCCACATGAACAACATAGGCCATACTTATGTAAAATGAGCTGGTTTTGGATTGTGTTGGACGGTTTAGCATCTATAGCTCCAAGAGGAAAGTTTAGTAGTTTTATTACAAATAATTGAAAGCTTAATGTATGCCAGTAGTGCTTCAAATTATTGGGTGTGCTCAAGCCTTCGGCGAGAGCACAACCTTTGTTCTCTCACATATATATTATTTATTATTATTGTTTATTTTCGCCCCCCTAAAACTCAGTCAATATTTGGCCTACATACACAACGGCGGTGTCAAAAGGTTCGTCTTGGTAGCGATTGCGTTGCTTCTATTGGAATTTACGTTCCGTTGCATGGTTTGGGCTTAAGTTAAGTTTTTGTGGCGAAAAGTGAAGCTAACGGTGGCTAATTTGCTAGCCACAGTCACTGACGTTACTAACGTCACTACGTCACTAACGTCACGAAAACACGCGTGACTACCTGTAGCAGAACATTCGTTTCGCATCTGTTAACTTGGGGGATAGCTAGGCTAACTATAGCTTTACTGCAAGGCAGCTGCAGGAACGCCACAAGCAAAGAGGCCAGGGTGATAACTATTTACTCATTTTACTTTGTGATATGACACACAATTGTGATGTGTAATGTACAATATAAGCTGATATTATTAAGGAAGTACATCTACTTTCGGAAACAGTAGTCTACTATTTCACTGAAATATTAGCATCATGACATTAGCCTGTGTTGCCCGGGCAACACATACTACAGTGGTCTATGATGTATCTGTTTTCAATCGTTAAAATAAACATTCCTCACATATACATTTTCGTTGTAGGATTTATTATGACATTAGATTACAAGTAAACGATTTGTGGGTGAAATTATCATTACCTGTGGTTTCAATCCAGTGTATCACTGCAACGCTGTAGCCTACGCGAGACACTACAAAAACATTTACACAGCTGTAGGAAGTCAAACGGCGACAGAACATGTTCGGCACTCCCCTTACTTAAATCAAAAGTCTATCTAACTACTAACCTGAACTTCATTGCCACAGCCTAAACTTTGTCAATCTGTTCATGAAAATAATAAATTTCAGCCTAAACCGTACAACGGAACGTTAAATCCAATTCAACCAACGCAATCGCTACCAAGACGAACACAGCAGTAGTCTAGTCTGTACTACTACTGTACCGTAGTAGTACAATTTACCGGGGCAGCTTCTCCACACAGGGCTATATCGCATTTTGCGTTGTTACTGACAATGATCGCTACCAGTGAGCTTTTTATGAATGAGCGATTTTCCACTAAATAAATGTCAAGCTTATTTACGTTTTGGGGGGCATATTTTCAGTTAGCAGATGGTACTGTTTGAATCGCGATTCCATCTTCTACTGCCGGGTAACGTCGTAGAATAATCTTCAAAGGGGGTTCTTTATTAATGAATGAATGCAATGAGTAGGCTAAATGCATGAAAATATCAAGAGAAGGGAAAAACTTAAAAGGACGTTTAAGTCATAGAGATTAGGTCAATTTGTACACCGGTCTGCCAAATGTATTCGTTTTGATTCAACGATGAGGCTGCCTCTTGCCTCTTGGGGAAATGAGAAGACATCCATTTCATTCTACACTTCACTCGTATTTTCAGTTGTAAATGAGCAGCAAAAAAAAATGCTTTTAAATCTATGTCATCTTTATAAATAATAAGTATGCATTTTTATATAAAATACAGAAATATCAGTTGTAAAAATGTAATTAAAAAACGGACCCCTGTGCAACCGACGCAAGCAAGCACACCCTACAATTTCCCCAGAAATTGTACCCTCTCTAGTTGGGTGGTATAGTCTCATAAATTTTCGTGCGTATGTTACTCGTGTGTACCTGCTACTCGGAGCAGGTACACATTTGAACAGTAGATGGCGTAGTTCTGCCAATTTAGTGGAATTTAATCTGAACCCAGATAACGATGTTACACATACAATACATTCATAAAAATAAAAAAAAGGACAATGATTACGTTTTTTGGGGTCTCAAAGCATCCAACTTCATCCATTTTCAAAATCAATGTTGAACTAAACCAAACGCCAACGGATGGCAAAGTCTACAATGGCCGCAGTGGGCAACGCTCTTAGCGTAGAAAATGTTAAGCCTTTGCAAACAGAATTTACGTAGCCTGCCTACTCCCGCCCACATGAAACCATTAGCATACATTGTTGATATCCAGAATTCAATTCTGGATATCAAGAATTCGAATTTTTGATATCCAAGATGCAATTCTTGATATCCAAAATTCGAATTGTTGATATCCAAAATGCAATTCTTGATATCAAAAATTCGAATTGATGATATCCAAAATGCAATTCTTGATATCCAAAATTCGAATTGTTGATATCCAAAATGCAATTCTTGGCCCAGACAGCAAAATGTGTTTGGGCCAGATTTGGACCAGGTCTTCATTAGCATTTGGCGCAGATCCGCTAAACGGACCTGGACCGGGCTCATCCTTTCCAACGGCCCAATACCGGAACAGGTTCGAATTACGGATCAGAGACAGATCTGGGCCAGAAGTGGCCCAGTACAGTTATTAATGCCATGACGTGTGGTGCGGATCTGGCCCAGATCCGCGACTCACATCAAGAGCTCATCTGGCCCTGGTCTGTGATTCATACTTAGGCTATTATGGGCCAAACAAATATCCACGCAATTTGTAATTTTCAAACGTTTTATTTTATTTTAAAAATAAAACGGTAGGCCAGCTATCCGTAGCCTATCTGAGAAAACTTTTTGGAAAAGACAGGCTATGGACCCAACCAACTCTATTTGGGAGGGGAGAACTCCCTCACATGGTACAACCCATGCAGAGGCTGAGGTGTCAAAATGCGGAACGTGTGTAGCCTACTTTAAGAGAAGATAATACTAACATGACAAATGTCAACAACAAAAAAATCCTGGACCTGCCCAAAAGTGAAGCGGCCCACCGGGAACTCTCCCGATTCTCCCGATTACCCACCCCGGCCCTGTTTACAACGTTAACAGGGCTACTTGGTTGGCGTTGCCTTTTCAGCGTGAGATATACAAGGTGTGGCGTGAGAGCGTGTGAAATGGTTGAAATGCGTGTGTCTCACGGCCCATGCGTGAGAGTTGGCAGCCCTGGCTGTGTCTACTACCGCGCACTTGTGCACTTCGAGCACTGACTTTCAGTGCTTAGGGCGCTTACACTGACAGAACCAGCAGAATTCAGTGCACTGAAAGTACCCGGATGACGCACTGCAAACGGTCAAAAAATGCAGTGTACAACGATGGACACTACTCGCCCTAAACGGGTGCCATATTGGCTACGTAGCGGAAGAGGAGGAGCTTTTCATTTCTAAAATAATGGCGGACGAAATGACTCGCGAGCAGATTCGCCTTAGATTCGCGGGTGTCACAATCAGATTTGCGTCCGTCACTTCCCGCCAAGTGGTTAACTTAAGTGTTCCATTTGAGACAGCACTACTCAGCGACGGAGTGCACTACAGATGTAAGTGCACTGTATTGCAGTGCACTGTCTCAGATTTGATTGTAGTTTTTGCATGTTCAACATGGATTACAGGTCGAAAGTTGAATGAACGAGTACTTATGTCCTTTTGATTTCTTACAGGGTAAGTCGTTGTTGCCCATAACACGCTAGCATTCTGCTAACGAATGCTGATTGGTTAGTGAAGGACTGACCACGACCAGAGATCCCGCTTGATGGCATCCGAAGCAGAACCAGAATGTCAAAGCATTAGCAACATTTGCAACAACATTAGCAAACCAAAACTCTTTCTAGCATGTGTATTGACAGGGAGAGCCTAACCTGTCAGCTGTGTTGTCGATGCCTCGAGAGAAAAGTGGAAGTAACCAGTATCAAGCAGTATCTCGGGCGTACAATGTGTATGACGTCAATGACATTTTAAAAGGCTTTTTAGAACAGAAAGGCGACTTTAAAAAAATCTATCACCCAGCGGTGTGTATTTTTTTTGCCTCCCCTTTCGAATTCAGAACTCAAATTACTAGACAAAAAATAATATCCTGAGAAAAGTGGATTTTGAGGGGTATAGCTCCATAGACCTCCATTCATTCTGCACTCGACCGTTAGCGCCCTCATAAGGAGCTAGAGTGGAACTGCAACCAGTTCAGAACCCGGAAGTTTCCAGAGAGTGGCAGTTCTCTCCATAGATATGATGGATGGGCGATACCAATCATTTTCTTTTCGATCCGATACCAAGTACGTTCAAGACCAGTATCGTCGATATCAATACCGATACCGATACTTCTATGAGTAATTTTATAATGCATTCTGAAAGCCATCGTTATTAATATTAAATAAACCGCAATAAACATTACGTGTCCGTGCATGAAGAGGGGGGCGGCATTTTCCCAAGTGCATCGATTAATTAACCGTCCCGCACAACCAGCACAGGGCGCCAACAGCGCCACATCATATCTCTGTGTTGCGTTTGGGGGGGCGGCCCGGGGGGGGGAGGGTGCTGTTGATACATTTCGCCTAGGGCGCCAGATGTGCTAGGACCGGTACTGATGCCAGTATTGAAAATATCGATACTTTAGGATCAATCCGCCCATCCCTATATTTAACCAGCATTTGTTTGAGTGTACTGATCTTATTATTGTCAAGTTCAAGTGCAGTCTTTTATTGTCAGATGCACAGAACAACACAAAGTCAGACTGGGCACTGGAATTCTTAGGACAAGACAAGACAAAGCAACCTGGCATAACGTAACATATAAGTACTCTGGACATAGATTACACCTATGATAAGCAAAAATACAATAAACCTAAATATACAGAATAATATACAATACAGTATGCTTAACCTCTAATACACATAATAACCTATTGTCAGGAATATTAATCTATCAAGCATTGCACAGTCAGTCGGTGAACAAGTTAAGAAAGCTTTATTGCTTGCGGCCGCAAGGAGACAAAACATCACACGCCATTGTGCTACAAAGTTTGTCAGCTAGCATGTTGTGCTAGCTACCTATTTAAACAGACCCGCTCTTTACAGTCATTGGTTAAAACAAAGGCATGCAAATGTTCCATGGCTCTTCTTTCATTGGCTCCCTTGCATAGACCTGGCACACGTGTGTAAGTGCGTGTTTACGTGTGTGCGTGTTTACAACATCAACCCTGATTGAAACACAACAACAGGATCTCCTGATGTCGTAAAAGCTCCTTCACATAGGTGTCAAACAAATGTTCTCCAGACCTTACATCTCCACCTATAGTCCTCGCCACACAGTATCTCCTTAAAACAACCAAAATCCCCCTTCTTCCTAGTCCTCAGTCCCTAGATAAGGGTATTGTATGCAGAGTTCAGATTTGGGGGTAGGCCTCTTTGCACCCAAGGAATACTGAACACAGAATCATTCTTATACAGAATAACAGTTACATCTTCAATTTTCCTAAAACCTATACTAACCTTATAAACCTATACTAACCTAAACTGGGTGCACTGGTTTTCAGACGTGTGTTAAATTCATTTTTATATAGACATACTCACCTTAGCACAGGTAGATAACATTGGTAGATTAAATGATCAAAAACGGTTCCCAGTTCCCACACACCTGATTGTCATCGCCCAGAGAGTAGGCCTACCTGCTTCACCCTGTGATCAATTAAAGAACTGCATGTGTAAAGTCAGTGTTTTTATTGAATAAAAAAAACAAAGTAAAGGCTCCAACATTATGGATGTCAGAACACCACTCAAGTCTGCTTCTTGTTGCTCTGTGAACATGGGAAGCCCCCTTGTGGTGGTGTGGAGATGTTGCGTCTGTAAGCCATCAGGTGAACATGGTCAGTTTAAACAGGAGGAAGGACTTGAGTTATCAGCTGTAAAGGTCATGAATGATTCCAACCCCTGTGTGTTTTAGATGCATCTACCAGAGAGGTAAAGTGTGAATGTCCCACAATGAGTGTTAACATTATACTGAGTAAATAGTTATTCTGAAAGGTAATAATTAATCGTTACTTATTAGTTAAGTAAAGTTATAGTAATTCTTTGTAGTGAGTATATCACACACTCTTGTTGACATGATGTCTCTCTTTATTCTATACTCTACAAGCTCATCTCTCATGCAGAGTCAGTAATAAGGTGGATAAAATGTAAATAAAAGTAAATGAATAACTATAACAAGGACATACCTAACAAAATAGGATTATGTATTTGTTTTAAATGTGTCTATTTAGACAGTTAAATAGTACAACAGACAATATTAACATTGCATCAGGGATTGTCTGATTAATAATCAAATCAAATTGATTTCTATAGCCCATTTTACAAGCAATGTCACAGAGGCCTTCACATATGCCCACCGAACTACACCTAAACCCATACATAATCCTTCATACATAATCCTTTATAAGAAACCTTCATCTAACACACCTACACACACAAGCACACACATACACGCAAACTCTCTCTGTACAATACACACACAACTTAACACTCACTTACACACATCTCTCTTTCTCTCAGTAGAAATGAACTGAAATTATGTAAAATGCTGAAATTAATCCATATCCATGTTGTCAAGACAGAGGCTCAAATCAAGAGGGAGTCCCATGTTTTCACTGCGTTTCAGTCTTCCTGTCCTCGTGACAGGAGAGTCAGGTGGAGGAGAGCTGTCAGGAACATCATCTTGTAACTACCAGGTTCTCTCCTGTTATGACAGGAACCTCATCTTGTAACTCTACCAGGTTCTCTGTTCAATGTTTCTTATTGCTTTGGATGTTTATTTTGCCCACTGACCACATGATCAATCCGATGTAGGATGCACAATATTACATATGAACATTAGGTCAACGAGATTCCCATTAAACTTAGTATGGTCTTATCAGACTGAGATTACTGATCAATAAAAGTATACTGTAAAACCTGTGATAGTGTGGTTTGGGTGATAGTCCGAATTGTATTCTGTGACTTTGTTTCATTGGTATATTTGCTAAATAAATTTTCACTGATATCTTGTTTTCAACTTACAAATATATATTGTTTTCTTTCCAAGTTTGGGAATAATGATAGTATTCTATACCTGCTGGTTCTGTTAACGGTGAATCTGGGGGGAAAGAGCAGGCGGGACACAATTAACTTTATCAGCCTACTGGTGGGAACCTTGACCATAACTGGCGAGTTGACCAATCACTTACCACGATTATGGCTAGCATTTAGATTGCCGTAAAATAATAAAATAAGTTGAATGTGTCAGGTACTGTGACTAAATCACACAGAATACGATTTTTTTCAAACACGTTAAATGAGCCTCCCTTATGTAGGCCTACCAAGTGTGTTTTCCCCCCAAGGTAAAGAGGAAATCCTCTTCAGTACCAACATGTAGCAGAAAGGTATTTTTCATGTATGTACTGCACATGCAGGTGTCATTATGACGGGTAGTGTAGGACATATTTCAGACTGTTGTTACACAAAACCCACATTCTCATCCACATGTGAAACGTTCACACATGCATCAATACTACTGAAAACTCACATACACACGTGAAACGCTTGCATAGACACATATGAAATACATTTACACACACATTTATGAAATGTTCATTCAGATAAATATGAAACGGGCACATACACATGATGAATCTGTAGGTTCACACCTCTGAAACACTAATACACATACACTCATTACTTGTGCTTTGTATTACCCTGTCCTGTGATACTGATGTCATGCCAATACAGCTTGAATAAATACATTAAAGTAATTATTTATTAAAGAAGAGAGGATAAAAGGAAATGGACAGAGAGATGGAGGGATGGAGGACAGAGGAAGAGAGAGAGGTGCGGAAAGTAGAGAGAGAGATGGGGTGGGCGGTGAAGACGATTTTCAGTGTACCCTGCTTTCACGGCTTTTCCTAAATGAAGGCATATCCATTTATTACCCAATATTAAAATCACATCCGGAAAAGCTAGTTTCAGCTATTTTGCTCTCATTTCTGTTCATTGCTGCATCAGCTTCTGAGATTTTTTTTGTCTTTCAGGGTTGCGATTCTCTTTTTTTTTCAAAAGATGGCGCATGGACTCCCTTGTACTTTTTCTGTAATTCAGAATCTAAATAAGATTAAGATTTTTTACATAATACATAGACCTATTCTTTATATGTACCAAACGACACCAATAATTATATGATGTGCATTTTCATTTCATATAGTGTAACAAATTTTGCATATATTCACGTAAAACAAAATCACTGACTAGTGATTAGTTTTTTTTATGAGATAGTTTTGCAGCAATTTTGAAAATAGTAATCCATTTATTCATGAATGTAATAACCCGTTGAGTTGAAACATCTTCATAGCTTAAATATACACTGACCAGTAGAAGCCATGTAAGTACTTCCATTCAGCCTGTTCTGGTCCCAACAAATCTCAAACAAATAATACTCCCCTTTTTACGTTGCGGTGGCCTTGATTTTATAGGCCTACTTAAAGTTATAATTATGTATAAAATGTTCATATAACTGTTAATCATATCATACTGTGACTGCTTGCATTTAATATAAGTCATTTTCTTTGTGCACCGCAAAGCTCTGACAATTTGGGCATGCTGCATGAAGATAATGTACTATAGATTTTTACTGTAATAGTTGCCAGTAACTAACCCTGATTTGATATAATATGAAAACATTTAAATGTCTTCCATTTTGTTAATCTAGCCAAAACATTTGCACTGAACTGTTTGATAGAAACAAGCATGAGAAGTGGTAGCCTATTATGTGTCTTTGTTATATTGTTGCTCTGAAAAACTGGCAATAAAAAGAAATACAATAAAAAACAATGTCACATACACAATAGTGGATTGAGGTCACTTTAATAAAACAAGTATTACATTTTGTATAAAGATTATGGTAAAAAAAAAAAAGCACAACTGCTTACATAACAGTTTACAACTAGGATAGCTGGAATTATGTAGACAACCTCCCAGCTTCTTTGAACTCACGGAGCAGGCTGTCGTCAGCTCTCAGTGGGAAGGAGAGGCTGCGACTGTGGTAGTACTCAGGGTCTGCCAGGAGGTTCTGAATGACATCGGAGAGTAGGTGTGCTCTCTCCACCCCAGTGCCCGGAGCGTCATAGCCCAGGGCCGTGAAGTGGACATGAAGGTGGTAGTAGGATGGCTGATAATGGAGGTAAACCCTCATCTTGCTGGCTGGCACTCCATACCGCTCCAGAATGCTCTTCTCTCCTTTCTGGCGGATATTTCTTAGCAGTGGTAGATGCTGAGCAGTCAAGTCCCGGAGACTTTTGATGTCTCTTCGATGAACGATGGCTATCAGATACAAGTTATCCAGCTGCTTTTGGTCCCACTTTAAGTCTGGTAGGAGAACAAAGCCAACATCCTGATCTGGATCCTCATAAACTATACGATTTGCCTCAGCTTTCTTCTCCAGGATGTTGTAGACCCACTGTATCCCAAAGCTCTGGCTCTTAATGTAAGGCAGAGTGATAGAGCGATAATCCTCCCCGGTTTCCTCCACCAAAAAAGTCTCCTGGCATAAGTACTTCTTAACGTGCTTCTCTGTGGCGGGACACACCACTGTGGTCTTGATCTCATTCAGATGAGCAGGGGGTTGAAGTTGATAAGTGCTGTAGATGTCATTTTTCATCTCCAACTTTAGTCTAGAGCCACTGAACATCTCGGACAAGGTGTCCTCTCTGATTGGTGTCTTCTCCAGGATGACAACAGCCTCATGGTCATCTAACTTCCCATGAAGAAAGATGTTTTTTTCCCGCGCCGAGTCCCGCAGAACGGTCTTCAGTTTGAATCCGGATAGCACACTTTCAGATGCTGCTAGATCATCTATTTGGTCGCTATCTGCGCCACTCTTTTGCCGTTTACTCTTAGTGATTCCAATGTTGGGGCTTTCACGTTTACCAGTAGACGCCATCTTTGTTGTGGATATTACGCTTGAACAAAGAGTATGCGTGAAGCCAGAGAATGTCTAATATAGAGAGAACTGCCACTCTCGGGAAACTTCCGGGTTCTGAACTGGTTGCAGTTCCACTCTAGTTCCATATGAGGGCGCTAACGGTCGAATGCAGAATGAATGGAGGTCTATGGAGCTATACCCCTCAAAATCCACTTTTCTCAGGATATAATTGTTTGGGTTCTGGTTCTGCTTCGGATGCCATCAAATGGGATCTCTGGTCGTAGTGAGTCCTTCACTAACCAATCAGCATTCGTTAGCAGAATGCTAGCGTGTTATGGGCAACAACGACTTACCCTGTAAGAAATCGAAAGGACATAAGTACTCGTTCATTCAACTTTCGACCTGTAATCCATGTTGAACATGCAAAAACTACAATCAAATCTGAGATTTCTCAACGACAATCAGGTGAAAGAGACAAATTTAGCCGTTTAGCTCCATAGACTCCCATTCATTCTGCACTCGACCACGATCACTCCCAGTGGAACTCTGGTGGAACTGCAACAAAATTCGGTACAATGGGGCTTAATAGGGAGTGGCCAGGCTCTCCTTACAGGCTCTGGTGAAGCCAAAGCTGCCCGAAAAGTAACGGGCAAATTCTCACGTGACATGTTGTCACGTGATCGAAAGCAGCGATATGGCGGATGTGGACCCAACTAAATCCCTGAACGGCTTACTAAATGGAATAGCTCAAAAAGTATATTACAATAATGGTGAAATAACAGAAGAACTTTTGAAAAATGAACTTTTTCCCGACCTCGCGCAAGAGGAATTTAACGCCTTGCACGAGAAGATGAGAGGCCTTTTGAAGGTAGTTGTCCAAATAAAAATGCTGTGGATTTGCTAGCTTTCTACAGTATCACCAGTTTCAGGCTACTAATACTAATAGCTAGTATTTGCAATACAAGCAATTGTATCTTTAAACTGTGTTTGATGGTATACATGGTGTTAACTTTTCTCTCATGCTATAGGCTACACAACTTGTAACATCGTTTAGTTCGATCGGCTGATAGCTTTGTCCGTTTCGTTCTGACATGTACATTGTTAAATTTACATTTGGATTTTATATTTATTTAAAATGACATTCACTGTCACAACATTGCTTTTCAAAAGCCACGGAAGAGGTTAGGTTTTCTTTATCGCCTATAAAGGTGAACATGATGTCATTAGGTGGCAGCACTAACACACCTTTGTGAAAATCACGGACAGTTGCAACCACATTCACACAATAAAGAAAATGACATTGCTTCTCATAAAAAATACAAATAAATGTTATTCCTCAGTCTATTGCCATGGCAGACATGGACCAGCCCCAGCTGGAGGCCTTCCTGACAGCCCAGACCAAGAAGCAGGGTGGCGTCAGCACAGAGCAGGCTGCAGCCCTCTCCCGCTTCTGGAAGGGTCAGCGTGGCCGGGTCAGAGAGAGCCTGCTGGGCCAGAGCCGATGGGAGGCCGGCCTGAGGGGCCTCACTTGGAGGGTTGACCTTCCGACTTCGGCCAGCAGAGGAGAGACGGCCAGCAGCCCTGTGGCCTTGGTGGAGTTGGAGCTGGGAAGGACTGGAGAGGTGAGAAGGAGGGAGGGGAGGAGGGTGTCTGTGGGTGGGTGGAATACATGCGACGGGTGTCATCACGCTCATCAGTGTCTCTTCCCCCCTCACGTGCCACTCTTGGGATCAAACTAGGGTCCTGTGACTCACTCATCCTTTCATAAGCACCGCTTTAACGCTGTAACCTGCTACGCCACTAAGAAGAAATTCAATGTTGCGAGTAGGTGGTATACTGAGTGAGTTTAACCAATTCAACTCAGTTACATATTATACTGTACATGCTTAGATTTCTCTCTTTGACAGAGACTGGCAATGCACTGAATCGTATAAAACACATTGGAGTGAAAATATGGTGGTTTCCCATTGTATCCCCAAATGCATGGCAGATAGATCATCAACCAACCTTCCAGTCCTTATATGTTTAAAAAGACATAAATTGGGTTTATACGGAGGAAGTAGTGCCATAGAAGTATCCAATCAACATTTTTCAAGGATTTCCTTGTAATTTTGTCATTAAATTGGTAATTTAATCTGCTAAATTCTGCATCTGTTTTACCATTACAAGTGCATTACAAAGCCACTACAAAGACACTAGAAATGAATACAAGTTTAGATTATAATACTCTTTTTGTTAGTGTTTCTTAAATCCGAGTGACTGAAAATACCACAGGGTACATTGGAAGTCAGGATTCCGAGCTTAATCTCCTCTCAGAAAAAGTATTCTCACATTTCTTATGCAAAATTTGCTAATTGCCTGCGATCATCTACATTATTACACCACTTACGAAAATGTTTGGGAATCTTCGATTAAAGTGACAAGTTCAGTGCATTGTGGTGTTTGTTATGGGGGATCAGATGACTGAGCGGTTAGGGAGTCGGGCTATTAATCAGAAGGTTGTTGGTTCGATTCCCGGCCGTGCCAAATGACATTGTGTCCTTGGGCAAGGCACTTCACCCTACTTGCCTCGGGGAGAATGTCCCTGTACTTACTGTAAGTCGCTCTGGATAAGAGCGTCTGCTAAATGACTAAATGTAAAATGTAAATGTTATTGAGAAGGGAAAGGGAGTATAGAGTGAAAGTAAAAGCATTCCTAATTTTCTTCACATTATTTTTAAGGCTCTCCTCTTACCATAAAATACAAATATAGTATTCCATTTCCATGATTCATAAATACCTTATCCTTTAGTGCACTTTCAAGCTCCAGTTTGCTGTAAAATATGATTTGATCCTGTGGAGATTCATTAAAATACTATTAGAACCATTTAATCTAGCCAGAATAATTTAGTTGTTAGTGTGCCCTCTTTGTCCATTCATATTAAGAGTTAATTAATTGAATACAGTGGATATTATTTACCACTACAGGAACTGCTATTTCAAGTGGGGTTGAAGGTCAGCCCAGGTAAGAACAGGTCTAGGACCAGCCTCCAGCCAGGAGCGCATCTTAATCACAATAGGCCAAAGCACCTGACCTGACCGGCTCCAGTCATATACCATGTAGTTTACCACTTTAATCATCCATTTGAGAAGTTTGTTGGTCAGTTTAATCATCTCCTGCCTTTTGACTGTTAAGAATTAGTAACTTAAAACGGACTGTTCTCGCTGAAGTCACTGTTTAGCAGACCTCAAAGATGGTGCACTGTTAACAAGTTGTGAGGTCCTGTGTCACTTCCCTTCTTGAAGTTTTTACTTATGAATAAACTGCATCTGCATGTGTCTCCTTATTGTACATTATACAAAGGAGTGGCCCACTTTCATTAAACAATGAGGTCTAGATGCTCCATTTTACTTTCAATCCTCTGCTCCTTCTAGAGTTGACAGGAAGTGTTGCTTCTGTACTTGTTGGAATACACTTGGTTAGAATAGGTGGGGGTGGAGTCGCTCTACTCTCATTGTTGTCCGCTGAGCTTTGTTTAGGAACTCAGATTCTTCTGCTCCTACAGTTAACATTTGTCTGTCATGGACTTTTAAAAAGTAGTTTTTAAAGTTCAATACCATTCTGATTACTGGTCAGGATTTTAGATATTTATTAGTAGGCTGATGAATATTTCTAAAGTGTACCTTTACCATCAGGAGGTGTCTATTTCAGTTTCATTTCATAATTGAACATCCAACCTTATTTAATATTCTCTCAGAATTGCAATGCAGACCATGGAGGCTAATCCATAGCTGCTTTGTCTTTGATAGGTTCATCATGCAGTTTAAGTAAAACCGTTCTTCATGAGCTGAATGGCAAATCATTAACTTGACTCTGTAATCAATCACATAGTCTTTGGTAGTCGTTTTACTTCTGCAAACTAAAAGTGGTTTTCACGCTATTTAAGATAAAGCTGTTTAGGAAGGCTGCACTTTGCCTCAAGATATTTCACCACTAATCTGTTTCGCAAACATCGGCAGAATACTGACAGTATCTCAGTAATTTGTATTTGTAAAGAATACACAGCCCATTGTAAATTTAAAACACTTACTATAGCATCAGGGACCAGGCTGATTACTATGTGGCTTCCCTTGTAAAATGTAAGTTGCGGTTGACATAGCAGTATCTCCAAAACTACACAGGTTTGTGGAACGTTGATCAAGTGAGACAACACATGTGATTCATTTAGAAGTTTACAATCAGTCCAGAACATCTCTCCTGTGTTTTGACAGGTTATAAATGTCAACATGCTCTACCAAACCCAAACTAGGACTTTCACAATGTTTAGCCTAGCTACTTCTGACCAGACGTAATTCCCTCTTCAGGACCCTGTATGACCCACATCAGCCCATTAAGAGGGCACAACAGATTCTAAATAAGTACTTCATTCTGGCCAAGGTCATCCTGTCCTTGTAACCTTAGAAAAGATGACCTCAAGTACAACAGTACTTGAGCAGGAAATGGTTCACATGCTCCAAAAAAGACTATCTTTTGTCAAAGTTGATGTAGATCCAAGTGCCAAATCCTAGCTCCTACGTGTTGCATTTGGCATCTCGTGTTGTTGGAGACCACTTTGCACCCGCTACACACAGACACACACAGCCTTTCACCTGGCTGTTAATAAATGACGCTTTGGGCCTGGAGGTAGAGTCAATTTAATATAGTCTAAAGTAGAACCATGATATTGACAGTCAAAAATGTAAAAAGCTTACATTAGCATGGGGCTCTTAAAATCATGTTATATTTTTGGCTACTGACAAAAGAAACTAATGTGACCACATACCAACATGGACTGAGGATATTTATTGGAGTATTTGTTTTATGAGGAACCTCCACACTTGTGAAATCAAAGGATCCTCTACTGCTTCTTACTTTGTTTCCAGACAAGTGCTTTTACGCGCTATCAGTCTGAGTATGGGGATGTTAGCATAGCCCGTAGAGCATAGCCAATTAGATTGCCTACAAACTGACACGCAATGCAAGGAATTTGTCAGTTCCACCTTAGTGCTGGAAGGAGAGCGTCAGAAAGACCTCTTCTGCATCAGTGAATCCATGTTCTGCATCCAGTGGGGAAATCAATCTAAACATGAATAGGCATATATCATAATCTCTACTTTTCAACATGAAGTAATTTAACAATCCAGTTTTTTTTCTATTAGCATATACCAACAAGTTGACAGGCCTCATTTTTGGCCTATTTTTTATCTTAACTTAAAATGTCACAGGGGGGGAGGAGGTGTTGGGGTTGGTGGTGGTGAAGGTGGTTGTGCTTCTGCTCTACCCATATCTGTGCCAGTCTACCCCTCCCCTGGCACTAAGAATGAGGCTAGTGGAGCACCACACCCTTGAGCAACCATTATCTTGGTCAGTACAGTTGTGCTGAACTTAAGTTAACCAGTTGATTTGTTCACAGATGATATTTAGAGATCTTTTGTATTTGTAAAGATGGCCTACGCATTTGTACCAATTCATTTGTACATAGTATGTTTTTAAATACGTATGTACCTATGTACTAATCCCCCCCCCCCCCCTTTTTAAACTATAGGATGGTCTCCCTATGTCAATAGAAATACAGTGGGTGTGTCTAGCTTGGCTTAACCTGAATAATATAGTGTATTTGCATAAGCAAAACTAGTCTACAGGTACTGCTCAAGTGACTGACACAAGTCACTCTCCAAAGAACGCTGGAAGCATTGACATATGAGTCCTAGCCCTAATGTACTTTAATTACATTTATTTAGTCATTATATCTCTTTATGGGCCAGATACAATGATGTTTTGCAGGCAGGTTCCATTTGAATACATGCCCTATCTTCCAGAGAAACAGGTATTACCTAAACAAACAATAGATGTGTGTGTTGGGGAGGGGGTTTGTGTCAAGAGGTTACCAGGCAACAGGTCATTGAGAGGTGCAAGGGTACAATGTAGACATGTCCATTATAAAGAACAAACGGGAAATAAACAACAGCTGCAGATGGACAATCCCCTGTCCTCCATTGTGTCTCTTTCTGGATCTTCATTCATTTTTAAGTGGCAGGTAATATAACCGGTCTGGCGTCACATAGACAGAATGAATAGACCTTTTATATCACATGGCTGGCCCATGCGAAAGATGGACGCTTTATAGGCCAATTGACCTTGCCCCCTCTCCCCTCACGTGAAGGACACTGAATATCTATAGGTTGTCAGTCTGTAGTCAATGGCAGGCGATGCACTTACCAAACTGCAGAAGCGGATGCAGGATCAGTTAACCTATCCACTCTAGTCCTTATGCATGCCATGCCATTGTTAGTTTATTTAGCTGTACGGGTCTCAAACATTCTGATCTGGGGCATGATTTAGGTCATTGAAACCACTTTGACTTTTACAGGATTATATGAACTACATTCAGAAATGCCAAAAACGGTATTAAATGGTATTTTTTCATTAAATAAAATACAAATTAGAGGAAAAGATGTCCTTGCACACTATGGTCGATTTGATCATGACCCCCACCCCCTTTCCCCCTCTTGTCCTTTATTCTGCGTTCTCTGATAGCAAACCGGTTTTGAAAGGTCACATTCAGACAACCGACATTGGAGGATATTTTTGTCTGAGCCGCTGGAGAACCCAGAGAATGAAGGGAAAGTTTCAAGGGACCCATTTTTATAATGGGAAGACTTGAATGGTAGGGCCACAGGCTGAGTTTGGTCTATATTAAACGTACCGTCTGTTTTTTATTTTTTCCCCCGTAAAATTAGGAGGCCTGTAGGTCATTCACAGCATGACAAAAACATTCAGAGCCGTTTCCTTCCTCACATTTCCGAGGACAGTTTGGCACTTGAGCTTTTGAATTTGACATCCTACTTACTCCCTGATCTTGGCAGCTGTCATTGTCAGCACCATATGTTTACAGTACACCTTCTCCTCCGTGAGTTATGTACGACAATCACTGGAAGTAAGTGAACAGAGCTTGACTTTGACTGGTAGACTTCCATCATTCGAGCGCTCTGATATTTAGGAAAGGTGCTTTTTAGGCGAAACAGAGGTCATTGTTTCTGATTATATACAGTACTTTGCTCTGCATTGCATCATTCTCACATGCAACAGTTTCCTGCTGCGGTATCATCTCATGTTTATCTGCTTTGTCATGCATTTGTACAGATCGTGTGCAGACTGTTATTGTATTGTGTCGTACATCGTCCTCTTTCCTCTGACGTCTCTGCTGTCTTTTACAGGACTCCGAGTTTGTGTGCCTGGAGTTTGATGAGGCGAAGGTCAACCAGGTGTTAAAAAAGATGGCAGATGTTCAGGAGAGCATCGACAGCATCGTGCATCGCAGCTAGAATGGTGTGCAACCCCAGTGTGTGTGATTGTGTGTGTGTGTGTGTGTGTCAAATAGTGAGAAAGAGAGAGTGTGTATCAGAGCAAATAAAAAGGACTGTATGGATGTGTATAAGTTGCAAGTGCATAAGTAAGCATTTTGTGTGTGTGGAGATGTCGTGCAGTTTGTGGCAAGCGTTGAGTGTGTTGGGAAGAATGTTCATAGTGCCCCATTTTGTGGTTTCCTTCCCTATTGATGCTCAATTCCTGTTTGGGTCCAAGATGTAAGGTTAGAAGAAACTAAGTCAGTGAGAGCAAGCTGCCATATTACCAGAATTTGCTGTATACTAGTCTGTTGTACCCAATAGAGCCTATTTTTCTTTGAAAGTGATAGTGAGAATATTTCTGCTTTCATATTCATACTTTTGCTTATAGAGATCATGTCATATTGTCAGAGAAAATGGCTTGTAGTACATATTCAAACTCTCAATATGCTCAACCTTGAACAGTGACTGAACAGTCATTGAACGTGTATAGGTGCTGTGCGTGTCCCCGACACGTGATTTACATTAAAGTGGAACTTGGTTTAAGATATACAGGAACTGAAACTGATGGTTTCAACAGATATTTACTAAATGTATTGTCTGCTTCCTCTGCAGTGTCACATTCTGTACCTTCTGTTTTGCATTGGCAAAAATATACTGTGGAGATACTTTACTATGTGACTTTGAAAATGCTCTTTCCTTGTACCTGCCCCAGTGCCAAGACAGTAACATTTACTATCAGTGTGCTCAAAGTAATGTAATATTTTGAGCATTGTGGTGGGTATTTTATGTGACTTTAACTAAATGAAAAGATTCAACCTTTTAATAAATAATGTCTCACTGAAAATCACAAAGATCGCCAAGAGCAATAATCTTAAATTATTATCGATTTCTGTAGAAGCAAGTTGTGTGTCGTAAATGTAATAACATATTGTTGCAGTTTAACGCAGTTTATTGCATCACTAAAGTCTGATTCAACTCTTTCACTTTATTTTTGTATGTGGTAAAGTTGTCGCAACACGTGGGGGGGGGGGGGTCACAATGACTGAAGGGTCACATTGACCCGAGGGTTAAATAACAGAATGGAAATCAAAGAATTCTCTAAGGTATTTGATAAAGGGGGTTGAGCCACACACGTCATGCACTGCCAGGGCATTTAGAGAGCAAACCCATTTCATAGAAGAAGATGCGTCAGTCAGGGTAGTATCAGGCCCTAAGAAAACGGGAATGGTCCTTTTTCAATACTGTGATGCATTTATATATTTGTTTACAGGAGTTGTGAGATTTGAACCTGCTACCATCTTGGCTTGCATGTCATATTCCTCATAATAAAATGTTTCGACACCGTGTCTCACCCACCTTAAAAAGAAAGAAAGAAAAAATACATCAAATACATGTGATTATGTATTTGAGTAAGCCCTGCTTTCAAACCACTTTGCCTACTAGTGCACAGTGCCTGTTGCTATCGACGATTAAGATGTCAGTGAAACACACAAATACAGGTGACTTGAACTATAGCTAATGCACAGTGCCCGTGATCAAAGCGGTGACACACACAGATTTCTGGAACTATAGATAGACAGTGTTCGTGATGCAGCTAGTGATGACAGTTCTCAGTGGCTTTGGTACCTATATTTCTCATATCATGATTGAAATTCTCTGTCATTTCTGAAGTAGGATACTTGTTCAACCTCCACATCATCTGTTGTTGTCTCTTACCACCACAAACATCTAGACAATTAGTTCATAACAGAAGTCATTACATGTACAATGGTTGAGCCAGTTGTCATAATTGTAGGCCTTATTCCCCATACAGTGCTTGAATGTACAGTTCTGCCTAAGGGGTGTTTGCTATGTTTACATTCATGTTTGTATCTTTTCCCTTTGTGCTATGCAATGCTGTAATATAGTCTTGTATTTTCTGTATCGCATTCACATAATTAAGACACAACAATTACATTTGTACGAATCCTGTCGTATTCCCATTTGTGGATCGCCATATCCAGGCCTCAAGAAACCTGACAAAGTAGGCTAAAGTGGTGGGAAGACTGCCCTTGTCCAAGATGCAACTGGCTCTTTCTAGGCTAAATTGTTGACTTTGTGTAGTCTACACAGCAACAATTGTAGCAAATAACCTTCCAGCTATACATATATACAATAATTTGGGATTTTCTGTATCGCACTGACATAAATATAGTATATATTCAGTGTGCGAATTATGGGGGGGTTTGGGGGGGTCTGACCCCCCCGATTAAGGCTCGGACTCCCCCAAAAGAGGTAAAAACCACAGGTCGCAAGGGAAACTCAGCGTCCCCTAAAATTTCAAAAAAATAATGGTCAAATATTTACTATTGTGTTAACATTTTAAATGCGTTAGAACACGTTCATATCGAAGACGAGTTCTTTCAGAATCAGATACATATATTAGCAGGTCGACTGACTGATTTCCTTCTCGTACATTCTCGTAGCGTCACAGTGCATTTCCCTGTTGAAGCTCAGCTTCCATGGACTTCAATGGAGTCATGGTGTTCAGTTTTTTTCAGTGCTTCGAAACGGTCATTGGATGAATGCTGAGATTATGTCCCGCCTCGGACGCTCAGCGTCTCTGGGGGTGAATGGAGGAGTGGGCTGGGCTGGACGCTGAGCTTCCGCGTGATGATTGGAGGCTCTGTCGAAAGACTGCATCTCCCTTTGATTGACAGTAATTTTGTACTACAAAGTCACCGAAGCTGCAGCAACCTATTTCTTGGTATTTGCTTGGCAAAATTGCTAACCAATTTTCATCATACATTTCATACAATTATACACCACGTTCCTTGTTTCAGTTTAACCTAATTTCCACATTTCCTCCTTGATTAATATTGTTTTGTTAGATCGTTCATTCATTCAGTAGGCTAGGCTAGTGTCGAAGGGGTGAACTATCCAGTGAATAGCCAAATAAAATAAAAAAAATAGGATGTAGGCCGAAAATGAGCTTCCCCTCTTTGAAAGACCAGCAGCCGCCACTGATTACAATGTATCACATACTGATATTTTTGTCTGTCATAATTTAATTACCAATCCCTATCTCTCTCTCTAATATATATTGATAAAAATCATAGTAATAATAATATATATATATTTACAAATATTTTGCGTGGGGGGGGGGCCTTGGGGAGGCTTCTGCCCCGGGCCCCAGATGACCTTAACCTGGCCCTGGTCGGGGGGGTCGATACATTTATATATCGTTCTTACCTGTAATCGTAAATATTACAATATATTTACCATATTCATTCAGTAACAGGTTGGCGATACACAGAAATGTTGACTTTATGGCAGGGAATATCACACACAGTATTACACTCAGGGGCGTAGCCACGTGGTGGCCAGGGGGGGCCACGGCCACCATTGGTCAGAGAATGGCCACCCTGCCGGCCCCCCCACCCTCACACTTTTATTTTATTTTTTAAACCCTCCTGAACAGAAACGGTATAAAGCTGAAAAAATGCATTAGTATTTTTTTTTATGAAGTCGTCTTATATTGTCATTTGTCACTTACGCTACAAGCCCCATATTTGCAACATGTTGGGCCACGCCCCCATCAACAGTGCAAGACGCCAACCAACGTACGTGCATTCTGACAGCGCTTCAATGGAGACTAGCAGCTAACCACTGGATACCGTTAGAAAACTGTTGCTCTGAGTGATGCAGTGTGTGAATTTTAAAATAGTAGTTTTTGACAATCAAGTGCCACCCCAAATAAAAGACTGGCCAGAGCTTGCCCTCCCAGAAATAATGTCCTGGCTATGCCCCTGATTACACTGACTGCCATCTAGTCAAAATTCACTCAGTAAACACAGCGCCAGTGACAAGTGCCCAATACAACTCAAGAAACAGCACGAGTGACCAGGCAGTGTGCTGGTTCAATCACCTCAGTGTAGCTACGTAGCGGTACGTTCTGCGTTGTGAGAAAGTTAAAGAAAGGCAAGTTATAAATACCCCCAAAAAATCTGTCACAAATGTATTTGTAATGGCAATAAGCTGTAGAATATTCACAAGAATGTTAATGATAGAAACATGGTTAACTCAGTTGACCCCCCCGATTGTCATTGTATAATTCGCACACTGTATATATTTAAATATTCTATATAAATAATATACTGAAATAATAGATACCTGTTTTCGGCTGGCTATATCCATAGGGTTTCGGCTCATGAGAGCTAGCTTAATGCAGATCAGTAAACTCAAAATAGCTGAGAGCGAAGAGAACAAACAAAATATACCTGTTGTTATGCGTTTAACACACCTGGGTTCGTAGTAAGGGTTAACAAAGGCCTTTGCATTCGCAAAGCGATTTTTAATCGCATTAGTTCATTAGGGCCTAACTAAACTAAATTCACTGAAGTTATCATAAAGCCTCCTACCACTTAGTGCACATCAGTCAATGTTGAGCTAACTATATAGGCTATAGTGTGAGCTCAACATTTCTAAAAAAGAAAAGATCCATCGCGAAATTGGCAGATTTTTTTGTTGTTGCGAAATATCAAAATTCTTATCCAAAAGACATCAAATTCCGCACTGCACACCATGGGATTATAAAAACGACACCTGCAAAATATCAACTTTACAGAGTGTCCGGTTCTCTAAGTAATCGGAGGAATTCACTGCCCTAAAATCCTATTCAAAAAAATTAAAACAGACAGACACACACAGATCCCTGGCATTATCAGAGATTACTGACTCACTATGGCTGTGTTGCTGCACCAAGACTTTTAGATCATGAAAGATTCATCTTGTAGACCTTGAGCCCAAATGACCCACTGCCCCCGTTCCGTCCACAGTCTCACAAGTACATTCACACCTTACCCATGTTTTAGTTAGTAATGGCAGAGCCGACTTCAGAAAATAAACTCAACCCTGGTTAAACCTCTCGGAAGCTGTCTGGCTCTGGTATCTGATCCTCCTGGATTTCATTAAAGGCTCTAGTCTACCCATCTTTGAGTGTCACAAAGGTCAGAAAATACATAGGACTGCCATTGCCCAATCTGTAGGGGAGAAGAATCAGGAAGTGCAGGACCACAGCCATTTTGGAAGTACACAGCCTGTAAACCCTTTAGTATGGTCACTCTTTCAGACTTTGTCAGAGACCAAATAAATGTTGTATCGTTAAAACATCTAGACTTCGATTACCAAATGAAAATAGATGCTTGTTCCCATTTGCAGGGTACACAGCGTTTTGGACATCTTCCAAAGATGAGCAGATTTGTGTATTCAATTTAAAAGAGGGGTCATTAGATTCAGGTTAGGTTGGTGCAGGGTTAAGTCGGATGAGTAGGCTCCCTAATTAAATCTCACAGACATTCGATAGGCAGATATAAATACATCTGACTGAGATAGCTGTAATTATATGGCATTTAGCCAGCAGCATAGCCAAATTTAACACTGGACTCCAGTCATTCTTGAATAAATTCAGGGATTAATAAAGTGAATTTAATTAAATTGAACTGTATAGGCCTTAGATACAGGGACGAGACAAATAGAGTATACCCGTCTACACCAGTGTAATTCCGTGATGGTCAGTTTGTGTAAAAGGAGGTTACTAAAGTTCATGCCATGCTCATGATCACTTGAGGTTTGTCCTGTGAATCTGTTTGTGATCTCATTCAACTCTCAAGTCTCTCTCTCTCAGTCTACGTTTAACAAATCAACCACCAGTGTAAAATCGAAACTTATTGTAATGGGGTTTTTTTTACACCTCAGGTTCGGAATACACGCATGCTCTGCCACAATCCGTTCACATGGCAGTTGATGTCTTGAGATACAGGCACAGAAAGACATTGACTTGGCCAGGAGTAGATATGCAACGATATTATTATTTTCCATGAATGCTCCCTCATGAAATGAAATAGCCTAAAAACAATCGTCTGGAAAGGCAAGTAGAATACCTTTAAAGTCACGTACAGCACAAGAGAGCTCGCCGCCGCCCCAAAGCACTACGTCAAAAGGAGGAGCCTTTTTTATAGAGCTACCTCAAACGCGAAGGAAATTACAAATATTATTTTTACTCCCCACTTCGACGTCCGCCGACTGAAATAATGTTCTCCGATATGGCATGGGTTGATTGTAGACACACTAAGAAATATCGGAGCTATTTATAGTTTTGCCATGGACTTAAACTTTTAATGCAACTTTATTTTGCTTTCATAAAAAATGTATTTATTTCGGATATGATTATCGTCTCTTTTGGTGAGTACAGCCTTGGGCAGGATAAGAATAGGCACCTCTGCCTGTGCACAGAATATGCGCTTCAACAACATGACCCATTGGAACGGAAAAATTGCCATTCAGGTGAAGTAGGCCTATACAGCAGGTATGCAGGTTGGGTCGGTTGGACCTAATTCCCCGTCTTCTTGGTTTTTATTTGGTTTTATGGCCACTTTAGATAGTAGACTCTGCTTACCAGAACATTTAATAGCCATATCATATTTTTTTTATAAAGTAGTGAAATCTTATGTAGGCTAACCTAGGCACTTTCGCAATTGTTACGCCCCTCTTATTAAACTGTTGAGTACCCTTGGCCTCTGTCAAAATCAATAGTCTGTCAGGAATATGTGTTTGGCTTAGTATTTGGAGTAGAGTGTAAGTAGAGTGCACAGGGTTAGCCAATCTATTGCTCCTCTTATAATTTCGGGTTGGGGAATTCTCTCACGCATATGGAGAAATTGAACTTTCCATTTAGGCTAGTAGGCCTCTTCTTCCCCCATCTGGATGGTGGTCAGGGTTGCATCCACTATAATTTTGATATCCCAGCTGCTGCTGTATGGCTGCCCATTTTATGTCAGAGACAAGACTACTCTGTAAAGTCCTCACTTCAAATAACCTTCCTAATATACCCCTACTGAGAATAGGTGTGTCATTTCAAATGTTAGGAAACAATCTGCATCAGATTTGACTTGTTAGTGGCAAAGGACTTGTATCAGACTCATGTACAGTCTTGCTAATACCTTCACGTTACATGTATGGGCATGTAAGGTATATCAGGTCAAACTTGGACTTTAACACCTTAATGAATGACTAAACTCAAAACTGGTTTGTGGACTAGTCCTCTTTTTCACAGTCTTTGCTTTTATACGAGCTTGTTTACCTACAAAGTTCAATATATCTGTTTAATTATGGGTATAAAACATGAGTCATGAGTCATGTCTGTGAATCTGTGGTGTACAGGCCCAGTCCTCAGCAGACTCGAACACCATCAACATTGCCATTCTTGATCAATGATGTCCTTGTCTGGACAGTCTTATGCTGCTGAAATATGGAAATATATGGGACTTTTAGGTTAGGTACTGTAATGCGTTCTCTCTGGTTTGAGGCTTGCTTTGTCAAACTTGTCAAATAACTTTTATTAACAGTTATTACAATACTGTTAGCCAGGCTTTGCCCTAGCAACAGGCTTGAATACACTACCTGTTCTCCTAAGGAGCTTTCAGTTGATTTCTTAGAATTTAGGCATGCGTGAGACCAATGTTTCTAAGCCCACCTCAGACAACAATCCCCCCCTCCTCTCCTAATATTAACATGCTGTGTTATTGTGTTTTATTCCAGGTGGCTGTAAAAACACACTCCTGGTTAGCCCCTTTCTATGTCTTTGTGGGCCACTCCCTTGCAGATTATCTACATGGGTTAAGAAGACTGGAACACCAGTAAAACAGATTTCTTAATCATCTTCCAGAGTTCACAGGTTAGTTGTGGATTGTGTGCACAGTGTGGAGCAGGCCTGAGCCCTAGGTGACCTATTTTCTTTTTGCACCCTGAGCTTTTCTTGATTTTCTTTTTTGGATCAGAGAAATGCATTGTACATGCTTTGACTGGGTCCTATAGTTCCTACACGGGTCATGAGGAGCTATAGCAAGACATAGCACTAAAGACATGACTCGTTGAATCTTAACTCCCTATCTGCTGGTCTGAATGTATCTTGTGTCCATAACCTTTAAGGTTCTATACATGCCTTCACTATTCCTCACCCTGGGTGAGACCTTTAGGCCTGAAGCCTGACTGGAAAAAATGGATGATGACGTACAAAAAAAATGTATGGTCTTTTGTGTGTGGGTCAATCTAGCAATATACTGTGACTCAAAGACCAGTAAATTGGTGTCACGAGGAGGCTCAAATTGAGAACCCATGATGCCCCTCTGGCATTGTGAGAAGGGAAGAGAGGAGGACGCAATACGTTGTGGTATGAGAAAAAAGAAGGAATAAGAGGAGGACATCATGAAGTGTAGGGGGATGAAGAAAAATGTGCATAGCTTATTCTTCTAGGATTAGGCATGGTAAGCGGCCTTATATGTGGCAGGCCAAACACAGAACAAGCAACGAAGACTGACGTGCCTCAACAGTTTTCTCCTTGATTCTACCTTTGGCTGAAAGCGTACTCTACAAATCGCCCGTTCTATGTTTCTAAATGTTGCCATTCCTCCTGGGCTTTTTGTAAGTCTAAA
This sequence comes from Osmerus eperlanus, assembly GCF_963692335.1. Classification (NCBI taxonomy): domain Eukaryota; kingdom Metazoa; phylum Chordata; class Actinopteri; order Osmeriformes; family Osmeridae; genus Osmerus; species Osmerus eperlanus. The sequence goes on along the minus strand of NC_085039.1, from coordinate 6,517,805 downwards.
AGACTTAGAACTTGCTAGCTGCTGTAATACAAATGCTATCTTATCTCTGTAATATGGCTTGTAAACACTGGCTCCTTGCATTCTTTTTATGTCTAGGCCCAGAGAGAAGACGAAAAGATGCATGCTGGGCAGAGGAAATCAAGGGTCCTGTGTCTCATGATGATGCTGAATATCTTAATCTGTATCCTGGTGGGGGTGTCATTAAACCTGGGTCAGGAGAAGGGTGGGAGTCAGAAGATTCGGATCCCCTCGACAAAGTTCTGGAGCAAGCACACGGTGAGCAAGTCCTACTGGAACAAGGAGCAGCAGAGGCTGGGCTTCCTCTACAACCCCCTCATTGGGACTGTGCTGACCAATGACACCCTCTCTGAGCTCCCTGATTGGCTTAACAATACAAGCCCCATTGGTTCCTGTGAACCGGACTACAGCGTCACTACAAAGATCTCGGACTACAACTCCCTTCCTCAGCGCTTCCAAGACTTCCTGTTGAATATGCGCTGCCGGTCGTACCCCATGGTAATGGACCAGCCTCATGTGTGTAAAGGCAAACCCTTCCTGCTATTGGCCATCAAGTCTCTTACGTCCCACTTTGACCGCCGGCAGGCCATTCGTGAATCTTGGGGAAAGGCGGGCATCTTAGCCAATCAAACAGTGGTCACTGTGTTTTTGCTGGGCAATTCCACAGCTGTTGACCACTTCCCAGACCTTTCAGGGATGCTGCGTCATGAGGCAAAGCTTCACAGAGACATAGTCCAATGGGATTTCAGGGACTCCTTTTTCAATCTAACTCTCAAAGATGTACTCTTTTTGGAGTGGTTGAACAAGAGGTGCCCGAACACCAAGTACATTTTCAAGGGGGACGATGATGTCTTTGTCAACACCTTGAGAATTTTAGACTTTTTAAAAGGTCTCCCAAGAAAAAAAGCCTCGGATCTCTTCATAGGGGATGTGATTACCAACGCTGGCCCCCACAGGGACAGGAAACTCAAGTACTTTATACCCGAGAGTGTGTTTGTCGGGGGTTACCCGCCTTACGCAGGGGGTGGAGGGTTTTTGTACTCGGGGGAACTGGGAATTCGCCTCTACAACATCTCCCAACAAGTGCCACTCTACCCCATCGATGACGTGTACACGGGGATGTGTATGAAAAGGCTGGGGTTGGTCCCAGAGAAACACAAAGGCTTCCAGACTTTTGACATTGAGGAAAAGTACAGGAATAACCCATGCGTCTACAAAGGCTTGATGCTAGTTCACAGTAGGACGCCACAGGAAATGATTCAGATATGGGCTTGGCTCAACAATCCTGACATTGAATGCCAGTGATCGTCTGTGTAGTAGTCAGTTTTCTCAACTTTTCTCAACTTTTTTTTATCATGGCATCAAAGTCACGTAATTGTATGAATCAGGCAACAACTTAAGAGTACTGCATTTTCCGTACATTCTTTTACAATCTCATTCTATTAGAATGGAAAGGACGAGTCCTAGAATCTACCTACATTTTTTGCTAGATATACAATTATTTGATCTAAATCCTTTCTTTGAAAGAACTGTATTGGAGTTCTATGCAAAATGATACCGTTCAACTTACATTCAGCAATGTTTTAATTACTGTACATAGCAACAGACAGTTATCTGCAGGTAGATCTTGGGTCCTGTCTCTTCTTGGCCATAAACAGACATTGGCAAGCTAACAGTGGATGTAGCAGAATGTTAACAAAGCTTTGAGGTCAGGGTTTGATTTGCTGCCTTATGTTTTTCGATTGACCCTCAAAGTGGTTTGTGTTTGTATTTGTGATAGCTTCATTGTCTTTGCTACCTACTGTATTAAATGTTATTGTTTTGGTCATGTGGTGTGTTGTGTGTCCCTATTCAGCTTAATGACTGACTGGATCAGAAAATGTGTTGTCTGATATTGTATACTACTGAATTTGCTCAGGACAATAGTATTGTTAATGCGACATATCAGGGTGTTCATATTCTTTATAGGTATATTTGCAATTGATCATAGACAAATCTATTTATAATGTACATTTGTAAGTGGAGGGGTGGGTTACAGTTGTTTGTGTTGTTTGTGTTGGTTAGATAATTGAGAACTAAAGTTGCACAGGTTTTGATAATACATTTATGGGTATTGTCAATGATTGACATTTGATAATAAGCTAAGAAATAGTGTAAAATGTGCATTCTGTGGAAGAGTTTGATCTTCTTTACAACAGTACTGATGTGTGTGTTGCTCTCTCAATACCAAGCTTTTAATAGAATCATCAGGGTTTATACCTTCAGCTCCATGGAAGTAGAGAGATGTATAATTAAATGCCACACATTTTTAAGCACATTTTCTACCTTTTGCTGATTTTTTATTATTCTTAAAGTGGCTTAAGGTAATGGAATGGCTATCTTGTATTTCGTTTTTGTAGAATAATAAATAATTGTTTAAACTTTGGGAACGGTGAAGTGCTTTAATATTTGTTTGGGTTCAAATGTAAAACATTGACTCGATTTTATTTGTATTTATTTTTTATAATGCCTGAGCTAAAAAAATAAAAAAAATAAAAAAAACCTTGGAGGACACAGTTCTCTGAATGTTTGTTTGCGTGGTTACGTGGTGTAGGAGAAGTTTATCATGCAGGCAGTCATTAGAAAGTGGAAGAAGAATAATGGCGACATCCACTGGTCGAGCACGAATCTCTTCGTATTGGAAACACATGAACGTAAGGGGTAAACGTAGGCCACATCAATTATTCTAATTGAAAATATAGTTCAGGTGTTAATGTTCACCATTGGCGGAAATCGAAAAAAAACTAAAACACCGTTATCTATCTTCAGCGTGTGCAGCGGAAGAAACTGCTAATTATTCTTATAGTTAAGACAAAGTTGTCTAAAATGCTACGAAATCGTAATAGATTGCTAACTATGTTTATATTTCTACTGATATTTGGCATATTTATCGAGCTCTGTGACTCTACTTTTGTAAGTAGACTTTCCCATTCGCAATTAAACGTCCACTCTAGTGTTATGGCAATGCCGTTCATTTTAGTTTTGTCATACAATCTGAAAACTTTAACTAAATTTTAATCATACTAGTTCTTTTCTTCCATAGACAAGTGAGAATGACGCTTATGAGTCTCCAGGTAAAAAATAAATATCTGTCTATTATACTTTGTCATACCATCAAGGGAAAATAATGAATTTGTGAAACTGAATTCATGGATGGGCTACCTGATTATGATAGTTGTGTGTGTGTGTGTGTGTGTGTGTGTGTGTGGGGGGGGGGTACTGTGCTAAAACAGTTCTCTGTATTTGTCTTTCTACACCTTCTCTTCAGGAGAAGATGGCTACGCCTTCTTTGCCCTCCGAAGCTGCCACGGGGTCTTGCAAGGTGACAGCGGCGAGTTCTTCTCCCCAGACTACTTGTGCTCCAACCCTCCGTTGTGGTGCAAATGGACCATCCAAGTACACCCTGGGAAACATGTTCAGCTTTACCTGAAAGACTTCACCCCCCCTGACGCCTGCCACCTCAAACTAGACCAGATCCAACTGGCTGAGCCCTCTGGGGTGTCTGGGGGAAACAAGGTGTTGGAGAAGTGCTGGCAGGAGGCCAAGTACACATCCCTGTCCAATACTCTCCATGTGGTCCTGCTCATCAGAGGAAGTCCCATCCCTCCTTTTAGAGGATTCTATGGGAGGTACCAAGCATTTGAACCACCAATTGTGTACAAGCCACATGGCGACGACACAGAGGGAAACGGTAAATGGATGAAGGAAGATGTGAAGCATGAGACAGTAAAGCCGACCATTTTTCTGAGAGATTTTACCACATACGTACCCACCAAGGAGGGTGAACCTACCCAGCCCATTTTACTGGAAAGCTCCACACCGGCAGTGCAGGGAAACTACAATGAGATGGAGGAGTACTTTGACCTGCTCACCTCTGTGTCCAATGAGCTTCCATTAGAAGAAGATGAACCAGTTACTCAACAGAAACACTCTAGGTCGTCTTCTGTTCAGGTTGAGGCAGATGAGTGGAGCGCTGCAAGGACCGAGGAGACTGTAGTGGAGAAGGTACCGCTCGAGCACAATCTAACCTGGCAAGGAATGGTCAACCACATCGGGGATATAAGCCCTCCTTCCCCTCTCACCCCCGCCTTTACCTCCACCCCCACCATAGCAATAGTACCCACCCTGGGCACCTCCCGATTAGGGAGGAGTGCCTCTCAAACCCCAATACAGCTCTCCAATGAGTTGGAGGTCCACTCGCCGTCTTTGAACATGTACTCAAAAGGTGTCCAAGCTACAGTGTCTGTCATAAACCCTCACACCTTCCTACACATCCAGTCAGACGTACGCAGGAGTGTGGACGCTCGTTCCCTACACGTCCCCCCTGCCACCGAGGAACACACGTCTTACACAGCCGATGTTGTTTCAGTGGAGGGGTCCCACCACGTGTCTCCACCCGGGGCTGACCAAGGGGAAGATCCCGTTATGGAAACATCATGGAGTATGAATGCCGCCGAGCAGCTGCCGACAATTTCATCCCCCATGCCCGATGACGAGCAGGGTAATCCAATAGCCTATTACCCAAACATGGTGGAACTCCTGTCAGACAGCAGAGAAGGAGGTAGTAAGTAAAAGCCTCCCCTTTGTAGAATAGTTGATGGAAACATATGAGCTCCACTGTTTGTCTCCCATGTTCATTTCATTTTACCAGGACACGCCCAAAATCACACTGAGGTGCCACACCTACCTGGGGGTGAGTGTCAGAATTTAGTCCATGTTAAATTCAATTTTGCATTTGTTTCAAAGGTTTGATCTATCTGAAGTGCATCCAAATTCCCTTGTATAATCATAAGGGCATAAATTACGAGAGCTGTGAGGTGGCTGCTGTTCTATGACATTGGGTAATGTACCATATGTACACCCTATGTTATGACTTCCAGATCATCTGTTTGAAGTTTCTGTTGAGCTCACCTTCTCCCTTGAGGACGATTCTGAGGAGCATTGGGACCATCTCTCGAGTACACTACTGATGTCAACAAAAGAACTAGTGAGTTGTCATCTTGTAATGCTGTGGGAAGTGAATCCCACTGGATTATTATATTGGATGGATATAGCTCAATGACAGAGCATTTGACTGCAGATCAAGAGGTCAAAGGGTCAAATATCCCCCTGTATGTCACTTTGAAGATAAGCGTCTGCTAAATATACCAATATATTATTAGATTACGTATATGGATTAAGGGATTATATTGCTTCTGAAATTTAGTATAGATTTCTCATTTGTACTGTGTTATGATTTTGTTGTTTTTGTTTTAGATCCATGAACAATTGAAGATTCTCATTCAATCTATAACAATATCCTCCAAAAGAATAAAAAGGTTAGTATGAGCCCCTAGAAATCTTTCCCTTTTCTGGTATATGCTATACATAATATAAAATGCAATATTGCCATTGTGCTGAACTCAAACCCAAACTTAAACATATATCCTCAATTTGGAGATGTAGTTGTTTTTGCTACAAGTAGTATGAAGTTGAGAAACATTTGTTTGTGGTTTTATACTACCCAGGCTGAGTGCTGGAGTGCTGTACATCCTCTGGCTGCAGATGGCAGATGGTACGGAGGGGATGAAGTTCCGAAGCACCCTCCACGCTGCTCTCCAGGAACTGGTCTCGACAAATATCAGTCTCCATGGCAGCTTCGAGCAGGCTATGATCATCTCGCTGTCCACCGCAGGTAGGCATTCCAGAAGATTTGGTTGATATTCGACCAAATGTATCCAATTCCTTGGCGCCACACTCCCTTTCTTCTTGACCAGACAAGGACTGCCTAACTAAACATAGAACCGGTACTACAATCAATACTCTTCTTTTGAGTACAGATGTGATTTGACTTGGAGATAATGGTAATTCATTTAAGTTGGAATTAATTTCGCAACTATCGTTAGTCTGCATGTGTTGATGTGTTTGTTCGCATATGCATGACAGATGTCAATGAATGCGCAACCCAGCTGGTGCTGTGTGACATCAACGCCGAATGCTTGAATCACTTTGGCTCCTATGCCTGCCGCTGCCGGCCCGGGTTCGAGGACGCGTCCCGTCTGGGTTCTGGAGGAACCCTGTGTGTGGACCTTAAGGCTGCCGGTACGGAACAACACCACAGTCAGGAGGACTTTATGAAGCATCAGCGTAACCCTATACTGCAGCCCAGTAACTCTAGTACCCCTTTTTTCACTGCCATAAATCTGCTCTTAAGAAAAGCACAAGAAAACTCACACGCTTAACTGTCACTTTCTTTGGCGTCCTGAATTATGAAATACAATCTGCAATCTTTGTTCGACATTTGGGGTATTTAATAGTAACTGAAAAACAGTAGAACAGTTCTAATTGATACTTTTCGTCTTTTAGGCTGTGTGTTGGCAACGTCATCCGGGATGGTTCAAGGCATCTACGTGGTCTCTTTCCTGCTGAGCTTCCTACTCCTGATGTTGATGACCGTCATGGGAGTTCTGTACCACCGCCACCACCGGGGGACCTTCTTGGTCCGCTGCCGGAGCAGCAGCTTTGGGAGCGCTGAGCGCAACGGCAACAATAACAACGATGACGAGGGTTCTGTGTCCAACTCGGACGTGCCCCCTCCACCGCCACCCATACGGCGCCCGAAGGAGGGCTGGTCGCATCCTAAAGACTGCTGCACCACGGTGGACTTGCCTCTGCTGCGTTTCAGCCCCTTGCATCCGCTCGATGGGTACATGGAACCTGGGGAGGGGACTACGAGAGGAAGCTGAGTTATATCCCCTAAGGGCAATGAGAACTGTTTCCTGACTACATTACTTAATTTGATTTATTTGGACATTTACTTTTCTTTTGGAAACCCGTTTATTTCAATTATAATTTGTTATAGATTTGTTTATTTAGGCAGCTATGAGCTAACAATGTTTGGGAACATGGCCACTAAAGGAATCGTTCCTCACAAATGTACCACTCTGAATTAATAAAAAAAAAAACTCACTTGTAAGAATTCATCATTTCTCTTTTATTGTCAGTGTCACCACTGTGACTAATCTATAAGGAAATGTAGAGAAACTAAAGAGACAGAGTTCCCTCCAGGATCATGACAGCCTGGCCAGCGATGTCCACTCTTCCATCATCCCTCACTTCCAACCGCAACTCGCCGCCACGACTTGAGCACTGATACGCTGGTAGACACAAGTTTGCCGTCCATTTATAAAAATGATGGTACTGGAGTGTCACACTAGTATCATCACAACCAATGTCTACATTATAGTTTTTGCATTGCACTCTGCTTAAAACTGCCTGTAGTATACCAGGTACAGTAATACACTAATCTAAAAAATGTATCGACCTTACCCAGCATTTTCTTTTTGCCCAGTTTTGCAGACCAGTAACTTGCTAGGAAAGTGTGCGAAGAGCCTAAAGTGAAAAATGTGTGTTTACCATCACTGCCATTGACTGAGCCATACATCAACCTCATGTGAGATGGATTTTGTAACCTGGCTCTTGTAAGCACAAAGGTCACCGTTGGGCCACAAGGATGTTATTGCTGGCATAAAGGCACACACCAGTGACGGGGTCCTCAGGGATTCCATACCAGGGGGCAAAGTTTCTGGAGAAGAAGTCATAACCAGCCTGGCACTCGGGGTCTCCACGCACTGTGACTGTGACTCCCATTACCTTTCCACTGCTCTCACTAGCTAACAGGGCTGTGTGGTTTGGCTGCAGGCTGGTCAGCGCTGACCTGGAGGACGCACACAAACACCCCTGATGTACAAACACCCTGTACACACACACAACATCAGCACATTCACAAACACTGACCTGTCGCAGGTATCATCGAGACAAATCAGTATTTCTTTGATGGTGGTACAGAAAAACACTTCTTGAACTGGGTGGTCTCCCACTGTGGCCTATTTAAACACACAGAGAGACATAATGCATGCAGAAAAACCTTTTGTAATGTGTAGCATAACATTTACAAACAACTTGTTGGACTTACTTTAATAAGGTCTTTAAAATCCTTGGCCACCTGGTGAAGACATACACATACCGTATTACAAGTTTTTAGACAGGCTTTTTGAGGTTCAACCATTATTTCCATGCCCTACCTGGGGTATGGGTTTTTCGAGGGGGAAGTCCATGACTATTAAATCTCCCTGCTGGCGAACATACAGTTCTCCACTCAAAGTCTCAAACACCACTGTAGAATTACTGTTCTCTGGCAGAGGAGGAAAATTATTTCTCTGTGGCACAATTTTGATGATTATTACACACAATTATATCTTCTGTTCTTTGCTAATCTATACTTCAGACAAATCCATCAAATAGACTACACATTTAATGCAGGTGCTTTGAAGTCTGTGAAAAGTAATTTCAGATGAATGGATACTTTTCTTATAGAAGAGCACAGCAGCGGAGGCCAGGGTGGCGTGACCACACAGGGGAACCTCACTGGCAGGGGTGAACCATCGCAGGCGAAAGCGGGCTCCTGATAAGGACAAACATTAACCTCACTGGCAATGTATGGTAGCACAGAAGTGGACTGACCACCAAGTACAGTACTTGAGAGCCATAACCAACCACTGTTCAACCAACCAAGAGAACGCTCAAAGTCCACTACATATCTTACGATATCATGACTGATCAATGACAGACTGACAGAACAAGTTGCATAATTCAGAATCAGAATTCGGTTTATTCGCCATGTATGTTACACAAACACAGAATTCCGTAAACTTTATCAGTAATGTATTTTTCCAGTTGGAAAACCCTCTTAGTAGCTAGTCCCACCTGAGGTGAAGTCATCAGTTGGGTGAAGCTGTGTAATGAAGGCTGTCTCAGACAGGTTCATCTCAGCAGCTATCTTCTGGTAGACCTCATCCTGCAGCTCCTGCATAAAAAAACAAGGAAGAAGAGTTGTCTAATTACCTTTTTCGTGGCACTGCAAATGAGAAGAACAATTCAAATGAAATAAAAAATGTTTAGATATTGCTATTTTGAATTGGGATTAGCCTACTTACAGTAGGATAGGCTAGCCTATGCCATACAACAGTGTTGGGAGAAACAATTTATCAAATGGCTTGGAATAGCCTATGCATGCAATAGTCATATATTATAAAACATATTGCCTGTGTAAGAGGGCAAACAGCTGCAGGATTGCCTTTGAAAGGTTCGTTCGTAAAGGAATCAACAGTGAATACTGTAATCTCCATAATTTAAGAAGACCTGGTTGCAACTGGTCAATAAAGTTAAAAAATATATTTCAAAAACTGTTTATGTAACCCACTCGTCATTACGCGCCGAATACGGAAGTGTTTCATGAAGGACCCCGTGCAATTCGGCCTCTCGTAAAAAAGGTGTTTCACAGACCCCATTTCCCCCATCTAAAGCGCCTAAAGCATCTAATTTGTCCAAGATCTGAAACTGATTATTGATTTGACATATTGACCACTAGAATAAAAGCGAACTTTCTACCAGATTTAAAATGGAAACACACTATTATGTGATCGTTGGCGCGCTTTGGCCACAAGGTGGCAGCGCGTGACCAGCATAAGATTTGGTAGAGGAGGAGGTTGTCGGTTTTTGGTATAATTTTTTTTTAATTTGTTTATTTTTTATATGAAGCGTCAACACCCCATAGGAGTCCGTTAAAGTACAGAAACGAATATTGAGGTAAAGGTAAGCACTTTATATCCGCTCACGTTGAAAATAGACGAAGAAACTAAGAATGAAGCATTGTTTCTTCAGATGATGAAATTTAAAACCCCCGCGCCCCCAGCTAATCTCTGGCCCGAGCACAGAAATGTTAATCCCCTTTTTTTGCAGAAATTTTGAAGGTAGATTGCGTTTTGTCGTTTAAATGGAACAGCATCAAACATAGCCCTACGTTCTCTTGCCCCACTGCCAGACATTTTGTGCCATGAAATTGCAAAGGCCTAATAATTATAAGTGTCTGTCTATTTAATAGCATATATAGCCTATTGCTCAGCGGCTCATTTTCCAATAAACATTTTAGTCTGTTACACCACTTGAGATTGCACCCCTTGCATTGTTAAAGGCTATACATTGGGCAACAAATTGTACACAACATATTTTTCACAACCCAGTTGTCCATCTTGATAATTTAAATTATGAATAACCTACATACATTTAGCTCAAATTCCTTTTCATTTGCCTGAGAAATGTGTTGCACTTATCAAATCAGTTAAGTGACCATGCAGGTCCACAACGTAAGTCTTTTGCACAGCCTAACAGTAGCCTAGCTAGATGTTATTATAAAAATACGAACACATGCCTTTCGTCATAATTATGTTTCCTTTATTAATTAGCCTACATTTATTTGTGAATTGTGTTGCTTTTCACGAATTAAAACCCCCAAGGCAAAACTGAATGTATAGCTGTAGAATTGTAATCAATATTCGATACACTCATCACAGATGAGCACTATTCAACATAGTTCCATCAGAACTACATTCACCAATTTGAGGTAATTTAATAGGAAGTTGATCATTAGAAAAATGATTAACTGTCATTTCAAATATATAGCCTTCGGTGTAATTTCAGGATTGTATTATCATAAAATGTATTGGATCTTGTCAGTGGACTTAAAAACGTTTTATTATTTTTAATTAATTTCACTTTCCATCATAAGACACATGGACCTTTTCTGAATAGTTGTTGCTGTTGTATAGGGCTGCAGTGTTTAATACTTCTGTGTGGGTGGGGAGTTAGATAGCTAAGTTTAACAGGCTAATCGTGGGCCGGGTAGTGACTGGGGAGACAGGGTGGTCCACCCAGTCCAAACCACATTAATAGGCTTACACCACCTAATCCAAGGCAGTGTGCTGTCACATGGGAAGTCTGCTGACCTTACTTTATTTTATTGCAGGGCACTTGTTCTTCAGCCCCTTTGTGCTCAAACCCTGTGTTCTTTTCTGCAGGAAAATGTCCCTTTATAATGTTCCTAGGCCCTCTCCTTCATGTTGGTGTTCAAAGGTTGAACTTGAAATAAAACAATGATGTAGGCTAGACTTTCTGCAACAGTAGTTTTCTAATCCCTATGCAAAACACTCATTGTATACTTGTCCTGTGTCTCATTAAGCCGTTTCCCGCCCAAATCTACATACATTTAAAGTTAAGGCAGGTGAGCTTTTCTGCTTCCTTTCAGCATCAGTAACAGAGACACTAATTGGCGCTCTCATATGAAACACATTTTCATGTGTGTAGGAAATCAAGTGTGTGTGTGTGTGTAGTGTTATTGCATCAGGTTTCATGGTAATGTCACACTCAAAACACCCTATAAACAGGTTTCTCAGTAAATTTTCAATCTGTAATTAACATTTTAAAATGTGGATGCATGTTTATCATGTGGATGCATGTTTATCCTTTATAAAATTTAAAACAATTATACATTAGACCACTGACCTTTTCTGCATGTTTGAGCACAGGTTGCAACACGGTGGAGAACTGCACCCAGCCTTTTTTTACAAGCTTAAGATTTTGTTGAAGTTAATGGTTGCACTCCATCAGAATTGTTGTAAGTGTTATATATACGGACAGTTTCTTAGCACTATCCAGTGAAGTACTACTTTGAACTGTGCACTTCTGATGGTTATGCTGCAGTTACAACATGGACCTCTTCGGATGAAAGCGTCTTTAAATAAATACATGTAAATGGTTAAATGTATATTGTGTGTGTGGTGTGTGTGTTAAGACTTGTGTGGTGGCCCGCTAGGTATGGGCAGATCGGTCCTCCAGATGTGCTCTCAGCGCCCCTCTCCTGCTACCGCTGCCTCGCGCATGCTGAGGCTCCCCCTTCGAAAACCCCACCACAGGGGCCCCTGAACCTGGCCTTTGTTGTCGCTATGAATGCCTCACACGTTCGGCAGGCAGAATTGGCAAGGACAGCGGGCTCTGGGCAGAGATCCACAGGGCACGGGGGGACAGGAGAAGAGGTGACACCCCTCTAGCTCCGCCTTGTGTCCGTGTCTGGCCTTGCCCCACACATACCCCCTTCCGTCACTCCCCACCCCTCGAACCCCCCCCCCCCCCTGTCATCTAGCGCCATGCTGGGCTAACCTGCCAGGCTGCATCATCTGGCTATAATCCCCCCCACCACACCCTCCCTGCACACCTACAGTAGTGCTAAACCCAGCATTGTTGCTGGAGCAATGAGACTGCCCATCCCCGCGCTGGTAAGGATAGGGGGAAGAGCAGTCCATCCCCGTGTTGCGCGGGCTGTTATGTTCATGTATGTGTTTATTTCCGTTGGTGGCCGTAATATGGATCTCAGGTGTTCCACATAATGGCGGTAATAGGTGCCACACAATGCCTGTATTTACCCACAAGCCTGACCCCTAGGGGTCACGAATAGAACCGTGGGCTAGTCGATGACTGTTATTTTGTCTGCAGCGGGTATTCTCTCTTGCGGAGCCCTCTCACGTCCTCATTTTTTTCCATTCACTTTGAAGAAGCATGGATGTAACTGAGAATGAGCTATGACCTGATGGCAATTGCTGAATGGCTTACATTGCCTTTTGTAAAAAATTACACAAATACACGTTTTAAATGAACGGATGGCTGCATGTTGTCAAGGCTAAATCTGTTGACGTTCCTCTTTAAAACCATCGGCCAATGGGTCCTTTTTTTCCTGTCCGGCTGTAGACCAAGCTGTTACTGTCTCAGTCTGCCGTTTCCTGTCTCTGACTCCCTCAGGGTGGCATGGTGAGTCTCCATGTAGAAGCCAAGGTCAGGACACGTCGTGCCTCTACCAGTTGGGGTCTGACGCCTGGCTTTGTACTGTGGACCACAGTGAAGGCGGGCTTCTGTGCTCTTCTGTGTTTGTGGTGGAGCCAGTGATCTGGTCCGGTAGGCGCCACAAGGACGGAGTGTCTTTCCCTGTCCTGTCGGACTAGTTAATGAACCTCTGCTTACCCTGTAGACACAGCTTGGGTGGTCGCTTGCTCACCCTGTAACGCTGCATCGCCATTGGAAGGTCTAACTTAGCTTTATTGCCCTACATGTAGTCGAATTTGAGGCAATGGCAGGTCTCGGGCAACATTTATTTTGGGACTTCAGCTATTCTGACACTCTGCTCCTGTGTTGCTGCTTTTCCTTTCTTCGATATGCACCGCATAGGCGCGAAATGGGGAGAATTGCTCCGCCTGTTGCGGGGCAGAGTTGGTGGAGTAGTATGACAGGAGGACTGTGTGTGTGTGTGTGTGTCAGCGTGTTCATGGGGAGACGGCCATATTGCCTGTCCTGATGGGCGAGTTGGAGAAACGCTGACCTTGCATCTTCTAAACAGGATGAGTTCAGTGATAATCCCATAGATTTTTATTAACCCGATATGAGTGTTTTGTCGCTATGATATCAGAGGCAGGAGGAGTTATTTCTCTTCTCGTGGCACATTGTATTGGAATTGGCCGCCCCAATTTATTTTTCTATTAGCCGAGTCCTGTGAAGTGTGATTGGGCTGTGAGCCGCTGGTTAGAGGCCAAGGTGGAGGAGAGTGGACTGGCCCCGCTGATAAGGCTACAGTCGGAGCGATCCTCTACAGAACGGTGACTCCAGTTACGGACGGGCCGCTTTCAGAACCGAGATTGAATCTAGATAGGAGGAACTGTGCTGACCCCTGCTCCCAACCCCCACCCCCACCCAACCCATCCATGCAAGTCAAGACATGCCCCAATGCACCGCAAAATCCACCAGGATCCAACTCCCAGTGCAGCCATATATCACAGTGCCTTGGAGAAGAAAGACGGCCAAGTCGGAGATTGTAGTATGATTTAAGTGAATGTGTACTTTAAACTAGAAACCAGGGAGTCAGGTGGCTGAGCGGTAAAGGAATCGGGCTAGTAAACAGAAGGTTGCCGGTTCGATTCCTCGCTGTGCACTTCACCCTACTTGCCTCGGGGGAATGTCCCTGTACTGTACGTCGCTCTGGATAAGAGCATCTGCTAAATGACTAAATGTAAATGTAAATTAGGAGCATAGTAGTGAGTAAGTTTAACAGATGGTTACAGGGCCTTGTGGTTAGAGTCATTGACTGGTTTGACATTTCTAGGTAACACGTCTTCAAAATGGCCCCAGGCCACTGATGGGACAGAAGGGTTTTGGAGCATAGGGCTACACAGAGCACCCTCCCAAGCCTCCACCCTTTCTTTCCCCTTTGACAATACTGACACCTCCCTCCTCCACGGCAGCTGTGGATCAATACTGGGACATCTGTCGGTCTACCAGACTTAGTGTCCCATGGCATTGCTTCTACAGAGCATACCCTTCAGTTTAGGGTTCTCATTGAATCATTAGGACAAAAATGATACCCTATCCCTGTTGGCTTTTTAGTGGCTTGATTGTTGTTAGTTAAATTGTTGTGGTGTTTGGTTGGAAAGATACAGCATCCATGTTTGTTTGTATTTCGGGTGTTTTATGGATTCAAACCATACTGTGAAATGTAACCAATGGCATATATTTGGAATTGCAGTGAAGGAAATTAATCTATAGGGGGCAATGCCTGGCCTTTTACCCCCCCCCCCCCCCGGCCCCTCCCTTTCACAGGCTTTAATCATTCTTGGGACACAATATAAAAAACATTTATAGTCATATCCCAGTAATGAAAGATGTGTCTTATTGTCCTCTTTCATTTAACACATTGTCACAACCCAGAGCCTTAATCTCACACTCTGACGGACAGTTGCATCCTGGGAAAAGAGGCGTGTGTCATTGTTTGAGTGAGTCAAATCTGTTAAGCCCTAATTCTTCTTTGGGAATTTGCATATTCTGAAGTATTCCTTTAGTGAGTGGGCCAAATCCTCCTTATGTGTGATGTGATGCATTTTGTAATTTTTTTGTAATAATTTGTGAAGTATCTACATGCACTATTAGCACTGAATAATACCTCTGTATAATACTGCTGCATAATCTTGGAGATAAGATGGGCTTTCTAAAGTGTAGCATTACGCTGAGATGAAACGCAACAATTTCAAGCAGATTCAAAGGGGCTCAAATGTCAACGGAAATGTCAAGTGCCTCTGCGACGACAGAACAGTGGAATGCCATTTTATCATCGCGATCGTTGCCGCCATTCCTCGAATTTGCCAACCAGTTGAAAGGCCTTGCTAGGCCCAGGCTCTGTAATGTGCCTGGTTGTGTGATAAAAGCCAGCCCCCCCTGACACACCTGTCCTCCCTCCTCTCCCTCACTTCTCTGATTATACCAGGATGGCTTTCCTAATTCCATCCCGAGTTTCTCTGGCACAGTGAGCCTCTCGTTTGTTATCTATGCCTCGGCTTTCCGCACGGCGAGGTACATGGCACAGCCTGGCATTCACTCCACCGCAGGCCTGCCTCCACGTTTAGCGAAGCCCTCAGGAGTCCCCTTCGCGCTTCTGGGCCTGGAAGTGCAGCGATAAGATTGTTCAGCTCAGGTGGCGACTTACTAAAGGGAGAACGGAGTTGTGTACTGCGTGCGGACGCACGACAACATCCCCGCGAGTGGGCCGACCGTCCGCCTGCTGTATCTGTACACACGGTCGGTACGGATCGAAGACTCATTCAAAACCACTCTTCTTTGTACTGGGCCACATTCATTAAGATACACAGGCTTACCATCCATCAGCCTCCCCACCCCCGCCCCCCCCCCCCCCCCTTCATTCCAATGTCACACAGAGACGGAAGAATTCGCCGGAGTCACTCTGCATCTGTTCTGCGGCTGGTGTTTGTCTGTTTGTTTTGTTCTTTCCCGCTGTGTATCTAAGCGTCGGTTTCCGCCGGCGAGGGACACATGAAAAGAGCCATGGCACGAACAGAAAACAAGCCCTCAGAGACGGCGAGGATGAAATGAAAACACATGGAAGGAAACAAGGCCCGGGAATAAGCTGCGATTAAACTGCAAACAATCAGGCAGGCAGGGACGAGTAGAGAGAGAGAGAGAGAACGAGAAGAAGAAGAAGAAGGGGGAAAAAAGACAACAATACGAGCAAATAAAATGGGCAAACAGGGACACCGTGTATTCGTGAAAAGATCTTGGCGAGGACAAATTACACCAACTGACGATTAAAGCGTGCAGCGCTTTAAGGGGAAAGAAAAGAGTTTTGTTGGAAACTGGAACCGTTTCCTTGACAAAGAGCTGTCATATGATGCTACTGTTAGGAAACCGAAGCCTCTATCTGTGAATGTAATCGTGCAGTAACTGCTCCAGAGAAAAACAATGCGGTAACATGTTGAACTGGTATTCACGCTCGGGTTTCTTTTAAAGCCTGACCTGTACATTCCTGTACAGAATGAATCCCCTTGCATTGTTTCACACTGTCAGCAATCTCATGGTACTTCCATCTTGTTGGCCTAAGCTGATGGGTGTCCACAGCCCACAGCCGAGTGCCTGGTCAAAACTCATCAAGTGGAACAATGGTGGTGTTTCTGTACAATTCACTGGAGTTCTGAAGTCTAGACACGAGGTTACTCATGACAGGTGAAGGCTTTTTAATGGTCTCCATGTGAACGCACTCCTCTTAATTTGTGCTTTGTGTCTGGTTAGAATTGACCTTTTCTCCTTTGTCCACCTTCTTTGCACTTCAACTTACTCTCAATCTTCTGCTACGCGTCCTCACCTACTTCCCTCTCTGTGGCGCACGTCCTAATGTCACAGTGCACATGCAGAATTGTTATCGTGTGGAACACAATGCAGCCAATAGTTTCGCACTTTTCATTTCCAAAGTGGCCTGCTTGATGGCCCAGGTTCCTAATAATACTTCCACATTGACAGACGCATTTAAAAAGCACAACCAGCACCACCTCCGCTCGATTTCCCTCCCCCGCTCCCCCCCCCCCCCTCCCCCAAACCCCCTTCTCTTCCAGGCACTACCATGCCTTTTCTGTCTTGTCTGGAGACCGGCTGCAGCCATCACCTCCTCCATTTGGAGAATCAGAGATGACCTTTTGCATGAATAAAGTCAAAGAGGATTAAGGGAGAAGAGGCCTTTGCAACATCGGGCGAGGGGAGCGGCAGATGCAACCTCCTCTGAACGTGGCTTGGGTGTTGATGCCTTCACCGCCTGAAGGCCGTGCTTGCGAGTGGTGTGTGTGTGTGTGTGTGTGTGTGTGTGTGTGTGTGTGTGTAGAAAAGAAACCTGGGCTTTTAGCGAAATTATCAGGAAAACTAAAAACTCCAGAGAAGCTGTGTCATCGGGAGAAGAAGAAAATAAGGATTTTAAAAATGGCTAATCCCATATTGAAGATATACATTCAATTATTACCCTAGCCATTCATCCGTTTCATTGTTGGCGATAATATCAGCAGTTAATATCCTTATCTGATTTATTTGCAGCTCCTATCTAATCCATAGGTTACAAGATGTACGAACATGGGATGTATTTGGTTAAGTAAAAGATCCGTCCATCATACTCCTAGGATTATAGCGGTTCAGCTTAGCTACTTCTCATAGCTGCTCAAATACAGCAGGATCAGCGCTGTGTCTCAGACCCCAGCCTTTGATCAATCACAACGGAATCCTATTTCTTCATTAGAACCGTTTTGATTTGATGACATGTTGATCTTTGAGCTCAGACAGACTTGTGGATCCGCTGTTGAATTCTCCATCCTCAATTGTGCCCAAAGGGACATCTGTTCTCATTCTGTCGGTCAGTTTTGGCCATCCAAGTCCTTGCAATTTGGCGGCCTACAAGTTGGTTTGTTGTGCTAGCAGGTGCAATCGTCTGATTCTCAGCCGAATTGCGCTTTATACTAAGTCATCATTGCTTTACCTCAGTCAGAAGTCCAGGCCCTCACTAACAGAGTCAAAGGTTGGGCTGCTGCTAATCCATGTAACATTAGGAGAATAATCCTCAGACTGTTGAACAGTACCCTTTTCACCCTTTTGTTTTTGTGGTAAGTGATCTGGAAATTTTTCAGAGATGCTCAAAATATATGGAGGGTGGTCTATATTTTGACATAGGAATCATAACAGCTAACAGAGTTGCCTTTTCCTACTTCTTTTCTCTTTTAGCACACCACACTACAGAAAAATGCTTCAACTTCTTGAAAAAAGAGCGTTGAAGAAGAGGTTAATGGATGAATCATTCCATTCCCTAGCCTGGTTCTGAACCACCTGCTTCACAGAAGAGGAATTCCCAGGCTTCAAGAATAAAAGGGCCCCTTCAACACAGTTTTGTGCCTCCTTGTGTAAATGCAAAGAAGCAGGGCATGTCCGATTGACGTGGCAGTTCCTGTCATTCAGCACAAGTTTTTCCCCCCAGCTTAATCCCCTTTTGAATCCACTTCTTGACTTCAGGGGTCTAGAGCAGTGTCTGAATCGGTAGTGTTCATATTTCGTAACTGGTGTTTTCAGTAAACAGAAGCGGTGTAAGAACTGGATACAGATGTACATCTGATGTGTGTCTACCTTCTCAGTTCACGTGTTAAGTGCTTAAAGATCTCCTCAATACCCACGCGCATGAGTATAGTAACGATTTACAAAGCCCTGTGTAATCTTCCTTAGTTTCATCTGCAGGAGGATTACTGTACAGCTTTTTGGGAATCCGCAAAAGAGGAGGGATGTACAAAATGGCGGAAAAAGGAAAACAAATTGTAGCGTAATCTCTTGAGAGAAAGGACGCTTGAGTGAGGGAGTCCCCCGGACCCTCCATCTTTTTTTTGCCAGAAAATCCCGTAATCCTTCATGTTTGATGTCTCAAAGCTAATGGCGTTTATTAGGACGGCCCAAAAGGCGCTTTGTCCCCGGCGTGGTCGCTGTTGAGGTTTTGAATGACATTGCAGGGAGAGAGCGGGTAACTTTAGCTTAATCTGGGCTTATCCGGCCCCGACGCACACACAGGTGTGTGGCCCTTAAGCCCAAGGGAGGCTAGCCTCTTCTGCAACCCACCCCAAAGATCAATCCTGCTCCCGAGGCCGGAGACATCCAGAGGAATACACACCGCACCTTTAACCCAAGAGGCTTTAGCCTCCTCATGAACTGAAGTGCTCATTATCACATTTTAATTAAATGACTGCAAGTGCTCCTTCTCTTGCTGCTACAGAAGACATGAGTCGACCTTTTCTTTATGAATCAGTTTTCATGAATGGGGGGTAAGCCGAATGAGGGTAGTGCCGGATCCTTCATCTGACTTTTGCCCACTTACATAAAGCTCCCCGGAGATCGACATTTGATTGATTGTCAACATGAAATCCATTACAGTGCTTCATGCATTCTTATCCTTTGAAATGATGTGTACTCAATATCACTGGACTGTTGGATTGCTATTATGCACTCAGTGATACATTTTCATGCCTAACTAATTCTTACAATGTCCTCCAAATGAGACAGGTCATCATGGGTGTCTACTTTCCATTCCATCATTAATGAGGATAGTTTCAGTTCTTATGAAAACTATAGTGACATAGCCAGTTCCAGAGATTGGGGTCATATGCATGACTATCATACCATGTAGCATAATGACGGTGTTGTACATTAAACTTTGCATTGGTAGCAAATCATGAGTTCCTAAATTGTAATTATTTATATTCTTAGTAGGCCTACGTGGCATTTAATGTTCACAACCAGCTCAAATATTTTACACCCTCTAGGCCTTGGTCTTTTATGGTCACAATTAAAGCTGTTTGTTGTATGACACATACAACGTCAATCAGCTGTAGGCTACTGTGATCGTTTGGCACACGTGTAACCTACCACCATACTTTGTGTCTCATCAAAGTGTGCCAGAGGAGTGCTGAGGCCTTTATTGGATTTGGAAGCCACTCCTTCAATAAAAAGAATGAATTTCCCATAATTCAATAGCAGAAATCAAGGCCACTGGTCCAGTGATCCATAAACACTATGATGATGAGGTCATCTTCTCCAGATAACTGCACACGTGCAGTATCAGCTTAATAGCTAATTGTATTAAGTAACGAGATGCGCATTGAAATGACAGAATATCCAAATTTGTTCTATTCATAAACGTAAACATTACTTATGACCACTTACAAGAGTATTTTTTATACAGTAAATTGGCATTCAGGCTGTATTGTTTACAAGGCAGTGTGTGCATTTCTGGGAGAGCATTTGTGAAAGAGAATTCTCTACATTAGATACTGTATAAGTTCATGTGATCTCACGTCAAGTTGAACGGACAATGAAGGTGACTCTTTTTCTTTTTGAAACACCACGTAACCTTGAGGAGATTTCTCTCAAAACATGCTCCAGTGAGGGGAAAGATTCTAAGATCCAAACAGTTTGAAGCTGTAACTCCTTAGTCAGCTTGTAGAGCTCTTAGCTTTGGTGTAAGGAACCTATACTTTCAAAATTACTTTCTTCATGAGACCCTCTCACAATATTTTGTCTTGAGATTCTTCCATCATCTTTCAACGTTAGCATTGAGGTTCCTTCCCTCAAATCAGGCTTAATATTATGGATGTGAACAGTAAAATATTTTCTTTACTATATTTGGTTGAATTCAGGTTTTTTTTGGTTCTCTTGGGGCATTGCATCACTGTGATTTGGTTGGCAAACTCCTTATAGATTGTGAAAGCAGATAAACATAGTGAAATTGTTAGAGTTAGCACAGGGCAAGACCGTAACTACACACACAACAAAAAATGCTTTTCCTTCAGCCTGTTGGTGTCACCTTTAGTATTTACTCCCTTTCCTGACATGGTCCCCTCAAACATAAATGACTTTAGGTGACCAACAGGGGGCATTAGCCAGCAGCTTACCATCTACAGTCTACACACCTTTGATTTTCCCAAAGCTACTGAGCTGTAAGACTCCTGTATCAGTGTCAATAAAAGATGAGCATTTACTGCTATTTATGGTCTGATAAAATGGGGTCTGTCATGTGTGCCACCACACGGTGCACTTGCATCATGATTCCGGTGTGTGCGTGAGCGTTTTACGTCAACATGATTTGGGGGATTTTTTTCTTTTTTTTCTTCTTTTTTTATGGCATAACACGATTACATTGCAGAATCCTAGCTTCCAGGGAAAGAACCTCACCCTCAGCCTCTCAGTCTCAGTCTTCTTCACCAGGCTTAGACAAACCGATCTGAGAGATTCCCATTTTCTAATCCAGACTTGATAAGGCTTCAAAGCAACATGCAATTAATAGCGTGTTTGACATTATCCGTGGAAATACTGGTTTGAACATATGACCTTTGTCATTATGAGCCTTCTCGTAAGCCATTATTCCATTGAGTGTTCGCTCTTTAGACTAAGTATGCCTTGAGGGCTATATTTCTTTTTTATTACAACAACATGAAAATAATGATATTTTAAGGCACCAGACTGGTCCCTGTCTAATCAGAAATAACACATGGCAATAATATTAAGATGCCTTACAGTTGGAGGGATCGCTTGTTTAAATGAACAGTGAATGAAGAAACTGTACTGTTCATTCTTGATACTGTAATTGCTTATGACTATTGAGGCAGAGTGTGAGATGCATCCAGAGCAATTAGGACCGCTTCAGGAATTCAATTTAAGAAACTCCATTGCTCTTAAAACCACATTTCTCCTTTAAGTGAAATGCACTCCTGTTGTAAGGCGCTCACGCAATCCCAAAGGTCAAATCAGGACTTCATACCATGACAGGAGCACTGTACCTTCTATGAGGCCCGACCATTTAGCCCTAAAGAACATCTGTCAAAGCCCGCCTCCAGACTACAACTAAAGTCGGACCCTGTGTATCCCAAACAGGCACAGCGAGGGGGTTGCCCCCACCATGTGCTCCTCATGGGCCATGCTAATTGTGGCCCATTGTAGTTAACCAGACTCCTGCTCGGAACCCTTTTGATGTGACTACACTCATTTCTCTCTCTCTCTCTCTCTCTCTCTCTCTCTCTCTCTCTCTCTCTCTCTCTCTCTCTCTCTCTCTCTCTGTCTCTGTCTCTGTCTCTGTCTCTGTCTCTGTCTCTGTCTCTGTCTCTCTCTCTCTCTCTCTCTCTCTCTCTCTCTCTCTCTCTCTCTCTCTCTCTCTCTCCCTCCCTCTCCCCATACATGGGTCCAATGTTTCTCTAGATGCCTTTGATAGTGGAGCGCAAGCGTGTTAATTGTTTTGTACTTTTCTGCAGCCATTCCTTGTAGGTGGGCTTCATAATCTATACAGACACCAAAGCCGGACTCCCGTGCAATGTCAAAACCCCCCGCTCTGAGAAAAGGGGTAATTAGTGGACCGTCATTTGAAATGTTGGCCACCCGTCTCAAATCTTTTACTTTTCTGACCATGTAGCGAAAATGCATCAGCGCTGCGTGAAACACAACAGATCAATCTATTTCATGCCGGTACCGACAACATCTTGATATTCAAAATTCCCTTATTAAATGCAAAGCTGACATTGCTCTGGAGACCTCGACCAAACGGGAATTTGCCCTCGGTGCTCAAGGGGCTGTTAGCACATCGGAGCGGCAGATTCCCAAGGCTTTTGGCCGGGGTAATTAGGGTCTGGGGGAGGTAGGGAGGCAAAGGCATGTGTGAAAGAGGGCTGCCAGTCCAGGTGAGGCTCCTCGTGATCACTGGCATGTTAGAATCAGTTTAATTGGGCTCTGTTTGATTTTCACCGACGACAGGCCCAACCTCCCCCTCCCACACACACACACTCAACTCCACCCCCTAACTTAATGGTGGAATGGTGACTTGTCAGGGTTGACAGTGACCTCGCTGTCAGAAAAGGGGCTGGGGTGAGGGGCCGGGTGAGGCTACGCAAGAAGCCTTTGAAGTATCGCCCATTCCCTGTAGGACCGCCTTTTTTTGTATTGTCTGGAAGAAATGCTCCAAAAACAAATTGACACCTGCCCTTTGGGTCTTCTCTCTGCTCTCTTTCAGACCACAAGGCATTTTTTCGAATGTCACCTGCTGCATATGACCTCACTGGGATTATCACATTCCCATTTCAAGAGCGTGACTTGACATGTCCCTCTCCAACGTGTCTCTAGGTTTTAAAACTTGATATACATTTATTTCTCCTACGTGTTCATCTAGCAGCCCCCATTTCTCCGTTTTTGTGCCTCCCTTTCAGTGATCTTAATTGGAATAGTTTGTTGTCATGAAGTAATGAGTGATGGAAAAAAAGCTTCCCAGTTCTATTGGTTTGTCCTGCTCGCTTGAAAGTCCCTCATTTAGACAGGCCAATTAGGGCAGCCAGACCTCTCCCAGGTCATCACACGCCGGTCGGGCCGGGGTGCAAACAAACACACCGAGGACCCTATTATCCTGTCTCCTCTCTCAAAGGCAGTCAAGCAATTTTTTTTTCTACTTAAGTGGTGCATTTTCTTAAAGCATGCAGTTTCATATTCTGTCACCGTTGGCTCTCTGTCTTTCTCAGCGTTCTAGAGGCGTGTTTTTGGCTCTCTGCCCCCCCCCCCCCACCTCCCTTATTCTCTCTCTTGAGGAATCTACCCTAAATGAAACCGCATAGTTCCGTCGGGGACTCTGGGCTCGGGCATCTGGGTGTTTCATGCCGCACCGTCAGTTGATGCTCGCAAATTGGTTTGAAGGGAGATCAAAGGCTTCCTGCCAAACGGACAGGCCGTCGGAGAGACGACGGCTCCCTCGTCCAAACCGCAGGCGCTGATCAAGCCGTCAGGCCGAGAGCACACGTTTGCGTTCCCGCCCGTCCGCCAGCCCACTGGGATAACTACGGGGATGGACATGGGAACATTTTGGTTTCTCGCTTTGACCCTTTTCACAGATTGGGGGATCAAAATACCCCTCTTTCCCCCCCCCCTCCCCTCTGTAGATACTGTAGGATGTTTCACCCACGTCTTTTCACCTCCTGCAGAAAGAACACCATTAAAGCCCATTTGTGAATTTTCACGGAATTCACTTTTTCCCCCAATGCTTTTTATCCTCCTTCATTCCTTTTGAATGGTGTGTCAGACTTCTGTAGTGCATCTCACCTCCTGTCATATTCAGAATCATATTACCTCTAAAAGACCGTTGGGTCGAGCCCTCATGAGGTACATGCATGAATCCCCTGTAGGCCGACCCGTCTACCTAGCCTCAGCACCCCGTCGCCCCTCTTGCCTCACACCACCCGTCCCGCCATATCATCGGCACACACACACGCCGCCTCATAATTAGGCCATGTACCGAGTTCCCCCCTCCAATAACGTGTACAGTTTATTTTCCGTCTTAATTCCTTATCAGATGCATTGATCGCGGCGCGCGTTCATTGATCTGGGGGCCACTGTCTGGAGAGCAGTGATAAGCGGCGCCCCTCTCTTCCTGCGCCTCTCCCTCGGTGTTCAGCACGCCCCCGTGGGCCGTAGGGGGGGAGCAGTGGCGGCGGCCTGGGATTAGCACCTTATTAGCCACGCAGGCGTCACGTTTCTCCAAGCCGACACCTCAGCGGAGGTGCGGGGGCCACGGTTTCCAATAGAAACGCACGCAACGCAGCCACAACCACATGGGAAAACTCTCTTCTACAAGCTCAGGGGGGGAGGAGGGGGCAGACATTTTCCGCACACTAGCCATTGGATGAGGTTTTTTCCGTTTCATTAAATGTGGTTCAAATGTGCCCTTTTTTAGATTGGATTTGGATTTTTGCGACCAAATATATTTGCCCCTTTATCAGATCCCTACTACAGGCTAATGATGTACTTGATGATGATGATGCATGTTTGTGCAAATTGTAGAAATAGGATTGTCTCAGCCGAATAACCATCTGTACTTATTTTCTATTGAAACAAGGTAATGGATGGACCTGGCAATCTGATCTGGCAATCTGAAGACTCAGGTAAGTGTCATCTCAGGCTGACTGTCCTTAAAGTGTGTGCGATAAGCTTTTCACTTGTTTGCAATTGGTCTTAGAACCAGTAAGAACTGGTGTGTTTGTGTAGTAAGGAAATGGTGATAAGCGAGAATTAAGTACACACACTCCCTCACTTGTTTTCTCTTCCCCTCTCTTTCTGTCTCGCTCACAATCCCCTCTTCCCATACACACTCAAACACAAATGCACAACCAGTCCTATCTGATCGCGAAAGATGAACCTGTGTCATTGGTCCCCCCTGCGAGGCACGGGGGTTTGTTTACGGTTGGGTTTCTCTCTCTTTATGCGTTGTAACCTGCCCTTCGCCAGGACCCAGATAGTAAGGCCTTAAAAAAGCCTTACTCCCCGAGGGGAGGGCAGCACCAGTGCCTCTGGGCTAATAGCTGTGAGCAGACTCCCATTAGGACACTGTTATTAGGACTCTCTCATTAGCATTTCAGCCCATTGTGTGGCCAGACAATGGCAACAAACAAAACATTAACATGGAAATGGGTGAAATGTACCTAATTAGTTTTCTCTGCTTGCATTGTTAGGCGCCAAAGATAGAGTTTGATTGCTTCAGTTTTCAACAAGGTTTCCAAGCCTCTCAGTCAAGAAGGAAGGTGCTTTCTAGAAAGTCCAATTCCCTTGGATCCTTGTTTTATTGTGTTATAACGTTGACTGTTAACGTTTTTTGATCCGTCCTTGAAGAAACTGTATATTGTTTTTTATGTTTCCGGTGTTAAACCATCCAATATATCACTGACCAGAAATCACAATCAATGATGTTGGTCCCATGTCACATGTTTAACACAGGAAACACACATGTGTTTGGTCATTTAAAAACAAAATTGATATTATGCTAAGTGTCCTTTTGTGGTTGGATTTTTGTGGTTTTGTGCTACCTAGAGCTTAATTTAACTGAGTTTTATAGTATTATTCTGGTGTGTTTTCTGGTCATTATTGCGAATAGCTCTTAACATTTTTGTGGAGAAGGATCACTCTGGATACTAAATGGACCATGGGCATGTTTATTGAATTTCTGTCAGACATTTTTGTTTACCTCATTAGGGTGAAGTGGGGATCCCTTAAACTCACACAGAGGGATTAATGACACTTCACCCATGACCAAATCAGCGTTACAGAAGAACAACCAATCTTCATATCCATGACTTGTCCTGTTTAAATTCAGTTAAAAGAATTGTCCTGTCTTCCCAATTACTTTGATTTTCCCTATTTGTCATGTTTTTCTGGTCAGCCCCATGCTCTGGGATTAAGACCATTATGAAGACCAGGAGTGGAAAGTCAAATTCCTTATAAACTCTATCTTTTAGTTAATTCTCTTTTATGTTGTGAATTGAGTAACACTTATCAGCTTGTCAATTAGCTGTTTCTGTTGTCACGGAGCAAGTTCTTTGTAAAGGAAACAGTCATTGACCTCAATAACCTGTCCATTCTACTTCAACCTCTAACACGATCGACGCTCATCGTTAACCAGCCATCAATCACCATTGACACTCTGGTCTGTCAGGCTGGCACACCACAGACACTGGGTAAGTGAGGGCTCACCACTTACTGCTTCACGTCAACAAACCAAACCAAATCGTAATGGATGGTGGATTGGACTGAAGCGGTCCAAGAATGACTGTCTGAAGCACCACCTAACCAAGAACTTCCAGTAATCAAGGACCTTCACACTACTGTTGTTTCTCAGAGGAACTTTCTTACACGCGAGTCCTTTTGCCGTTTTGACACCTTGGGACCGGACAATAACACCTACTGCGTTTCAGTAGCGTAGGCAAGATGACGTGTTCTTTTGTATGTCCAATTTCACCAATGGCTTTAGTCTGAAGTCTTTCAGGATGCCCAATTTAGTCCGATGATCTGCCCTGGTTTTTGTGTCGACCATTGGAAATGCCAAGTTCCATGTCTGCTTGTACCATCAACTCCAAGGAGGCTTTGGGGGCTTTTAAACAAATACCATTTGTTAGAGTGGCCTCTGACACCCAAGTGCTTGAGTCTGGGTTTATCTCATATTCCGATGAGTGACTGCCAGGGAAGGTGCAGTGTATATTATGGTTTTGGATTAGAGATTAAAGAGCAGTAAAGCCTATGAACAGGCCTAATCCCACTCCTCAGCACTGCTCAGCAGCAGTGGAGGTTCTTTGGGTGGGAGTTGCCCGAAGGCACAGACCTTGGATCAGCTTACACCCTTTCCCTAAACCTAACCTTAACCATTAGGGGTCTAAGCAAAACTGACCACAGATCAGCCTCCTGTCAACTGGATCCTATTCCCAGTCGCGTTGGCCGTGACCTTTTGGTAAAGGGGGGATTTAGGTGATGAGACCCCAAGGACAGGCGCGTGTGTCTGTGTGCAGAGCCTTGCAGGGCCCTGGTAAATTGATTTTAATAAATATTTGGTGTCGAATCCCCTGGCTCAGACTCTGCATGCGCACATGCTTTGTTTCCCTTGTTCCTTCAACAAGAACAAATTGCGAATTCATTCACCAGATGTTTTTGTTGCCGTTTTCACCGCCCATTGATGGATGTCCATCTGAATGTACTGTAGTCGCTCCTGTCCCCTATACATTTCAACTCTTCACAGTCCAATTCTATGCCATGTCTTAGGGGCCTTCAATGTTTCTTTGTGAGGTTTTTGGCTAAGCGAGGATAAACAGTTTCCCTGTCCCCAGGAGGAATGAGGAGAGGGAGGGGTCCTTCCAAACACTCCCCTTTCCACACCCACCCAATTCCCCCTTAAGGCAAGAGAATAGGCTTGTGGAAAGGCCATGGGTAGAACTACCCCCTCTTCCACCCCCGATTGTGATTGTTCCTATGCTAAGGAGAGAAGACGTGGTGTTGCTGGATCCTTTGGGCCTGATAAATGCCTGAGTCAAGCTGCTGCTAGCCTCATTAGTCATGCATCCTAACCTGAACCTGATGTACTATCAAAACACTATTAGGAATATTATTTGTTGTGCTTTTTGCAAAGGAAAAGTCAAATGATCAGATTTGATTAGGTTTATCTACAAATTTTCCTACATGCAGGATGATTGATTCAGTCTTGATATGTTATTCACGTGTTCAATTACCTCAAGACGCATAGATTCATTGACCATTGCAAATGATACCAGACTCTCAAGGGTATCCTCAGGGAGAAGCAGAGAGGTTAGGGAATTTCCCAGCCTTCCCCAGTGCTGTTGGCCGAGGGTTAATAGGTGTTCAACCCTCCTATTATCTAGGACCGTTTGTGAATTACCAGCAGAGTGATGTTTACCATTGATATCATATATATGCTAATTTGGGCACTTAATTAGTGGGGAGGGGCTGGCAGGCAGGGGGGGGCGGGGTGAGGAGGGGAGGGGTGAGGAGGGGAGGGGGGCGATCATGTGTAAAATTGATTTGTGAGGGGTGATATTTGATAGACCGCGGGGGAGTGGAGGCTGTTTGGAGAGAGAGCAGGCAGGGGGTGCTGCCATGCGGGGTAGGCTCTGAACTCAAACTACGAGGAAAAGTCGGACGTACTGTCCTTTCATTATCAGTGAAATTCAAAAGTTTCCATGGGGGGAAACGAAGAAATTCCACACCATATAAATCTCATAGCTGTATCTTGTAGTAGACATTGACCGCAGAACGGATTTTGATTTGGTTGATAATGATTCAAACAGTAATGCTAATCGAGTGTGGTTTTGGTCATTGGTTTTTATGGTTTTGTTTACTGCTTTTATTGCCTTCTATAATAATCAGTAATGGGTATTAGTTAGATTTCCTTTATTATTGGTTAGGGAATTCCCTGTCTAACTACTGTTAATTACCATTGTGCCATCACCATGTTCACTAGAGCGCTGAGTGCTGTAGTATATTTAATGAACGTGCTATTCTCTCAGAAGGTGTTATTGAAAAACAGTGCTGTTGAATAATACAATTATAGATATTAGGCCTAATAATTATGATTCGTAAACTAAACATAATTAATGTTGGCCTGTCTATTCACACACACACAGACACACACAAAGACACATACACACACATTATCCCAAGGAGTTTAATTGAATGAATACCGTATTCTTTTAGAGAAGTACACTTCAAAGACTCAGTTAGGATGTTTCTGGAGCATTTGGCATTTGATGGGACTCTTCTCAGTTCTTATTTGGGGGGGATGCAGAGTTTTATCAACCTATTCAAGACAAAAAAGGACTTTCAGATATATGTACATCAAGTATATTGGGCACAAATATGTTTTGCTTTGATAAGTTGAAATTCACTTCTTGTGCCAGCCGGCGTGCTCTTTGTCAAGCCCCTGGTTTTAGCCAAAGGTTTAAGCCGCAGTGCGTGAGACGCATGGTTAAATGTCTGCTGGCTTTGAAACAAACAGCCCGCGCCCTGCTTTAAGTATATTATCAGCCAAGTTCTTTTAGGAACGTATTGCTAAAGAAGCTTACCATTTAATTAATGTAACTTCGGCAAGATTACACCCGGACCAACCTTGTAAGCAAGGCATAGTCTTATTGACCTCCTATGCAAGAGCTTAAAGACATAAGAATGGCGTTTTTACTCAACTTTAATGGGATAACTAGTATAATCTTTCAAAAGTGAGAGAAGAATTGAGTGTTTTAAACATAATACCTTCCCAAGTTTTGAGTGAGAGAGGGGTTCTGATGTGAAGTGCTGGACTAACAGTGTAATTTGTTGATACATATTGTATATTTTGGTAGGATTTTACAATATTTCTAGTAATGGTGGTTGTTACCTTGACAAAAATGACATAATACTTTTACTATGTTAAAATAGTTTGGAGAATTCATTATGGTTGCTTCAAGATTTTGCTAGTAGTTGTATTTCTACCTTAAATAAAATATTGAGACATTTGTTCTCTAAGTTTGAAATTAATAAAATAAACAACATTATATAATTAGTTACATTGAAACCAATTAGAGATTTCCTTTTCAAAATAATCGTCTATTAGGTCAAAATAAGCATTTTTAACCATTAATCTGCCCCCCAAATTTGCTTGTAAATGCTATCCTTTCTTTTACATAATTTCACACATAAAGCAGTGGCAAAAAGTACTATCTGCAGTGAAATGTTTTATTAGTTAATTTGCCAATTCTCTGTCTAATTCCCTCTTGTCACCCCAGATGTTGCTGAGATTTATTTTATATAAAAAGATTTTAGTTTCGGTGTCACCCTTTCAAACATTCTTTAACAGTGGGATAAAGGGATGGGGGGGATTGGGAAGATTAGGCAACGAGATCCTCCAGGCATTGTCTGAAAATCTGCAGATAAAAAGCATTGGTTTGGAGGAATAGGAGGGGGGTGGGGGTAGGGGGGTTGTAGCTAGGGTACGGGGGCAGGTGGCGGTTGAGGAGGGGGTTTTGGGTGCATGGGGGAGACGGAGCTAACTTAGGAGAATGATATTGATATTTTGATATACTGGTCAATCCTTATAATTTGGGCCTTCCATAGCCCGCTCCGCTTCTCCTCTGAATATTGATGTAAACTGATTTCTTTTAGCACTGCTCTAGTGGATATCCAAATATGTTGTTATTATGTTTATTGAGTCAACTACATGAGGTTGATCCAATTACATGCAGTCATTTGCAATCTCTAACAAATGTATTTGACAAACGGCTTACTTAGAAATATTTTGTATTCTTAGCCATTAACAAAAAAATTGCAATTTGTCAAACTGAATACCAATGATTATCAAAGTAATAGGTAATACAATTATGTTTCATCATTGGATTTTATTTTCTTTTTCGAGCTGTATGACCTCTCTGTTGCATGCCTCTCTGCTGCTGAAACACTAACATCTCCCATATGAGGATCAAGAAAGTCTTATCTATCCACTTTTTGGGAATGTAACAATTACTTATGCATTCCGCAGGCTAACAGTATGTCACCTTAGAACCAATTTGATTGAGATAAGGTGTACAGTTTATCCTCTGGTAGGGGAGGATGTAGAACTTTGCCTAATTGATTATCATTTAGTTTACAATCTGTGCCCCCACAGTGTAATAGAATTTTAGCTATGCAGTCCATTGAGGGGCCCATTGACATGTAAACTCATGAAGACACTCATATCAGTTATTTGTCAATGACCGGAAGCCTGCTAATGATCACTCTCTAATGACTTAAGCAATTGTTATTTCCTTTATCCAAATGTGTATTTTGCCTGGGGAAAATCCACAAGCCAGGAATGGTTACACAATGGATATAAACAGTGCTGTGAATAACTAGAGTACAACGTAAAACACAAACATAGCTAATTCATTGTTACCTGCTTTTTTATATTTTAACCTCTTTGGTTCAATTTGTGAAACATTGTAATTGGTTAAACTTGTATGTATAGGTTATATTTTAACCAATACTTATGCTGCTTGTTAAAATGGGTCATTGATTATAAGATAAGCGGTTAGGAAGTCACATCTTCGATTTGAGAAGGGCTTGTGCTTTTCATAAAAAAAGAAAGAAAATCCCATTCGGAATTACTGTTCCGGAGGGCTGCCATAGACTAATGGTGTTGGCACAACCATTAGCCCAGACGATTGATTCATTAAGCTAATGTGAGGCTAACCCTGTCGGCCCTGTTGAAACGCGTGCGATATGACACTCCTCAAATTTGTTTTAACACATGCCCTGGGGAGCCAAACAGGCCCGTGCTAATGGGGAAGGTGGAGCCAATTATGCAAAGAGAATTGGTACTGTCAACAGACTGTAGGACTATCTCTGCCTTCCACCCTCTTCCTGCTATCTCTCCTTCCTTTCCCTTTCCCTCGTGTTTTTTTCTTCTTCAGGAAAAACAAATGTCCATTTTTCCATTCATGTCTCCCCACCCACGGTCCCATGCCCTACACTTTCCCCTAGCCTCTTCAAAGACAGTAGGATAGATATCCTCCCTCCCCCACCCCACCCGACCGCCCCTTCGCTTCTCTCTGCTCCTCCTGTGACTGTCATGGGAAGTGTATACGAGAAAGATAAGGCCCATTTATGTGTATGTGGGGGTGGGTGGTCTTATTTGCCTGCAGGTGAAGAGGGTTTCAGGTCTCTGCGGGCCCATCTTTACATTGTGTTCCCCCACCGTTCTGTCAACACTCCACTGGAGCACTGTTGATTCAATGGCTATAGCCTCACACCAAGGACCCTACAGAACATATGGTCGCTGTCCACACACCCACACTATCCCATGCACCACTCTTATCCCCTCGAGCTTCATCATTGATGAAACACCAGTATACATGCATTGAGAAGGGCCCATATAACGTACATATGTACATATGAATGTTTGTTTGTCCAGCGGTAGATACAAATATAGACAGTTATTTGTTCCTATTAGTGATAATAGTTGACAGGGTTGATGAAAAGTCGCCACTGTCTATTTAGTGGCATCAACATGGAACAGAGGGGGATAGGGTGAGGGGTGAGACCGGGTCGTCAGCAGGGCCAGATAATGTCACGCAGGTGCTGCTCCTTTCCCCCCCGAAGGCCACATTCTTCCATGGCCATGTGTTGCCTGAGCAAACCACGCATATGAGGAGCGCCGTCCCACCACCGACTAATCAGTGCCCCGGCAACATGCATTGTTGCTCTATGCAAATCCATTCACATTGGGATAGAGGCTCGGGGGGGGGATCCCAAGCTCAGGCAACAAGAGTTGGAATAGAGAACGGAGGCCGGCCAATAAATGAAAGTTTGCCTTAAATCCGTGGGATAATAGAGGCAGAGGTTGGGGCCGAGCCTCGAAGCCGAGATAAACAGAGGGATTACTCCTCGGTTTTGCATCACTCGCTCTCCTCTGGGTGGCCCTTAACCAGCAAGAAAGCAAAGGGGGAGAGTTGGGGGAGAGAGAAATGAGAAGAAGAAGAAGAAGAAGAAGAAGAAGAAGAAGGGGAAAAAAACGGTTAACGCATGGACATTCACACAGCACATGGGGGAAAGGGGTGAGCCTAATTCCATCAAAGACGGAGAAATTAACAATTAATTTATTCGAACCTCCCCGCCCTTCAGCCAGCCCCCTCCCAGCCCCCGTCTATTTTAGGCCCAATTGTTGGTCAGTTCTGCAACATCTGGTCCGGAGTCGTCCATGTGACTGTCGACTGATGGCCCCTCCAACAAAGTAGCACATAAGAGAAAATCCCCCCCCCCCCTTTTTTTCATTCATTTCTTGTCCCTCGGAGATTAGTTAGGGACGTGGAAAGTAATCATTAAAAATGTTGCTCTTTTGCAGGCCATGCATAACCACTGTGGGCAGCGACTTTATTTGCAATTGTAATTTAAAGAATAATTAAAGAAGTTAAATGATTCTGTAAATGTAGAACAACTTGAGTCTTTGTGCTCAAGGGTGCATGAATCTCCCTCCTATGGCTGGTTGCTCTGATAAACTCAGTAATAAAAGGATGTTGCCCGACGCTAATGACAAATTTTGAAGTGTTTTTGGATTGGATTTGCTCATCCTTCTGTCTACTCCTCTATGCTTTCTCTCAGATGTTCTGTGGATTCATTTGGTACATTATCAAAAAAAAATTATACAGTATTTGTTGATCTGTCCATAATGTACTTGATCATTGTTTAGACTGGATATACTCAAGTGTTTTGAAGTCCGACCTGTTAACTTAAGTCACAAATGGGGAGATTGTGTAACCAATGCCTGCTGCATGTGTTGTAGACCTATGTCTAGTTTAGTCAAGCCTCAACCTAATGTTTTCCTATCAAATGTGTTTTGAGCAATCAGTGTTGACCAGGCGAACTGCTATTGCCAAGTTTTTATTCAGTGTTTGAGATATGGGCTTTTGAACAGCAGCAACAGCAGATTATGACTCTCCCCAGCTCTGGTGGAAACGAGCTGTTGACATTCTTCAGGGTCATTGTCCAAGATAGCAGGGCCAACCACCAGGATTTAGAAGATAAACCTATCCACTGAGACCTTTATCCACTTCCAATTTCACTACAACTGGGAAAGGTCGACTCAACATGGCAATGTTGCTTTACGAGGCCTGTCTTTCTCATGAATGTAGATTTAAATCATGTCATGTTGAAAATTACAGTACTGCAGTCGGGTACTTTTTGGATACTTGTGTTAAAAGGGCTTTTACCATTCAGCTTGTTTATCATAAAAGCCTACCACGTCATCAAGATGGTTAAAAGTGTTTAATGAATATCAAAACGTTGGGTATCAAGTAAAATATATTCATGTCTTGCAAATGCAACTTTGCGCTATGGTTTAAGAGTGATTGGGGCTAGTTGTGGTTAGGCTAACAGTTAACATTACCAAACAATTAACATTTCATGTTTATCCGAGTCCATTTTAAGACTTGTGGCCTCACCTACTCTGCCCATTTCAAATGCATGTCATGTAATGTACATAACATGGCTAGTGGCCTTTTGGACTAAATGTGCCAAGAACTTACCCTGCACTCTCACACAAAATGGTGCGAAGAGGAAAACAAGGCCCTGAGCAAAAGGGACTCATTTTGAAACAAATGAAAGGAATTTATCGTTAATCCGCAGTCAAAGTACAGGAAGACGAGTATGTTATTGTTTTTTTCCCATGATCCTCTTGGGGACCTCGGCCCTAGGAAAACAACCCCGCCGCACCAAATTTTGGTTGTTGTTGAAAGGACACAAAAGCACAATGAGGAGAAGGGAGCACCACTGGCTGCTGTCTTGGACCCAGCAGAGGAGTAGGCCTCACCATACAGCCTGACCACTCCAATTCTGAGCTGATGCTAATGAGAGCGCTCTGATCCCTCCGGCGCTTCCCATGTTTTCAACACCTTCAAGGACCACATGGCGTTAGCAGCATAAAGACAACTAAATGAGAAATCCGAACGTTTTTTTGTGATGCCGGGGGCCTCCGCTTTTCACCGTGCCTACCCTTTGAATATTCCGCTCCCGAAAAGAAAAGATCATAAAGAAGGTGCCACAGGGGGCATGGATGAGTAAACTTTTCAGGGAAAAATGGCATATTTGCAGATCCGAAGCAATGATCGATTCATGGCTGTACGGCGCCGAAGCCGGCAACGCAGGGAGAATCTCTCCCAGATTGGGCGGAGGAAAAGAAAGAGTCTAAGAAAGGAAAGGGAGATACTCAAATTTGGAGGGTGTTTTTCACAAGCACTGTAATGAGATCACTAACATCTTGAGTCGGCCTCCACTATAGTCACCAAACAACAGCCTCGCAGATGAAAGGTGAATGGGCCTAGGTTCCCGCTGGCTGTTTTAGACTCTCCTTTTATAGCACTGGGCCCGATGAAAGGCTCCTGGGCAGTAGCTCATATTAGAGCAGAGGCACACTGGTTAATAGGATGATGCCTTTTGGCTTTTGTCATGAGATTATTAAGGGGCTCTGTTGTTGCCGGTGCCTGTTGAGTACAAGCCTCTAGAATCTTCTCTCCTCTCCTCATTGTCTGGATTTATGTGTCAAAAATGGGTCCCCTTTGATGAAAACACCTCTCAGAGCTCAATCAGGTGAGCTCTGTTTAGGGGTCTCACATTTAGCCCCTCAAAATATCTTAAGTGTCATCATCTTTGACAAAGCCAAAAGCTACAGAGGGTATGTCGGGTCGGGGAAAGGCTACGAATTAAGCAATCATCCTCACCGAAACAAGAAAATATGAGTGAAAGGAATTCATTTAGCCCCTTATAAATTAGTTGTGCAGTGCAAAAGGGGCCAAGGAGAATTGTGCATTTGGTTTGTCATTCGAAGCAAACCAAGGTTGTTGATATGGAACACCATCGCCTTTGCTTTAGAATGGCTGTTTATAGTGTGCCTGTATATAGGCAGTGGGGCACAGTGCTTCTCTGCAAGTCTTCAGTCGCACACCCAGTAGAATTCATCATGGCGCGAGACTTACAAATAAGAGCATCCATGAAAAAGACCATATCAATTCAAGCTTCATTTTTAAGAGATCATGTGACGACTGAGATTATGCACTACTGAAGGAAGTAATTGGACAGAACCGGGATAAATGTTAAACAGGTTAGCGTAAAAAACAGGGAAAGCTTTATGTCCATTTCACAATCATTGAAGGCCTTTTCAATCACAAGTGCTTTATACCCTAGATTAGTTTTGGTGACTTAAGGAGCTGGACTACCTCAGACCCCCCCCCACCACCACCACCATCTGCACCTACCCTCCTCCTCCACCCACCCCCGAACCCCTCTCAAAAATAGCGCAAGGATACTGCCAGCCTTTTCACTCACTTCTTAACAAGACGGCTCCAAAGCACAGACCCACTCCAAGTAATTAAATCAATCCCTTTGTGCTTCCCAATATTCTCCTTCAGTGGATGACTGCTCCAGATCTGATTATGTCTCTTCATGCATATTCAGGGTGAAGCTACAACTTGTCCGTAACAAGCGCTTAATGTTTGCGTCATGAGACGCTAACGTTCTCCAATTTCTACATTTATTTTCCCTCCCCTTCATTCCGCTTTTGATATCTATCCTTAGTCTGCAATTTGTTTTTGGCGGGTCTTAGACAGCAAAATGAGTGGTCACTTCAAACGTCCTGCCATGGAAAGGGGAAAAAAGCGTAGATGAGAAGTTAGGGGTCGAACCCTGATAGACAAATTGGATTAGTGAGTATTGGATTAAACGGAAAACGGAGGGATAACAAACAAGAAAAGCTGGCTGTGATCACAGGGTTTAATATATTTCTTTTCCTCTCCGATCCCTTTCTTCTCCCTCCCCCTTTTCTTTCTTTCTTTTTGAGGTAAAGATCCCAGGCTTAAGACAGACTTATTAAAACCAGGATTAATTTGTAATGCTCCCTTAACCCTCAGGGTCAACTGAAGATTTGTTATCTAAAGCAAACAGGAAAAATTGTACTATAACAACACAAGGGCTTAAAGTTCATTTATGTGGGGCTTTTGTGACATCTTAGGTTTAGAGGTAAGTGTTATCCTCAAGATATCTGAACTAAGAAAGTGAACCCTAGCAGGACATTTTGGATTTGGGGATGAATACGCAAGACTTTTTGAAACTGTTTTTGCAATTGTTCATCTTGTCTTTCACAGACACAATGATGCGGCTGTCATGTACACGTGCGTAAAAAAAAGAAAGAAGAAAGAACGCAAATCAACCATAATCTTGATAGCAACAGAAAAAATAATGCCAAACCTCCATCCTTATGAATGAATTCACAAAAGGCCCACACTTCTAATCAGCAGATGATGAGAAGTAATACAATTGAGACCGTTGGCCACTCTCATTAGCTTTATCTTTTTAAGGTATAGCGGTGGCTTCGATGGTAATCTTAATCTTATTTGTTTATCGAGGCTCACGTCACTCCGGTCAGCGTGAACGCCTTTGGGGACATTCTTGGTCCTCACCAACCAGTGCACCATGCGCTGTGATATATGCTCAACCTATACTATAGGATTGTGGAAGGCACAAAGGTTTGAACTGTGGTAAAAAAAAATAAAAAAAAAATTGACATGAAAATGTTGACAACTGTCACACTGGAATAAAACAATTGGCCAGAAATGCGATACACTTTTATTATATTTTATTGCATTTAATCAAACAGTGTTAAAAACAGGAACAATAATAATTCAGGGGTCAAAACTACAAACCTTATTCAAAGTATATTTCAGACCCCGACAGAGAAGGTTTTGCTAAACGTGCCTTCCAGTGTGTTGGCATGTGTGCTCTAGCAAAACATAAACAGACCTTGTGCCCTGACAACTTCTACACCTGCATGAGAAGGTGCAGTAATCCAAGATGCCATCCCCCATGAATTGATACCTGGATATTTGTTGACTTGGGCATCGTCTTGAATATCTCGTCGTTTGTTTGATGGAATACACAGTTGGCTAACGTCCTAAGCGTACAGCCAATTATAAGCAGACAAACAAGCGCCGCCTCGATCCAATCCTTTATTTTAATCAAACTACATTTTTCTCTGTTCACATGCTGGGTTTCAGTAAATATAGAACCCGTGCAATTGATCTCACATTCAGTTATTCTAAAAGTCGTGGTAATCGTTAACTTTTATTGAAATGTATACTATGGTAGGCCTCTTGCAAAGACGGTTATTTTTAATCTCCACCTAAAAGGGTAAAAGAGAATGGCAGAAATCCAAGTGTATTAGTAGTTAACAATAAAATACATGTTACCATCAAGTGAAGTGATGAATTTGCTTGTCGCTAACCCTGAAAGTTAAAGTGTGATCAATTTCCTCCTTGTATGTTGCTTTTAGTAATCCTACCTAAATTGCCCTCCATTGCAGTTTGTGTATCTGCTATTTTGCAGTGGATTAATGCAAGTCACTGGTGGCAAGTGTTCAAATCAATGTTTATTAATGGTTTCTTTAAGTGTTTAAAGATTAAGTCATTAACATATTGATGAACTTTTCCAACTTGCCCAGGGAGAAACAAGCATGTACTGGAGAGCCTCAACAAGGTTCTGTATTCAATCCAGTTTGCATAAAGAAGCAGGTAGTCAAAGCTAATAATAGTGTATTTTATAAGGTTATGGTTGCATGGTCGGTCAACATTTGGCTATTGCTCATGTTTCACTCTATAGGCTCATTTGGAA
The DNA here is from genome assembly GCF_963692335.1 of Osmerus eperlanus. Lineage (NCBI taxonomy): Eukaryota > Metazoa > Chordata > Actinopteri > Osmeriformes > Osmeridae > Osmerus > Osmerus eperlanus. Next base: position 6,479,516 of record NC_085039.1, on the reverse strand, counting down.
GTTGATATGTCATTTCGGGCACAGAATGAAAGAAGTCAAATAATACAAATTGTATTATTCATAATTATTCTACTCTCAAAGTTTAAAAGGATTACATATTAACCGATAGGTTGCATACATTTAAGCAGGATAACATTAGGTCCCAGTCACTGTGTCCTCTTCACAATATGGAGCTCCGTACAGTCACTCAACACAGATTGATTTTGCCATTCGACGGCAACCTGCCAGAACCCTTTGGCTCGCAATGGTAATTCCCTCATGCACCTGATAAGGTACCCGATCCATAATAAATCAATTCTAATTAGTTTGAGGGGAGGACGTGGCTTAGGGGACTCCACACTCTTGTTTTTTTTCCACGTTCCAAATTTGTAGTTGTTGTTATTCACCCGCCAGTCATCTGCACACCTGATATCAGTTAATCTCCTGATTATTAAGTGGGGATTATTGATGGAGAGGGAACAGCTGTATTTTGTAATTTTTCGTTCGTCCCAAGGACATGACTGTTTGTTTTTCCTCTATACAGTTTTGGTAGGGGTGGCGGGGGGTTGTTCCCAAACCCCATAAGACCCCTCACCCCCCCCCACACCAAAAATGGTCTAAAATGAAAAAGAAATACCTAAAACATATGGGTTCTCCCTACACTAACTGCATTAGCATTCTGACAGACGATGGGGGAGAAGGTGTGTGTGAGTGTGTGTGTGTTTGTGTATGCGAGCATCTGCCCTCCCACTGTGGCTGTGTGTGTGTGTGTGTGTTTGTGGCTAACTGCTGGGTCTGATGGGGAGCTGTCAATCATAAAGAAAGTGCAAAGAGGTGAAGGTGAGACCTACCAGGCAAGGTGAGAGCAAAGACACTCCAGTGTTGCAGGTTTCCCCCACATAAACAAATTAACATATTTCTAATTGGAATGCCCAATCACAAAAACAAATATTGTTTTGACCAGCCGTACTACTGACCCATTTGCCTAGAATTACCCACAATCCTCTACCACCCCATGCCTGCCATTGATTTCCTCCGCCATTTTTTATGTTTTGGTTCATGCTCAGGCTCTCCGTATTTGAAAGTTGATGCTTCTCTGTTAAAGGGGGGGATTCATGCATAGACTCCCCTACTTTTGTAGTCCGTTGCGGGTTTTATATGATAAGCTTTTTTTATACGTTCAAAATCAATATGTAATCCTGTGCAGGGGCTTATCCCCTGGACTAGGCTATTTGTGAGGCTCTTTGAGCTTTGTTACAGGTCTTCTGGCAGCTCTATGCCCCCAGATTGATTAGGTGCAGTGCCAGAATCCTATCAAATGGCCAGCTCTGATGATGGTGCAAACTCTTTCAGGGCCTCTAGTTGACTGGAACTGTAGATAAGGCCGTGTGGCAATTCTCTGGCTCCATCCTAAACTACGGTGGAGGAGGGTGGTGGTGGGTGGCAGGGAGGAAAGGAAGGGGGTTATTATCTGCAACTATTTTTTCATCCATCTGCTCAAATGTACTTTTTTGTGTTCATTTACACATCTGCATGGATTGTGTTGCGGTTTCCTTTTCTTGCAAGCAACTCCAGTCTTTACAAACTTGTAACATTCACATTGGAAAGACAATTGATATGTTGCTGGTGCATCGACATGCAATCAACTTAGTTCTGCCTAAGTCTCTTTTCCTTTGGACTCAGGTTTCTTTCTTTCACTTTCTTTATCCTGTCTTGTCTGATCTTGCCCCTTGCTTTGTTGAACAGGTAACCCCAGAGTTAAAAGCGAATCCACCCTCATTGTACATTGATAGAGCAAATACTCATCTAGAAATGGTGCTTTCCCAATCACAGAACTCACAAAGCCAGCTCTAAACATTTCAAATTTGAATGAAAAACGAATTATACAGCATGTGTCATGATCGGTATCTGGAACATGACAATACATCTAAAATACACAGGCTTCCATGCTTCCTGGGTAGTGACAAGCCAAGTTGAATATGCATCCTTACGGGGCCCATTCCAAAACACTTACGAGTAGATTTAACCTGGTTTTATGTTCGTCAAAATAAGTCCTTAAAGACTCTTTTTCTCCCCTCCGCCAAGCAACTGAGAAATGCCGTGTCGCCCTCAATATATATTTTTTCTCCTCTTTTTTTCCACGTATGAAGGGTCACGGGGAACTGAACCTGTGCATTCTTGTGTGGCTTGCCAACGCTCACATGGTTACCACTGGTGCGCATTGTTAGGGATATCTGAATGAGCACTGGCCATGCAAGTTTTAACGTGATTGCCCGGGGGCAGTAGAGTGAAAGAGCAAGGAACAGAGTGAGGGAGAGGAGGGGTGGGGGGAGGGGGGGGGGGGGCATAATCCTAAAAGGATTGGAAGTTGCCTTACTCTTTGCTCAGCCTCCCCCTCCTCTCTCTCCTCTGTTTTTGGGGGGGTTGCAATGGGGGGGGGGGGGCGGGGGGGAGACGGGAGGTGGAGCGGTGTGGTGGCTTGGGTCGGGTCGGTTGGGTGAGTGGCTGTGGCATCTCAAAGCTGGTGTCTGATTTCTCCCTCCTGCTCCTCATTTGTTCTGCCGTGTCTCTCATCATTCCTCCTCATTGTTTACCCTCCTAATGAGAGGGGCGGGGCGGCCTGGCCTGTGACGGACAGCTACATGCTCCCCTCTGTTCCCTGGCTTATCTCCCTCCCTCCCTCTCTCCCTCTCACTTCCCCACCTCTGTCTCTTTCTAGCTCTGTCTGACTTTACACATGTACTCTTATGCATTATTTTAGTGCTCTGCACTTGACACTGACTGAGTGACTAATAATCCTATTTTAATTTCCTCTTCCTGTTCATCCACTCTAACTGTCGCAAAATCAAAGACTCGATCGATTATTTATTCCATCTTCACACTTGAAATGGAAATCGGTCTCATTCTGGGGCTGGAGAGCGGAGACACATTCTTTGATAACATACCAGATACGATTCATTAATAGTTAATTTGGTTTGTTAAGTAGTTCATTGGGTGTGTAAATCTGTTTTAGTTACCTACAATAAAATAAACGGAAAGGACGTGGAGATTATGGCGGGGAATTGTATGTATGATGTCCCAAACATTGGTGTCATTTGGACTACACTGAATAACAAACTACATAAGATAACAATACTGGAAATACAAACTGTACTTATTGCAGACTGACATGTGAACCTCTGCCCCTCATCAATTATTAACCACAAGTCTCATGTGGGCTATTCCCCTATATGTGGTCTATACCTCTAGATGTGGTTTATCCTTTCCAGACCCAGTACATCCATATTGAGGTCAGATGTACACCAACGATGTCTCAATCTGTCTTTGGCCGTTTTAGATCCTATTTGCTCTGTGTTTCAGGGCAGTGTGGAGTATCTTTAGCAGGCCTACCTGTCAGCACATAACCTCCCAGTGCACCCGTGAGAGGTGGCGTCTCTCAGAGTCTTTAGTGGGGACCTGATGCTTGTACCTCCATTGTACAGGAGCCAAGTGATATTACAGACCCAAACACTAGCTCTGTGTAAAGTACAGTACATCCCCATGCATGCTGGAGCTCCACATGTTTACAGTCACCAGCACACGTCAACCCTAGTAACAGCAGTGCTGGTCATGTGGTTCAAGTTCTATTTACAATGTTTTGCTCATTTTAGTTGGAAAGATGATAGGTTATTTGTTCGTCTTAATTGTGCTTTTTAAATGCTTAGTTTGAAGGGTTAAGCAAAAATGGATCATTTACTTGGATTCATTTTATAATGTTTCTGCACAGGGGACAAATGTGAGACAGACATCAAAGCCTTTAATTTGTTGTTATTTTAACTTAAAAGTGTGGTTTGCTTTTAGACATGCTATTACTGTGTAATAAGCCGATTAACCAAAGCAATAGTGCTTTGAATTTTCAAGATCCTCGAGTCATAAAGAGACAATACTACATGAGCAAGTTGAATACAAAATGCCATAAAATGCATTTTATTTTTTATGCTCATAATTGTTTTTGAAGTTCCACATTTGTGAATGTTCATATTTGGTTTAACTTAAATGGAGAGATTAAGTGTCATTTGAAATATTGAGATTTATTATATATGGAAATGTATTGTCCTATGTCAATATTTAAACCAAGTGGTTTAAGGATTTGAGATTTAAAGATAAGATAATTTTTTTGCTTATTAAGTGAGCAGATTGAGATTTTGTGGTTTAAAATGGTCATAGAAAGGTCACCATTTTCTAACAAAATGTAAAATAATTTTAGATGGCACAGATGGCTACAATGCATTACATCACTCTCATGCATAAGATATCATATTCAAAGACGTTTTGACATGTGTAGTCTTCTCTCTGGTTAGCTGTGACAGAAACTGTGGCACGGGTCCATATGTATATCAACATTTCAGTTATGAATTGAGGAAATCGGATGAATTTTCCTTGCCCTGCCTCAATGAAAAGTGTATTAAGTACAACTTTTGGCAATGTTTCTGGAATGGCCTGAATGCGATATTGACATACAGTAGTTGGCTAGATATTATTAGATGTACGGGTAGATTTTGAATACTGTTGTTAAATTACAGAAATCAATAGAAGAAAAAAAACAATTAAAGATATTATTTTCCCATTTTTAAATAAGTTAACAGGATCTGCAATCATGGACATACTGTTTTTGTATGCTACAATTTTCACAAAACTGAAAATAATAATTGTAAAATCGTGCATGACAAACCCTTTTTTATTATTCCAAAGTGCGTCTTCGACCTCCCAATTCCGCAGTACGTGCCTATATATACATTTATATTTCCAGCGCTGGGCAATGCAACACTTTTTGCTTGCATCCAAAGAAGAAAAAATCCTTTTAGCGTCTGTTATCCTTGATGAAGTCAATATAAAACAAAGTACAAAACAATCAGCGTTATCTTAACACAGAGTCAAGTGCTGGTGTTGTCGTGTTGCTAGACATAGCCTACCTGGGCACGTTTCTCTCAGAGTGGATTGCCCTGTACTGCAGATGTACATACTTTGAAGTCAGTCGCTAATACTGCACAGGTGTTGATCACAAGGATTTTTGGACAACCTCAGACACAGCAGTTGAGTGTTCAAAAAAGGCCGAGAGAGTACCAACTCCAGTTTAAGCTTACTGACAGCTTGGGACTTTATGCATCATCGTTTTAATAAGCGCCGACAACATACACGACCCTCTCCAATCCTAGAAGCTAAAAAGACAAAATGTACACCCCCACCTCTTCAGACGCGCTGATCCCTGGATTTACGGGCTTAGTATTAAGAAAATTCTACTGCAATTTGGGATTAGACCCCAATACCTTTACAACAATGGCGTTGTTATTTGATATCTTGATACATGCAATCGATCACATCCCCTTTGACAGGCCTGTGTGGTGGCCGAACCTTACAGAGGTTGTCGCAAATTTGTGATATTAGCCAAGGAAATAAGAGTTTGTATTTTTTTTAGAGGCCTACGCGCCGTGTCATTGCTCCAAGTTAAAACTTTTTTGACTCTGCTGTTTAAATGTCAGCTATCAGCTTTCTACGTTCATAACATTATGTAGGGGCCTATTTAAAACGTCAAAGTATGCTTCTTAAATATTTTGGTTTGACTTGTAGGCTATTTGAAATTGTATTTTTTTCTAAAATGTTTGTTTCACATAGGCCATTGTTCAGGTTCTAACAGCTCTGATTGATTTGATTTTCAGACATTAACAAATCGAACAGTTTTTGACCAAGCAGTTGGGTACAGAAATGTTTTCACTGAAAATAATTGTGAATGTGAATTTCCAACAGTTAATGGAACTTATTTACACCATTACACAGGACTATAATAGAACATTGATTGAGGGCACTGAAATTGATCGTAACATTTATGTCAGAGCTTTCTTGAGAGATTAGCCCAGTTAGACTGAACTCCGCTTCTATTTTGCAATAGAAATCATAGCTAGGATTAACTCATCATTAATATTCATGAAAATATATTACACGGTTAAATCAGAGCCTCCAGAAAGTGTTTAGAAAAGCTACAGCTTTGTAAGACTGCTTCAAGTTGTGCAGTAGGCCTATATGAAACATGCTGCTTTTATTGATCAAGACTTGTCGTTGCAATCAATGGCACAAGCTATTGCCCTTTTACAATTTTCCATTAGGTTTGATAGTCCTGTAGTCTGCAGCTTTGTAAAACAAAATTTATATATTTACATTTATGACGTGCATAATTTCTTAGTATTTTTGCCGATTTTAGTCTATAAACATGGGTAGCAGCAGGCCGGTTTTCTTCTCCATTGTCCAGATGCAGTAAACTGTTCTTTGATTTGTTTCGTTTGCGCAAAACAAAATGGGCAAAAATAAAGTATGATCTAATTGAAGCAGAAAACAAAGTCAAAGTTTCGTATTTTATCTATACTATAAGAACGACTTTCATCAATTACATGCGCTCACGTGGTATATAGTATTACTTTATCTTTTGCAGGGGAGGGGCCTTCTTGCAACCCTCGCAATTGACTGGATATTCCTGTCGCCTGTAAGGACGTACAGGCGCTGGGATTGGATGAAGTGGGCGGTTCGGCATGTATCTCTCCGCTCATAGAAGGGTAGGGTATGAGAGGGTGATCAATCTCAATCCGTCAACATTGGCAACCAACTTACCATAGTGCAAGACGCAAAGATGCAATTGATTTGATTTTGTTTTGGATTTTCAAAGCAGAAGTTTGCCTCTGAGACGAATCATTAATTTCGAATTATAAAGGGCATCCAGTTGCAATATACTTGATTTTAAGTGTGCATATACAGATACGAACTCGTCCATTTGTGTACGCACCTTGGTTGTCTCGTTCTCAAGACTTTTCTTAATGTGGATATTTTTAATACACGGGATCTTCTCGACTTGAACACAGAGACAGGGAATACAAACGACGAAAAACGAAAGATAAGGTGAGTTCTTCGATATTTTTTATGGTTTCTATTGATCTTTTTTTTTATTTTACCTACATGTTGCCTATGTAAATCACTTGATAGTGCTTGGATTGTCAAGCCATACTTGTTGTGAAATTGTCCTCTATTATTTGTGATCTTTAACTTTGGCAAGCTTTGCGTTATTACGCAAGTTAGGATCCTTTCCAAATGATCGGTAAATTATTCATTAAAAACAACCGTCCTCGTTTTAAGAGTATACTATAGATTTAATGCAATAATTATCTTATAAGACCTCAAAGTTGACCACACTGAAAATTGTGCTCGTATGGTGTAAACATGATGCAAGTACCACTTCAAGTTTGGTTGGCGCACTTTGATTTGGAAGGGCAAAACTCTGAGGCCTTGGAAAAATGGGGACCGAATGTGTGTTTGGGGTGTTGTTAATTTATTTTGCTGATAAGACCTGCTCTGTTAATTGTCTCCCTGGAGGTCTAATCTGAATTGTAATGGAGTTCATTTGCACAGAGTTTTAACCATTTACATTTGCTTAAACTCCTTCCTGCGGTTATGGAGATACAGCCACGTATTTACGCCTCAATAAAAATCCATCAGCCGGTCCGTGTCCTCAGCGTGGGCCCAAGTAGGTCTATTTAAAGGCAGTATATATTGATTGTTGCTACCCAATGAAGTGAATAACCAAACCTATTTGTCTCAACTTTTACATAATAACTATCTAAACGACCCCCACCTATTATGTAAATGCTTATTCAGATAGATTGTCGTGTATGCCATCAGGGGCTACTTGGTGGAGAGAGAAAAAATCAAGACTTTACAATGGGACTGTAGGCTTATACATTGTATAATACCATCGTATAATAACAGATATAGCTACATAAAGGGGTACTAGTTGAAAACAAATATTTAATATGGCACAATTACAGAGTGCAAGATCTCCATATAGGTTTTTATATTTGGGTTGGCAAGATGTACATGCTTTACCAGTGTAAAGGCCTACAGTAGCCTATGCCCCAACATTTGGAATATCAAACAACATGGTAAAAAGGATACCATTTGGGATACAGTTTAGTCTACGTCTTAAACGCTCCCATAGCATCGAAATAAGTTGATGCAATAGGAGTGTTCAAGGCCTAAATATTCGGACTTCCTCACTTAGTAGAAAAATATCTTGCTAATGCCATAAAATCTATTAAATTGGTAGTTTAATTATTTGGAAAGTCCTTGATGACCTGATTTATGCAAGCCGCCGTGACCGAAGCCTTCCCTTAAAATGTTACTCATTTGGGGCAATTCCTATTGAGCCAAGCAATTAATTGTCCAATAATTAATACATGATGCCTAATGTAGGCTTTTTGTTTTAAAAGCTAAATGCCATCATCAAAACAAGGGTTTCTAAGTTGGCCACAATAAGTCATGTGTCAAATGGCATTAACTCACGACTAGCGACAGATTTCACCCGTAATTATTTCTTTACCGTCGTGATGGATGACTGCAACCCGAGTTTATAATTGGATATCGTTTAGCCATGTTAACGCGTCATGTCATACTTTGTTTGGGATTTTGGTAACCAACCGATTTCTTTGTACAAAGAATCAATTTTCGATTAATTAAGAGAAATTGCGATTAACGTGCCACACAATTGGCTACATGTCATTTTGTTTGCCATGCACCCTTATGTGGCGTGCTTTATATTTATTATTTCCAAATAATTATCAGTTTAATGTTTTGCCGCCTACTCGTGTCAAGTTTGTTTAAAAAAAAGTTGGTTCCTTTTGCTTGTTGATACTCCAGATGTAAGAAAAATCATGTCCTGTGATCTTATTAAAATAGTCTTATTTTAACATTTACTCCTAACGCATTTCGAAAAACTTTTATCTAGTTAGGTCACTAGATTTTCCCTGGTTAACATTTTAAGGCTGCACTGTATCTCAGTTCAACAAGTGATTTTATGGCCTATACTCATCATGCCTCTCCACACAGGGACCTTTCGACGGACTGCAACATCGGGGAAATCGATTTTTTTCGCGCTGACGTTGGTTTCCCCGTGTCCGTTTCTAGCATGATGTCATACCTCAAACAAGCCCCGTACGGCATGAACGGACTGGGGCTCAGTGGAGCGACTATGGACCTTCTGCATCCATCCGTGGGTTATCCAGGTAAGCAAGGAGTAAGGGAAATACACATAGTCTGTTGAACTAGGCCCACAGCCTGGTATTGGTGTACTCCTCTCCGTAGGTGTGCGTAAGTCTACACAAAGAAAAATAAATATTCTTTGAAGACTTAACAATAACTGTCCATTTCTGAAATATCACTAAACCAATAATTTATAAAGCATTTAGTTAGGATCGTCAGTTGACAATTATTAGCCTACTATATTTATTCGTGAGATGTGGTAGGACCGAAATGCTTTGAGAACTTTTAATTGACAGTGTGTTCCTTTGCAGGTAATCCCAGGAAACAGCGGAGAGAAAGAACAACTTTTACGCGTACTCAGTTGGACATTTTGGAGTCCCTTTTTGCAAAGACGCGCTATCCGGACATATTCATGAGAGAAGAGGTTGCGTTGAAAATAAATCTGCCAGAGTCTAGAGTACAGGTTTGTAGTGAAATTTATGTTGGCCTTTTTAAAAAGCACTCTATTTAAGAACAAAACATCACATAATGTGAAAAGTTATTTCGTTATGCCATTAGTTAGTTCTATTCATGGACTCGAGGTCTATGATAATTTACATATAACTTATTATTTAGAAAATAATTTACAAAAGTAATCACTTAAAAGTACAATCCTTTGAACTTTTGAATCCTCTTTTGAAACTGGCGTGAGAGCCTTTATGTAACCAGCTTTAGCGCCCCTCTCCCGGGCTTATTTGGCAATTATGGCCGTTCCCTCTACAGTTTCAGCGATTTAGCTGAGAAATGTACACAGTAGACAGGGCAGTAGGCACCCAGCCCAGGTAGAGGCTGTCAATGAGGTCATCACTACAATTTACTGTCATGACCTTGGAATGTAAAACTCCTGAATTCAAATAGAGAATTCTCTTTTGATTATTTACTGATCCTTTTTACCTCTATGCTGGCCAAATGCGTGGCATTTTACTGTAATTTAAAAACCAAAAGGTCCATTCGTTCTCCTGCATGTTAAACTTCAAATAGGTTACATGTTAATATAAATCTGGATTGTAACATTGACCTGTCTCACATGAAATGTTCTGAAGGTGACCTCTATGCCCTTGTCCCTCAGGTGTGGTTTAAAAACCGAAGAGCCAAGTGCCGCCAGCAGCAGCAGAGCGGGAACAGCGCCAAGGTTCGACCAGCGAAGAAGAAGTCATCTCCGGCAAGGGAGAGCACGGGGTCAGAGAGCAGTGGCCAGTTCACACCTCCGGCTGTGTCCAGCACCGGCTCTTCTTCCTCCTCCTCTTCCTCGGCCTCGTCCGGCTCCAACACGTCGGGCCACGGAGGCCAAGGCCTGAGCGCTTCTACCTCCGTCACTGCCCCTGTGTCTTCCATCTGGAGCCCCGCGCCCATCTCCCCGGCCCCTGCACCTCCCCCGGTGCCTGACCCCACTCCCCCCACCAGCGCCTCCTGCATGCAGAGGTCCGTATCGGCCGGTGGAGGAACCACCTCATACCCGGTGTCCTACAGCCAGACGGCGGCGGCCTACGGTCAGGGCTACCCGGCCGCAGCCTCAGGCTCCTACTTCGGAGGGGTGGAATGCAGCTCCTACCTGGCCCCCATGCACTCTCACCACCACCCCCACCACCCGCACCAGCTCAGTCCCATGACGGGCTCCTCCATGTCTGGCCACCCGCATCACCACATAGGCCAGACCTCAGGGCACCACCACCATCACCCCCACCACCACCAGGCCTACAGTGCGCCAAGCCTGGCCTTCAACTCCTCAGACTGTCTGGATTACAAAGAACAAACAGCGGCGGCCGCGGCGGCCTCCTCGTGGAAACTCAACTTCAATGCCTCAGACTGCTTGGACTACAAAGACCAGGCCTCCTGGCGATTCCAAGTCTTGTGACTTGTTCTTTTTTTTCCTTTTCAAAGAAGTGTTCTTGTTTTTGTTGTATTCTTTTGAAGAGCATTCTCTTCCGAACGTTGAGAAGTTATGTAGAGACAATTACCAGGACCCTTTTAAGTTAACATGTAAGAAATCAGATAACATGACATGTCCATTTGGCCTTGTGTTTTATTTTGCCTTTAGAAATAAATCATCTATAGCTAGAACAACCGTACTGGTAAATTTGAATCAGATACCCATAGTTAGGGCAACAAGGAATATTTTTGAAACAATGAGCCACTATTGAGCTCAACTCATGTAGGCCTTACTCCCTCCCCTTATTCTGCGTTGGAGCAGGAACTGCGTGTTTTGGATTTTGCTTAAATACTCTTATTGACCCTCAATTAGTAGAGCATCACAATTTGTCCTAAAACGTCAAGTGAAAGAATCACAATTGTGATTCACCCATATCAGACTTGACATTAATAAATCATGACGCTGCTATCGTTTTTTTTCTTCATTTTGCTGATATTCCAATTTATGTTGAATTCAACTTGGATATTGTTCATAACTCGTTGTCCGGACTGTAGTGTTGTATTTTGGAAGTTTAATTGCAGCACTTGTTTATAAGGTCAAATATTTTGCTATTGTTCTTTACGAAGAAATGTGAATTAGACACGCAATGTCAGTATTCCATTGAGATTTCAAATGTACATTCGTGTCTTTATAATAAAGATTCGTTGAAAACACGATTGAACACTTCGTTGCAAAGTTTTTTGTTGTCATGTTTTGCAAGACATGAGAACGAATATGGGATTCATTTACATTTCTGTGGTTGCTCCCCAGAAAACTTTGAACGATTGATTTTGCACTTTCCTATTTACATATACATCTAATTAATGAAGAATTTATACTTTGAAGCAAATTGTTTTTGAACTAGACTAAACTGTCTTTAATTCACATGTTCATTTTGCATGCACCTGCATTCAAGCATGGGATTTGCAATCCACTCATTGCAATCACTCTCCTATTTAAGAACTGGCATCTCGCTACTCTACATCCAGGTCCAGATCCATGTCGATAAGTTATATGCCAACAATAATTAATAAAAAAATGTGCTTGAGACACTCTCGTTTTAAAAATACAAGTTGTTTTATAAGATTAGGGTTCTTTTCCAGAGAAAATGCACTGATTTGTTTTGTACTTTTAATTAACATCATTTCAATTGTGTGTTGGCGTGTCCAACTATTTGATGCAATATAGAAGCTTAAGGCAAATCATATGCAGGAAAGTCCAGCTATTTTCCTGCTCAGGCTGCATTCTCCTGTGATATAATCTCAGTGAGCAAACCCCCACAGAGCTTCAATCAGGGCTGGTCAGGTTAGCAAACATGTACATTGGAATCCCAGCATTTATGTTTGCATGTTGACAGTAATGTATAATTTTGTTGATCTAAGAGGAAAAAAGGGACAAAATCACGCTTTTAATTAACAGCCATCTCGTCTCTTGCGGTGTTCCACACCCGTGTGTACCAGCTGGACAAACAGGTTTAGGTAAACATGGCGCCCAGGAGCAGCCTACATGGCGTGTGTTTGCCTGGGTTGTATCCCACTGGGCAGCGCCAGTGTGCAGCCTCCCTTCCTCTCCCCTCCTCCCGCAAACAGGTCTGGGATTGATCACATTTGCATTGAACAAGGAAGAGCTAATCTCTGACCATGTTCAGGCAATCAAGGCTGCTCATTTTGCTGAACACTCATATCCCAAACATCTGTTTTTCGATGTCCCGTTACCACGACAGCAGCTCCTTTGGGTGGACATTTACATTTACATTTAGTCATTTAGCAGACGCTCTTATCCAGAGTGACTTACAGTAAGTACAGGGACATTCCCCCGAGGCAAGTAGGGTGAAGTGACTTGCCCAAGGACACAATGTCATTTGGCACGGCTGGGAATCGAACTGGCAACCTTCAGATTACTAGCCAAACTCCCTCACCGCTCAGCCATCTGACTCCCACAAATGGACAGTTCCATTTGCTGTTTGAAATCTTGTGTGTTGCTCTGTGAATTGAAAATGTTTAGGTGTATCTTTTTGGCCCTTGGCTATTTGGAGTCATAGAATAACATAACCAAATTGAGATCTACTTCATGAGCCAAATTTGTTTATCATATCTTTTGATAGACTTAAAATGTGCATAAAGTATATCAAAGGTACATTTTTAGATTTAAATGTTTCATGGCATCGTCCTGGACAGTTCATTGGAGTGGAACACACTTTCAAAGCATGATGAACGTGTTTCCGTGCATGTAAAAACAAACTCCTTCGACTTGCACAATACAGTTCAAACCTCAGGCCCTTGGCTAAAGTTCATTCTGACAGATACGCTTCCTTTTCCTAATAAGGAGCAGTCCTATGCTCCAGAAAAACTTCAAAGTAACCTCTCAAGTAGGCACTCGTGTACGTATAAGAACAAGGCACTTTGGCCCGGCTCCTGTCCCACACCTAAATTATTCACCGTGGGGACGTGGCCAATGCGAACAAAGCTACTTCCTTGATTGCATCGAAACCTGTTGGTGACCTGCCCGCTGAGGCGTCCGCGACCTGAACCGTGACAGCCGTCTAAACGTCTTGCATGTGTAGATGTTGTCTGTCAGTCTGAGTGTGAAGGAGGGCCGTCTGGTTGGAGAAATGGGATGGGTATACGGGTTCGAGCCGACAGTCATCCCTCGAATAACAGCAACAACAGACTTAGGGCCATGAGTTTGTAGGCCGCCATCAGGCATCGGTGAATTGTCAACATTTCACTTTTTCGGGGTGGTTCTCAGAAGCACTGTACTTCACACCACAAATAGCCCTGGAAATCATTTTATTTTATTTTGCATGAAAATAATAAAAATGTTATGCCCCAAAATAGCGAAATAGTGTGACCGGTTCAGAAGTTGAATTTCAGTAAACAGTAAATAAGGACAATACGTTATGGTATGAGAAGAAATTTATGTTTTTGTGCTTCTTTAGAGGCAATCGCTGTGAAGAGATGATAACTCTCTTAACATAAATAGGCCTGCGTCCTGCAGGCCTGAACTAGACTACGTTGTTTTCCTTTTCAACCACCATGTCATTGTTAAGCCCTTGTCAGAACCAAATGCTGATAATTGACAAGATCCTCTACACTTCTAATATGTTTTTCTAAGAGAGGCCCCAAAGGACCATGCCGTTTCCCCCACAACTCTCTAAACACTAACACAACCACCCAGCAGTGTTGCTTTAGAGATGGAAAAAAACAACACATAAAGAGGGGAAAAGCCAAATCATGGCTTCTGATATTGTGCACTTCCAGTATACAGCTCCTTGTGTATATTTTCATATGGAAATCCCCTTTGCATGGTGGGTAAATAGATTACGATACAGTGGGGGATTAGGGATCGCCGTGCCGCGGTCTCGCTAATCCTGAGCACAGACTGTCAACAGCCCTGACATGTCCAGGACTCCTTCTCATACAAAATGGCTCCTCCGCTACTTAAAAAGCAAATCTGGAGGTTTCCGCCATGAATATTCCCCAACTCGCTATTCCTCGAGAACGAGTCAAGTCAGCCGGCGACGGAAAAAGCATTGTGAAAGAAAAAAGCAAGGATGAGAGATTGCATGAGGACAATAGGGGACACAGGGTGAGTTGCCCATGTTGTGTTTCAGGGTGTTAAAAAACGTTATTGTAGTGCAAGTTACTCATGGTTTTGATGTAGCTTGGATGAGATCCGAGGGCTTCCAAGTCAACATCCCCTTGACCACAGATATCTGGCCAGCTGTTACTGAATGCAGCATGTAAAGTTTAACGCACAGAAGTCCGTGGATCATGGAGGATACCCTGCGTGGAAGTAATGCCTCCAAGTGGCTCTTACTTCTGAGGATCTGGGAGCTAAACCAGGGCCTCTCCTTGAAACAAATGGCGATAGGGAATCTCTTTGTTGGGCCGTGCCTAAGCCTAATCTAATGATTCAGATGACTGGGGGCCGTGCTTAGTTGGATAGCCAGTGGCTCGGTTCAAACAAACCGATACGGGTGGAAGTTTCCCAAGGATTAACACTTAAGGAAAGAAAAAAACATTTTCAATACCAGTGCCTTACAGGCGATCCCCATTAACTTGAGTCTTGGAGTGCTATGGGGAATGTGAGGACTCTAAATGTTGCTGAGCTGTGCATTGAAGTCCATTTCCAAACATTGATACACCTAGGCTATTGCTTGAAAGAAATACACCTGTTTATTTTCAGCCAACACAATTTCTTGTTACGTCAATGAATAGGCTAGATAGATTCATGCATTGAGCCTTCACTCAGGCCTGCACAGAACTCTACATACATATTCACGTGTGGCGTATTTTGCTGGTTAGCAGAGATGTCGAGGATAGGTCCTTGAGTAATGACTACAAAATCCAAGAAATACAATATATATTGTACTCATTTCTCAAAACTAGCCATCTCAAGGTATTTAAGTATTTGTTTGTCGCTGTGGATAAAAGCTAAATTGAATAAAATAATTACTAATGTGAACGATGAGGAAGCAAGAATTTCCAATCTAGAGATCAAGGGAAGTTTTGACTTGTCTTAACTGACACCAGTTTCATCCAAGCAGGTAATGTTTATAGTAAATAATGACACATTCTCCCTAAATCTTGAGGCAGTATCTCGTTCGGTTGGGTGCGCAAGCTCTACCATCACTTTGATGTTATATAACTAATTGTGGCAAAGAAAGGAATCTATTTGTTTGTGGTAGACTTTGTTGTGGTGTTTTGTGGCATGTCCCCACAC
Source organism: Osmerus eperlanus (assembly GCF_963692335.1). NCBI lineage: Eukaryota > Metazoa > Chordata > Actinopteri > Osmeriformes > Osmeridae > Osmerus > Osmerus eperlanus. Next base: position 6,463,807 of record NC_085039.1, on the reverse strand, counting down.
GCGTGCGAGAGCCCAGGTTTGAGGTGCCCTTCGGTGTTGCTGTCACAGTTTGACGGACAGCTCAGCGCAACACAAGGCACCTGGGATTAACGCTGGCCAAGCATAAATAAACACTGCCGTTTTAAGGCCAGGCACCAAAGACAGCAGCTGATGTGTCCAAAAGACATTTGACGGCTTGATATGGCCTTGTTGAATATTTTCACTCACGGAAGTCATGTTTTAGTCAGGTCATTTCTGCATGGGAGTTTATTTAGCCTGAGTTCAGATTTAGAGAGTGTTGTATGGTGCTACTGAGTAAGTCAATCCCAAGGAAGGAACAAGCCTACTCTTTCTAAGACCCCTGGGACATGATACTTTATTTGCCATCCATCTCCCACTAGAATGATCGGTTGCATTGCAGTTGATCCATGTGTACTCTAGTGAATACACCGACACCAGTGGATGTGAGAAAGATAGAGATGGAGTGATGGAAAAACAGAGGAGAGATGAGATCTGTACGATTCTGACCATTTAGAGGACGCCGATAATGCAGCTCATAAGCAGATCAGATATGACTGCTTTTATTCACAAATGTAACATGGGATATGCACTAATCTTATTTATTTAAGAGCTTTAAGGGCTCACAATGAGGGGCTTTAGCCTAAAGAGAGATCTGCTCTTATCATTAGTTTAGAGGAAGGCGATTAAGAGCAAATTATAAAATAAAGAATTAAAGTCTCGAGGCCCACAATCTAGATGAGATCTCAGTTAAATACAATCAATTTGACAGAGTGCAGTGACATATGGACTTCACCACGGGATACGACATGATGCATGGACAGACCCACATATGCAGATACAAAAAGACACACACACACACACACATTTCATATCAAGGACAATTGCCCTTGACTCAGCAATACAGTCCTTTTCTGTCTGACCTTCACTCTGACGTGGTGTCATTGACCGCAGGCACAAGCCACTAGTGAATGAAAAGGGATGAAAGAAAATATGTCGTTACATGGCGCACATTCTCTCTGAAGGGCTGATTCCAGTCCGAGCCACTAACTGGGTCTCGGTCTCCATCAAGTAATTCACATTATGGGATGTCATCGTTAGTCCAAGTCTGAGGAAAGTCGTAAGGGACAAACCATCCACCCTTACACACACCGCTTTCCGGTTTCTCCGTGCGGTCCTCCTTTTCATCTCGCCAAAAGAACGGTGTCGCTTCAGCCGAAAACACTTCATTGGATTGTCTCATTATGAAAACAACAGAATCGGATGAAGGACTGGGCATACTAGGCGACTCTGCATGGGGGCAACCCTTTGGGTTTACCTAACCGACCCTGCGCAGTATTTGAGGGGAGATGTGACAGTGCAAGAATGGGGTCACCCCCTCCCCCCCTCCCCCTCCTCTCCCCTGGTCTACCCTGGTCTCTGGGGGGGGGGGGGGAGCCACCGGGGCTCATTTAGCCCCGGTGGCTAATTAAAGGAGAGGGCAGCCCACTGGGTGAAACGTCAGTGCCCTCCTCCCTCTCTGCCCTCTGCACCACCGCGCCCCTCTCGCTGCTCCCCCCCCCAACCCCCTTGTTGTCTTAAAAGTGGCCGCGGGAGTGTTAATAATTTGTCTCTCTCTGTTCTTTTTTTCTCCCCTCGTCACTCTCTCCCCCTCTCCCCTCTCATGTCTCTTAAGTGATCGGGATGGGGTCCTTTTAAGGCCGGCCGCCCCTCTGTCTCTTGTCTCTCCATTCTTTTCTCTTTCTCTCGCTCTCCCTCTTCTTCCCCTTCTATCCTCTTTCATGGTCCAGGGCCCCGGCCCCACCTTTTCAATTTGGCCTGCTCGGCGGTGGCCCTTAGAGGGGGAGTGGACTGGAACTGTTGCTATCTTTGTGATGTCCTGTGATGTGGGCTTGGTAACTGCAGTTGGGGGGAGGGGGGCCGAGGTTGGAGGAAGGGGAGTAAGGGGGGGGGTGACAGAGGAGACACCTTGTGATCAGCACTGTGGACAGTCATGACAGGGTCCCGGAAAGGCGCCTCAGGAGAGCCCCTCCCCCCCCTCCCCACCCACCCACCCTTAGAGAAGTTATCACAGGGAACTTTGTGAAATGTTCCTTAAACGGGAATTCCTTTTAGAAGAAATACGTCTATCCTAAAACCAGACGTTCCCGGGTGCCGGAGGAAAGCTGCAGGCAGTGCAGGCAAAAAGCGACAGCCTCGTCGTAGGCTGCCAAAAATGGAATTAAGTCAGTTGCCAGGCGGGATAAGGAATTGGATTCTTTTCCTCCTCTGTTATCCCCCTGGACCAGATCCTGTGGCCCCCCAGGGGGGTTGGAAGGGGGGTTACGGGGCCAGGTGGCACTATGTTGACGGTAACCACAGAGAACCAGGCCTCTGCCAGGTCTGCCTACCCCCTCTGACACTAGAGCACCAGACAGGTCCACATCGAGCCACACCTGCCCCAGACACAGAGCCCCAACCTTGGCTTGGCTAGCTGCAGCTGGCCTGGGCCCCTGTCCGGATCCCTGGGTCTTGAACCATTGTTGCCTACTACACCAACTGGCTACATATGCACAGGCCTCGACCCAGCTGGACGATGTACTTGATAGTGGTGTTTAGTGATATCAATGGCCTATATTAACCAAACAGACTTTTGTTTTCTGGTAACCGCTTATGCCAGCATGTTTCATGGCTTAAAGGCACATTCAAAAGTGTAAACGCTGGAAATGTGCGGATTAACAAAATAGTCATAGATCACAAAATCCTCTGATTTTGTCACGAGTGAACTCACGCATTCAATTTTCTCATTTTTCTCACTCTTTGTCTCCAAGCTCTAAAGTTTGAGTATTAAACACATTGAATCATTGAGCCCAGTGGTCCCCAGGGAACAGGGTTCTGGCATTTGGAATGGACCATCGCACCTCAAAATAAATTTTCCCTTTACTTTTTATTAACATTATTATTTGGTCCTCCCAAGAACGATTTGGAATTTAAATTCCTCTATAATTGGGCATATATTTTCTCTGTCTGCCATGGCTGTGCTTATCAGTGAGGGGTAAGAATTAAGACCACATATGGAACCAAATAACATTTTTTTAAAGCCGGGAGACTTAAGTAGAAAATTGGCTTAGCATGCAGATAGCAAACTCAACAATGGGAACATATATACGAGCTCCGAGTGATTGAAGTCCCTGTCTTTCTGATGAACAAAGTGTTTGATTTTCTCCATGGCTCTTACATAAACTGCTAACTTGATTTCACACCACGGATCTGAGTGTGACAACAAACACTTTAATTAGAGGAAGATGCAGGGTAGGGGACTTTAATGTTCCTGAAGTGAAGAAAAAGGTGATAGACTGTAATAAATCCCCAGTGCTTCCCAGACAGGCTAAATATACAGCAGGATGCCAAAATATATTAATTTGTTCTTCCTCTCTTTTACTTTTCACATCTTATTATTTTTTCTACTTCCACATTGGGAAAGGGGGAATAATTTTGCATAGTTAAAGGGGGAAATTATATCTCTCCTAAACCCAAATAGTCATTTGCATTGTGGATTTTTGTGATGCCATATAATTAGTATAGGTTTTGGGGCAATGGTAACAGTCCAGTCATTGATGTGTTTACCTGCTGCTCTCAGTAATGCTTGCCAACCACCCAAATCTGAGTGGCACCTCCAGAGCCTTTGAACCTAACCTCTCCGAACGCCAGGATTAGGCCCATTCAGACTCCCTCCATTTTGAAGTAGTTGTTTTACGCCGATAAAAGCAAAGAGAGCGAGAGAGACAAAGTGAAAGAGAATGAAAAGAAACGACCAACACAAAGGAACCAAAGGCAGTATGGACACCCAGACCTGATTCGCACGTTATTAACCGACGGCCAGATCACGGAAACTGATAAACGCAAACCCAATAAACGCCCCAATCAACACTTCCCTCGGCCCTCCCTCCCTCCCCCCCACACATTCAACCAGCCAACCTCCCTGACACCTCTACCCCAGTTCCAGCTTTATTGGTCAGCAAATAATCAAAGCACTTTTTTTTTTTCTTGGGAGGGGATTAGAAAGGCGAAGCTTAGCCCGTTGGACCAAACACTAGCGGGGAGGCCAGGGGGTCTCCTTATCAGGGCCGGGCTTCTGCAGCCAGCCTCGCTACAGGACAGATTGCTTTCATATTCCCCCGTCTGTGGCACAACAAAGGCCCAACTACGCCGCCATAATGCTCCGACTCTGATGGGACGTTAAGGGCCCCGACCCGCGCCTTTATGTATTCATTAGGATGAGCGTGAGCTGATTTCCAGCCATTCTCTCTCTCTCTCTCTCTTTTTATCCATCCATCCCCCATTAAATTAGGTTCATTTCCTCATATTCCCCTGTTCCATACAATGGGCTGGGTCGTGGCCGTGCATGTGGATGCGTAGGCTGCGGGTGTGATATGTATATTATAGCCTGATGAAGGAGACGGTTCTGTGCCTCTCAGATGCTGAGCAGGCTTGACCCCGCCCTTCACCTGGGCCGTCTACCCTCCTGTCTGTCATCGCACACTGCTGAGTGGATGTATGGAGGTGAGAGAGAGAGAGCCTCCCTGCATTTTGTTGCCCTCTAACCCCTAAACTTGTGTGGGAAAGATAGATAGAATGACACGCTCTTTTTGGAATGACGACCCGAGCCCTCGTCCGAGGCGGTTTGTAATCAGACAGTGGAAACAGAAAAGGTTCCCAGGAAAGCACATTTTTCCATTGTGAGTAACGAGGCATATATTGTTGCATTGAAATGTCCTCGTTGTTTAAATAGTTCTTCGATGTTGGCATGATTCCACAATTGTATTCTTCTTCCGCAACGAGACATCCCTGATTGTGGCACAAGGACAACTGTGAAGGACTTGCAGTGGATTGCAATGATAAGAAGAATTGCTCAGTAGAAAGCAGTCAAGTTCCGAAAATAGTTCTGGGCCCAGGCAAGGACTTGGTTATGACTGGGATTACCTTGCTATTGGAGGGGCAGCATGGAATACAAAAGACGCTTGTGTGTTGTGAGGGGGAGTTAGACGGCAGTGTGTATTTGTATGAGCGTGTTTGCGAACAAGCAAGCTTGTGCAGGGATGTAGTGTGGGTTGGTACACGCACATGTTGTATAAGATCTTTCTGGCCTGATTGGCTCATACATGGATTGGTCCAAAAAGTTGTTGACACAAAGCTAAACTTTATTAACATAACTAAATTATTTCTCAACAATCCCCACATTTAAGAATTCAAATGGTAAGCACTAGTCTGTGGTGTACAGTGGACATTAGTGGTGTTCAGCTATGCTAAGGTAAGCAATGGTGTAGTTTGGTTAGTACAAAGGATTGCACAGAGAGTCATTGTGACTTTGAAGGGGCACCTGTTCAGGATCGGGGGACCCCAGTCGGTGTCGAGTGCCAATGTGAGTGCCAGGAACTCCCTCTAGTGGTAACTATGAATCCATGCACTCTCAAGTGAATGGATTCCTCTTGCACTCCCTCCTGTTAACTCTTCCTGTTTTTTTCTGTCCTGGGTCTTTGTGGTTCTCCACAGCCGAGTAAACAAGTCCACAAAGTGGAATACTAACTGTGTACATTTTCTTTTTAAAGCACAACGGGTATAAAGAGACATGGGGGGCAAAGTAGACACATATAGAAGCCAATACCATTGCCAATACAATACCATTGTTATTTGACTTTTATTTGATTGTTAGGCCTATTTGTCTGTCAGACTTCAGACAGGGAAAGTTAAGCGTTTATTTTAGTTATTTTTTACGACGTAAGAGTCTGTATAGTCCGACAAGTTCAAACAGTTCCTGTCCTTCTTTGACACACATCCTCAACCAACCGCTTTTTCGATATCGGAGTTTACCAATGCAAACTCAATGTTTCCTATCAAAACGAATACTGATGAGCCAAGGGGCAGACAGTACTGTAGAGTGCCCAGTCCAATCATCAAACAATTCTTTTTTTGATGGACCTTTGGTACATACCCCAAGGGAATGCTGGATCTTTGAACAATAATGCTACACATAAACAGTCTGACGAAGACGGATGACAAAGGCGTTTAGGTTTGATAGACAGACCTAGCCCAGGCGGATCCTTCTAGGCCACCTATGTGTGTTCTTGTTGCGTGCCTGCAGCATCATTTAGCCAACAAGCTTTGACTGACATACAAATAACTCTTATTTACCAAAATGTCCTCTATAAATGGTCTATACCTGGCAGCAATGATGTATGTACTTTTTTGGTCTATAGCAGAGATATAGCTGACATCTAACCCCAATTTGCGTCACACTAATTCCTAGTTTAAAGTTACAGTGCTGTCTCTCTCTCTCTCTCTCTCTCACTCTTTCTCTCTCTCTCTCTCTCTCTCTCTCTCTCTCTCTCTCTCTCTCTCTCTCTCTCTCTCTCTCTCTCTCTCTCTCTCTCTCTCTCTGTTTGTCCTTCACTCTATTACCCTTCCCTTTCTGTTCCTCCCTCTCTCCTACACATCACTGTTCCTCTCTCTTTCTGTTCCTTTCTTTTTCTGTTCCTCTCTCTCTCTCTATCTCTATCTCCCCCCTCTTTCTCTCTCTCTCTCTCTCTCTCTCTCTCTCTCTCTCTCTCTCTCTCTCTCTCTCTCTCTCTCTCTCTCTCTCTCTCTCTCTCTCTCCCTCTTCACCTCTCGCTGTCGCTGTGGCCCTCGGGGTAGCCGCCCATTGAGAGCGGAGAAGAAAGGCAACATAAAGGAGAGAAAGTAGAGGCTGAGGAGGAGCAGAGGGGGACACAATGCTCTCCGGAGGAGACAGTCGTGGTGGCGCAGGGCTCCCATTGAGGTTGGGGGACGGGGACAGAGTGGCGCCAGGGCTCTGGGCGGACACCGTCACAATCAGACAGACAGACAGACAGACAGACAGTGAGAGAGGGGGCAAGGGAGGAGGGAAAGCTAGAAGAATGTGTGTCTGAATGACAGCAATAGGTAGACATAAGCACAACGTAGTTCATAAGGTCATGTGTGTGTGCGTGCGTGCAAGCGAGTAATTCTCTGATTCAGCTCGACACATGATATCTCTAGAAGCAACCGCTTGAACCTAACTAACGCATGCCGAAGATAGCCCAAATTGCTGAATTGTTAGGTCCTTGTTGACTATCCTTGTTCACTGTGTGAACCTGTATGAAAGAGTGTACATACGCATCTGTCATCTACAGAGTTCATTGACTGTCTACACAACCAACATGGCCACGGGGCGAAGCATGAGGTGACATGACAGTATAGGTGTGTGTGTGTGTGTCTGCATGTGTGTGTGTTAGAAAGACAACTGTCTAGAAATGTCATTGAGGCTGAGAACCCCTGAAGGACTGGCCTTGTCCCTCAGGAGAGAATCAGAGTTGAAGGGTTGAAAAGTTTATTCCAGAGGTAGGAGAGAAAGGTGAGGAATCCAAATATATGAAGACGACACAAAAGAGGATTAGTCAGGGTCAGGTGACAGAAGACAAAATAATAGTAGTACTAAAACCTTCCCTTCTGAGAAGTGGTTCTGGTGTTAACATAGTCACTGTTTTATCTTTCTTGTGTAGGACAATACATACATTTTTATTAATTTCCTGTAATTGTACATTTTGTGTTTGCAAACTTTGCTGTTTCAGTTGTTGTGGAGTAGATTCACATTGTACACAATTGTACATAAATAGGTTACATTCTAGGTTAACAAAATCTGCAAGCATTTTGATACCATAGCACTATATTACAGTTTTTCTCAATTGTTTACACACAAATACTGGTACTTGAGACACAATGACCACAACATGTAACTCATGCACCAACCCCATGAACCAATTGTGCTAAACTACAAGCACAATTCCTGCTTTACACTCAAATTGCAGTTCTAACACACACTTTTTTCAAAACACTACACACAATTCTCTGCATTTGGCACAATTTTCATGAAGAAAATCTTTTGTTTTCACAAAGAACACACTGCCATTCAAATACGCACACTGACTCATCGCATGGACAAACACCTGTCACACAGTTTTACAATTAGAAATCAGAGCTTTAGAATAAAAGGGAAACAGGTGACCTTTTCTGTTTTTGAGCAATGGATGCCAACATTGGAAACAGAGGCAGAGGAGTGAGAGGAGGAGGAGGAGGACAGGGAGGACGAGGATGAGGAAGGCCAAGGACCATAATCTCTGATGAGATCCGAGCCGCTTTGGTTGACCATGTAGTCAACCATGGTCTAACAATGAGGGAGGCTGGGCAAAGAGTACAGCCAAATTTGAGCAGGTACACTGTAGCATCCATCATCGGGACTTTCTGAAATGAGAATAGGTAAGAAATCTACTCTCACTACAAAATTGCAGTAGGCCTACTGCATATCAATACAGTACTCAATGAGTACAGTAGTAAAGTATTGCCTGTGGACTGTTCTGTAGGACTGTAAAAATAAATATTTTACATATTTACTATATGTTTGTCAGAACTGAAAGATTACCAACACAAGGTGGTCGGGAACGTCTTCTGTCTCCTGAACAGGAAACTGAAATCATGAACATGGTCCTAGAAAATAACGCCATAACATTACGGCAAATACAAAGAAAAATTATAATAATGTAACTGTATACACTATACAGTAAATTATTCTGTTGTTTTGTATGTAAACCGCTGTATGTGCAACTTTGTGTTGGTTGGGATGTACACTGTGTACATATATGTAAAATATATTTGTTACCGTGTATTTCTGTGTTCTGAGTATAAAAACAATATTCTCAAATATTTTACAACACACTTATGTATGTACTGTCTGTAGTAAATGTAACACTGAACAAAAAAAAGGCCTAACTCACTAGGATGAATGAAGAAGAAGTGTTTTCCATTCATCATAGTGTTTTACATTGAGCACATCAGTGTTCAAATGGTTCTTATAAATGTCTATTCATATGATGGTTTGTGTTTGTCATTTGAAACAAAATACAATTTTGAGATTAAATAACATTGTTTTGAATGTTAAGTTTAATTTTGCAGGAGAAGTGAGGGGTTTTGCCCATTGTGTGTGTGTTTTTTTTATTTGTGTGTAGAGTTCTGAGAGTATGAGGTATGCATTCAGAAAATGTGTGTAACCAATCGAGAAAAACTGTAAATATTAGCTGTACCTAACTGATAGAGACCAGCATTATTTGTTGTGGGGTCCCACAAGGAAACATTTTTAGCCCTATCCTTTTCCTTTTTTACACCATAATTGCAAAAGTCTATGCAGGATCAACAAACACTTAAATCCTTGTCTGTGACTTGCAATGTCCTTTTGGCTATGTGTGCAATGCTGGTATGTTGCTAGATAATTAAAAATCAAAGGTACACAGAACAATTTCCTAATTTAACCGGAGACTCCCTTCCACTTCTTGTTTAGTGATTAATTGACAAAATAAAAAAAATTGAGGGCATCTGCAGATTATTGTGTATTATGGTATAGTATTTACCGGTACACTATGCCATCACAGAGCAGGCCATCCTGAAGACTACAATGGAAGTAAATATTTAATTTAATTTGGGATAAATATGTGACCATTATTTTTCTTCTATATTGTCAATAGATATGCACATTTAATCCATAATGTCGACATTTTGTGACCATGAGATGTATAATAGTCTGTGTCCAAATGCTTGACCATTGCTTTTTACAGTAAACAATCAATGAAGACTGTAATAATAGACTGTAGGTTTAGCTTTACAAAAAGCTTTGTACCCTCTACGAAAATGTGTTATTGATGTGCCGTAATACGACACATGTACCAGCAATACAGTACCAGCAAGCTGTGTGCTTTGTAGACTGCCCTATCAAACCCCATTAATCCTATTCCCAATGTCATCTCAGGTCTGCATAATCATTGCAACATCTCCAAACTCGAGATAAAGTAACATTTAAATTCCCATCAAAGAAGATGTCATCGGATTTAGGAACATCAAATTTGATGTTCCTAAATGGTTGAGCAAGGTCAGAACTCACACACCATTCACAAACACACACGCTCCAACCGAAGCAACGTTCTGATTCAGTCTGACAGACCCAGAATTCCTCACATTGCTTTACTTTGTCTCAGTGCACACGGACTCTGTGTCAAAGATGCTCTGGGCTGAAGAACATCTAGTGGAAGAATCTGCTCTCCTTAGACTCTCATCCAAACCTTTAACCATTAGAGGCCATATAGACAACAAGGCTGGCTCGGCACCAGCACTTAAGGGCACTTTCTATCAGCGCCATCCCAGGCAGATGGTGGAATAAGTGTGATTGGCAGAAGAAGAGGAAGACGAGGCGACGGAGAGGATACAGTTGCCAAGGAAAGCGAGAGGGGTGGGGGTGGGAAGGGGGTTGAGGGGGGTGGGGAGGGGTTTGTGGGGCGTGACCGCTCTTAATTATCCGATAGGGTTGCCAAGCGTTGGAACGCCGACAAGGTTTTTCTTCGCCGAGTGACAGGTTGCCAGCTCGGTTGAGGAGCCAGTGAGGTGCTCGTTGGGGTTTCAGATGACAACTGCTAAGTGACTAATGCTTTTCTGGAAAAATGGGCGTGGGCGACCTTCGATGCCATCCTAATAAAACATGCCACAAATGGATCACCCTCAAGTGCTCAGGACATACAATAGAAACTTGCAGTGAGGCAATATAACCAGGACCAAGGTGGTAGAGCGTATCTGCTTGTCAAGGTTGCCTATCAGACCATCTGAATGTCCCCACACTTTTAATCCTTGGTTTAGATTTGTTTCCCAGATCCACTCTCCAAATCCCCCTCGGAATGTTTCCATGTTCTTGTTACTCTCGCAGAGATATGGATCGACTGTTGCGGTAATGGCAATGGCCGCTGACTACTTCACAGTCACCCCATGGAGACAGCAGACAAAGCCAGCCGCCTCCATGTTGCATAAGAGTTTCTGCAGCCATGGTGTGACTATCTGGGGAGGCACCGAAATGGCGGACCCGTGTTGGGTTGATAGGGGCGGCGGTGAAGACATTGACTGTCCTGTCCTGGCAGTTATTATGGAACTGCTATCTGTGTTACTCAGGGGTGGAGATAACCGGCCATCTCAGGTGAGATCACCGACGCCACAGTTCAAACCAGAGTCAAGAGAAACTCCCACAATGCACCATGTCTTAACAGTACCTAACACTACACCCAAAGCTCTTACCCAGGGTAACTGTCTCTGTTGATACAATCGCCATCCTTCTCTGTTGTCTGGCATATCTTTTTGGCATTGTTGTGGCGTTTAGAGGCCCAAAAATATTCTTAATCCTCACATGAAAAAGCATGTAAGACATAACAAACAACTGTCAAAAGAAGAATTAGCCGCCAGTTGCACCCGTAAACTGTCCTAGTTTGGTTTGACTTTGGTAAACGTCTTGTTTGTCCATATAAGTTCAACTGTCGAGCAATGAAAGCTTGAGCTAATATCCAGTGCAGCGGTCAGAAAACCACATTCCTCACATTCCACCCCTGCTCTGTCAGCTTAAGCTTGCTGCTGAAAGACTTCTTCACTGAGTGGTGTAATTACCGCCAGTGGAGGCCACAGGAAATTGTTACTTCAAAAACGTGTTTTTTCTTTAAGGTGCATGAGCGTATCTGTGTGTAGGTAAATGTATTTGTGCATTATATTTACTTGCGTATGTCAGAAATCCTGTGTATCTGTTTGTGCATTGCTGTGTATGTGTGTGTGTGTGTGTGTGTGTGTGTGTGTGTGTGTGTGTGTGTGTATGTGTGCGTGTGTGTGGATATGTGCGTGAGTGAATGGGAGGTTACAACTGAGGCCACAGTTCTCCTCGGGCTTGTCTCATTGACTGACAGGTCAAACCGGGGTTTTAGAGGGCAGACAATACAGGGAGTAATGAGAGATGTGGTAAACAAGCCAGGCCATGCCTCTATCGTCGTTCTACAGGTAACATGACTTGTCAGTCATTTTGAAATGGTGCTTTGTTAACACATCAGCTGCCAACACTGGAGAGGAGGCCAAGGAGGAAAAACCCACTCATTAAAAACAACTCACAATTAATATTTCCGCCATATTGATGAGTGATTGGAGTGGTTTTCTGTCTATGAATAGGCCTGAGTGTGTGTTTGTGTGTGTTTGTGTGTGTATTACACACACAATGACTGACTGACTGATGGTTGGCAGGTTGAAACCCGCTGAGCAAACTACTCAAGGCTGCCTAATCATGCATTGTCAGGGCAAATAATGATTGTGGAAGGAATGCCAAAATTCACCTTCCAGTCAAGAGTCACAGTCAACCCCATGTGAATTCAGACATAACAAGTAAAGACATGCTGATTATGTCAGCTGCATTTCCTTTGCATCATATGACCTAAATGTCTTCACTTTGTTGTTGGAAGATAAAATATGTCAGGATAGTTTACAGGTAAGAGTGGATTCACGTGCGTTTTGTCATCCGAAATATTCTCAATTTTGATCAAAGCTAACTTTTCCAGAATGGCCTTGACAGATGAGTTCTTGGCTCGTCACTTAACGTTTTATCATGCAAGTAGCGCCCTCTGCTGGTACACTGTTGAAATCGAGCGGGTGACTGACGGGTGATCAGATCAGCTGTCTGGTTTCAGATCATGCTTCGATTCTCAATCTGACATCATTCATGTGAAGTATGCCTAGTCATTTTTCTATGGACACTGATCATACTAAATAACCACATTAACTAACGAGCACCCATGAGTTAGATAGAAAACGCTGAACAGTACAACAGTATCAACAACAATTCTGTCATGAACGGATTGTGATCTGACGGCATAGGCGGAAATCCCGGGGGGGACAGGGGCGACACGATGATTTGTCCCCTCCAAAAAATCACTGTAAACATAAGGACATTTAAATAATATGAATAATATACATTTAACAGATTACAATGTAGGCTATGTGTTACAGCAGTAATTTTGGTGTCGCCCTCAGGAATTGCTCTTAAGAAAATGTCATATAATTGTCCCCCCCAAATTTGACACCAGATTTTCTCCACTGTCTGACCGATATCAGTGTGTGTCGACATAAAACATTTGGCGCATCGTACATGCATGATTAGGCTTACTGCAACTGCAATGTTACATGCCATCATCATGTCCTCGTGTGACTCATACACTGCTTACGGGTGTAGCGATGTCACCAAACATGTCTCCCACCACATGTCCAGTCTTGGTTACTACATTGTATGTGCTATGATCAATCACCACAAGATTACAGTGCAGTCAATCTATTTCTGTACACTAAAGCTTATTAGCAGACTAGACTGCAGCTGCTTGTGACTGTGAGCGGGGTGGGTGACTCCCCGGGTGAGAGTGATCGAGACCGGATGCAGGTATAACTGCATAGCGCTGATCGTTTTCTGTCCTCGGGGCTCACGTTTCTTGACGTTGTCGCACCGTTTTCACGGTACCCGAGTCTCTGACTTGCCTGGCTGGCTACCCTCAACTCTATTCGACTGAACTCATAACACAGGACGAGCAGCACAAGTCCTCACAATGTTAACTTTGTTGACAGGAATGTATTTGGTGGTGCAAGCAGCGTCATCGCAGGTAAGACTGTCCTCCTTGACTACTCGAGCATAGACCTGTCTGAAAGTCAACATGTCATGCATTGTTTTCTTTTTGTTAACACTTGGAACATAACATTTTACAACGCATTATTTAGACACTTTGTTAGATTACATTTGCATTCGAATGCATATTGCGTAGATTAAAATACATATATCACAGTCGGCATTTAAGGTATCAAGCTCTAAGCCCTCTGATTCATTATGTATACGGACGTCCATAGCGGAGCAGTGTGACCTTATCATCATTAATTCATGGACTACCCCAACTGGTCGGATAGTGTTTGGTTGAGGACAGGGGTGCCTATTGCAGATTAGCACCATGGACAGCTCCGTGCACCCTAGGGGTGCAACCACAAGGGGGGAGTCAACTGTTTTTGCTCCCCAGATATGCATAATGTTAACGCATGGTAACAAAGTTTGGCATAAATGCAATTCTGTGACAGCATTCCATGACTCCTAGACATGGACTTAATTTATTAAAAACATACGTACACCACCTAAAGAGAGAGTGTGCTTGAACATCCACTAAGACTTTATTTAGATTTTAAAAACGTTTACTAGTTTGTTTCCAATTTATAAGAGTGCATTCCACCTTTTCTTATCTCAATCAGCTATGTGTAAAAGGTGGGAAACAAGCATCTCTTCCTAACATGGAATAAATGTTGCAGTAAGTAGATTGTATTGTGAGACTATTTCTGTTAAGGTCACTTATTGCACATTGCAAGAACCAATGTATGATGTATGATTTGTATGACAGAAAACCACTCCAATCACAATGTATGATTTTAAGAACCAATGTATGAACAATGATTTGGCATCTTCAGTGGAAATGTTTTAGGGAGGATTAATCAAATAAAGTTTTATTTGTATAGCCCTTTTTAAACGAAAAGAGAGCTTTACATACACCCATAGAACTGCATATAAACCTAGACCTTCAAAGAAGACAAGGACAAACTCAGAGAGAAAAATGGAAGAAACCTTTGGAGGAGCAATGCAATGAGGGATCCCCTCCTCCAGAGACGGTTGGTGACACAGAGTGGTGCAGACCATAGACTTGACACAATTATGCAGCCCAGAGCAGAGATGAAAGTTAAATTTACAAATGGATGGTGAAACAGATATCAAGAGTTCTGAGCATTTTCATCCCCCCGCATTGGCGCTAGCCAGTTTAGGCAGTGGTCCGCCATAGGGCTGGAAAGCACATGAACAGCACAACACCACAGGTCGACAAGGTATGGGCAGAAAAGGACTGGGAACTCTGCTTGGTCCATCATAGGAGACTTTGGAGACCAGGTCCAATGTTGGCAGACTGGCGACCTGGCAGATGTGTACAGCTCAACCTGGGGGGTGGGGGAACAAATACCAGTTACAGTAACAATGAGGGTGAGGTCACCACTAATGGCATTCTAATTTTGTATCTGTTTTTAGTTGGATTGTTATTGATTAGATGGAATATAGTAGGTCTATCCTACTGAAAACCCTTATCTTTACATGTTAATGCCACTTTCTTTGTGGCTGATCGAAAAGTTGTGTTAAATATATTTTCCCTCTAACTAAACAGGCTATGAGTAACCAATTTGTGGGGTGATATTTTATGCTGTTTGAACAACCCTAAGCGTCAGTAAAGGATGCATATTAAGATTTTGAACGATGCCCTTTTCTTTTTTTTCAGTTTTTAGAACCTTCTTCCATAGATGGTAACATTGGGCGTGGTTAAGCGACAGCGCTGAAGCGGGTCTTTATGGGCAATGTGTTCTATTTCTCGAGTAGGGTGGATAAAAAGACCAGCATTTGTAATCATTCAACTACAGATCCCAGGCTAGGCTAACATCCAGTGCTGCTCTCGCACGATATTTCAAGGCAAGCACAGAGGTGACCCTTCTGTCTAGTCCGAAGAGGGAGAGTAGTTTCTGTTGTCGTGGAAGATCTTCTGTCTTAAGCTAAATATGGTAAGATGGATGCATTAATGATGTTTGTTTTAAATGTGTATTCAGCGGGCCAAATAAACAGGAGTGGCAATTCACGAAAGTATTGTTCCTTTGTGTCTACCAATTTGCTGTTTTTAGTTTATGTTTGACATTGGAAAGAGCGCAGCTAGCTTGCTAGAATCATCGCTTTACTGTACCGGTTTTTATTGAAGTTATTTGGCTTCCTAGTAGTAGCACTACCCTTCATACATTTTTGAAGGCCAGATATTTTCCTTTGGTCCAGCTTTATTCGAAGGAACTAACGATGCTAGTTGACTGCGTAGTGAGAATTCAGAGGTGAAGTGATGGTTGAATCTATCAGCAGTTATAGCTTTTCACATAAAAAATAACCGATTATGTTTCCACTGTTTCACACTTGCGTGTACATCGTTTTTACAGTTGTCACCTTTGTTAGCTACAAACAATGAACAGTGGCGCGTGGCATGCGCTACAGATTGCATCGTCATCTTTGATACATTAATTCATTCAAGTTGCATGGACTATCGAGGATTAACTAGCTAATAAAAATAAAAACTACAATTTAAATGCTACACCCATTATATTAATATATTTACAAAGCAGGGGAGTGATAATGCTGTTGTAGGCTAATGCACCATTGTGCTAAGTGCAACTGTCGACCAGTTTGGGTGTTAACATTTTAATCAACAAAGCGGTCTGATGCAGTTACTGCCGCTTCATTTGCTAGTTCCAGCTATGTAGGTCAACACCGCAGTGTATGACATTCGGATGGTGCAATTTCCTTCCAATGTCCTTTTTTTGCAGGCCGACCCAATCCGTGTTCTGGTGACTGGCGCTGCAGGACAGATTGCCTACTCTCTTCTGTACAGTATTGCCAAGGGAGATGTCTTCGGCAAGGATCAGGTAAGCTTGATTTACAGTTATATAAACCGCTAGCACACACTGCAAACAAACCAGATTTCCTCCAGAAACTAAGCAGATGGATGTTGTAATATGTATGCTATAACTTTGTTACATAATAACGTGCCTGAATAATACATGGATGCATTTGCTGCCCAACACTGGGGTGATAGATAAACTTCCATTGCACAGTCATCACTGGTTTTGCATCATCGATCCCTAGCCTATCATCCTGGTCCTGTTGGACATCCCTCCCATGTTGCCAGTTCTGGAGGGGGTTGTGATGGAGCTGCAGGACTGTGCTCTCCCCCTTCTGAAGGGTGAGTTGTGTGTGTGTGTGTAACTCTGTTCTAGTTTGTTGAGTGAGAACATATGCACTTCTTAAACATGGAACATAAAGTTCAGGGTTTTTTTTTGGGGGGGGGGCATGATTTATCTGTAGTGGATCATCTCACCCCATCTGTACTATATTTAAAATGCTTTGGATGGAGTGAAAGTTTGTGGGAGTGTCGGCAAGAAGGTCTCCTATTGGTCTATTTTCAAGGCCCTTTAGGAATTTCCAACCAATGCTGGAAGTGGTGGGACAACAATAGGAGGGGCGGTGTTTTCCTGGCATCACTTGCACCAATGAGTAGCAACCGACTGAAGTTCATTCTGATAATAATAATAAAAAAGTGACCATAGTTCCAACATCACTTATCAACTAAATCTACTGAACTGAGTGTGTAAGGTAACAACACACTGAATTCCCCTGATACTAGTATGCCTTACATAGGCCTACAGTGGAATATTGCCTTAACATGGCTTCCTGCCAAGAGAGTTTCCATCTCATTAATTCACCTCCATGATTATACTGCATTTAGATTACCATTAGGCTCAATGGAGGTAACCTTCAAAATGTATATTCTGCCTTAACTAAAGCATGACTCTATTCTCTATTCAGTCTTAAATGACTGTCTTTCTAGTCAACTCGTTGTGTAAATAGGTTGTAATGTAATATGTTAAGAATGGCATTGTCAACATACTCAAGAGTCTCATACACACCCCTCATCCTTCCTTTAGAGGGTTATGGGAGTAGAAGGGAAATGCGTGTCAAGGGCAATGCGTGTCAAATATAATGCAGGACTTGTCAATACAACTCATAGATCGAAAATCTGACAAGTTTTCCCTTCTTCCGCACCCCACCTTTCCCCACAGAGGTCATCCCCACCGACAAGGTGGAGGTGGGCTTCAAGGACCTGGACGCCGCCATCTTGGTGGGTTCCATGCCCAGGAAGGAGGGCATGGAGAGGAAGGATCTCCTCAAGGCCAACGTAGCCATCTTTAAGACCCAGGGAGCCGCCCTGGAGAAGTATGCCAAGAAGACTGTCAAGGTGACCGCCTGTCTGCCTCTTGTCTTGTCTGTGTGCCCAGACGCTACTGCAGCATTGCGGCCACTGCACCGGTGTTTTGCTGAGACAGTCAATAAATATTCGAAGGACATGAAGGCACAACAGTACCACAAAGAACAGGTTTAGCCGGAAGCTATGGTTTCCAAAGGCCTTAAGGGATAATTGAAGCATTTTAGTGAGGCTAAAGGTTTCTTGATCTTTACTTGCTTTTAAGGTCAGGGCTTGGTTGGAATCTGAGAGTTTTGACGAGTTTAGTGCTGAGAATACATCCAGAGGAAGTGAAACTGATTCCACATCTCTCCTAAGATGACCATAAAGTATGAACAGCTTTGGCTGCTTTTCTGAGCCAAATTGACATGGTTCAAGATTTGGTTCCAGGCTTTTTCATGTTACAATGCACACCTGTCCACTAGCAAACATATTGAGGCAGATTTTCCCTCATAGCAGAACTGTAAGCTAGTGAGTAACGGCTAGATTGCAAAGCCGGGGATCAAAGTTTCTCAATGTGTCGTGTGTACATACTTTCAGTTGTGTCACATGGTCTTCCACACAACCCTACGTCACGTGACAAATGAGGCTTCCCCTCCACCTTCTCTGAGGCTGAGGATCGACATTTGCCTTTTAGGAATGTTTCAAAGACGGCTAAGAGAACCTAGACAACCAATGTCTGTTCTAAGTGCTTATGGTGCCAAGTCTCCTTGGCACAGGGGCATGGTGTGCGATTGTTGGAGACACAGCCAGACATTGACCTAGCAATCCCTTTTAAATTGATCTCATGCTTGACCTTGATTTATAGCGGAATGTGGTCTGTCTATGTGACGGCTATTTAGGCTATTTTAAAGGCAGGATCTATCAGGAAAACATGATTTTCCATGGCAATGTTATTGCGATATTTTCTTTATAAAACAAATATCACAAATAATAACTACTTACTAATCGAACGGTCAAGGTTAGTAAGTTGTTTATTATATGGCATTTTTAGCTCTTTTCATTTTGTAAATGGTAATTGTAAATAGAAAACATGTCGTTTTGTTCAGCTGTAAAGTCTTCTCAAGGTGTGTTTCAGGTGTTGCCTAGCAACCAATCTGAAATCTGAGCAACCAAACCTAGCAATCTGCCTAGCGCTTTTCGTTGTTCTCTGTGTTCACACTTTCCGCTATTTTAGAAAGTTAAGAATTTCACATTTACATTTAGTCATTTAGCAGACGCTCTTATCCAGAGCGACTTGCAGTAAGTACAGGGACATTCTCCCCGAGGCAAGTAGGGTTAAGTGCCTTGCCCAAGGACACAACGTCATTTGGCACGGCCGGGAATCGAATCAACAACCTTCTGATTAGCCAGACTCCCTAACCACTCAGCCATCTGACCCCCCTATTTCCTCGTCGCTGTTGATTTCTTCATTATCATCTGGATAGTAAAACTCCTCGATATCGCTCATTTTGAAGATGACGTCAGAGGGCAATAAGTATCTGTATCAGACCGCAGACTGGCGAGGAGGTCAATACGCGGCTGGCATGACTGCCCATTAGCCAATCAGAACGCTCGTACTGTCGTTGCCATATAAAAATTCACAGTTACTCTCTATGACGTGTGGATAAACCAGTGTACCTTGTGCAGTCTAAATCTACATGGTGTACAAGATTATATGGCTCTAAATTTGGTTTGTTTGTCAAGATATTGTATCTATATCTGCTGTCTTCCATGATAAGAGGACATAGATGCTGTTGTGAAAGAAAGGTTTCCTCAGTCTCTCCCTCAAACCTCTGCCCTTCCTCCCCTCCATCCCTCCCCTTGCTCTCTCTCAGGTCCTGGTGGTGGGGAACCCAGCCAACACCAACTGCCTGGTTGCCTCCAAGTCTGCTCCCTCCATTCCCAAGGAGAACTTCTCCTGCCTTACCCGCCTGGACCACAACAGGGCCACTTCCCAGGTACAGATGGGTCAGGGACACACACACTGTGATTCATGCCTGTTTTCTTCACGGAAAATGTAAATACATTTAAGGACAGTTTAATGTATGTCGGTTAAAAAATACGAATCAAGTGAAAAAGAATTCAAGTGGAAAAAAAAAAGGTCTCAACCGGGTCAGTCAAGTATAACAGCTGCACATCTCCCTGCCTGTAGGTGGCGATGCGCTGCAGTGTGTCTGCTGACAAGGTGAAGAACGTCATCATCTGGGGAAACCACTCCTCCACCCAGTACCCCGATGTCCACCATGCTAAAGTCAACGTCCATGGCAAGGAGGTGTCCGCCTTTGACGCGGTCAATGACGACAGTTGGCTGAAGGGAGACTTCATCTCGGTGAGTTTCACGTCATTGACTGGCCTAGTTTGCCTGGTTAGGTCTGGTTCTGGCTAGACAAGACCACTGGGTACATGGGGAAAATGCACTACCTATCTAAAGCATCACAGTATTCTTTGTGGTCTAACAGTATCTGATGATCAAAACAAGTCCGTTCTACTGAAATACTTTAGAACTATGCACCTTTGAATCTTGATCTTCTACTGTACATTCTATATGCACTATTTGTACATCACTTTGGAGAATTGCATCTGCTAAATGAATAAGATGCAAACAATTTCAATGTTTAACCGGTGCAATGAGGTCCTGTAGGTGACATGTTGATGTTTTCATCAGAGACATGCGTATCTTATCACTCGCGTGTTTACTTTTGCCTCATTATCACTCGTCTCTTTATCTGAACTTTGGGCTTTCGCTGTGAGGGGAGGTCTCAGTGAGCGTTTGTGGTCCAGGGCCATGTTCTCTTTGTAGTTTGTAATGATGGGAGTTACTGATACGCTTTCTCTCTTATCTTCTCTCTATCCTGTCCCTTTTGTTGTTTGTCGTCTCCCCTCGTTTCTTTCCCCCCCCCCCCTCCTCTGGCTTTCTTCGCACCCTATTCACATCCTCCTTCCCCTCCGTTTCTCCCTTTATTCCCCCCCCCCTTTTCACTCCATGTTTTCTCCTCCTCTCCTGGGCTGCAGACAGTGCAGCTGCGCGGCGCCGCCGTCATCAAGGCCAGGAAGCTCTCCAGCGCCATGTCTGCGGCCAAGGCCATCTGTGACCACATGAGGGACATCTGGTTTGGCACTCGTGAGGTCAGTCAGGGGGCTGGGTTGAGGGTTGGGGTTGGAAGTTTGGGTAGAGTGGTTGAGTTGGGGTAAAGGCAGGTGGTGTGATAGAATTTTGGTATAACAAAGATCAGAATCGAACACACCCACCGCAAAAAAGAACCAATCTGTGATTGTTTAAAATCATGTCCTCTTCCACCGTGTTTTGAAAATATGAATTGTGGTTATAAGAAGATATTTAATTTACTTAAATATAAGTATAAACGGTTGTTTTGTTATAGTTTTTACAACATAAATCGTATTGTTTGTGATGCCTAAATGGAATTCTATTGAATTTTCATCAGCGGAATGAACAGTTTTCTGATGTAAATAACTGTCAACAGGGCGAGTTCATCTCAATGGGAGTGTATGCTGGTGGAAACTCCTACGGAATCCCTGAAGATCTCATTTACTCATTCCCGATCCACATCAAGGTAGGGTTCAAATGACTGCGCTGAAGTAGTGCGAATGAAATGTATAGTGCCAAATCTTTATAAGCTGAAAACTGTTATTTAATGTCTGCAACCACAACCTACCAGGAATTGATTATTTTAATATTTCCCCTCTTCGACCCTCCCGTCCTCTTCTCCACAGAACAAGAGCTGGACAGTGGAGGATGGGCTGCCCATCAACGACTTCTCCCGCGCCAAGATGGATGCCACCGCCGCCGAGCTGGTGGAGGAGAGAGACACCGCCCTGTCCTTCCTGTCCCAGTGACTGGCACCACCCGAAGACACGCAGCAGCAGCACTTAGACACCCAGAAACCTCCCGACTCGCGGCTGTAAAAAAAAAAAAAAAAAACACCTCATCGTCCTTCCACTATTGCGTCCGTTACACGCCTCTTGTGTGTTTTCCTCCTCAGTATGTATGTGTGTGGTCCAACAGTTAGAGATAAACTCATGTAATTACTACATTCGAAACTTGGCTTTGTCGGAAGACACTGGAAGAATGTGCTTTCGGTAGATGATAACGCACAGTAGTTGTCCAGAACGTGTATTGGAGCGTGCTATCCAACAATAAAACAAAGACAAAACTTGCTGTGGTTAGTGGTGGATCATTGATGCAGTGTCTTTAAACTTCAGTCTTCAAAGCTTTTACTTTAAGTGGTCTTAAGTTTTAGCTATTGAAACAATCAACTACTGTAGTCAACAATAAATGCAAATGTTCCTACTATTGGTAATAAATTACCTATATCCATCTATCTACACGAAGACAAGAAACTCACATGTAGTTGTGAATAATTTAGAGCAATATATGTTGATCATTTAGTGTTCAAGCCCCTGAGATTTCTGCATTTTGTCGACTAATTGAGTGTCAGCATATTCTGTAGAGTGACCTTTACAAGCCACTTGAAATGAAAAATATTTTTTCCCTTTGAATTTGTAATTGCCCTTTTGGTAGGTATTATATTTAGTATTTAAGATGTTTGCTGTGCATTAAATACACATTCGTAGTTAGGCTTGAACTTCCAACCACAGGTCATGTGCGGTGATATGTCACCACACGGGGGCAATGTTAAGTAAACATAATAATGGGCAACAAGTAGCGAACAGTTTGAAGACAACCCAAGCCTATAATGTCTGCAAATAATTAATACTCGATTATTTTAGAGTCATTACATTGATGAGATGACAATTTTATCTTTACAACTTTCAAAAAAGTTCATAAATAATTTTTGAGACTTGAATGACCGACTCCACCCACCTGAATTACATTCTGATTGGACAAAACAGGGTTTTACATTATTTGATTGGTTAACACGATTACCAATCCATGCTGTCTCTCACCGGCATGTCAAAAATCCAAGTACGACATTTCCGTGTTTAATTGTGCGTATAAATGCTTGCCATAACCTCTAGAAGTGGTCCAAGGAGCCTGTGTAAAAGATAAAAATACGAACGAGAAAAGCGAGGAAATCGCACTTTTTAAATTATTAATTTGTCTGACGAGTACTATCTGAAAACAAACTCGGTAAAGTAACCAAGCACCTTGTCCTTGGAGTTTTTGAGGATATCAGTAATTGTGTAAGGTGGGTAGCCAATGCAATTTAACGGCCGCTGACATTCGAAGTGTATGTTGCTTGAGAACGTGCTTCTTGTGGAAATATGCTGGCATGTAAAGGAAAGTTGTTAAAAGCAACATATTCTGGCCTGATAGCCCACGCCACATTATCTTGCAGAGAACAGCATGGCAACCCATTGCACCTTGTGTGTTGAATGTACTGTCTAAGTATGGCCGAGACTGCCGCCCCTTTGACAATGAAGAAAGTCAACATGGAACTATCCAACGACCGAACAGCAGTCATTAAGGGGTGGGTCATTTTCACGTAGGCTATGCAACAGTGCTGTGGAACCCCATGAAATCGTCAAATCCAGTTTATGCCCTTATATTTGTGACGTGTCGGGGGGGCGTGCTTTATAAATAAAATATGTATTTATATGATTACCCCCTCTTGCCTCCTGCCTTCCAAATAATACCGACCAAACAGCGTATACTGCATACCAATTGGCAAGACTTTGCATAGGTGCATCAGTCCACCTCTAGAAGACGTGGGCAAACGTTACATTTCTGCAACTGATGGAGTGACGAATTGTTTCGTGGACTACTTATTTCTGGGCATCTCATTCGGAATGATTTGCTCTATTCCCAATATTACACTGTAATACGAAGATTGGCAGGACTTTTTTGTGTGCTGTTTTTTACGAGAAACCATTTACTGCTAATATTT
Source organism: Osmerus eperlanus (assembly GCF_963692335.1). Classification (NCBI taxonomy): domain Eukaryota; kingdom Metazoa; phylum Chordata; class Actinopteri; order Osmeriformes; family Osmeridae; genus Osmerus; species Osmerus eperlanus. The sequence goes on along the minus strand of NC_085039.1, from coordinate 6,440,196 downwards.
TATCTTAATATCCCAAGATGTCACTTACCGCCGCTGGTAAGTTCTATTGGGTAGTGTTATTTATGCATTATAAGAATAACTATTCAATTTTTATGTTTTTGGTAAACAGACGCATAACAATTGATTGTATTAGACATGTACAGACAAAGTTATTTAATTCAGACTTTGCTATGATTTAGTTTCCAGCTTTTTTCATCCTTTGTGTCGTGAGATGAATACTGATTGTGTTCTCACTGTCACACAACACCATGATTGGCAATTTGATGGAAATTGCATTTAATCCACACAAAGCTGTCAAGTGCTTGCTTGTATTCTGTAATCAAGTTTACTGTTATTGTGTTGAGTAGGCCTTTGAGTCAGTGGGTGAATATTTAAGTAAACTTTTAAGTCCAGAAATGGCACAAAGAAAATGGTTTGTTGGTTTCTTAACCCTTGTGTTATCTTCGGGTCATTCTGACCCATCAGTCATTGTGACCCACCGTCGTATTGTGACAAATTTACCTCATACAAAAACAAAGTGAAGCATTTTCTTTTAACTGTCGGGCTGTCTCAGACCCCCCACATTGGAATGGTTAAAAGAAAATTATTTGTATTTGTTTTTGTATTGGGTAAAATTGGGTAAACACAACGATGGTTCGTTATGAACCTTTGGGTCATGTGACCCGAAGGCAGCACGAGGGTTAAAAGAATGTGTGAAATGAAAAACATCTTCAAGGACTCAAGTAGATTCTTAAAGGGATGCAAAATACAGCACAGACATAATCACATAGTGGAGATGACAATTTAAGTAATTTAAAACATGTTTTATTCATGCTTTGCATTTACACACTATAAACAGACTCTAAAACGTCCTCCTAAATGAAACAAAAAGCTATTAAGATAGATTGAGTAAACGCACAACTGATAACGTCTTTCTCCTGTCCTGTTTCTCATGTTGGTAAGCTAAACGAAATCCTTCCCATTTTCTCCCACCTTTTTCCTCTCACGTTCACACCTCCCTCCCTCACGACAGATCTCAGTAAAGGAGCCATGTCCGAGTTCCAGGAGCAGATGCGTCAACAGCTGGAGAGCTCCATGCACAAGGAGCTGGAGAAGCTAGGGGCCACCACCAAGGGTGCCGAGGCAGAGGTGGGCTAATCTGGGGCCTCTTACGACTCAGAAAACTTTATTGTTCAATCACATTAACATGTGACCGAAGAGGGCTGTCTTTGATGAGAGCTCAGTAGACGACGTGAAAGAAAGGACAGGGTTGGGCTAGAAAAGTTTGTGGCGATAGCGGAGAGAGAAGATTTAGTGGAGTCAGGTGGCTGAGCGGTTAGGGAATCGGGCTAGTAATCTGAAGGTTGCCAGTTTGATTCCTGGCCGTGCCAAATGAAGTTGTGTCCTTGGGCAAGGCACTTCACCCTACTTGCCTCGGGGGGAATGTCCCTGTACTTACTGTAAGTCGCTCTGGATAAGAGCGTCTGCTAAATGACAAACTGTAAATGTAGTGCTACAATGTAGTGTTTTGGGGGTGGGCTCGGTTGGGTATGTGTAGCACTCAGTGTCTGCTAAAAGGGAGGACGTGCTCTGGTCCCTGGAATGTACCCTTGAGAAGGTGAATGACCAATGGGTCTCTTCATGGGTCTCTCTCATACTTACAGACATTTCGATTTCTCAACTTGGACTCTGCCTTGCTGTTGCGTCCCCCCCCCCCCCCAGCTGTTTGTCTTGTTACCCCATTGTGTTTATTCTGCACAGTAGGTTTTCAGTTACATCCATACTTTTCTCACTGCTGTCAAAAAGCAATAGGATCTTTCCCACTTTGCGAGCCGTACTCCAATTACCAATCCAATAAGTGCTATTTACAAACACCTCATTTGTTTGAATGGAACAAACTTATAATCTGCCTCTGGAAGCAGTTAAGCGGCTGTATTTAGGTTGCTGATGCATGCAACAAAGAAGAAAACAGCAGCATCAATCAAAGGTTTGAGCCAGCCATTTCTCTGCAGAAGGTGTGGGTAGTTGACTCCCACTTGAATGTCACCCTGCAGAGTAAAAGCAATTAAAAGTTAGGCTTCTATCTCTCTCTCTGTAGATGTGGAGTAGTAGTAGGGGGGGGGGGGGCTGTGCAATTAAACACATGATGGAGCCCCGAGGCCACAGGAACAGGTAGAGCACATCAACTGGGTAGGAGTGCTAATCATTATCCTGGCGGTGTTTTCCAATGCTGTGGAGTGCAACGCACAGCAAAGCCATTAAATAGAGGTCGAATGAAGGGTGGTGGCAGTAGTTTTGATTCTGGGAGTGGGCAGGAGAAGATTAAAGGCCAGACGGTTGCATGAAAACAGACACGCTCAGTTACAGACAGGATAAGACGGTGAACATCATTATGAGATTATTTAGTCTGGCTCCACAGTTATTTCCCAAGTTGGCCCTTTTAAAATGTATTAAGCCACACTGTCTAACTTTTTTTTTAAAGGCATTTTAAATGATGTTTTGACTTCAGTCACTGTTTTGTCTTGTACTAGGCTGTGTTGTTTATCAGGACTCTTCCTAGGCACCAAATCCTAAAGACGTGCAATAAGGAGGCCATGTCTATTTAAAGGGGCTTGGAATGTGTGTTGTCTATACTCTAAACCGATCTTTTGACCGTTCTGTTACAGATATCCAAAAAGGACTTTGAGGGTTTCAGAAACCTCTTCCACAGATTCCTCCAGGCAAAGGGACCCTCAGTCGACTGGGCCAAGATCCACAGACCCCCAGAGGGTTCGGTGAGTCACTTCACACCAAATACCATAACATACAAACAATCTATGCCGTTAATCATCCTACGACATGAGTGTCTCAGGTCATACTAGCGCGAGGAAGTTTCAACACTTGATTCTAACCTTAAGGTTTATCCTTGTGCAAGGGATGAATCATCATAGCTCATCCAAGGAGAACACAGTTTAGAGAAATTGTTTTAGGTTACATACCTCACTCTGTCTTTATCTGTATGAGACAGTATGTCATTGCATCTCTGGGCCAAATGGCTCTGTTCTTAGTCAGCCCGCCCCCCTCCCTCCCCACTCCCCAGCTGAGCAGATGGGGAACAGTGCGGTGTCTTTGAGCCAGTTGAGATAGACAGGTCAGAGGGGCTGTACAGGGAGTAGTCATGTGACACTCGACAGGGGGTGAGGGCTGGGGGGGTACTGTGGTCCTGTCTGCCTGGAGAGAGACCTGGACAGAGAGCCCAGTGTTGGTTTCCCTTTTCTGGGCAGGCAGCCAGAATAGGCCCCACTGATCCCCCCCCCCCTATCAGCCCCCAGCTGAGTGGACCATGTGAGTTGGAAACAAACTCTGAGCGTGATGGTGAGACAAAAGAGAGTTATGCTGTTAGGATGTGATGATTGGTGCATGTGGTGAAAATTGGCATAGCTAAGAGGGTCAGGGTGGCTGTTTCAAGCTTCAGTGTCAAAGGACACACAGTAGCACTGATAGCGGTTTGCGCTAGTGCGTGCCATTTGAAACAGTATGGGTTTGAGGGAAAGGACGTGTAGCAGAGGAATGAACCAGCTACCCTGAAGTCTGATGACAAATCGACATCTTTCCCAATACCAAAAAGCCTCAGATATCCAGTTCAAAGATGTATTAAGGATGGCCTGAGGCCCACAGTAGGCTATGTACTGTATGTGGGTCTATGTATGTATGGACACTTGTTCTGTGCCAGTTTGTTTGTAACCCCCATTAGCCTGTAACAGGGATAGAAAGCAGGACCTCTAAGTCAGAACCAATCTAGGTAACCAGATACAAGAACAGAGTGTATAAAGACTGTGCCGAGCCATTCATCACGTGATTGACATTTCACTACCTCTAAGTCTCACCCCCCCCCCCCCCCCCCCCCCATACACCATTTCTACCCCATGGTTCCCAAAATACCCAGCACACGGAAGGTTAACCCTATGAATAGCCTGATCCCCCCCCAGCATTGGAACGCCAGACTTGAGGGTGTGGGAGTTGGGTTTGGCTGACATTTGTATTCTCTGGTAGCGTGCACTACAACCTTAGTGTCTTACACTGCTGGGGGCGTCTGCAACCTAACAGTGCCATCGTGGACATGGGTCAGTTAGATTTGGGTTCACAAGTTTGGCGAACGTCTGGACAGGATATTATTGCTTATAGGAAGTTACCTTGTTGCTTATCATTGAGTTCCAAGCAGTCTTAGTCTGTTTGGAGCAGTGCTTTTTTTCTCTCATGGCCACCTTCGTTGTTAAGCCTTTATTGTAGCCTTTGTTGTTATATTGAATGGCTTTGATAAATGTAGTCTCAATGTACAGATAATAAGACTCAAAAACATTGTGTGATGCAAGAGTGCTGACTGCAATGAAACCACACTCTCTAGTCCAGCATATAATTAATGTTTGAAAAAAAGTGTATTTTTAGGCTATTTAATACTTTTTGTTAATTATTTACCTCACAGCTACTTTGGCTAAAACACTGCTGTGCTCCAATCAAATCAACATTTATTTGTATAGCCCTTTTTACACGCAAGCATGTCACAGAGGGCTTACAAAATACAAAAAACCTGATCCCTCTCAATGTCACATGGTAACTGAATGTACACTCTGCTTCTTCAATTCATCTCTACATATTCCAATCTCCAATCTCTACATATTCCAATCTTGACTACGTATCAAGTACAGGGAGTTGTGAGGTTGCCGATATCTCTGTTATGATGTTGCCAGGAAACACACAGAGGAGGAAAATAATGTTACACCTATTTTTAAATACCAGCCAATCACCTTGTAACTGGTACAAATGAACAAAATCGTGTTCTATATATCATGATTTCCTTTGGTCCACTTTAAGAAGGCTTTGGGCTTATTGCAAGTAGTAACAGAGTTCAGGTGTTTGATCACGTATTCAGAAGAAATGAAACTCCCAGAGGATGACAAAGGCTCCCAGGAAGCCATTCTCTACAGCTATATCAACCAAGGGAATCCTTTTGGTACTTCACTTGATTTTAATCAAATACTTTTTTATGGAATATGTAGAGATGAATTGAAGAAGCCGAGTGTACATTCAGTTACCATTTGTGACATTGAGAGGGATAAAGTTTTTTGTATTTTATACTTATGAAAAGGTGTGAGCCAGGAGGAAGATCAGGTCGGCCTGTTACCATGCCAACTCTGACATAACGCAACTCCCTCCAACAGCCCGGCAAGTGTTGAAAGTGTATGCGTGCGCTTGTTCACACATTTATCTGCATGTGATAAGGTTGGTAAATGGGAAGGAGTTACAGGAAGAGGGTGGGGAGGGATGAAGCAAGGCAGTGAAGGGGTCAACGTCTCAGAGGCAGAGGGATTGTGTGTTTCTCCTATGACTGGATGCAGAAAGAGGTACGGTTGTGAATGTGAAACGCACACAGGCTATATTCACCCCTGTCTCGCTTTGTCCCCCATGTCGCAAATCTGTCAGTCTTTCATTAGTTGGCTGCTCAGGACTAGAAAAGGCCAAAGGTTTCAATGTCCCTTCTCCTTGTCCCAGGGTGACCCCCCTAAAGGGACCTCCCTATTCCAGCTGTACGCTGTGAAGACTGGGAATTCTGGCAGCTGTATAAACTTGAAATACTTGTTTTCCCATTAAGGGAGAAAATTCATGTTTATCTGTATGATGTGTTCTTTCACAAAGGTCCTTTTGTTATTTTGTGCACAGATGCTAATGATAAACCTTACATAACACATAGGCCTTTAAAGAAGTGTTCTTGAGAGACCAATATTTTTCATTTTATTTCAACGTATTCACTAACTCAGCTAGCTATTTAACGACGTAAGCATGGGAAAACAGACTTGCATAAGAGTTGCCTGAACAGACTCACATTTGTCTTTTCTGTTATTTAGCCAAACACTACAACAACTACTACTACTACTGCTACTGCTACTGCTACTACTATTATAAAGTCTACTTTGATACAATGGACATAGCTGTACGTCCAAAACACATTACTTGAGCCTTGTGTTGCAGCCTCTCTCTTACTCGAGGAGTGATTCAGGGGGCTTTAGTCTCCCAGTAAAAAACTGTGCTTAATTCCACAAGCTCTTGGTTTAGACAGCTGTCGCCATGGCTGCACTGCGTAGCAATGCTGCATAATAGAGTCAGGTGCCAGTGTGTCCCCAACCCTTCCCCCATCCCCACACACACACACACGCACACACACACACAAACCCTATTCAGAACTAACTTTGGTGCCCTCTATTTAATTCCAGCATGCACAAAGACATGGACTCATGCTAGATGTTTTTCTGTTTTACTAACAGAAGTATCGCAATTTGAGCCCAGTGTCCTAATCAAGGTTAGCATAACCACTTAAATAATACACTTAAAATTCTCAAACCCCAATCACTGAAACAGGATATTCCCCCCTCGTGCTTTGGTGAATCATGAAAACTGTCAAATGTTTTTCCTTTTTGCCAACATTTCAACAAAACAAAACGTCTTCCCTCGTCCAGATCCATCCCTATGAAGATATCAAATCCAAGGGTTTGCCAGACAGCGTGGCGGCCAGTCTTAACAAGCTGGTGGTGGTCAAGCTCAATGGAGGCTTGGGGACCAGCATGGGATGCAAGGGCCCCAAGAGTCTCATCAGCGTCCGCAACGAGAACACCTTCCTGGACCTCACCGTCCAGCAGATTGAGGTACGCCCGAAACCTGAGAGAGCAGCACCCCATCCTATCTCCGATGCCAACATCTGCTCATGAGTAGTGCGCTCAAAAAGGCATCCCAAATCACTCAGATTGACCCTTGAATCTTCACTTCCTGCGTAAGCAGATCCCAAAATATTGATGTATTGCAGCTAAATGATTCGATGACGCGTTAAGTTCTGTATCTCTGTATCCGGTCTCCCTCTTGCTGCGTCTCAGCACTTGAACAAGACCTTCAACACTGAAGTGCCTTTGGTCCTGATGAACTCCTTCAACACAGACGAGGACACCAAGAAGATCCTGCAGAAATACGCACATCACAGGGTGAAGATCCACACCTTCAATCAGAGCAGGTGACGTGTATACATCCACAAACATACATGTACATAGATATACACACATCTGTGTGTATATTCGAATATGGCCCATTCATTTGTTTGGGTGTTTGAGACCAACATTATGCTCTACTACTATACACTTTCTTATAAATCTCCCCAAATGCATAATCTTTATTGTAATATCTCTGACTACTCTTTCTTCATTGACACGTGCCCCCTTCCCTTCAAACCTTGCCCTCTCTACTGCCTGCCCTGCAGGTATCCCCGCATCAACAAGGAGTCCCTGTTGCCCATCGCCAGAGATATGAGCATGACCGGGGAGAACAGCGAGGCCTGGTACCCTCCAGGTCATGGCGACATCTACGCTAGCTTCTACAACTCCGGCCTGCTGGACAAGCTCATAGCGGAGGGCAAGGAGTACATCTTTGTGTCCAACATCGACAACCTGGGGGCCACGGTGGACCTGTTCATCCTCAACCACCTGATGAGCCAGCCAGCCGACAAGCGCTGCGAGTTCGTCATGGAGGTCACGGACAAGACCAGGGCCGATGTCAAGGTGATTGGGAGGGGGAGGGTGGGGGGGTAGATCTACCGTAGGAACTAGGGTCGACCAATTATCGCTGCCGTTATTAAGCATTTTTATGGTTATCGGTCATTTTCAAAACCGATTCAGCTTTGCTTCTTGCACCACAACCTGGTGCTGCTGGATTGGGACTACTAATTGTTACCCATTTTATTAGCTTATAAAACTTCAGGGAACTATTACATTTATTTTCCATTATTTGTTCATTTGTTGCTTGTTGTGGTTTAAATGTACTTCTTTAAGTTTTACAGAATGCTGCTGGATGCTCCCTGCACTTTTTATGTTGTTGTTATTATTATTAATATTGTTATTATGAACAGTTCTCAGAATTAAAGCTATTGTTAAAATAATTTAAAGAGAGTCTTTGTCAGACGCCTTTTTATTCTTAATCTTGACATTAATTTTCATTTTTACACTAGACATATATATCGGTTCAAAATATCGGTTATCGGTCTACTTGATCTGTAATAATCGGTATTGGCATCGGTCCTGAAAAACGCATATCGGTCGACCCCAAGTAGGAACTACAGGTGTTTAACCCTTCGTGTTATCTTCGAGTCATTGTGACCCTTCAGTCATTGTGACCCATCGTCGTGTTGCGACAACTTTACCTAATACAAAAATAAAGTGAAGCATTTTCTTTTAACCGTCGGGCTGTCTCAGACCCGCCCACAGCGCGAATAAATTGCTTTTAATAATTTGCAATTTGTTTTTGTATTGGGTAAAGTTGTCGCAACACAACGATGGGTCGTTCGGGTCATTGTGACCCGAAGGCAGCACATGGGTTAAAAGACGCTGGGAGACAAACCATTAAAGGATAACAGTTAAGAATGAGGGATACCGATAAGTGACTAGGGAAGTCACTTTAGGAAAATCAAGTTAACGCTCTTGAATACATACCTACAGATGTTTCGATTTCAATTTGAACTCTGTGGGAGCAGTCTGCGGAGCTCGTGCAGAGGGTAAAAGAGTATGTTTGTTTCAATGTCTTTTGTCATCCCTTCGTACCACACAGGGCGGTACTCTTACCCAGTATGACGGCAAGCTGAGACTCCTTGAGATCTCCCAGGTGCCCAAGGCCCACGTGGACGAGTTCAAATCGGTCACTAAGTTCAAGATCTTCAACACCAACAACCTGTGGATCTCACTGAATGCCATCAAGAGGCTGCACGAGCAGAACGCCATGGACATGGAGATCATCGTCAACCCCAAGGTGAGAGGGGACGAATATATTTGAGTCTTTTCAACAACCGCAGTGGCAAAGACTGACGATAGATGTTAGTTTAAATACAGTGAAGTAAAATCCTGTTGTTTCTTGTTCCATTGTATTCCATTGCAACAAAGAGGTAATTCTAGCATATCTCAGTTAGCCCAGATGCCCATTAACTTCATTGCGCTTACATCACACGTCTGACTAGCCCTCCAAAAAAACTGTGATATGACGGCATCCTCCTGTTCAGACACTAGACGGAGGCCTGAATGTGATCCAGCTGGAGACTGCCGTTGGCGCCGCCATCAAGAGCTTCGACAACGCCCTGGGCGTCAACGTGCCCCGCAGCCGTTTCCTGCCCGTCAAGACCTCCTCCGACCTGCTCCTGGTCATGTCCAACCTCTACAGCCTCGATGCCGGCTCGCTCACCATGAGCAAGAAGAGAGAGTTCCCCAGCACGCCCCACGTCAAACTGGGCAGCTCCTTCACCAAGGTAGCCTTCGCTACGGGTACCCGGATATGGGTTGCGCACAGTAATCGGTCGTGTGCAAGTTTCGATGTTTACTTTGTTATTTTATGCTTGTAGGTCCACGACTACCTGACCAGATTTGAGAGCATCCCTGACATGCTGGAACTGGACCATCTCACAGTGTCGGGAGACGTCACCTTTGGAAAGCAAGTCTCTCTCAAGGTAAAGATTGTCTCCCGGTTCACCGTGAGAAAGGTGGGATATATCTGTGTAAAACTGTGATAGTGTCGTCATTTACAAAACCAACTTATTGAATGTCTTTAACTCTCACAGGGCACGGTTATAATCATTGCCAATCATGGAGATAGGATTGATATTCCTGCCGGAGCATTGCTGGAAAACAAGATTGTATCTGGCAACCTGCGCATCCTTGATCACTGAGGTCTTCAGAACCTTTTCACACACACACACACACACACAAGACTCATGGCTAAGGACAAGCTTGTTTGTAACAAATGCAAGGACTGTTACAGAAAGAGACCTACAGATTTGAAAGAATTATCAGTGTTTGACACAATTATCCTACAGTCTTGGCCCATTAAAGGGGACTGGTTCTTGCTCTCTAATGCTGTGATTGGGTACAACATCACACGCAACACTTCTAAGGCTGTTACATGGTTGTGTGATTCAGTTCTGAGCTTCAAAGTTTTACTCACCACTTTGTCTCCAATTATAATAAAAGTGAATTTGATTCATTTTAATATTCTGTATTTGTAATCCTACATTTTTAAGCGCGCCTCAACAACATAATACATGTACTTCAAAATGAATGACGCTAGAAACAATGTATATTCTGGATATGGTAATTATGTTGTGTTAGTGGTTAGGCGATCATGTGCCTAATTCTGAACAGGTGCAATCTAATTGCATGTGTGAGGGCAAGCTGGACTTCGAAAGACCCTCTTCAGATTAAACATTTGGTATGTATCATTGCTTTTATTTGAAGCAAAAAATTTGTCCATCTTCAGTGGAACACATTCTTGCTTGTCTTGCGGAACAGAATGTAAGCAGTCATCTATATTTTGTTGAAATGTAGATCGTCCAGGCATTTTTTCAAATTAAGTAATTAGCAAAGGCTACTCAATTGAGAAACTGCACTACTTGCAAACTGATTAAAATAGTCAAACATGAAGTCAAATATTGTGAAAGTGCACCTTATCAAGCTTGATGAGTTGTAAATTATAATTTACTGAAGGACATTTAGATCAGTGTTGTTTTTACAGGTTACGAAAACTCCAGAAGCTTTACAGTCAATCATTGATCATTGACAATGATTAGTGGTCAGATTACTGGTCTTATTGGAATTGGGCAATGTTGTAAAATGCAGTCATTGCGCCTATTTTGTAAATAGATCACTCCCATCAGTTGAACCTTCATAACCCTGTTAACTGGCCGCATGTTGAAATTTGGCGATGACACATTGATATTAAACTCATGTTACCAATGTAGCAAACCGATCATGTATGAAGCCATACTACTATCAGACTGGACAGTTTTAAGTAAAACCATAGCCTATAGTTTATGTAAAATTATCTGTGGTAACTTAATCCTGTGAGAACTGTTCTTCCCCTATGTGGTCTTTAGGGTTTGTAAGTTGCCTCAAAGGGAAAACAAATGGCCTCAGCCCAAATTTCTTGCACAAACAAGGCTACTATTACCTGTTACAGCTGCACTGTAGCTATATACTGTAGGCCTACTTAACTTACCAATGTTCCACCGTGTTCTAAAATATGAGGCAGGCTAAAGCTTGTCAGCTATGGAATAAGTTCAGACAACAGATGGACAAGAACCACCGCTGAGAAAATAGGCCAATCCTAAAGTAGTTCCATGTTTCATATTTTATTCAGAAATGATTCTGGGATTCAAGACATTTGTAGTTCTCAGGCATGCTCTCAGAATTGTTTGCAACTCGCTTTGTAATGCATCTCTTACCGGAGCAGCAATGAGGGCCCACCAGTCATTCACACTTTCTCACGCACGCACACAGGAACATTAGGCACTCAAAACAAACAGTACACTGTTGTAAAGAAGTCAGATGTGTAGTCTTTGATATTTATCAAAAGTAGGCACTTTTGAAGAAGACAGCAGTTAGTTGGTGGTGCTTTTTTTTTGATACCCTTGGATCCTCTTGCATGAGGTGTCAATGCTAACACAGTGCAGGGGCAGGCAGTTCAGAAAACAGGATACTATTTGGGATGGAGCTTTGCTACTTAGAAAAGACGAACCAAAAAGTCCATGCATACAATTAACATTAAGGAATCACTATTGTTGTCACTTGAATACAAATTCAATTTATAGAATTCACAGCCAATTTTCATGCTTGATGTAGCTCAAGCATCCAGCTTTGTCGGAGTTATACTGTGTATATATATTATATTTTGAATTGTTCATGATGACTAATTCAATTATTTAATCAAGAGCGACTGCTTGATTTGCTGTGAATTGAGCAATTAAGTGGAAAGATCAATGTAAATCAACTAAGGACAGGTACTTTAAGAGATACTTAGTCAACTTTGATAATATGCTACTTTCTCTAAAGCGATTAAGTAGTGAGAGCCTTGTCAAGTAGAATCTTGACTACAACCATTTTAAAATGAGTCTTTCTATTCACACGTCTGAATCCCATTTAAGGAGTGGCCACGTATTTCATTTTTGTTGCCGAGTGCTACAAGGACATCCGCAGTTTACTGCTGTTGACAAAAAAATTAAAAAGAAATCTGGTGAGTGTCTTGCCAGCTTCCCCATTGACAGTAAATCATAATTTATTCATCTGTAATAATAAATCATCTAGTTGGATTGCACACAGTGAGATGAGGTGACAGCAGTTTAAAAGGAGGCACTGATGCATCCCAGGTCTCTCAGCCCCAGAGACAGTCTGCGAGGAGCCCACAAGCTGTGCACATCTCTGGCTTTGGTCCCACAACGTCGCAGGGCGGTCTAGTTCTAGTTCTGCTAGTTCTCCCTGTCCCCCACCCACCCACCCACCTCACCCACCCCCAGACAGCGCCCTCTACAGGTGGCCTGCAGCCAGTGAGGTCCGTGGTCCTAAGGCAGGCGAGGATGACCAGGAGGGTGAGCTACTGGTACAGATTCTTTTCGCCTGAGGAGCTGTGTCCCTCCAAGGTGGGCGTGGTGGTGGTGGTTGGGGCGGGTTCATCATGTCGCACGCGCGCGCGGCAGAAAGCCATCACCTCTTCTGTTCCCAGATCTCTGCCATGCTCAAGTCCAGCTTCTCGAGTGTCCTCAGGGCCTGAACGTTCTCTGTGTAAAAGGCGATGTCCACGCCCACCAGCCTAGAGGAGGGGGAGACAGCGGGCGCTCAGTATGGTCGTTCAATGTCTGACGACAAAGCAAGATCACGAGATCTTGCTTTGTCTCGAGAAAGTATGTCTTCGATAAGACATGAATTACACTTAAACCTTTTGGCCCTAGTATGGAGGAGTCACTTGACAAGCACAGTGACCCCCCTTCCTCGCAAGTCTTACAATAACAGTACTCACCCCTGTTGTGGACCACCGTCGTTCACCACCCCGAGGCGAGCCAGCTGCCGCTTGAGGTGCATTTTAAAACTGGCGTTGATCCTCAGGAACAACATCTGTGCAAAGCAGACGCGCAAGTGATTAGGCGTTGCGGCGTTGCGTGTCGAACGCTTTTCCCCTACAGAGGGTACGACGCGGCGAATCTCCACTACCTGTGTTTGTTCCTCGGGCAGAAGCTCATAGATGGCCTCGTGCATTTTGGCCATTTGTTTGCAGACGTTGCGAAAGCAAACAGACGGCATGGGGGCCTTGACTTCATACTGTCAGGAGATAAAAAGGTCAATATTCATACCGACAAACATGTAAAGTCAACGGTAAATATGCCGATATCACAATGGTCCGGTGAGTAGAACAGTGTATAGATTTCAATATCACTATTGATATATATCAGCTGAACCTCGCCAAAACAGAACTTCTCATCATCCCGGCTAAACCCTCCATCTCCCACAATCTCTCAATCACCCTGGGATCTGCGACGGTGACCCCTTCATCCTCTGCCAGGAACCTTGGGGTTACCATGGACGACGAGCTCTCCCTCACGCCCCACATTGCTGCAGTCTCCCGGTCGTGTAGATTCACCCTCTACAACATCCGGAAGATCAGGAGATACCTGTCTGAGCACTCCACCCAGCTGCTAGTCCAAGCACTTGTCCTCTCCAAGTTGGACTATTGCAACTCGCTGCTCGCTGGTCTCCCAGCATGTGCAACCCACCCTCTTCAGAGGATTCAGAACGCAGCGGCCCGCCTGGTCTACAATCTACCCAGACGCTCCCATGTTACCCCACTCCTCATCTCTCTCCACTGGCTACCTATCATGGCCCGTATCAGATTCAAGACCCTGGTACTGACCTTCCGAGCAGTGAACGGGACTGCACCCGTCTACATCAAGTCTCTCCTGCAGCCTTACACCCCCACCCGTCACCTACGGTCTTCTTCAGACAACCGCCTGATGGTCCCACCGCTCAAGACCGCCCGGTCCCAACACAAGCTCTTCTCCTGTCTGGCCCCCCAGTGGTGGAATCAACTCCCCACCTCCATCAGAGACACTGACTGTCTCTCCACCTTCAAGAAAAGGCTCAAGACGCACTTGTTCCGGGAGTACAACGGTACTTAGGAACTTAGTTGTTGTACTTAGGAGTTTCCTCAAGGATCACAATGACTCTTGCTTAGAGACTTGTTGCTCTTGTGGTTAGTGGTAACTGATTTAAATTTTTGTACTCGCTGTGATATATTGTTTTTATTATTGTTGCTTGCTCTTTCCACAGGTACACTTGCACTTATAGCGGTTCATGTTGTTTAATTGTAACTTGTTTAACTACATGCTCTTATGGTTCTTCCCTTTGGCACTTACTTTGGTTGTTCACAATGTGTGCTTCATGTTTTGGCTACTCGCAATGTTTTTGTGGCTATCTTGTTGTTATGATCAGTGAGCTATGCACTTTGTAAAGCTCTCTCTTGGAAGTCGCTTTGGATAAAAGCGTCTGCTAAATGAATACATGTAAATGTGATATCATATCACAATATTAATAGTGTCAATATCACAATAGTCCACGTAGCACAGTGTCTTAACTTACCCTTGATAGCACCTTCTCAAACAAGCTATCCATGATTGCCACCAGCTTGGCAGAGATCTCTGCTATGTGATCGTTGTAATCCTGCCCGAAAGAGTAAAACAACCATTCAATTTCAGACCGAAGATACACTCCCTGAAATCCCAGACCTCTCCCACCTAACCAGGCTGGCGTGTTTCCTGGCTGTTGGGACTGCAGCCCCACCTTGGTGATGTGGTCGAAGTGCCTGAGGACGCTGTACTGTTTGGGCTGCAGCTTGGTTTCGAAGTGGGCTCTGATGACTGGAATGTAGTGGACCACCAGCTGCAGGCAGCGGGATGCCAGTGCTGAGGAGAGACGCACACAGGAGGGACTTAAACCTAAGGCCTAAGAAGTGGGGTGCTACCACTGTCAAAGTTCAGGGTCAGTGTTTATCCATGTGTCTAGGCACTGAGCCGGCTGGTGTTGCCAGCCTGATCGAATAACTTGCTCATTTGCAGACCTAGGTGATTTGAAATGGACTCACTCGGTGGGTGGAACAAACACATGATCAGAATCTCTGCTTTCTGAATCGGAAGATTCTTTTTTGTTGCAGCTCTGGTGTGGATGCTCCTCAGCTTGGCCGCTACTGTAACCGTCCTTCGGAATCTGCACTCACATGTATTGTATTGTGTGTGGGTGTGTGGCGGTGATAACACAGTACAGCGTGTGGGTTCCTTACCCAGGTTTTTAGTGGTGATCGTCTTGAGCCCCACCACCTGCAGCGCTCCCGCCCCCAGGACCAGCTGGCAGCTCCGGGAGTTGAAGTGCTGCCACAGACGGCAAACCACCGCAGTCAGCACTCTCATTGCGGCTACGTCATGCTACATTATTTTCGTGGTGGACTTGACAACCGTGGCTTACAGACAGGCCTGCAGCCCGTGGTCGAGTGGCATCTCACCTTTAGGAGATCTGAGAGACGGGTTAGCATATCTGTGGCGATGGAAGGGATGTCGTTGACGCACTGACAGTACTCCAGAAAGATCCGGATCAGCAGCAACACAGTCCTGGGGGGGCGGGCAGAGGTCAAAAGAGACTTAGAGGAACATGACCGTTAAAAACAGCAATGATCATGACTTTTCCGTCGGCCGATTGCAAATAAGTCGAGTCCCAGCTACAGACGGACTCACCCAACGACGGCATACTTCTGACCGTCAATGTGTAAGTATTCACTTGGCTTCCTGTCTTCTGAGGCTGGGGAGGGCGAGGACACAGATTAAAAGCTAGTTTGGTCGTTTTCCCGCTCTGATCGCTTCAAACCCCCCCTTCCAAGCCAGACTGGAAGCCAGTATGACGCGACAGGGACTCCACGCGTACCTATGGGCTTGCGCTCCGGTAGTGTTATCCTGCCGTCGGAGATGGAGTTCACCAGGTCCTGGAACTCTGCCGGGACCTCGGCCTGCTTCCACCTCTCGTTATCCAGCAGCAGACTGAGAATGACACACACACAGTGAGCTTAGTGCAGAAGCCAAAGCGGTTTTCTGGTCCCGTTCCTCCGCGGTCGTAAACCTTCCATCACCTGAGCTTGGTCTTGCGCTCCTCGTGGAAGCGGTGGACGAAGCGGTTGGCCTGACTCTGCAGCGCGCCGCGCAAGGACATGCTGCGCCGGCAGCACAGCTCCTCCGTGTCCCTCACGAAGCCCTCCACCGCCCGGGACAGGCACACAAACTCGGCCGAGCTCAGGCGCTCCAGAGAGCCGTCCTAGAGAGAGAGAGAGATAGAGAGAGAGGGGGGGGGGGAGAGAAAGAGGAAGGAAGGAGAGAGAGATGGGACGGAAGGTGCAGACTAAACACTTGAGTGCTTCAAAACTAAGTCAACAAAAACATGTTTTTGAGAATTATCTGCAGCTGAGAGCAAGTTTACGCCTGTCCATCTGATTTACAAAGCAAATGGTGTGGAAACCTGACTCTTTCCTGACCACTGAATGAAAAACTATTTTCCAAGCAGGACAATTAGGGATTGGAACCGACCCTAAAACACGGTCAAAGACTCAGCTGACGGTAGGTCAAAGTGCACTGGCCCGTGCTGGATGTGTGTTTGTACCGTCCCCAGTGGTAAGACCTACCTTGGCTCTGGCCATGAGGACCTTGACACAGCGGTCGTGGCTGACGTCGGAGGCGGTGTAGAGCAGTTCCTGGATGTTATTGGCTATCCTGCCTAGCTCCAGGTCTGTAGGCATCATCTCCTCGTTAGACCTGGAAGGTGAGGGAAGACGATCATGTTTAAGTAGGCTAAAGAATAAAAAGACAGACATTTTCTGGCAGTGAGTATACAAAGCATTCAGGTTAAATACTAAATAATGTTGACCTTGGAACATGCGTTACAGGGACCATTAGTGTGGTCAAATCAGTGTAAGTCAGGTCAGTGGCACTGCAACTTGAGTGTTTGAGTAGACCTACGTGACTCCAGCACCCCCTCCTGGAGGGTAGCTGGGATCCCTGCTGGAGGAGGACTCTGTGGTCCCAGAGGCCGAGTCACTACCGCACGCATCCGGACGAGAGTGGCCCTGCTGGGACCTGGGCCCCACGGCGGAGCTCTGCTCCTGGGACCTGGGCCCCACAGCGGAGCTCTGCTCCTGGCCCACGGTGGCCGGCGACTGCTGGGCGTGGTTGAGGGCGTCGCTGATGAACATGCCCTCGTGGGTGAGGTAGGCCAGCTCCGCCTCCCCCGGAAGGAGCTGCCCCGGGGCCTCCGCCGTCCCCCCCGCCCCCCTTTCCAGCAGACGGCTCTTCTGATTACTGTCCAGCACCTCCAGGACCACGTTCCTGATCACACTCAGCGTCGCCTGCCAGCCAACACACAGGGGACACATCACTAGGTTCAAATAGATGCAAAAGACTAGCACAAATTCAGTATTAGTTACATATTTAAGATGATTTTATGATCGGTGGAGCCATTTGTGTGTCACACTGCATTCCTGACGGGTCACTTGCAGGCTATCGGAATGAAATAAAGTGGATGTGCACCTTGATTCTTTTCAAGAAGAGGATGAAGTTCTCAAAAACGCTCTGCAGCAACTCAAACCACTGAGGGAACGTCATGAGGCGCATCTGGTCAGCCAGCCTGGGGAAAACCAGCGCGTTCACACGTTACAAATTCACAAAAGGTTTTCCTGAGCACATGCATGGAAGCCGTAACACTATCAAGTCTAACCACTCTGCACAATGGGAGAGTGACAAACGAAAGCCATTCCAGCTCGTTTTCTTTTTCCACCCGTAAAAAAAATCTAAAGGTTTTACTTTCCTTTAGGGAGGATTTTTCAGAAATGGTATGCCATTGTTCGGTCACACCTTAAGAGTCTGAGTGGAGCCATTTCTTACAGCTTGTGCATTCATGAAAATAGTAAGGGACGCCAAGGGTCAAATGTTTGTACTCACTTGTTGACAATTTCAGAGTCAATTTCTTCAATATGAGACACTGAGTCGATAACACACTGTGAAATTAGAGGGTAGGCGTTTGAAACACTGCTCAAATAATGTTTTCAATAAAAATAATAGCTACGCAATACACTTTCTACTGTTTACGTTCCGTAATTTTCCATATGTGAAGCCAAAATGTCGTAGAACAAGTTGTGCTTTCTCACCTGAGTGACAATGCTCTTGGCTGCCAGTATCATCTCTTCGCTGTATATGTCAAGAAAATCCAGCTTCCGCTGCCTCAGCAAGCCAAATACCAGAGATTCCAGCCTGTCCTGTATCAGTACCGTGAGCACAGACAAAAACACACACACACAGACAAAAAGATTAGTTGTGAATACTGCAACATCTGCTAAATTAAATAGCTGAAGTGGGTTAGAAAAAGCCATAAGGAACGATTCTACTAGTAATTTGGGCAAGATCTTGGAGTAACTTTGTGGTTGAATCCATTTTAAACAATCAAGTGCAATTTGGAAATTAGTTGATCGATACATTGATTTCTCCACTAAATTATTTCTAATGGCAACCATGAATCATCCGTCATCGTTTGGAACTCATGGATTTACTCCTAAACTCCAAGGCGACTGTTTCAACGACCCACCTTTACAGAGACAACGTTTTTGTTTTGCACCTGTGACAAACACAACATCCTTTTGGTGCTTTGACAACGGCCACTTGTTCACGTTTAAAAAGGTTGAAACAAAAATGTTGAATTGCAAGGGCAGCGCAACTCCATCTTGGCTCATGCGCGTCCGATCTAGAGCACAGTCAGGGCGTCGGCGTACCTTCTCCAGGACTTGTCCCTCCTCCTCCAGGCTGCGGCTAAGGTCACTCCTGGAGTACATGCTGAAGTCCTCGATCATCATCTTGTCAATCAGCTTCTCCAGTTCACACAGCTGGGAGCCCAGGTGTCTGTGTGTGTGTGTAGGGAGGGGGTTAGAACATACATTAGAGAGAGTAGAAGGGACACTAGCAACGCAGACAGAAATGCAGACAAGAAGACAACCGAAAGGAACTCCACCTTCAGGTCAATACCAAACACATCCAACTCCTGTTGAAATGTGGCCAAGTGAGGGGGGCTGGAACTTGGCACACTTAAATGAAGCTTAAAAGATGCTGTCGTATTGAAATATCCGTCATAGTAGTCAGACAAAAACAAATAACTGTAGGTGTCGATCCATGTCTGAACTCCCCCTACGGAGATGACCCTATTGCAGAATGACCCTGACGGGGGCCTGTCAATTCTCCCCCCAGGCCCCAGCCCCAAGCCCCTCCCCCAGCCCCTCCCCCAGCCCCAAGCCCCTCCCCCAGCCCCTCCCCCAGGCGACCGACCTGAAGCTGTGGATCCCCTGCAGCTCCTGCTGCAGGACCTCCTTGGTGGTGGCGATGAGCTCCAGGGCCCCCACAAACTCCGAGGTGGACAGCAGCAGCTGCACGGTGGGCTGGGTCTGGTGCACGGCGGCCATCAGCTTCAGCTTGTTGTGCAGCCTGACGTGGTTGGCCCGGGAGAGCGCCTGGCGCAGGGCGCTCAGCGGGCCCTGGCACATGAGGCGGTGGACGGCGGCAGTGCGCTGGCGGAGCGCCGCCGCCGAGCGCTGCGTCTCCTGCAGGCGGTCCTGCAGCTCGTGCTGGGAGGACATGGCGTGGAAGAAGGCTTCCGAGCGCAGCGAGATCTGGCGCGCGATGCTCACCTCGACCACGTCCAGGTAGTGGCTCAGCTGGAAGGGAAAGGGGAGGAAGAGAGAGAGAGAGAGAGAGAGAGAGAGAGAGAGAGAGAGAGAGAGAGAGAGACAGATTGTGAGTGAGTCAGTCAGTGAGTGAATGTGAATGAGAGATAATGAGAGGGGACAAAGGGACACAAGACAGGCGATAGGAGGAGCGAAATTCACATCAGAACTGTTCAGCAGCTCTGTACAACCTCGGATAAGTCCTCCAACATGGCTGCATGTTCTACACCAGATACTATGGTGTACATATAACATCAATGGGCCTTTCGGTTATGAAACTCGTTTCCCAGAAGGCGAGATAAGCAAGTCCACCTTTTCCTGAAGTAACCGCGACGACGCCATGTCGCGGCTGTTCTTCCCGCCGGCACTGTTGAAGTGCGACCACGGCAGGACGGCGTTGAAGGTCGAGGGGTCGCCCAGCGCAAAATCGGGCTTCATGAAGATCTGGGGTTCACCGAGGCATTGTGGGTAAATAATACAGAAACGGAATGACATCACATGACACATCGTGAACGAGTAATGAGTGAAAAGCCATTTTGGAAGGCATCAATCACGTTATTATTCAAGGACCGTTCATTAAGGTCCTTGAGGTCAAAACCTTGCTGCAAAACCTTGCTGCAGATACAGACTAAATCACATAATCTAAGGGCGTAGCTGCCGATGTAAAGGGCGAGATATCCGTCATTTTCCCAAATCAAACAAGCGGTGAGGCGCAGGGTTGGCGAAAGGTCTGGCAAATGTTGACATTGAATGTGACAAAAGGGACATTTACCTTAGGAACTTGCTCCAGCTCCGTTCTTGATTTGTCTACAGGGTGGAAGGGGGGGAGGGGGGTTGTTGAATCAAGTCATTTCATTGCATGGGACAAAACCTGATACCATGCAGACAGCCATGACTCAGCATACGAGCAGAGATGGATTTTGTGGTGTGTTGGTGCGGCAGGGGCAGAGGTTGTTCAATACGCTGTTCAATAATGCATACCATGGTTGTTTGTGACGCTCGGGACTGCGTCAACGTCATCCTTGTTGGGACAGATGTTCCTGCATCGCTCATGGATTTTTTCCCTCTAAAGATTGGTCAAGATACAAAACAGTGGTTCACTTACGAGTGTGCCGTCAAAATAACAAACTATGAAATGCATTCTACATGTCATGAAAACCACAACGTTAATCTCAGGTTTTCAAAAAATATCAAAAACATAAGCTAACCAAGAAGGGAAGAATCCTGGCTTGAATAGTACAACGGTGAAAATTCCACGCATTTTCAACAGCAGTTACATTACAAGTCAATCTGTTGAGCAACGGATACCTGACTAGGCTGGACCGGTTCTGTCAAATCTACTGAATAATTAAACCTGCTGGCCTGTTACCTGAGCCGTTTCCTGAAGGTAGGGGCCAAAGTGCTCCTTGGTGATGTTGGGGAGGTAGAAGGAGGGCATGACCTCGGTCTCTGCAAAGTCCAGGCCCCATGTTTTGGTGAAGAAGTCGGACTCCCTCTTGGTCAACCGAGGGTCGTTTAGGGCGGCGGGGAGGTTGACCTTAGAGTTGTACACTGTCCAGCGGTCGTGCTCTGCCACCACCGACGGGCCCTCACACAGCCCCCGGGCCTCACCTGCAAGAGCATGTGGGACATTCAAACATTTAAATTCAAATTCAAAACTTTATTGTCCTTCCCCATAGGGGTAGAAATGTGTCTTTAGACAGAGGCTCAAAGAAACAATACAAAACAAAGGTGAGCAACAATAATACATATTCTTTTATTTTATTTTATACAATGACGTAAGCGTCATGATAATCCACAACTGTTAACACACAGTACAGTAAATAACCCTTTTCTTCTCCACAAAAGCTGCTATTATATGGAAAGTTAAGTCAACAGACTTCACGTAAGATTCCCGGCTTGCTGGGCCAGTTTTCAGAGGTAACATTCTTGAAAGCAAGTGTAAAACATAGCTTGGTCCACCCCACCTACCCGTGGGCTCCTTGGGGCACACATCTGGGAGGGAGCGGACGGGCCGGTAGTGTCGCGAGGAGGGCTCCTTGTCCTTGCGGTAAATCCCGTCGTTGCCGCCACCGCCGCGGGGATGAGGCACTGGGGAGGAGCTGTGACTGGAGGCCATGTCATTGGGGCACCACTCCAGGGAGGCTAGCCGAGTGGTTGAGAGGGGTCGAGTCAACGACAAAAGCAAGGATTTCAGACCACACTTGGATGTTTACGTAAACACAACACTAGAATTAGGCTAGCTTTTAAAAAGATCCTTGCCCACTGCTAGAATCCAAAGATATTTTGTGGTAGGACAGATTTAAACGGCTTGTTTCTCAAGTTAGCGTTTGATCAATGTATGCATACACCCAGTTGAAGTTGAAGACTTCAGACTAGAGGAAACTGAAAAAGAAGACACAAAGAGGTTCCTTCTGCTGCGTTCACTTGTCACAAACACTTTTGACAACGGAAGTGAAAGTGGCAAAAACATGTTTCATCAGTGCCTGGATAGGACACTAACACAGCTGTTTGTGTTAGTGTCTTAGAAGATTAGATGTTATCTCGCTGTGTGCAGTACACAGTTTTGGGGACATTTACCTTGCCATTCGACAAGTTATTTTCCTGACAATTCAAACAAGGACTGTGGTTGCATTTCTGAAACACACATGGCCAAAAGACTGATCTGACTAAACAGTGCTGCAATTTAACTAAAACTATGATAAGCCTTAGTGTAGGAGTGAAGACCCTCAGTCTGTTGTGTAATCAGTTTGAGGATTAGGATGGTTGGATGGGTGGGCGGGCACCTTCTAAACATAGATCGAAATGGTACATAGTTAGGCAAAGGTCCATGCAATTGATCTGTTGATCAATGCTTTGTTGGAAAACTACCGAGCGTAGCAAGTCGACGAGTACACCATCATCACATCATAACCAAAGCTAGTTAGCTAAGTTAACTACCGTTACTACAAGTGCAGCTACCTTTAGCCTACTGTACTGTCAGTCCCAACCCAGGCAGTAATGTTGGGGTTGATGCAAAAGCACAAGGGATTATGCCACCAATCTTCTTCATAGTACAGACAGACAGTAGACAGTAACTACCCGTCAACGTTTTTCTAACTGGCAACCTACGCTAACAATACTAGCTCTAGCTAACGCAAACTCGAGGATCACTTCAATACGCGTTTGATGTAGCCTAGCAGTATTGTTATTAGCCAGCAAACAATTACCTAACCTAGGTAAACTTGCAGTACGCGGCCTACACCAGCTGGTTACACGTAGACTGATTGACGCTAATGATGCTAACCTCAAGCCATTGACAGCTACCAAAACAGAAACTGCAGCAGTGATAGCTCCGGCCTCTTCACCAGACCAACATATCAAGTCAAATCGTATGTATATAGTACCTGTTGTTTGAAACACAGGAGTTCTCGATACTCCAATCCACCATCACGGTAACATTGTGAACGAACAAGCAACAAAAATCTATCAAGCCACCGGTTCCATGCCCATAATGCACAGCGCAGGCCTTCTTCCTTGCGGTTGTCCCTGCCTATCGTGACCAATCTAAATTACCACTGCCCTCTACTGGCAAGAGCCACATTCATTGTCCTAAAAATACTTCATCTCGACCTACGGTCCACATGAATATGATACTCTTTAGGCTGAAGACTTCACCAAATACCTTTTCATTGACCTTTTAGCACAATTTAATAAATAAGGACAAAACTAACACTCGTACAAATGTGAACAATTGAAAAAAACTTTTATTATTTCCAGTTGGTACACAATCCTGCTCAACAGCTGCAATAGTAGGCTGTTTCAATACTCAACATCCTGCATCAAGGTATCTGGGTGTGAAGATGGTAAAGCATGATTAAAATGGAAAAAAGATACAAATATAAATGCAAGTTGGTCAAAAAACACTCATGATACAGCTGAATAGCTTAAAGTAAGCTTCATTAAAATAAAGGTGACAGTTTAGATAAAAAATGTGGACACATAAATACTGTACATCAGCTCTGAACAGCGGCACAAATGGATAATTTAATATTTCTTCTCATTTATAAGTGTAATCATTATCATTAAGTTTAACTCCACTTTCACCTATGACACACCACTCCTTCAAACGTGAATAAAATACCTGGATGGCAAGCCTATGTTACTTTAATTTGAATAACATTCTCTGTATGTGTAGGCTATGCACAGTAGTACATTCTGATGTAAAGATACTTTGTTGAAATTCATGTAAAACAGGAGACATCAAGCACTTTCATGTCTCAACCCCAAAAATGTATTACTTATGTGAAACATTTTCATTATCATTCACCAATATCACTTCAAAAACTAGCAGCTAGCATTACAAAGTAGCCTAGTCTCTGCTCTAACTGGAAATACACTAACAAACATCAAGTCCCACAATCATCCTCAGACTGTATTGCTAATTACGTTTTCCTCAGAATTGAGCCTGTATAGTACTGTAGCTTTCTGTATTGTTATAATGTTGTGAAAATATAGTTATACTGTATTCAAACATGTAACAGCACTGCTGGAAAGGTCACTTCATTTGTAAGTAGAAGCCAAAAAATATTCCAAAGCTCTCCAAAATATTTTAAGTTAAGAAAATTCGGAAATTTCAAAGCTTGTGGTGGTTTCCACCAATAGCTTGGTTAGGGAGTCAAATCACAGCCTTGAAGTATATGGGGTTTCCAGTCGTCTAGTCCAGGGGCCCTTGGAAGATGAGTCTGATGTAACCGCTCTCTCCAGCCAGCTGCTGCACGCAGAATGGACAGGCAGCGTGGAAGGTGTGTGTGCCGTGCGGCAGCGGGATCTGGCTCCAGAAGCTTGCCGTCTTCTCCGAGCACACGTGGCCACAGGGGCTGAAGGCATGAGTGGGCGGTGCAGCGTCCAAGTAGAAAGCCGCCTCGCAGCCTAACCAGAGGGGCACGTAGGGGCCTTTTGTCCTGCACATGGGGCACTCGCGCTCCCGACCCTCCTCCGCCTCCTCCTCCTCGGCGTCGCGGTGGCCGCCCCACCCGTGGTAGCCGTGGACGTGGCCGCAGCGCAGGTAGGCCCATGGCTGCTTCTCGTCCAGGACCTCCTTGCGCCGCAGGCTGGGGAAGGCGAGCGTGTTGAACCCCACGGGGCACTGGGGGCGACCAGCGTTCAGCTCCTGGCGCAGAGCCTCCAGGTGTTTGACGGTGGGTGTGTGCGAGAGGCCCTCGGCCGTGCGCCACAGGAGGGTGGCGCCGCACAGGTCGATGAGGGAGCCGTCCACCAGCTCCTGGGATTCGCTGTCCACCTGAGGAAAATGATAAACAGACAGTCAGACCTTGAAACACCTGCAAGTCTATACTGACACCAGCTATGGAGCAGGGCGCTTCATTTCTGTCTCAGTAAAAACGACACAGTCCTGCAGATGGCAACGCTTAACACGTTCTTTCCCTTCCACTCACATCTTGCAATGGGGGATGGGAGCACGGGGGGAGGGGGAGAGGTAGAGAGGAGAAGAAAACTCCAGACTAACAGGTTCTCCATTCGGCTTCCTTATGTGGGAATGCTGTTCGTTTGGGGTGTGTGACGAACGCCGTAGTGGACCCCGCGGGGTTTTGTGCGAAAGGCCTTTGGTTTGTTGTCTTAGCCGTGTTTTACCCCAAGTTTTCATACAGCAGAGTGGAAGGCGCAGAGCTGCAATGATTAAACCCATTGACCTCAGCCGAACATCAAAATCCCCCCCCCCCTCCCTCCCTCCCTTTCTTATCTGCTGCCAGCGTTTCCTCCTTCTCTCGCTCCAGGGTGTCCCGGTTGGGTGTGGGTCTGTTCCTGTTCCTCTCATTTTGGGAAGAAACCACACTTCATCTACTGAACACTATGATATTTCCTTACATATCGCATACTACTGACAAATAAATGACCGAGTTGTTGAAGAGGCACAGATAGATGGACTCTACAAAGTCAATGGACAAAGTGAAGTGGTGTACAAGTTTGGACCCAAAATGAAGTTAAGTAATGGGGTTCCTTTGAAACATGGCTGAATATAACCCATCCAGACTGGCTCTCCCAAGCTCACTGTGTGGTCTCCAGTGAGGGGGAGGTGAGAGGGTGGGAACTAAAGCTCTGCAGTCTGAGTCTTCCAGGGTTATTACCGAGTGACACACCAGACCTATCATATAAATCATGAGGATTTCAGACATCACATTCTCTCATTTCTCTCTCTCTCTCCCCCCTCTCTCTCTGTCCTTCTCTCTCTCTCTCTCACACACACACACACACACACACATACACACAAATGCATCGTCTGAGAAACTTTATAGACCACCAGCATAGCCAAAACTCAAACCATACTACAACTCAAAATAATTGCTGAGTAATTTGCTGAAAATCCATTTCTGTTCATATTTCTCAGTTGTTATCCAATATCTATAAACATATTTAATTGACTTAAGTATCTGTATAGTCTAAAGTCAAGGGTAGTCCTGGGTCAGTTCCTATGTCCAAATACAGTCAAATACTTTGGTGCACTTGATTTGTCATGTGCGATTAAATCAATTCATGAGGCTCAAAAGCACCAGTCAAATCAAACACGCCTCAGCTACTTTCATATAACGGATCTCCGTCATTGAGCAGCTCTGGTAGAGGGAACACATAGTGTGTTTACATAGTGTCACTACTGTGTTCGCCAGCAAGTTAATGTGGAAACTCTTACGAGTTTCATTCAATTTCGTTCCATCTATTCAGCACAGCACTGCACCTTCCCATGGGAGCAGTTCAATGTCCTCCACTGGTAACAATGGAAACCTATAAGCTACCTAGTCAAGACTCATACAGTATGATAGCACAAGATTCAAAGTGTGTGTGCTTGAGGGCATGAGACAGATAATGGCTAAGACAACATCCAACTCTTTTTCACATGCATGGATTGCACACCCAAATATTAGTTGTGTGAATGTGTGTGTGTGCGTGCCAAAATGAGTTGTGTAAATGTGTGTTTGTACCGAAGAAACAGAATAGAGTGAAACACTCTGTAACCCTTTCTTATATACAGGCAATGCATGCAAACCCGAACACACACACGTTCGTTTGTGTGCATTTTGTGTGTGTGTCCAGCCACCCACCATCTTGCCCCGTTGCTGTGCAGATCTGGTCTCCCTCAGAGTGAACACGTTGCCACAGACGGAGATCTCTCGCCACAGGCCTGGTTTGGAGTCCTGCGTGAAGCCATGGCGCGGGTGCATCACTAGCACGCCATTGGTTGTCAGCCCATCCATCTGGCCTTCCTGCATCCTCCACTTAGCTGCCTTCTCCTGGAAGGACAAGTGAGATGTATATCAGCCAATTTGTGGAAGTTTTTTTTATCATTTCGGGGGCCCAAAAAAGCTCACAATTCTCTCAAGGGGAAAACATATCAAGCCACTCTAAATAAGCACCCACAACAAAGTTTGTTGCCTTTCAAATGCAACAAACCGAGGCGTTTTAAACGCAGTGCACGCAGGAACATCTGTCTCTCCCCTAGAAAGTCGCTCTCGAAAAGGAACGACATCTACGGCAACAAGCAGTTTCCACGTCGCTTCGCGTTCCTCACCCCCAGGAAGATGTTCTTGGACGAGTCGAAGCCCGCGGCGTAGATGCGCGCCGTGTACGGGGGGCTCCTCTGGCAGATGATGCGGCAGGCGAAGCGGGAGATGGTGCTCTGGACCGACTGGCTGTCGCCGTGGCTCTGGCCCCCAGGCACCGTATCTGTCACCACAAAGTCTATGGGGCTCTCCGTCGACCGCCCGATCTGAGAGACGGCAATGGAGGCTGTTAGTTAACGTTTGTCTCACTTAACTTGCGTTCCGTTTAGGATTGAAAGAAAATGTATTCTTTTTTTTTCTTTTTTTGGGGG
This sequence comes from Osmerus eperlanus, assembly GCF_963692335.1. Taxonomy (NCBI): domain Eukaryota; kingdom Metazoa; phylum Chordata; class Actinopteri; order Osmeriformes; family Osmeridae; genus Osmerus; species Osmerus eperlanus. The sequence continues at coordinate 6,412,739 of NC_085039.1, read as the reverse complement.
GGCCTTTTATAGATTTATTGGACAGAGGCAGCTAGAGATCGACAGGAGATGTATGGGAGAGAGAAAGGGGAAGACGTGCAGAAATGGCCCGAGTAGGAATCAATCCCAGATCGCTGCTTGCAGTGATCTGGGATCTGTGACCCAGTGATCTACCGGGCCGCCCCAAAGAAAATGTATTTCTGTTTATCCAGCTATCGGTTCTAGTATCTGCTTCTATCTAGCTGGATAAAAATATGTTCTTTCTGTTTTCTTCTGAAATGATAACCTGAGACCTACTGGTCCCAGTTTGTCATCTGAATTGTGAGAAACACAGAGCACATCGAATCTTCATTTTGCCCGTTGAATGACTTCAGTTTCTCATTCCTTAATTGACCTCATTGAAGGTTTCATTATTCGTGCTTTAACCTATCAAGACCTTTTATGTCAGGAATAATCAGGTACATGATTTTAGTACAAGGAAACAAGTGATGACTACTGGGGCAGGGCTATGAACTGGATAATGCCACAGCCAAAGCTTGCATGGGGTCCGACTCGGCTTGACTCTTGTCCTCCATAAGCCAAGTGAGCATATTCACTGCAGCATACGAATAATGTGTGTAAAAAAAGGGCGAAAAGCAGAGAGGCATAAAAATAATATAGAGGGAGCACAGATAGCAGTGGTGTTATGGACAGAATTGATTTAAAGTAATAGCTGGGAAAACTCTTAAGACTTGGAGACGGGATGGAGAAAGAGGAGAGCGAAAGATGTTCTATTGTTGTCATTGTGATCATTATTTCTTGGCTGTGTGGAAAGACTAATTATACACACAAGGCAAAATCAATTAAGGAATCCAGCATGGGGTATGTGTGAGTGTGTGTGTGTGTAGGTGTGTGTGTGTGTGTGTGTGTGTGTGTGTGTGAGAGAGAGAGAGAGAGAGAGAGAGAGAGAGAGAGAGAGAGAGAGAGAGAGAGAGAGAGAGAGAGAGAGAGAGAGAGAGAGAGAGAGAGAGAGAGAGAGAGAGAGAGAGAGAGAGTGTGAGTGTGGTGAGGTAGGAGACAGAGGGAGACTCAGGGTGGGGGAAGCTAAAAGACGAGATTCTGTGAGTGATGGTAAGTGTCTGACACCCATATGGTGTGCTAAACTGCTTGCTGGACCAGTTAAGGGAAGCCCCAGCTTAGGATCTAATTGGTTAGATCTGTTTGCCATAACTTCTGGCTGTGTGAGACAAAGCACATGCCTTTCCATAAGATGAGGTGATTTAGAATTAACAATCAATTCCAAAAATAAGGTACAAAACAAAAGAGACACCAACATGAATATAGTATTAAGGAGGTTAACACAGCAAGTGTAGTCCAAATATTCTGCAACACGAGTACAGAATGGAAGTACAGATTGAAGTCTATTTGCCTGAGAATGGGTTGACTCCAGTGACCAATCCCATAGACGTAGACTGTGCAGACCTTGTGGTCACTGAGGGCTCCACTGACCTGGAACATGTCCGTATTGCTGTCGTGAGTGTACTCCACCACCACTGTCTGAGCCCGGGACAGTGTGTAGGAGATGCTGTGCTGGTCCTTGTTGCTTATGGCCTGCAGAAACGCAGAGAAGAATATGTGTTAGGGAGCAAGGAATAGCTAAACAAGAGCTGGCGTGTGCGTGGGTGTATGAGCTTATGTGAAAAACTGATGACAGGCAGGGAGACAGTAAGAAAAATATGTATGTGTGTGACGATACTTAATAATTGTGTCGTTACGTTATGTATCCTTTATTTATTTATTTACGATTGAACACCTGGACCATCTTTCGTTTCAATGTTTTGTCACTGAACTACAGAGTTTATAATTGAGAAGGGTTGTCGAGTGCTTTCATGAAATGCTGTGTTATTGGGATTCACTTTGTTACCTTGGCTGCCTGAGGTGTGCAGCCTACGTGCACTGTGCTGGGTTTCACGCCATTGGCCTTTGGTCTCCGGCACAGAGAGAAACGGCTTTTACGCCTCCCTCTGTCCCCGTTGGGTAGAGAGCCATTGTACCTGAGGAGAAAAGATCAACCACACCTCTTAGTCAAGCTTCCATGCAGGCACAGATCCTCCTATCTTATTATATCATCCTATATTACATTTAGCTTTTTCATTTTTTATCCAAAGTTATGTCCAAAAGTGCATATAGAGTGCAGCTGATTTCCAAGGCAAGAACGTTATCTTTCAAATGTTTGAATAAAACGGATATTCGGATTACGTGAGGGTGTACATGTTTATATACAGCATAATCAATCCAAATATATAAAACAAAAAGCTGTAAGGATTCTGTGTCCAATTTAGGACAGACACATGCATGCTGCATTGCCGCAATTTAATCGTGAGCAAATTGTGACAAAAATTGGGAATGTTTCCAAAAATGGGTCTCTTTATCCCTGGTCTCTCACTGAAAGGATGAATCCCCTCATGGAATGGGGTCGCACTCACCATCAGCTTTGCATTTGTTTATATGCGGAGCTCCGTTTAAACAATGTCCAATCCTCTTACACCCAATCAGCATTTCTGGTAAGAGGTTATCTTTGGTCACCAACCCCTGCTGGCAACTGGCCATGTAAATATTTTTTTTTCTGAGTGGCTGACTGAGTAGGGATATGTCTGAAAACAAGTGCTTCCTGTGTTTCATAAAAGTATGCACCAGCCACCTACAGAGGCATACGGAGGTCTGGGAATTAACAGTTAACTGCTCTTGAGCCATTTTACACCCTAATTGGCATCTTTAAATCCAGAGCGAAAATAAAATAAAATTGCAGCTATTTAGTTTCCATGTACAGTAGAAACTTGGTTTCATAGACTGTATCAATCTGTTGTGGAATGCCTTTGTCAGAGTAAAAGAATACTTATAGCACCACAAGAGCCACAATTTAGCTAACAACCTCCCTCTGTACAGCAAACCAAACATTCTCGTTTGCTTGAATAAACATTCTAAAATCAGGACGTCAGCAGCAGTTGATTGTTTAGTCTCCCAGTGGTTAAGACTATATGCATTTAACTGGATTTAGATGGAGTGTTGCTCCACTTTTCAAAACTAATAAACACCAAGTCCCAAAATCAAATTATGTAAATCAGGCCAATGCTACTCTTTGCAGTACCACAACTCCTCTCACAATATGACGATCTGTAGAGCTTGTCAAGTCATTGATCATTCAATTTCAAAGAGCGGTTGGCACAGAAAGATAAAGGTGTTTTTCACTTTTTCGTTTTACACCAGAATCATGAACATTCCACTCATAAACGTATGAAAGGTCTTATCCTAAAGGTGTTCACAGTTTCTGTGTGTTTTCAGAGCTTTCATAAGCAACAAGAGGTTTTCAGTGTCACTTAAAGCCACCTAAATCAACACATTCAGAGAGGTTGCCTCTTTTGGATCTCACTCTTGCTTCCAGCTTGCATACTTAACTCCATGTGGAATTGATTTGCTCTTACCCCAGAACAATGAGCTCCCCATATTTGACTGGCACTTTGGTGGAGGCTGTCGTGGTGGAGATGTTTTCTTGGTCGGGGGAGAACATTGGTGCTGCTGTCGGAAGGAGGGCTCTCCCACAATGAACACGTCCTCGGTCTCCTCTCCTCACAGTCGAGTCATCCTGTCGCTTTTCACGCCACACTCTACCTGCAGACAAAACAGAACAGCAAATTGGTCCAAGGCAGACAGCAGACGCAACAAACATCTTCAACAAGTTTACGAAAAAGCTAGTCATTAAGGCTTCACTGATTCAACAGAAGCAACAAACTAATTGATTTTCAAACTGTGTGCGCTATGCACAAATCTGAGCCACAGACCCACTAGCTAACTCTTATGGTCACCAAACACCCATAGTTACTTTTTTTAAAGGACTGGTATCAGAAGCAACAGACTGCTAATACGGAGGAAGCAGATTGAGAGGAACAGGATGACATTCGAGTCTATCGCTGGAGGGTAAGCCTTTAGCCCTCGCATCTAGACAGGTTCACTACTCATCTTTAGTTCTGCAAGAGTTCAGAGAGCAAGCTCTCCACATTGTAGCGGGAAGTTTGTGAGGTGCAAACGTATGTTTCTCCCCTGTCATTTTCAGCCCAGAGATACTACAGGGCTGTCTTTGAATGTTGCTTTGCTTTGTGTGTGTGTGTGTGTGTGTGTGTGTGTGTGTGTGTGTGTGTATGCACAAGATACGCTCTAGCCAGTTATTACCAGTTATTTCTAACATACAAATCAGTGAGAAAGCCAGGTTAGTCAATGTTGATCAAACTTGTACACCATTCCTTAGTAAACAAAGGAAAACCAAACCAATGTGACCTTTGGTCAACCTTTGGTAGCCTTAAGCTGTGCAGCACGACAAGAGCTTGGAGGGGGTGGGGAGGGTAGTGTTAGTGTCAGCTCAAGGAACTGGTCAAGGTTTGATGTGCCCCCCGCTCCCCTGACCCCTGGTACTTGCTGACCCTGACCATACGCTCCTGCAGAACCAATCCCAATCCACTCATTGCCCTGCGGGAAAGCGCCGCTGGTTGACACATGTAACACAAACACACTCGAACATTGAAAGGCTTAAACACACTTGTATTTACAAAGAGGACACACAGCCTTCGTCCCTGCTTTGTTTTGGGCCTGGTGTGGAGTTCATGTGAGGGCCAAGCAAGGCAAACAGGCCAGTGGGGTTGGGTGAGTGTGTGGTAGCAGGAAGTGAAGTGCTAGTCAATTGTTGAAGGATTGTTTGCTACCTTAATTTTTCATGAGGAAAGGAAAAAGAAAAGGGGTATTGATGTTTAGGATAAAATGACCTGAAACTTGAAGGATGCTGAGACTAAACCTTAAGTAACACAATACTCAAGAGCTAAGACATCTCAGTGACTTATAAAAATGGCCAATGCCTAGACAGTTCCACAGAAAGTACCACGGAAATTCGATCGCCATCTGCCTAAATACTTTCCACAATCAGCTTCTTAATAGGTCTTGGTGGCCTCTCAGGGTCTGCTATGGCCTCAGGTCACCATGGAGATCTGGAGATTACTGTGAGCACAGCCGCCTGGCCTACAGACCAGACAGTTATCAGACAGCTATGGAGGTGTGGCCTACATAAATCGGCCTCAGGTGAACCAGCTTTCGTTATTTTGCCTTCTGCGGGCGAGGCTACGTCAAGATTAGCAAACCAACACGTATTTTGATTCAGGACAACATTTTAACAGTACAAAACATTACTCTCCAACCAGTGGCATTTGAAACTTATTGTTAAGCATTTTGGGATGTTATGTGTAAAAGACACTAAAACACTTTATCAACTCTTACAGCCAGCAAAGGCAAAGAGGAAAATATCTGAAAAGTGTCTACAAAGGTTTAAATAAACTGAAAAGGAAAGAGAACAACAGAGATGAAAGATCCCAAACAGCCTTGATTACAGGTCAAACTACTGCCAACAACTAACAATCGAGTCATTTCAGCAAAAGAGACCAAGAAACAGGCTTTCTTCCTCATTTCGTTATGACAGATCACCGTTTGAAGATGTGTCTGTTAGATTTAATCAGAAACCACCATCTGGTGGTAACTAACACCTTGGGTGTCTTCAGAAAGATATCCCACTTGAGTAAGACAATACTTGTCTGTGTGTTACAGATCTGTGGGTGTGTCTTAGAGTTCACTTTTTTTTTCTTTTTTTTTTGCCTGCTAATTATAAATGTTGGTGTGTGAAAGTAGTGTGAGAACTGAATAATTTGAGATGCAGGTGTAAAAGGTGAAAACATGCTAATTGAATGCGTCTTCCTGTGTAAGTAATGACATATTCAGTGTTGCATTCTACGTCATTAGTCTATTGCTTCTGAAATGCAGGCTGATTCAATATTGACCGATTTTCAATTCAGATGTTATTAGATGGCAAATACTTTCCAGTAGCTGACTTAATAGTAGGGTAAAGTTAGATAAAGGTCTAACCAATTATCTGATGCAAAAAGGTCCCAGACGGCAATAGGACTGAACAAAGAAAAAGAAAATGCCGGAAATGCGAATAAAAGAGTAAAGAAGGAAAAGCAATCCAATTCCTGGTCTTTCACTGGCCCTGCTCCTGGTCTCGTATATCTCTACGTCCCACACAGGATTGGTGAGGTCAGGCTCCTGGAGAACATTCTGGAAGTTCATGTCTTGGGTACTTCTCAAAGTCGCTCCACACGCTGGAAGCTTGGCACTGCCTATGGGCTGAACAGGGTACCATTTGCTTGGGGGAATAAGGACCAGGATGTTCCAGCTGAGAAGACGGCCATCTCATCGAAGGAGAGTGAGGGTTTCTTGGGGGTAGTAGGCCTCATACTTCCAAAACTCCAAAGAATTAGCTGTCAGTTCCTTTCTAAAGCTGTCAACATGTTGGACACACTCTATGTTCGCTCGTCCATGAAGGTTGCGTGTCGATCCATCACCAGAAGATCAGCTTCTTTTGGCGTCTTCTTTTGTCTAAAATCACGCTTAAGTTTTCATCATGGCCAGGGTTTGCGTGGTTGGTTTGCCAACTTTTCTTGCAGGTGTGAAACACCTCCACCATACCAATGGAGCAACTACACATGAAGAGACTGCAGAGCAACCACAAACCAACACTTACACCTTTACATTCATCACACTTTACGCTTCATGGTCAAATCTGATGAGCGTTTACGACAGTACTGCCACTTACTCGAGTGGTGACACAATGTAGTCATTTTTAGTTTTTCTAAATTAGAATGTTTCAACAACATTTAACAAACATTTTTCTTTCAGATTGGTTGTACATCATTCTCTTATTCTAAACAGAGACATTCTCCATCTGTTTGAGAAAGCGCTTGTCTTGATATTTACTAGCTAGGCTAATTACTGCATATTTAATATATCAGTTATGAAACATTGTGCTTGATTTAACCAATGAATCCACCTACTGCAGAGTTAAAAACAGGTTTAGAAGGCCCCACAAACGAAAACATATCAAAACTAGTACCACGCTATTATTTACACCCAAAAAAATGCTTCATGGTCACTCCTCCTTTCTATACTTTTTGACCGTATTTGGGGTTGAACAAAGACTGTCCTGCTAAGCGAGCTATTAGATCAATAAATCCTATGAGGCTCACGCCGTGCTCACCCGTGGCTGTCAGACAGAGCTGGCAGCCAGTGAATGTGACCTCGTGTGCCAAACGGAACAGCCAACACCTCAAAGAGCGAGATAGTACCACCACTGTTCTGAGGTTCCATGTCACAGCTCCGCCCCTTAGGCAGACCGTGCCAGAATCAGACTAGCAGCAGCGATAAAATAAAACTGTCGTCTCCCGAGAATGAGCATTAGGAGCTGGGTAGAAAGACCCAAAACGATGCCAGGTTAGATTATTCTATATAGGTAGACCTATTCAGGAACCTCGTACACAAGCTGGCCTATATCTACTATCCTTATATGTATTACACCAACCATGCTAAGGGATGGTATCAAGATTGTTTCCTAGACTATGAATAACCACAGATCACATACTAGTGGTCTTAATGAGCTAACCAAGATGATGAAATGACCCAGCACTTCACCATCCTCCTCATCACGGAGACTTGGCCACCTGTGCATAGCAGGCTCCAAGACCAGATCAGCCTATATTTCAATAGACCGCTTTTAATCACCAGTGAACAATGTGGTGCCTTTGCTCACTACACACCATGTCCCCCTCAGAAGCAATTGAAAAATAAAATCAAAAGACAAGATAATGCCAACCGGATAACCGATAAGGAGTCACCCTCCTAAGTCACACTTGTTTATTCCCTGTCCATGAATAAAGCCAGTTAACTACAGGGGACAGAGGCCCATTCACTGCTCTGTAACTGGATAATGGGACAGGCTTAACAGCTAGTACAGACCCACCCTCTACGAGACAAGGAGGACGACTTTTAAAGTGACTTCAATTCTCCGCAACAGAAGCACTTTTGTGCGCCCCAGCCCTCTCGTGATTAAGACATAACAACCTCCGGTCCCACTGTTGGGATGAATAATATCGACCTTACGGCTGTCTGTGGTGTCACAGAACACGACCAAACTGTTTTACTCAGAAGCAGCATTACAACAAAGACAATAATGTGTACCAAACGTGCACTTTCCGCAAGAGGGTGCTTCACAAATCCTGCATTAGCCTTAGCAAGTGTATGCTTAACAAATCCTTCAGTAGCCCCCATAAACACAACTAGGCAATCGTAGCCGTGTCATGTACCGGAAGACAAACGGTGACAATACAGTTAATCCAAAAACAACTAGTCTTAACAAAGCAAAGTTCCCATTTCCGTTTTGGGTGGCAAATGTTCTTTTTTTCACAGATATGTATCCTGGCCAAGTCCCATGAGGCATAGGTCTTACAAACACTTCACTGAGGTCCGAATGTTACATTTAGAAGAGGTCGGAGGTGATATGTTTCATGATCGAATGAAAGGGTCACTATCATCTGTGAGTGACCGATTTTATAGCCCGTCCGTCTCTAAAAAGAGATTATCACGGAAGGGGCTAACTCGGTTCCAAACACCACACATCAATGCTTACCATTCATAAAGGGGTCAGTACCCTGAGCTAATAAGCTTAGGGACTGCTGAAGACGGACAAAACGTGTTTGAGCAGTGGAGAGAGAGAAGGAAATCGAGAAAGAGAAAGAGAGAGACAGACTCTTTCCAGTCCATTTAAACTGAGAGGCGTGCTTTTCGAGTGTATGCATCGCGGGGAGAAGGAGAGCTGCCAGCTAGCCTCACTACGTGGAATAACGTCTGGACTGTGCCGAATTAGCAGATGGATAATGGTAGTTGAAATTTAAGCTCCCCCCATTAATTATTTATTGAGATAGAAGTCACACACAACACCCAAAGACATATAAACAAGCATTTCAAGGAAAAGGATCTCTATTGTTAAGATGTCATGTCTCTACCGTCTTTAAAAAAGTTTTTTTTTAAAGTTAGATGAGAACTTTTTTTTTTACTTAAACAGAATTGTCAAAGGGGGAAATTTTCCTTACTTAGTACTTAGTATGCTGAATGTTTTCCTTTCGGTCCAGTCTGACTGGTGCAAATGAGTGAACCGGGGTACTAAACAAACAACGGAGCTCTGTGTTTTCCTTGTACCCCAGAAACGGAAAGGGCCAGACCCTCTCCCAAGTTCAGGGAGAGAGACGGAGAGGGAGGGAGATAGCAGGCAGTGGATTTTAGCTGCCCATGAATGAGTCTGTCAAAGACATCGACCCGACCTTGATAACGAAAGGGAAGAAAGGAGGGGTGGAAGCCAAGAAAGGAATGTGGGGAGGAGAGGAACAATTAAAAATGCCTTTGTATCCCCAGAGACAGTTCAGAGGGGCTTGCTGCTTGACTCTAGCAAAGCCTAGGTCTGAGACAGCCCTTGAAAGTAGATGGGATTACGGCCTATTCTGGGACAGAGCTGCGATGGATGCCAGCAAAAACGTCATGCTGATTCATCAAGCTTAATTACAAGAAGGTTTAAGCGGTCAGTTGATGTCCGGGATCTTTTGTTCAGTGACTCTCCGTTCCACATATACTCAAAAAAAGTCTCAGAAACCTACAAACCAAACACTGTGAGTACGAACCTGTACAATAAACCCCTCATTGTACACACAGAGGCCCCTTTATAGGCACTGGGACATACGTAGAACCACTCCATAGAGGCTAGAAGTCCCACATAAACATTCATAAATGTAAGTCAAAGTAGGTCCTTGTGAGACTGTTGACAGTATGAATGAGTACTAATGTGGCTTTTTAGTGCTTCAAGTAAGGCTGTTAACTCAACGTGTACCCATTTTGACTGCCTTAGCAAGGAACTGTAACTTGATACTATCCAATAGTTGTCCTCTGAAATCCTCCGTTGTTCACACTGAATAACCTTCGGTCACCCCACAATTGTTTTTATTCCCCAATCAAGCCATGCAATACACACCCATCCTCTAGGCTTGTTCCCTCAACAAATGCACTTGTATAACTGATGTCAGTGAAAGATGATCCTTACTGAACATGCTGTCATACCAGGGGGTGAGAGCATGTTATCAGGTTTTCTGAGTACTCCAACCACAGACATGATTCAATAAAGGAGGAGATCTGGGCCATTTCAGGAATGGAAAACCAGGAGAAGTGATATGATGCTGTTATTTATAAACAGACACAGTTGCAGTCCACAGAAAGGAGCAGTCAGTCGTTTCAGGACAACTGGAAGGCAGTGTCAACGTATGCTAGCAGAAATATACAGAATAGACGAAAGTCATGGAGAATGATAAAGCACACACAAAGCACTACAATTGCAAACGACAACCTGCAATAAATGTGACTGGGCAGTCGAACAAATGGGGCAAATTTTCGGGGAACAAAAGAGGGGCTCATGAAGCCAGATGCTCAAGCGAGATGATGCATGCAAATCAGTTTATGTTGTCGGAACAATAGCCCCCAGCTGGGCTTTCCCTGAGTGAGCCAAACCGGCTTGTCAGCCGCACAAGGGAAAGAGACCCCCTTTATAATACACAACCAACAACGCTCAACGCGTATTTTAAAGTGCTGTATGGGTCTAACAAAGAGAACCATACCAATTTCATTAGTAAGTATTTAAATACTTATAAGTTATCGCTTGGCTGTGCTATGTGATATCAAACAAAATCAACATCAGTAACATTATTGCTGACTAAGGGAAATATTGCCATTGTTCTTTGACTTACCAATGATTTTTCAATTGGTCTACGAGTGAATAAGACGGACATTATAATGAGTAAAAGTATGCATTCATACAAAGAAACCATATTGGATTCCCACAATACACTTGCTCCCCGTAAATTGAAAACGAAATCCCTAAAATTAAACACCAACTCAACTTACCTAATAGGCTGAAAGCATCGTTTCGACTTGCCGATTTTCGCACTAAACAGAACTAGGGCTATCCAACACCGGGGTTAACAAAAAGCATAAAACAGCTCCTGCGTGTTCAGACCTAAAGTCCCAATAGTTCAGCATGCATTATCAACTGACAATTAATTTGCGTTCTATTCAGATTCAAACTACTTTATCTAGCAATCACGGAGTCAGTAGCATGTGTGCTCTGGTTGCGCGCTCTCTCTCTCTCTCTCTCTCTCTCTCTCTCTCTCTCTCTCTCTCTCTCTCTCTCTCTCACACACACACACACACACACACACACTTACACACATGCCAAGCGCCGCAAACTGGGTTACGTCATTAAACACTTCGAAACGCTCTATGGGTTTTGTAGTTCGTTAGTCTTGTAAACGCACGTGTGCGCAAATAAATAATACAATCGAAAGTTGTTGTGAACGCAGATGAACAGGTCCTTTTATTTCATTTGTGTGAGTTAAGTTAAGCTACATCAGCATTTAGATATTTTATAAACTCTCAAGGCACACTGATATGCGTAGTTCAGTTTATTCGCGTGCACACCCTTTCACATAACTGCGCACCTAGCGTTTCTACATTTCATTTCAAGATTTAAAAAAAATGTATAAGCGCTCTGCACACCCAGTCCACAAACCTGAAGGAGGTGATCACTGCGTGTGAATCATAAAAACACAGGCCTAGCTATCCAATAGCAACAGCGCATAGTTTAGTTCTTAGGTCGTGTTCTCTTGGTTCTCTTGGTCCGGACCAAAAAATAAAAGTATAGGCTACATTTAGTCCTGGCTCGCTTCATTGTTAACACCGAACCTAAAAACATAAGGCATAAGGATAAGGTCGCAACCTGATTGGACAGCTTTTATGGTTCATTTGGAAGTGGACCGAGACACTAGGCTACTTCTCAAGCAGTCTAGAGCATAGACATGTATATATGTCTATGGTACCGCACTAACAGAGCAATATCGCACCAGAGTTTGTTTTAATTTAACCAAACCTGTGAACACACCCTTAAGAACATAATCCAGCGCTGGCTCCATGGTATTAGGCTACGTAATAACAATTTTGTGAACTGCTAAGACTATCAAATACTGAATTTCCAGACGCCAAATGTTTGGACCGTTCCATGTCTGGTGTTGTCATGCAGCCATGGAGACTGTAACCATGAACAGTGTTATGTTTACGCAGTTTAAACTCTCCCAAATTTGGAAGGCACAAATAACATCTCCATAGTAGCCTATTCCTCAGTCTATGAGTGTGTGAATGCGTGTGTATGAGGGTGTGTGTTCTGTGAGTGCGGATTGTGAATGTGGGTGTGTCACAAAAGGCAAGAGAGATAGGGAAATTCCTTGTGCTTGAACATATCCTGTGTGTGCTGTAGGCCTACAAACAAAAAACAAGGTGTTCTAATGGTCTAAGTTCCCAAGAGTTCATTTTTGAACAGCACAGTTGGAATGGATGGGGGAGGAAAACTAATGCAGACAATAGCTGCATAATATGCTTTTTTGCATAGTCATCCCAGTGAATCCACCGCACAATAACCTCTTCATGGGGCTATGTGGGTTGAAATTGTATTGTGTGGGTGATGACAGCTTTGTTGAGTTAAAGGAAAGGGGAAAAAAGTAGGTTATGACACAATTCGAACGGGATGATGCTGATGTTTAATAACCTGTTCCGGATGTCCTTTCAACATACTCTTACTCATGCTCAAGTTGCAGAGGGAGAGTTCTGTGTTTAATGGTTCTTCCTAACACTAACTGCTTATTGACACAGCATCACTGGGACACAAAGATGAAAAACTGTAGCCTAGCCTACTTATACATACATTTCTAACAAAATTGACAAAAAGTGAATTAATATCAATTCCAGATATGCTTTGTCAGAAAGGGAAATTACCACGCACAACTTTGGTTAAGAACCAATATGTTTGACTGTCAAATCCGTTTATTGAATGACCAGCCAAAAACCTGTGTCATTTATGACCCAAAATTGAAATGTTATCAAAAGTGACATTGAGAATGCGACAGCCTTTTTAAAGTAACCACATACAGTATGTTGTGTTCTTTGTTTGTCATTGCTATCTGCATCTTTATCTTGTTATGTGCAGATACAATCTTCAGAGTATTGATTGACTGATTCATCTGATTATAACTCAGCCCCGTTGCCTTGTGTTTTTATTTTCTTTCTTTCTCATCTCTTTCTTGGTCTGTAAGACTGCCTGTCTCTCTCTCTTTCTCTCTCTTTCTATCAGCCAGGTGCTCTTGTTATCTGATATCTTATCTATGGCTCGTCAAGGTCATTGGATACAGTGGCCATCTAAGATGAGGTGGTCAGAAGGACGTTTCGCTCTGCATGTGTTTAGTATACAAGTGTGATCCAATGCCATTTGTCCAAGGTTACACCTGCACTATATTGTGTTTGTTTAGGGTTGTCATTGCTAAATTATAAAGGCCTACTTGTATGGTTTGGAGGATAAATGAGACAAGCACATTTATAATTCATGCAGGCATAGCTGTGTGCGAATGTACTGCATGGGGCCAGGATGTCGTAATTAACAAATAGTTCCATCTAGTGTTCTTTTAGTAAAATAGCACAGACCAATATAAGTCAAAACAGAGACGATTAGGCCCTGATATTTCAGATATTTTCAATATAGCCACTACGGTTATAGGCTAGACTACTTACTCAGAGAAAGGCCTACAGGGATCTTTCCTAAATATTAATTAATTCAGTAGGCCCATTAATTAAATTCTTATACCGAAACTCTGTTATTATTTCAATTATTTCACGTAGGCTATAGCCTAATTAATTTGCACTCCATTCCTCTTTTTGAAGGGATGCGACAATATAAAAAATGTAATTAATGAGTTTGCAAGGTTTCCTCTAATAAATTGTTTAACAACATCAATATTTTTTCGAAATAATTTTAGTTTCCTGTGTTTTCTTTTATGCTTTGCAATAATGGCTTCCTCTTTCGCTTGTAGTCAAATTTTTCCTAAGTTATGGCCGGGGCTGGAGGTCAAGGCCCCTCTACACAGTAATTTACGGAGAAAAAAATACAAAATAAAGAGAACTAGTTATAGGAGGACTCGACGAGGATTAAAATGTTTGACTGCGTCAGCACTTGGAGTAGAAGTGGGTAGCAGGCAAGACACAGACTCCTTTCGCAATTCTATACCAAATTCCAGCATCACATTGCCGACACACCTTCCTACCTGGGCTAGCAAGCTGCGCTTAAACATAGGCTATCTGAAGAGACCGACAGGAGCGCAAACTCGTTGAGCGCAGCTCAGCTGAGCAATTAGCCTATTCACTTGGTCAAGATGGCGGAAGGGTTTACAGTAAAGGACACAAATGTAAGTAGGTCATATTTGTTTAAACATATTCCATGTTATTCAAATAGCTGATACATTTGTTAAAGGTTTCAATTACAACTGTCTAAAAATACTTAATCAGGTGCCTTGGAACTCATGGGCTCAAAACAAAAGTCACCGATGAGACAAAGCTACTTTGACACTAATTTTCAGTGGAATGTGGTCCAACTTAGTACAACTACCTCCCGTCATTATTCCGTTAGGCTATGGCTCAGGACATCATGTGGATATGTAGCTAGAATAGCTTGCAAAGGTTGTTACAGATGATGCAGCTTTGCGTTTATCCATTTGAAAAACATCAAAGATGCTTTGACTCAGTGTATTGTCTCAGCTGTAAAAAGTGCTTTCCACCCAATGCAACAAATATTTTAGTTTCCATTAGGCTTATAACTATCTAAACATCAATAAGTTGGCTAACTAATGTTGTATTCATACTTTCTTGTATTCTTTTCGAAAAAGAATAATGTATCTGATGACCATTCTCACAGAAGTAAAGTGGATAAATGCAGACCTATTTCTCCTGATAAACATTTTCTGGTAAGAATATGATGAGAAAATCCTGGTAAGATATCTACTCTGTATTTAGAAAATAGGTTATAAGGAATACATAAAAAATGTGTGTGTGTGTGATATGTCTGTGCCTAGTCGGTTCCTTTCAGAGGTTGTGTCAGAGGTGGAATGAGGCCAGGGAAGAAAATCATTGTAATGGGAATTGTGGATCCTCACCCCAACAAGTAGGTCTAACTCATTCTCAGATACGAACAGTAGGCTATTGTCATGATATGAATATACCTCGTTTTACTAGCGCTATTGATTCTCAAGCAGTCCAGATATAAGGAAGTTATGGCAGGCTTTTAAGATTAAATCCCTGTACAGTTACTACTATACTACTAATACATAAATATATGAGCGAGAATATAGGTTGTGCCTTGTTTACACCTTGCACACCCAATAATAACCCACTTACCTTGTGTGGGTCTTCAGGTTTGTCATCAGTTTAACATGCGGCTGTGGCACAGCAGAGGACATGGCCGCTAACGTGGCACTGGAGCTCTGCGCCAGGTTCAAGGACCACCAGTTTCTGCGCCAGGCCCGCATCTCAGGCACCTGGGGAGACACTGAGAGGCTCATCCCCTACTTCCCTTTCATTGGGGATCAGCCATTCCGGGTACAAACACTTCTTTGTGGCCTTTGTTACATCACTGTTTCCGAATCCTGTAATAAACGGGAGAGGAGTAAACGAGTTAGAACAAAGATCTTTGATAACATTAAAGTGACATTATTTTTTTACATGGAAGTAGTTGCGGAAACCCAAACTGCCAGATTAACTGTTTTCAGAGGATTTATTAGAAGCCAAAGACAGAATGACTTTAAACTTTATCTTCTCTAACCTCAGATCGAGATCCATTGTGAACAGCTGCGATTCCGTATATTCGTGGATGGACACCAGCTCTTTGACTTTTACCACAGAGTGCCAAAACTCCCTGAAATCGACACATTATGGATCAAGGGGAGTGTTAGAATTACCAAACTGGGTTGAAACAGAAAAAGAAATTCAGCATTGAATGGACCTCACTAGAGTGAAGATCCTGCAAGCAATGTTTTCCTATGCATCTTGAGATAAAACAAAACGAAAAAATACACAAACTTCAACAACAAATAGCCTTTCCAACAGCATTGAATCATGCTGCTAATTATGTGTGATTTTGTTTATTCAGAATGGCCTTGAGTTCACAAGGCTTGGACAGAAAGTACATACAAAAAATGTCCGACCAGATCATCCATTTTTAAATACTGGTGCTCTTGTCTGTAATTGTGTCTGTGTTATGCCTTAATGCAATTACTGGTCAAATGAGACTTAATCAATGTATGTATTTTCATGAATAAGTAAGCAACTGTGATAACATGTTGATGACTAACAATGGACAGTCAGAAATTAGCGGTAGGTAAACAGTTGAATTAGTGGTAAACACCAACAAAATATAGTGTGACTTTGATATGATATATCACTGGGTGTTTTTCCTCAATGTTTATTTATTAGATAAATAAGTGACGGTTATGGGGCTTGTCCCATCAATCTCTTGGTCTTATTTTAATTGTATTAAATAGTTATGTGTAATTCAGTGGTCTTCACTGCTTAATCGCTACTTCTTAACTGATGATAATGAATAGGATTTTGATTTTACGTTAAGAATGCAGGTAAGTAGCCTTGTTTAAGCATTTGGCAATAATTATTGTGGACCAGATTGCAGCAACCTGAATGAAATTGATTACATGAATGAAGACACTGACCTGCAATAGGTGACGTTGATTTGATTAATGATGATTCAAAAGAGTTGGAAATCTCTCCTTATAGTATGATCTTTAGACCACTCTGGTACTCTTCAGGACATACAGTCCATTGCAATTTATGAACGAAAAAGGCTTGCCTTGTCTCATGCCTCGCAAGCAGTGGGCGAGTCCTGCCTGCCTGCCACACCAAAGCTCTTGTTGCATGCTGGGTAATATTCGACGAGAGAAAGCAAAGTAGGATCATCATAACCGGCTGACTCAACAATAGTTTTGTCTTTAATGCAAACCGTTTCCCAACTTAATGTGTCGCTGGCTATGATCTACATTCTATAGCAAGTGTCTACTTCATGTGAGCCATGAAAATGAAGCGTCAAGATATTAAGGTATGATTAATTGTGTGTTTGTGTGCAGTAACAAACCCGGATACACAGCCTGAAAGCTAGCTACTAGCTAACGTTACTGGGCTGCAGACTTGGTAATGCAGCTAGCACTAGCATTGGATAGCTAAGAAAGTGTATAATCCTTTCTAAGAAAAATAACGACATCATTTGTTGCAGGCTTAATTAATGAAATTGACATTTGTAACCATAGACTGACGACCTCTCTAGCTGAAGCCAACTGTGTGGTGAGCGGGCAATGATGACCTGTGTTGTGTTTCTGCTAGCAGTAGCAGTAATAATAGCTGTAGCTAGTAGGTTTCAGCTAGACTAGCTGTCCTCGCCCAATCCTGGCTGGGCTGGAGTTGGATCTTTAAGGTGTTTTCCGTGGCCTAGCTGGAAAGCAAGCTAGCCAGTTCAGTCTAGCTTGCGAGCTAGCTAGCTCTAACGGTACTGTAGTACCCGGTTTCATTTATGGTGAGCATAATAATAGTGAGATCATGTTATAATAATATATGATTATTTAGGTATCTACATCTACATTTAAATGCCTAGTTAGATTAAGTTAATAAGTGCGAATGCACACCACAGAATGCTAGGTAGTAGCTTTCCCTAGCTAGCAAAAGCCAGCTATTTAGCTCTAGCTAGCTACTGTCTGAACTGAAACTGTCAAACATGACAACAAACTGACAGGAGCCCGTGACCATTGGCCTTACTTTGAAGACTAATTATAGCCAAGCTAGCTAACATACCAAGTGGTGGCACAAAAGCTGATGGATAAGTGTTTAATCGTTCTTGTTTTTTACTAGCACCTGTTAAGGATTTGAATTCTTCATGTATGTCAGGAAACATATGGTGGTAATTGCGGTATCGGCAACCTTTAAACGTTGATTTGTTTTTCTTCTCCAAAACGTAGCCTAGTTGGTAATGTTGCACTTACAAAATATATCAAGCTCCTTAGTATTTAGGATCAAAAGTGGAACATTGGAATTTGCATGAATAGGCACAGAGAATGTACACTATAATATTCCTCTATGGGGTAAATTCAATCACCCCATATTAACGGATGCATGTGATTTTATTCAGAAAACCCTAAACCTTAGTTTCTCTGCTTTAAACCAGTTAGAGTGGATCACTTTTCTGTTAGGTCTAGCTTGATTATAAGTTATTACAAGTTGTTACAAGTTTTCTACTTCCCTCTTAGCACTTGATTACTGTTCATTTGAAAACAATATGTTCACTTTAAGTCCAGAGTGCATCAGTAATTTAATTTGAGTTAAGCCCTTAGCAACACAACAGACAGGGGTAATAGGTAAGGCCCAAAGGTACCATCAAGAGACCTCTGCTCTTCCAAAACCTCTCAGATTGCAATGGATTAGTCATTGGTATAGCATTTTGTATCAGTATCTTTATTGTATTCCAAGAATTAACCTGTCAAATTGTGTATTTTTATTTTTTATTGCATTTCCAAGTTCTGTAAGGGAATTAAAGACATTTTTGCTTCTAGGTGTTCTCCATCATATGAACACTAACACAAGTGTATTCTCCCTCTCTTCACAGTGGGACTTGTAACCTCAAGGACGTGTGTGATTGCTTCAGGACCATGGAGCCAGATGTGATACGTATGTTCTCATCTTCTCCACCCCCTATGGAGGACGGCGCCGAAGAAGAAGACGATGAGTTTGGTGACTTTGGTGGTTTTTCCGGTGTCCCCAACAGTGTCAGCTTCACAGAGTTTGACACCCCAGCTACCTTCAACCAGAACCAAGCCTTGACCGCCACCTCGCCGCCCGAGCTCCTCAACAACGGAGGTGTGGTTGCAATCTCTAACCTTAGCTGTGGTTCTGTAAGTCGGGGTCCTGCAGAAGACCTCTCAAAGACCAATGGGGTTGCGCCGGGAGGGGATGGCAGTCCTTCTGACCGAACTGTCAACACTGAGGACCTGAAAAGGCTTGCTGACCACTCGCAACCCAACCATCACTCGAATTCTCTGGACCTTGACAGGAATACCCTAACTGACAACAAACCTTCGGATTGCAATGGCGGTGTCATGGAAGTCCTAACAAATGGCTTTGCCTCTTTCGAAGTGCAGGAAATCCCCTTCTCCTCACAGCATGCTGTCCACCCTCACCAGAAAGGAACCTCCACAGAGAGTCCAGACGAGTGCCCTCCTAGCCCGGAAGAAGATGATTTTGCAGATTTTGCTGCTTTTTCTAATGCAGACATTCAAGGACACCTCAGCCAGTCGACCAACCTGAGTGAAAACACGGATTGCACAGAGGGGGGTGATTGTCTAGCAGAAGGGGCCTACCGACGGAATTCAAACGTGGGGCAGGAGAGTGGTTCCGAGGACATCGTCAGGGACGGCCACGTAACCAACGCAAACACTCCGGGGCCTGATTCCGATTCTCATCCTGCCGTGGCCCGTGACAGACTTAGCAATGGGGACGGGGGCTTTCACACGGACGGTAACACTGAAGATAGGGACGTAGCCTTTGCACCGGAGCCCTCAAGCTCAGAGGCACTTTGCACTAGGGAACCTGTTGCCCAGAATGGCATGGGTTCCGAAGGGTCAGGCGAGGCACTTATCGAGGAGAACGGAGTTTCGCCAGACACTGGTGGAGACGGGGAAGGAGAGCAAGCGGACGAGAAGGGTTCCGGAAACGAGACCGAGACCGAAACGGAGACGGAGACGTCGTTCGGACGTCCGCTGTCGACCGAAGCCCTAGAGGAGTACGGGGACATGAGCACTACAGGTTCGGTACCGTCACCACCCCTGCAGGAGGAGATGGCCACCCCCGTCGGCCACAGTCAACTGGCCAAGGACGACGAAGACTTTGGAGACTTCGGGGACGTGGGCTCGTTTGACGAACAGGGTTTTGCTGATTTCGAACAGCCCGAGACACAAGAAGACGGTGTTTCGACCGGCTCGAACGCTGTACCCGCGCAGGAACTGGGGGACGATGAGGACTTTGGCGA
Source organism: Osmerus eperlanus (assembly GCF_963692335.1). NCBI lineage: Eukaryota > Metazoa > Chordata > Actinopteri > Osmeriformes > Osmeridae > Osmerus > Osmerus eperlanus. The sequence goes on along the minus strand of NC_085039.1, from coordinate 6,392,866 downwards.
TTTCGATAGCCCCCAAAACCCTCCCGTCGACAAGGACAGGGAGGAGTTCACCGATTTCCCCGGCAGCGACAGTTTTGCCGATTTTAGCTCGGCCGCTGTCGCCGCGGACACTGACGCAGACGCTGGCTGGAATGCCTTTCACGAGCCAGAACAAGGTCAAGGGGAGGGAGACTCCTGGGCTGCGTTTGGGGAACAGAGCGCCGCGCCGTCGGAGAAGAGCGAGGACGAGTGGCAAGAGAGCGGAGCTGGGACATCTTTTCCATCCGTCAGGGATGACACCAGTAGAAGAGAGAGTCTGTCGGTGAGTTTTTTGGCTTGCATAGCTGGAATGCTTTTGAGCAAAGCTGGGAGACTGTCTTCCTTTCCACTGAAGCTGAGGTTTCAGCTTTAATCAACCATCCTTGCTCCTGGGTGCTCGAAAGGAATTTCGGACACACTTGATGACGTTTATAACCGAAGTAGAGTGCCAACACCTGCCCCGCCCCCCCCACCCCTTTCCCTCCCTTAGGAATGTGAACTGGCAGGGTATTCCACACCCTCAAGTAGATTAAACAATTTCTCTTTATCATTGAAATACACGTTTGGTCACTTCACTAAAAGTAGTGTCAGTTGCTGCTAGTTGCGTTAGCCTCCATCCTCGCTAATCATCGTGGAAATATGATCATATTGGGGCTACGGGAGAGGACAAATGTGTCAAGTCTCAGAAAGGACCAAATGCTGTGTGCCTGTTCCATCATTAGGCATCGTTGTCCTGCCGGCTGGAGAAGCTCTTTCAGGCCACCTTCCCAGAGACACCTGTCCCTCAGGTGGGGGAGGAGGTGCTGTCCCTGAAAACCCGTCTGGAGCCCCCTGAGAGGTTACAGCAGGAGGAGGATGGGAAGGGCAGCGCCACAGATAACAGGTGAGCGAGATCTTTCCTGCGAGCCACGTCGCGGGTAGCCACGTTAACATAGTGATATCATCTTTGTCCAGAGCACAGCATCATGCGATTTTTGTGTAGTGTCGAAGTTGTGACTTTGTGCAAGGGGTATGACGTAGTTGTAGTCGGGGTCATCACGTTGGCGATATTGACTAGTCCTCCATCGCATTGGAATCCCGACGAATCCGATTTCCGTCCCGCGTCCGCAGGGGATTGTGGGACGTGTGGAGGCAGCTGCAGGACATCCACAATTCCTTCGGCCTGAGGCACCAGTGGGGGGGCTCCCACAGCAACAAAACCCTGCTCTGCTCTCTGGGCATTGACACCAGGAACATTGTGAGTTGTGCTGGCAGTCATCAGATTCACTCTCTCCGCCCTTCCTGTGACCTTGTTTAATTTATGAATGTCTCAGCATTGGCGGGCAGCCCAAAACTATTCTGAAAGGACATCTTAATATCAGTCATCAGTGTAAGTTGTAACTTATCAGTTATACGAGAAGAGCATTGTTTTAATCTCCTGTTTGTCCAAAGAAATCCTTGCAACTGTGGGCTTTTTTTAGGGTCCTTTCGATTTAAAACACCAACTCTGTTGGGATACATCAAAGAGTCGCTAAGGTTATGGTTAGTGACAGGTTATTGATAATTATTAGCAATGTGTACTGTAACTTTTTCTTTTTTGTTTCCTCCACAGTTGTTCACAGGTCAGAAGAAGCAGCCAGTGATCGTCCCCATGTATGCTGCCAGCCTGGTGAGTTGAACCCTGTGTCTAGACTCTCTCTGCTCGGAACTGAAAGACAAAACCAAGGGGTCAATTAATGAGTTATTGATCTCAAAACGTGAACTTTAGTAACTGACAATAACGGCATGTTAAGCCTGACTATGAATTGTTTGTTTTCCCACTTTTGCAGTAGGACACATATTCAGTAACCGTATGTTATATAATGCTCAATTACATATATATCTCGCGGACGGAACCGTTTTTAAATTACATTACTTTTCTTCAGCCGGCCTCATACTTAGTGTGTTAACACCAGTGGTGCATGGCATGATTTGTGTCTGCTAACATTTCGGCATGAATAAAATAAATGACCATTTTTTTTTTTTGGTCCTCCCCACTCCCTAACCCCTTTTTAATACCCTGATTTTTAAACCCCGTCTTTCTCTATAAACCATAGGGCATGCTGGAACCCACCAAAGAACCTGTGAAACCCATTTCGGCCGCTGAGATGATTGCGTCCATAGCACAAGCGCCTCCAGTGGCCCCTGAGCTAAGCACCTGTCCCCCGGATACAGCGCAGGTAGCCCAAACGATCGAAGGTCCCGCTGTTGAGGAAGATATTTGAGTTAACCTGCCCAAGTCATGCATATTATAATTGTTGATCCATGATTACATATAAATGACGGTTAAGTGAAGGAAGTTACAATGTGTAAATACAGTATATTCTTTTCACAGAGTAACCATTTACAATAGTTTTGACAGTACATTCTATGTGAGGCTTAGCTACATCTTGAAGTGGATTTATAGTGGAAATCAGATTTGTACAATACCCTGCGCATATATAAGTCGATGATTAGCTGTGTTCCATAACCGAGGGCTCGCCACCTTCCTCTCAGCCAACGCCCATTCCCCTCTTGTCAGCAGGAAACACTCCCGCCCGTCCAGTTTGACTGGAGCAGCAGTGGCCTTACTAACCCCCTGGATGGTAGGTCCCTCCCCTCGAACCACCTCCACAACCCAATGCCTTGAAGGTTTCCCCCCAGGCTCCCGACAGGAGTCCGACCAGTCTATTCTCTTCACCACTCCTTTATTTTCTTTCTGTGCTGGCTTTTTCTTTATCTTCATAGCATAGTCATTTACTAGTCTCCATTTTGTTGTCACTCCCTATGCCTGTAAGTCACTGTAACTCAAGGTAAAGATAATAAATGTCAAGTGGAGTGCTTGATGAAATTGTTATAAAGAGACTAATCAAAGAGACCAATTAAAAATGAGAAGTGATTGTGATTAAAACCAAGGGTGAATTTTGATGAAGTATTGCCTACATTTTAATTCGTAATTTAAGGTGATTTTTGGCATCAGTCCTTTGAGTTGATTGATGTTATTATTCATCTATGAATTTGACATCGCCACCATTCATCAAACCATTTTCTTATGACTGCATTGAAAGCAGCTGCTTCCCCAAACCAAATCTCATTCCCTCTACCTTTCTCTAACTTGAACTTGTCAAATATTGAAAACCTCTTCATGACATACAATGCAATACAAATCACCATTCGTTCTTTTTACCATCCACGGCGGATCACCAATCCCCCCCCCCAAAAAAATCTTCCAGAACTCACTTTTGTAATTAACAAGGCTCCATTTCACGACACTTGGTTAACACCTCTTTAAACTCCCCCTTCAACTAACGACAAGCAGCATGTCTTCATGTGCGTCTCTTCTCTGACTCTTCTCCGTTTGTTAACCCTCTCCTGCCTCGGCCCGCCATGTTGAATGTCAAGCGAGCGGAGGCTCCTCTCTGCTCAACCTCGATTTCTTTGGGCCCGTGGAGGACTCTGGCTCTAGCGGCTCCACCTCCATCCCAGGTCAGCAGCACAGGATTCTCTTTCCTGGCAGCCGGGGTCAAATACATGGATGACATAACGTGTAAATACCTGAAAGTATTTGAGGTGCGTGAGGGTCTGTCACACGCATACAGATTTTTCTGGACAGTTCCGATTGGGTAAACCGAGCACCTAAAATATTTCAAAGTATTTGCAAGTTGTATTTGAGCTGGGTCAGAAGTCCCTTCCTTTCCTTTTCTCTACTGTTTCTCTTGTTAATGATGAATGTTTTTTCAATTGACTGACTTCTTTTGCCTGCTTTAAATTTTTTACAAAATCAAGCCCATTCTGTTTTTATCGGTTGGTCTAACAGATGGAATAAGAAAATGCATGGATGACGGGCTGGCATGATTGATCATGAGGCTTTCAGTAGCCAACTAATTTAATCCTGAGCAATTTAACAGTTGGGGAATTTAATCAAAGTTGCTTTTAACAAGTTTTTTTATGTGCTCAAATGTTTTTTTTATTACATTTAGTGCGTTTGTATGTGTGTTTGCTTGAAAAGGAGTTGACCCGGAGCTGTATGAGTTGACCACGGCCAAAATGGATCCCAGTGGCTCTGGAAGCCGAGTGGCAGATGCCTTTGCCCGCCTTATGTCCACCATGGATAAAACCAGCACCTCAACAAGGTGGGTGTCCGTTAGAATAGCAAAACGTTACGGTAGACAAAGAGAGAAATGAACAGCACGCACAAATTCCAGACATGTCCAATCAATGGTCTGAAATGTACAATGGAATTGATTTGATTGGTTGTCTAATACCTCACATTTGCTGTCCAAGTATCTCAGACTTTGCATATGGGATATGCAGTGGTAGCTTAGGTGTGGGTTTTTTTTATCGACCAAAAGAAAAGGGGTCAGGCATAGTTTTTGTATGGCCAAAACAAATGCCCTATCTTTATGCTGAGATGTTGAAACACTAGATGGAGCCTTTTTTCAAAATCCACAATTTTGCACCCCCTAACTATAACTACTATTATTTATATTATACTACTACATTTACATTGAGCTGGAGGGCCAAAGTCCAGCCTATACTATCTCAGCCTGTAAGCCCAGATAACTTATCTATTTAACATGGCCATAACATCATCTCTTGCATCAAGAAGAAATGGTTTAGAAGCACAGGTCAACAATCTTGTTTTCTTTTCTCAACAGAAAACCCCGGAAAGAGGAGAACTTGAGTGAGGAGGCGGCGAAGGTGATTGCGTGTCTGCCTGACCTGTCCTTCATGCAGGCCAAGGTCCTGATGTTCCCCACCACGCTTACACCCCTGGGCTGCTCAGAACCCACATCGGACTGACCCTCCCCCCCCCCCCCTCAAAACTCCCCCAATAGCCCTCCTCCTCTCCTCCATCACCACCATGTCGCTTCCTGTCATTTGCTCTTTGACTTTACGGTGGCCATCATCGTTTACCCGTCGTTCCTTTTTCTCTATTTTTTATTTTTTTTCAGTCGATTTTTAATCATTCTTTTTTTAATCACGTGAAACATTTATCCATTGTCCATCAATATGGGAAATGGGTTTGTCAGACCTGGAACAGGCCAAGCCTGTGAGCAAGCTGCATTAATAGTAGGAGTGAAGATATTATTTACAGAGATGTTAGTTTGTTTGTTAATTTATAGATCAAGGTCCTAGAAAAGGTGTATCATTTATAATAGGAGAATCAATGTGTATATAATCAGGGACTATTAGAGATTTTTCGTTATTCTTTTGTGCTGGGAGTGTATACATGTTTGTCTTTGTGTGGAAAATGAAACACTGGTTTAAGTTCTTCAAGCAAAGGTCAAATAAATTAAAATGGAATATATACAACTTATATACTTATACAAATATAAATATATATATATAAATACATAGATATATAATGACTTGAAACCACACTGCCTGCAAAATCCAGCTGAATGTTTTCCCCATTGTGTTAATAGCCTTAGTTTTTCTTTTGTCATTTTACATAGGGCCTAGATTTTTAACCCTTATTTCTTAACCTAAGGCTAAAATGCGCTGTTGTTCCAGTACACCCGTTGGTTACTTGTGATTCAATCGTACCCTCCCATCACCAGTCATTCGACAAGTATGAAATTGGCAGTTGGCTGTATTTTGTGTTTGTAGTTTTCTTTTTTTTTTATAATCAATTTTTGTTTCCCTTTTTCCTTTTCTTAAATTTTTTTTGGGGGGTGAAAAGATGTTTATGGTTTTAACCACTGACAAAAAACACTGAACGAATTCTGACATCAGTAGCTGATTGGAGGTAGACGTACATCATAAGGGAATTATGGGACCAATTTCTGTGTTCAGTTACAGTTACGAAGTGCTTTTCGTGGTTTCGCTGTCATTGTCTATTCCCTTTTCTTTATTTCTCTTGCTATTTGTTATGTTGTACCACTCAACCTGTTCCCAGGAGGATTTTGCACATTGTAAAGATGAAATGGATGTAATCATAGTTCACTGTGGCTTTAGACTGTGTACAGTAAAACTATGGACTGTAAAATGTATGGGAAAATTCCTATGGAAAAAATGAATCACGTGATGAGCCTGTAAAAAGGTTAACATGCATGCCCGGGTTCTTTTCAGACTAAGTGTGTAAATTTACTTTTAGTGTACACAAGAAATTAAAATAATTTAAGAGAAATACGGCATTGTTGTCATTGCATTAGACTATGTATAGCAGCTATGCATTTCTGGTTTCTCCCCTCTTGCATCTTTAAAGGGTTCATACAATGATTTTATAGGGTATTTCACACTGTTCCTTAAGGTCTCCGAATAGGGTATGTAACATTGGTTGGGCTGAAAATGGCCGGGTGCTGTTCTATGCGCCCTAATGCAGAGGTTTTCTCCCTTTTATGGTATGCTCATGAATATTTAGATGAGCTGCGCAATGATTGGTTAGTTTACAGTTGACGTCAACTCGTGTTTTTTTGAAAACCACCCATTTTACAGCGGCAGTTTCAAATTGTGAGATTTGCATAGGAAAGAGGTGTCAATGGACTTTGAGGTTCACTATGTCCATTTAACCCACCAAACTGTCGTTATTCAACTATGACAAGGTAAACTCGGTTTTGCATTCAATGACTCCTTTCAAAGTGTCTGGGACACTTTCACAAAAACATCTACATAACAAACAGGTGGAGTTGGCAAAAATTCCCTCCGGGAACTCAACATGGGGAAATTCAGTGGTGTGGTAAAGTTATACCATACTTAAAATAATACTATCACTGTGCTATGAAATACATGTTTTGGTAATGTAGTACAGTGTGAACTTGGCAAAATCAAAGGATCGGGAGAATGGTTGCATTTGCACTTCCACAGGAGTAATACTACAACACACATTCCTTCTTTTCAATTTATTGTAGAAAATAAAACTACAAAAGTGTAATTGCATCAAGGTAGTATGCACATTGTACATAATTTTTTTTGACAAATGAATATATGTTGCATAGAACAAGGCACAGATTCAAAGTCAGCGGTAAAGCCCAAGAATTCCTGATTTCTCTCCCACATAAGAAAATGTTCCACAGCATGTCATTACACACACACACTATACTCTTGTCTATATTTCTAGATGAATACGTTCCATGTTCTGTACAATCCAAAAATGTTAGTGTCATGTTAGAATAAATATATGTACACTGTAAATGCAAGGTAATAAATAACTTCATAATACTTCAAATAAAATTAATGAACCATTTGTAATTTCTTGGCGGCAATTCTGAACTGTAAAAAATGAGACTAGTGTAGAAATCCTATTTTGATCAAATTCCAATCAATTAAAAACATAAGGCATAGACTGACAACAACCGTGTCAAAAGTTCAGTTAAATAATAGAACTTTTAAAATAATTGATGGATAAAATGTAGACGACAGCATTCAGTGTTAAAGTAACACTTCAACAAGCAAGATAGAGAATTCAGTCAGACATTTTGCATCGTATCAACTAATAACATCTATTTCTGAGTAAATATTCGTAAAATATTTTCTAAGTTATGACAAATGTCTTTAGCCTGTTGAAATGACAACATTGAAGTATTTAAGCCATATTGCAAAATGTATTAACCAATTCAAACATTAAGCGGCCTTAAGCACATGCTTGCAGTGCATTAAGTGCGTTAAAACTGGCTTGGTTTAACTGAAGCGCTACAAGGTTATAATGCATACTGCATATGCAAAAACACCCTCCTTAGCCTAGAATTTTGGATGCAACTGCTCGATAAGAAATACTGCATTCCCAAAGTAAGCTGTATTTGTATGCATTGTGGAAACAAAAGTCTCTGAGAAACTGAAAGCACTCTGAAGGGTGAAGGGACTCTGACACTCCAAGGCACTCAGACAGTAATAAAAAATGCGTTCCATACATTCAAAATCTGTTTTTCATTCTGGAAAGCAAGCTTGTTGTTTTGCATGCACAGTGTAGTCAAAAAAAGAAAAGAAAAAAGACTCAAGATGATGACATATTTTGTTTTTACAATTTACGGACATGAGTATAAAACTGTACAGGGGGGAGGGATTATTTTTTTAGTAACCTTGAAAGGTGACATTTTCTTTTGGTGTATCAAACTGTCACTCAAGACCCCACCAGCACTTCCATGATGTGGTCCAGCTCAGCGAGGTCCATTTTGAACGTCTGGTTTTGGGACAGAGGGGAGGGCGAACTCCCCCCTCCCCCACCAAAGGTAGATATGGTCTTGACAAGGTCATCTGTAGTCACCACGGGGGCCATTTTGGAGTTCGGGGCTGAACCGCCGGGGTTGAAGTCATACATGGAGGTGTCGATGTCCGTGAACAGAATGTCGTCCAGGGCAAAGTCTGTGAGGAAGGCCCCGGAGGAGGACGATGTGTCTGTATTGCTGGGTGGAAGGGACTCGGCGGCTTTCACAGCGCTGCCTTCCTCCTGCATAAGCGGGTTCGGATCCCGAGGGCTCAGGGCTTTCCCCTCATCCTTCATGTTTGTTCCCGCGGACGGTACCCGGGTAGTCTGTGAGGGAGCAGAGGGAGAGGGGAGGGAGGGGGAGGTAGCGGAGGTTGTCAACGAGGTCGGACACAGCTCCTCGATCTCTTCCAAGGCCGAGGCAAAGCTGTCTTTGGGCGACGGCAGGGGCGGCGGCCTGGGAGAGGAGTGGGGGTGGAGGCCGGGGTGGGGCGAGGACGGCGGCAAGGCGAAAAACAGAGGCGGGTCGTCCTCCAGGAGCGAGGCCGGGGTCAGGCAGGAGTCGAGCGGCGACAGGCCGGGCAGCGATGAGGAGAGGACGCCGAAGGGCGAGTGCGGGGCTTCGTGGTAGCCTTCGTCCTCCTCCATGGCGGCGCTCTGCGTGGCGGGCGCCACGGAGAAGAACAGCGCCCTCAGGCCGCCCTCCTCCTTGAACTCGTCGTGGATGCGGCGGATCATGTTGTTGATCAGGACACGGCGCTTGAGGCCCGGTTCGGCCGCTGTCCGTGGCCCGTACAGCTTCATCAGGGAAATGTTGAGGACGGTCTGCCGCTGGAGGGTGTAGGACGCCCTAGAGGGTCCAAAACCCCCCGCTGCCAGAACATCCCTGCCGTCCTCCAACTCATCCTCTTCCAGTTTGCGCTTCACACCGTTACCCAACATATATCTGTGGGCCAGAAAGGAGCATCGTCAGTCAAATATATAGTTAGATACAATAATCATTTACTCGTAACCATGGAAAAAAAATATTATATCTACAGTACATACACTACAGTGCTGTACATTTCCCCTTATTTGGAAAGTTTGCATTTTGTGACTTTTTGGATCCAAGTTATGATTGGGATCTGGAAGGGAATATGCCATCCCAGGATAATGTGTACAAAAAATAAAGGCTGCATGTTATGAAATTAACAGTGAAGTCAACAAAATTTGACAAATAGGACCTAACCCCATGTCTGATTTACAGCTGCTTTCTAGACATCAACAAACTATTGACATTGATATTGTCACTGACACTTTATTATCAAAACGTTCTTTTAGATAAGACAGTATGTGACAGTACGTGACACAAGTCAAGTTACATTTCAAGTTGTCATTTACAGGAACCTCAAGAGTTTTCCACAAGTGAGACGCTACCGAGACAACTGATAGGAAAGAGATCTTGACAGTTCAACACGAGGCTCAAGGAGAAAAGCCCCTTTGTTCACGCGCCCTTTTCGGTAAAAACAGCTTTAGTGGAACTAAAACATCTAACGTTCCTCATACCGAGGCATACAAGTTTCCTGGAAGTCGGCCCGTTTCCTTCAAAAACACAAGTGACAAGAAGTGACTGTCGAGCAGGCGCAGCCGCTGACACTGCGTGTGTGGGTGTGTTGGGGGGTGGGGGGAATTGAGAGGTGGGTTTGAACATCAGCTGACCGGCTCCCATGTGAGGTGGAGTCAGCTGACTTCGTGGGTGGCAGACTCCGACACAGCCCCCCCCCCCCCCCCTGACTCAATCAGAACACATGTCAGCACAGGAAATGTTCGGCTTCCGTCCAAACGATGGGAGCGCTTGGAGACACGCCGCCTCAAAGTTGATGGTCAAATATGGGTATATTCAAGACACAAGTGCCACCAGAGGTGGACTGTCTAATGTAAGGTGAAAAGGGGAAAACATTGCTCAATGGATTATTATATCTCATTTCCTCCAAAAACCACCATAAAGATTCCATACATCACATCTTGCCTCCTGGAACCTTTTAACATCCCCAATCAAAGCTTAACACATTTTGTCTGTGATTTATCACTCTCATTTTATGTCAAGTGTCCTCAGGCAAAGAAAGGAGGGAAATCCACAGTAAAGATAGTAAAAGATAATACTCCAATGCACAACCCACAAGACCGTACACTAGGCCAAGCTAAACTGTCACCTAAGATGGAGTACACCTCTCCTGGAGAGCTTTGTTTCAGCCATGTGTAATTCTATCCCACTGCACAAACTGAGCAGCCTGTTAGAGGTTTGCCTCTTGACTGGTTGGGCAATGTGCTGCCATTGTGAAAGCCAGAGAAAAAGACAAGATTCGGGATTCCTGTTTCCTAAGCCTATTTTTCTTCTGCTGCATACCTATATCTCAGTGTGAACGTGTGTGTGTGTGTGTGAGAGAAAAAGAGACAATTTGAAAGCCTCACTCACACACTGATCTTGGACTCTGAATACTGTGAGCACGGCACACCAAATACCCCTAGGCCACACACACACACACACACACAGGAAGTGCAAGCGCTGCCGGGGCAAGCTCCACGCTCGCCTGTTACCATGACGAACATGGTCAGCTGGGAATCCAGAGAGCCAGTGAGGGAGGGAGGGAGGGAGGGAGGGAGGGAGGGAGGGAAGGAGGGAGGGAAGGAAGGAGGATGGACAGATGAGAGAAGGAGGGGGAGGGGGGGAGAGCTGTAGTAGAGACGCAAGAAAGAACAAATTGTTTCTCCATTCCGCCTGCTATAGCTGGTGCCGCAGCTTAGGGATGAGAGTGAAGGTGAGTGCGAGTTCCGCACGCGCGTGTGAGAGGAGCAGTGTGTGTTCACACGGCGCGGGCTACACTGTGCGGTAGACGTCTTGACAAAAATACCAATCGGGACATATCTTCCATGTACCTCCCCCATCCCAAAGCATTATTCATCCACCCCCCCCCCCCCTCCCCCCACCCCCCCCCCCCTCCGCTCACTCATTCTTTTCACACGTGGGGCCCTTCGAGGTTGCCATCTGCTGACACTGTCTGAGGATGGGCGATGGGTGGGGAGATAGAAGGATGGATGGAGATAATAGAGTGGACTGGGCTAACAAAGAAAGTGAGGATGGGAACGTGAAAGAGAGAGTGATACAGAGAGAGACAGAAAGAGACAGACAGACAGACAGACAGAAAGAGAGAGAGGGAAAAATCTGATTGGGGTTAAGACAGCCATTGGCTGTCCATAGGGCGAAAGGCTGCAGCGGCATCAGAGCTAAGGAGGCCACATACCTTTCTTTTGACCAAAACAATAAGGAATGGTGTCCGATTACAACACCATTACTGCAACATGGCGAGTCCCCTGCCCCATCTCCATGCTCTGCTCAGGGCCTCATCCAGCTTAGAGCAATGGCACTTGCACGCCTCTTTCAAATGTCCCTGTGTGAACTCCCTCGAACGGGTGTCTTCTCACACGCCGCAATATCAATAATCCTCCGTTAACACAGCACGTCTGGAGTGCTCCGTTGGAACGCTGAAGGACGGTGAAGTGTCATTTGATTCTCCTCCAAAAGGAGGTTGGAGCGCTAGGCCGTATCCCCACCCATCCCTTGCCCTGCAGGCCTTGTCACCAAGAATAGGTGGCCTGTAGATCTCTTTGGTCAAAGACGAAGAAATTGTCTGTGGCACATTTACTAAGCAATTCTGGCACCTCGCAGCACACAGCCGTGCAGCACGGTCTGAGAATTAGTCATCAGCGCTTAATAGTCGTTTTCCCACACTACCTGCATGTAGGCTGAGCAAGCCTTTTATTTTTGTTTTAAATGTGCCCCAAGGTTCCTGGGAGAGGATAATCCATACCAGTTAAAGAAGACAAGGATCACTGTTAGGCTCTGGTCATGCGAGAAACCACAGTCAGAAGCCAGGCAGACTGGCATTAGGTTGTGTTTGCCCAGGTTTCTACTGCAGGCAAGTGGGTGCTTGTAGACCTGATTTATTGGGACTTGTTTGGGAGATGGTGAGTTAGTTTGATTGATTGCAGAAAGGAGGGGCTTTCAGAGCCAATTTGGCTGAAATGTTTAGGTGAACTTCCTTTCTTGTCTTTAAGAAATGAAAATAGGAACAAACACTGTTTACTGGAAACTGGGGCAGCCAGCATTGGGTTTCAAGGAAGGTGGACTTTAGTCACTAAAAGTGAATGCTTCAGTTTTAATAGGCTTTCCTTCCCCTTAGCTAAGAGTTACTGTATATTGTCATTTGGCCATTTTTGTAATGTTCCATTGACAATGTCAGTAATTAACAATAATTTCCTAATTTCAGATCAGATTACTAATGTCTTCAGTCTGCATGCGTTGCTATTTCTTGCAGCAGGTCTGACATTGTTTAAAGATGCCATATTTCCAAAGATTAAAATTGAATTTTACAAAAGTCTAAGGAAAAGGCACTTTTCAAGTCAATAGTTCCTGTAAGAATGCAGGATCCACAGTTGTTTTGCTGTAAGGCGTGTCAAATTGTTTGAGAATGCATACAAAGGCTTATGTAAACCTTTATTTTTGTGGGTTTTAAGTTCCCTAACTTTCAGCCTTATACTTTCGCTTCCAGAATCCATGGCTCATTAAAAAAAAATAAGACGACTCATACTGCAATACTCCAAACGTAACAAGTCTGTCAATATCTTACAACTATGACACATTGTGGACAAGTCTCAAATGTGAAGAAAAAAAAACATCCCCCAGCCTTACCTTACATAATTCTCACAAAGTAGCAATTGTACTAAGACCCACATGGACGTCAGTTCTCATTGAACAAAGTTGCACTGCTGATAAGCCCCTCCTATTCCTCGTTTAAATGGCACCAACAAGTTATCATGTCGTTGTTGTAGGCCAACATGAGTCCATTATGAAAACCGAAACTACGGTGTGCGTGGGTGTCACCATTGTCACCCCGTCAGAAAAAAATATTTCCAGTGAACAGGAATGATTAAGGCTGTGAGTAGACAAATACAGTAATTCACACAAATACCCATCTGCACTTGTAGCCTACATCCATTATTAACTTCTGGCTTAGTATGCATGTCTTAGGGGACGGTTTCGAATTTTTGGAGAAGGTAAGCTTAATCATCTCAATACATGAACTGCTGGTGACCCATCTCGAAACCTGTCAGAGCAGCTGCCCCCGACCTCCAAAGCCAAACGCCACAGATATGGGCTGTGATGGGGGCGCCATAGCCTACTCACCGCCACCTGCCACAAAGTACTCAAACGTTCACTCTCTGAACTGGGGGCCATGCATAACAAAATGTTTCGAAATGAGAAAACTGCGGGCGCACAGATGTGTGAAAATGTTTAAACAGTGTAATAATGTGTAATTGTGCCCAATATCTGTGAAACCTGACAAAAGCAGCGCTTGTGCAGTTACACGAATGCTCAAGACAAGAGCCCAGCGATAAAATGCGACAACATATTTTTTGTTTATTAAGAAACAAAATCCAATGTGTTAACTTCTTCAAATATAGGCGACCTGACCATATATAACATTTCGTTATGGCGAACTATGTTTCATTCGAGTGAACAGTAGCACAAGCAGTGAAATCATTAACTTACCACATGTACTTCCAGCAAGGGATTCAAATCCGGCATTGGGGTCAATGTGACGCCAAGAACATATATATGGAAAGGAAAGATGGACATCGAACTCTTCCTGTCGCTCTACACTTGCATTATCCTCAATGCTCTCCAGACAGTCGCGGATCTTGACACAATGGCGAGCTACCGGAGGCCGAGGAGATCAGTCACCGACCACCACCGTTCACAGAACAGCAGGCACTGAGTATGACGTAAAGTGAAGTTACGTTCTCAACCGACTGTGCTTACTTCGATAAGATCCGCCTCTTCTTCACTTACAAAAATATTTCCTTAAGCATTAAATTTGCTTGGAATCCTTCGTTGCTTAATCTCAAATTAGTGTCAAATCTTTAGAACGTATATTTCCAAACATGTAACCTGTAATTCAGCACAATCGTTTGTCATCAAGGCTTCCTTACGAGTAGGCTATTCTACCAACAACACCCACTGTAAGTGTGCAACCACAAATATGTAAAGCATCCAAGCAATTTAACTTTGGACATCTTGGTATTAAATAATCAAGCTCTCTTTGTCAGCTTGAAGCCTTATATGCTTTAAGAATGACCATATTGTAATTTACAAGATGCCTGTGTATCACCTTAATCCAGGCATCAAAATCTATATTTAAACTAATTTACTAAAATCATTACTGAACATGGCTATAGAAGAAGGTCCATTCTTCCTCTATGGTGACAGACTTGCCTTGTAAACCACAAAATATCAGGAGACATCCTATGTCTAATATCATTTCTCTAGTCAGAATCATTCAACATTGCATATTTGTAAGTGTTTTTTTGTTGTTGTTTTTTTTGTACATTTCTTAGAGACAATGGAAGCTAATACAGAATGAAATGCCATTCAAAAGGGCTGGTTACAGGTATAAAAAAAACAATGTATGGGGACACTTTTCAGTTTGGAAAGAATGACGTGATAATCCTGCTCCATTCTCAGGCAGCTGTTCAGTAGTATGGTGGTTACCCCCAAGTTAGGCCGAGCATGACATAATTGCCACCAGATGGCAGGAATAAAAAGCAGTGGATTTTCCAACACCAGCCAGCAGCTGATTCCCCTCACAGAGGTAAGAGATGTGGTGATTCCATCGGTGACCAAGGATACACATCATCCACAGCTCTTGAGGCATCCCATATGGCAAAAGATACAAGATCCTAACCCATAAGATATAGCGTGCAATACAGTTTATGATAGAAACTGTTGGGAATTCCCTGAGGTCTAAGTCATGCTGGATGGAAAACTGTTTGATTACTAAAGTTGTTCGTTTCGCTTGTGCAGAGTAACAAGAAAGTACCACCAAACCAAGTGTTTATCTTTTGCAACTATTGTGCAATCGGAGCTTGTCTTACAAACTGTGCTTTGATAATTACCCCTTCTAATTCAACACAGTGAAGGACACCAGCTGAGGTGACAATGCCAGACACTGGTGGAAAGAAGCAACAGCCAGGTCTGAATCCTCTGTCTCGTTGGCAGGGGCGAGAGAGAGGGCATTGGGGTTGCCACAGCCAGAGCCTCTCTCCTCTCTCCTATTTTTGGGCCTGGCACCGGTTCAGATAGACAGTTCTGCTGGGGCTCGCGTGGTCATGGTCACCTTCTCATGTTTCACCATCCATCCACAGACCTGAGACTGAACAGAGGGGCTTTAGGACCATAACTCAGGCCCAATCAGAGGTCCCACTGCAGGAAATGGACATCTTGTTACGCGTGGCTTGTAATTACGCATGGAAACAACTTTATAGGCTTGAGTGAGCAATGGAGGTCTCGGGGATACCTCTGAATCGACCAATCCGAGAGCAATTGAATCAAAACTACTTTGGTGGTACCCAACTGGACTGGAGGAACGGGGAGACAAAAACCAAGACGTGGAGTGTGATTTGTTGTACTATTAAGCAACTGGAAGCAATTTTAGTGAAGCAGTCTGAAAATGAGGAGAGGGGGGGGACTTCAGACTAAAACATGAGTGAATTTATTTCCCCAAGATAGAACTGGTTTGATCTTTGACAAGTCTTTGACTGAGTTGGATTGACTGTAAATGCTTGAGCCCCTGCCACAGAGACCTCTGGTGCCTGTTCCACCACACAGAAACGCACGACTGGCACAAAGCACTCTTTTTATTTATCACGTTGCCACGGAAATCGAGGTAGACTCCCTTCCCAAATGCCCCTCCATTGGTACAGATATGTAGACTCCAACTAAAAAAGAGCCACAGAGGTTTGGAATTAACTCAGGGGGTCAGATGGCTGAGAGGTTAGGGAATCGGGCTATTAATCAGAAGGTTGCCGGTTCGATTCCCTGGCCAAATGACGTTGTGTCCTTACTGTAAGTCGCTTTGGATAAGAGCGTCTACTAAATGTAAGTGTAACACTTGAGAACCCCTAGACCCACCCTCCTCTCCATCCTGCACCAGGAGAAAATTTTAGGGGCCCACGCAAGGATAAGAAAATGAGCGACTGTGTTTTTTAACCTAGCTCCTGTGTGACGAGCATCCATCAATCCCCTTGTGTTTTTTCTTTCTTTTTCTCTTACCTGGTCCTACCACCTATCGTTGATTTAGTTTGACCAAAGCAACGGCTGTGAATTCAGGCCAAGGAATGAAAATAAAAGTGTGTATCTTTAGAAAGTTGGGCATGAAGGTTAAAAGTAGAACAGTCTTTCGTTTAGCAGCCGAATTAAAATAGAAACAGACTCGACCATACATTTAGATAGCATGTATCGTTCATGAAATACAGTACAAATATTTTCCCTCCAATCAAAAAAAGATCTCCAGCGCAAACAGACGACTACTTATTTGAGTTAAAAACAAACTAAGACGCACTGTAGAGATGTGACTTTACGACTTGTCCGTTTAGCTATGCATTAGCTAGGACAAGATAATGACTGAGTCTATTGGGACAGTCAGGAGTGAGTTATGTTTGTTTACGGGCTGAGTAACTACTCCGGGGGAATGTATATGCATATGTAGGTTAAGTAAACACTCAAGTCAAAAGGTTGTGTTTACCATTTTGCACTCTTCGTGCCA
Organism: Osmerus eperlanus; assembly: GCF_963692335.1. NCBI lineage: Eukaryota > Metazoa > Chordata > Actinopteri > Osmeriformes > Osmeridae > Osmerus > Osmerus eperlanus. The sequence goes on along the minus strand of NC_085039.1, from coordinate 6,376,063 downwards.
TCACGAACCACAAGAACTAAGGTTTCTTTTGTTGTCTTGACCTATATAGATCAGCTAAAAAAAACAACAAAAAAAACAGGTGTGAATTAAACATAAGTAGGAAGCTTAGTTTAAAAAGAACAGGTGTCATTCACATTAGTCAGGCGTCGTTCGTCATGCAGATAAAAATTCATGGGTGCTTGAGCATTAGGCCAAAGTGTCGAACAGTAACACAGTTTTGATGCATAATGCTCCGAGCTGTCCACTGTGACCGGAACATACGCAGTCACGCAGGCAGTCATCGCGGACTGCTGTTGTCAGAGCAGCCTGCTCAACACTGAATCATCCACAGAGGACTTTACTGTGTGCTTTGCTGCACACTTGGCTATTGTTCGGGAGGGTGTCGAGCATCCAAATGGGACCCTTCTGGGCCAGCGCGCACTCTCACTGGTTGGACTTGGCACAGTGTCACCCCCCCCCCCCCTCGTTCCCCCTGACACCTCCAATAGAATCTGATGATGTTAAACTACAAACTGTTGGGCAACGCTCTAACCGAGTGCACAACCTACTTGGCTGAGTAGGGGATGAACAAGTCACCGTTGACATAATGGGGGTTTGACTATCTTTTTTAAACACGTACCCAGCTCAGATTGCCTTTTCAGCTAAGTGGGTATTGTCTCTTCACACTGAACTTCACACATGGGCTCACTAGCTCCCCTTTTTCCTTTCTCCTCCTCTTCACCCTCCCTTTTCTCTTTTAGTATTCTACCTTCAGGGCTTCTTCAGTAGATTGGGTGAAAGGCTACAGCCTCTACAGCTGTCACAGATGCTTTCCCCCTTCCATTGCCCGGCAACCGAGAACAAATAAAGCCGGCAAACAGGCCCAACTACTGCCCCCCCACCCCCCACACACTCCCCCCTCGCTCCAAACCATCTCCCTAACCCCTCCTCTCTCCGCCCCCTCACTCCCTTAAAACCTCACACCAAAACATCTAGCTCTTTGTCTGCGCTGACTGACTGAATGTATGTTTTGTTTTCACTTAAAAGCAAATTGGGGTTGTGCCTAAAGAGAGGACTGTGGGTGAACAAGGACCTGACTTCACATCGCCTTTTTTTTTTTTTTTTTTTTTTAAACTATACTTGCTTGACATAATTATGGAGGGCTGGTGGGGGGAGGGCACAAGCAGCACGCCAAGCAGTTAAGAGTGTGCCTTTTCTTCAGTCTGGGTGCTTGTGTCTAAGGGGGCTCTGTTGGGTAACACCAGGGCACATTTGGAGCAGCGGGCATCACGCCACCTCGACTGCACTGTTGAGTGCGCCAGATGTTAATCAAACTGGCACACAATGTGTACCGATCTCGGGGTGATCTGGCATGCAGACTTGTTTGTTTTACAATGCAAATTCCACAAAGGTTAAAATGCAGTACAGATTAAGGGGGTATCAATAACTTCCACCAGCAACACTTTATGGTAATCTCAACATAAACCTTCATATATTAGTAAGTTAATAATGATGATACATGGCAAAGTCACTGTACTTTCCGAAAGATGTTTACAAAGTGTGATGATGGAACGGAATAACTGAGTAATAGGTAAACTTCAGTGTCAGATTTCAAGTGCTGCAACTGCAGTATGAGAGACATGTTGAGGCCTGCAGGCCAACAAGAGCTAATGGTGACCTCTATTGGCACACAGTAGCAACTGATTCCCAGATGGTTTGACAACTCTTGGCTTGTTTTGTGAAGTGAAACGTTGGTATACTAGTTATCTATTCATAATTGTATGAGCCACTAATTAATGTAAAGTTACTGTAGGTAAAAATAACATTTAGTTTAAATGTGTTGGAACAGGCTAGTAAAAGTTCCAGTAAAAAAAACATTTGAAACAGCACCCTTTAGTGGGGATTACTATATCTAGGGCAAAGATCATCGTACCTTGCAGTTTAAGAATACTTTCCATTTAGAAACTATGCAATGTGAGACATGTGCATGCAGAATGTGTGTATGTGTATAGAAAGAAACCCCAATGAGACCATTGTTTATCAAAGATCTCCTTCATTGTTTAATAGTAGACATTGTGCCACAAAAATGTCATGTCCGCAGCCACAGATCACGTGCCGAGATTATGAATTCCAGCTACTTGTCATATCATTCATTTCACTTGCTTCTCTACAGGATTAGTTAACTCTTACATATATGTATAAATATATACAGTTTGAAGATTTGATTTTTTTGTTGTTGTTTGGATAGTGAATCTTTGTTGTGCTGTTGGTTGAGAAACATTAGCCGAAGGAAAAAAACTAACTGCATTCAACACCGCTAACGTAGCCCATGGTAATGTAGCATCATGGATGTCAGCTGACAAAGAAAAACACATTGGCTAATATATACAGGAATGTTTCCTACTACTGTATCACATAAATTAACCCATCTACGAAATAAGAGCAAGTCGCTAGTAAGTCTATTCTATAAAGCATAAAGGGTATTCAAACCACACAGCGCGCCAAAGGCATATTGTATCTTGCAACACAAGGCACTGGCACATCGATTAGGGGCAACATTGTGACGCTGGACCAAATGACATTAATGTTCCCCTCCCCCGCCCCTCAAAAAGATATTTGGACTGATGACAGTGCCCAAAATGTGCTTCGGTCATGAGCGCATTCCAGATGCATTATGTGTGTGATCTGTTGGGCCGACATACATGATGCTAATTAAGCATGTGCTAACAATTGAAGTGCTTACTAATTCTTCTTGGAAGGATATACAGTCCATGTCATGCTGCTGATCACTGTGAAATAATACATAACCATCTTAGAAAAATGAATTTTTCTACCTGAAGCATGTTGGGCAAATTATTGTTTTAATTAACTTTCTCTCATTCATAATTTGTTTATAAGCATTTAAAATTTGAATTCAATGTTGCCAGAAATATTTGTATGTATATATGTATCCATGGATGTGTGTGTATATATGTATGAATGTGTGTGTGCGTGGTTAGTATGTAAAAAAAACTAACAAGCCCAGTCGTTTCTGTAGGTGTGGATGGGCTTACCGTTCTATTGCTGACCTTGTCTGGAGGTGGGGGGGACTTTTTTTTCCTGGTATTGCGGCTGCACACACAATTACAACCCAGGTCACTCAGTCTTCCCTCTCTCCCTCTCACTTACTTTCTATTTCCCTATTTCTGTTCTTTCTTTTTATCCCCGTGGAGCTTGCTAACTTTTGAGATAGGTTAGGGGTAAGGGGGGGGGGGGGGGTGGCGGGAGGAGGGATGAGTGGAAGAGCATTAGGGTTGTGGAGGCTTCAGCAGCAGCCCCCAGAGGAAGTCTTGACTGGCGTGCTTTGGATCTTGACGTTGGACTTCTCCGAGCCACCGGCGGTGGCACCGGGGCCCATCCTCTTCTTGATCTCAGCCGCCATGGTCATGAAGGCCTGCTCCACATTAGTGGCACTCTTGGCGCTGGTCTCGAGGAAGGGGATCCCCAGGTTGTCAGCAAACTCCTGACGAAGGACACAGGTAGAAGGGGAAAATTGAGAACGCCAGAAAGGGTGAGATAGGGGAGAGGGAAAAGAGAGAGAGAGGAATGAAGGAAGGAAGGTGATGATGAAGGGATAAACAGACCAATGGAAAATGTCAGGAAATGCTGACCCCTCCACCTACGGCCTGCTTGATCAATACCTTGGCCGTCGTGTAGTCCACCACCTTCTTTGTCGTCAGGTCACATTTGTTGCCTACTAACAACTTGTTGACATTCTCACTGGCATAACGGTCTATCTCCTGTAGCCACTGTTTGACATTGTTGAAGGACTCCTGGAGACGCAAAATGAAGGGGGAAATACAGAAGATGACAACTCAGCACCTAAACATCTAAATCCACAATGTATAGTAGTAAACATGCATACTATGCACATTACTAAACATATCTGGAAAATATCATATGATCTCTTAACAGATGGAGAGGGAGGGAGGAAGCGAGAGAGACAGAGATAGAGAGAGAAAGAGAGCGAGGGAGGGAGAGAGAGTGAGTGAGTGAAAGAATAGGATCAACTGACCTGGTCTGTGACATCATAAACTACAATAATGCCATGTGCTCCTCTGTAGTAACTAGACGTGATGGTGCGGAACCGTTCCTGGCCGGCTGTATCCCACTAAAGAAAAGTGAAATCAGTCACACCATGAGACAAAATACAACCAAATGTGTCATTAAAAGGGAACACAATTCAATCAATGTGCCCTACTCCCTTGTTTGCTTACGATTTGAAGTTTGATGGTCTTCCCGTCCAGCTCTATGGTCCTTATCTTGAAATCCACCCCAATAGTACTAATGTAGCTCTCTGTGTAGGTGTCATCCTGGAGGGGAAAGCGAAAGTATGAGTTCATATATTCGTGGAACGTCGTAGGCTGGTTACACACAACAGGCAAGTCAGTACTTACGGCAAACCGCAAAAGGAGGCATGACTTTCCAACGCCAGAATCGCCGATTAGAAGCAGCTTGAATAAATAGTCACTAAAAGAGCAAGGCAGATATTTCACATATTTTGTCACCAAAGTGCCATTTATAACAAATATAATTTTAAACAGAAATACAGGATAAGGTATACTCTATGCGTATTACAAATTAGGCTACCGCAATATATTATTAAAGTAGTTAATAATGTTCGCTAATATATTCGTCTATATTCTACGCTAACTGTCCAATTGTAAGAAATTAGACAATCTGTGTGACAATCGAATACGTGACAAAGTGAGCTCTACCCCTTGAGCTTAATGTCTAACTAAAACTACATAGATTAAGAACTAGCTCCCTTCCTTTTACATTTGCTTATCGTGTGTAATGTAAAAGTTAGAGTAGTGGTGTTAAATAGGCTGAAATATCAAGTTATTTAGACTCGTGACTTGGTTGAGCTTAGCTAGGCTAGCCAGTTGTGTTGGCAGTCAACAACTTCATCAGACAGCTGGCAAACTAGGCTAGTCCGCTAACAGCAAAACATCAACAAAGCAATTCAATTTACCAATAGCTATGGAAATGCTAGGCTAGCACAGATGCGTCTATTGCTAGTAGTTAGCTAGCTGGTGCTAGCTTGTCTAGCTAACATTTGTACTCGAATTCCGACTGATCAGTCAAAGTATTAACATTAAAATGCATTAAAGTAATCTGAAATCGTTACTTCTAACGTGTCTACGTCAAATTGGTCTACGTTTAGCATGACATTAGCTGGCTGCTATCGCTCAGTGTGTACATTATGTCAGTAAAAAGACAAAGCAGTTGACGTTGGTTTTACATAAACGCTAGCGAGCTACATTAGCTAGCAACCTTACACTAAAAACAAGCTGTCATCGTCACCAAAAAGTGGCACTTACTATTCAGGATTCATCGTTGACTAAACACGATTATCAGTTATTACTTCAGGTACTGTTATTCGTTGTCGTTGATAACCTTGATATATATATAATCCACTGAAAACGAACGCCTTTAATCTAGAACAACTAAACTAGTTTGCTAGGTTGTCGCAGAGAGAACAGCATAATCGAATCAAATATGGCTGCCAGGCTCACCAGGAACTACCAAACTAAGAGGATCATGGATATTGTAGTGTACATACACAGGGACACAATCGAACGAAACTGTGCTTTGGTCTAGGTCTCTTGCAGCCAGGGTCAGTACAATGTCATGAATGTCACATTGTATGATTTAGAATCACAACCTTACGGTATCTTCTAGAAGTTGCTGGATGTTAAAAGTGTTTTGGAACCATAATTGTTGTGAGAAACGTATTACAGTAGGCTAATTGTCCAAACAAATTGCACTATTTGTTAAATGGTAAAGACGTTGATCCCCACAGAATGCAGAAGTTAAGAACATAAGTTCGCCACTGACTCACTGGGTGGTACCGTAAATGTTCTGTTTGTTTCTGTTTAAAAACCACCTCGAAGTAGGCTTAATCTGTTTTCAAATGTGAAAAAAAAAACCTTAAAAAAATGATCAATTAGATGGCAAAATGGCGTACTTTTTGTCATCGAATTTGGGCAAAGAAAGCAGACATTCATAAAGGTGTATAAAAAGGCGTTGCCACTACTTTACTCTCATAGGTGGTGTGCAACATGGGCATGTGTCATACATTCCGGAAGAAGCCCTTTTGCTTTAGTGCCGGGGTGGTGATTTCCGCCTTGACGAAGAAAGTTGTGCAGAGGAGGGCTACTGGTTTCAGGATTCGTAAAAATGGACAGCCAGGGAAGAAAAGTAGTCGTTTGCGACAATGGAACCGGGGTAAGTTCCTATGCAGAACACAGTATGTCATGATAATATGTGCATACCGGCTTATCTGCGGCCGATTTTGACAGTGAAGATGAGAATGATCAGAAACAGGAAGTAACATTGCCTACTAGCCTATTTCATCGTTGGCTAGCTAGCTTATGTGGCTAGTGTTGACTGGGTGGGTTGTCAAAGGAATGTGTCTGTCAGCTTCATCTGCTGAATTAGCTATGCATTATCTACGAATGTATATACATTTGTGTTTTAGGTTGAATGTGGCCAAATGCATATCGACGTATTAGCTATCAGACTGTTTTGTAACTGCTGTAAATCCAAATCAGGGTAGCTGTCAATTGAGATTTTATCTCCTGCTGACATTGCGAACTGAAATCTGCTAACGTTAGCCTGCTAGCTAGCTGGCTAGCTGATATACCTTAAATAAACCATCGTAGTTGGCGCCCCCAAAACAGTACTATATTCTATCCTCACCATCAATTCCACCTAAATGCCATCATTGTGCCACTGTCGATACATTGTAGAATTAACTGTACGGTTTTGTGGTATCTTTGTGGCTATACAGAACGGAAGCACGAGCTATATAGCTCGTCGGCTTCTCCCATTGCCCGTCACCACATGCTTAATGCTCACCAATACAACGTGGAAGGACATACATTTTAAGGAATACAAAGAACTAATGCATTTTTTTTATAAACACGTCGACAGACACTTCTTAAATCCTACAGTATAAATACCTAACTGTTCACAAAGGATGTCGATTTTATAGCCCCGCCCTCGTCGAACCTCCTTTGAACTTATAGGAAGTGTCTGACAGCATCTTTGGCGTTTAATTGAATACTTGGATACAATCTGATTAACGTATACATTGTAAGAATGTTACCTTTACACAAGGGTTATTTTAATGTCTTCTCCGCGAAATATATGACACTTGTTATCTATTACGAGCTATTATGAAGTGGTCTCGAGCTGTAGATCGTAGAGCGCATGTCTTATACTTCAAGAGTGAGGAAGTAAGAAATCTTTCTTCCATGTAAGGAGTTATCAGAACATTTGCTATTCGCTTATAAATATGTCGGTCGCGGTTAATTTTTCATTCATATTGGGGTTTCTTTTGTCAAATAAAAATATAAAGATAACCAAACGTAAACTCTATACGTATTTTAGTTGTACTAGTCAGCACCTTTTGGGTTACAGAATTGACCCCAACTACACGGGGTGTCATAATGTCTACTACATCATTTTGCTCGAATCTTGCAGCTACCAGGTGGCTATTTATAGCTAGGTTGATATGACCGAACATTTATCCTTGTATAAATTAAACTTGATCCTTTTAAAACTAAATTAATAACTTATAATTAAGTCCACAATACCTCTTGGGCAGTAATATATACATGTTAAAAACATTATTTGAGTTTATGAAAAGGCATTTATTAACCAATACATTAGAAGATACAGGATATAAGCGTTGTATGGTTGACCTAATCCCTCAGATATGCTGCAGGTGAAGCAGATCTGGAATTGATTTGGAACTGATAGCACTGCTGTGTACCTCCCTCCTTCCTGAAAGTTTCAGAGACTCAGCCAGTTAGAGTGGATTGTAACTTCAGGCCAGTTTGACTGGAGCATTACTGCACTATTGATGTGTCTAGGCACAGAGTCAAGGGTTTGAAAGGCGATGTTATAATGAAGGTTAAAAGTTGACAGCAATTTTCCCTCTGCCTTTTCCTGTATATTCATTGATGTTTGGTCAATGATGGAAGGAATGGATATTTTGTAGACCTAACATATAACCGTAAATCAATCAAATATGTCAAAGGCCGAGACAATAAAAATGTGCGTGGTTGCTGCAGTTTAAACAGCAAAGACAAACACACTTTATAAATGGTTGTCTCTCTCCCTTCTATCATAGTTTGTCAAGTGCGGCTATGCAGGCTCCAACTTCCCAGAGCACATATTCCCTGCGTTGGTTGGCAGGCCAATCATTCGCTCCACAGCCAAAGTGGGAAACATTGAAATCAAGGTAAGAATCCATAGGCTACTTGAAGAAATGTCTGTGTGTGTGGTTCAGATCTTACAAACCAAAATGTGTTTGCACCCATTATCTAAAGTCTACTTGCATCATTCCTGTCACAGGGTTATTTTTTTTCATGAAAGGAAATTGTTTTAGTGTCAATAATTTGATCTCTGATTTAACACCAATTGCCCAATTTTACCCAATTCATGAGCACTGACCCAATGAAGAGGGAAGTGCTCAAATGTCTGCCCCGTGACTCATGTTGGAACAACTCGACAAGACTACAAAATGACCATCTGCCCAGAGATGCCCTGTTGATTTCTTTTCAGACCAACCACTTGATTAATGCCGCATGTTACTCTGATACACCTCACTTTGCAATTATATTTCATCATTCCTTCTACATCCATAATTTGTGTCGAGTATCTTTCTATGTTGGTGTCCTCGGGAACACGCGCAGAACAAGAAATATTTTCACAATTTGTTGACTTATTCTAGATTTCGCACCTGAACTTGATAGTGGATAGTGTTACTCATTAAAGTTTCATCTTGATAAGTTTTTATCAAGTTCGTATTTATCTCCAAATAGGTGGAGCATGCTTCACAAACACACACATCCACATATTTCACAGGTGACCGAGCTCCTCTGTTCTTCCTCCATCTTTTGACCTTCTTCCACCTATCTATCTCTCTCTCTCTCTATGGTTGAGGTAGAATAACAGAAAGATGGTAAGTGTGAATGGGGTGTGCTTGCGTGAGTGTTTTTTCAGTTACTCAGGCTCAGTTGTCTGCTCTTGATGGTGGCAGAGGTGAGCTAGCTTGTCATCTCAAATTAAATGGATTCTCTTTACTCTGTGGATTGTTTTGCATTAACTTACTTCTATTACTATTACTTCTATGTTCGTCTTCCCCAGTCTTGCCAACTATTTGTTGTAATTGTATTTCCTTTTAAACATTTGACTAACAAATTTGAACATGTGATAGTTTTGGCTGCAGCTTGGACAGCAATAATTGCAGAAGGAAATCGTGATGGCTTTACAATCTTTGCATCAGTCCACTGTCCTCTGTGATCAGTGTCCTGACACTGATCACATACTTAATGTCCACACAACACAAGAAGAGGGACCTGTAGGTAAAGAGGTGTAGGACTAAAGAGTTTGCTGACTAACTTCAATTTACGAAAAGACCTGAGTCTTTCATGTATAGTGAGTGGCATGTGAGTTTTGAGGCTTGGATCTAGTTCCTCTTTGAGGGATTGCATCAAGGGTGTTCTGCAGTGTATTTTGAGGTGATGCATGTACAAACATGACTAACCCAGTGTTCTAATCCTCTATCCATCTATCGAGCCTAATGTGGTCTGCAGCCCACTCTCCATGTGGCTATTAGACCGTTTAGAAGCCATAACCTTTTTTGCTAACTTGACCTTTGACACATGCTCCTTTCAGGACCTGATGGTAGGGGATGAGGCCAGCGAACTGCGCTCCATGCTGGAGGTGAACTACCCCATGGAGAACGGCATCGTCAGGAACTGGGATGACATGAAACACCTGTGGGACTACACCTTTGGCCCCGAGAAGCTCAACATCGACTCACGCAACTGCAAGATCTTGCTCACCGAGCCACCGATGAACCCCACCAAGAACCGGGAGAAAATTATCGAGGTGAGTGCGTGGAACAGTTTTTTTATTTGTTTTAAGTCCTTTACGATAGAGGGTCCAAAATGGAGGAAGATTTTTACATTTGAACATGGCACCGGCAATCACAAAATGTATCAGTGTGTATGCTGGGGGGGAATACTTTGTGTAACAGTCTAATTCCTCAAGCCAAACCCTTTAGTGCTAAAACTAAAATGATATTTTTAAGCTTAAATAGTGTATCACCAAAACAGTGGCTGTCTTAGGTGCATGACCCCTTTATACTTACCACTCAGAGTGGGCACTTAAAACTTGTTCAGTCACTGCATTTATTCTTTTATTCACAAATGTGTTTATTCATTTAACAGGTATAGTGAAATGTGTTGTACATTAAGGACTCACTGCACTTATTCTTGATGCCAACTACGCAAAACCCCACTAGATAGGTTAGGAGGGTACATCTCAAAACTGCCATTTATTCGGACTAACACAGCCCTAGCAACCGCTCTCTGTGGGTGTCGGTCACTGTTTATAAATGATTCAGGCCAACCTCAGAGGGATTTCAATATAGAGCTAAATGCGTGGTGCCCTGGGCGACCATTTGAACCCCTTCAAAGACTATAAACCTATATAAAATAGATGTTTTAGGAACGTTTATGATTTCTGGGTCATTTGTCCTTTGTGTATGCTTTTTGTATCCATGGCAGGTGACTGATTTTTTTTCTTTTCACATGAATTGACACTTTTCTGTGTTGCTGCAGGTGATGTTTGAAACGTACCAGTTCTCAGGAGTTTACATTGCCATCCAGGCTGTGCTCACGCTCTACGCTCAAGGTAGGTTTACCACCTGAAAGCCTAACGAGGCCACAAAAAGGAAGCTGGGGGTAACCTATCGGGAGGCCGTAAAATGTGACCTCACGGAGTTATGTGGAGCAGATATTGAAGAGCCTACAACAAAGTGAAGCTTCGGCCTCCGTCCTCATCAAATACCCATTTCAATTGGGATCTTTCTTTACCAAGATCAAGACTCGGCTGAGTAGAGAGCGTGTCTGTCAGCGTCGGGTCCTGTCTGACACAGCTGCGGGAGGAACACAGTCCGCCTGTGTGTGACCGTCATGTATGACCCTTTCACTGGCGACACGAGAGTAGAATTTGCAGTCGCCAGTAGTTACCTCGTACTTTCCCCTCGTGCACAATCGTCGTGTAGTAGACCGGTTCGATAATAAATATGTGTGCTTTGTTTTGTGACGGAAAATGAAGTGTAATGTGAGGCAATGTTATTGCTCACGATGATCATCGGCTCCAAGCGGTACTGTGTGTGAATGTTATTTTATGTTATTGTACAGAATAAAGGGGGAAAGATAGTTAGGGTTATACTCATGGCCGTTGTTGTTGTCCTTCAGGTCTGTTGACTGGTGTGGTGGTGGACTCCGGGGATGGCGTCACCCACATCTGCCCCGTGTATGAAGGGTTCTCGCTGCCCCACTTGACCAGACGCCTGGACATCGCAGGAAGGGACATCACACGCTACCTCATCAAGGTCAGCCTTCAATGTCACCACCTCTTGGCTTCCTTTGCCACTCTTCCCTTCATGCGTTTCATTTTTTAAAATATATATATATATGTAATCACAAAGGGGACATGGGTAGGTTTACCATTGAAACATTTTAAAACCTAACCCTGACAACCAAATTCAAGATCACTTTGTTATTTCTTCGAGGCAGCACAAAGGCCTTTTTTCTTCTCAGTTTTCCTGACCTGTGGCTTTTTATTCGACTGCTCTCTAGTTGCTGTTGTTGAGGGGCTACGCCTTCAACCATTCGGCCGACTTTGAAACGGTGAGGATGATGAAGGAGAAGCTGTGCTACGTGGGCTATAACATCGAGCAGGAGCAGAAGCTGGCCCTGGAGACCACCGTGCTGGTGGAGTCCTACACGGTCAGTATCACCATCCCACACCTTCCCACCTAACTGCTTAGGTTTCTCCCCCAGTCATCTTAGCAAACAGGGGGGTGGTCATAGATAAAGGTGGGTTTCCATTTTCTTATCTAGACTTATCTACGGTAAAAGCCTCGGAAAGGTTGAGGGGGAAAGAAATCTCTTTGTAGCCGTTCCAATTTGTTCCCCTGGTGAGGACAACCTCATACTTGACACGCGGTTTGTTTAGGTGTTAACTGTTGACATCTCCTAGGCTAAATGGGTTGACAATGAGGGTCAAAATGGAAATGGAGAGGAGTGGAGACCACATTGTCCAGGGGTGGGGAGGGGACCTCTGAAGCGAGCTCTGGGAGCCCACAGGATACTTGACCACGTGCACACATCCCTTCACGACTCTCCGAGGTAAACCGCAAGAGAGCCGCAAGACCCCGAGATGTAAACCATCGGAGTGGAATTTTCCGTACGTGAGGTCCAGCACACCTCCCCGTTCCCCCCCCCCCCCCCCCCCCCCTGACCAAAATCGTCTAGAGACACAGGCCCGAGGCGGGACGGAACAAGGAGCACCACTGTAGCGTTGGAAGAAGGGCTCTACCCAACCCGCCCCTCCCAGCCCATCCACGGGCTTGACATCATTTCCTGTGCAGGCCAGACTCCCACGCCACGTGCTGTACTGGTTTCTGTTTCCTTCTCTGGTCTCCAGACTCGGAGCCGTCAATGGGTCCTTTATGCTCCCTCCCACAGTGTTCCGTCACGCTTTGTAAAAGGTCTTCTGTGTCAGGAGCTTCGTCCACAGAGTTCGGCTAGCTCCTCAGTATCGCTAGCCAGCTAGCCATTGTCCAAACATGGTCTGTTGATGTTTGCCAGATAACGAAAACATACCTTACCGGTATACTTTTAGGCACTTCAGATTGGTGGAAGTCCAAAGTTGTCTTTAGTAGCCACGACACTGTCCATTTAAAGCCAGTCTTGCTTACTGCACCTGTAAATGTTTATGGTTCTGTTAAACTAAACACGAAAATCTCCTTTTTTGAAACCTTGCTTAATACTCCCACACGTTGATCCTGGTCTTGATTTTTATTTATTATTTGCTTAAAATATATGGTGGTAAAATGGTGGTCCTATATCTTTTTGGCCTAAGTGGTTAAAAACATGACAAGAAATTGCGTAAGGTTGCGATGTCGCCGTGTAGACTGACCCTGTGGTCCACCTCCTTTCCCAGCTCCCCGATGGCAGGCTGATAAAGGTCGGAGGTGAGAGGTTTGAGGCCCCCGAGGCTCTGTTCCAGCCCCACCTCATCAACGTGGAGGGCGTAGGAGTGGCCGAGCTGCTCTTCAACACCATCCAGGCGGCCGATATCGACACCAGGTACCTCGCGGTTTATCTCCCTACCTCCATCCCCTCTGTTGGACCGTCGGAGAAGTCAGCCGTTACTGATGTTGAAGAAAGGCTCGCCTCCCCCCTCCCCCAACGCTTCTGCTCTGATCTTGTTCTTCCTTTATTTATTTTTAATTTTTTCTTGCTTCATCTTGTCCTCTTCTTTGGTTGATGCATTGTTTTGCGAAAAACCCTTCTTCTGCTTCATCCGTCAGGTCTGAGTTCTACAAACACATCGTTCTGTCCGGTGGCTCCACCATGTATCCCGGCCTGCCCTCTCGACTGGAGCGCGAGCTCAAACAGCTGTACCTGGAGCGCGTGCTGAAGGGAGACGTCGATAAGCTCTCGGTGAGAATGCGAGGCAAACATGAGCACCTGTCGCAAACCCATGTTACTCATGTGTATCTCAAGATGGCATGTTTTAGGTACATTTGAGTATGAACTGCATTTACAGTCTGCAGTATATCGAGATTGTCAGAACACTTGGCTCAAAGGGTGTGATGCAGTTGTTTGATGAGCCACCAGGAGGCGGTGTTGTCTCAAGTGGGGGATATGAGTCGAGAACTCGCCTCGAACACTGAGGAGTAACTATCTTTGTCATGGGACCGTTTTTTAAATCATGCGCTTGACAACGAGATGAAAACATAATGTCTCATTGTCCGCTTCCCTGGCACCCCAAGACGCTTCTTACTCGATTTGGCACAATGATTGCCCATTTGCAGCATCTGCAACGAGAGGCCTTCTTCTAGTTCAGGGAGATGGCTTTCTAACCTGTAATTATAAGACAATCTAACACCTATTTTTAGTAAGAGGGAGAGGGGGTGGGCTAATAGGCATGTCTCCTCCTCCTCTTAACACGCCACCCTTTTTATTTTCCGTCTCCTCGCAGAAATTCAAGATCCGGATTGAGGACCCCCCTCGGCGCAAGCACATGGTGTTCCTGGGCGGGGCTGTGCTGGCCGACATCATGAAAGACAAGGACAACTTCTGGCTGACGCGAGAAGAGTACCAGGAGAAGGGGATGCGCGTGCTGGAGAAGTTGGGAGTCACCGTCAGATAAAGCGCCCCCTCCAGAGGTGGCTCAGCCCCCGCCTCTCCTTCCTCCACCTCCACCTGACATCCACTGGTCACTCCCTTCCCTTCCTCTCCACAGCCACTCGCCACCTTTTTCCTAGTTTCACTCAGCCTCTTTTCATGGCCGTTCAGTGAGGGAGGTGTGTGTGTGTGTGGAGGGGGGGGGGGGCGGGTTGTTTGGGTTGAAAGGTGGGGTTGGGTGGAGGGCTGCGGGGTGGGGGGGGGGGTGGTTCGGGGTTGAGTGCCAACAACTCGCCTGGGAATAGTTTTAATCGCCTGCCTATTTTATTGAGTCAAACAGTGATCCCAGGAGTTATTACTGTTCAATTTATAAAGGGTATCAAATGCCCTGTGTTGTTGGGAATTTAGGATTTACGGGCCCTTGTCGAGGCAGTTCCGCCCCATTTTGTAAATCTTCCCTTACACCTATATTTGTCCTTTTTTTGTTTTGTTTTTCAGGATGTTTGCTTACTCCTCTTGATGCTCCTTTATTTGACGGGTACTCTTTTTCCCCCAAAATTTGATCTGATCGATCCAACATCGATCGGGGGACTAAAGTTTGAAGTAATGCTTTATGAAGGTTGTGAGGAGGTCATGAGAGGTCAGTGTTGGGGTCTCTCTGATCACCTTCACCTCTATATCCGGTTATGAAATCCAGTCAGCCACCATGGATCAACACAGAGCTTGATGAAGAAGGAAAAAATAAATAAAAATAAGTTTCCATTCCCTCACGATATAAAAGGCATTTCATTCCATTGATGGCATAATCTGTCATGTTAGATTCCAGCAGGGGACTGGTCATCTTTTCTTTTAAGTTTTGTTCACATACTTTGCCGACTCGCTTTCTGTTTTTGGAGGATATGTGTTGCCTTCTTTCTGTTGGACTGTATTGTTTGTATGTTATTTTTTATTTTTTTGCAGTGCATTATTCCCCATTGCTCTCTCAATTAGAGTGAGGATGGGTTGCATAAAGGACACCGTGATGGTTATTGGAAAAACAAGTCGTAGTGTTTGAAGGTTTAGGTTACTTTCTGCCCTTAATGACTGATCTAGATGCAGATCTTCTCTATCATATCCACATCCTTAACAATTGAGGGAAAACAAAACCACGTCTCAGATCAGTTGCTAAGAGCAAAAGGAAACCATATCCGGTTTTTAAAAGGAAGTCATTATTCTGAGACCAACAGGAACTCTTCTATGGTCTCAGGCACTATTGAAGGTTTAATTTGTGGGTCTTGGGTAAAAATGGGAAAGGGGGTTTGTTGTGGGGTATTGAAATATTTGTAATAATAAGAATTTGGTGTCAGTAGACATGAAGACCGCGTAAAAGCTGGTATTTACGTTTTTTCGTATTGGTTCTCATATGTATATCGGCCGCACTTCATACACAATATATATGTCTACATTTCTCTCAGCAAAACGGTCATCCAGTGCTAAGTGCAGTTATTGTAGCTGGATCCTATTTTGGTTGTTTCCTTTTGTTTTTGATTTTATTTTTGTTTCTGTTCATACTGTAACTGCCTACCGCTGATTTAAATAAAGCAAAGTGATTTATAAGTACCTGGTGGTGCTCTGTCTTTGAGACGGGAACATGTGGTCACCATAAATACTTGACATTGTCGTTGACAGTGTTCCCAAATAAGACTGAATTGGGGGAGGGACATGAATGACATTCACATACTTATACAGTGCCTTAAGAGAACCTCAGGGATTCATACATTTACATAAGGATTTTCCCAATCATAAACACACACCATACTCCACACTTAAGGGAATACATTGTGTAGAAAGACAAATACAAAACTTAAACATAAATCACCCACCTGAAATGCTTGGGGGAAACACTAACAGCACTGTGAGTGTTGAGATAGGTTTGTACAAATTGGAAACCTACATTTGGCAATGTTTTATCATAGCAATCTTGCCACAACTTCTTCATTACATTTTTAGTAGGAGTTTTAATTGGGCCATTCTAGGGCATTTACTGTTTAGCTCCTTAGCCTATCCAGTATCGTTTTGGTGGTGTGCCATGGCTTGTCATGCTAAAAGGTGCACCACGATCCTAGTTAAAGCTGGCAGCAGGTTTTCCTTCTAAGATCTCCTCTACATTGCTCCATTTGTCTTCCCATCTATCATAACAGGTGCCCGTTGAGACATCCCCATAACATGATGCTCCAGCACTGTGTTCTTGGAATGATGTGCCAAGTTGGGTTTGCACTGAATGCTCTACATTTAGGACAGACAGTCTCGTTTTAGTTTTGTCACACCACAAAGGTTTTCACCACATCTACAGTCTCTTGAATGTTTTTGCCTATTTTTAAATTGAGACAAGTGGAGTTCTTGAGTAATGGCTTCCTTTTTGGCATCCAACCATACAGACTCGATTTGTGGAGTGTGTGGTATGTTGTTGTCAACACTTTGACCAGACTTGACCATAAAAGAAGTGTTGTATTTATGGCAAAAATGTGATAAGAGCATGACTAGAATGCTAAAAGTACAAGAGATTTGTATATTGTTTGGGGAATGCTAGGTGGGGTGAGAGGGGGGATGGAACTTTGGAGCTTTTCTGGAGATGCACCGTTGCAGAACCAAGCCTGTTCGGCCGCTCTCTTTGATGTGCATCGTTGCCGTAGAGCTGAGCTTGGAATTCCCACCCATCAAGGTCTCCAAGGCAATGGCCTTTCCACACAAGAGTGATTCCCTTTAGCCGTCTGACATGGAACATCCCTCCTCAGCTTGGCCTATTCTCATGAGTCGGTAGAACGGTAAAGTTAGTGTCACGCTAAAGAGATATAACACACTTCCAAGGCCGACCGAAATACCTGTTAGTCTGTACAAAGCAGTGGTCCCAGTCCAAAGATAAGACATGCGAGAAACCCCACAGACATTAGGGCAAGCTGGAGGCATAGTAAGAGAGACACGGATTAACAGAAGACCCTTTGAACTGTCTGAGGGTCTCGGGAACAAGGGGAGTTTGGGGAAGCAGGGGTGGGGGTGGTCTATAGAGTTTGGAGGGACATGCATGGCAGATGCTTTTTTTGAATTACGGGAAGTGAAAGGCCTCTGCAAAAGTTGGTTTCATTCTTTTCAGCAGGGAAAACAGGCTAATTTGCAGCAGGTTATAATACCCGCCCCCCTACACCTACCCACAATGCCCCTGTAGTTGTATTCCACTTAGGGGACACTTTGTCAGGGATTAACCGAGACCCAGAAATCCACTCTTATCCCAAAATGATTCTTTAATCATTAAAGCATTTACCTCATGGGTCTCAGGCCCACAGTAAGTCCCATAACAAAGATTATTTGGATAATTGTCATTCGGGAAAAAATCCTTGTAAGACTCAATACAGATGGTTTTTTTATACCGGAAAGGTGTTTGTATAAAAAAAATCTATACCCTATATGTTGCACCTTGAAATCCTGTGTTTAAAAGACAAATTCCCATTTTCCCAATTCTCAACTGCAGACAACTGGACAAACTTAATGATGGCAAAATAACTCGTCTTCCTCCTTAGGCTTTCCTGTTTCACAACTGATGGTTGTTTTAACACACATGAACCATAGACAGAAAATAGGCAATTAGCAAAAAAGGAAGCTATAAAAAGTCAATGCAGTTTAGAAGCCCAGTGGGGAGTTTTGACCTTGCTCCCCTTCCCCCCAAGCACCCCCCCCCCCCTCTCCCTTTGCAGGGTCGGGGCAGTTTGCTATGTGCATTAATTTCAGTCCAAGAAAACAGCACACATGGCTCTGTTTGAGATAGCGGGGCTAGCTTAAGGGAGGGTTGAGGCGTAGGGGACAAGAGGGGTATCGTGTTCACATTTGTTTCAGATTTCATCCGTGTAAACAAAGGGAGGCAGGCAGACACGCTGGGGCCTATTTAAATTAGGCCCAGACTAACATCCCGTCAGGGCGGCTGCCTCACGCCTCGCGCATGCTAGGCCTTCAGCACATTCTGACTCTGCAAGCTGTGATGGCATCAGTCTTCTTAGGGGGGCTAAAAAGACTTATTTTATAATAATATATCGGTTGGGGATCATTTTCACACGTAAATATGGCAGGGAAGTGTTTGTGTCTATATTCCACAGTAAACACTTACCTTAAATTGAAAAGTCTTTAAAAAAACGTGGTTTCTTTTAGTAATGCTATTTAGTACTGTGCCGTGTGGGGGAATAAGAATGCATTTTGTAACTTTTTTTGTCCATGAAGGCAAATCTCTAGGCAAAAATGTTCAATATAGAACCCTTGGTAAAAACGAGTACTTATCATATAACTCTTTAAAAGGAGCAGTTTGGAAACCAAAAGTTACGTTATTTTCAATCTGAAAAGAAACGTTTTTTCCTATGGTGACAAATGGTGCACAATTGCACTGAGACTTCCGCTCTGGTGTTGACAACATTTGGGTGATGGTGTGACATTGAGGTGTCTATATTCAAGACTTTTTAACTATCCCATTTGGCTATCGATGCTACAAAACACCCCTGCATGTGCATATACACTCACATACAAACATATAGCATCTTGCAGGCTATCTGGAATCACCGCTAAGGCTGCTTAGGCTAATGGAACGTTCTTTTTTGGGGGGTTGAAGGATGGAAATTTCATGTAACTGAGGTGAGTGGGGGCAGGGTTCAGACGGAATAAAGTTAACAGTTAAAAAGTCCACTTCCTTCCTCCTACCAAACCAAAACTTAGCACTGGGAACTGAGGCCTCTCTGTGCCTCACAGTAACCCCAAATGTGGCCGGAACGCCAGACAAACTCTCGATACAAGCGTCCACGAAAACAAACACTGGTCATATTATTTTCACTGCCCGTTTCCTGTTGGTTTGATTCAATACTAGTTACACCCTGTTGAGCCAACAGACACCAGGCATTGGTTTTATGGAAATAACAGTGTGTCTATATTAGCCACTCAAGTTATAGTGGCATTGGGCATGTATATATAGAAACACAGAGGTTTATACTGAGATTGGCACATAAAGGCATAAGTTCCTTCTGTTCAATAGAGATACCGTATGACATTGACCTGTACCCGGTGACCGAGTTTATTCATTTGAGTCTTCTCCCATAATCATAATCCCTTTCCATAACCACCATCATCCCATCGGATTCCCGAGTGGGATGATCCCAAAACATTTCCAAACAACCCATAAATATCGAATTATCAAGAGGAGTCTATTTATTCGAAGGCCAGTCTCCATGTCTGTGACTTGACTGCCAGATAAACAAACAAGGCGCTTCTGGAGACAATGCCACCGCACTCGTCTCTTTCCTCCTGCTCCTGCTCAGTGTGGGAACCCTTCTGTTGCCCCCCACCCATTGGAGGATGCAGAGCCCCTGTCTCTGTTGTCTCATGCGCTCAATAACATCCTGATGCGTGTCCTGCAATGTTCCCACCAATGAGGAAACGGTACACAAATAAAGCTTGGCGCTCCCTGGCAAGCATGGAGGGGATGGGACTGGAGCCAGGGGTGTGGCCACCATTTTGGCTCCGGCGGTGAACACCGGTGGAAGGATGGGTCCACGAGGGAGGGGGGGGGATTGTTCAGTGACAGGAAGTATCAAGATTTACTAAACCGATGGCGACACCTACGCCTTATTCTTGTTAGGGATACTGTTATTGTCACTGAGGATCAAAATACACCTATGATATTGTTGCAGGTCTGTCGTCTTCATTTGGGGTTGATTCATGTTTGGCAGATAAACTAACATGAACCCTCTGGGGAATTCATTAGTGATACAGAAATATATGCATTTTGACCTTGTAAGAAGCTGATTTACTTGTCTAACAAGGCATGTTTCCACCTGTAAACTGACTGTTATGGTGAAGCTTTACATCAATCTTGCAGTTGACTTAGTAGGATTAATGAGAGCACTGCTGAATTGTGTTTTACCTGACTTGGGAGGATAATCGTCAGCAGACAGCGAAAGTCATCAGGCTGAAGAGCCTATGGAACGAATTCCCACTGGCAATTTCACTCACGCCAGATGACGTTCCTTGTGTCGAGGTGGAGGTCATGTGTCCAGTTTCACACGGTGACTGAACGTTCATGACAGGAGTCGGTCAAGAGACACTGTCTATTTACTGAAGCCTAGCAGGTCAGAATGAGAGCTATGATAGGACTCTGGCACTACGCTCATCTAAGGTCATACATGATGTACAACAGGCTTGGTTCTCACCCTTCTCTGTTGTCAACCTCAGACTCAGGTCAAGGTGTACGAAATCCGATGCACTGTTATTGTATGCAACCTCGTTGTGGTAGGACTTTTAACTACTTTAAGGGTGGACTGAAACTTGTGAATCACGATTTGTCTTCGTATGGCAGTCATTTGCATGGTTTAATCCTGTGCATTTGTTTGTTTCACAAAATGGCTAATAGGCTAGCTTTAATTGCACAGAAAACCAATAACTAAGCAATCAAGACCTAAAACTAATTTCATTGTGTGTCTGTTGTGTATCAAGTTGTCAAGGGGTCAGATGGCTGAGCGGTTAAGGAGTCGGGCTAAATATCAGAAGGTTGCCGGTTCGATTCCGGGCTGTGCAAAATTATGTTGTGTCCTTGGGCAAGGCACTTCACCCTACTTGCCTCTGGGAGAATGTCCCTGTACTTACTGTAAGTCGCTCTGGATAAGAGCATTTAGCATTTGCTAAATGACTAAAATTGAGCTAAATTACTAAAAATGTAAATACATTTGGGTTTCATGAATATGCCGGTACATATATCTATTGTTTTTGTTTCATGCATTTAATTTAAGACTGTCTGACATAAAATACCTGTGGACTGCTTGACTTGAACACTCAACAGGCAGAAAATTGGCTGTCACCCAATGATCATGATGTAGGGCAATATTCGAGTAACTATAATTAAACGATATCATTCATTAAAAATGTCAGTTCATAAATGATAATTCAATGTTTTGTTGGGTATATCATTAAGTGGTTGGTTGCCATAGAGTAGGTCTACTTGTCTGTGGGAAGCAACAGTATTAGTGTTGGTTTCCCTTTCTTCAAACCCCTATTCAAAGAAGGGAAAGAAATAAGTGACCTCATTAGAAGAAAGTATGCCTTAAATGTTTGCACATGTTTTGTAGTTTGATACTATTTGCAGTTCCTCATTTCCACAGACGCCCAGGCCCTTAAGGGGCATTCTTTTTTCCTCTCTTCAATATGCATATCCAGACTCATAACCAGCAAAATAACCTTGTGTCTTCCATAGATTTTCGGGCTGCTTGCACTATTACGGCCCCATGAACCCCTTCTAGCTCCCAACACATATTTCAGTCTTGACAGATAAAGGGGAAAAAAAAGTCTCTGGAGCAAAGACAGGATCTGGCTTCTCTCTCTCTCACACACACACACACACACACACACACACACACACACACACACACACACACACACACACACACACACACACACACACACACACACACACACACACACACACACACACACACACACACACACACACACACACACACACACACACACACACACACACACACACACACACACACACACACACACACACACACACACACACACACACACACACACACACACAGAGAGAACACACACACAACCCTGTAGGCCATGCCCTGCCCCATGTATGGATTACCCTGTTACAGAAGGATGAAGCTGGGACCGAGCAGCACAACGTCGATCAGCTCTCTCTCTCTCCTACAAAAGGAGGGCTGGGAAACTAGCCTACTACATTGGGAGTCATGCCTAAAGCCAAGACCACAAGTTCTTTATGAAAGCCACAAACCTATATGTTTGAGAAGCTCCTGTGTGTTTTAACATAAACCCTTGTCAGCGAAAATGAGGACATGGGTAAATAAAACTCACAATTGCACACACACACACACACACAGTACAGTGGAAAGTACGCATTATCCAAGCCATGCTTTGGTTAGTTTCCATATGATGTATTGGGATTTGTACAGATCTCAATGTCTCTTTTCTCATTTTTTGTTTTTAAAAGCAAGTCGCGTTCGTCATATTAGGAACAATAAAAAAATTCAACTTAAAATGTACATAATACACTTGATATATATTGTTTTGCTTTTTTACAGAGGTAAAAATGCATATTGTAAAAAAAAAAAAAAAAAAAAGAAAAACTGAGAAACCAATCCATTCAACAGTTTTTTTTTTAACATAGCCATTATTATTTTGAAGTATACATGAGGACATAAATGAAGGGGATGCTTCAGGCACTTTCCTTTAATAGTTAAATGTGTGCAGGAGCTAGACACTGCACCAAACAGACAAACTGCTTTTGGTTAACTTTTCTTACCACAGATAGAAAAATAAAACTTGGATCTTCTCTACAATGAATGGCAACAGTATTGCGAAGCTTGACAAACAGGAACATACAGTAGAGAAATGGGGGAATAGAAGGTGGTGGGGGTGGGGACGGAAAGACAAAGACATGGACACAACAACAGCTTTTAATACAGACCCCGCAACTTTAGTCACACAACCCATACAATTGCAGAAATAGCTTGGTAGGTGGATGGTTATGATCAGTTTACCTATGGCTGCAATATACAGTACAGAGATGTCTGTCTACCACACTGAATGCAAATCAAGGTCGGGCACTTCACAGCAATTTGCGCATTGTTCATAAGTTGTTTTTTTTCCTTTCTGATTAGTGTTGTGCTTTTTACAGAGAAAGATATACCTTAAAGGTTCCTCCCATTAAGGGTAAGGTTACAGGGTGGTATCAATTTGAGGCTGGTTTTTGTTTCCGCTGAACATACATGCATACTTTCCAATCGCACAGGTACTTACACACGCACATGCATACATGTCTTGATAGAAGCATTATGTCGATTCAAGCATACGTTTGTGCCACCGTCTTCCTGACTGATGACTTCATTGGACAAACATCAGGCTCCTCCTGCAACAAGTTGTAATGTAATAATGAGACAAAGAAAACATGATGGGGTTGAAGGTAATAAAACTGGAGACATGGATGAACCACTTTTTTTCAGTGCAAACAGAGAGCCTCCAAGTACTGGCCCTGGGACACTCACTGGATCCCTTGTGTCCAAAAGTTAAATTCTAAGCCTGAATGGGGCTGGCACTTTAGGGCACTCTTTATCGACACTTTTGTTCTTTAAGGAATGGGGGGAGGGAGCTGAGCAACCAGGTTCAAGTGTTGGTTTCTCTCAAGCTTAAGTTGACTGAAGTTTAATAGCAATTCCCTGATAGTTAGCGTGGTCGAGTATCCTTTGAA
This sequence comes from Osmerus eperlanus, assembly GCF_963692335.1. NCBI lineage: Eukaryota > Metazoa > Chordata > Actinopteri > Osmeriformes > Osmeridae > Osmerus > Osmerus eperlanus. The sequence goes on along the minus strand of NC_085039.1, from coordinate 6,352,537 downwards.
AGACAAACAAAATTAAATAAATGCAAAAGCACCATTGACACTGTAGAGTGGACAACATCCATCTCAAATGCAACAAAATCTCTTCGTTTCCTCCTGGCTGGGTTTACAACGGGACACTTGACTCAAAATAATTCCTCCGTCCCTTAGGCTGGTGTCTCAATTTAGCAAGGAGATAAATAAAACTATTTCAAAGAATATTAAACATGTAAAACATTACATTAACCAAATTTGAAAAAGTCACCTTGCGTCTTTTCCTACATTGTAAAAAAAAAAAAGGTTGATTGATTTTTTCTCTCTCCCTAAGTCACTGAATAGCTAGATTCTATACATAATTGCTGCACCTCATTTTGAAGTTTTGGCTTTCATAAAAGTCACAACAATAGTATTTTGAGATACATTGTTGCCCATTCTCTTTTCATTCTCTTTTCACAGACAGGAAGCACATATACTTGCACATGCAAGTGTATGCACGTGACACTGATTCTCATACATGTGCAAAGCGCACACACACCCACACACACACACTCACTCACCCTAAAGATGAAGTGTCTGAAGCAGTATTTCCTTATCCAATCCTCAAGTATCACGTCATGTTGTTTTTGTGTTCTTTGTTCTGATTGATTTATCAAGCAGCTTTGTTTACATTGAACCTCGCCTTCTCATTTATCTGCGATTAAGAGAATTTATAAAATATTTTTGGTCAGGGTCATTGAATCCTGATTAAAAAACTCTGGTCTGAGGTCAGTTAAAGTTTTCCTTTCTTTTGTTTCATTGGCTGACAGGTGGCAGGGGGGGGGAATAGGGAGAGGGGCATGATCACAGTTGATTTAAGTGCCTCTATTAACATGAAGGAACCAGCTTGATCTTCGATTGGTAAGCCATGGCGAGGGAAAGCAGAGCGTCCGTCAAAAAACGCTCACTCTGACCTCACGCAACACTGAGAAAAAGAAATATTCAAGCCTTCTAAAACACATGAGTGTAAAAATATAAAGTACCTGTTTATATATATTTATATATAAATGAATATTCATTGTTTTAGTCTTTGTAAGTGGAAGCCGTAGGGTACCCCTATAGAACAAGGACAGAAAACAAAAACAAACAAAAATAACAATGGGAACCTTTTTTTCCCTTCTTCTTTCTTTCCACCGAAAGGAAAACGTCCATTTAGAAAATAACTTGATGAGCCAATTGTTTTCCCATCTGGAATTTGGCGAGAAGACGAAACAACAACAAAAAAACAAAATACGGAAAAACAAAAGCATAGAGGGCCCCCCTCTTCCGGTCCCTCCCTTGAGTCTTTGCTCCCTCTGCCCTGTCCTGACCTCCAACTGTAGCGAGGCCGTGCCTCAACCGACAGCTTTGTGCTTGCCACCGCAGCAGTGGCACGCTACCCCACAGCGGTAGCAGGCGCGCAGGGGGCCGTAGCAGCACATGCATGGGGCCAGCAGCGACAGCCCCACCAGCGCCAACCAGCGGAGGCAGAAGCGCTCGTCGCTGGTGTCGCACGAGCACGGGTCCGAGTAGTCGCCCTCCGGGTCCGACATACAGTGGTAGAGCAGGCTGTCTGCACACCACATGAAACTGACCCGGTGGATGCATGTCTGGATGGGATCGGGCGCCTCCTGGCAGCGCCCGCGCCCGTTCTCCTCGTGGTTGAACATGTCCCGGCAGTAGACGCAGCGCGAGCGCTCGCCGTCCTCCTTCCGCCGCTTCCCCTTGGGCTGCAGGGCGCGGGGCTGGGCCGTTACCACCGCCCTCGGGATGCCGGTGCGGTCCACGCAGCCAGACTTGGAGTCGCGGACGTGCTGCGGGTCGCAGCCCAGGGGGTAGGGGTAGGTGTAGTCGTGTTTGGGCGCCTCGCTTTTCGCAAAGTGCACGTAGGCGTCCTCTGGCTGGATGAGTTTGTCGCGTGTGGCGGTGGCGTGCCGGTAGTCCTCGTAGCCCGTCAGCCAGGTGCGCTCGCGGGGGTTGATGCGGACGATCTCCTCCTCCTCTTGGAAGCTGACGTGACGGGTGAACATGGGCTGTGGAGGTCAGATCAAATCAAAACATTAGTATTTCAACATGCGCCCGAAACAGGACGCTGGGATCAGTCGTTCCCCAGTATATAGTCTGTTTATTTCCTTCAAGGCACTTACCTGATCTAGAAAGTAGTGGTCCTGTGGTCTGTGCTGGTCGTAGAAATGTCCCAGGATGCAGTGGTGCCTGCGGGGCTCACAGAAGCTGGGCGGTGCCAGGGCCTGCATGGGAGGCTCCTTCTTCTGGGACGAGTTGGAGGAGCTGTCAGTGGCATTCTGGAGGAGACAAAACAGAGGACCCAATTTGAAACGGTGTCACCGCATTCGTCGAAGACTGCATTGGGGAAACCAATCTCTGCTAGAAAACTAGCGACTTGAATTTCCCTTATTCAGTTCTTGCTGGTCACGATTCATTCCATAAGATTAAGCTACACACTCACCGGACTAAAGTGTTTTCAAGATACCAAAAGCAGTCTGCTAGAGTTCATCAACTAATGACACTATGGTAGTCTAAACAGAAATTGGGCCCTGAACTCTACTGACTGTTTTGATGTGATTACAACGTTATTATTGCCGTTGAATACAGGCGGACAAAGGGAAAGATGCATTGAGGTGAACAATGCTTTTCCCAGGAACGTGGAAGATCGTGAGATCACGTCACCCCAATGGGGATGAGATCCTACCTTCCATTGGGCTTTGTCATACAGAGAGCAACCTGCTTACGGAACGCAGTCAATGGGCCGTGACTAAGGTAAGAGCATGGTATGGCAACGATTCAAATACCCCTACTGCTGTATGCAATTAACCAACGCTCAAGCAAAAACTAAAAATAATAGAATGCCTTCAAGGACAAAAGAGTGGTAAAAAAAAAAAAAAAAAAAAAAAGCGTTCTGAAGTTTCCTTTATTGAGGGTAGGTTAAATGAATTCCAGCTAAGCTTACGACTTTCAGCCTTCGAGCGTCGAACGAGACCAGAAGTGCGGTCGATTGCGTCACCAGCGGTGTCGACGCGGGGCACCGCTTTCATGTGTGTTTGCGAGCGTGTGTGTGTTGGGGAAGGGGGGGGGTGACTTTGTAGAGCTAACTCGGCCTCACCACAACACTGCGCTTTCCAAAGAGTGCGCCGCCCGTGGGCTGCGTTACACACCAGTGGTAGAAGGCAGCCCTCGATGCCTCCGCGTCGCGTTCTCATGAGATGGGCCATAAGAGAGTTGGACGCGAGCGGATTGGACGGCCTTAAGTTATAGAGGCCTAAAATAAAAACGGCGTCTCTCCGTTGCACGCTGCCAAGAGCTTGGTTAAGGATGGAGAAGAAAGGGGGGGAAAAAAAGTGCTTCTGAGGCTAGCTGGGGCCCCTGTCTGATGGAGATGATTACAAACACAGACCCGTTCAGATATTTACTCCACAGCAGGCTTTGAGAACGGGGGGAGTGGGGAAAGGGGGGGGGGGATGGGCAGAGGGGAAAATGCAATGCTCCAGAGAACTCCTAATAGCACGAGGCGAAAGGAATGCAAATAGGCTAAATTGCCCATGTTCATCACAAAAGCCACGGAAGTCCACCAGGCGTGTTGATTGGGGAAGATGTGTAGCGCGCCTCGGATTTCAAAGGCATACCTCAGCAGTGTTTGGAGATTTTCATCATCGCTGGGCTTGGGAAGTGAATGGAAGGGAATTAAGGCTGGAGATAAAGGCAGCGGGGGCTGCATCTGGTGGGGAGTGGGGGGGGGGGGGGGCGGGCGGTGCCATTGAGATAATTACAGAGCAACGCTACCATTGCCCCAGCACACACACACATACACACAGCATGCACACACAGACACAGAGCCCCAGTACTATTCACTTTGCCCTCCAACACAGGAAATAGCCAAAAGGCTAGGGTGGTGTGTGTGTGTGTGGGTATGTGTGTCCTTAAATGCATGCATAAGGGATATATTTGTGCATGAGTGTGATCCTGTTCTGAGTATGATTGCTGTGGCTGGGTAGTTTGGGGGTGGGGGTATATTTGTGGCTGAGCTAATTATCAATTTAGCCTCCAGACCAGACCAGACACAGGAATGGAACTCGCAGCAGCTGCCGATTCTAAAACTACCTCCTGGCCCCATCCACACATACGATGGACACACAGTCCGCTCACCAGCCCATTCACACTGACCCCAATACGCAAAAGGTAGGACCAGGCACCTCCTAGAAGGTGCGAGGGGGAGGTTTTTAAAGCCTCTCTCTTATCAAAAACCCCCACTCCTTCCCTTATCCCATTCTACAGCCGATAAAAGATTGAAAGGAGTCATTCCAAGAATCGGTCCAAATTTCTCCAAGTCACCGAGGACCTTCCAAAGAAGAGGAAGTATTGCATCATCCCAGGGAGTGCCTTATTTACTCTTGACTAATATTGTTCTAGCTCCTTTGGGTGGGTGGATGAGGGTAAAGGTCACTTGTCCATTTGTCCTCGGTCTTCCTCCTCTGGGCTTGGGATGTGTCCCTCTGGCATTTTCCCCCTCTTCCCAAAGATGGATCCTATCTCCTACAAGTGAACCCCCACCCCTGTTCCAGGCTGCCTCGGAGGCCCATAAGGGAATGCAGCTCGGGCTCCAAAATAAAAAAGAGAGAGGGAGCGAGAGAGAGATCAGCAACAGAGGGGAATTAGCCACGTTCCCCTGAGCAGACCTGCCTTTTTCTAAGTAGGGCCAGCTATGTAAACAGGCAGGCAGTGACAGATTACTGACGGCCCTCTTCCCCCGGCCTGGACATCCTGTGGAAACGACACGCTAGGCCTTTTTTTCTCTCTCTCTTTGAAGCCATCGCCATCAGAAGGGTAAAAAAAAAAGAACCGAAAAGGGAAACGAGTGCGAGACCTGGGCTTCCCATCAGATTTAGGATGTAGGTAACACATGAGTTACAGTGGAAGGCCTTCACAGTCCGTAGAAGGGAAATGTATGATATATTATTCGAGTTGTATTGAAACGCCACACTCACTCTGGTATCTTTAAAAGGTAAAATGGGTACAATTAAAAATAAAAAAAAGTGTCCCCTATCAACATGTTGTGTAAGCAAACTACGCTCTCTTAAGAGTTGTTTAGCAACACAGACAGCTCAGTGTCAGTGGAATGTCCATTTCTCATTTTTAGAGCGTACGGCTACTATCTAGCCAATTACATCCCAGCAATCCTGTTCCAGCTAATCACCTTCTGTGAGGCAGCTTTTATTCCTTGGCTTATGTTATGAAACCACTGTCAATCACACTCGAGCTGGAGGAAAGTGCAGAAGTTCAGAAAGAATTGCGGGGGCTGTTTCTCATATTTGAATTTATTCTAGATAATATTACCTACTGCAGCTTTAAGTCATGGGGTACTTGAGACAATAATGTATTATAGTTTTCCCTCTTTTGAGATTTTCAGTCCTGTCTGCAACATGGTTGAGCAATGGCTTCCAACCAGACATTTACAACACATCCATCATCCACTAGGCTCAATCTGTCTCAGAAATACTTCACTCAAGGCATCTCGCCATCACATCACGGTGGTTCTGATTATAACAAAACATCTGAACCCCACGCAAAAAAAAACAATTAGCAACGACAAGATGAGAACTCAAGTCAGCTCTTCCAGCATTGTGGTTCCTGGTAGCGTCGAGGCTGGTTTCAAATTCTCATCACATGCAGAGTCTTCTGCAATACCGCAGGATCGACAGTGCTTTGCTCTTCCCGGGCTACGGCACTTCAAAGTTAAGTGTTAGCATGTTCGCTAGCTAGCGCTTGTGTGGGCTGAGTGAGTACAGTGGGTCATGCAGCAGTGGTTCGGAGGCTGCCAGGCTCAGGCTCCACACTGCGGATGCACCACTATGACTCATGTACGTCTCTCCTCCCTGGGAAATGAGGCCTATTCAAAAGCGTGATGTAACAGCAACACTCGGCACAGTTGCAGAAATGGAGAATGTAGAGGAATGTAACCCCCTTTTTCACTGTGCCGGACAGATGTATCTGGTCTGCCGATGGAAGGCGAACCGGCTGTGCTTTCCTTGTCAATGGGAAGGCAGTGGAACCGTTGCTGAAGGAAAGTATGGGCAAATGATTAAGTTGGTGACTGCCTTTGGTAAACATATTGGTGGGTAGGAAGGGGAGGGACAATTTCACTGTGCAGAAACTTTAGTCTATAGGAGTACCAAACCAGTAGATGGTTAGGACTGGCTTAAAGGTAAGCACATGAGTAACAGCACCTTTAGATTTGGATGCCACTGAGTTTTCTAAATGACCCAAAGTGTAGTAATGAAATTATTCTAGGTAATTAGTGGCCATTTTAGCTGAAGTGTCAATTATTATCCAAAAGCAAAATCAGCAAGAAACAAAACACTAGGCCATTTCTTTCCTCTAGCTTGCACACTTTGTGGAGTCCATCAGCTGAACGATTTGTGGCATTACTGCCTAACTACAGCTGTAGGTCTGACACAGATTACATTAAAACATGCTCTGTCTATATCCAATCGCTGGCTAACAAGAACTACCATCTGCAGAAATCCACCATGGTAGGAGTCAAAACACAGCTGAAAGAAGCATCAGACATGCACACACTCACACACCAAACCCTCTCTGCTCAAACCATGGCCAAACCCCACAGACAGCACTTCCAGACTGAACTGGGATAGAATGAGAGACAACACAAGGCTTTCCCTTCTCTCTCTCTCTTTCACCCCCCCCCCCCCTCCTACTTCCACCCCTCCCCTTTCCCCCGGTGTTAAATCACAGAGGCAGTTTGCTAGGAAGCAGCTGCTAATGATAGTTTTACAGGGGGTGGTGGTGGGGAGCCAGAGATGGGAGGGGGGGGGGGCAGGAAGAGACCTTGCGACCCCCGCCTGCTGCTCCTCATCTCCTGTGACGGCGACAAAACCAAATGCCAAGCAGTGGAGAGAGAAGAGTCTGGTCAAAACACTACAGGATACATCCCCCCCCTCCCCTTCCCTTCTCATACCCCAGTCGCCCCCACCGCCGCCTGTTACTATCATATCAGCCATCTCTGCTCAAAAACAAAGAGCTGTTTCATTCCCAAACAGGCAAGGGCCTCAAAGCTAAAATAACCACTACCGACCTCACTTTTGAGGATGCATTCACACGCACTTCAAATAGGAGAAGACAAGACTATTAGTGGAGATGAAGAAAAAACGATGCTGAACCAGGACAGGACAAAGGTGGCCTTTCCACAGAAACAATATGAGCGTCAAACTTGTCACCTCATGCAGAAAGACAGCAATGACCATAAATGGTTAATTCATCTCTATAGGTAAATCATCCCGGACTACCAAAACAAACAGCGGATTCTCCCATACACAATAAAAGACCGTCTCCAGCTCTGACCGAAAATGAGAAATTAGGAAAAAATGGAGGAGACTCACAGTGAACACATCGTCGTCGCCCAATTCCGCCTCATTCTGAATTGTTGAAGAAGAGGTGGTGGACCCTGGGGAACCAAAGAAATTGCATATAGAACAACATGTGTATCACCGTTTCAGTTGGGCTCTTTCACTACCATGGCCATTCTAAAAAGGTATCTTGAGGTAAAATGGTAACATTTTAAATACTTGTTTCCAACTAGCAATGGACCAGAGGACAACAGATAATCATATTGACATTGTTGGAGAGCAACCCTTGTACAGAAATGTCTTATCACTCCACACCCTTACCTTCCGTCAGGTCCTCCATTGCCTTCCTTACACCACGGTCAAAGGCCCGGGCATCGGCCGGGCTCTGGAACGTAAGGCCGCACTTCTTGTTGTCCACCTTCCAGTGGTGGAACGTGGGTGTGGCCTTGGTGTAGAGCAAATCCTTTTTCAGGAAGCATTCCAAAATCACCTGGGAGGAAATGGATGCAGAGGACATGGAGGTTAAGTGCAGCCCCCTCAGATAAACTAACTTCAAAGCCCAAGGAGAGAAGACACAGGAGATGACACACATCACAGGAAAATGACTATCAGACAAAAGAGAAGAGGAAAAGCTATAGGAGTCAACGGAAGGGGGACATCTGACCCAAATTCATTGTCGAAGTCTGTACATTCAACAAATGATTCCGTTCTCACGGCCGCAAACAAATTCGGGCTCTCTCATTCAGCTGGGACGTGATCCATCCGTTCGTCGGCGCAGTTTGCCGGCTCACCTGTTTGTCTTTAAGGCGCTCGCCATAGATGAGGAAGCTGCTCCGGCCAAGCAGCTCCGACGACAGCACCTTGCAGACGCCCACCCTGCTGAGGCAACCCCCATCCTGGGCCAGCCAGCCGCCACTCGAGTCGTCCCGGGTCATGACCACCGCTTTAACTCGCACAATGTAGCTGTCACTGCAACGGGAGATAGATAGATAGAACAGTGGCAAAGTCAGTCATTAAGCTTGTTTGGTGAACAAATGACAGGGGTACGGGCGCTATACGTTTGTTAGCATAGAATGAAACATCTCATGTAAGAGCATGTTTGTATCAGCATGATACAACTTGGAATGACAGATAATGTTGCTTTTTCACGAGTGAATCTACTAAATGATAAATGCTTGTTACATTTACATTTTACATTTAGTCATTTAGCAGACGCTCTTATCCAGAGCGACTTACAGTAAGTACAGGGACATTCCCCCGAGGCAAGTAGGGTGAAGTGCCTTGCCCAAGGACACAACGTCAGTTGGCATGACCGGGAATCGAACTGGCAACCTTCGGATTACTAGCCCGATTCCCTCACCGCTCAGCCAACAGACTCCCGCTTGTTGATGTTAATACTTGTTATGGAAAGTACACAGACACTACAGTAAGAACCGTTCCCATCATTCATCCCATGTAACATAAAGGTAACAGCTAACCTTCTATGCATTGTAAACAAAGTACAAAGTACTAAAAACAAAATGGCGGATGCAAGTGGAATTTACTTTTTAGCATAAGGCTGCAAGATGGAAGAACTTTGTAAACCCAAAAAAAAGACAAGAAAAAAGATTAGCGTTATGAGTCAACTGTACATCTGTGCTATGAAAATGGACTGTGAACATTCCCTGCATCACCCCCTCACCTTCTGCCATCTTCCAATGGACACAAACTAGCACTAATTAAAACAGTCCATAAAATGAACTAACCTACATCATAGGCCGTGTTGGAGTTTTTCTATGATAGTGTTTGATACAAAGCACAGAGAAGTTTGGCAGTGAGGTACAAAACGTCAGCTCTTCCAGATGCAGCATCTCCCAAGATGTTCAAGAGAAAAATGATTTCTAGTCTTTTCAAATATTCCTTCTAAAGGACAGTCCGAAAGGGACCTTCCACAAAGAAATGATATGCCATCATAACCCGACATTGGATTTGTATAGTCGTTACATTAAACACCAACAATGCTGCACCCTAATGCACAAGAGTATTTAGTACTGGGTAATTCACTATACCAGGATAACCATTTTATCAAAATGTTTCCAACCAATGACAGATTGAAAATTCTAGGGTGTCCTTGGCTTTTTAACATGGTAAACTGGCCATCTGGCTTTGCAACAACAACAAAAAGAAAGAAAGTATATTAGGGATGGTGCACCTCCAACAACACTCCCACACACACAATCACACACAGACATACACACGCTATCTGACAGACAAGCAACCAGGCCAGGACACAGGAACAAGCCAGAAACAGACCGTAATCTTTACGAGAAACTGCAAAGACAGGTACAAATCAGCAGTATTACATATCACATTAGTACTACATGTCAATAAGTGGGGCGATTTATTGTGAAAAACCCGACAGGCAGCATTTAAAATCATATGGAGGATGACTCCACAACCCACCCACCCCAGAGAAAGATAAGCTTGGGTTTTGTTGACACCCCTGGAATGTGGCAGCCATGATAGGACCTACTAAATAGGAGAGTAATTCCTCTCCCTCTGCAGAGGTCACCCCTCTCCCACATCTCTATGACTGACACACACACACACACAATGCATGTATGTGGCTACCAGTTCTAAAATCACTACCCCGTACACACTACACGCCAAGGCAAACCGAATACTGCTAAAGGAAAAATATGTTCAACGCTTGCCTTTGCAAGCAGGATGGTTGATCCATTTTCTATGGAATCTACGGAACACAGACCAACACATGGATGATTCATAATACTGACCGAGTGCCAGTGCACGCACTCACCTATGATTACACATCGAAAGACCCTGAGAACACAGCTTTATAGGCGCCTAAACCGTTGCCTGTAAAAGGCGGCATTGCCTCGGTCGTCTTGTTCGTCCACAGCCACAGCCAAAACAAAACCTTATCCTAACCAAGCCAGTCACGAGGAGTAGCCCCCTCCAGCAACATCCACACAGACAGCGAGAGAGCAAGGAGGACATTGCAGTGTTGACACAGGAAGACATGGTGAAGAAGAAAAAAAAAACTGAAGAAGAGGCACAAAAAAAAAAATGCAAAGCCTTGCCTTTTATAATCAGACATCTCTCCTACATCCCTTTGCCACGGTCACAAATTCCTCATGGTCTCCGTCGACAGACCGTCGTTGTGCGCGCGTCGACGCGACACCCCAATCATCCTGATCATGGTTGAAGCAGCGCTGCCTGATTCCAGGCTGTTTGCTCAAAAGTGCTTCCCCACGAACCGTATGATTCAGTCTCCTTGACAAACAGATGGTGCTTGTGTGTGTGTCTGTGAGAGAGAGAGAGAGAGAGAGAGAGTGTATGTGTGTGTGTGTGAAGCATGAGTCATCGGCCGGCAGCCATTCCGCATTTGCCGGCAGCCTGCAGTGGCACACAGCACACACTCCCATCCCCATCCCTCAGAAGGGGGGAGAACGTGGCCTGAGCCCCATCACTACCGCCAGACGCAGAGACCAAGAGCTGAGCTAAGCTAGTGAAATCAGAAAAACCTCCATCTTATTCTCAGTCACGGGGAGCCTCGCACAGCCCGGATGCCATTCAAGCCAACTGGAACCGTCTATCAGTAAGGTGTGTGTATTGTATAACCAGAGAGAGCGTGGTGCACAGTCAATGCTTTCACGATGGGTTTACACAGGTCAGAATATGTGGGTTGGATATTACTCAGCTCCAGAGTTCTTTCTTATCGGGAGTGTGTGCTAGGTGTCCTAACTTTGTCAGGCTCATAAAGGTAAGGTCAAAGGTTTACAATGTACAAACCCAACCCCGCAGGTAGGTGTGAAAGGCCTGGGATGATGTCATCCCTCGCTCGGAATAGAGGAGCAGAGGTGATCAATAGTGCTTTTTTCTTTTCCTTCTCTCTTGCCCCCTTTCTGGCAGCTCCTATTGAGGACAGCTCATCAATTTTCCCAAAGCTCTTTTTTCCCCTCTTGCACAGGTCATCAAAACTGGTCATAAATCTAATGATTAGGAGTTTGAACAAAGATCTGGGTCCCAAACTAAGTTAAAATTGGGCAGTTCATATAGGTCCATTTTATCACTTCAATCTATTGATGACCAAGCATACACTGTCAATGAGCAATGGGTCACCCACACTCATAAGTTTAATAGACAGGAAAGGAATACGATTTCAACACCACGATAATGTTTAAACTGATTATGCATGGCCTGTTATCTAAATGTTTTCAATATCTAACATTGATGTAGCAAGCCTCCAGCCAAATGGCAGGCAAGAATATATGCACTTGTTTATATCTCTGGGAACCTTCATGTGGAAGGTAAACTAAATTCCGAATGAAGATGTCACAGTGTGGCTGGCAGCTGAAATTGGATAGAAAATGAGAAGCATGTAATCTGTGGCTACAGACCACATGCCTGGCGGTTACATTTCAGATGGAGTGCAGTAATGCATTTTATTAATATACACCAGACACTCATCAGCCAACACTACTATAGAATGAGGAGGAATCCCTGTTGGGCCGCCAAAACAGACTTTCCAAAATATACATTTTATAGGGGGGATTTAAAGACGTCACATTTGTGAGGAAAAATCTGTACACCGTGACTCACTTAATCTCATACATTTGCATATCAATTCAGACTTGCTAAAGTGCTGTTTGTTAACTTTGCCTGCTATATTCATTATGAGGTGCTGGTATTAAAGGAAAGGAGCCTCCAAAATGTAACCTTTATACTCTAAAGTGTAATTCCGATAAAGATCTAAATGCATTGCCTCAAGTGGCTTACACCAAGTGGCTTGTGTAGGAAGCAAATACAGAATATGTTGAGTTCCCTTATGTTACTTTGCCTTTGTATAACCCAAAGCACACCCTCAGAATATCTAATAAAAACTTTATCTGGACTTTTGCTTTATCCAAGAGACCGGACGTCAAGTTTTCTGGTGTTCTTCAAATCAAACACCAATCCTATTTAGTACTGCAAAGATGAAGTTACAAACACAAATCTCTCGCACTTAAAGAAATGATAGAGCTATTGTGACGAAGGATGTTTGTTGTGGTGGGGTCTTTCAGAAACTGTTGTGCGGAAACAACTTCCCTCTGGTTGGTGTGAAGAAGGAGAGTGCAAAAACAGTCTTGCGATTCAATATCACTAATCCTCGTCAAACCCTTGAAAACCCATTAAACAAATGGATGCACTCTTACTGTAACTGCAGTGCTGCTGACCTAATGCCAAGGAGGTCCCACTAGCCGGAAGTCCCCTACTGAGCATTACCCCTGAGACCTAAGACCAGCACACTGCAGCCTCAGGTGGTCTATACTGACAGTAACAGCACAACGCATGCAAAGTCCACACGTGCTCATGACATCATCATCCCCGTACAAAATGGTAGGATCTCAGTTCCCCCATCTCAGCAGGGAGCTAGAGCAGATGGCGTTTCGCTTCTCCTCTGCCAAACATTTGAATGAGTTTCCTCCCTTGTCACAAAGAGAGTAACTGTGCTCTTAACCAAGTCAACCAAAACAAGGGGGGGGGAAAAGCGCTCGGTGACCTTGTGGGCTGTTTTGCATGCGGTCCCTTGTCGACAGATATCTGAAACGTGAGCAGGTCTGTGGCAAAGTCGATAGAGAGGCAGAATGCAGGACCTGTGCGATGCCACTATTGAGCTGGAGTAACGAAAATCCATCTTCCATTAGCCATGTCCTGTTGCCATTTGGGCATCAGATACAACGACAACTCTACCCTGTGACTTACCTCAAAAAGGTAGCCCTTTTGCCAGATAAATATGTATGGTATGGTAGGAGATGGATGTTGGTATTGATATGCAGGCAAAAGACCAAAAAACGCTGCTTTAAACGTACTGGTTTAAACTTGAGTAGTGGCAGTAGTTTTTGTAAAGGTATGATGCCAAAAAGCTAAATATAGCACACTGTAATGGCATTTGTTTCACAAACGTGTGGAAGATAATCTAATTATCAGATCAAGAAGCTGGGAAAAACAATGGTCTTTCCAGATGCTGGGACCATAAGTAGCAGTTAAGAACATGACAAACTGCTACTTATTTAGCGCCACTATACAACCATCTCCTCTTTGCAAGATTTTGAGAACAGCTGAGCCCTGGCGGGTTGAAAAAAAGGAGGGCTGATACGTAATCAATCCTGGGCAACAAGGCTGGGAAGCCAAGGACGGTAACATTGACCTTTTTCAATGTCATTTTCCATTTTTTCCCCTCTGTGGAACTATTGACAGCTCAGGGTTGGCTGGTTCTGGGGCATCATTCATCTGATCAATACAACTACCCATTCCACAGCCCCACCTTCTGCCCTGGGAGGGGGGGCATAGATGGGATGCGTTTCTGTGCCAATGGGGAACATAGCAAGAGGAGACTTTTGTATGCAAACTTTAGTTCTACCATGGTTTTGAAGCCCAGGTTCTCTTAATGTCCAGACTGTGCCAGGAGGTTGCTCTTGCTATTGACTGAACCACTCCATTAATCTTCTTTGTGTGTTTTGATGCAGTTTCTCGGGTATCTGGTGAGGAAAACTCTCTTCAACAGTCTTAGTTTTAGACTGTGTGTATGTGGAATTCACAAAGGCTTCTGTTGTGTAACTCTACCATGTTGCTGCAGGGTACTCAAACTTGTGATATCATTTGAAGTATTGAGGCATCCCACATATCCTTTTGTGCACATGTAAGAAGAGTTATTTTTCCAATTCAACGTGCCCACCGTTCCATCATATTCAATTCCGTCAACGGTTATGTGTTGGAGTCCCCAGCCACTTTCTGAGTAAATATTTCACAAGCCCAAACTATTATATCTCCCTATACATGACCATATGAGTCATGTGTTTACCTGCAGGGGTGTGTAAGAGAACAATAAATCAAAGTAAGATAGCCTGATCCTTCAGGTCATGGGCTATTGCCAAATCTCTCTGCTAGGATAAAGAACTGGAAAAGGGATATAAAGTTATGATCAATGGCAAACCTGTTGCACAATCTGTGCACTAGTGTTACAAATCTATAATATGCATGGGGTATGATTCTCACTTTAAGATTTCAAGGAGTGTGATTTACACTCACTGAAAAATAAATAAATAAATAAATAAATAAAACAACAGTGGACAGTCCATGCCCAAAATGAGGAGTTTATTTCAATACTTCTATGGCTAATATTATTACTTTGGTGTGTTTATGCCATAAGTAATTTACTGCTTTAGGTATGTGTCTATATAAACACATATTGTAGGAACTGTGTTTCATTTAATGACTGCAGTCATTTGACAGGTAAACTACACGTGAAATTCTGGTAGAATAATCTGTCAAACAAACTCGTATATCCTCGAAAGATTTGGCTACGGATCCTAGTCACTCTACCAGTGACACGCGCTCCCCCATCGGGCTCTGCCATTGGTATTTTTATGAATGAAGGACAGTATGCAAATTAGAGCGATTCACGAAAAGAAATGGCGGATATTGCATATCAGTCCTCCACAAAGAAAGTCTTTCTAACCCCCAACGTCACAATGCAAACGGTGTCTACTTTTACGTGCTTGTGCTAATAAATCGTTTAGCACACGCCATATAAAGTTGTTGGGAACATGACCATCACAATAGCACATTAAATCCCGCTAGGCTATATAGTAAATTTTATAAAACTATTCAGCGCAAATCCCTTTACAAAATGTTTCCGATTCAACCCCTCCCCCTCGTCCCTCCCTCTACCTCAAGAGTAGCCTAGTCGTTCAGTGGGGAGTGCGAGGGGGCCCAGCCACCCCGCGCCTCTGTCCACTAGACATTGGGCTACATTGTAACAAAGCATTTTCAACTTGGAGAAAACATGGAAGTTGAACTTCTCATCCCTATGCCAATCGAGTGACATTTAAAAAAGCAGCACAACACATGGAAACTTACGTTACCTCATGCATAAATAAGAATAAAGACAATTTATCCGCATCTATGTAGGCTACTTACTCGTCTGGGTGTGTTTCTTCTGTCATTTTTTCGTTTCACCTACGATAATATCCCACAGCGGGTACATGGTGTGTTGTCTTCATTCTTACTTTCCCTCGTCCTGCACACCTTTTCTCACACGCTGTAGCAATCGAGTTTTCCTATCGTTTTTTGTTGATTGTTTTTGTTTCCCCCCCTTTTGTTTCACAGTACTTCGCCTAAATTATTCGCGGGTATCCAGGAGCGCATAAATCCGCCTAGAATAGCTCCACCGATTTAATCCCGCCGCGTCCAGTGCTGAAATGCGGTAATTGATAATCGTGCGTTGATGTCGGTGAGGATGGCCCCGTACGAGCCCCATCTCTGGTTACTCCATGTTGGATTCTGTAGGCAGAAGCAACGCCACCGACACTGGAGGTGGAGGGGAGTGGGGGGGTTGCGGAAGCGATGACGTCAGACCCAAAGGACTGCAGACTGTGGAGGATTTTCAGGGATGTCCAAGTCAAGCAATGGGCCAGGGGTGATCTGGACAATGTCTTCTAAGCAAGTGAAAATCTAAGGTGACTTTACACATTTTCACATGGTCCATGCATTAGCTGTAGTCTGCACTACAATTTAGTCGACATGTAGCCTATGGTGTTTCGCATTTAAAGTAGGTCCACCTGGTTCACAATTAGGCTACTATTATTTGTGAAAGTGGTTTCACAACTTTAAAAAAAGAAGAAAAAACATCTAGATTTCGAAGATTAAAATTCAAAAATTTGAATCTGTCAGTTTTTAGATCGTTTAGGGTAGCCTACCCTATCTCCATCTGTCGTTTGTGGAGTATATGGAGCGTCATATCCAGCAGCTAGCTACTGAAATTAAGCAACATTTTAAATTATAATCAAATATTTGGATACTACAGCAAGCAAATACTTAAAGTTTACGTCAAGCTACTATCTAGCCTAGACGAGACACCATAAGAGCACACCAAGCACATTCTTTTATTTCCAGTTTAGACCTAGAGTTATGAGTAAAACATTTTTTTTTAAATTCAATCAGTTCAATCATTATATATATATATTTTTTATGTTTTGTATTAGTTGAATCATACACCTTATTACATTCACCATGAAGCAAGGCTTGAGCAAAACCCATTTCCTGTCTTATATCTACACCCAGTGGTATACTAATGACAGTACAGCTTGTAATGTCCAACGTGCATTTTGCACGTTGTAAAATATTGCTGTTAGAAATGTATAATTTGAAACAGGAATGTAAAAATTACATGTAAAACCTTGGAAAATCTGATGTATTCTATATGGCATATCACTCTACATGCCTTTCTCTTAGCAGCAAAGAGCAGTTTTGTTTAGGCTATTTACTTTACTGTACGTGATGATATTTATTGACTGCACTATTTCTACTATATGTGTTAATACTGTACATTGGTATTAAATGTAGATTGCAAAGAAAACATCTAATCACCTCGATTGTCAGAGTCTCTCAGCAGTTACATCAGGGCAGCAGATGGAGCCAAAGTCGTAAAGCATGATCCAGACTTAATTACTCATTTGAGTTTATACTGTGATCCAGAATCAGTTATTCATCTCCCATGTTTTCAAGTAAAAAAAAACAACAAACAAGCCAGATTTGTCCAACTGCGTAATTTTCTCGATAGAAGTTTGTGTGTGTACGTGTTTGGGTTCTAACTCAAAGGTCCATATCAAATATGTATTCCCCTTTAAACTTCGAAACTAGAAAATAAACTTAGAAAATAGAGCTCATTCACTGGGGGTTTAAAAACATTGACCATTTGCCCCCCCAAAACAGCAACAGCAGACGACAACAACAGGACAAATACTGGGGCTGCTCAGCTGTCACTATGGCCCAGGCTAGAGATAATTGTAGCTGTGACCTTTATCTGTAGTCCTTCCTTACCCCGCTCTTTTCACATTCCATGCAGATCTGAATTGTCTAGTGCGTGTGGAAATGGAAACAAGGATGACAATGCAAGCTTGGATGACACTGCACCTCAGTCATCCTAGCTGTGGATACTGGGAAGAGTTAACATTAGACTTGGAGAAATTGGTCAAATTCGGACTTAATTATTATATTGTCATCAAGTTCATTATTTTCACTAGCTTTCTTCTTGTTAAAGGATTGTAAGAAAATTATTGCATAAAATAATAGGGTTTATGTATACAATTATAGTACTATACATAGCATTATGCTTTCTTGTCATGGTGTGTGTCATGTGTAGATGTGTGTAATAAACATGTTGAGGCTAATTTCTGATTCTAAAGATAAAAAAGTCTGACCTGCCATACAATTCAAAGGTCTTATGTATTGTGGGTTATGCTCCATAGAACACTTCAAACAGACAAACACTGATTCCTTCATAGACAAATGCACACACTATTGGTTACTTATTACAACTTGCAGGCTTGAGAAAGCCACATTGTAATAATGTTGCACTTGCCAAAAGCTAGATGGCGCAAGTGATCAGGTTACTACAAAACCTCACTAAATGATAAAACGTGTTTAAAAACATGTTTAATTAGTCTTAATTAGGCCAGTGACCTGACCAGATATGCAATGTAATCGATCTGAGTTGCAAACCTTTATGATGCCACAGATTTTAAAATGTGATATAATCAAAAATTGTTAATTTGGGAGACAAGGAGTAAGATATCGTAATTTTAATATGTTTAATGCTAACTGATCTAACTTTAGTCTTTTTCTTGATAAATTCTAACCTAATAGCCTACATTTTTGACATGCCTGCTTACAAGGAGAGGTCAAATATGTTTCCACTGAAGTAATAATAGGCCTAACTGTTAACTTTCGAGAAATGATATTGTCCCAGTTATTTCTGAGCTGCAAAGCTAAATGTCAGACTACAGCCTACAATAACAATGAATACAAAACAAAGATTAGGCTATATTGTGTTGCTGCTATTCACAGTATTTCAAAACATTAGTAACTGTACATTGAAGAATGTTTTTATTATGTCTAAACTGTAAACAAATCATTGTTTTGTGGCTTAAACTTCCTACTATCATATCATACACAGATTGCGGTAGTTACCTGGCTGTCCTACATTAAAACCTCTTCTTTCTTTATATTTTTTTCACATATTAATCTAAAGTAGGCCCATGGCTGTAATCACAATATAAATTTAAATCAAAACAGCTTTACCTGCAGGCATACATTAGGCTATGGGTGTGCATCTAGGTGTTTATCAAGCCCAACTGACTTTAGGCTCATATGGACTTTTTTCTTTTTGATCTATAAAAAGAACAGTTAGCTGGATGTTAGGTGACCTTACTCACGGCTCTTTCACTTCATCCCGAAAAGCAATTGAACTGTGACTTTCTGTACCCATAAGGTGTTGTTAGTCATTTATTTTACAGCTGTCATCAGACATTGGTCATGTCCCCAATTACTCAAACTAAAACTTAAAAGAAACTATCAGTGCCTATAGAATGGAGCGTAAACATTTCTATTGCATAGATGTATAGTTGCAAATGAGGCCGTTTTATGTCAGCTCTTTAACATTGTACAATACATCATACAACAGAGAGACTTACTGTCTGACTGAAATGATGGGCTGCTCTTCCTTTAAATAGCATACCATTTGATCCCTATATCCGTGTACTTCATGCATGCATTATGCAGATCAGCATAGTTTAGCATGTATTTTATCGGTTTATTGTAAAAAAAACATGCTTAGTATCACGATCATTTGGGGTTAGGCTATGCCTTTTATCCGTTTCTGAACGCCCCCCACCTGGTTGCCCATTTGATGTGGCTCATTCCAATACGTGACCAGTTATGGCCACCACTACTTCCGGGTTTCCACAAATTGGTCAACGCTGCACCCCACTCCCTGTCTCCTGTTCAACACACACAGACACGCGCGCGCGTCAATTGCACATCGAGGATCCACAGACACACGGACACGGCGACGGCTCCTTTAAGAAAAACTAAGTCAGAAAATATCACCCCTCCTTCTTCAGATCTCACTTGGCTGGTATTGCATCAAAGAAACCTTCAGTAGAGTTGCAAGTGATCGAGGAGACGATGGGGACTGTTTTTGAACATCTCTACATGAATATCTAAGTAAGGGAAGCGCGCAACGAGTCATCTTTAATTAAGCCCTTTTGACAACCTCGATATTGATTGACAGCTGGGTTGAGGAGTGAGACGACTGTTTCCTAAGAGGAGCATTTTACGCCAGTCTTCGGTCGTGCAGACCGTAGTAGTGTTGCCTGTGGACGTTGTCCTGGAGAAAGCGAAGGCACGACTACTGTGTGTTATTGTCTGTAGGACTTATGCTGACGATCTGGCAACCATTCTCTCTGGAGAGAAGCAAACGGGATTCTTAATCTTGCATTTGGAGTTTGGTGTTTATTTTTCCTCAGCCCTGGCCTCGTAGGAGACATTTGGAGACCGAGGGAATCGGATAGAGTGACAGGCCGATGGCGCAACGGGTGCGTATTGACAGAACTTTAAACAATTGAAATAAAGCTATATTTTAAAAAGAGGACATCAACAAAACGCTTTTTCATTATGTGGCAGCAGTGGGCTGTTATGACTCCTCACTTTTAAAGATGCTACTGAATAACCAAAAGCCTACCCACACGCTATTAATTCAAACTATATCTATATGATAAAGTATGGCTACATTTTAAGACTTTTTTTTTTACAGCAAACGTTCAAGCTAAATTATATTTAAACTACGACTGACATAATGGTTTGATATTCATCCTATTGGAAACGATGCCTCCATCTTTGCATTGGCCAGAAAGTTGCTATTAAACAAATCATAAGCTTCCTGCAAATTATTATTTAGTTTGATCACAATAGCATGAAAAGCTGACTGTAAATCTTTGCTGGAATTGGCCTATACAAATCTGCATACTATAGGCTATTGTTATAATAACATATAGCCTAAAAAATACATGTAATGTTCTACAATTCTGATGTTAATTTGATGGAAGATACACATTTATATCAATTGACATTTTGAAAGTATGATTTATAGGCCTATACAGGATAATCACATAAAAACTTTCTCAATAGACTTGTATTAAAATAGACGGCAGGCCTGTATTATTGTGCTAGCCTACTTGTTGATGATGAACCATTTTATTTATCATTATTATATTGTTTGTATGTATAGGACAATATTCTACTGTAATATTACTATCAACTTGTGTAATATGTTATAATACGTTGCCATTTTAATAGCCATTTTAGTTACCCTTCTTTGTATCTGCAGGACTAGACAGGCGACAAACTTTTAGAATCAAGCCTAAGTTGTTCAGGACGACTTGTAAAAAAAAGTTTTAATGGCAGAAATTGATTTAGTTTGTCTATATAGTTTTTTATTGGAGTTACATTCCAGAGTTGTATCCAATTTGCGCCATAGGCACACAGTACTGTTTGCATATTAACACGTAACCTATTTAATGCACTGCGTTTGTCTTTCTAATAGACTAGTAGTAGACTATTTAGACTGTTAATTATCATTTAACTAGCCACTTGTATTTTAAACGTGGCACAATTCCAGAGGCCAACATAGACTTGAACTTTTAAAAAACAATCTCATACCCCCCTGTTTTTGTGATAGCCTACACGTAGGCCTATCTTGATATTTCGTAAAGTTGTGCATATCAGCACAAAATTGGTTTTCATATTGCCTTGTCTCTGACTCAGTATGAAGACCTTCCCCATTATGGAATGGACGGAGTAGGGATTCCTTCCACGATGTACGGGGACCCTCACGCGGCACGGTCCATGCAGGCGGTTCACTTGAACCACGGGCCTCAGTTCCATTCCCACCAGTACCCGCACACCACACACGCCAACGCCATACCGCCCAGTATGGGCTCCTCCGTCAACGACGCTATAAAAAGAGACAAAGATGCCATTTACGGGTACGTTTACTTTACTGCCGGCGTAAAATGTATGGTCATCAGGGACATTAACAACCACAAATGGGAGTGATGAAGTTTTAGAGAGAGCCCAATGAGTTCTCAGACTTGGGGAAACTCATGCTACTGTTCTGCAGTTGCAATTGCAATTATAAACTGTTGTGTAAATGTCTCATATAGGCCTATTTGATTCCGGCATAAATATCTTGAAATATAGAGCCGTTTTGAGCTGTACTATTAATTAGCCTAGGCTTTAGGCTATAACACGTGACCTGCTTGTCGGTTGTTGTATTATATGAGCCTACCCCCTTGCACTAGTTTTAAAAGTGTAAACCACAGCTAATTATCTTGGACATTTCCATTTCGAATGTCAGATTGTTTTCGATTATGCTGGTTTAATTAATTTTTGAATTGTAGATAGAGGGCCGTCATCAGTTCTTTCTTTCTTTTTTAATGTTTAAAGTAAAAATTGTTGGTATGTTCCTTAAATTGTGCATGTGAAATAACAGATAAGTATGGGCCCATTTCTACAGCAGAATTGGTGAATTGGTCTTAAACATGTTTAAGTTAAGTTTAGAAAAGTATTTGAATACCTTACAATAGGGCAATTCAAGAATGTGAGTTTGGACAAAGAACAATGTCAACTTTTCTATAGGCTACCTACCGATTTAAATGAGTACAGACTTGTAAACTCTCCAAACCTGCAGTCAACTCAATTGACTCCATCTCTCCATTTAGGCACCCCCTTTTCCCACTTCTAGCACTGATTTTTGAGAAATGTGAATTAGCAACTTGCACGCCGAGAGAAACTGGGGTCGCTGGAGGCGATGTATGTTCCTCGGAGTCTTTCAATGAGGATATAGCAGTCTTTTCAAAACAGGTTTGATACTTTTTCTATGTTGCCAACTTAGGCTGCTTGTTTGAAATTGTGTTATTTAATGTAGAATATTTGCATGCGTTGTATGATAGGCCTAAACGTAGCTTAATTGTGAAATCCTTTGTTCAGTTCTTTTTGCGTCAGTATGAAAGTAAAATAATAATTTTATGACACTCAAACTTGAACTTGTAAACTCACTTCTCCATTATTTTTTTTTCAGATTCGATCGGAGAAGCCTTTATTTTCGTCAAATCCAGAATTGGATAATTTGGTGCGTTCTATTCTTTCTGGTAGAAGAAAGTATTTTGAGCATTGTTTTGCCGAACATATTTTAATCAAACGCTAACCATAGGCTGCTGTATCAAAATATTGTTTACTTTGACACATTTTCTTAATTTCTGCTGACAAACCGGATCTTATTCACCACAAGCAATGAATGGATCCATTCACACACAAACACACAAGTAGACCAATCATACTTTGATAATATCCTATCATCGGCAATATTTTAAACGCGTCGCTTATTTTTCATTTTCAGATGATACAGGCAATTCAAGTTTTACGGTTTCATCTGCTTGAACTTGAGAAGGTAGGCTATAATTTACCATAACAGGCGTGACTGATTGTGACGCTAAATCTGATGGGCTACAGTAAGCTATCTTAGTTTACAGTAGGCTTTTAAACTACATATAGACTAGCCTAACTTTAACATAAACATGTTCGCTGCTGAGAGACCAGAAGATTAGCCAATATGTTATAACATTGTCACAATGGTTCCCATATTTCCGAGCAAGTGACCAACTAAAACACGTAGGCTATATAAAGGTTATTTTGAAATTAATAACTGAATCATATTTTTTTATCCAAAGCTCTGACACCCTTTGTTTTTGACCCAAAACGACATTAACCAAAATATAGTCTATAGGCAATCAGACTATCACTTAGACATTTCTATTTGGATCAGGAGAGATAAACTGATTTTAAAACATGAAAAGGTATATTACTAAATAAATGATGTTGCCAGATCAATTATTGATTTATTTCTAAAGATTGGTTGTGTTATTTTGTAGGTTCACGAGCTATGCGACAATTTCTGTCATCGATACATCAGCTGCTTGAAAGGAAAAATGCCCATTGATTTGGTCATAGATGACAGAGATGGAAATAAATCAGACACTGAAGATTTTACTAGATCATCTGGAAATCTTGATCAGGTAAGCAAGAGCAACTCCCCCCCCCCCCTCCCCTATCGTTCCACTGCCAGTAAAGAGACAGGTGATTTTGATAGTTTTTTATAGACAATCGAAGACATTTGTCCAGTTGACTGATATTGAAAATATTTTTTACAATAAGACAATGTCGGTTTGCTGTATCGAAAAATGACGAATAGGCTACAAGTCATTTGCACCGCACGTGTGTCATTTGTAGGCTAACAATAATTACGTGAATACATACGTTGCCTGTAGCCTATATCTTTCGTCGACACTTTCAGAGGGTTAGTCTAGTAAAGTAACTATTTTCGTTCTGTAAAGAAAATGTGGAGTCTGTAATTATGCATCATGAATATATTGCTAACGTCATGCAAACAGTCTTATTAATACAGGCCTTACATTTAACCTATTTGTCCTTATATGTTTCTCTCTTTCTTACTGGGTTATTGTGTTCATTCTTCTGTGATGTGCATGTGTTGAGAAAGACATTCTCTTCTATCACGAATGAACAAGAGGTGAAAAGTCAAGTCGTCTCCGTTTTCATGTGAATGCAACCGAGCCAGTTCTAAAATCACGCTGCACCCTTCCAGCAAGCCTTTAGGTGTTGAATATACATCGCCCCTACTTCCTTAAAGTGCCATGTCAGCCATAGTGACTTGTTAACCATTTAACTATTTATTCACCAAAGCAACAAGTATACATTTAAGTAGCTTAGTGTCAAGTGGCACCAGACTCGTTTTGGTGTTCCATTTCAAACAAGTAGCTTTGATGACTATTAAGTTTTGAATGTCCAATTTACTTTTCTCAAAGCAACACTCAGTGAAACAATGTTGGGAACATTCTGTACTATTTAGTGGTATAATTTCATCATTCATTACAGATGTATTTATCATACAGTATTGCACAGTATACATGCACACTCATCTAATTTGCATAATTTTCAACTGGCCATTTGGGATGACATGCACTTGACAAATGGAATTGTAAAATCGCCTGCAGTATTGATAATACTCTACGGATGCACAGTGATCCGTGATTTAATTGTATCCATACTGTTGACATTTAAATTGATTGTACAGAATAGCCCATTGATAGCCATAGACATGTACTGTACTGTCTTGTTGCAATAACCAGTTGAACAACCTCTCTGCTCTCCCTTCCACATCTGAGTCCTTGATCCGACACCAACCCTAACAGGAGGGGCACTTAGAACCCAGGCCACCCCCCAACCCAACAGTGTGCAGCTTTCACACATAATTCCACACCTCTGTGAAATGGGGGTGTTTAGGGACTATAATACTGGATAAGGGTGGTGGGGGTGCAGGTTGGAGGGTGTGTGTGTGTGTGTGTGGGGGGGGGGTCGCTCTCTGTGCTAGCTGTACCTTCTTTCTCTCTCCTGGGTGGGTTTCTATTTTATCATTTACACACACATGAACGCATACATGCACACTCACTTACACCCCCCCCATCCCCCCACAAACACATACACTCTCATTCTTCCTTATTCTTTGGGAACCCCTCATGTTGAAGTTTGCTGCTTTAACCATTTGCGTTCTGAGCATATGTTCTACATTACTACCCCTTACTGCATTCCCTTGGTATGCAGCGCAATGCATGATATATATTTCTTGTTTCTTTCTTTTTTTACTTTCCAAAGAGAAGTCATTATTCAACGGGTGGTCAAAGACAATTACAACTAAAGGGGCACGCTGACCTGAATGTAGCTACACATCTCAGAGAGCAGTAACTAGCTCATGTGCAACACACAGCTGGTTCTATCTGTTTCACGTATTGTTTAAGTACCATAGGTCACAAATATTTTAAGCTGTCCACATTTAGCCTTTGTTTGCAAGGAGGACTTAGTAAAGTAAATGTTTTATGTTTAGTTGTTATAGCAGTCATGTTGCAATATAACAATGTATGTCCCTTCTTTGGTAGTGTCATTGTCATGTGTTGGCCATGGAGATGTTCTCTGGGGGAAAACATCTTGCAAAGTATAAAATTATAGACTGGAAAGTTGCAAAATGAAAAATGGAACAGTTTAAATATTGTCTTTTTATGTACGGTCAGTCTCAAGCAACTTGAACAGGATCAAAAGAAGTAATGAAACATACAGTCCTATGTTAAAATGTTAATGTTTTGTCAGTATCACAGAATTCGGGAATTGCCTCGCATATAAACAATACTTTTTATTGCATTGCATTGTGTCACATATAATACCACTTCTCATGACAGTTAGCTAAAGGGTCTGATAGTACAGTGGGTTCCACAATTTACAATATTCAGTAGGTACAGTGCTCTGAATTTGCTGTGCCCTGTGCTGACTGGGCAAGGAGGATGTACGACAGAGACTATGAGAGTCTGATGGCCGTTTTGCACCCCCGGACAGATCTCGTGGAGCAGAGACCACGATGACGCGGCTTCTATACGGTCCACGGGGACACCGGGGCCCTCCAGCGGGGGCCACACGTCACACAGCGGAGACAACAGCAGCGAGCAAGGTAGGGGAGTTTCTGATTGGTCAAACCACAAGATAGGTGGAACTGGTCTTAGGTAGACTTATCAAATACTGTCAGATCCGTGGGAAATAAGGAAAGAACACGAGCGAAGAGGATTGGGCCTCCCCTGAAGGTCATGTCATGTTTTCCTGAGTTTGGATTGGATGTTACACTGAAAAGAAAAAGAGACAGGAGAGAGAAAGAGGGGAGAGTGAGTGATGAGGGTTGACAGAAAATGTGGAGGCAAAGCTGAGGCCGAGGATAGGATCTGGAAGAAAGGGCGCATTATATTCTAGTGACTGAGAGACGATTTATGTACCAGCCTCTGCACCTCTTTTATTTGGACATGGGGAAAGAGTAATAACAGAGCTGGGTACACACACATGGACACACAACACACACTCAGATTCATACACACACACAAGCACACACACAACGTCTCTAATTCCTAATGGTTGGGCGAGGGCAAGACTGAAAAGGGGCCTCTCTTCCTATTGGACGGCTTTATGTTCCGGAGGACTCTGAGTTTGTGGCCTCCTGCTCACTGTCCAAACAGTTTCAGTCAGATGTGTATCACCTATTACTGGGACCATTTGCAAGCCAAGGGAAACAAGTATGCACGGTCTTGTTATCTCCCGCATACATTTGCAGTTTAGCGCCGCCACGGGTGGACTCCTCCCTGGGGATATCTGTGTACTTAAAACTCCCAAATACAAATATGGTCACACTGCCTCAACAAAGCCCCACTAGAACACAAACATGACTATTGTCTTTTCCCTTCCTATTGGTATGCGTTTCAAAGCACTTTCGGTGGTATTAGTTGGAAAAAGCCCTGTGTTGGTCAAGCTTCTGTAGAGCAGGGAATTTGTCAGCCTCGGCTCGTTGAGTTTATTAAGCATGACCAGTGGCTTCCAAACTAATAGCCTTGAGTTTAGGTGGGGTGAATGGACGGGTTGTGTTCCCCTCCAGAGACGTAATCACCCAACGTTTTAGGAAACACCTGATAGTGACTGAAGAGATATACTGTGTCCCACCTGTAACTAAATGACAGACTGTAGTCAGAGACGATATCAGACACAGACAAACAAAAGAAAGAGGAGGAAAACAGATAGGAGGATGGATAACATCTCTGCAGACGTTTTTTTGAAGAGAGGGTTCATCGCTATAGCTACGGTTGTAGTTTAGTCACACAATTACGCTCTGCTCAGGTTGCATGGTGGTGTGTGTGTGGGGGGGGACAAAAGCTCTTCTGCATGAGGGTCAGAGAAACAGTTAGCAAGGAGCCGTCAAACAGCCAGCATGAGAAACAGTCGGCCCCTTCAATCTTTCTCTCGTTCTTCTGTTTTAGTCTCTCCAGTTGCTTGAAATTACCGCAAGCCCTACATCCTATCCAGCGAGGTCACTTCCTCTCTCTCTTCAATTGGTCAGCGGTCACATGACCCCTCCTGTAGGGCGGCGGGTCCAACTAGCAATGGTCCATGGTAGAAGCGTGAATGCAAAATAACAAAAAAAAAGCCCTCTCCGCCATAGGCACCAGACCACGGCCAATAAAATTTTGTGCAAACACTTCTGAAACTCTGCGATCGAGGAGGCCAGCAGCTGCTCTCCTCGGAGCTTTGACAGCTTGACTTATAACTTGCGTCTTGGAAAAGTGTGAGTGGACATTTTTTGGGGTCAGGGTCTGGATGTTGGGAGAGAGCGATAGTCCCACTATTGAACTGTATTCGAAAAAAGGGACAATGGAATGAGGCCAAATGGATAGAAAAAGAGAGAGAGAGACAGAGACCGAAGGAGAGAGATAGAAGGTGAGAGAGATGGAGAGAGAGATAGAAGGAGCAACTAACACTTTGTCTGGCATGGCTACTGACTAGACTGCAGATTCAAGGTTGTATTGAGCAAAGCTTAGTGTTGTTTTGGGGAGGAGGAGGAGCAATTCCTTCTCTAACTTTCTCTTCAGCCAGGCAAGAAAGCGTACAGTAGCAGAGCCTTCTCTGTCACTCTCTGCAGCTGCGCCTCTCCAAGTCTTCCCCTCCTCCTTCCATTTTCTCCCACTCTGTCGCACGGGCAGCACCCCTTCACACATGGGTGGATCTGGAGGAAGATGTGACATTTTCAGTTCTAGTCATTGCAGAGCACTTCGCAACCCCCCTTGGTCTGACCCCCCCCCCCCCCCCCATCATCGCCCCTTACGCCATCCTCTTCTCTCTTCTTCGACCCCACATCAACCCCTGACTGCAGTGCACAAGGTTGTCGTGATGTTGACCTGTCACAAGCCATTAGCGGGTTGGACCAAAGTCACCTTGTTTCCCTGTAGCATCGGTAGAATGACAGAGAGGAAGAGGATGGAGAGAGAGATAGATTGACAGAGTGAAAGGAAAGTACAAGAGAGAGTGACAGGGTAAAGATAGGGAGGCGCCAAGGCGGAGGGAGGAGAGTGAGAAGACAGGAGGAGAATGAGAGGAAAGAGAGAGAGGAGGGAGGTACAGTACTGTACAGTCAGAGAAAGAGAAGAGATGACGAGAGAAGGGGCGAGGAGGGAGAGGAAAACAAATGGAGAGAAAGAGCGAAAGAAGATTGAAAAGGAAGAAGTGAAAAGCAGAAAGGAGGAGAGAGTGTGGGCATAAATCAGCCTAGGGGAACCGACGGTTCTGCCTAATGAGGCTGAGAGCTTGTTTATGGACTTGAGCATAATTTTTATGATTATGTCCACCTTTTCAGACTCCGGCACTCGACAGAAATCTTGCCTCTGGTTTCAACGGAGGAAAAGCCAAAACTAAACTGGAGAGAGTCTCAATGAAGTCACCACTGACATTTGGGCTAATTCAGACCCCAAAGTTCCTGCAACATGTGTCCTCAGACCGTACCTCTAACCTTGCCTGTCCGCTGTTAAAAGCCAGAGAAAAAAAAAACTCATTAAAGTGGTAGAGGAGGTGTGGAAAAGGTGCAATAAAATGACTGGCTGTGGATGGTTGTTAGTGAAAACGTTAATTCATGACTTTATTTTGTGGAGTGGTTTTGATAGCTTTGGTTGGCTTGACAAAGCTAGGTGTTGGCAATAGTCTTGAGAGTTGGTTGAGGAGCGCAAATGTCTTGGCTGACCAGGTTGAAGGTCAGCATGGGTTCTCTTAATGAACTGGACATGATTCTGGGTGGATGCCATTTCTGACCCACACGCATTAGCCTAAATAATTTATGTGAATTCCAAAACAGCAAGAGGAATAAACTAGGCCGTTTGGTTTTGAATATCTTTGGGGAAGGAAAGATGGCAGCAATGCTGTTTGTGTGATGAGTTCATGTGTCGATTATTAAATTGTTAAGGCTGGTTGGGAGAGTATTTAAAATACATGTAATGTGTAGAAGATAGGCTACATGGACCACAGCAGACTTCCCTTCCTCAGTCAAGTTGCTGACACCCTTTTAATGAAGATATAAGACAGGACTTTCTGCTACAATCGATACAAAATACATACTCTGCTCTGATTTCTAGCTTTTTCTGTATTCTGGAAGACCTAAGGAAATAATCAGGTTAGGAGAGCTTACAGGCGGAATCGATGAACATTTGTAAGTGTTCCCTTTTCACAAAGCTGGGAAAAAAGACAAAGAAAGTCAAGATTGTGGCTTTTCAGGTTTCAGCAGTAATCTTCCTCCCCTGAATTTACTTCAAAAGGACCCTGTTTTACATACTAAAAGCAAAATTACATTTAAAATGATTCCCTTGGCATTAAAAGTCTTTACTGTGTTGTAACTACTAGAACATCCACAACCACCCACAATGCATTGTTTTGGGTTTGGACAGGTGACTGTCTGGACAACGGGGTGGCTTCTCCCAGCACGGGGGACGACGATGACCCCGACAAGGACAAGCGGCACAACAAGAAGCGGGGGATCTTCCCTAAAGTGGCCACCAACATCATGAGGGCGTGGCTCTTCCAGCACTTGACGGTGAGATAAGTGGCATATCACCATTACAACCCCCCCCCCCCTCTTTTTTGATGTCGTCCTACGGGGATATTTTAAGCAATAGGTTGTGCTCTTTGGCCTCTGTTACGGTCCAGATATGTCACAGAAAGCCAGTTCATGGATCTTTTAAGGTGTCCTGACAAGACCAACATTTTGAGTTAACAAGGTGCGGCCATTTTGGATTTCTGTGCTTGGAGAAAGAAGTTCTGTGAAGCTGAAAGAAGTTCTGAGAAGTTGTCAAAGTGGACTAAGCATGCGGGTCCAAATGCTGGTGTTTTGACATGAGGCTGTCAAAGCTAACACAGATATTTTGCTTACATTTCGTCTGCCCTTTTCTACCAGTGATTCTAAGAAGTGTAGAAGTAGAATGGAGTGCTTAAAACTTGGTCGGAGTAAAACTAAGAACAAACACGTTGTGGAAGGGAGGATATATTTGGCCTCAGTACTTGGACACAGGCATATACGTGTCATGGCTGAGTTTGGCCGAAGATGAAAAGTAGAGTCAGTTGTCCAAGTACTGAGGTACAGATAGAAAAATGAGAAAACTTGCTATGAACCCGTTTTCACGCCATACATGGAGAGGCTAAATTAGGCAGGCTTGGTGGGGGTCAGGGTGTCTGCCAGGACCCACTGCTGAAACTGGGGGTGACCGAGGAAGGCAGCAGATGGAAGAGGGAGGGAGGAGAGTGGAAACGCAGGTACCTGTGAGAAAGAGTGGTCGGGGTAGGAGTGGGAGATTTTGGACTGTTAACCACAGATAGTCTGAAACGTTTTTGAGGGGGAGTGTGAATTGTGTGGGGGGGGGGGGGCTGATGTGTGTGCAGTTCATTGAGTGGAATGATTTGTGGAGCGAGGAGCTTAGTACTTTTCATTTTTCCGATTTATAGATTCAAAGGAAGCGAGTTCAGGTTTATGGACAGTACTTGCCCTCATAAATTCCTTCATAAGGCCCTTTGTGTATGCGTGTGTATGTCTGCTGTTTGTATAAACATGCTTGTGTATGGGTGACCGGTTTAGGGTGGAGTTCTGTGTGTGTTTGTATGTGCTGTATGTATGTGTAAGCTTGTGCGTTACATGTTTGGTTTGCGGGTGTGAGTGGGCAGGTTTTTCTGAATCCTGAAGCGAACAGGATGGAACTCCAATCATTTAGCAGGCAACATAGGTCCTAGTGCCCCCCCCTCCCCACGCCCACTTTTTTCACTGTACACTGAGTAGGTGGGAGGTAGGGGGTAGACTCCCCAATGAAAAGGTAATTACGTGATAGGGTAATAGGACAAAACACAGGCTTCAGATTGTTGCCATGCACACACATTGTGCGAGGTTCCGCTGGGATTGGCGGGTCGTTACCACGGCGAGGGGGTGGGGGGTGGGATGCATAACCCCCTTCCACTAGTTGTACACAGAATGGCAGAGCCTGCAGCGAGAAGGGAGCCGCAGCTCGTAAAGAGCGAAACCACAGCCGAACGTGCTGTTTTCCCTCTGCACGTTTTTTTCTTCTCCCTCCTCTCTTTACAAAGTGTTTCATGTAACGGTGAAAGAGAAAAAAAACGAAACTGGAAGGCATAATCCCTGTTAATGCAATTAGTGTCTAATTTGCCACCCTCTTACTCACAGATGTGCTGTAATAATGTGCTTAAAAAAAAAACCTTGGAAGCACATTTTACAAACATGAGCAAAAACAGGTGGGGAAAAGGTTTGCGCTGTACACACTTGTGTACTGTAAAAGTTTGTTTTCTATTAAACTCAAGTATTAAAGCTGGGTTTACAGGAACGCCACAAATCTTAGTTGCAATTTATTAAAGCTTTGAATGCGTTGCTGAATATAGTTTTTCATTGAAAACACCATGCAAAGCCATGACTGAGACAGGACTTTTTACAAATTCACGCACATTATTACAGGAAAGGGTTCCACCCTCTCTTCCTCTCCTGTGGAACAGACATGTGAAGCTATAGAAATCAAAAGAGAGAGAGAGAGACTGAGAGAGAATGATATAAGCCTGGTAATGTTTTATCCCTGGAAGCCCCAGGATTGACCTCACACCCCTCAACCATGGGATCCTCAAAGGTCAAAGGTGGCAGGGCATCTGAACCCATTCGTCATCGGTTGTTTATTGCCAGGCTCCTTCGAATGTTGGCACATTGCTCACCCGTGTCAACCCCTCTGCCATACACAACCTGGCAGGCAATCCCAGGTCAACCAGCTAGCTAGCCCTCTCTGTCCCTTCTTTCCTATCCTTTTGTTCTAAGACAATGTGTCCAGTCCATAATGTGATCGCTCATCATGATATGCGGGACATGAAATAAAAACTTTACTGTGCAGTCTGTCTCAAATCCCTCTCCCCGCCCAAAAGAACTAAACAACAACAAACAAAAAATAATGTATATATATATATATATATATATATATAAATGTTCATGTTTTTAGTGACCCTAGGGAATATTGACACTTAGGTATGACAAAGTCTGCCATATTCATATTTGTAAAATTCAATTTAAGGGACCTACGCCTGCTGATTACTTCTTAATTCCATCCAAGCAGCGGGTAGAATTGTTGGCGCCACAGAATTAAAGAATAAATGTCATTACACATAAGTGTACTAGTGTTTATGCCCTCGGTACTTAGCTTATAGCCTGAAAATATGAGCGACGGTGCCCCCTCTTCCTTTTATAGCTCAATGTACCCCTTTGTCGAGTCCACGATATCTGAAGCGGCCTTCTGCCGTTTTTTTATATTTTTCTTTTGCTCCTTCTTTTGTTGCTTGGCCCCCGTCTGACTTAGCAAGCATGCTAGCTAACAGGGAGACATTTGGAAGTAATGAGCGGACGATTATTGGAGTCAGTGGCAGAAAAAAAGCAAACCATAGTCTTTTAAAGTCTTTTTTAGGGGGGAGGATGGAGTAGGGAGGGGAACGCCGACGGGGCATCTGAGTTCATTTATCCACATTGGCGTCCCATTGTGTGGAGGGGATGGGTTTTCGCTGGTTCCCTCACCCTGCAGTGAAAACATCATCCATTACCTTTCTGACAGGCCCCCCGAGACTCTCAGCCCTCCTCTCCGCGGGGGTTGCCTTTATTGACCTCCCTCTGAAAAGTCCAGCATGTGGTCACATACATCATCGGCACGGCCTTTTTTCTCTGACAAGGTAAATGACCAGTGTTTAGGCCGACAGATAATGAGCTGGGGAGGGTCGAAGGACAGGGAGAGATTGGCAGATGGCATCACGTGGTGGGAAAAGTAGGATGAGCCTGGATCCTGAATATGGGAATTTGATTGCGATAGTTGATTAGTGCAGAGTGTTGACTTGAGGGCAAGTGTGAACGTTCCCTCAAACATGACACTTGGTGCCTCCCCTGCCTTTTGTGGACCTCTACTGCAAACACAAAATGATTGTGAGATTAAGAGGACTTCAAACTAACGTTAACCTGCCCACGTATGTCTTATCGACATGTTCAATTGTTTAAATTCCATCTTCTCTTTCAAAGGGAAAGGGGCCTTATTACTATTGGCTGGCTCTTCCTTCCCTGTGTCCTAAACTGTGTGTCAGGTCTGGGTGCATCTCACTGCCCCCGGAGCGATCCTCCTCACTCCAAATGAGGGGTAATTACAACCTATAACAGGTTTACTGGTCCAGTAAACGACATAATCACCCCTCCTGAAAAAATCAGTCTGATCGCTCACACACACACACACACACACACACACACACACACACACACACACACACGCAAAGACTCAAGCATGTGTTCACACACACTTGTGGCTTAGAGTTGAAGCTCAGTCGCTTCCCCCCTCCCCTTTCCCCATTTGCTTAGAACCTCAAGCCAAGCAGGTGTGGATCTGTGGAGGTGCTAACCCCCCCCCCCCCCTCCCTCTCCCGCCTCCCTCCCAACTCAAAATGACACATATTTGGTTACCACCATTTAGCAACACGGATGGGGTCTGTCGTGCACTCCAGTTCATTAGAGACTCCTCGTGGTTCGTTTGAGCTGGAGGGGTGAGGTGGTTGGCTAAGCCGTTGAGGCTCGCTGAGGCCCGCTGAGGCTAGCGTCGGAATGTTGCCCATCCCCAGGGGCTTTGGATTTTTTTGGGGGCCTTGTAGAGATCGTCAGTGGCCTGCCTGCCTGCCTGCCTGCTTAGTGGGAGACTGGTTCAGCTGACCTGTCACCACCTTGGCAGCTTCGCTTGCCACAGCCCGGCGGCAGCCACTTAGCGGTCGACACCACAGGCACCGTACCCAACATGTGGGCTGTAGCGCGGCTGTAGGTTTTGTCTTGGTGTGTGTGTGTGTTGTACTATGTGTGTGTACGGCATGAGCAGGTACGGATGTACTGCAGGTGTGTACAGGTTTATGTGAGTGTGTTACTACAGCCTAAAATGTGAGCAGTTTTCGATGCGTGTCTGTGTATGTTCAAACACACGCTAACATACTCCAGCCCTACCTGGGGAATGTGTCCAGACCTGCTGGTATTGGAGAGCTGACCCCCCTCTCCCCACCCCAACCTATTACTGTTAATGTTGTGATGAAAGACTTGGCGACAGGGAGTTGGACTCTGAGTGGTCAGGTAGAGATGCACAAAGGAGGGGGGGGGGGCAGAGGAAAATGTTGTTACTAGCCTGTTGACTATGCCATCCATACATTGGGTCAGTGCTTGATCTGGGCGGGAGATTTCTGGAACTGACTTCCTATAAGCAATTGTTTTTGTTTTAATGATCGTTATACCAAAGGAAATACTGTTTTGTTCCAGTGTTTATGTTGAATGCTGGTTGCTGTTGAAAAAAAAAAAGAATGGAAAAAGATTGACAGCTTTAAAAGTAATATGCACGATGAACTCATGAACTCAACTCAGACTCAGTCATGGCAATTGCACTGCTCTCTCGTTCATACATGTGAATGTGGTTAAACGTGTTTCCACAGAAGTGGAGAACAAGAGATGAGTCGGATACACAGAAGTCTCCTTGTTGGCCTTTTTTATGTTGAAACCAGCTCCATTGTGACTTGTATCTTATATAGGTAACCTTAAAATATCCTGGAGGTAAAAGTCCGACCTGAGCCGCAACCACATATTTGTGTTGATCCAACACTTTGTGGTGTCCTCTGTCTCCTTGGAGATTTTAGGCACTCAGGTGGAGTTTTGCCTGGAGTGCCTGGCGTTGAGCTGTCCTAGCATGCTTAAAGAGAGAGAAAGTGTGTGTATGTGTGTGAGAAAGAGAAATAGAGCCCAAGCATAGCCTGATAGTTGATTAGTGGCTTGAAACCTGGAATCAGATTCCACAAATCCCAACCTTAGACATTGCTAGGTTTGATGCTGACACAAAAGCAGTTTTGAGGGGCAACTTCAACCTGCAAACAAATGATTGTGACCTTATTTGTCTTGGTCTAGGTCTTTAAAAAAAAGTAGGTTGTAGTTTTAAAACGTTTTATACGAACCTGTTACTTCTACTATATGCTGTAGAGTTGATCCAGAACTCCCTAGGCAAAGCCCTGGCATAACTTGCTAATTACAGGTTTGGAGATGAGTGGCCGCGGTCGGCCTTTCTTCCGAGGTTAGCTGGGAACCCAGGAGCGGTTAGAGCCACTGTTCCTGCTAACAGGATTATAATTTATAATGAGCGGGTGGATCAGGATTAGAGCCCCGAGTGGAAACTTCTGAAATTAGGACTGAGGTTTTTCCCCGCCTTCCTGTGTATTTGTGCATGTTTTTTTCTTTCTCGTCTTTGTGTCTTGTATTCTGGGAAGATGTTAGGATATTAAATTGAGTTGGAATATTGCTGGACATGGTCGAAATATGGAATGTACCGTGAGAAGTTGTTTGACATGGTCTGGGAGGTTTTCGCTTTGACGTTCACAACCCCCTTATGATTATCAATAGAATCATGAAAGCAGTTTTGCTCCGTAGTAGAATGCAGTGTGTTCATGCCCCTGGAATGCTCCTGGAACATTGCCTTCCTCCCAGTTCAGACAGCAATTTTTTTCCAGGCAACCACTTAATGGAATTATCAACTTGGGTAGAAAGGGACACCCATGAGATTGGAAAGTGCCTGCTAGATGGATGTTGAAAATTTGATGAGGCAACACCACAATTATCACTATTTGTTGCCAATTTGAGCCAGTTTAGGTCAATTACAATAACCTCACATGAAAACCACGAAGCAAAACATACACTCATAGTTGATTCTGTGGCTGAAAAAAAGCCAACAAACATCAGAAGCATATTTGTCAAGTGTGGTGAAAAGCATGCCATTTTGACTATGAAATTGGCCCTAGGACGTCAGTCGTGGACAATTTGGACTAGTCACAGTACAGTGACTGACTCAAGATGCTAACTAGAGTTAGCGGTTATGAAGCGTTAAATCGGTTGAGGTCTTGCCCTACACTTTTATGCATGGTGTGCATGTTATGGTGGATCTGATTTTGACCTTTTGACAGTATCCTAAGTAATACACCACTGTTTTTGCCACTGTGAATCTCTGTGACCTGATGCCATGCCTTGAAAGTAATTTTTACTTAAGCTATATAACAAATAGACTCGTTGGAGCAGGTGTCCAATTGCTGTTATCACCTCTAGCCTTTTGAGGTTGGCGTGGATGAAGAGAAACAAATTAAAGAAAGGAATCGTGCACAAACCGTTGGGATTTGAATGCATCCCTAGTGCCTTATCTTTATTCGGGGGGGACAAACGCACTCATACACACAAACACACACACACACGTAAACTCTGGAGACCTGGTTTTGCAGCCTCAGGCCTGCTCTGGATCCACTGGTGCTGGGGAACAGTCTTGTCTGAGCCCCATCAGGAGCTTCTGTAGCATAGCACACCACTAATTAATGTAGCTGTTTCTCCACTCTGCTAAATTCCCTAATTGGCTCGCCATTTCTTCACCATTAATTATGCTCCATTTCATATTCCGCTAATGAGTTGGAGCCACACCTCCGTTCTTGAGCGCTAATTAGCCTCTGCTTTTAGACTAGCAGTGCTGACAACAACAGCAGCAGAACAATAGTTGAATTTTTGGGGGGTTTGTTTCTCAACCAGCCTTTTTTGTATTTATGCCCTTTTTTTCTATTCTTCTTTCTTTTGACACAGCATCCTTATCCTTCGGAAGAGCAGAAGAAACAACTGGCGCAAGACACCGGGTTAACTATTCTCCAAGTCAACAACTGGTGAGTGGGGGTCTTGAAGCAGCTTTGTTGTGTTTAGATAGAAGAAATGGATTTCCCCCCCAGGCAACCTGTGGCTAATGATTTGAATGATTAATTCCGCTGGGAAAGGCTTACTCAAACTCCCCTCCCCCCTTTACAGTTGATTGGTCTCAGATAATTGGAATAAAGGGAAAACCTCTGAAATATTCCAGTATACACCAAGCTATATATATATATATATATATACATACACACATACAGTATATATACAGTATATACATTACTATAAATACTTTACAAGTTTCTTCCTGAGCAAGGCAAAAGTGTAAAGATAAAGGATGTCATCAAATAGTTTATGAACAATATAGGCTACACATTGTATATTTCTCTGTCTAGAGAGACTTCCATCTCATCACTGACACGGGAATCAAATGCAACTGCAAAAATCCAGTTTGGAATCAGACTTCCCTGAACAGAACGTTAATGACTAGTGAGCGCTCGCTTGCGGTGCACTAGGCTAGCCCAGCCTCCTCCTTGGACGGAGCTAATCGGCTACACAGAGAGACAGGTGCTGGAGCCAGGTAGAGAACGCAGCAGGGCTCCGGCTCACTCAGCAGCACGCTTCTCCTTCTTCAAGGACGCTGGCTTGCGTCGGTGCCGACACAAACAGACTCAGCTCTGAGAGGGGCGATGGAGGCTCCACCTAGCATGCTGACATCATTCCGGTTGTGTGGGCAAAACATCATGGGTGTCTTCGAGAGAAAGCGTACAAGAACGAGAGAGTAAGGAGGGGCAATGTGTCGAGGTACATTCAAACAAATGGCTTGACTACACAAACGGCTTGACTTCATGCTTTGGAGTGTTTTTTAATGGTTTTGAATTCCACTAGGTAGAGAACAAAAAAGAGGATGCAGTTTCCATAACAAGAACTGATGGAGATCCATCTCTGTGACCAACAAGGGTTTGGGTCACTAGACCATTTGTGCCTCTTAGCCCAGGTAACATGACACTAGAACTAACAAGGAAAGATCTCCCACCACACCAATAAGATTCACTGAGCCATCCAAATACATGATATTGTACAAGGCAATGGGTGGGTGAAATATCAGAGACCGTTTCTGAGTTTGTCTTCTGCAGCCTTTAGTAGACCACTTCTGCATTAGATGTTTTTTTCGCCGTTACTACGGCAACCCGAGGCAGTCCAGATTTTCCCATTATACCGAGAATTATGAGTAAATGAGCAATCAGAGCCAACTGGCAAAAAAAAAAGCTGTGAATGAAGCAATCGTGCTTGGATTAAGTTGCACACCCGGCATATAGCCTCTTCCTTATAAGTTATAGATGTGTAGTGTGTGTGGTTATCCCCATGTGTGTATCAAAGCCCTGTATGCGTACTGTGCATGTTCAGTATGTGTGTGCGAGGGCTTCGCAGTTTAGTTAATGGAAACACTCCTCTGAGTTTGGCGCGAGGTGCCCTCCGAGGGGGGGGGGCGGGGGGATTGGGTGGTGAGGTAATGGCCGCCCACTGTTCAACAACAGAGCCTAATGCTGCCATGGGGACTTGTGGGAGACCCCCGCGTTTGTTCTCGCTAAAAGCACCAGCCTTGGGATGACATACACACACATAGATACACATGTAGGCACACATTGCTTGTTACATTGCTGCTCTTGTGTGTATTCAGTGTGTTACTTATTCTGTAACTGCACACTGAGTTACCTGAACTCTTGAATTTCCTTCAGGATCATTAAGGTGAATTGAACACACATTTGAACATGCATATACAGAGAGAGGACACACACACACAACCTCCCTTGCAAAAGCAGTCGGCTGCAGAACGCAGTGCAATGTTAACATGTTGGAATTCAGAGGTTGCTCGACCATCTTAATATACTGGCTGGCATAGCAGACTTCCGCCTGTACTATTTTTTCAATATCCTCCCTGTATCTGATGACAAATGGAGAAGCATAGCCAATTTCCAGAAAACTCACTGAAACACGCATACCTATCATGACATACTTGTCTTTTTTTGCAAAATGAGGTTGCCAGGAGGTTGGCAGAACCTTTGATACCCTTTGCCTCAGCACAATATCATGTGCTGGTTAACAGGTGAGAGAGACAGACAGTGTGTGTGTGTGTGTATTAGTGAATGTTTGGGCGTGTTGGTGTAAATGGCGTTTTCATGGCAAACAGCTGGACTGGTTTATTTAAACACACTCGGGGTGGGGGGGTGGCTGGTATGGGTTGGGGTGGTGAGTGGGGATAGGAGAGGGGGGGATGGTTGCAGGGTGTTGACCTGAGAATGACACCCAAGGAGGCGGGGTTTGGGGCCATTTTACGAGCAGGGGAGTGCTGGTGGTGGTGGTGGTGGGGGGGGGGGGGCAGCTAGCAGTGGAGGGAGCACTCGTTTGTTTAAGGCTCACGAGAGGCGTGTCACCATGCGCCTGCAGTGGGCCAGACCAGATGCCCCTGGATGAGGGAATTAGCTAAACAGGAGGGGGGGTACAACTAAGATACATCACAGTTAAACATTCCTTCAAAAAGGAAATAGTGCTTTGTTTACGTTTGGCGACTTGGCAGGGTTTTGCTGTGACTGTATTTTGTGAGGTCGATGTTAGGCCGCGAGTCCACAGGCGCTCACTTAGCCAAGTGCACAAGTCAAATTTTCGCCAAAGCCGTCGTGAAAAAAAAGAAACGTCCAAAAAACGTCAAATTACATTTCCTGTGAAAAACAATGTTTTACGAAAACGGTTTTATGATTCGTCTAGCATAAGAAGAATAGGCCTCTATTGTGGGAGTGGAAGGAGGGGGATAGTTGCGCTCATTGTGCGGTGGGAAACGATGGGTTGCGCGGGCCGTAAACGCAGTCCCATGGTGTGAAGGGGGTCGCACAGGGGTGAACTTTTAACTCCCTAATGGAGGGCGCAGCTTCAGCTCTCCGCATGGGTCTCTGTTCCTCCTTTCATTGGCTGCTTAACAGGCGGAGCCAGGGGTGTGTGGCGCCCGGCTCTCACAACAGAACGCCACAGTGCTCCCTCTCCTTCTCTCTCACTTTCGTTTCCTTTCTTTCTTTCTCTCACTCCTTCTTTCTCTCTGTCTAACCCATGAGAGACCCCCCAACATAACTACCACCCCCAGCAACCACCTTAATTCGTCACAGCAACGTCAAGGATTTGAACTCTTGGGGAGCCACAGCAGCCTTTAAGACATTGGCGCCTCATTTGTCACAACTTTATTGAAACTGGGGTCATTTATTCATTTTCTTGTTTGCATTTTCTGACACTGGGCGCACGGACTCCATCATATAACTCTGTTTTCCTGAGTAGTCATCACTACACTTTTCTCTATCTCTCTTCTTACAATCGTCCCCCCCCCCGCTCCCTGTTAACCCCTCCCCCTCACCCCCTCTCCTGCCTTTTTTGCAGGCCTGAAAAGAGTGGTGTGGCTTTTGTTTCCTGAAAAGGAAACCCGTTACTCCCCCTTTTTTTTCTTTCCAAAAAGATGAAATGGAACCATCCCGCCAGGGGTAAAAAGCAGGAGGACATAAATCAAGTGGGAACCACTGAGCTTTCACTCCCCCGGGTCAGGAAGGGTCGACGGGCGGGTTTCAGAGAGGGGCTTTAGGCTGAGCAAGAGCAGAGTGCTCCTCTACTGAGGGCGTGGGGTCACAGGGTCGCAGGGTCGAAGGTCATGCATACCAGGATGATTTCGAGAGCACAAGTATGGTTAAAGAGGGCCGAGTATGAACACCCTACAACTTTGCACAAACATCAATCCCAAAATGCACTCCGATTAGGGTTCCTGTTGTTTTTACTCATGTTTTTTTGTTCAAATTATTATTTTTTGTATTACCTTGTAAAACTATATTGAGAACTTTACAGTTTTGGCTGGCAGTTGATTTGTTTTACATGAGGAAAAGGTAGCAGGAAATGAAATGACGGGCAAAGAAAAGAAAATTACTTTACTGTACTTTTAATTATTTCTACTCAGGATATTTAAGCCATTATTTTCCACAGTCGTGTCATATTGCTGTGGAATCATAGATGATCCAGGTGTTTGGTGTGGCAAGACTCACACACTCACTGTCCAGGCCATTTTTGTCCTTCAAAAACTGTGGGTTGAAAGGAAGTTGAGGTTTCCACGTTCCTCGAGGAGAGCGTGGAGGAGACGTCTGGACAACGTCGGGCCGCCACCGCTGACAGCTAGTCCATTTCTTTCTTTTTTTCTCACAAAGCCAAAACGAATGAATGTTTTTTCTCTCTCTCTCTCTACGGCTCCAAAAACAGAACATTGAAATCATATGCCGCTCGCCAAGTCTCATTTATAACGTGTTGCTGTCTTCTCTCCTCTTTTGTCCCACCCCCCCTTCCCGGGTCCCCTCAGGTTCATCAACGCGAGACGGAGGATAGTTCAGCCAATGATTGACCAGTCCAACAGAGCAGGCAAGTTGTTTAATCAAATTCCTTAGTTGGCACCAGACTTGCGCCAATTCAATAAAACAAACAACAGATTTATTCTCATATAACTCATTTGGGAAAATGCTGCCATTCTAAATCAGTGGAAGATATTGACAGTTCAGGACACAGTGGCAAGGCATCCCCTCCCTCTACTGCTACTGTGGGCTTTGCCCCCTTTGGTCCTGAATGTGTTTAACTGAACGGACGGACTTAACTTCAGAAGTGAATGGCCACTAAGACTCAGGGGATTAGCCGAAACAATGACGCTAATCGCTTTGACTGGCCAGTCCATTGAACGTTTTAACCTTGGATTAGAACAAATAGAAGCCTAGAGTGAAACTGAAGCTAAAATGTGCCACTTGCCCTCCAGCTCTCTAACAAATGACACTGGGGTTGACTTTTCGGATAGAAAGCCTCAATGCACAGCTAAATTACTCATTGGATGGATAACCATAACAAATACACGTTGGGTCTTTCATAGAATCTTTTTTATTTCTCTGTGTCTGGCTACCTTGTTGCCTTATTTATCCTTATCTTCTCTCTAGCCTGTCTCTTTTCAGGGATTTTTTCTTTCCACCTTACATGCTCTTACACCCTTCTCTTGCTCTTTTCACTCTCTCTGTCTCTCTGTCTCTCTGTCTCTCTTCATCCATGTCCCCGTTCTCTTGCTGTTCTGTTGAAGACAGACCAGTCCCCTGATGCATGCCTTGTTGTGGAGCTGCTGTCAAATTTATGGCCTGTGATGGGGGGGGTTATGGGTTAGGGCTGCATTGGTGGTGGTGGTAGTGGGGGGGGGGGGGTACTCTGTTAAGTTCAAAGCCGGCTGAGAAGGCTTGAACTGTTGCTCGGGCTAAAGTAACCAGAAACAGCCCTCTACCTGAGGGCAGCGACTGCCTTTTTATGATACGAGGGAGACAAAAAAATAATAATATGGAATTGCAGTCTGCGTCCATTGACACTAGGGCAGTTCTTCCTGTGCCACTAATTGCCCCTTGCCGGTGAAGGGGGGTGAGGGTAGGGTTTACTTGTCGGAATAGTGGCCGTTCCTCATTAATCACAAACGGCGATAGGGACTGAGTTGCGGTCCAAGCAAGTCGAGTTGTTAGATGGCTTAAAACATACTTTTTACGGATAGTGAATCACATTTAGGTTTCTCCAAACTTTTATTTAAATGTAAAGTCACCTACCACACGCTCATTTGGTCAAACTATTTAACGACCAATTCATATTGGTTGCCTATGCCTTCAAAACAATTTCTTGCCAATTATAACGGATAAAAAATGACAATTAGTTGACAATAATGAGATTACCTAGAGGGGGGTTGATGGTGGGGGGGTGGGGGCATGGTATGGAACAGGACTGGACCGTTAATTCGAATGCATGTAAGATTCTAATTAGTATTTCCTTCTGTTTCTGACCACTGTGGTTTCAGTGAGCCAAGGAGGGCCATACACCCCAGATGGTCAACCAATGGGGGGCTTCGTCATGGACGGCCAGACACACATGGGAATCAGACCACCTGGTAAGACCCTATCTCTAGATACACGGACACGCAAATGTCACACACACTCATACATATGCACACACACACACTTGCATATAGACAAGGACAAACACAGATATCCAGACATGCACTGCCGACACAGCACTCCAGACCTAACTGAGTGCACAAGCAGGGTTGTCTACCCGTGCCCCCATGCAGGTGGGGTCAGTCTCACTGCAACACCTCTCTTGCTCCTCTGACCCAAATCTCCCTTGCGCTGATTAGCTCCTGTCTAGACATAGGTCTAGCATCTACCTATGTACCCATATGCAAATGCTAGGCTAGGTCGCACGCAGTATGCATACATTAGTCACTCATTGGCCTGCAAGTGATGGTCAGTGGCAAAGACAGCTTTCATTGACTTTATTATCCTCTAATAAATTGACACTCCTGACAAATGTTCTGTTTCACAAACGTTTGACCTGATATCTGACTTGTCATCTTGCTTCTTCTTTTTCCTTTCTCCCTCCAGGCCCCATGGGTGGTATGGGCATGGGGATGGGGGTGGAGGGACAGTGGCATTACATGTGACCCTTCATGGGAGAACCTGGTGTACGGCAGAGGGGGACGCACTGTAAGTGTTCATGTTCAAAGCAGGAAGTTATTCTTCCCTCGTCCTTCTCATATGCTAAATGAACTGCATCTCCTGACTAAATCTAGTCAACAGTGGCATCCATGTTTGTTGTTTGCTCAGTCCACATTTTCAAAAGACAACATTTAAGTAATTTATGTGGTGAGACACCCACCTGTCGTTAGATGAAGTCAACATATTGTGGGCAAGACAAATGTAAAAAGCAATGGCATCACTTGATTTGATTTTTGTTTACAAAATAAGAAACAATAGGAGGTATCCAGCACCAGCTTTTTGTTCCAAGAACTTAAGGAGTAGAAACACAGTATTAACTATTATTAGAAATGCCAGTGAGGGTAGGGTGTGATTTATCACCTTCTTATGTCACGGTTAAAGAGTGCTGTTTGGCGTTTTTGTAAAAACATGTTAATACCTTGCTCTTACTCTACAGATACCTGGCACTATCATTTCAAAATATTTATTATTTACCCTGCAACCACAACTAGGCAGTGACATAACCAGAACACTAAAACTACGATACAGTACTTTCCATGAAGATTAACGACAAAAACTGCATCGTTTTTTCTTTTGATGACCCCTTCGTTTCATTTCCAGGCACATTTCTGAATGTATTAGTGAGGCATATTGGCACATTACAGCATGATAGGAAGACCGACGAAAGCTAATTGACTTTGTCCAAATTAAATATGCCTGCGCCAGCGGGGGTGACCAATTGATTTATCTGACTGGTCATGTGGACCGAAATAGAGACCTGTTACTGTAGGCGCGCACACATCTGTCACGCAATCCCTGAAAGCCACACACACAGTACTGTACAGCAGCTATGTGGTCAAACTAGAGCCAGTGAGAAAGATGGAGGGTTTGCCTTGAGCTAATTGTTATCCTTCTTATTTCCAAAATGTACAAAAGGCTGAGTGCTTGAACTTCACTTCCGAGGCTATAGTGAGACTACATTCTGTAAACGGAATAAGCCTGTTGGAATATAGTTGAGGAGGGAAGTCTAAAGTCCCAAGGACAGAGGTGAGAAAGATAGAAAACTACTCTGGTCTTGTAGCTAATATCTAGAGAATTTATTTTTAC
Organism: Osmerus eperlanus; assembly: GCF_963692335.1. Classification (NCBI taxonomy): domain Eukaryota; kingdom Metazoa; phylum Chordata; class Actinopteri; order Osmeriformes; family Osmeridae; genus Osmerus; species Osmerus eperlanus. Next base: position 6,307,946 of record NC_085039.1, on the reverse strand, counting down.
ACTGGCAAACTGTATCTCTGCCTAGCATGGCTAATTAAGATAAGCCGCCCTCCCCTCCCCCCCCCCCCCCCCACCCCACCACTTTAGATCCAAAGGACAATTAATCATACAAGATGCTTATATTATTTTTCGTCCTTTTGAATGAATTGCCCAAAGACATAAAGCAGTCTCCCCCCTCTTATTTGATTACGAGGTCCAGTTACTTCATAAGCCATTTTCATTAAAGTTCGGTGAATGTTCCGCAAACGGGGGAGATTAAGCAGACGTTTATGAGATGAGCGTGGGTGGGGGGTTGATGAGGCAGTGTGTGTGTGTGTGTGTGTGTGTGTGTGTGTGGGGGGGGGGGGGGGGGTATAGAAGAGTCTCAACACTTGGAACTACACTGAGTTGGTTTTCCTACCGCTAGTCACTCACTCGGCAACATTGCTCCCCCTGACCAAAGTCAATTAAAGACTCTTCAGAAGGAGCGTTACACTTTCCCCCCCCCTCCCCACCCTCCACCTCCTCTACCGTCTCCCCCTCCCCTCTTCCCCCTTGCGATTATCGAGCTTATGGGTCTTGGGAAACAATACACCTGTCAGTTCGGATCGGACGCAGCGAGCCGTGCGGAAGCCCTGAGATCCGTCCGCCGCACGGAAATGACTGCTTCATGGCCATTTGGCCCCCGCTCTTCCTTTTCTCCTCTTCCACAAAATTTGCCATAGCTGGAAAGAAAAATGTTCCCCCATCCGCTATTATGGGCCAGCAGTAATTATAACAAGTGTACAGGATTATAATTTTTCCCCCTTCGTCTACTTTGTTTATGTTTTTTTTCTTCTTATTTTTTTTAACCCAGAAGCCCCCTTTTAGGCATGCTTTGATGAACTTCTTTTAGTGACCCTGGCACATTGGCCTAACACCACTGGAGGCCTTTGTTTAACAGAGCCTCTTCCCCAATTATTGGTCCGAGGTTTGCTAACCCCTCAAAGAAGGGTCAGCGTTGCCATCTTCTAAGAGAAGGACTTGTAAAGGGACTAGAAAAAAGAAAAAGAAAGGGGGTGGGGCGGGGGGACAAGGCTTTACAGGTGTTTAGCCTCTGCTCTCCTGCGGGAAGTAGCGCCTGTTGATTGGGTCCCCTGGTGTCTGTGAAACAGAACGGGTCAACCGGGCCACAGTTGGCTCGCTCAGACGGCGGGGCCGGGTGCTCTGGTATTGATTGCTTTTCCCTCCGCTCTGAGTTGCTCATCTGTAAGCTTTGGGTGGGATGGGAGGCAAAAGCCGTGCTGCAATGACGAGTGTCAGTTCATTTTCACTTTGCAAAGCCAACTTCTCTTCTTGTGAGAAGAAGAAAGCGTTTACGTCGAACCATAAATACGTTTTCCCCCAAGGCCCAAAAACCTTCTACAGGCCGACACATACAATTCATGTTTAGTCTATTTTACAGTAGCTTTAAGGATTTCAGAAATGAAAAGTAGCTTATGTAACATATGTTCATATCTGTTTCTTCCCTACAGAACGAGCAAGATCTAACCTGGGGATGGTATGTCACCGGGGTGGCACGACGGGCATGGACAAGGGCATCACTCTGACCTCAACAGGTGCCCATCCTCCTGGCCTGTGCCACTTTCACCTCTCCCCTCCAACCTGCCCGGGACTGGACCTCTTGGCGCAACCTCCCCCTGCAGGGGGTTTGAAACCTCCAACCTCCCCACCTACCCTACCCCCGAGAATCTACTGTTGGTACTGTCCAACTATGACCTGGAGACCTCAGAAACCACATGCCTTCCTGGGACTGACTCTACAAGGCTCAACTTGTGACTACAACTGCAGGATGCCCAGAAGACATTTTTAACTTCACCAAAACAGTACCTCGTGCTTTTTCTCTCCTCCTCTGCTGCATGCAAATGAGGAGGGGTGGTGGTGGAGGACTTCTTCTAGCAAACAGACTTTAAGCAAGAAGAAATCAGATGTCTATCACCTGGGGATGTATCTCAACACAGGCACCCTGGAAGCTATGTGAAAGAACTGAAATGGTCCCACTAGTGAATGGAAAATTGGCAATAAGGTCACGAATCGAGTGCTGTTTACTGTTGTACGATGAACTCTCTGCAGGCGAGAGATTAACATTAACACAACTCATTGCAAGTGCTCCGGTATTGCTTTTGCATACTACGCCGTTTTTTTCTCAAAGGATTTGATTTGTCTTATCTTTCACACTATGTGTGTGTCTTTTTTTCTCTCCTACACACCCCTTTGCGTTTGAAAATAAAAAGAAATAAGTGAAATGACTAGTTATTTATTTTTGGGGCACTATAAACAATTAAGATGGGAACCAGCTGCTACGGGTGACAACAAAAAAACATGCTTCTTAAATAAGTGGTTTAAAGCTGCCGCTATAGCCCGGTTTCTTACAGACAGACTTACAATTGTAGAAACTGGGGATTCAATCAGTGCTTTTATTAGTCCTCATCAGGCCAAGCCCAGTAGTTACTCATCAATTTTGTCTCTGTGGTGGAAAAAGGTTTGCGAGGACCTAGTGGTGGTGGGGGTGAAGCAAGAGACGCTATCTCTCATTCCTCTTTGGTTTCTCAGCTGTTGGTCGAGGTGTGGTTGAGAGAAACAGTGTCAGGGGCCAAAAGGTTGGTCTGTCAGAGGTTGTCACGTCTAATACACACCGATGAAGGACCAGGTGGGCTTGGGGGCCCCCTAAATGACCCTTACATTTTTGGGGACCCTAAACATGATGCTGTTCATGTACGTTGTGGTTAAGTATTGAAATCCCTGATGGTGTATGTTATTGAGGGATCTGAACACTCAGGTTAAAACCAAAATAATGATACGTTTTTGATACAATTTCGAAGTATTTTGTGGTGACTGAAACGTTTTAGAAGAATTAAGTACTGCTATGTCTTTCCAGTTAGTCGAGAAAGAGCTGTGGTTTTGAGTAGGCATAGTTGTGGTGTTATGTGTGGAACACTTGCATTGTTCCAAATAAAAATATGCATTGCTGTATATCATGTGAAACACATGGACCCAAAGCATAGTTTCTGTGGCTGCATACATTCTGGCTGCAAACAGACATTAAAATATTATACTTACTTGGAACAGAGTCTTAAGCTATACATAGACTAGCTAAATCAGACATGTTGCTAATGAAATACATTTCCACAGACAAGAGGAAAAGTAACAACATCCACTACAATTATGCACAATAGCGAGGGCACTAACTGATACAAATGGGAGTCTTCCCTGGAATTTGAGGTGAGGGGGGAGGCGATTTGCGTAAATCTGCCTCAAACACTTAAATGGAGAGATTAGTTGTAGAAACCACATCCCTTGTGGTGTGGGGGGTTTGAGTTGTCAGCACCTGCCTGGTCGTCGGTCAGCCAACGCTGGACCTGGTCGCGAGTCTCCCGGTCCTGTCCTACATCTATAAAGTTGAATAATGGATTTTGGTGTTTTAAAAACCCATCGACACTGTATGACTATGTTTATCCTGTGTTCTGCTCCTCTCTCCCACCAACCGTCTCTGGAGGAGGGGATCCCTCTCTGAATTGCTCCTCCCAAGGTTTCTTCCATTTTTTTTCTCCTGTTGAGAGTTTTTTGGGAGTTTTTCCTTGTCTTCCTTGAGGGTTTAGGTTGGTTGAGGGGCAGTTCTATGGGCATATGTGAAGCCCTCTGTGAGGGCTATACAAATACATTTGATTTGATTTGATTAGTTCCTCCTCATGCTCCAGTTGGCCTGCTCAAAAGATCTGCGCTCCCAATCCGCTGGGAGTTTCCTAGATACACCTCATTTCAAAGCCGTCAGCCACAAAAAGAGATTATTTATCTCCCTCTTAAAATCAATTACTAATTTGGTTTGAGCATATAAGGGATGGCAGAAATGCAGGCAGTTATTTACTAACACATATTGAATTGACTACACTGCAGATTTAGAAAAGCACATTCAGTCGAACTTGGACGCTGCATACTACTCTTTGTACACTAATGATTCTTTTCCCATTTTTTTAAGATAGACATAAACATGATAGTTTCAGAAATGAATGTTTTTTTTGTGTCATGCTCCCCCCTCCTGTCTCTCTCCTGTGAGTCTTGAATTCCTGAGTGACTTGCCATCTACTGAGCTAAAGAGAGTGCAAAGTCCCATGTATGACTGCCATCTTTAGGGGGTTTTGAAAACTGCCTTGATCCACAGATTTTTTCTTCTAAATGCGTGAAAATATCAGCATATTTGTCCTTCAGAGATGTTATGCCACTTGATTAAAAATGCAAAAAGCACTTTAGGGACAACTTGTCTGTATACGGAAAGTTTGCGATGGAGACTTTAGGGATGACACTGTGCCAATTTCTAGCTGCACATCAACAGAGAGGGAGGGATATTAATTGATTTAAAGGGTTTTTAGCAATCAGTCAACATATTTATATACATTATATAATAAATATCATACTTTAGACAGTATGTACATTTCTCAGTACATGCACATTATCTGTACACTATATTAGAAAGGTATCTATCAAAATCAATGTATTTTTTTTTTTAGGTTCTTTTTTTTACAAAGAAATGTGTGGCAAACACACCAAAATAACTCACCAACACGAGGAAAGAAGAGACACAGAGATAAATGGCAGTGAATGTAAACAACTTTTGTCTGAGATTCTGGAAAAGCAGTCACCCTGAAACAATGGCTGGAATCAGCAGGCCTCGACCCCCGGGGGGCTCTGAGCCTGACACCCAGTGACGGATGAGCGGTCTCCTGCGGACGGGGGTTTGGGGGGGCAGAGGGGGGGGGGGGGGGTCGTCAGTGCATGACTTGGCTGTCAGGGTGCTGTAGGCATGACAGTCCAGGCGTCAGCAAGAACCTAGCCAAGTTGAGAAGGGGAGGGTGCAGGGACTAAGAAAAGATACTTAATTTACGAGAAATTCAAACCAACTCCATTATCAGGAGATGTAACTGAGGTTCACTTTTTAAACTTCTTTGTTAGATTATTTTTATTGGGCTGGGCTTCTAAACTTTATGAGTCAATAATTTAAAATGCTTGATTTCCTTTGTTTCTTTATTTCACATTTGAGTGATAACAACCCATGACTGCTTACGTATTGCTAACGTCTAATTCTGATTACACAATACATTGACAACACTGTATAACTCTGTACAAGTCTGGTACTACAAGATGCGTGGATCCTCAATCTTATGGTTGTCTTAGGTTCTGAGTCTCTGGGGGAAGAAACATAGACTGGCTAACATTTGAACAAGATGGCAGATAAGGCTTGTTCTCTTATGCTATCATGAGAAGAATTTGGTTGTTATTTCAAATGTGGGCTAAAACAATCAGTTACTGCTGGTGCAGGACAATACTTAAAGAAAGTTAAGACTAAATCAAAACCAGAACACCAGAACACTTCAAAATATGTACAATTGTAAAAGGTCCTGAATGTTCTGCTTAGTCTTTGATTGGAAATATTTGCGTTGCCTTGGCCTTTAATATGAACTATAAACTTTCCACTTACATTTCATCTTATCTTCTTTATCTTATTTACATCCTAAGAACCAGAACATATAGTGATAGTGAGATGTGTGATAATAATTAAATGTAAGGCTTTTTTTCCTTTACATAACTTGTAGGGTTGGGTCAGATTACTACTTGAAATATAATCAGTTACTGAATACAAATGTTTAAAAAATCATTTGTATTGTAATCTGTTGGATTACTAAAATGTTTTAATATCACTTCAAAATCAAACATTGAACACATTGAAACTTTAACCCAAAGAGTTAGACAGCCACACTCATTTCTGTTCCACAAATAATATTTAAAATAAAAGGCATTTAGCATTTTCAGCATTTACAGTATTAATAACTTATTATTTATCAGTAATGAGTACTGGTATCCAGCAATTTGTGTACAATTTTATTAGAATAGTTACTGAAATTGAACAATGATTTTTCACCAGACACCACTGGTTAATAACATTGACTATTGCATTGGAAATTTTAAAATAGGAATTTTTAAAGACATAATCAAAATGTAATAAAGTCATCCTTGACAACGTAACTTTAAATATAATTGCCATTTTTTTCCAATGTAATCTGGTCTGATTAAAATTACATACTTTTTGTAATCTGATTATATAATCCCAATTACATGTAGTCCTAGACTACCCAACCTTGAAGTTACTACAGATACAGAACCTAATAATAGTAATTACTAGGCATTTACAAAATATATTTTTTGAAGACATTGTTGTTCTGAATCAATACGGTTTATGTTAGATTTTGATGTAGATTTTGATGCAAAGCACAAAGTCAGACAGTCAGTCAGTCAGACGACATACAAACACACCACTCTGGCCTGAATAAACAAGGATGACAAGTTGAGATTAATGGAATTCTCTTGGTGACAAGGCCATTTATTTGTCAAGGTCTCTGGCAGTTGAACTTTGCCAGTATATTTACATTGGGCTGCAAGGGTCACACAGCCTCCCTAATTGATTGTGACCAATAAGTGATTATTGGAGCCAACCCATATGACACGGTCTACCTCTTTGGTGCACCAAAACTAGATTTTATGTTGTTCTTTTGCGCATGCAATTCACATTTACAATAAACAAGAACCCATACAGGCTATATCCCAAAAGCTATTCCTAATTTCAAAATGTCCTTCACATGTTTGAGTTAAACCTGCCCAAACTAAACAAGATTTTACTTTTTGTTTAGATTTTTGTTCCTAATCCTTGGCTAATTCTTCAGTATGGAGGCATGTAGATACAGGCAGTCAAAACATCAGGCGTACATTGTAAACCTATAGGAATTATATAATCTGTCTCCCTGAGTTGACGAGGTGTATGAAGGGATTTTGTCACCATCTCACAAGAGAGCAATCGGTAATTCGTACGTAAACACCGGCCTAGGAGGTATCAAGATATTTTACTGGTCCCAACTTTGGAAAAAATGTCATGGAGCGGTTAATGAATGAGCTTTTTGGGGTGTTTTTTTACTGTTTTACTTTTGGCGGATTTTCCGGTCACGCTAAAGGCGGTGCATTCCAGACCTCTCTCTCTCCGACACTTTCCCTCCATAAGTCCCACAGCAGCCTCATGTCTGACATGTCCGTTGTACTCAACAGACTAGAAGGGGAAGAGGGGGGTGTTTTTTTGTGTGTGTTTGTGTCTGTGTGTGTGTGAGCATGCGTGTCCGAATGTCTGTGTGTCTATGTGTGTGAGTGTAAGTCACTGTTTATGTGTGTGAATGTAGTGTTCGGTGACCCACTCTGTGTCTATCCACTACTAAAGTGCGTATTCCTGCCCATGTGTGTGTATTAATCGGTAGACGCTTTGACTTGAAGCAACGTTCTCGTGTCCCTCTCTGGGTTCTCTCAATAGGAAAGAATGTGAGAGATACATATGGTGATAAATACCCATAAGAAATAAATTGAGCTAGTGCCCAAGGGATGACCCCTTCTGGCTGGAAGACGAGGAGTCGAGAGAAAGAGAGGTAAAGGGTTTAAATAAACAACACAGCTCCTAATTTGGACCACATAATGAACATTAGTCTGAGCAGACGCAAATTCCTGTAGGACATCCATCTGAGAGTGAGGTTTTCCCCTTACCTCCTCCAGGTCTAAGTCCGTGACCTAGCCCATCAATAGTCTGCTTTAAAACAACAACTTGCCATGAGCTCATTCCCAGTCTTGAAAACCCGCCAAAGTTCTTCTCTACAAAGGCTTAGGATTTGTTACGCCTGTACAGTCTGAGTGAATCCAAATGAAAGTTGGATAATTTATGACACTTAATTAGATACTTGATGTAAGACGGATTAAATGTGTTCCTCCTTGGGCTTGGAAGGGGGGGAAGGTATTGAGTGTCGGACAGAGGATCCAGGAATCCAAGAGAGTCGTGGATCATTATTACCTCAGAGGAAGAAGAGAAGTCAAGTTACTCCAATGGGAGACATCGACCCACTGGGCAGGAAGTCACCCTCATTTAAAGAAACAATTATCATTTATTTTCCCTAAGAACTGCAAACACTTCAAAAATGGCAGCTTTTACAGGCAAGCATGAGGCAAGAAAGTGTCCTTTCTAAGGAAGTAAAATAATTGCTTGCACAAACAAAGGCATATCAAGCCTATATGAAGCAATTATGAAGAGTTAACTGTAACTGCTGCAGATATAATTCATAGTATAACATACATCACAGCATAACAGACTGTTATACGTAGGTACAAGAAAGATATTCTAATTCTGAAAGCCAAGATGTTTATCAAGTGTTTTTCCTGAGAGAGGAAGTTCCCCATCAGAAGTTTGTCATTGAAATTGCCATTGGCACTTGCAAACCGTCATCCTATTTTGTTAATGATTCTTTCTCTGTTTGCCTACCCTGTCTAGACGAGGGTCATTTTTCCTGTTTACTGAAACACCTAATGACATGGAATGACAACTAATCAATATCTAAGAGGAAAGTGGCATGTGGCGGAACCGTGTATTAATCTAGTTAATGACACTCAGTGTCTTGGCCTGACTCTGGTCCATTTACCTTTAGCGCTGGCTCAATTAGCTAAGCTTGTTAGCCTCCGGGCTAGACCTAAACAGATCTATTTTTCTGGCATTGTCAAGCTGGACAACATTCAATGTTCTGAGTCATGGTTTGTGTGGTGTAGAGATACTCTGTGCAGTTTGTAACAGTTTGTAACGGTTTGTGACAGTCTATAATTCCAAGATATCTGTCGTTTTCCCTCTGTCTCCCTCTGTCATTTTTCAAGCATGTAACTACCTAAAGGTAGTTTTTTTACGCATTCTATACAGTGCAATTGATCCCCCTATTGTGGTGTTTGCCTTCAGTAACATCTTACATCACTCATGAAAAAGGTTCCAACGTGCATCTGTTTGGGTAAGGTAGTTGAAATAACATGAATGAAATGGAGAATGTATATAATAAAGTGCTGCACAAATAATCACTAGAATCAAAGTAATTAAGATAAAAGCTCACGGCACACACATGCACCCGCGCGCACACACACACACGGTCTGGCACGTACTAATGATCAAAGCTACATCCCTCCTCTCGACCTCCGTCCCAACCCCCAATTTCCAAGCGACTACTTGGTCATCGTCAGGGGACGACCACAACAAAGAGCTATTGGGGGTTGTAGGGGTTGGGGAGGGGGGTCCTGATTTGGTGGGGCAAATGACCTTGGCTTGATGACATCATCACGAAGGAAGAGAAATTAAGCCATTAGCCGGTGGCGGCCGTCCCCTTGCTGTAAATCAAGCCCTTTTCCAATAAGCTGCATCCCTGTTGGTCATCCATCACAGGGGTGGGCGGCGGCCGAGCGCGGCGACACAGGAGCTGCCCGTCCCAGGAAGAGACATAAACAGTCATGGTGAGCCCTGTATTGGAAGTGGGGGTCACCCCCCCCCCCCCCCCCCCCCCTTACCCAACTGTAAGAAATGGAAAAGCAGCTAGTGGGCTAGTAATGTTAAAGCAATACACAATACTGAAAGAGTTTCTATTTTGTCACTGTCTCATGTCTTTAAGTGACTGGGATTGTATTCTGGTCATTCTGTTTGATAAGACAAGACAATGGGTTTGTGCTAGAAAGTCTGCGACAGACTTTATAAAACTGAGTGAAGTACAGTACTCGATATGGCTACAAATGGTCAACATTCTATTGTGTTAACTGTGTTGTATTGTGTGACTACTTTTAGCATAAGACAGGGTTCTGCAAATAACTAATAACAGCCAAATAACAGCCTTTCCATTGACATTTAATTTACAATAGGCCCTTGGCGTAAAATAACTTAATTTACAATAACTTTTTACGTCTCTCTGATGGAAGCGCACTTTATGTTCATATCTCAGGGGTCCAAGCAAAAGGTGTCCATAAAAGCAGCACAGATGGATAGAACAGAGAATTTTTAAGCTCAGGATCTGTAAGAACGATGCAACAGGCAAAGGAACATTTCAAGAGCTGTTTAAATGTTTCAAATCAGTGCATACTGTATTTGGTCAAAATAATATTGTTGGCCAAGACAAAACAATCTAAGAGTTTCATTGCAAAGCAATGATTGCATGCTGGTTCCCAATAGCCTAGTAAAGCTTCTCCATAAATTGAAACAGTCCGCGCCTCTAGAACAGCAAACAGGCTTCACTTTACTATATGAGAACTGTCAAGGGAACCAGGAGAGAAATTAGTCTGGGAAAAAAGTTAGGCGGTTATACAGATGCCTAATATCTTTGGGAACACATTCCCAATGCAAAATAAAGACTAGTTGCAGGTGCAAAAAATCTTGTGATAAGACAGTTTTAGTTAGCTTCAACTTATAGGTTCCTTGACCGATTAGAGACTAAATAAGGCCTCCATGAAAATGGTGTTTCATGCATTTTTCTGACTAAGCTAATTTACCATATAAAAGTGAATGTGCTGCAAGCACTGAACCGATGCTTTTGACTTCTTTTCAAAATAACACTATGAGGTACCAAGGGCAATTGGTTTTATGCAACATTAATTAACTAAGCTTCTCAGCCCTCAAACACAGCAGTTCCATTTTATTGTTCCTAGCCCTGCTGGAGGACAAGTCCAACCATGAAAGAGCACAGTTTTAGTTAAGGCTCTGCCTGTTTGTCTGTCTGTCTGTCTCTGTCTCTCTCTCTGGTAGCTAACCACAATAAAGCAATTCCTGTGCCTGCAAAGTTTGCATGAAGGCAGTTCCTGTACATGGAAGCACATTTCCAAGGATGGTTGGACATCTTGGGCACCTCTTGACAGGACGGTTTCATCTCTTTCCTCATGGCAGCAACGTTATGGGACTGAGAGAAGCAGTATTAAAGGTCTGGGAGCCATCTGACACACATTACAATGGAAAAGTCAGTGGCAATAAATGCTGTATTAAACCCAACCTAAACACACGCACACTTTACATTGAAACGAGTAAGTGGGCACTTTTTGAGGGCAACTTTTTGGACCACTTTCAGATGGAGCTGACTGAGCCACTTAACATATAATTTATGGGCCGGTAATGAAACTGTAACTGGAGTCATTTGCGCACATTAAAGTGTGTGTTGAAGTGGAAATCGGAAGGGGGGGGGAGACTGTGCTTTTGAAACATATTTCAAGTGCAGAGTCCATAAATGGTAAATGATGCAGCTTTAGTGTCCTTTTCAAGTTTTGCCAGGAGATTTCAATTCTGCACATCGTCCACTGTTAAAAATTATTTCTAAAAGTTAAAGGAAGACATTGGACGCGGCCAATGACATCATGTCTGTTTGGTCGGTTTCTCTGCTCCATGTGGCATCTTTGTCAAGTCAACGGCCAACACCCATGTTCCATTGAGTTTCATTTTCTCTGAAAAAGAACTTCACACTCACAATAAATACTTTCCAAATAACACTCTCTCTCTTGTCTTTCTGTAGTTAAGCAATGGCCCCACTGTTTTGAATTAGGACATCTATATTCTGGATCACTTTGAGTTCTATTTTTCTGGATGACACCATTTCAGGCTGAATGTTCCCGTATAAATGCCGTCAAAGCAGACCTTTTTCCATTTATCGAAAAATTCCAGTGCTCCCAAAGGCAGCGAACCACAAACTTAGTTCAGGCTACACTGTCTTTTTTGGAGCACCCTCTTCCTCACAATGACCTCCAGGCATTTTTTGGTTAAAGAAGGAATAGGGAGGAAACACACTGACAGTTTCTTGGAGATGGGGTAAAATAATACCAGGAGAAACAAAAATAAGCCATCACAGTGAACAAAGAATAAATGTGATCCACAAAGATCATAATGTTGATAATGTTGATATACTTTGTGAGGTGAATGGCTCTTGAATTGAGGTTGAACTGAGACCAGGGCTGTGGATTCAAATACAATAGACAATGGTTTTTAGCTTGCATGACAAACGATAATACACAAGTATGTTCTTAAGACACTCAAAGTCGCAGAGAGTGTGGTGCGGATGACAAACGTCAACATGCCATTGCAAGTGGAAATTCCTTCTAATGTGTCGTGTAAGCTTTGGTACACTGAAAGCTTAGGAAGTTAAAGTTAAACAAATGTTTCTAAAAACAAAGGAACCCTATCTGTTGAGTAAGAAAAGGTTCACATGACACTGCCAAATTTGCTCTGTGACTCAAGAGTCGTGTATGAGTTACAGTGACCTGTGGATCACGACACATACTCTTATTAGGCCCCTAAAGGATCGCTGGCACATCCAAGTAGATGATGATTGATGGTTGAGATTACTGTACACAGCATCTGACACGAGGCTAAAATCCCGTACCCTAAAATGACTGAGCCTCTTTATAAGAGCTTGCTCCATTGTCTTGGATCACATTTCAAAGACCAACAATGTTTTTGATTGTAGAAAGTCATTCACCCTTATGCCACTTTAATGCAAAAACCAGGTAGATACCTTTTCCTCCTTGACAGTTTCACGATGGATTCTTTTTCAGTGCATAGAAACACAATGTTTTCTTTAGCACAGCAGGGTATTCTATTCGAAGGCACTCGCCATGAAATATTGTGCATATCTGTCTTTGGCCACGAGCCAGTTCAGTGGTAAGGCATGTCAAGCTGAAGGGACGTTGATGAATGCTCCATTTTCGTCACAGTCCAAAATCGGCAGGGGAAACATAACTTACTCCACCCTCGTTGGAGCCTTGCGAGTATGTAAACACACTCACAATTAAGTAGGAACAGGGTTGGTGGAATATTTCACAATCTGCGTTAGGTCTAGAACATGGCTGTTTAGCAATACAGCAATCCAAATCTCATATGCTGGAATGCATGCCTAGGGCCATACTCGTTCTCCATGAGCTTGTCCCCGCTATTGACAAAACATTCAAGAACACCCCTTACACAAACAACCCTTGCTGAGCTGCAACTGTGGTCTGTAATGTGTTCCTCACGATTACAGCAATTGCTGTACCTCAGCAAACTCAAATGAGCTAATTCCTCATTTGAGACCAACCACCTATGGGCAGTCAAACAAATAATGTGCCTAGTTGTGTGGGGCTTCCTCTGCTGTCATGGTGTTCCCTGCAAGGCAAATGACATTTTGTTCGAGAATTTGCAACAAAAGAGGCCACTGAGGGATATGCCAGCTATTGGTTTGATGCTTCATACCAAAATTGGAAGTGACATGCCTATGGCCCCTGCTCTTTCATCTCACTATCATTTCTGCAGAGTGTTCGCATTTGGTGTGACACAGGGTGTTACTGTGACTTTTCACCAAGCTGCAGCAGTTACTGCCTCCAGCATTTTCTGTAAAAGAGTCTGATGAGGCCCATATAAGGTGAAACATAGAAATGCCCATAATGTGCTTGCAGAGATGTTATCATCTGCTTTAATGAAAGTGTAGGAATATTGAAATTATTTCTTCAACTGATGGATGATACAGCAAATATACAGCAATATAGCAGTTCAGGAGATTTGTAAATCACTGATGTAAAGCTTTTTTGCAGTGTATGAGGCCTATTTGACATTAGGATGACTAGTAGTTTCACGAAATAGCTGTCAGTTTCTTACACTTACCTTGAAAATGGGTAAAGCTGTTACTAATGCCATTCTGTCACATGCCTTGCACGATCAGTATGCAACTGGGTCCTAGGAAACTGCGCTCGACTGCGCGGCTGTAACGCACTATGTACGCTTTTCAACACAGCCATCTGCCGAAGATGTCGAACTGAACGATGGGAAGTGCAAAATGGCGGAAAGTTCAAATTGTTGCGATGTTTTGAATACTGTTCTTAATAAATTATTTCGCCTTTACTTATCAATACGATCAAATTAAATGTGTTCTCTATAAATATTGTTACATGTAATTGCTGAAGCCGGCAGCCAATTATTTTACTTTACCAACATGACAGAACGTAAAAAATACAGTGGTACTACGGTGAGTGTGACAGCAAGCACTGAGTGCGAAGTAGACATTTCGACAGCTAAAACCCAAACAAATAGATTGAGAAGAAGCCTGAGACGAACACAGCGACAACCACCCCTTGATTCTCCCAATCACTGCCATAACGGTACAGTATGCTCTTACCCAGTGCATGATGTATAGTGTATGTCGGGCAAGACGTTTGTTTTGATTATAGACTAGTTCAGCTGGCTAGCTATCTAGCGAACTGCTATGAAACTTCATTCACGTTAAACCAGACAGCTAACCTGCTAGTTAAAACCGTTTGTTAACCAGTACTTTACCCCAGGGATACAACAACAATTCCATTATTTAATTACCAGTTTTCAAGACACCAACTCGAGTGACAAGGTCAAGATACACCTATGCAGAGTCCCCACAAAATGACTCGGATCTTCAACAGGATATCATTTGGGATGCAACATCTCCCTCTCCCATCAGAGCAGGTAAGCTTCAACTGACATAAAATATACAGTTGCATGCAGAGTACTTGAGGGCCATGAGATGCTGTGAAGGAGTGTTGCCGCATAATGTTTCTTGTTTAATTTACACAATTTGCGTGGTGTTTCTCTCTAGACAGAAGAGGCAAGAAGTATTCTGCAAATGTTGGAATCGTGAACATCTCAGATATTGTCAACAGGATTGCTCCCAAGGTTTGGATACCAAATGCATGCTTTATTCCTAGAATGAGACTACATGTAGTACATCATATTTAAAATAAAATAATATTGGAGATATAGGCTAATCTTGTTATAGGATATTTCCTATAATATCCTATATATATCTCCTATTAATCATATTATAAGAGATCTGTTTGCTTATGGTAGGCATTGCTGATGATGATGGCTAAAAGCATATGGTCACAATCAAATGTAAAAATCCACCTTTATTTATACAGCTAATTTCATACCAAGAGGCAACCCAATGCGCTTCACAGAGGGAAGGGGGGGGGGACACAAACACTTGTGTTAGACACAAATTTACAGAGGGAAGAAGAAAAAAAATCACCTAATTGGGCCAATATAGGAGAACTGAAAAACTGTCTCTAAACTGTAAAACTGTCAAAACAATACATGTGGTCAGTGGGTTCTCTTTACTGTAGCAGGGGAGACCTGTGGTTCCTGAGTCATCATTGCAACAGTGGATAGGAGACAGTGCCATTCCCTGCACTCCTGAAGTAGAGCAGCCAAAGCTCAAAAGGAAATCCCCAAGGTGAGTTATATTCCTAATACAAATTGAGATACTGATCTTTTAAGATCTTGACCAGGTTCAAATTATGTTAAAATGCCTTATTATTTCAATTTTTACACAGGCAAAATGGAGTAGATGACCTAATTAAGCTGGCAAAACAGTTTGATTTTAACATGTTACGGCAAGATGAAGAGCATGTTCAGATACACAATGAGAGTGTAATTTCAGACATGTTTTATTTTGAGGATGAAAAGTGCCAGCCTTCACTATTTCTAAGTAATAGAGGCCTTGAAAAGGCACCATCAGCTCTACAAACAAATGTAAGAGAGTCTTCATTCCTGCTACCTCCAGACCAAGATATGGAGGATGACTTGAATTTTCTGTTCGATGGGCCAACTCAACACATAAGTGGCAATTTAAGTCAGAATTCTCTAGCTCGGTCATTGGAAATGAAGACGGTTCAAACTGCATTCTTCAAAGTTATTCCTGGGAAAGATACAAATTCAGGACATAGTGTTGTGCCACCTGTCAGTTCTTCGCCTCATGTCAAACATGGATCGACGCATGTGGATTTTGACGATGACTGGGAAAATGATGATTTGCTGGATGAATCATTTGGTTTTGAGATGACCCAAAATCCACTTGGCTCTGCCCCTTCTAAGCCTAGTTCAATGCAAAGAGGATCAAATGAATGTAAAACCAGTTTTAGTCCTCCCACTACAATAGCCAGTAATGAATGTCAGAGGTTACAGAAAGAAAAAAGTGATCTCCAACCAGCTGTGTTGGAAGAGCCAGTTAATACTGTGAGAAACAGAACAACCTTCAGGCTTGAAGCAAATCCTAATTTCCAAGTCAATATCTTCACAGAGGCACCAGCAAAGATAGAATCTGCTTCAGAGTTGGTCAAACCAGGAAAGTACAGTGAAGTTCAACAATGTCGATCAAGTACTCTTTCACTTGCAAATGTGATTTCTACAGTAGCTGGTTCCCACGGTGAGCAAACCATGGAGCTCCATTCAAATGGAATAAAACCAGGGCCACAAGCACCATTGTTTCATCAAAATACATGGACTCCTACCAGCACATCTACTTCCACCAACTCTTGTCCAGCAAAACCTTCTCAGACTAATTCAAGCCAAAAGCCAGAAGAGAAGGAAGGGAATGAAGAAGATAGTTCAGCCTTCCGTTGCGACAACTGTATTCCTGAGGATGACCTGGATTCGTTCTTTGCCTTGGACGATGTTTGGGATGACAAAGATGGTGACGATGACCTGCTGTGTGAAGTGTGTGAAGATCTTGAGAGCCAGGTGCAGAGTTTGGAGGACCCTCCTATCAAGAACTTTCAGCCAACCAGTCAGGTACAAAACCAAAAACCTTCCAGCATCCTTCCAAGCCGTAGCACTTACAATGTAAATCCCCCAAATCGGCCGGCACAACCAAGCAATCCCATCATTGCCACAAATTCACTGTCGGCCCCTGGAATTAGTGGCATCTACTCTCTCCGAACGAACCGAGTTTCATGTCAAGAACCCTTTCCTGCTGTTAGTGGCTATAAGAAGCAAAGGGGCAACAACTTTGTTGTAAAATCTACATCCAACTCCACCTTTATGCTGCAGAACCATGGTGGAACAGAGCCATATAGATGTAATAAAAGCACTTACCTAACTGGGAGCACAACCAATCGCCAGTGGCTTGGGAATGAGACAGGGACGGTGTCTGCGGCTCGTGTAAATGCATCTGAAAACTCTGGTCAGTTCACCTTCAAGAGACCGTCTGGCTGTGTGTCCAGTTCTGTCACGTCTTCAACCAACACTAAAGGTAGGCAGTACAAATCTCACAAAAAGTATTTACTGTTGATAATGTGTGATTCCACGTAGATGTATGTACTAATATGCAACATTTTAAATCAAAGGAAAGTAAGTTAATTGATAGATTAAAGCTTTATGTTATAATCTGCCTAGAATTCTCTCAGTGCCATGATGGTACAACACCTTGGCTAACCCTCCACTTTTATACAGTTATCGTGGGCATTCAACCGGAGAAGGATGAAAAATGCTCAGTGGCAGAGATTGAACAGAAGAAACAGCAGGCTATTGCCAGGAGACGTCAGCGGATGCAAGCTGCCCAGAACCTAAGTGCTCCCCTATTAAGTAATCTACAAGCACATGAAATCCAATTTAAGCATTCTAAAGTCTTTCAGAATTGACATACAGTGGAGCCATGGCTGGTCATCTGGTATGGGTCCACAAAGACTGGAACACTGACCCAACAAACATCTGCAGATTTTTATTTTTCAAACTTGTTGTGGACTAAGATCAAGACTCGGTACCAGTCCTTTACGTTGCTCAGTCCATCCCATCACATTTTGATCTATATTCCTGCAAAAGTTTTGATGATACAACCTTGAGTAAGATAAATAATCTTTATTTTCGTAGATCTATTTAAATTCTCATCAGACTGTTTATTTCTTGTTTATTACTGGACATGGCAAAAAGATAAACAAACAGGACATTGTTCTCAGTTGGTTAAATTAACAATGCATTGCAGTTTCATTTATTGTTGTTGTCATGTTTTTTTCATATTTTTTTATAATGATGATTCTAATAATGGCACTGCCTGTAAGGTGGTATACAGATTTTATTTAACAAAATAGGGTATTTCTCAGCTGTGAATGAATCAATATTCAATTAAATGATTTATTTATTTTAAATAAATATAGGGATGTGTAATTATTGCCTCAATTTTTGTACAGTGGTGACATCTAGTGTGGCCCGCCGAGTCTGTAACTGACACTGGTTCTGCCCTTTCAACTAGATTCTCCCTCCTCACTAGAATACAGAAACAAATGACCAGACAACAACTGCCACTTACTATGAACACCTGATTAGAGTCAAACACAACAAGACAAACAGCGCCAGGGTACAGAGTATTGTATAGCTCTTCCTCCCGCAACACATGTGCACCTAGATGAGCGTGGAAGTAGAGACCTGAACTTTTCTAGGCTCCAGTAACGGGGGACAATATGAATCCTTCAGCTACAGTCCAGTATCAGTTTGCACCATGGGAGTTACAGGATCTGGCCCCTAAGAGGAAAGTCAGTCGGTTTTTGGCGCCACTTCAGTTACTTTGACTGGCTTCATTTATCATTTCATTATATAGATAATATACACTTGCAGCGGTTAGGCGAGTCATAGTCTACCCTGCAACCTTCCCACAGTGCGAGACAATATCAGGAAAATACTGTAGTTCAGTTGTATGTCAGAATTAGCAGTCCCACGCACACTCTACAGACACTATATTACAATGTCACCCGAGGAGTTCTCTGGGGCACCTGGCCCAGAAGCCTGGCCTGTGCAGTCAACCCGTCCGGACGGACTCGTCAGGTCCCTTCATTAGTAGGCTGGCAGCTGTCTGATGGGAGAGATACCCACCCCTGGCTGGGGCAGTGTGTAAGGTGAGTCGCGTTATCACCAGACAGGTGTGTAACTGTAGTCCGGGCACATAGCTCCAAATCAGTGGCACCGAGATGCAATCTCCCTGGCTTAATCACACTGCCATTGTCTCTCTGTTGTTTCATTATTCAGTTTTCTCCATTTGTAAAGATTATTAACAATGCTTTCTTGCCAAGTTTAGGTAACACTGTGTTTTGGCCATGAAAGTATTGGTTTCAAGGCACTGCCAGTTCTTATAATGTTGCCGTTATCTGCAGTCATATTGTCTGCTTATATGACACGCCTCAAGGATGAGAATGGTTTTATGGCCCACCTGACACCTAAAACAAGATGGCTGAAAGTGTGGGTTTCAGATACTGTTCCGTAGACACCAACAACCTCTTAAGATGAGGTGAAGTTATCTGAGAATTGCCTTGAACTCTAAATGAACTGTTCTTTCCTCCGATTCACAGCTTTTCATTAATTATACCCTTTACAATCAGTGAGGAGACTGATACCTCTACACATGGTACCAATTATCTTGTCAAAGGTCAGACCTCTCATGCAACAGTTGGAAAGTTAAAAAGGGAATATTTGTAAGAATCTTGAAATTCCGTTTTGAATATCTCTGCCCAGTCTCTTCGTCCATGCTTCCTATTGCTTTGCTTGTGATTATTAATAACCTCATGATTTGAAATATGTTTTATCCATGCTGTTTCATTGTAAATGTGTGTAAATGTGAACACTTGCAAGTAATTTGGTCCCTGTATAGTATAATTGACATTGCAAAGTAGAATGTTATCTTACGAAATGTATATGACATCAAATGTATCAGGGTATGCACTATATTGGTTTAAACATTTTCCAGTAAAAGACTGAAAAATAAGCATTTGAATAATTAATTCTTAACCATGCTGTACTCTTATTGATTTAAATCAAACCATTCTTTATTTACCCTATATGTACTGCAAAGAAACATACTGATAATTTGATAAAACCGGTTCTGGACAGTCATAGGATCTAAGAATTTATGAGGGAACTTTCATTACAGAGCTGACATTTTTTTAAATAAACTATCTTGAAAACGCTTGGGCTGTATGAAGATTTGTGGAACTGGTAATCAAAACCACATAAGGCTCAGCTGGAGTTGAGTTCAGAACATGTTCCTAACAGTAAACATGTATTGTTAAGGGAGTGCTCTATATTTACAGTATGGTATGAGGTCTGTTATTTGGGTCCAATAGTTTGGCTATCCTGACTGACATGCAGTAAATGGATGTATTGAAAGACAGCCAATACACAGTTGTTGTAGTTTTTTTCTCTCAAAATGTTTAGTATTATCTACCAAAAATGTTTGCTATGATACTTATGTGAAAAACATTTTAGAATCCATGACCATTGAAGTAGATCCATGACCATGAAGTAGACCTTCATCCTAAATATTTTTACCTCAAACTATATTCCAAAAAGTCCCACCAAATAACATTTTCTAATGCTTAGCTCATTTCTGAATTACGTTTTCTACATTGCCAGTTTTCTTGGATATATCCTTCAACACTGAGTTAGGCCCTGGTTTACTTGCTCTGGTTTAAGCTGTTCACACCTCAGAGGAATTGATCATGACATCTGTACAAATGAGCCAGATTTTCCCCCATGCTAGTGTTACTGCTGGATGTCTGGAGTTCATTCTTACCCCTGCCGTCCCTTTTTCTGGCTGGCCATATGCAGAAACCTGAGCCAGAACTTCGCTTTGGTTCTTCTACAGTACAAAGGTCTTCAAGATAGACCAGGGGTATGTATCGAGTTTTGTGTCTTGAGACAAGGGTGCCCCAGTAAGTGTCCTTACCTAGATGGACAGTCCATGTCTGCATTGCTTCAACTGTACATATATCCCCCCTGCAGTTTAAGTTACCTAATTGCTTTATGGACCCACATCTACTTGTAACACATTCACATTCAGAGTATGGGCCCACATTTACTTGTAACAATGGCAATGGTATGTTGACGTAAATTACATAGGGTAAAGTGGAAAGAGCTGAATCTACTACACTTAAACAATGCAGACCCTAACTTAAAGGAATCCCCATAGTTGAACTGAAATGTGTGAGAAAATACATAATTTCAATAATTGTATTTATGTAGTTTCAGCCATGATGGAAGATTATTTGGAGAGCTAAAATTGCATATTTGAAGTTGGTCGGTCAGGCTTTCATGTTGGGCTGTGTGAAAATAAATCTGGAGAGTTGCTGAAGTCCAAATCACAAACAGATGAGCAGGTTCCATGAGAATGGCAGTCTTCGGAGGTCCATGTGTGGCGGGGTGGAATACAAATGGGAGTTTTAAGTGGCAGTGACGGGCACAACTGGCCACATTCTGCATGAGCTTAATTAGGACCATTCAGGAAACAGTGACACGTTATCTATGGAAGGGAATCTAGTTTACTGGTGATGTATGTATGAACACATACATGAGCTAAAATTGGTTTCATGAAGTACAGTAAAATAAGGCTATCTGGTTACAAATGTTAATCGGTCTCCTTGCCCTTGAGCCTGAAATCAAACCCAGAACTTCAGGGGCATTTTTTTAATCTCCAGACAGTAAGTGTTAAAAGACACACAACTCTAGCTCATGGTCCTATAATTAGTCTAAAAAAATCTGTACCATTAGACAAAAAGTTATCCAGAGGTGAATTTGCTATTCAGGATTCAAATATTTTATACACAAGGTACTCAACTAATTTGACAGAATAAATAACTAAAATTAAAGGACTATTGGTGTATTCAAATGTGATTGCCATTGCCAATTTGCTTTGGACCACACTCCCAGATAAAACACCTCCCAAACACTCGTTGTGGATGAACTAGCTCTTTGGCATTCCTCAAAATATATTGTTATAATGACATCTAGTGGACAATTTGATGCATTACAACAACATGATTATCCATCCATATGCTTATCAGGCGTATACTACACATTTAAATGTACATTGTCATGCCATATATGACATCTGTAACAACTTTCAAATTGTTTATTTCTTATGTTCATGTATGAAGTTTCAAT
The DNA here is from genome assembly GCF_963692335.1 of Osmerus eperlanus. Taxonomy (NCBI): domain Eukaryota; kingdom Metazoa; phylum Chordata; class Actinopteri; order Osmeriformes; family Osmeridae; genus Osmerus; species Osmerus eperlanus. Next base: position 6,286,372 of record NC_085039.1, on the reverse strand, counting down.
GGTTCCCACAGCATATGATGCAGCATGCAGAGATGGAAAGAGGAAAAGTAAAACCTAAGACTGAAACCGTCATGCCTCCACCCAACACCCCATAATCAATGTACACCTTTATATCCCTTTCATCCAATAAACTGACATTTTAGCACTGACCTAAAAAAAACTAGGGAAGGAGCACTATTACTATGTTTATAACAAATATCTGTACAAAACAATTCAACTCAAAATAATACAAATTAAAGAAAGGAAGAAAAACATGGTTTCTCCTTGAACAAAAAAAAGCATCTGGCAGTTGACTTGGGGCATAAGTGAAGCTTTGCTGGAATCAAAGTGACACACAGATCCAAAAGATTATAGTTGTTATAACAGTTACATGTAGTGGATTTACTTTGTCATTTCCATATTTTTTTCACCAATTCTTTTTGGCAACATCCATGTATATGTCATTTTCATTCATGTTATAATATATTAACATTACTATTCATATGTAAACAAGAGGAGCTTTTCAAAATAAAAACGGATCTACATGCACAAAGAAACAGGAAAATATAGAGAAAAACCCTCCATGTCATGCAAGTACATCACAAGACTTTGGGGCCTTTCAGGAACAGATAAGAGCCATCATCGTGCAGCACTAGAAACAGCGGCACGAGCGGTCGTGTGTGTGTGCGCACGGTATAGGGATCGCGCACTTCAAACACCTCCCCGCGCAGGAGGTGAATGAGCAAAAGCGGAGCCACAAATCGAATACATTAACTTCCATAAATGTAAGAGAGAGTCTTGTTCGGTCGTATTCCCCATCTCTGTGTAAAAAAATGTGGTGGCTTGGTAATGAACGCTCTAGTTGGTTGCATCTGTATCAAGAATACTCAACACAAATAGAAAATGGTCGGCGGCGGAGAGGAAGGCCTCTAACTATATCCACTGACTCAATACAATGTTTTCTAAACCAAATTAAATGTTTTCTTGATATAAAATAAACAATGTTGTAAAGATGACATTTATAAGTTGAGAGTACCTCCCCTTAATCTCAACCTATGCGGCAGCCCTCAATGTAGGCCTAACAACAAGCCTAGCCTAACCTGTAGCTAAATTACCTGAACAAAACGCTGCCTGCAGTTAAATAAAACAATTTTCAAGCAAGCTTAAACTTTTTATGCACACATAATGCTGAAAACAGCATTATCTCTAATTACATGATAGTCTGTAAGCTATTTGATCTATCTTGTAACATGTTACAACAAGAAAAAACTGTTTATCTTGGCTGAAAGCAATAAATACAGAATATTAAAACTGCCTGCAATTGTATGCCACTGGCTTGATTGTAATGTGCACATTGTTGGGGATAGGTCATTTTCTATAGTGAAAACTATTCACATAATCAGCCTGTGAATCAAAAAAGACTTGCATTCGCAGTAAACCGTAAGCTTGTGTGCAGAAATTAAAATATATTTTACTCTTTCACTACTTTTCGTATCTCATAAAGCAAGACAATAGTAGTCCCTGACAATATAAACATTTATAGTGCACAATCCCCCTCTGTTGTGCTGTTGTTTTTTTTGTGTATTTGTTTTTTACAAAATGTGTCTTACATTATCGGAAACTAAAATGTTTACAATAAACAAGTTAAGTAAAATAGAAGAAAACACGTTACACCTGAAAAATAAATTTAACTAGTTGAATTGTGCAGCTTGCACTAGAAAAAGCAGTACTCCCAAATCTCAACAGTAGATATAGATCATATACTCAACTGTTTTATCATTAACATGTTCTGATTGGCACTTCATGCTTTATGTTTGTGTTGAAATCAAGTACATCAAGTTACATAACAGCTAACTACAAACATCCCCCAAGATATACTTTCTTAAAAAAAAAGACAAGACCAAAATAAATATAAAAAAATCCCAACTGCCTCAAAAACAATTATATTAACCTTCCTCCCTTCCTCCACCAAACTGAAATGCTCGCTCAACGATAAAAAGCTGTCCTTTAGCTTTTAAAGTGCTACACCGGGTTATTGATAGAATTCATGTTCAATAACACTTAAAAAGGTTGGCTTCGGAAGGCTCAGGTTGGAAAAAAGGTGGCTTCACAGAGAAAATACTTCCATTGAAAATACACAGAGAGCGTTGCTGGACGACGCGTTTGCTTGAGCAGATCCTCAGAAATGGAGAAAAAAGCGGAAAAAAAAAAGGTTGCAAGGGGCTCGTGAGATCGGTCACACATCCACCACCATCTTTTTGTGTATGTCTAATCCGCCCACCACCTAAGGGAGACAGAACACATCAGTCAAATGTCATTCAAAGCAGTAAAGGTCATTGACTTTAAATGTGTTACAGATATAGTAATTTTGACTTCATTGAGGTAACTTTGATTATATATTTAGATTTCATCTACTCACCGCACAAAACTCTTCAAAGGATATTCTCCCATCACCGTCTTTGTCTGCGTTAATTATGGTTTTGTCGACAATCTGCTGAAGCTGGGTATCCTTGAGGTTGTTTCCCACCATCATCTTCAGGACCTGGAAGAGCTCACCGTTGGATATATAGCCATCCTTGTCCATGTCGTAGATTCTGAAGGCAACTGTGAACAAGACGAAATTGGCAAACTGTTTCCGACATCTATCCCTAAAAGGTCTATTCATCAGGCGATTTAGTACACAGTATTTGTGTATTCATACATTTAGTATTCATATTTTCTCAGTCAAGCCCTGTTAATATGCTAAACATTTTACGAGGGCTGTGTAATTAATCCTTATTTAATAAAGCAATTTATTTTTTAATATTAATTTCTTCACTAATGCATTCTTTTGCATTAGTGAAGAAGGAAGTTTTGTCGTGGACTGTGTTGGTAGATATGGAAATACATTGAAATTCCACCTAGCAGTGTTGTTTTAAGTGACAGTGCAGACATTCAAGGTTGTAATGTTAAACCACTTTAGCAAGTGCTAGTGAATGCTAAATTTAACTAAACCATAATTGCAGCAAGCATTGTTAACATTTGACATGTTATACATACATGATAATCCAGCTGTTCTACTTACTTCTAAAAACATTCCTGCCTTTCATTGCAATGTCCCCCTAATTGTAAAACATCTGTGGTGATTATTCGCATGATACTTACAGCGCAATTTCTGCTCCTTATCGCCTTTGACACTGAACTGGGAGACACCCTCGATGAATTCTGCAAAACAATATCCAATCGCATAAGCTGCTAATGCAATGGAAGTGAGAGCATGTAAAACGCTTTGGCTTATTCACTCAGATTAAAACAGAGGGGAAGGAGTGCTCCTTCGAGGAAAATGCCCATGGGCAAAACAAAGTGTACATCTTCTTTATGTAGATTATCTGCATACTGTGTGTAAAACATAATATCACAGACAACTCTTTCAATCGTAAAGTAGACTTATTAAAATAGGTCTCAGTACATGCAACACATTCCATGCTCAACAATTGAGGAAATGATAAACAACAGCATTACCACTTCAAAAGACCTACCTTTGAAGTCAACTTCACCATTGCCATCTGTGTCAAATATATCAATAACTCGCTGTACAAGGGGATTCTGTTGGAGTTCCGGTAAGGACATAAACTCTTCAACACTCAAGGAGCCAGAGTTATCTAGGTCGAGTTTCTTAAATCTCTTTCCTAGCCTCTTAATCTCATCAGCATCAACTGAAATAGAAGAGGGAGAGATACAGAGGGAAGGGTAGAGTTAAAATCTGACATATTATTTGACAGTGGAGGAAAAACTCAAGACTCAGGAGTAAGTCATTTGCTAGGTTATCAACTACCACCACCACAGTTTCACCACAGAGGGAAGGACACACAGGACACATACGGGTGGGGGTGGGGGGTAAATCAGCCTGCTGTCCACTTACATCTGGTGTTATGCCCCTTCGCTGCCTTTAGATACGATTTACCCGAGCCAGAAGGAATCTTACCCGATTTCTTGTGCGTGTTGGCCATAGTTGTCCCAAGATGCAGCTCTCTAGTGTACTTTAGGTTGAACCTTGAGCTAACATACCTCGCGGTTCCCCAACTCTAAGCCCTTGCAGCATGTCATGTGACACCTCCTTTCTACACTAATCACTCGACTGATATCCATTAATCGTAACATGCGCACACACCAACTAGATGGGCTTGAGGGAATCTGTAAGAGAGCGTTGACAGGATCTTATCTTGGACCACTCCTCTCGCTTTGCCAATGGGTCTGTCCAACGAGAGTGGTTTACATCAATCAGGAGCCCTTTACTTAGCAATCCTGTATCAGATAGTGTAGTTAAATATGTTGTTTTGAGTAGGCTAATTATTTGTCAGCGTTGAGCTAATTTATTAAGTATTGGGTGCTGTCTCAAACATATTTTAATATTAGAAACTGGTGCAGAATGGATCCGTCTTTGGGGCATGTTTTAGTAAAGCAACACAGCATTGAAAGTTTGAATTACTCGTCAAGTACGGTTTTGCAATGAATACTACTAATAACGACTAAGCCACTTAAAGGTGACATGACATGAAAACTTCACTTTAGGAGGTTATTTAACATCAATATGAGTTCCCCTAGCCTGCCTTTGGTCCCCCAGTGGCTAGAATTTTCGATAGGTGTAAACCAAGCCCTGGGTGTTCTTCTCCGCCTTTGAGAAAATGAAGGCTCAATTGCTCTGTTTGAAAATCTCCTCTTTGTGACGTCACAAGGAGGAAGGTTACCTCCCCTCTCTGCTTTGCCCGCCCAGAGAATCTGGCCCGCCCATAAGAAACTGAGCTACGACCGTGCAAGTGTTTTTATCCTCGAGAGACATCATGGCTTGCAAACGAACGAAGCATTACATTTGCTCAGTTTGGATGTTCAAAGGAAAACAAAAATCCTTTTACAGTTACTTCATCCGAGCCTCTGAAGACCCAGTGTCTTAATTTTATTTTCTCAGGAAATGCGCCAACACATGTAGGCGAAATGCACCAACACATGTAGGCGCATTTGTTTTGTATGTCTGCGCCAAACACTTCAGCCACGACTGTTTCTTCAATTTGAGCTAATACAAAACTGGCCTTGCTGAAATTATATTCTGGATCAGTACTAACTCTCCTTCATCCAGCTACTAACCTCGGACAAGTAAGTTAACTAACGCTATATCATTTTGTAACTTTACTGTATATGGTTACCTAGCTTGCTACCCTTAGAATGTGGCTGTAACATTAGCTCTGCAGCTAACAGCTGAGTTACTGTCGCTAATGGAAAGGTAGATAGCATCAAGTATGTGTGTGAATACACATGCTGTAACGTGAGTGTTGTACACTTCTTTGTTATTTGGATAACCGTTCTGCTGTTGGTGTTATGGCGCGCGCGATATCCACCTTTCCCCTCATTGAAATGACTGAGTGTGTATACTCCATCCATTGTAAACATTAGCGCATGGTGCCGCCCCTCCGCTCCTCATTAGCATTTAAAGCTACAGACAACAAAACAGCGCGTTCTGAGGAAAGCTCCCTGTGGGACTGCTAGTAGTGGCTGTAATTCTGCACCAAGGCTGAATTTCGGGAAAGAGACTTCTGATACAGTATTAGGGGACCACTAAGGCCTATATAAAAGCATCCAAAAACAGCATGTCATGTCACCTTTAATAACAATGATCCCATTTGGCTGTTAAACTAGTAACATTTCAACAGTGATAAAGTGATGTGATAAACAAATCTACAGCAGACATGTACATATCACATTGTTAGTGCACACTATGGCCAACAATACGTCAATAAAAATAATAGCATATGAGTACAATTCCTATCAGAAAGGATGTTGTATCTCTTTTTTTGACAGGTGGCGTAATCCAGGTTGTGTTTTACATTAACCCGATAACCTATGATAGCTCCCGGTTAACCAAGCTTCTGCCCAAAGTTCACACCATTGCACTTCTTGTCAACAGTTAGCGGTGCTGCAGCGCAACGACAACCTTGACAAGTAGCGGACCCATCTAAATGTCATAACAGATGCCCACCACTAGATGTTCCACAACACAAGCGAGTGGGATGCTCCAAAGAGTCACAGTCCCTGCGTATTCTGTGCCCCAACAAATAAACATGGCCTGGCCTCTCACTAAGAAAGAAGTGTCGCATGTGCAAAGTAAATCAAATGCGCTATTGTGACATCACAGTTGAGTGTGGACTTACTGTAAGTGTGTTTCATTTATCTTGATCTTCCGTTTGGGGCGTGGGTCATAATGTTTTCAGCGCATCCCTCAATATAGATATGTGAAATTCTACCATCGCCATGAGAAATTTCACATGATAAGTGTTTCCAGTCAAAAAATATCATAAGCCAACCCTAATTAACAGCAACTTTAAACAACAATTTTTGGGGTAGGATCCTAGATTTGGGCATATTCACTATATATTTGACACCATACCTGTCAGTTACTGCAACTAATGAGAATGTACAGTATGTTCTTGTATTTAGTTTTGACAACACTGGAAGGAAATACAGAACGGAAATACAATGAGATACAGGTGCTAGGCATTTTTTTTGGTAATGGCCAGTGCATGTTGTTTATTAGTTCCATATGATCCACAGTTTGTGATTTTGTCTGGTTGTGCAATAACCTCTGCAGGCACTTGTCTAGAAATGATGAACCTTTGTTTGAATTATGATCCTAAAAACCTCCCTTCCTACATTGCCTGAATGATGTTTAGGATAAAGCTAAATTAGGCTAACATTCTTCTTAGCTTTTAGAGGAAGCCAGACTCTGTAAAAAGGGCAATCATCCATTAACATATGTTTTGTAATTTGAGTTAAAATGTTGCTCGTTATTTAGAGATATTTTGACCTTAGCGACGGTAAGAGATGGGACACCAATCTTCATACCAGTGGATAGGAAAACATTACAACAGTGGCGCAGACCCAAACTGCATCAAAATAATTCAATTACACTTGCTCAACTAGAACATATGCCAGCGAGGATACAATTCAGTCCAGAAGTACAGTTCAAACAGAAGAGAGAAAATGAGAGTATTTTTAGCAACAACGCAGAGAACCCCACACCCCAGTCAACCCACACACCCACCCACTCAGAAATCACACAAACATACACACAGTACACACACTTACTGGCTGGTGCTGCCCTCCCCCTTGGGAAACCCCTAGCAACAAGGAAACCCAGCTAACATACAGAAAGGGAGGGGCTGGTGTGTGTGCTGGGGGGTATTTCTGAGGGCTGCAGACAGAGGCCAGAGAAGCTTTTCACAAACTGCTGAGCTACAGACTGAGAAGTGTTACATTCACATAGGATTTCATAACAAGGCTCTGTGGCCCTTATCTCCCTCTCAATCAGTAACATGCAAAACAGGCTAATAGCCTGCGTGGTGTTGAGCTGTAGAGTATAGAGTTTTGAGTCAGGAGACTGTCGTCAGGTCCTCCCGAATAAAGATTCTGAGCCTGTTGCATGCCAAATCAGTGAAAGAGTGAAGCTACCACATCAACAGATTACCAATCAATTGGACCACTGAAGTCAGCATACATTCAGTGAGGTGTCTAAACTAAGCTCTAGCAGAGGTTGGGACAGCCTTGTTAAACTGACTGGTAGTCTAACTATTCTAGATGTTCCCCACCGGAGACCAATAAACCCGACGAAACCACGCTCATCCGGAGAGACACGAACCACTCTACGAGTTTGCCAACCGATAAAGTGCGGTCACACATAAAACCCCTGTTGGTGTCAGACAAGGGGCGGACTATGTGGCGGTGGTGACTGGCCTGCCATTTACGTGAAGGGGGTCTGCTGAGTGCTATCTGGCCGCTCTGCCATCCCTCTTTAATTTACTGCAGCGGAAACACAACACCTACATGTGGCCCCGTCACGGCACCAATCCCACTGGAAAAAACGCAGCACCCACTGAGGCGCATCAGAGCACTGCAGTCTCCCAAACCGGCCAGAAATACTACCAAGCTCAATCGTTCCTAATAAAGAACTCTTATTTGCCATTTCTTGGGGAGACGGTTGATCTTGTATCGAGTGACACAAAACTGTATGCTCATCCTTACTGTAATCATGTAGGGTTGTGTTGAACGATTCAAGCTAATGTGTTTGAGGATTCATAATTTAGCTCAGAAATGTGGATCGTGGCGCAGGAGGAAGGCAACATTTACATGCAAATGGTGGTCCACAGAAGAACATGCAAATTTGATTAAGGCTGAGACGGTTTCTGCCTGATTATGCGTATGTGTAATGTAGGCCTGCATGCCGTAATCTGCTGCATTTTTATGCCTGACTGGCACTCCTCAAGACATACCTGAAGTTCTAAGCAGATGCTGAATATTGTCACTAAGCGACAACAATTACACAGGTAAAAAGAGCCCAAGCTTAGCAAAATGTATGTCTCAAAATGTACAACTGAACAGGCTGTGCTAGTTGCTCGAGCCCCTAAAGAGTTTGGGAAAGAATATATGGAATTGTCAAAAAGGAAAGACTGTTTGTTTTACTTGCAGGCCTTGAACACTGATTTCAGCTTTCAGCTAATATGATGTTTTGCATTTCCAAATACTACATTTGTATTGTTTTAGCAACTCTGGTGAATGAAAACAAAACTGACCAATCAGTAAGTTCTTAGGGGGGTTCTAAAAACTGGAGAACTAGAGAACCAGAGCAGTGTGTTTCAGGCCCTGGCAGCACACAGCTGATTTAAGGCTGTGTGTCTTCTTGACACGGTGAACAGCTGCCACACCCCCTACTCGGGGGGGGGGGGGGCGTGGGCGGTTGAGCAGGGGAGACTCCCAAAAATATCCCACGGTGGGGAAATCCACTGACTGACAAGAGAAAGACAGCTCAGGCGAGATTTTAAGCACCTGTTAAAAGTCTCTCTGTTTTTGAAAGTCCTGCAGGTGCATGACCCAGATGTGACACTATAAACACAGGTGTCTTTTACTGGCAAAGTTACTGCCTGCTGGTTCAGACGTCCACATGCCCAAGGAGACTTCAGCAACAAGAGGCCAACGTCAAGTCCTTTATGAAGTAGGACTGTTTGGGCACTTGCCAAATTGTCCGTTATGGCCTGGTCTTTCTCAGAGCGATTGGACAAACCAAACATGTAACATTTGCTCTCCAGCTAAACAAATACCTTGAGATTCTTAAAGAGCCCTTTTTCTCAGACGAGCCTGAGACAGAAACAGATTGTTCAGCGTTTTCAAGGTGAGCAAAGTGAGTGTTGTCATCAATTTCGACCGAGGGCCTCCCCCGAGGTGCCCCAGTCTGTGACACCTAGGCCTAACAGCTCGTTAGGAGGTGGCCCCCCCAGCCGTCCACCCACCCAGCACATGCACACCCGACACCGGCGAGGCTGACGTGACTCCAAAACCAAACTCAGCTCGCTGCAATTCATCCCCAAGGGGGACTTCCCAAAAAGAAGTATGTCCTGAAAGTTCAGTACTGAAATTCTAATTAAGTAGTCCCCTGTTCTTTTTGAGATGGAATTGGAGGAGGAGGGGGGGGGGGATAGATGGGCGACAAACCAATTAAAAATTGAATATTGCTCGGACTAAAAATAAATACGGCTCTCCCACCAGCCCTGAAACTGACCTTTATGTGCAGCTCGTGGAGACCGGGTCACACTGCTGCTGGGAGGGTTGAGTCCTAAAGAATTCAGTGTAGCGTGTGACGATGTATATATCCGTCTACTCCGTGATCACCTTCCTATCCATTTCCTCTCACCAGTTGTCTACTGCTTAAGTGTCCCAGACATGAGGCCAGTGCCTATGGTACATGCTGGCCTTTGAGTTGACCCACCTTCAACGAGAAACAATGCTAGCCATCGGGTCAGTCCCATTTATTCGTAGTTAATCAAGGTTTGAATATTACTTGAATTTCCGGATTTCCCCTAATTAATCATAAATAATTTCTTTACGCACATTGTTTCGGCAGCTTGTTCTGTGCTTGCATGAGAGTGGAACTAACTTGTCATGCTTGGAAACATGACTTTGGTCATACGGCTTGCAACGCAAATTGAAATTACTATAACAAAGTTTGACAGTAGCCAATGTAGTCTGCGTGTTCATTGGCCAGAAAGTCCCACAGCTTTCACTGACCGCAGCTGCAACTGATGAGGTGTTTGCACAAAATGGACAAGCAGATTGTTTATGTCAGGTTAATGTGTTTTCAGGCTTTAGGCCTTTTAGCAAAGCTAATGTTTTACGTCTACAATCCACATGTCAAATACTTACAATGTGTGCACATCTCCAAGGGATAACTTGCTTCATTTCCCTGTAAAAGAAGAGAGAAAAATGGGTAAGAATGACTGCCTTTTCAACAATACTACAATACCATTGTTGTTGCTGTGAAAATCATAAAAAAAGAGTAAACTGTCAAATGTAGGGTTTAAGTCATAGGCCTACTCATTCACAAATATGGATTTGTACAGTTGGAGGAACCGAGAAAACCTCATGGGAAGACATTATTACAAGAAACGGTACACCACACGTCCCTCCACTCTAGCAACGGTGCATCCTATTGAAAATGTTGTGAAATTGTGCCAAAAACGTGATGCAGAAGATCCATTGACACATTGTGCTGTATTCTGTAGTCTGTGAATGTTGCGTAAATATAGTAATATATAACGTGTAGACGGCTATATGTCCTGCCCTTTAAACGTCAGGAAGGACTTGAAACCTCACTGCCCTACTGCTTCTGTTTATCCCTAAGAAGTGGCGTTCTCCATTATGCATGAGAACAACAGAATGAACTGGATTCTGCCAGCCCTGGAAATTAGGGCAATCCACTGCCTTTGCATTGCCGCATCTCTGTGGGACACACAGAAATTGAAAAAGGCTGAGGGAGGGAGGCTGTAGCTCTACTCATTAGATAAAGTCTGAGACCTTAACCAGCCATTAACTCAAAAAGGCCATTAACACAAATAGGTTTGACCGTGGTTCTCTAAATAACTCATCAATGAATCGATGTAAATCTATCTCTCTACAGAAGGCTTGAGGGGGTTCTCTCTGGGACGCCATTAAAGAATTCTGTTGATAGCTTTAGGTTATATTATTCTTTAGGCCTGATTTGTACTTCTGTGGTAGAGTGGGGTGAATACGTCTACTTTTGAAGATCCGGTGATGTAATTGTACTGGTGCTTTGAAAGAGACCTCAAGTTTGAAATCCTTTTTAAACGCAGCAAGTGTTTGAGTGAGCATAGGTGGTTAACCATTATGTCATCTGCAATTCAATATTTTCGAGCTTTCAAATCAAACTGCACCATTCAGTATGCGTAAGCAACGTCAGCAATAATCAAGACAAACCCATACAGACAGGACATTCCTTTCTAACATAATAAATGGAAAACAGCTTAAGTAAGGGGACCTGTTCATACTTGCTGCCAAACAGACAACCTGTCACATCCCCAGTGATCATTCACAGACAAATGCATGGCCACCAATCCAGTCTCATAGCATGTCTGTCTTCCTTTTGGAAACAATAACAGTAAGCGGAAGGAAAAGAGACTTATCCAACATTTGAGGCAATGCAAATAGTAAAATTAAAAACAAAAACAGTAAAAGACCGTATCGCAGTGAGTTTCTTTCAAGGGCAGGGATGACTATAGGATTTCAAGGGATTAGGCCTCAATATCCTTGCAGCACATGTGACTTTTGCCATTCCCGATGACCAATGTGTTGTGTTTGGTGAGTGTACTGTGGTTTACCATCAATTTCTTAAGTACATCATCAGTGGATAGAAGAAAAAATGGCACTGCAACAAAAGAAACAGGTGTCCATATCCCTTAGTGTTTTCAAATTTGCAGTCCTGTAGCGTTGATGCTGCAAGAGAGCTGTGTGCCTCTTTGACTTCAGGCCACACAAGATAGAGCATTAAGTTAAAGTGGATTGAGGGTTTAGGATTACAGCATCTACTTGGTGTAAGGTCGCATCTTTATAGTAACCAAACAACAGGAGTGCAAGTAAGGCTAGTTTTGAAAGAGTCATACCATTTAAAATGGCTTGAGTACAAGGCTAGGTTTTTCTCTTAACCGTGCACACGTGTACTACAACTGATCTTAAACAGTAATGCAAATTCACATGCATTTTTCTTGACAAAGACTTCAAATACTTGTCTTTCGTTTTATGATTTTACTCTACTGATCATGCTTCTCCTCTGGTCCTACAAATACAACTGTGTTTTGTAGTATGGGGTGAAAGTGGGGTGAATTTATTATTGAAATTATTTTTTAATTATTATTATCTGAAACATCTGCATTAGAGGACAACAAGTCATCTGACGCATGCTGTGAGACCTATAGTCAAATGTCATGCCAAAACATTTACTGTATATATATTACTGGTGAGAAATATGACAGCATGACCTGTCATGTGTTGTTAAATGGTTTCCGGGGGGGTGGGGGGTTATTAATAAAAGAAAAGTAACGTAAAAATTCTTCACTTATCATATTTTCATTGTCATTTCAAAGTTATCTCCCTCAATATTGGTGACCAGCCAAATACACCAATTGATATTGGGCACTTCTGAAAATGCACATTAAATACTTGCTAGCTTTGACAGACAGATACGTTGGTCATTGCATGCAATGACTTAAATGAAGCATTTCAATATTATGAGGCATTCAAATGCATCCACATAATGTGGCCGACAAACCTCCATCCATAATTTTATAGTATTTCCAAAATGGCCACTAGCTGTAATGATGCCACAAACTTGTGTGACAAATTAGAACACCTAAGAGATGAAGGTATCTCAATGTACATTCTATTTACCATGCATACATACTGAAGCTGAAACTGGAGAGCATTCTGAATCAATCTTAAATCGGATTATTTCAATGTACAGTAACATAACAGAAACCGTATGTTCAGTACTGCTTTAAATCAATGCAGTCATAGTTAACATACACACACATCAAAATGTAGGTACTGTTTAATGAATTCATGGAATCTAGACCCATAATACAATATGTTGGACAGAACAATTATCACAGTGTTACACGGTAACACTTGTTATCTTCGCGCACTCATTTCAGATCTCTAGTACAGAGGAACAACCAGGAAAATGTGTCCATACTGTATTTTGTAACCAGCATTAGCTTAGCCGTGTTGGACCTGCGTTTCAAAAGCAAAATATTGGTCTAAATTGAAAAAATAGTGTAATTTGTGATTACACAAAGAGGTGACGATCTATCAATATTGCTATATTGTATCTAGCGGCTTCGGAAACGATACAATGTTTCACTTTTCCCCCACAAGCTCGCGCCATTATCACTGTGCTTAGCTGGCTAGCTAGTTGGTTGGTTTCTGCCATGTAAATTAGATAACATAATTCTGAACAGTATCAGTGTTAAAAGATTAGAAGAATTTACTAAAGCAGAACAATGACACTGTTTGAACAATGACACAACATTTGCATACCGACCACAAAAATATAACAAGACAGTTCTCATTTGGTCTAAACGGTGGAACGTAAGAGCAAGCGAGCTGCCTGATCGCCTTGGGTGCTATGCATGCGTACGGTACGAGATTGTGTACACATTTGGTTAGCGCTAGAATACTATTATGAACAGGTTTTCTTACCATTCTGACGATCTGAGTCTTTGTTCAAAGTGTAAAGACAGTAAAAATGCAGGGCAATGTTGCACAATCAATTAAGGGTATGATTTTCTGATTGTAGAACAGAGCCGGTTTACTCTCTTTCGCGGTTTCTCCAGTCGACGGATGACGGATTCACTGCAGTAGCTACTGTGGATCCGCAGAGAGGGGGAAGAGGCAGAGGAGGTTGTGTTGGTGTGGAGAGCGAGAGAGGTTGAAAGGGGAGTAGGGGGAGGTGCAAAATGTACAGTACATCCGGGTACTCCTCCTCTCTCTTCTCTCTCTCTCTCCCTCTCTTGTAAAAACAATGCAAACTGCAATTTATAGATGTAATCATCTACTTTGTATCAAGCGATGCATAAGAATGCACTACGACATCCTCTTTAGTTGCGAATTGTTAGTGGCGATGTGAGTAACAATGGCGAGAAAACACAACGCACGCCACACCTTTATGGTCTGTTCTCTGTCTGCTGACTGTATAATATTTTTTCTGACAAACATTTAAAAACACTTACTCCATGAAGCCAGTTCTTGAGGAGTTTACACTTTCCAAAGACCACTTGCATAACTGCATGTGTCTACATACAAACTAACCAGGTACTTATCTTATCAGTATAGAACACACAACTTGGAAACGATTGCCACATTTATTGCACCATACTGTTTTCAAGTACGGGTATATCGCTTTATTTGTTTTTCTATTTTACACTTTTCCATTCAATATGTAAGAAACAGAATATCTAGGCAATCTGATACCACGGTTTCCATTAAAACAAACCAAAACATTTTGGCATAAAATTGTTCAGCCATGCACCTTGTGGTGAGACTTGACCAAAGCAAAGCACAACGTAACAAGAGCAGAAGCACTTGGATCCAGGAAAATGAATGTCTCCACTGTAGAACGTAGGGAATCAAACTTAAAGCCCCATTGCTTTTTGATTAACTGGATCACAATTGTGCTATTCGGAAGGAGACATGTTCAATGGCCTAAACAACACTAACGCAAACAAAATGAACACAGAGGGAAAGCATACTACTACCATTCACACACACAACACACACCTCACGAGTAATAAAACGGGTTAGATAGTTTATTTTTTTAATATGTCATCCACAAGTGTCTTCAATCCTGGTCCTGGAGGGCCAAAGCTCTGGCTGGTGTTGCTGGACCATGAAGACAGTCCCCTTCACCTGATGTCCTACTGTGTTTCAGTTCCTGAAAGACTATTGCTCTTATTTCCCTGCTAATGCACAAATCTAACCAATAACCTCCAAGACCAGAATCACTGACAGCTGCCTCCCTCCCCTCAGTTAATTGTACAATTATAGTGCTTGTTCTCAAACATGCCTACGGTAAGGCTTTCCTTTTTAAGCAGATGTTCAGGAATAGTCATAGTGCAACTCATCTCCTTTTCTTGGTTTCTGTGACTGGGAGTGAGAAGGATGAGTTGATATGGCGGGTCGTCAGTTGAAGACCTCTTTGTTGATCCACATAAGACTGCGGGTCTCGTTGGGCTTGCACTCGTACTCAATGTCGCTGAATTTGTTTCCGAACTGGCAATGCTCTCTCTTGTAGTAGTTATAATACTTCACCTGCCATACTGTTTCAAACTGGCCTGCCTTAGGAAACTGTAAAGGAAATAACATGGACAAAGAAAATGTATTTAATTTCAAATCAAACCGTCAATTCAAGAGTTGCGTTCATCTACCATGAGGCCTGATTGACTGAGTTGCAGAAAAGATACAAGTTTCTGGCATGTTTTCCCATCTCTGCAGACAAACTCTGAAGCTTAGAATGGCGATTCAATTCTTTGTCACCTCACAAAACTGACCAAAACTCTTCCTTCAAGTTCACATGTAGTCCATTATGTTCCTGACAATTATGAATACTTGCATTTTATCTGAACCAGATCTATGCATTAAGACAATTGTATCTTTATCATGTCTACAACATGGACTGGGAACTATGGTACATCAAATTCGCTGGTGTGTGCCTTCTCTAAATCAATCTAAACTCTATTTAGAGCATCATAGCAGAGGGTCTGAATAGACATGTTTAAGTGTTTTGACATTAGTATTGTGAGGTTTTATGTGTAGACTGATTCAAAAGGGAAATGTAATAACTTTCTTTCAAGTCTATAACACAGGGGTCTCCAACCCTGTTCCTGGAGAGCTACCATCCAGACTGTTTTCACTGTTTTCACAACCTCAATTTAGCACACCTGATTCGACTAATTATCTGGATGATGAACTGAATGAGGCTACATTATTTGCAGTTGAAGTGAAAACCTACAGGATGGTAACTCTCCAGGACCGGAGCTGGAGATCCCTGCTATAACACAATAAAATGTGGAAAAATGTGAAGGGGTTGAATATTTTCCAAAGGCACCTGCAAACATGAAAAATGTTCTCGTCTGTGACCATTTAATGAGTAAGTGTGTCCAAATCTTTTGCTGAAAAGGTTTAAAAAACAAAGAGGTATGACAGTTTTGCCCTTCCTTTGATTGTTTTTCTTAACAAATGTATGCATAAAAATGAAAGAGGGGTAATTGTTTTCACTTACCTCTATGCTGACTTGAACAGGTTGCCTATCTCCACTTTTGGTGTGAGGCACACCCTCTGTGTCATATTGTCCATGGTACACCACTGACTCCTCATCTTTTGACTGCTGTTCCAGGGGGAAGGTGATACCTCCAATATTCATGGCCCTGCGAGTTCCATGGAACAGAGTCAGTACCACAGCCCCACCCATCTGGAGCACAGTGGACCCATTTGAACCATCTGGTCATTTAGTGGAAATTCTAGTGGTATTAATTATCAAGCAAACCAGGTATTTTGACATTCCTTTAGTTGATTTAATAAAACATGCATCCACACACGTCAATAGGCCTACATCATTTATTAATACAGGCTGTATCGGATGCAGGCCTGGAGAGGGCGACTCTATACTCCATGTCTATGCGAACAGGCGTTCCTATGTAATTGTATAGCTAAATATAGGACACATAGGCTACCAAAAATACAACCTTTTGATGTTTCCCATAGACCCTTTTCTTTCAAGAAAAATATCATGTGGCCAATATTAGACTGCAATAGATTATTTAACGGTCATCGGTAGGCTAAATATTGCAGCAGCTGTACATTAATTTAGGAATGATTTCCTTACTGCCTGTATTGTATACACTTACGTGGCCTCAGCTTTTCCTGGCTTCATTACGACCTCTATCTTGTATTTCGATCCTGTAAGCAATTTTATTGTCCTGCTCTGCCCGAATCTCGTACCGTCCACCTTGAAAAAAACCGGTCCGTCATTTGGTTGGATTTTCAGAGAAATTGATATATTTATTATTGGTGGAACGTCATCCATGGTTCAAAGACAATGTAAACCGTCCTTTTACAATAAAAAAGCAAGCGGAAAGGAATGATGCTGAAATGGTGTATTCCCAACAGTCGCACCAGAGGATGCTGTGACGTAGGCTATACAGCTCGCAAGCAAGGGTCGCGGTCGCGTACAGTCACGAACAATAAGCCGACATAGCCTCATAGCCTATCTCCCTCAAAAATATTATTGGGCGAACATAATCCCAAATCCAAACACAATTATAGAATACATCGTAACAGGTTCACTATAAAGATAAGACAGGCATACGTGTATTTGGTCGCTTACTTTATAGCACCTTGAGTTTACGTCTCAGCGAACTCTGAAATGGCCATGGCTGGCCCCTGTCCGAAGGGCTAAAATATGGGAAGGCTATGGAAAGCGATTTACTATCTCCGCTTGACTCTGTGTAGGTACTGAAGGCTATGTGCATTTATTTTCAGTGTGATCCCATTACACATAATTTAGGCTACACAATGGAATTAAAAGGCTCAGTCAAACACGAAAGCAAATGAATATCAAAAAGACCCCACTTTATTTGGTGTGGACACAAAAGTTATCATTCCTAATAGTAGGGCCTATTAAAAAATATATAAATCAACATAGTTTTTATGTTTGTCATACGACAAGCCTAATAATATAAGAAATAATTACATCAAGAATTTAAGTCAAGTGCTTCACATAATCATACATATATCTACACAAGTGGCTATAACCAGTATTTTTTTACTAGCATTAGCCTATCTATCTAGTTCTGCTTCTAGAATTTCGCCCCACGTCTCAACATCCAGGGGACACATGTATGTGTCTAGGAGTTCATCTGCACAATGAACGTTGCTGTATCTTCCTCTCAACCAGTCCCTCTTCAATAAGCTTCTTTTATAGTTCCGCACTAGTGTGACCTAATTCAAAATATAGAAGAAAAAACAAACTTGTAAACTGGATGAATGGCATAATCTGTTGCTCAATTATGTTTAAACATCTAAAATGTATTTTGTTTTCTGGAATAAGAAAGAAGATTGCTTATCTGTTAGTGAAGGACATTTGCTGAGACCCACCTTCCATGACATTCCACATTGCCTGTCCCCGTCAATCTGTCGCTGACAGACAGCTCTTACAACCAGGCAGTGATCCCTCCAAATATGATCACTGTCTTCAATAATATGGTACCACAATTTGCAGGTTAACAAAGCATTACACAAGCTGTGAGTGTCCAGTTGACGGAATATTTTCAAGCTAATTTCAGTCGGCAGAGTTTCAGCAAAGTTTTGGTAGGTCTCCTCATTGAAGCTCAGGGTGGGTCTTTCTTCAGAGACAAAGTAGGTATTTGAACTCTTTTTGAACACATGCTGCATAGCTCAGGGTCCCAAAGGGTTTTCCTGAAAGTCTTCCTGATAGGGAAAAGGTGATAGTAAAAAGTCATCATCAGGTAACCCACAGTCATGGTTCAACATTAGATTAGAGGCCAACACCCCAAATAAGTGATGTCGCCAATTCAAACCAACTGTATCCCTTGAGCCACAATTTTCAAATGATCTAATATTTTTAATAAAAATATAGTCGTGAAGGCTGTTAAAGAGAAAAACTAGCTGCAGTGACTGTTCTTTCTTTCCTACTAGGCTACTGTAGCTCGCAGTTCGACTTCATCCCGACCGATCGTACAAAGCCTTTAACAAAGGTTACTAGCGATATAAAAGCATACACATCTTAGTTAACATGTACAATGCACTTGTTAACATAATACTGCATATAGTATGTTAAAAACGCATTAAATTAAATAGCAAGCAAGATGAGGTTACCTAAGTAGTATTGAACCACTCTCTGACAGCTCAGGATTTAAATGTCTCACAGTTCAAAAGTTTGTTTACATCCTGAAAGCATGTCGTACACAGCATTTGGAACAGAGCGCATGCGTACAGATTTTTTACTTATTATATTTAATAGGCTATATACGATTAATATCGTATACAACATTTATACATGTTTTGATTTAAAGTAAATTTACACCAACACCAACAATATATTCAGTTTTAAATAAATAACTCGAAACATTGACAATAGAACCAGGCTAGCTAGAGACGTTGGAAAGGCAACGCGTGCGCAGTAATAGCCGGAAGTACTTTAACATTTTCAAGAGAAGTTAACTCGAGCACTACAGCCACACAGCAGGTATTCATACATTCACAATAATATATAACTTTCAATTCCAGTTTTAATACTAGGTTTACAAGCCTTATAAATCATGAAAGGAGGGCCAGCTGTTATGAAAAATATGTATTGTCCTCGAGCATTCAAGTTATCTTGCTAAACCAATCTTGATGATCATAGAAATCGATAGACCCCAGATGGCTTTGTAACAACTTTCATCATATTGCTATTGGCTACTCAGTACATTTACATTTGTACTGGCTTGTAAATAAAGCATTATATTAGACCTTATAGCGGAAAAAGTACGTTTGTGAGAAGTAGCCGAACTAGGTAGGCTATTCATAGGAATAATGTGTGATTCCTATCAACATACTGCATTTAACCATCCAGCAACAACATTCATAGATGGCGGGGTTCAACCTCTTGCCCGTGGAAGACGGTGGCAGTCCAGTACACCTGCCAGAGGGAGAAACTGTTTTGGGAAGGGGTCCATTTCTCGGGGTGAGTTATTCTTAAAACAAACAAACCACAAAACAATTATAGCGTACAGAACTCAAATGAAAGTCATATTCATACACTAATCCTGTGTAAACTCAATTGGTTATTGGATAGCAGACATAACCCGAAAGCTAAAGAAAGTGATGTGTTTACAACTAGTCTAGATTTATTTAACTTCAATATAATACAAGAAGTCACTGTAATATTAATTTAAATTAAATTAAATGTACAACCTTTACCTCAAATAACCTAATTGAACCAATCCACATTTTTGGCTATTATCTCCATTGTTAAAATTATTATGGTGGGATCTCCTTGTTGCAGTGCTGTACTAGACCAACAGATGTCCCTCCAAGGCAAAGTGCATTGTCAGATAGACAGATACTGTAATTAAGAAGGATGCACCTTTTGATGAGTTACACATTTATTCATTTTTTTTTGCAGACGCTTTTACACTGATACCTTTTTCATTTACACACTGTACATGCCTTATATCAAGTGAACCACAAGAGTACAATGTCTCAGTGACATTAAATACATCAAATAATAATGAATGGAAGGACATTGCATGCAATGCAGTGCAACAAATGGCAGAAAACATCAGTGTCATTTATAACACTTGTGTGTAGTGTTTTTGTTATTTTGGCAACCCAGTATAAAATCAAATAAATGACCAGAGTTTTGTCCACAGTCTGTGACATTTTTCACAGAAGATTTTTTTTAACAGTAGGCTTAGTTTTTGTCAGTGTTTGTCAGACATTTTTTCTCATAGAGGACTTTATAATGAGGCTCATGTAAATTGTTGTTGATCAATATAATATTTTACTGTCAAATTATGCATTGTAAATATGCATGTCAGAAAATAACTGTAATTACTCGGCTGTTGGCTTTTTAAAACCGCACTCAGTGCATTTCTGGTGGCACCTCCCCTTGACATTCTAAATGGAAATGTTATCATGAATCCATATCTAATTTCCTTACTCAATCTGGTTTTCATCCTAGGTTAGTGACAAAAGAGTCTCCAGACACCATGGGCTGCTTGAAAACCTGGATGGGCAGTTGCGCATCAAACCGGTACGTTCTCTGGTTCTTTCATTAGAGCTTGAAGTGTGTGCATGTTGGCCTCATTAGGGGGAAGTGCACAGGCAGGTCATTGTTCTCCCTTATTGAAATATGACATCAATCAAGTGAATGTAGTGTATGACTAAGAACACATTGGACCCCTCTGAGTGTCTTTGTCCTGATGCTCCTTAATGTCTCTGATACATTTAACCCTTGTGTTATCTTCGGGTCATTCTGACCCATCAGTCATTGTGACCCACCGTCGTATTGCGATAACTTTACCGCATACAGAAACAAAGTGAAGCATTTTCTTTTAACCGTTGGGCTGTCTCAGACCCCCCACATTGCGAAGGTTAAAATTATTTTAATTTGTTTTTGTATTGGGTAAACACAACAATGGTTCGTTATGAACCTTTGGGTCATGTGACCCGAAGGCAGCGCAAGGGTTAAGGGTCCACTCAGCACATTTCTACCTCTGAAACAAGCCTTGAAACATTGTTACAAAAGCTTTATGCAACAGATTTATTTAATTTCAGTAAGAGAAGCTCTCTAAAAGAGAAAGACTGGAAACGTCTGCCTTCAGTTGTTCACTGAATGTGTAAAGCAAGATCAGATATACACATTTAATTGATCTTCATCAGACTGCTTTTGTTCTTGCAAAATATAGCCAGAAGTAGAATCCTTGAACACAAACATAAATTACCTTCGTAAAACGGAATAGAAATATCAATGCAGTTGCGTTCATTCATCCATTTAGTTTACAGGAGTCAATGTTGCCTTAGGGTAGCAGTTACAGTGAATTAATTAGCGCTGTTATTTACAGGCCGCAGTTGTTTGACAATGAATTATAATCACCTTTATGTGGCTAGATATAGCATCTATCCTCAAACAAAGGCTGTTCTTCTTTTTGGATTCCAGACCCACTTCAACCCCTGCTTTTGTCAGTCCTCGTTGGACGATTCCCCTCAACCTCTAGACAGGAACCAGTGGCACACACTTAAAGACGGCGACATCTTCTCCCTCCTCCCTGGGAAATACATGTATAAAGTTGTGGCTGTCGATGGGGACAATGGCACACTCAGGTACTTCTGCACTGAAAACGACTAAGCAACCTACCTCTCACTTTAGTCACTTTCAGTTTTGCATAAATATCATTCAAGTATTGTTGAAATCTCTTTCGAACCAAGATTGTTGTTAAAATGTACACTACCGTTCAAAAGTTTGGGGTCACTTAAAAATGTCCTTATTTTTCAAAGAAAAGCACTGTTTTTTTCAATGAAGATAACGTTAAATTAATCAGAAATACACTATACATTGTTAATGTGGTAAATGACTATTCTAGGTGGAAACGTCTGGTTTTCAATTTACATTTAGTCATTTAGCAGACGCTCTTATCCAGAGCGACTTACAGTAAGTGCAGGGACACCCCCCGAGGCAAGTAGGGTGAAGTGCCTTGCCCAAGGACACAACGTCATTTGGCACAGCCGGGAATCGAATCGGTAACCTTCAGATTACTAGCCCGACTCCCTTACCGCTCAGCCACCTGACTCCCTTAATGAAATATCTACATAGGTGTATAGAGGCCCATTTCCAGCAACTATTACTGTATGTGTTCGAATGGTACATTGTGTTTGCTAATTGCCTTAGAAGACTAATGGATGATTAGAAGGATTAGAATTATAATGCCAAAGGGCTGCAATGTTGTAATTGCTGCAAATGGAGCATTATTTGACGAAAGCAAAGTTTGAAGAACAGAATTTATATTTCAAATACAAATTATTATTTCTAATAATAATAATTAACCTTGTAAATGTTTTGACTATATTTTCTATTCATTTTGAAAGTTATTTGATAAATAAAAGTGTGAGTTTTCATGGAAAACACGAAATTGTCTGGGTGACCCCAAACTTTTGAACGGTAGAGTATGTGGAAGAAAAAATGTTTGTAAGGCCATGAATATTAGAGGCTTACCAGTGGTAGCACAACTTGTTCACAACAGTAACATTTTATTCTCTTATCTGATCCACAAAACTGGTTTTATTTTTTCCTTCTGGCTTTTATAAAAATGTTCAGGACATGCTGAAGGTGCTGTTGTTATAGCGTCATTGAAGTATATAGACTTTTTTAAGATTCTGGCCCTTTTCCCGATCTTCAGAGCTGTTTTGGACTGAAAATTATGGAAAGACTCACCTCACTCATTCCATCATAATCCCTATACACTTGTTATCATAGGCCACGTATTTCACTTAAGGTCTTGGCAGGACAGCCCCTAATATCTTAATATCCTTGCAAGGCAGGCTTTAAGATATAAAAACATATTTAGGTACTGGCGCTTTTGTTGGACATGTGGCAACTAATGGATTTTAAATATGGTCATTTGCATTCATTTCATAGTCAGACCTTTCATCTTTTAGTGTAGATTGAGTGACTATTGACAGCTATTTTGGAAAGGGGATCCTTTTGTACTGAACTGCCAAACCTCATGGTTTTGATGTTTTATTTTAGTTTGAAGTTTAGATGAAAAAGAAGCTAAACCAAACTGCTCAAGCTAATGTTGCTAGCGTCTGAATTGCAGACTTTAGAGTGGGTCCATCTTGTGTTGCAGGACAACATATAGCCCAATTGTTTTAAGGATTGCCCATGGCTTTGACATGTTGGATGTCTTACAGAAACAGTCAAGGCTATCATGAGGATTGCAACAAGTCACCTCTCTTTCCTGAGCCAAGTAATGAGCAAGCTCATCCCATCATGCTTCAAGGCAAGACATCCATACCACGCTCCCCAGAAAAAGTACCAAAGACACTGACAGTAACCACAGCCAAAAAGGAGGACCCATTTGTCCAAGGCCCAACGCTAAACCAGGTTTGAACATCTGCACGGTTGATGTGGAACAATTTAATTCAACTTCTGACTGTTTACATTTCTAACAGCTATGTTTATGTTCCTTTTTTTTCATGTAGACCAAGTCAGTGATTGTAGAGGAGAAAGAAGAGAAACCAGAACCAAAGAAAAGGGTGTTACCTGTCTGGATGATGGCGGGTACCACAACTCCCAAGAGCCCTTCAACCCCAAAAGGTATCTTTTTATATCACTAGCTCACAATTCCGCAAAGAAAATTCAGGAACATTACAAAACATTTCAAAATAAAAATACAAACTGAGGTTATCACTTGGGAAAAACCACTGTTGACAAAAATGGGAATGAGAATAAACTACTCATTCTAATTCATTTGAGGAGTTGCAAAGTCCTTGACTTGATTTAGCTTTGTTTGCAACCTGCTTGATGATCATGGTTTTCTCTGATGGACAAAATCCTCCTTTCAAATGAGTTCTTATTAAAGTGTTTTGAATTTAGAATTTCTATCAATGCCGAAAGTGTATGCAAATCTTTTGTCAAGGTAGAATGTTTCCTAGGAGGAAACAGCTGTGAAGGGCCACAAGGTGAAAACGTTCTGTGTTCTTTGGCCCAGATTCATATAGCTTTTAACAAAGAATGAAATTGGCTAAAACGACACTATCCAGCTGTTTTCTGGGAATAGCTGCTACTATATCAAATGACAGTCACATATGATAATTTTACCGTCAAATTATGCATTTAAATATGCATTTCAGAAGAAGATTTTTTTTTTAACAGTTATACAATGCATTGCAAATATCTATTCTGTATCTGTATTTAAAAACCTTTTCGTAAAACCTGTTATATAGAATTATTAGTTAAATATCAAAGATAACAGTATGTTGGGCACTTGTGCCCACATATGAATTGACATTCTCAAATGTTTTGCCGTGAAATGCTGTGTACTTGTTGTTTCTTAGTACCAGTGCAGTAATAGTGCTGTTAGGGAGTTCAGATCAAGCTCTCGCAGAAAGGCTTCCACTAGTTTTTTCTCTTCCTAATAGGAATCCTATTGAAACATAGTGAAACGACCAATATGGTTGCAGAGTAAACCCACTTCCCTTTAAAAGGGGGTTGGTTCCTTTTATAGCTCCTCTGTCCATTACAATTAATTGATTAATTGTTAACACACAATGTCTCCTTTGAAACACGGTAGTAGGCAATGTCGATATGCCGTTTATGTAAACTGCACATTGTTGTACGTTTTGAAACCCGAACCCCACTAGACTCTGGAAAGCGAGCCAGGGGAACATCGATCTCATCGGCAAGCCGGGTTGCGGCAGCATCAAAGCAGAGCCGGGCCACGGAGCCCATCTCTGGGGAGGAGTCGGAACACAGCGAAGTGGAGCAGCCCAGAAAGAGGACGAAGAGGAAGAAGAGTGATGAAGATGAGGTGGAAACAGTTAAGTTTTGTCACACCATTTACAGTTGTCTTCTTTACATAGGTCCCTATTCATTAGTTTGGGTCTAGTTTTATGAAGGGATATAGCTAGTAAGTATAATGAATAAATAATACAATATTGATTCATTACAATTGTAAAATGTGGTTTTATGCAAGCTCATAGACTGGATGTGGTTCAGTCATTCGAAGTAAGTTGTAAATGAAACATTGTCATTGTTGGTGCTTAGATCGCTGCTCCTCAGGCACACAAAGCCAGGCTGGATATCAACAAAGTGGAGGATGGTGAAGAGTCCGACAACTTAGACATGGAAGCAGAAGATGATGGAAAGAAAAAAGGAGAAGGACCCACACCAACAGGCAGCAGCTCAACGTGTAGAGTGAAACCCAGTGAGCCGGAAAATAGTCCGAGGACGAAGCGTAGGGGGTCAAGCCCAGAGTCTGGCCCTGGCGGAGCCAAAGCCCAGCCTAGAACACACTGCCCCTATGGAAAGGAGTGTTACCGGTACGTTCCGAGAGCATATTCTGTGAAGAAGAAATTATGAAACATTTTAGAAGCACTTGAAATAAATTGTGTACCCCATTTAAACAAAGAACATAGATGGGATATCGTAATTAAATTGACATCACCGCCAAATTAGCAAAATATACTTAAACTGGGCAGCATGTCACACAATGCAAATAATTTTTTTATTGAAACAATTTCCATACTGTTTGTTATCAAGCAACTGAACATGTGCAGTGTGTTTCTGGGTATGTTATGGTAAATTTAAGGTCTTGTTTGTTTTCCAAAATACTTGAAGATAAGGAACAGCTAGAATAATATTGTGTATAATGTGATGCTGCTCTGGATAAGCTTCATTATACTGAAAAGTATAGCCACAAGGATTAAACAAGGCCTCGGGCTTTATATATGAAAGGCCAGAAAGCCATTTCCCATAGTTTCGTTAATAACTTCCCTGAGACTAACTAAATCACCAGCCACTTTAATCAATCAAAATTGTCTCATAATATACAGTATATATTAATAATAACCGGTCAATCTGGTCAATTAAAGCTGCCTTGTGGTTTCAATACGTCTTAAATCTTTATAGGAAAAATCCACTTCATTTCCAAGAATGCAGTCACCCTGGTGACAGTGACTATGAGGAAGATTCAAAAGAAGAGGAAGAAGATGATTCAGATCGACCAGAGTGTCCCTATGGAATTGACTGCTATAGGTGCGTTAGACATTTACAATTCATTTTCATTTTATTGTATTATTAATACTATTTCATTGATTCCTTTTATAAGTAATTATCATGTTATTAGTAATTGTATGAGAAATGTCCTGTGCAAGCAACAGGATCTTTTTTAGATTATTTTCAGTTCAGGCAATTGACATCCCAAAGTCTGTATTAAGTTTGGAACAATGGTTTTCTTTACAGGAAAAATCCACTCCACAGAAAAGAATACAAACACACTACAAGCAGAGGTATGTTTATTCCACTGCAATATTCATTTCATCTAGTTTTTTAGTTGCAGTCAAAAAACGAGTACTTATGCAGAGAAGAAAAGACCTGTTTAAAGACCAATATGTTTTTGCACAAGTATTGCTTTGGGCATTAATATTTGAGGTGGTTTCATTATTTATTTTGTTTGATGAAGAGGTTCTCCCTCTGTGTACACATAAATGACAGTTTCTAACATACAATAACTTCAATTTATTTATTCAACTCTAGATCAAAAGGTTGGATTTGGGGGCAACAGGGGCATATATTAACTTTTCCAGGACCTTTGACCTGTTGTTTACATAGGTGTAAAAATCAGTGTGACCTTCAGGTCACAGACTCGGTAGAAAAAAAGCATAAAGGAGCCTTTGTTTGTTCAGACATTGGCTAGGGACACTCAGGGGATTTGTCCTTTTCATCTGAAGTACCATTGGCTGCTGTCAATATGTCACACATACTTTTATGCATGTTATGGTTCTCATGCTGAGAACTGAAGATGGTGGAAAATAAACTGAGCCAATGGCAGCCTCATAGGTGTGGATTACTCAAACCTCATCTTAAACCTTGAATGTGTAGAGTACATAGAATACCTAGGCTCACTTGTTGAGTGGTTCTAATACGCAAGGTTTTCAAACCCTAATGGATAAAAGCTTCTTTAATGTATACCATAATACAATAATAAAATACAAGTACAGATCAGCTTCACTGACAAGAATGTACAGTAACAACCTAATTTCAGTTGCAGTTGACTTATTCAGCATGTTAATTGCACATAATCCTATCAGCAGCAAAGAGGACAGTACTGAAAAATTACAACGACAATGAGGAGGAAGAGGATAACTCTGGGGATGACGACAGCTTCATCAACGACGAAAGTGAGGACATGGATGAAGACTCTGACTATGTCCCACCTGACTCAGACGACAGTACAAAGGAAGACTTAAAAAGACTCAAGAAAGAAGCCATGGCATTTGTAAAAAAAAAGAATTAACTTTTAATTTTCTTTCTTTAATAAAAAAAAAAATCCTAAATAAAACAATTAGAAGATTCCATACTTGCTCTTTGATCTGTGCTTTAGTTTTCCCACAAAGACTCAATTCAACAAAACAAAATAAACAACTTATTAACAGGTTGAATGAGGACAGTTGCTATTGTTACATTGCTTTCTATACACTGGAATACCATTCCCACCAATATAAAAAAGATTGACATCAAGCAAGGCTAAAATTAATAGCTGATTTTTGATGGTACGTACATTTACTCTTTGACATTCTTTGACTATTCTTGATTCTTTTTTTGGCATAAATAGCTATGTAAGTAGACAGTAGACCTGGGTTAAATTGAGTAAGTGGATGCAGTAAATGTGTAGGTTGTGTAAGCAAAAACTAGATTTTGGAGAGATCTCCCCTGCCCTCCCCCATACCTTCCTTCATCCATTATATAGCCAGTGACACTGAATTATAACACCATGTGATGTTTTTGCAGCTGGAATTGATGACAATGTTGTTACTACATACACTGAATTAAACAGTAACATGCTAACCTGAGGGTGAATAGGCTTTTTACCTTTATGTAAATCTACTTGCATAAAATAAGTAAAATCTGTCTTTACATAGAATGCTTTGGGTAAAACCTAAACTGGTGGTCCAGCTTGTTTGGGTTCTTGTAACTGTTTTAATGTTTTGTTGAAATACCATGCAAATACAATTCCATCTCTCTAGTAATGCCAGTAATCTGTGGGTGTGTGTGTGTACAAATTAAAATGGATTTAGTCTCCCACCATCAGCTCCAAAACCGGGCACTCTGCAAAGTTCATATTCTGCATGTGTCCTCTTTATAATCCAACGGAGTGCAGTGCTGCGGTTGACGTTGTTTGGATAAGCATTTTTACATCAAATAATAGAAAATAATGAAATCCTAACCCCTTCCTTCTGATTGGCCCTCTGGTCTGCAGCGCGTTTCCTACGAATATCTCGAGAACCGGGCTCTCTGCAAAGTTATTATAATGCAGGTGTCCTTATAATACAACTAAGTGCAGTACCGCGACTGAACTAATGCAATTAACAAAGGAATTCACTAAGGAAAATATGGAAATTCTGTATCATTATTTAGAAGTTAATTTGTTTTTGCAACCGATAACCAGCTGCTTTCAAAAGGGCTGGCTAGCGAACAGTACAACAATATGCAATTGATAATGTAGGAAACAGCAGACAAATGAAGGCTACATAATGATTTGCATGAATGTAGACTACAGCATTGGCAATTTGACTAGAATAGCTTCGGAGGTTGAACAAGTACTTCAGAGATGACAAAGAATTTCAATTGATCTGCAAAAATATATGTATTAAACCACTAAGAAGAATTTTAATCACCAGCTGCATCACGGGCACTGCACTATCTATTCCAGAAATCTGTGAGTCACCAACATCATCGCGGGCACTGTGCCCTATTTATAATTATAGGTTATTTTCATTGTAGAAATTAATCGGTTATTTTGCTTTTCTATATCTGTCTCTTTCTCCCAGGGTAATACAATATTAAAAAAGAAATGTAGTTCTTTAGATCTATATTTAATAGCGAGTATACATTAAAAACAATAATAAACACATCAACACATTTTCAAACAGGGTTCACACATGCAGTTACATTTTTTCAGCAAGCCTACCGAGCTCAGTGACAGGGAATATTGAAGAGATTAAAAGCCAAGTGCTTTCAGGACCTAATGCAAGAAAAATAATTTGATCTGTTTTAACCACTGAGCTACACCCTCCCCTATTTTAAAATGAAAAAAAGAATAAATCCACTGCACAACAAGTGTACCGCAAATACACTTTGCTAGGTGTTTTTACTCCACATGAAACTGTTAAAGAAACCACAGGAAATTGCTAATTATGTTAATATGGAGGATAACTGAAGAGTATTACAAAAACAATATAAATTCTCTGATTGTTAATTCAATGCTTTTATATTTACAATCAATACGATGTGCACAAAGTACAATAACATTCTTTGTTTCATTAACTATATATACTGTATATATTTATTGTAACCTTTGAACAATTAATCAACAACAAATTATTCTTTGGATAAATAGTAATTAGATGCAATGAATAATCAATCTTGTTACCTTACGTTTACTTTTGAGAGAGGCATTCCTCTGAGGGCCATAAACCTGTTGATAATCTAACTTGTTTTTTAATTTAGATGATAAATTAAATTACATAGTGCACAGTGCCCATGATGCAGTCAGTGATTAAGATGTCAGTCAAACACACAAATATAGATTCCTAGATTCCTAACGATAGTGCATAGTGCCTGTGATACAATTGGTGGCACACACACACAGATTCCTGGAATTACATCTAGAACACACATCAATATTATTAAAATCCTATACCTATACTCCATTCCAGTGTTTCCCCTAGGTTTACAGCTTTGGAGGGGAAACACTGCATTCAAAGTTTCTTCAAAAGTTACATCTCCACCAAACCTTAATGTGCTTTTGAGAACTGTGAAAGTGAGTCAAAGCAGGGCCTGTTCCTCTCCTTTTGCTTCCACATACTCTCACTGATTTGACTGTACAGCAAGGTCAAAGAAAAAAGACTGGACTGATGGCCTGTCCAAACCTGTTCAGATTAAGTGCAAACATTTCATACTTTTTCGTTTTCTGTCTCAGGCATGTTCTCCCTGTAACTGCGTCTCATGAAGGGAAGATGTGCGTACATCTCCCCATCTACCACAGCCTTGTTCACTACAGGAGACAACAACCTCAAGTGCAATTTCTGCTTCACCTGCTTCAAGCCTTTACCATTGTCCCGAACGCTGACAAAACACAATGTGTTGATGATCCCATTGCTCATGGCAATGCACTCGATGATGTAAAAGGCCACCAGCGAGTTCCTGTTACGGGAGATGAAGGTGGGGTGGAAGTCACGAAGCATGGCAAAGACGTAGTAAGGTGACCAGCAAACCATGAATGCCACCAGGGCCACGATCAATACCACCACCGCCCTCCGACGGCCCTGGAGCCTCAAGCGCATCTGCTCCGTCTGGAAACCCGGCAAGCTCTCGAACCAGAGCACCCGGGAGATCTGGACGTAACACGTGGCCATGACCGCCAATGGCCCGGCAAACTCAAGGACGAAGATGAAAAGGAAGTAGCAGCGATAGTAGAACTGCTGGTCCACGGGCCAGATCTGTGCGCAGAATATCTTGTGGTTTCGGCTGCTGGGGTACGTCATCTCCGAGGTGAAGTAGGCAGAGGGTATAGAGATGATGATTGGGACTACCCACACTACCAAGATCAGACAGTAGGCTGTATGGTGTTTCATGCGGGGCCTTAAAGGGTGTACTATAGCCATGTACCTGAGGGGAGGGCATGACAGTTAGAGTAAGAACAATAGGGAGAACAAAGGTTAGGGGGAAAACCATGTTACGAAATTATCTTTCTTGGAGGGATTTTCAAATGCTTGGATGTCACTGAGTGCTAGCATATGTAAACGTAGCCTATAGCTCAGTGAAATAGGCTCGTCCATTTATTCATTTTAGCAGATGCTTTTATCTACTATGCAGCACCAGAGGATGGAACTTTACTTCTTAATCATAGACTGAGCCGGATTCAAACGTCATCTATTGTGATCACAGTGATATTAGAGGAACGTGAGTAAGTTTTAGATTATTGAAATGTGTAGCCTACATTTGTAAATTTGAAATGTATGTAGATTTTTGTGATGGATTTCCGGGAAAACTATTGGTCATGTTGGAGTTTGAACTACAAGCTTTAACTATAGAGGGTACAATTTCTGGGGAAATTGTAGGGTGTGCTTGCTTGCGTCGGTTGCACAGGGGTCCGTTTTTGAATGACATTTTTACAACTGATATTTCTGTATATTTTATATAAAAATGCATACTTATTATTTATAAAGATGACATAGATTTAAAAGCATTTTTTTTTTGCTGCTCATTTACAACTGAAAATACGAGTGTGTAAGTGTAGAATGAAATAGATGTCTTCTCATTTCCCCTGCAAGAGGCAGCCTCATCGTTGAAACAAAACGAATAAATTGGGAAGACCGGTGTAAAAATTGACCTAATCTCTATGACTTAAACGTCATTTTAAGTTTTTCCCTTCTCATGATATTTTCAGGCATTTAGCCTACTCATTGCATTCATTCATTAATAAAGAACCCCCTTTGAAGATTATTCTACGACGTTACCGGCAGAAGATAGACTCGCGATTCAAACAGTACCATCTGCTAACTGAAAATATGCCCCCAAAAACGTAAATAAGCTGACATTTATTTAGTGGAAAATCGCTCCTTCATAAAAAGCTCACTGGTAGCGATCATTGTCAGTAACAACGCAAAATGCGATATAGCCCTGTGTGGAGAAGCTGCAAATTCTACTACAGTACAGTACTAGACTACTGCTGTGTTCGTCTTGGTAGCGATTGCGTTGGTTGAATTCGATTTAACGTTCCGTTGTACGGTTTAGGCTGAAATGAATTATTTTCATGAACAGATTGACAAAGTTTAGGCTGTGGCAATGAAGTTCAGGTTAGTAGTCAGATAGTTTCACCTATTGAAAGACTTTTGGTTTAACCCTCGTGCTGCCTTCGGGTCACATGACCCAAAGGTTCATAACGAACCATCGTTGTGTTTACCCAATTTTACCCAATACAAAAACAAATACAAATAATTTTCTTTTAACCATTCCAATGTGGGGGGTCTGAGACAGCCCGACAGTTAAAAGAAAATGCTTCACTTTGTTTTTGTATGAGGTAAATTTGTCACAATACGACGGTGGGTCACAATGACTGATGGGTCAGAATGACCCGAAGATAACACAAGGGTTAAGTAAGGGGAGTGCCGAACATGTTCTGTCGCCGTTTGACTTCCTACAGCTGTGTCGATGTTTTTGTAGTGTCTCGTGTAGGCTACAGCGTTGCAGTGAGCAACACTGGTTTGAAACCACAGGTAATGATAATTTCACCCACAAATCATTTACTTGTAATGTAATGTCATAATAAATCCTACAACGAAAATGTATTTGTGAGGAATGTTTATTTTAATGATTGAAAACAGATGCATCATAGACCACTGTAGTATGTGTTGCCCGGGTAACAGAGGCTAATGTCATGCTAATGCCTCAGTGAAATAGTAGACTACCGTTTCCGAAAGTAGATGTGGGCCTACTTCCTTAATAATATCAGCTAATATTGTACATTACATTTTACAATTGTGTTTCACATCACAAAGTAAAATAAGTAAATAGTTATCACCCTGGCCTCTTTGCTTGTGGCGTTTCTGCAGCTGCCTTGCAGTAAAGCTATAGTTAGCCTAGCTATCCCCCAAGTTAACAGATGCGAAACGAATGTTCTGCTACAGGTAGTCACGCGTGTTTTCGTGACGTTAGTGACGTAGTGACGTTAGTAACGTCAGTGACTGTGGCTAGCAAATTAGCCACGGTTAGCTTCACTTTTCGCCACAAAAACTTAATTTCCACTTAAACAATGCAACGGAACGTAAATAAAAATACAAGCAACTCAATCGCTACCAAGACGAAACTTTTGACACCTAGGTTGTCTATGTAGGCCAAATATTGACACAGATTTAGGGGGGCAAAAATAAATAATAACTAGAAAAGGCTGTTCCTGCGAAACAGCAGTGAGAATGCTGAAAACCTGAATGGGGATAGCTGACCATGCTAAAAAAGCTGAAAATAGTGAAAATTTAGTAGAAAGTTATAAGCTGAAGCTTCAAAGCAACCGAAAGGTATTTTTGAAAGGGGCTGGAGCAGCATTCCAACAATGATTTGAAAGGATTTACCATTACTTTTAAAGGGAGAATAATTTGCACAAAAACCTTAATATTTTAAAAAGTATAAAAGTGAGAAAATACCCGCAAGCTGAAATGAATTTCAAAAATGTGTGAGTGACACAAAAGAGGCAGTGTGGAAGCTGAACTGCATCATCTGCATCATCTTAACCCTCGTGCTGCCTTCGGGTCACATGACCCAAAGGTTCATAACGAACCATCGTTGTGTTTACCCAATTTTACCCAATACAAAAACAAATTAAAATAATTTTCTTTTAACCTTTGCAATGTGGGGGGTCTGAGACAGCCTAGCTGTTAAAAGAAAATGCTTCACTTTGTCTTTGTATGCGGTAAATCTGTCGCAATACGACGGTGGGTCACAATGACTGATGGGTCAGAATGACCCGAAGATAACACAAGGGTTAACAAAGCTAAGAGCTAAAATAGCCTACAATGCGGGAGAAGCTGAAAGCTGAACTGTTAAACAGAAGAAGTAGGCTAGCTAGTCGGAACAAGAATATTATCGTTTTAACAGCTGAAATTATAGTTGGGATAGTAATAGCAGTAGCAGATGTAGCCTACCATTGAGTGCGTTTACTCGGCTTTCTTAGTAGGATTCAATGTGTTGATAGAATGAAACATACAGCAGTAGAGCCGATACAGGAAGACACGGCGACACTTTGTTGCAGAAGGATGATGGTGCAAGTTTTGTCCGTGGAGCATACAACGATTAATAAAAAAGAATCATGTAGACGCGTTTATTGAGTAATCGCATAACTAATTACACATGTAAACGGAGTAATCGTATTATTGGCATAAACCGACAATTGCTAGTAATCGTGTTTCTCATGGTCAAGTAAACGTACCAATCACCTGTGTGAGAGACTGAGTGGTGCGTGTCTGTTGTTACGGTGATGGTGCAGCTATGATTGCTAACGGGCTGAGGGCAGAGAATAAGAGAAATGTAGCTAGAATCCACACCTCAAACAAGATAACCTAGACGCAAAACTGTACGTCCAATCCAAAATATAAGGATATTTTCCGAGACCCAAGACTCCAGAAACCAGAGATGTCCTTTATATGTCTGTGCGGTCAGAAATACGACTCTATCGGCAGTTTCAAAATCTTGTTCCTTCTTGCTTTCTCTGACTGATTTTACTCACCTCTCCATTGAAGTTAGTGAGAGAATTTGAAAGGCTGCTCTCGCTTCAAGGCTCATAGCTGAAAATCTGTAAATGTGAGCTCTTTAGTAGTTACATTGGCTGAAAGAGGACAATTTTTCCTACATTTTAAGGTATAACTTGTTTCTGTAAGTTAAACTATATGAACGTTAGAGGAATTTGTTTGACAAATAAGTTGAATATCAGAAAAAGAGCAGCCAGCAGAGTGTGCCACTCTGCTGGCTGCTCATTCATAAAAATCAAGAAGGAGCAAACATTTTAATGTATTTCAAACTGTCAGAATTCAAAATTGGCTGAATATTTGAAAAAGCTGAATCATTTGGGAATAGCTGAATGTATTGTAACATTTTAAAGGTTGAATGGTGTCTCTAGCTGAAAGTATGCTGAAGTAGTTACGTTTGAAAGAGGAGGAAGCTTTTTAATGATTTGAAAGGATTTACCATTACTTTTAATGGGAGAATAGTTTGCACAAAAACCTTAATGTCTTAAAAAGTATAAAAGTGAGAAATACCAAAAGTCATAGCCAACATCTCCTGAAAGAGCTGAACGTTTTGATACATAAATTGTAGGAATCGGTGAAAGTATGCAGAACTAGTTAAAGGCCAAAAAACGGCGGAAGAACTAAGAAGTTGAAAAGAGAATGCTGAACAGCATTCTCACAATAAAGAGAAACAGGAAAACAATAGTGAGAATGCTTAACAGCATTCTCACAATAAATATATATGTGAGAGAACAAAGGTTGTGCTCAAGCCTTCGGCGAGAGCACAACCTTTGTTCTCTCACATATATATTATTATTTATTTATTGTTTATTTTCGCCCCCCTAAAACTCAGTCAATATTTGGCCTACATACACAACGGCGGTGTCAAAAGGTTCGTCTTGGTAGCGATTGCGTTGCTTCTATTGGAATTTACGTTCCGTTGCATGGTTTGGGCTTAAGTTAAGTTTTTGTGGCGAAAAGTGAAGCTAACGGTGGCTAATTTGCTAGCCACAGTCACTGACGTTACTAACGTCACTACGTCACTAACGTCACGAAAACACGCGTGACTACCTGTAGCAGAACATTCGTTTCGCATCTGTTAACTTGGGGGATAGCTAGGCTAACTATAGCTTTACTGCAAGGCAGCTGCAGGAACGTCACAAGCAAAGAGGCCAGGGTGATAACTATTTACTCATTTTACTTTGTGATATGACACACAATTGTGATGTGTAATGTACAATATTAGCTGATATTATTAAGGAAGTAAGCCCACATCTACTTTCGGAAACGGTAGTCTACTATTTCACTGAAATATTAGCATCATGACATTAGCCTCTGTTGCCCGGGCAACACATACTACAGTGGTCTATGATGTATCTGTTTTAAATCGTTAAAATAAACATTCCTCACATATACATTTTCGTTGTAGGATTTATTATGACATTACATTACAAGTAAATGATTTGTGGGTGAAATTATCATTACCTGTGGTTTCAATCCAGTGTATCACTGCAATGCTGTAGCCTACGCGAGACACACGACAAAAACATCTACAGTACACAGCTGTTTAGGAAGTCAAACTGCGACAGAACATGTTCGGCACTCCCCTTACTTAAATCAAAAGTCTATCTAACTACTAACCTGAACTTCATTGCTACAGCCTAAACTTTGTCAATCTGTTCATGAAAATAATTAATTTCAGCCTAAACCGTACAACTGAACGTTTAATCAAATTTAACCAACGCAATCGCTACCGAGAGGAACACAGCAGTAGTCTAGTACTGTACCGTAGTAGTAGTAGAATTTACCGGGACAGCTTCTCCACACAGGGCTATATCGCATTTTGCGTTGTTACCTTACAATGATCGCTACCAGTGAGCTTTTTATGAATGAGCGATTTTCCACTAAATAAATGTCAATCTTATTTACGTTTTGGGGGGCATATTTTCCGTTAGCAGATGGTACTGTTTGAATCGCGATTCCATCTTCTACTGCCGGCAACGTCGTAGAATAATCTTCAAAGGGGGTTCTTTATTAATGAATGAATGCAATGAGTAGGCTAAATGCCTGAAAATATCATGAGAAGGGAAAAACTTAAAATGACGTTTAAGTCATAGAGATTAGGTCAATTTTTACACCGGTCTGCCCAATTTATTCGTTTTGTTTCAACGATGAGGCTGCCTCTTGCAGGGGAAATGAGAAGACATCTATTTCATTCTACACTTCACTCGTATTTTCAGTTGTAAATGAGCAGCAAAAAAAATGCTTTTAAATCTATGTAATCTTTATAAATAATAAGTATGCATTTTTATATAAAATACAGAAATATCAGTTGTAAAAATGTAATTAAAAAACGGACCCCTGTCCAACCGACGCAAGCAAGCACACCCTACAATTTCCCCAGAAATTGTATCCTCTCTAGTATATATGTGAGAGAACAAAGGTTGTGCTCTCGCCGAAGGCTTGAGCACACCCAATTTAAGTTTAAGACAGTTTCTTCTCTGAAGGTGATTTATTGAAGTTACTTCACAGAGGCCGAAAATGTAGAAAACAAATTCACTACTCACTGTTAATTTTCACCTCAATACTGCTGAACGAATGTAAGCGATTAGCCTACGTGTATCCTGATTTCGAATATCTTGCTAAAACAAATAGCTTTTATCTAAGTGCGAAACAACAACTCCTAACTGTTTATTTTAACGGTACGTTGGCTGTCACAAGCTTGAACAAAATGTGTCATGTGTGCTGTCATGGCACACTATCACGAACAGGCATCGTCATGTTGTTGCATTATTTTACATAAACTGTCACAGCAAACTAAAAATACAATGCTGAATTATTTAAAATGGCTCTGGTTAAGCTGCACAAACATGACAAATAAGATCTCGTAATATTCCAATATTCCGTTAGGCTACATAAGTCGTCATGGTACTGGGAAGTAGTGTATAGGCCTACTACATATTGTACGTGCTTTTCATTATCTAATGATAAACCGCGGGGCTTTTTTACGTCTTGTACAATATCAAAAGTATATGTTGATGGATCACGCACCTGTCAACAGCTATGGCCAGCAGCGCGTTGGTAGACACATACAGAGACACCGTGCGTAAATAGTTGGTGGAGGCGCAGAGCACGTACCCATGGTCCCAAGAAAGCTGCTTCACCACGTAGTAATCCAACAGAAACGGGCAGAAAACTACCGCCACCAGCATATCCGATATTGCCAAATTGGCAATGAGCAGGTTGGTGAGATTACGCAGTTTTTTGTAGCGCGCCAAATTGGCAATAAAAAGACAGTTGCCAATACCGCACACCAAAATGATACAAACTAGAACTGCAGCAATAACAATGGTGGCAACAAAAAAGGCTTGACCTTTAGTCGTGTCAGGTATCTCTTCCATGGGAATACCGTAGTCCATATCATTAATGTCCAAAAAAGAGTCTGAGTTCCCTGTCAGGTCTTGGCCAACCAGACGTGTCATTTGGAGACTGTTGTTGTTAGATTCACCCATGTTGGACAGTTATCAACCAACGATCTGCAAAGTAAATTACAATGTTGCCCATTGTTGTCCACCAGTAATGATTTAAATACACATTTTGTGTATGTTTACATGGCAGGAAGCGACCAGAATTAGTTACGGCTATAAGCGATAGGGCAGACAGCCTAAGAGCAGTTTTTAATTTTTTATTGAAAAAGCTTAAAGCTTAAACATATTTCCAATAGGTGTATGAATCAGTATTGACTTATTTGGTATTTAACATAACTTGACCACCCGTAGAGCCTAGTCAATTCAAACTCAATTCCAAGCATGTCGTTATTTTCTTGATAAAATGCATTCCAGTATGACTCCCAAAAGCATGTCCAACTCGTTAATGGGTGCATGGTACTGTACACATGATAGTGCTGCTCACTCATGCCACAATCATAAAGAACTCTCGTTTATATGAAACTATTGCATATGTTCAGCTTACATATGAAACCATTGTTTTTCTTGGCACTCTAGAAAATTAGACTCTTAAAGTTAAAAGTTACAGAAAACAAATGCCTGGTGTCTTACCATAACTACAATGCCAAAAAGTTATTTGCCCAAATGTGTAATGGAAGAGGAATATCCATCGCAGCTCTGGTGTGCTCTCTCCATCTTCCCAAAGTGAATGGGCTATCCGGGTTGTTGCAGCATCCCTACTGACACTCTTTTTCACCATCTAGTGGCAATTCAATTCTCCTCTGCGCCACCATTTTACCTAATGGCATTTGTAGTGAACACATTCACGTTTTAGTGCTTACATTAAACTTTGCAGTCTAGTTATTTTAGGTTTTCTGAATTTTTTTTCACAGTTTTTTTGTTGTTTTCACATCAGATACTGTCATAATGTGACAGGCTTCTTGATGCTGCAAGACTACAGTAGGCCCTACTGTTCATGCAAACAATTAAAGCAATGTTCTGTTTGAAATTCAAACTAATCCTAAATAACTGCATACATACAAACAGCTACAAAAAAGGAAGAGTACAGAGTGCGTGAAGCTTTGTTTATTCTCAAGTGTAGGATCATTTACAGAAGTTTGAAGCCATGCCTCACTCAGGGAGGCAAACTGCATTATCCATTTTCAACTCGCCTCTCTCAATCTCTTGTTGCTTTCTGTCCTCTTGTTTCCAAACCAGCCCGACAATCAACCTTTTCTCATTGTCTGAGGTTGTTCCCCCACTCAGACAGGACTGCCCAATGAGCTGTGGAGAGGAAGTGGAGGAGGTCTGAATCTCCTGATGACCTGGCATCCTATCATTCCCTCCTGACAGCCTTCATGGCAGCGGAAACAGGCAAATTCTCTGTTCTACCACTTTAAAATCAACTCCTGCATCTCTAACCCACACTAAGCCTTCTCCACCTTCTCTTCCCTCCTCAAATGTCCCCCTCCCCTTCATCTCTCTCTGCGGATGACTATGGGGGTCCACTTGAGAAGAAGATGGTCCGCATCCGATACTCCATGACTTCAGCGTCATCCTTCACCCCCAACCGTGAGCATGACTAGCTTGCCTCCTTTGAGACTCTTGAGTACTCTGGAGCGAAACAAGTCTGGAATGTGATTCTGTCAATTAGCTATCCTCTTTCCTAGACAGGGACAACCTTTTACTCTTACCAATCTGGCTTCAAAGCCAGACACAGGCCCTCAACACAGCTAGAGCCTCCAACCTCTCATCCGTGCTGATTGTCGTTGACTTGTCTGCAGCCTTTGATACAGTACACCACCAGCTCCAGCTGAAATGGGCATCATTGGAACCACTTTCCCCTGGTTCAGGTAGCTATCTGGGTGGAACTTCCAGGTACTCTTTAGTGGGTCTGCTTGAGCACCATGCCCCCTCACTATGGGAGTCCATATAGGGTCCTGTGCTGGGACCCTTTCTTATCTCCATCTACACCAGGTCATCGAATCACATGTCTTCTCTTCCACTGTTGCAGTGACGATACAGCTATTTCTCTCCTTCCCACCCTTGTGTCCCCCCCCCCCCCGTCAGCCACCCCTTGAAAGATCCCTGCCAGATCAAATCCTCCCTGGAACAAGAGACACATTGCTTGCACGATGCAGACATGCCGATTTTCTCTAGGCAACATCAAGAGGATCTGTCCGTTTCTGTGACTTAGTCCATCCAGCTGCTCGTCCAAGTCTTCTTTACAACTGTAACTCCCCTTAGATGCATGAGTTCTATTTCCGATGCTCCCACCAGCGTGAGTTATTTTAAAGCTAGCCAGCTTTAGTTAGCTTCCGTTACCTAGCAACCTAGCATAATACTCGTTGCAATGCTACTACCTGCTAGGGTTACTTGTTAGCTTCCTCCTTGTAAATTTTGAAGCCATACTATACCGTTTGTCATATCGTTTTTGTCTATCGGAAAATAATCAGTTGGAATGTTCAAACACATGTGCGACGCTACGCTGTGGGGCCCGCTTTCGAACGATCACATATGTAGCGACGCTACTCCTTAACGGGTTTAAAATGGTTTTAAAGGTCCCATGACATGGAAACTTCACTTTAGGAGGTTATTTAACATTAATATGAGATCCCTTAGCCTGCCTTTGGTCCCACAGTGGCTAGAAATTTCGATAGGTGTAAACCAAGCCCTGGGTATTCTTCTCGGTATGCTCGGTTTTGAAAATCCCCCTATTGTGACGTCACAATAGG
Source organism: Osmerus eperlanus (assembly GCF_963692335.1). NCBI lineage: Eukaryota > Metazoa > Chordata > Actinopteri > Osmeriformes > Osmeridae > Osmerus > Osmerus eperlanus. Next base: position 6,245,781 of record NC_085039.1, on the reverse strand, counting down.
GAAGGTTACCTCCCCTTTCTTTGCTTTGCCCGCACAGAGAATTTGGCCCACCAATGAAAAAACTAGCTATGTGCGCGACATTGGTTTTTCCTCAGACATCATGGCTTGCAAACGACTGAAGCATGGCAGTTAGCCCCGCCTCTTACGTCTTCATAGCATTTAAAGCTACAGACACAGAAACAGCACGTCCTGAGGAAAGCTCATTGTGGGACTGCTCATAGTGGCTGTAATTCTGCACCAAGGCTGAATTTCGGGAAAGAGACTTAAGATACAGTATTAGGGGACCACTAAGGCTTATATAAAAGCATCCAAAAACAGCATGTCATGGGACCTTTAAACATAATATGACCCCTTTTGAAGTCAAACCAAATAAGCAAACTAGTTTCTGATCATCTGTCTGATCCATCTATATTCTATAGACATTATTTGTCAGTAGAAAGTGCTTCTGGAAGCAACCAAATAGTATTGGAGATGTCTGGAAAGTGAAAAAAGATTTAGTCACTTTTTGATGCAGGAAGATGGATATTTCATAAATGTCTGTGACTTACGAATGGTGGTTATTTTTCTCTCTCTCTCTCTTTCTCTCTCTTTCTCTCTCTCTATCTCTCTCTCTCTTTCTCTGTGTCATACACACACATACACATCAACAAACTAACACATTTTAGATTTAAGAACAGAGATAAAAATGTCTTGACCTAAAGAAAAAGTTAAATGGACAATTAAACATTCAACAAGGTCACCATTCACTTGAAATATTGTTTCTTTAGAAGTTGAGCTACATCAGGCTTTGCAAAAGTAAAACAGAATCATCAAAATAATTAATTGTTATGCTGGGCAGCTCTTTAAACTCGTAAATGTTTTTTTGTCCGATGACTGGTAGTATCCATCACATGAAAGATTTGTGTCTTAAAATTCTCTACAGTACACAACAGAGATTGCCTTGACAGAGATGTTTTTCTTTAAAAGCTATAATGTTTGTAGTACATACTGTTCCTGCCCAAACTTGGGAATTACCAAACCACAGAACTGAAGGTAATGGATTATTACATTTCGCAACGTTAAGTCATGGTTGTATGCCTATATATAACAAAATATGATTATTTTACTGTTGTACATTAGTCTTGAAAATGAACTGGCTTCTATTTGTTTGTATTAAAATGAATCATCATCATCAGTTGAGGCTCATGATCATGTTTTGACTTGGTATTATTACCTAGTAGTATATGGTTCTTCCTGTCTGACAGGAAGCAGTGAGTTATGCTAGGAACACAAGTCTCTGACTCCCGGTCCATCAGCACCGGATCTCCTCAGGGCTGCATCCTTTCCCCTCTGCTCTTCTCCCGGTACACCAACAGCTGCACCTCCAGTCATCCGTCCGTCAAACTCTTGAAGTTTGCCTCTTCAACAAGGCCAAGGACTCAAACTGACATTTAACTAATATCTATTATAAGTCCATCCATCACCTATTGCACTACACACAAGCCACCTTGATTTCTTTTGCACTATGCTGCCCATTCATATTCTTATATATATTTTATATATAAATTGTTTTAATTTTTAGATTGTTAAGTACTTAGAATTAGTTAGACTATTGTACTTTTAATTTAAGATCTGTATATGTTTATTGTTTGCACCTTCCTGCCACAGTAAATTCCGTGTTTGTGTAAAAATTCTGATTCTGAACAAAGCAATGTGATGTCAATTAAGTGACATTTCATTTCCAATCCTAACACATTTCATTCTGTTTTGCACCTTGCACTAGATTGAATTCTTAAATCAGATGGTCTTTATCCAGAAGAAATGAATTTTTGGATGTGCAAAACATTCCCCACATATCCCCAAGTAAAACACGTTGACGCCAAAAGCTATAATTTCTCAAACAAGTCTGACTTGACGTATTAGGTCATAAAATAAAATAATAGTTAGTGTCTATGCATATTTTTGACTCCTGTCTGAGACAGTTGTTGCATAAGATTTACTTCCTGCAATGACAAGACTACTACAACAAGTGCGTAGGAGGCACTTTGGGGCCAGGGACGGAAAAATCGGAGCAGTCCCACCAGATGTTAGCGTTGATAGTATCTATAAATTATTACAATAAGATATGCATATCTTTTATTACAGACATTGCTTCCATTTTAAAAACATATTCAAACATATTCAAACTTTATAAAAAGTGTTTTGTTATTTTCGGAAATCAGATGATGTTATATTGAATTCTGATATCAAAGCATGGAAAAAAAAATAAAGCAATATTCACAAGAGGGTGCAATGTTCCACAAATAACCCATGGGGAGTGTTGTAGTAATAGGCACCAATAAATACCATTCTTTGTTATTCTAATATGCTCACCTCTGCCATGTAGCTGATTTTGTTTTGATTTTTGTTTGAAGAAAATATATTTCTACTCTCATTTTACAAGGTCATGACAATATTGTATGCAATCCCACCATATTTTTCCATCATTATTAAATGTTTCCATGGTATAAATGTAAAGAACACGTTATTGATAAAGTATGGTGGAAATGCAAAAATGTAATGTACTGACAGCAGACAGATGGAGGAGCTGCAGAATAGTATCTTAACAGTTCCTCAGAAGTGCCCTCTTGAAGAGAACTGTAGTTAACAAAAAAGAAATTCTGGCAAGTATTCATCAAGTCAGTACTTGCTCAAACCACCTCTGCAGCCATACAGCTAGTTGTCTTTTTAACTGTTTGAGATGTTACTGTGGCACTGTGCCTTCTAACACATTGTCAAATTTACCATTTTGTTATGTGGTTTTTGAAAGATGTTCAGTCCTTATTAATGATCTGCTGTGCGTTAAGTTGTCTGTTAAGTCTTGTTAGTCACACAAATTACATACAGTTTGTGCAGTCTGAACAAGGATAAGACACATGAAGTCATATATGACATGGCAATTTCTAGCCATGCAATTTAAGTCTAAAGGCACATTTTATGAATGCCTGCAGTGGGAACGAGATGTGAGATTGGAGTTCTGTTTCTCCAACAATACACTTGCAAATATTATTTTTTTTATATATTTTTGGGCATTTTCAGCTACATTTAATATTGATACACAGAGACAGGAAAGCAGGGAGAGGGAAATACATGCAAGAAATTTCCCAGGCCAGAATCAAACTCAGGCCCCTGCAGTAAGGCCTTGACATTTATGGTCACCGGGGTGCCCCCAGTGAGAATGTAATTTTATTGTTTAATTAATTTGGAAGAAGTTCCTACTGATCATAGGTTCTAATTGGGACCCACAGCAATAGTCATTCTTGATGAATCCCAATGCAACACCTTAAAGCAAATCTGGGCTTCAGACACTGAGGAATGACAGTTACACAAAGTAATTTTATTGCTCTGTCTTACTAAATAAAAGATGACAATCAAAAGTAGACCGTACAATCAAAAATAAAAAAAAGTACAAAATTCAATTCCAATACAAGACTACAACTTTACTTCCCCCGTCTAGCATTGGGGACTACTTCTTAGAATAAGTTATCTTCATGGCGCAAGTGGCTGTAATTCTGAAGCCTTGTAATGCATCCTTGGCAACGCCTGCCTGAGCTTCGCTTTCAAATTCAACAAAGGAGATGTCGTGTTTGCCAGGAACAAGTCGTACCTCTTTAAAACCAGGGAACCTATAAATGAAAAGACGACAAAATCAGTCGCTAATACATGGATGCAAGCCAAGTGCTGTAGCCACCATCACATGAAGCCTCCAACATCCAAAATATATATATTTTCTTTGTGAGCTGGTTTGCCAGTCACTTTTTAGGGCATCAGAGCTTAAGTCAACTCATATCAGGGACAAATACTCACTGATTAAACAACATAGACAGCATCATTTCATTTGTTTCTTCAGGCAGGTTGTTGAGGAATAAAATGTAGTTGGGTGGATTGTCTGGAACCTAGAATGAGAAAACAGAGACAAGTCTGTCACTGTGCCACACACACCTATCACCACCTATCCCTTTCACAATTTACAACATTCTTTTAATAAACAGGGCATTCATTTAGTTGACGGGACAAATTAATAACCAAGGAGCTGGGGCTGCTCGATTACGGAAAAAATCACAATCACGATTATTTTGGTAAATATTGAGATCATGGTTAATGAACGCAATTCTTCACTGACTTTGGAAACATGATGCATATATTTAACAAAAAAAATAAAAAATATTTTAACTGTGGATCTTGTTGCACTTTAATTAAATGGAAAAATGAATACAAAAATAAATGTAAATGTAATGAATCCAGCGGAAATTAAGAAAGCAGACCTCATCGAATGGGTCTCATGTGATAGGAATCCTGATAGGGAGGGACAGCTGTTTGCCAAGCTCAAGGTAGAAAAGAAGCACATTGGAAAGCACACAGCTCTTTTTGGGGGGAGTTTTTTGTGTTGTGAATGTACCCACCAAAATAAACACAGGTACATTACTATGGTACTACCTGTTGACTAGCATTTGTAGCAGTGTACTAGCAAAGTAGTCACAACAACCCATACAAACAAGTTGGGGGTACAGCATGCACATAACATGCCTCAGCCTGGCTGAGTAAGTTTGGGGTCTTGGGGAGGGGCAAAAGCACACTGCTGTAAAGGGGTGCTTTGTATTTATAACACAAGACAAAACGAGAGCATCATAGTGAAATGGAAAGCGGCACAATAATCGTTTTGACTTCCTTTTACATTGTACTATTAACATCAACAATTTCCTCAGCCTTCACAGTATTCATTGGATGCTAAATTAAATGCTTACCTGTGTGGTTACTTGTGTGTTAGGCTGTGTATTAGATCCCTTTGAAAAAGGAAGTAAAAATTAGTCTACAGTATTGGACTGTGTGCTTAATTTCCCTCATAACATTTGAACAGGTTTAAACTCATTGTCATTCTCACCAGTGCTGGCTTCTTTGTTACGTTGGCAACTTGCTCTTGAGCCTTCTTTTTCTTCTCCTTTTTCTTCTCTTTGTCGCTGTAAGTGCCTCTCATTTTGGAGATGACCTCTGAGTCTGTTTTGGCATACTGTATGCGCTGGATATAGGAAAATAAATATGTTTAATATGCTGATGTTCAACTTTTCCCTTTTAGGGACAAGTGTAAGGTGGAGCTTACCATGGGCTTATTGTAGAAAGGGAAACCCTGAAGTTGCCTGAGTGCATTTGTAGACGCAGCAAGCTCTTTAAAAACAACAAACGCCTGTCCTCGCATCTTTATTGTTTTCATAGCAACAATGTCCACAATTTGCCCAAACTGGGAGAATAGGGCATAGAGTGAGCGCTTCAGTTCTGAAAGTCAACAGACACAAACAAAATATTATTTTCAAAAGGCCTAGTGCTGGTTTGCATCCACTAAAATTCCCCTAGAGCAGTTATGTGCATGGGGTACTGCAAATAATAACATGATACAGATAACATGCATCAAACTTGATCTGCAATTGTAGTTGTAATAAGTGTAGTAAAATATAACTTGTCCAATGATTGGCTTGCAGCTATCAAGATAGCCTAGCTAGCCTGTCCTTTACCGGTACTGTAGGAAAAAATCAGACGCAGTCTTACCATCTTTCTTAATTTTATCATTTACATTGTTGATGTAAATGGTGTGGTTGGGTCTAATATCCATGTTTAGATCAAAAACAGCTCCTGTAGATACAAACAACAGTAGTTAGCTATCAGAACAGCAGTAACGTTAGTAAGATACATGCATTTAGATCATGAATGAAACATGCTAGTCTAGCTAGCTAGTACTAGCGTGCATCACTGCTTGCGTGTAATTGTGTTGCTACTGCAAGTTAAAGCAAACGCCATACTCTTGGTATGGCTCAGAATGATCAACATCACAAATTAATGTTTAGTAACTCCACTCAGTACTAAATCAAAATACATTTCAGCTAATGAGAAAATACACTCACCTGTTCACTCAACGCGCTTCTGAACACAGGAAGTGAATGTGACTGCGTCCTATTGTGGATAGACATAGCTGGAATGTAGTGCCACCATCTGTTCAGGAGTAAGATTCATTTGACATTATATTTAAAGCGATCAAACGTGGGCAACATATAGCTTGTTTTCGGGTTTCAACCTATTATTTAACGCTACACAGTGCAACATGTGGACAAAAGTATTTAAAACACTGACCTAAGATATATTTTTGAAACAACAACATATGTCCTCTACAAGTTTCAGCTTTGCGATTTATCAGCTGATGACGCATGGTGACGCCCCTGGAGTTTGATTACTTTCTGCAATGCTAAAAGCTAGCAAGTGATAGCTTATAAATGTGCAGTGAGTTCACAGGGAGGACGAGAGGGTGCACAGTGATGAACGAACAAGTGGAGCTATTTCACCTGTTGTGAAATAGCGAGCTAACCCTGGCAGTAAGATAACGCAGATCGACTGACAACAACAAGGTTGCAGTCGAATCAATCACCAGAATAACTGGATAAAGCACCGTGGACGCGCCAACAATAGAGAGGGATGTGCAATGGCATCGGTGCGGGTAGCTGTTCGGCTCAGGCCGATGAACAGGCGGTAAGTGAAACAACGAACATTATGGCTACATGGTTATTGTTCGAGGTGATTCCTGTGTTTCCAAATGTACAATGTAAATAATGCTAATTTGTGTAACTAGCTCGTGACATTGTCGCAGTGGAATATCAACATGTTTTTTTAATATAACTACATTTAAATGGATTCGATCAATTCATGTCACATGACAGACTTCATGAGCACGCGAATATAACATCTTCGCAAACTTAACTAGGGAATGTAATTCGAATTCAGTAGATGAACCATTCTCTGACCCACCAAAAAGTATGGAGTTTAATAGGGGTATTTTTCCAATGATGACAAAGGATAGGGAAATAAATAGTATCTTGACTTGTGCTATTTATTTAGTTTCCATCATACTGCAAGCTACCGATTTATAACATGTTGACCATTAACTTTATTAGAGTTCATACGTGCAGTAGGCCTATAGAAACAAAACAAAACCTAATATCCAAATCTCAAGAAAGTTAGGGTTACTGAAAAGAGTAACATTTAACACTTGGAACTTGTATAATAAATTAAGACAGTTTGGCATTGGGCAGTTAACTTAAGGCATTTTGAATAGTAATTTGTCAGACTCATTGGTTAACTCACAACGTCCCAGCCCAGAATTGAGGGTTATTTGGGGTTCTCGAGGTTTGAGAGAATTTGATTATGCACTTGCCCAGAAAAAATTGCATGGCTGATAAACATGATGTGATAAACATGTGCGATGTCAGTATTGTTTTGTTTGATTTCTTTGTCACAGGGAGAAGGATCTGACGGCAAAATGCATTATTGGAATGGAGGGAACAAAGACTACTATTTCAAACCTAAAGGTGATTTATTTCAGGATTACAGGTCAAGCCTGATGCATGAATAGCTTTAAAAGAAACGCATCGCAGGGAACTGATCAAAATACTCGATGTATAGCATAATCACATTTACTTGATGTGTATACTTTGTTAATAAAAACCTGCTTTTAAAAGGATGAATAGACTATGTTGGTTGATGCTTAGTTGTATTATGCAATTATTTCATAAGATGACAGATGGAATTACTGGGGATTCTGTGAGAGAGAGAACCAAGACCTTCACGTATGACTTTTCCTATGACTCCTCTGACTGCAAAAGCACCAGTTTCGTTTCTCAAGAAAAGGTAAAAAAGTTTAATCTTTGTCAGAAAAAACAGTTCTGCCTAGGAAATATGTGTTGGGTTCAAATCAGATTATTGCTCAAAGCTGCTTTAAATTGTGCCTTTGTTCCAAGATAATCTTAATTATGGTGGTTTGCCCCATGTCAACTTCAAGGGTAGAACAATTGCTGTGGTGCTTGAATGCATGTGCATCTACATTATCATATTTATTTTCTTAGTCACAGCTGGTTGGTTGCCAGCACTCTCTGTTGATATTCTAGACTCTGACCTAATACAAGTATGTCTTGTCATGTTTTCTTGTATCATGTTGATGAAGTAATCAATAGTATGTAACCTTTCTTAAATAGAGTGGAAAATCCTATACCATTTATTTTTTAAGGAAAATAACTTTCCAATGCATTATAACATTACAGTAAACATTGTTTTATTATAATGGCTCATTAAATGGTATAAGAAAACCTGTGCTGCTAATTAGAAGTTTGTTTTAGTATCTTTAGTTTAGTCTTTACTCTTTTATTAACCTTTGATAGTGTTATCATAGTAGTTTTTAAATGTTTTTATTCTTCTTTTAAGCAGGCAAGTCATTAAGAACAAATGTGTATTTACAGTGGCAAAAGTCACTTGAGAAATTGTGCCCCTGTGACAACAAGCTTGGACCCCCTTGTGGTTCCCAAATGTAGAGTCTGAATAATTATAAACATGATCTTTTGCCTGTTAATACCCGCAATGCAGTGAAGATAACTATATGACAACAATAATGTCTACCAACTGGCCCCTCTAACAGTACAGCTGGCACCAGCTTGGCTCCCCATGCTAGAACCTCTCCAGGAAATGGGGGGGAAAAGATAAAACACATAAAACAAGGATTTTAAGAGAACAACAGTAAAAACGAGCAAATTACATACCCTGCATCTCCCCAAAAAACATGGAGACAGAATTTATTTAACAATGTGGTGTGAAAACATTTGCATGTATCTGTGAGAATGTCCTTGATTGAATCTTTCAAGGCAGATATGGTGATAAATGTTTCCAGTTTCAGGGACTTGAGTAATGTTTTCCATTCAGTGGCAGTGGCAGACCAAAATGAGAGACCAAGGCATGTTTTAGATTTGGGGACTTTTAAATGAATTTGGAGAGAAGACGTGTGTGTGTGTGCGTGTGTCCGTGCGTGCGTGCGTGCGTGTGTGAGATGCTTGGTGCAACAAGTTGCATAAGTAAGGGGATGACACCAAAGAGCTAACCAGTTATCATAAATAAGTTAACCAGTTATTTCAATGAGTGGGCAGGGGAGGGCCAGTTAACTAGAGAATACAGTGTGCACCGATATGTTTTGAAGAGGACATTTGTGGCAAACCGGATAGCAGAGAGGGAAAGCATGTCTTAACTTTTGAAGCATACTGAATGCAGCTCTATTTATTACATTACCAATGTTTCCACATCTGTACTCTACTGTTTGCAGGTTTTTAAAGATCTGGGCTCTGATGTCCTGAAGGCTGCTTTCGAAGGCTACAATGCTTGTATCTTCGCCTATGGCCAGACGGGCTCTGGAAAGTCTTACACCATGATGGGCAATCCAGTGAGACAACTATGAACTCACTGATACAAAAGCATACATCATTAACTTTGCTATTGGGACTCCAATAAGATGTGCTGACGTAAACAAACATTTGTCTGTAAACGGGGCTCTGTCTTTTCTTTGTTTCACTTTTCAGGAATTGGGATGGGGGGTGGTCTGGTGTTAGCAAGGTGTCTTGGGTTTATTCGAAATTATGTTCCTTATCTGTCATTGAATCGGAAGCTACTCCACATTAGTATAAGCACCCTATGGAGTACTGATAATTGATAGCACAATTTGGTTCACGTCCAATTATTCTTAGGAAGATGCAGGACTCATCCCAAGAATATGTGAGGGTCTTTTCAGCCGCATTGCTGGGATGACACGATGGGACGAGGCCTCTTTCCGCACGGAAGTCAGGTGAGAGAACAAACGGGGTAAAAGTGGTTTTGGATGATTAGATATCAATACAGCAAAGGAAAGGGAATCTGAGACTTGGAGCAAAGACATCGATGAGCAAGTCTGCAGTCGATCACTTATCTTCCAAAAATAAACAACTGCAGACTTTGTAGCTCAGACATTGGGTTTGAGGCCAACTTGAGACGATTAAACAGACTCTCGTGGCTCTGATTATCTTCAGTTTATCAGTGCACCAACCTTAGCCATGACGGCTATCTTTTGGACTGCATCTTTTTCAGTTATTTGGAGATCTACAATGAGCGTGTCAGAGACCTGCTCCGAAGAAAGTCCACACAGACTTACAACCTGAGGGTGAGGGAGCACCCCAAAGACGGACCCTATGTGGAGGGTAAGATTGCACTGGTCACTTACTACACTAGGCTTGTACTTTTAGATGATTCATATCTGCCCTTTCACTTAAAAAAAAAAAAGTGTCCTGGGCATTTTGAGAGAATTCTAGCCCAATAGAGAGGACACAACATGACAACAAGGCTGCAATTCATATTATTAAATTTTTCTATAAAGGTATTTTTTTATAAAGGTTTCCATTGTGGTATTTTCATACAAATGCCAGAAAAGAAGTCACTACTAACAGTTCAAACCCTTTGCCCAATGTGTACTAAAAGATTTGTTTTGTATTATTTTTTTAACAAAATTATAAATTAATTATAACACATCATATTCCACTGGAATTCTCATATTGATAGTTAGACACTTGAATATAATTAATCGATATACAGCTGTCTGTTAACATATAACATTGTGACACGCATGATGACCCCAGACCTGTCAAAGCATCTGGTGCAGAACTATAGTGACGTGGAGGAGCTGATGGAAGCAGGCAACATCAACCGCACCACGGCAAGCACCGACATGAACGACACCAGCAGCCGCTCGCACGCCATCTTCACCATCAACTTCACTCAGGTGGGACGTCATGCTTGTCACTCAGCCCGAGTCTTTAGCTTCACTGTAGAAACAAACTACTACTCTTGGCTACCATGGGAATACATTATTGTTCTTGGTTAATAAGATAATAAACAAATGAAAGAAAATGTTATATGATTGAAAGGATATACTGTATTGCTGTTGTAATGTTCAAAACCAGTAATTCCACATTGTTGTGTTCTGACATATATTCTTGGCATACTTTGATGATATGGAACAGTGTTTGCCATGCTTGGATTATATAGAAAAATGTTCTGGTCTTCAATCCATCTGGATCACACTTTCCATGGCTCTGCTTGAGTTGTTTTTAAATGGTAAACCAATAAAAAAACAGAAGTGTTGGGTCAGCATCTACTTTAATAATCAACCTCACATTTTTGAATGACTTTGTAGGCAAAGTTTGATGCAGAGATGCCTTGCGAGACGGTCAGTAAGATCCACCTGGTGGACCTGGCGGGCAGTGAGAGGGCGGACGCCACGGGAGCCACAGGTGTCAGGCTAAAGGAAGGAGGCAACATCAACAAATCTCTGGTTACCCTGGGCAATGTCATCTCCGCTTTGGGTGGGTCCCTTGAGTGGGTCTCACTAGGTCTAGGGTGGCATCATGAAATCATAAATGGGCGCGTTTTAACGAATTGTCCATCAATCGTAATTGAATTATTTCACTCAAGTGTCCGTATTCATCTTGTAGCAATGAATTGTTCTAGCTATTGCTTGTTGAGCACCCCTACCCAACACACCCTCTTGTACTACAGCTGACCTCACCCAGGATGCAGTAAACACCAACCTGAAGAAGAAGCAGGTGTTCGTGCCTTACAGAGACTCGGTGCTGACCTGGCTGCTGAAGGACAGTCTTGGAGGCAACTCCAAGACCATCATGATCGCAAGTGAGTCAAAAACCTAATCAAATAAAGATTGAAAACATGTTGGAAATTACATGACAAGCAAGCAAAGTTACTTTTCAAATTCTTGTCGCAATAGCCCTTTCACCTGCTGACGTCAACTATGGAGAGACGCTGAGCACACTTCGCTACGCCAACCGTGCCAAGAACATCATCAACAAGCCCACAATCAACGAGGACTCCAACGTTAAGCTCATCAGGGAACTGAGGGCAGAAATCGCCCGACTAAAAGCACTCCTCATCCAGGGGAACCAGGTAGGGATTTACTGTTACTTATTTATCAATCACTAAATGATAATGTTGTCCATTTGCAGCAATGTATCAGCAGATATGATATTGAGCTGTACAAATATTAGTTGCGAAATTAGGCATTTTATTTTATGGCGAGTTGTAGAATTGTCTTTGTGATTTTATTGGTTTCTCAGGCATTTCAGACTTTGCCTGGTCTCCCATATGGTATACGTTTACTTTGTATCACAATGCAGTCCACAAATACATTGAAGCTTGTTTGTTTATCCAGATTGCTCTGCTAGATTCGCCCACCGCCTTGAGCATGGAGGAGAAACTGCACCAGAATGAAGCAAGGGTAAGACTCTTGTATTTGAAAGGATCCTTTACTTTAGTGAACACTTAAGTAAATGTTGTTTTAGTATAAAGTAATTTTCTGAAACCTTTCCTGAGAATATGATGACATCAGTTTATCTTCTGCAGGTACGAGAGCTGACTAAGGAGTGGACTAACAAATGGAATGAAACTCAGAATATTCTGAAGGTCAGCAGACACAGTAGAATAGGTCAAAACCAACATCTCTGTACCAACCTTGAATCAATGTAGTTAACCCTGAATGCATTGATGCAACTCAGTGATGGAATTGACTTGAGCGAAAGATAACACCTCTGTTTGATTTTCCTCCTTGTATTATCATCACACAGGAAGAGACCCTTGCCCTAAGAAAAGAGGGGATCGGTGTGGTCCTAGACTCCGAGTTGCCGCACCTTATCGGAATTGACGATGACCTCCTTAGCACTGGGATTATCCTCTACCATCTAAAGGTCTGATTCTCAAGAGGCAAACTCAGTGACATCAATGTTCTTTTTCTGTGTTATGTGTTCCTAAATGCTCCATCCTGGCTAACCCACTGATTGATTTAACATCTTGGCCCCGTCCCGTGAAATCAATTCTTGTGTTTGGGTCACGTTTTTGTTTATTAACTTAGCTATAATCCACTTGTATTTGACATGCTTACGTGTTGTTTTTTCAGGAGGGCAGAACGTATGTTGGCCGAGATGATGCATCAACAGAGCAGGATATCAGTACGTGGCTACTCTAGATAAGCCTAATGCTGACATGTGGCAGGGAAATCTGTCGGAAATGCTAAAGACTAACATTACACAATACATTGGGGAAAGGGAACATATGGGGATGCCATTGATGCCATTTCAGTGTCTCACTCTCATCTCTTTCTCTGCTTCTCTGTTTTTGCCTGTTTCTCTATTTTTCTTGCCAGTTCTCCATGGGTTGGACCTGGAGAGCGAACACTGCATGTTTGAGAACCAGACCGGCACAGTCACCCTGATACCGCTCAACGGGGCCCAATGTTCAGTAAATGGGGTGCAAGTGACAGAGCCAGCACCGCTCAATCAAGGTACTATGGACCGGGCTACCCCACGCATTTACGCTAGTGACAGTCGGTGAATCGTAGTTGGTCCCTGGCCGTTTCCAAGTGATTTTCATCTCTGCTTGTTTGTCAGGTGCTGTCATCCTGCTAGGCAGAACAAACATGTTTCGTTTCAACCACCCTAAAGAGGCAGCTAAATTAAGGGAAAAAAGGAAGGTAAGGCATAGAAGGTACCCTCAAATTCGTCTGTTCCTTTCTCTCTTTCCTTCTCTCTTTTTCTCTTTATTTCTCTCTTTCTCTTTATTTCTCTCTCTCCAGATGTCGTGTAGCATATTTAGTGAGGTAGATTAGCATCATGGGGAACAAAACAATTAGCATGATCTTGGTACCCTAGGATACTGTTCGCTAATAATTGATCAGGTTTGTCATACTGACTGCATTTTTGTGTCTGGATTTTTGTAGAGTGGGCTACTCTCCTCTTTCAGTTTGTCAATGACAGATCTTTCCCAGTCATGTGAGAACCTTTCCACCGTCATGCTTTACAACCCAGGGTGAGTGTCTTTGTTTTGTTTTTTTCAACCAAAAAAAATAAAAGAAATGTACAAGAGATAGAAGAAACAATATGCAATCAAATGCTTGTTGGACTGTCATCAGCTCCCTCTATGTAATGCAACACCTTGGCTGTTTATCAATCCGAAGAACGCTAAGAACGTACTTGCGTTCTTGAAAATAACGTTCTTGCCAAGCGTCTAGCGAGAACGGTCTTACAAGACCGCGAAGACCGGGAACGATTTGAGATGCGTGTGTTCTTGCAATGACTTCTGGGAAATCAGATGCGTCCTCGCAGACCAAGTCACCATCCGATGCATCCTCGATAAAAGAGCCGGATCAAGAACATTTCCGGGTATTTTTGGTGTTCTTTGGATTGGAACCGTACTTGGGCAATTAAAGATGACGTCAAACGAGTTCGCAAGAACACAAGAACGGGAAAAAAAGTGGATTGGTAAACAGCCCTTACCTTCTCTGGAGTTGCTAGTTCTCTTCCACCCCCATATGCTGACGTTCCTTTCTGGCATTGCTACTCACCTGTTCATAATCACATTTAGGGATTTGGTTTTCGTTTTTAATGCCTTTTAAAACATGGTTTAATGAATACGCAGTGTTACAGTATTTGGACAAAAAGACGTCCCAGATTTGTAGCTCAACCCATTAAATTCTGTAACATTGTATTCTGCTATTACACAAACCATAATGGTATGAGCTGAAAATGACTGCTTCTCACCTCTATGTTCAAACTGTATGGCCTTCATCTTTGATTTTTTTTTTTTTTAAATGAATACAAGCAAAAGTGTGGTTTTTACTGCCGCCTTGTGGAGAACTTGGTACATTTATGTTGTTTTGATAAATACCAGTGATGTAATTTTAGTCTTTCAAAGTTCAGTTCAGATCATCTTCATTATTTCCTGAGGGCAATTTGGTTGCAGCATACAACTTGACAAACAAAACAATCCATCCCATACAACCAAGACAAAAACATTTCAAGTTATTCCTATTAACATTACCTATAATTTAAAAGCTTTATAGCTGAGGGGATACATGAATAGTTAATGTAAACTCATACTAAACTACTAATGTAGATTATACTCACATGTAGAATGGATAAAGAATAGACATCCCACTAAAGCATCAAAAATGTAGTGGTTAATATACAGTGAGGGAAAACATTATTTCATCCCCTGCTTATTTTGTATGTTTTCCCACTGACAAAGAAATGATCAGTCTATAACTTTAATGGTAGGTTTATTTGAACAGTGAGAGACTGAATAACAACAAAAAAATCCAGAAAAACACGTCAAAATTGTTATAAATTGATTTACATTTTAATGAGTGAAATAAGTATTTGACCCCCTCTTGATCAGAAAGATTTCTGGCTCCCAGGTGTCTTTTATACAGGTAACAAACTAAGATTATGAGCACACTCTTAAAGGGAGTGTTCCTAATCTCAGTTTGTTACCTGTATAAAAGACACCTGTCCACAGAAGCAATCAATCAGATTCCAAACTCCCATTCGCAAATGGAAGAAACACTAAATAACTTCAATCTCCCTCGTTCTGGGGCTCCATGCCAGATCTCACCTCGTGGAGTTGCAATGATCATGAGAACGGTGAGGAATCAGTCCAGAACTACACGGGAGGATCTTGTCAATGATCTCAAGGCAGCTGGGACCATGGTCACCAAGAAAACAATTGGTAACACACTACGCCGTGAAGGACTGAAATCCTGCAGCGCCCGCAAGGTCCCCCTGCAACAAGGGTTTTGCAGAGGGGTCAAATACTTATTTCACTCATTAAAATACAAATCAATTTATAACAATTTTGACATGCATTTTTCTGGATTTTTTGTTTGTTGTTCTGTCTCTTACTGTTAAAACCTACCATTAAAATTATAGACTGATAATTTCTTTGTCAGTGGGCAAACTGTAACCCTCACTGTATACAGCTAAAATAATAGTTGAACATAAATGGTGTAAAACACCATATTGTTATCACTAATAGGATGCTTTGTTGGTTTAATCTGTGGTATAATTTGTCAGTTTTCAAGCAAATATATTTTTTATAAATTATCTTTACCTTTTTCCAACCCCCCCCCCCTCTTGGCAGTTTCTTCAATGAAAGGGGGCCCATCTTTCTCAGGTAGACACCATGAGTGTTCAATGTTGATAGCTTTTTTTAACAATGCACTCATTGGTCTGCCGTGTTGAACACACACAAGTCTCGGTTTTATTATGAGTCTTCATTGTGTTGTCCGCTTGCTATCATCATTATTTTGATGCTTAATAACGTGATTGAGCTTGACGTCCATTGCTTTGTATGAAACCAGTCATATCATGTTTTTCATGCAACCTTTGTATATTGCTCACAAGCCTCGAAGTCCATTTTAGTTTTGTGTGCCTCCTAACTTTTTTATCTTCATGTAAGTAATTTGTATCTGCTCTTACAAAAGGTTAGAGTTTGAGAGACAGCAACGGGAAGAACTGGAAAAGCTGGAGCATAAAAGGTCTGTGAAGAAATCATTAGATTTTTTTTGACAATCATCTGTTCACATGTCTCATATGTTAAATTTGTCTTTCTCTTGTGTTTGAGATATGGCCTACTTTTTGTGTATATGTGTAGCATGGCGGTAGACTAGCAACAGTTCGCAGGCAGTCGAAGGAATAGCGGGAAACAAACCTGAAATAGCAGCTCACTGTGTTCGTTGCATGGTCTTGTGCGTGGGTTCTGATCTCCCTTGTTACATATACATATAACATAAAAAAATTGCACATAAGCTCAAAAAAGGCATCAGAATTTAATGTTCTCCTATCCAGGGGTGGCTGGTATAAATGGGCTAACAGG
This sequence comes from Osmerus eperlanus, assembly GCF_963692335.1. Classification (NCBI taxonomy): domain Eukaryota; kingdom Metazoa; phylum Chordata; class Actinopteri; order Osmeriformes; family Osmeridae; genus Osmerus; species Osmerus eperlanus. Next base: position 6,229,221 of record NC_085039.1, on the reverse strand, counting down.
GCTAGGCCCTCCCTATCTTTTCAAATAAAGTTGAGAAAATTAATTGTTTAAAATGTTGGTGGCACCTAGAGCAGGAACACCAAATAGTCACACGAAAAACAACAAAGATCAAAATGGGCATATCAGCTACCACTCATCTTCAGTGTGTGTGACAGGTTTTGAGGCACGTCCCCTTGATATGCTGCTAGTTTGAGCTCAATTAATTCAGACCACTGACCTTTGACCAATGACTGCCGGGGGTGCTACTGTACAAGAGTGGGGACTTGTGAGTGACAGGTGTCTGGCTGCCTTCTTTTCTATTATTGGGTGTGCTCGCTCAAATGGTCACATTTGGCATTGTTACTGACAATCATCGCTTCCAGTAAGCTTTTTTTGAATGAGACATTTCCCCCAAAATAAATGCCAAGCTTATTTAAGTTGTTGCGGGCATATTTTCAGTCAGCAGATGGTAATGTTTGAATCGCGATTCCATCTGAGATACTGCCGGTGACAACATTGTTAGAATAAGCTTGTTTCAGAAGGGGTTCTTTATTAATGAATTAATTCAATATGAGCAGGCTAAATGCTTGAAAATATCACTAGAAGGTCAAACTTAAGGGATGTTTAAGTCATAGAAGTTAGGACCATTTTTACACCGGATTGCCCATTTTCTTCTGTTCACTTTTCAACTATGAGGCTTCTATATAGCCGATTAGCATTCCCTCTTGGCAGGGTAAATGAGAAGACAACCGTTTCATTCTATACGTCACTCTTAGTATTTTGAGTTCTAATTGAGCAGCAACAAATGTATGCTTTTAAAGCTATGCAATCATCATAAATAATAAGTATGCATTTTTATATAAAATATACTGAAATATCAGTTGTAAAAATTTCAGTAAAAAACACACCCATCTGCAATCGACGCAAGCACACCCCACAATTTCCCCAGAAATTAACTATTGATGAATGTATAATAACCTACACTTTTTTAGCCCACCCACCAATATCAACACCAGCCGTCACTGTTCCTATCTTTTCTTAAACTGGACTGAAGGCGATTTGCTATAGAAATATATAGTTAACCCTTGTGTTCTCCTCGGGTCGTTCTGACCCATCAGTCATTGTGACCCACCGTCGTATTGCGACAACTTTACCGCATACAAAAACAAAGTGAAGCATTTTCTTTTAACCGTCGGGCTGTCTCAGACCCCCCACATTGCGAAGGTTAAAAGAAAAGTATTTTTATTTGGTTTTGTATTGGGTAAAATTGGGTAAACACAATGATGGTTCGTTATGAACCTTTGGGTCATGTGACCCGAAGGCAGCACGAGGGTTAAGTGACATAACACCAGTTTGAGGAAAAATGGCTGGTGAGTTTTCACACTGTGTCTGGTCGGGCTACAGGAGGCTGATCAAGGAGATGGAGGAGAAGCAGAAGTGTGAGAAGGCCGAGCTGGAGCGCCTGCAGCAGGAGGTGGAGTCCCAGCAGAAGGAGTCGGAGCAGGTCCAGCTCCGCATCCGGCGCCAAGAGGAGAGCCTCCGCTGCCGCAGCCAGGACATCGAGAGCCGCCTCCGCGACCTCCTGGCCGAGAAGGAGCGCTTCGAGGAGGAGCGAGGCCGCGACACTCAAGAGCTGGACCTGCAGAGACGGCAGCAGCGAAAGCAGCAGGAGGAGTGGAACGAGCGGGAGGCGCAGGACGTGGAGGTGCGGCGCCAGCAGGAGGCGGCCGAGCGCGCAGAGCAGACGGAAATCTACCGCGAGCTGGAGCGGCTGAAACGCGAGCGCGAGGAGCAGGAGGTGAGGTTGGAAGCGGAGCGCCGGCGCTTGGAGGAGCAGGAGCGCGAGCAGCTGAGTCTAGTCGGGCGCTTGGAGGAGCAGCTTCGCGAACGCCACGAGGCTGCCGCCGCACTCCTGACCCGCGAGGATCGCAGGCGCCTGGAGAACGAGAGCTGCGCCCTTGCCGAGATCCGTGAGGTCCTGCTCCGTGCCAAGGAGGCCTGTGAGCGCCCTGATGGTGAAGAATCCTGGAATGAGGTACGCGCCGCCCAGGCAAGCTATACAGACTTTAAGGCCGCCCAGGTAGAGGAGCTAAGCCAGCTGGAGGATGGGCTTCGAATGCAGAAGGAGCGTCTGGAGAAGGAGGTTGCAGCCGAACGTGCTACCCTAGCCCTGCTGGTCCAGGCGCACAAGGACCGTCAGCGGCAGCTACGGGAAACCCAAGAGAAGGGAGCACAGGACGCCACCATGCTTTTCCAGGAGGAGCAGCGAATCAAGCAGGCCGAGCAGCGCCTTCAGTTCAAGGAGCGCCAGTTAGCCACCCTGGCAGACAGCCACCTGCCAGCAGTTGCGGAGGAGAGGCAAAGAGCTGCCGAGCTACTCGAACGAGGCAACGCTGGCGGGGACAGCGGCCGCCACAGCCCCCCGGCCCTGGACAACACACTGTACCAGGTGGAGAAGGAGCTCGAGGAGAAGAAGGAGCAGCTGACGTTGCACTGTGCCAGTGCCGAGCAGCTCCAGCAACTCCACGACACGTACGAGTTCACGGCCAACGTGGCACGGCAGGAGGAGAAGGTGCGAAGGAAGGAGAAGGAGATCTTAGAGTCGCGGGGAAAGCAGCAGCGAGAGGCCTTGGAGCAGGCTGTGGCACGCCTCCAGAGAAGGCACTGTGCCCTGAGGCGTAGCATCTCACTGGAGCCTGAGAACGAGGAGCTGAAACATAAAGGGTCAATCCTGAACACGGCACGGGCCACTCCAGAGCTAGACCAGGAAAGGTCTGTAACCTATTATTGACTGTAGTCTGACTTTAACTCGTCACTTGAATAGTTTAAGATAAACAAATAGAAGGAATAGAGGGGATTTTAGTAAGTTGATGCATGATTTTATTTTTGGGGGGACAATTTAGTTGCTTACTGCTTTGTAGTCACATCCTGGCCACCAATTACTTTATTTTTAAGTTATTATTTAACTTAACTTAATGATTTAGTAATGGGTAATTAAGTAATAAATACCTACTTACTAGATACAGAGTCTTTCTGTTGGATATATGAACCCAGTGTGATCCACCGTTGTCCTCAGAGTGGAGCGTGAGATCCTGAAGCTGAAGCAGAGGATCAGTGAGAGTGAAGGGAGTGGGAGGAGCCACTCGGTGAGCGGCGATGACAAGGGCAGTCACACCAACTCTCCAGTCAGCCCCATCATCGCAAGCCTCCCGGGTGTACTGCCCATTGCAGACGAAAGGTGAGCACGGTCCTCTATGTTCGTAAAGGAGCACTTGCACTTTGTGTAACTGGGATGTTGAGTTCTGGAACTATTATGAATGGTCATGGGTTTCATCACTGTCATTACTTGCAACAAATGACATTTGACACAATTGGTACCTGCAAGGTTTTGTGAACTTGTCATCTTTTAAATTGTTGCTAACCCTTATTACGTGCCTTGTTCTATGACAGGATCAATGCATACATTGAGGAGGAGGTTCAAAGAAGATTACAGAAGATTAATCTCCTGAATGGGGACACCGTTGATCTTTCATTTTCATCTGAGTCACTGAAGGTTAGTATCAATGACGTGGGGTAGACACATGAAATTTCCATGCAGTGTTTGGATGAAGGTGTAAGTCTCCAATATTTTCAAGAACCTCAGTTAAAACTAGATACAATATTATCGTAGATGCTAACATGGGTCCCACTCCCTCTGTAACTGCATAACACATTTCAAAATGCAATTCTACAGGAGGAGGAAGAAGTTAATGAATCTAGGTCTGTAAGACTAACCGATGAGGTAAGCTGCACTATGGGATGTGTAAAGAACGTTGACCAATTGAAGTTCCCGTGGGTCACATTTTATATGTATTTAATTATTTACAAGCTTTGATTTCCTTTACCCAAACTGGCTCACAATTAACCCTTGTGTTATCTTCGGGTCATTCTGACCCATCAGTCATTGTGACCCACCGTCGTATTGCGACAAATTTACCGCATACAAAGACAAAGTGAAGCATTTTCTTTTAACAGCTAGGCTGTCTCAGACCCCCCACATTGCAAAGGTTAAAAGAAAATTATTTTAATTTGTTTTTGTATTGGGTAAAATTGGGTAAACACAACGATGGTTCGTTATGAACCTTTGGGTCATGTGACCCGAAGGCAGCACGAGGGTTAAAATGTTTATTCTGTTAGAAAATTTCATTAATTTGTAATTGTTTTGTATTTATCACAGGAATCATTATTTTTTGACTTGCAACCTTTCCTAAATGTTGAAATCCAACTTAAATGTAGATAGTGTTTTGATTGTTGTGGGTCAATGAAATCTAAGATTGTCTTTTTTTGTCAGGATGATGACAAGCAACAAAATCATGTAAATCCAAGGAAACTGAAATATGAGGTAAGAGTTCTGTAACAATTTGGCTGTGGATAACCGTAATCATAATTTTGTCACCAATCCTTGAACTTAAATTGTCTATCGTGCATAATTAATTTGTATGTTACATCTTTTAAGTTATTGCATACTCTTGTTTTTTTCTTTTTTTTCTTGAGAACTTTAATAGTATACTTTGTATACTATATCAGCAATTTGGGGATTATTTGTATTTGTTTTACTGCCGTAGCAGCTCTGTCATCTAATTTTACATTTAATTCAGAGGAATCCCTTCATTCTTATAATTTTTCAAAAGTGCCGTATTTTTGCTGCTGCTTGAATTGCAGTGTGTTCATTGAAGGAGATTAATTCTTAGGACCTAATTGGGGTGGAAATTGAAACCAAATGTATTACAATTCAAAGAGCCCTGACCTCTTTTCTGAAATTATAGTTATGGATACCCCCCTTGTCCACACAGATACACTCCATGCCCTTGCTGTGGCGGAGTTTCCTGCATGTTCCTTGGCATGAGAATAGTACCTACTTGAATGGCAGTAAAACATATTCAGAAGAAAAAGAAGGGGAAGATCACTCAGATTTAGATAAAGCAGACAATCCAGAAAAGACAACCAAAGACTTAATCAAAAACGAGAGTCTACCTTGTAGACAAGGTAACACAGCCAAGTGGTGGCATGTAGGGGTGATGGTACATCGAGAAAAACTGGATCAAACAAAGACCAAGCACTATGAGTGTGACATTGGGACCAAATATATAGACATATCAACAGCTGTCACAACCAATAATGACATGTATTACGATGTCCCTGGAAAGAGAGACACCAACCTAGGTTGTTACATTCTTGACAAGAACCAACATCTTACGTGTAGCCAATCCAAAGAAACTGAAGAAGAAAACAAGCTTCTGGACAGATCTGTTTTGCACACTGAAAGTCACGCAAGGGATCCTGTACCTGATAAAGCTACTAAAGTCCCAATAAGACAAAGCTCACAGACTCAAATCTCTCTGAATGGCTACTTTGGTGTCAATCTGACCTTAGTGTCAACACGCCATCAAAAACAGCCAAATGAGAGGACCTTTGATCTGATCACTAGAATGCTGGGAGCAAAACAGGGTTACATTCTCGGATATTTTGCTGGAAAGCTAACTGCTGTTTACAAGGATGCTGGAAAATGTTTGCAAAGCACACAGAAAATTATCCGTCAGGTTAGACAAAGGGATGCAAACAGATTAATCAGCTCATACCTGACAATGGTAGGTAGGGAGCCTCAGCAACTGCAGCTTGAGTTGGAACCAAAATCTAGCAATGGAGCTAAGGAAGTTTCTTTTGCTAATTTGGCAGATTGTGATATTTTAAATTCCTCAGACAACATCGGTGTGCTTTCTGGTCAAAGCACCAATAGATGGCCACAAGGTTCTGTGTTGTCAGGGAAAATTGGAAATCCAGAAGTCTTGTTCCAGAAGCTTGTGCAATTCCCAGAGTGTCTTTTGGAGCTACAGTCCCTTCCACTCTTGGAGATGCTACAGCATTTGAACAGATTATTGCCCCAGGTCGCTGCCACCTCTGGCCAGCTTTTGGGGATCTACTGGCTGAGGATTGCTAACTTCAAGAGGCCTACATCACAACCAGGTTGTTTGCTTTTATTTGAAACAGAGTTGTATGCAATTTCCAGTAGAATGGGTTTTAATGAAGATGACCAGGCCTTGGAGGTTTTTCACAAATCCTCTCTCTTGGATATCCAGGAAATTCAAGTGAGTTTTGCTGGACAGCTAGTCCGATTCATTGGCTCCTCTGAAGAAACTCTCTTGGTAGCATTCACTCACAACAAAGACCTTACCCAGACGTTATGCAGAACATTCCACAACATATTTAAAGTATCTAAGGGTGTTGAAGGTACCAGTGCCCACCCTTTGCTCCAAGAAGACCTCATGTCTCTCTCACTGGATTGGAGGTCCCATGTCCCAGACCTCCTTCTAAGCAACCAACTTCGCATCACATCCCGATTCAAGAAAGACCATGCTGACCTGCTCTATATCCTACATGGCAACATGGAAGGGAGTGGCAAACCCTCTCTAGCGGACATTTGCCTTCTTCTCTACACTTGTGTCAAGATTGAAGACTCCTCTAACCAAAGTCAAGATGACCTATCTCAGTTCATTCTCACTGACACTCATGTAGGCCTGCTGCAGGAAGAGAGTGTGTTCCACGCCGTGCCACAAGGCTCCGACCTGGTTCCCATCCAGTCCCAATATCGGGGAATTGAACTTCGCAGACGTTCAGACATCCGGTGTCTTCTTGTCAGGCAAAATGATAATTGCATGGTTGTAGACATTCTGTATTCCAAGGCTTGTAAACTACAGGCTGAGACCAAAAGCAAAGATGAAGTTTCTGATCCCCTGTATGGGGGCCGCATAGCAGATTCCTGGAAGTTAAAATTTGGTTGCATCTCAGAAGCTATGATTCTAATCAATAATCTGTCTACCTAAGCACATGAGTGAGTTAAGAACAAAAAATGCCTCAATGATCATTTCAAGCCAGTCATGCCAAGGGTGTTAAAAAATCTTATCTTATACTTGTTCTCAGTGTTAGGTCACTATATTTACATTTACATTTATTCATTTAGCAGACGCTTTTATCCAAAGCGACTTCCAAGAGAGAGCGTTACAAAGTGCATAGGTCACTGATAACAACAAGATAGCCCCAAAAACATTGCGGGTAGCCAAAACATGAAGCACATATTGTGAACAACCAAAATAAGTGCCAAAGGGAAGAACCACAAGAGCATGTAGTTAAACAAGTTACAATTAAACAACATGAATCGCTATAAGTGCAAGTGTACCTGTAGAAAAGCAAGCAACAGTAAAAATATTTCAACAATTTAAATCAGTTACCACTAACCAACAAGAGCAGCAAGTCTCTAAGCATATTATGGTTTTGAAACCCAAAGTTCTTCTTTCAGTGTGCATAGGTGTGCTGCTCAAGGATATAGTGAATTATCTGAACTGATAACACAATACAAACTGAAGATATAAAGGTTACCTTCTGTCTGCAATTCCTAAAGAGCACCTTTGAACAAATGACAAAGTTTTAAAGAATTTGACTTTGAAAGTGTACTGTTGCTTTTTTAAATGTTTTATATGTAAAGATGTTGTTGCTCTTGCAAACCAATTATGCCATAGTGGTGATATAAATCAAATGATGACCAACAGTTCATTTAACTAAAAGGATCAAAGTTCAGAATTTGATTATATTTGATAATATTTACAAAGGTATCTTACAAAAGTGTATTAATTTCACATTGGTTTATGGAAATGGAGAGGAAATTACTGTTTTATTTAATATGCAGTATATAATATCAGGAAAAATATGATAAGTCAAATATTAGGGTGTGCAATGTGCAATATCAATGAAAGAGGGAATATGTTTGTGCAATATATTTAATGAGACCTATGATTGCTGCTCCAAAGATTTGTTGACAAAAGAATAAACAAATAAAGATTGTACTAGCATGATTAACTTTGTCTTTGTTCATGAAGCTACTTTTGAGTCAAGGTATAACATTTTTATTCCGTGAATTAGAGGATATCTTTCCCTCCACATCTATTTCCTCTTCATCCCTCTCTCCACGTTTTCTTTAGCAGCGAGTCACATCTTTTTCTCATGGAACCAACTCTGACTGCCTGGACCCTGTTAAAATTTGCATTCCTCGCTACGTTCTCCGAGGCCAGGGGAAAGATGAGCACTTTGAATTTGAAGTGAAGGTTTGTCCTATTTAGCATGATTTAAATTCCTGATCCCTTATTTTTAGGGGGCTACCAGCATTTTTGATGTAGACATGTTACATTTGATCATACTTCATGTCTTAATGTAACAATGTAATTATACAGCTTTTTTGCACTGACTTGTTTTCCTTTTAACCTATAGCTCACAGTAATGGACGAAACATGGACTGTGTTTAGACGATACAGCCGATTTCGAGAAATGCACAAAAGTCTAAAATTGAAATATCCAGAGGTAAGATGTCCAACTATAAATTGTTCCAGCACACATGCCCCTTGCAAATGTGTATTACAAACCAGTTTTGCTCATGTGTTGTCTCCAATTCTAGCTCACAGCTCTAGAATTTCCTCCCAAAAAAATCTTTGGAAACCGAGATGAGAGAATGATTGCTGAACGACGGGGTCACTTAGAGGTAGGTGCAGTCAATTTGTCTGAATATATCCACGGAAATATGTCATTTAAGAATATACCAATATGGGTTAACTTATTGAGTAAAACCAAATAAACTTCCTTTACATAGTTATGTTTATTTAATTAATTGACTGATTTCACAGAGGTATTTGAGGAACTTCTTCAGGGTGATGTCATCGTCTTCTGGTTCACCTCTCCGAACAGACTCTGAGGGCAGGCTGCCTTTATCCAAGCACGCCATTTGTGAGTTCTCATCGTTTTTCAAAAAGGGTGTTTTTGACTACAGTAGCCATGGCACTGGCTGACCCCTTTTGGACAACTAACTTTCAAGAAGCTGTAATCTTAAAACCAAAATGCACTAGTAGTGCCTTCACAAGTAACTCCTTTCACCCGTTTTTTTCACCACCATGCTTCTCTTTTCTGCTGAGTTACAGTATACACACAGCAGTTTTCTCTTCTGTCCAAAAATATAAATTTCCATAGATATTGAATAGTCAAGCCATTTAGTTGTAGCATGTTTATCATAACATTTTACTTCTTGATGTTGTTTTCTAAAGATTTGTTGTCGCTCACTCAACGGCAGTTATGGTCAGTAGGCAACTTTTTCTTGATACGCAATAGATATACATACTTATGTGATTGATGTAGGGTGACAAAACTGCTGAAGCTTTTGGCCTCACAAGCTTACTGAAAAGAATGTTTTGCCAGTTTTACATTGATACTAATTTCAACCATTGCTGCTAGCATATTACTCAATGAGTCTTGCAAGTATGCCAGTGACTCAATGCAGTAAAACATTTATCTACAGTCATCTTTTATACCACAGTTATAGCTTGAGTAGTTCCTGTTCCTGTGCAATAAAAAATAATCTAAACTGCTGGGCATTAGGTACAGACATTTGATTGTTCATTGGGGGAAAAAACTAACAGAATTACCTGGTTAGAAAATCATTGATTATAGATTACTCCTGGAAGCTGTTGTTTTTGCGTAGTGAAGAAGGTAATAGTTTTTCTTATGTCTTCCAATCTCTGATTGTATATGGCTTCTAGCAAATACAGTCAGGGTTCCTTTTGATTTTGGGTGTTTGAAATAACATAAAGCTGAACCAAGAAAACCAAGTTGTATAATGTCTTTCTCTTGAAGTCCACTCATATTAAGACATTTGTATAAATGATTGCTAAAAGACATTTGGGCATTGCCTCAATTGCCAAAATAACTCTAATCACTATTTGTAAGCCATACTTTATACATAGAATGTATAATAGAATGTCAATGTGCATATATTCTTCTTAAAAGCCGTGTACACATGCAATGTAAATTTTTTACACTGAATATCATAAAAAGGATTGTTCTATATATTATTTTTTTTGTCATACATAGTTGAATTGTTTTGTGATAAGGTTCACTCCATTACTGTATATTTTGAACAGACTTCAGATTGTGGGTTTGACATCATGGATATGAATTGAATAATGGCCTTTTCCAATTTGACAGGTAAAGAACTATTATGAAAGCATAGATTTTTCCAACTTGTGAATTAGTATTTATGTCCTGGGAAACAAGTGACTAAAAACGTATACAACACCTCTGTCTACCAGTTTTTATTATTACATTTTATGACAGTTGTATCATACATTGGATTAATACAATATATGTGATTGAACTAATGCAACGCAGGAGGATGGTCTTGTCATGGACATGCTACCATGTACCGTAAAGGCAGTACATGCTACATGCGACTGTATAAAATGCAGTTTTATTTTCAATTTGTCTTACAAAAGTGGGGAATGATAATGCACAACACTGAATATGCAAGAGTGCCTAAAACTCAACTACCTCACTGAAACTACAACAAATGTTGGTCAAGGTCACAGACTGAAAATACATAAGAATTCACAAACGTTATGACTACAACTCTGGCTGCATGTTTCCAAGAACCACTTTTCGAAAGAATACATTTAACAGAATCTCCAGAAATACCTTCTGTTAGCACTTAAAGATGGCTGTTCAAATTGTGGTTTCTGGAGTCAATAATATGGGGATTCCAAATTATTTGGTGTGGTATCTCCTTGCAGTTTTGGTGCACTTTCAAGTGGTGTGCATTTTCAATGCTGGGTTCTCCTTTCATTTGGCACACTTCATACAGAATTTCTTCATAGGTGTGGTCAGCCATGTTAATAATGTTGCCATTTAGTTAATTAGTTATCCATTTCGAAAAATATATCTTAGTGTAAATGGTCAACGTAAATGTCAATGCTCCTATGACAAGCCCAAATGTTAGAATCCAGTGGTCTGAGTTATTTTCTTAATTCAATTTTTTTCATCTTTAGTATGTCGTTGTGTGTAGTATCACTTCCTGGCTGGATTGGTACATTGTCATTGGAATCGCAGGTTTGTGGTGGGTTGGATGCAGAACAGTTAAGATAGACAGATGGTTTACAATTGCAGAGGTAAATGCAATTGAGTCCAATTGTGAAACCCTTATTGTTAGTGACATTTTGTCTCCTGATAAGCCAAAACGTTTATCATTAGTTTTCACTTCAAGTACATCTATAACAATGATGAGGTCCAACAACTTTCCATTGTGTGTGAATTAGAATATTTCTGTAATAAGTAATTCATTTAGTAATTTAAGTAGTAAAATAACCAGTGTTACTAATATACAAATGTAAATATATATATATATATATATATTTACATTTGTATATTAGTATAACATACAATAATAATATAATATACTAATATACAAATGTAAATATATATATATATATATATAGAAAAGATGAATTTACTGTCATAGGCATTGCATAGACACCCAGAGTTTCTCAAGACTGGAATACAGACTTAAAAAAAACATCTAGACTCTCAATGATGAGTAGAAATCAGACAACTGGAGTACTTTTAACCACAGAACTTTTTCAACTACGAATAAGGAGTGTCACTATTGATACAGACTGTTTATCCAGAATGTTCATCCAGTGAATGTGGGTTTTCGTGTCATTAGTGTGACTGCCCCCAGAGCAGAGGGTTGTGATTTGTTTTTACTTGTGTTCCTGCAAAATATAGATGAAATGACCATGACTGAGTGAACTTATTGTGGGGAAACAACAGGCTAGTAGACCGATTTTATTTTTAAATGCCAGTTTTTTTTATATTTGTGAATTTACAGAGGCTACCACTTCAGCTGTTTACAGAACTATCCTTTAAGCTTGATGTTAGTCATCCCAAAACCTGTCACCAGACAAATGACTTTGTTGCACATTTAGCCTTCCATCTTCATTCTGTGTATTAAATTCCTGGTGTGAGTGGTGCATTCGTCTTTAATGTTCTGAGGTGACAACCAAAAGCAAAAAATATATACGTCTCAACTAATAGTTAATAAGTGGACTTGTGAAAGATATTGAAACCGTTTGGTTGCACAACTTAGACACTTTGGTTTGGGTGGTCTCTGCGATCTGACTCTGTCTGGCGTCTTTTCTTTTTCATTCTGTTTTTACCATAATGTTCAAGTACAACAAGAAACATATTTCACTCTCCATTGATCCTTCTCTATGATTTGTCTTTGGTAGCTGGCTGGCCAATCTTCGAAAGGTCCGCAAAAGACACATTTGCAGAGCCTCTTTTTAGTGGTTTGGCCTGCCATACAGAATCAAAACAAAAAAACATTGAAGACAAATATAATCTTAAAGAAATTCTGTTTATTCAATGACAATGAAAAATCTGCAACATGTGATATCATACCTGTGAGTCATGAGGTTTCCAGCCAATCATGTAAAGAATCTCAAAGGTGGCAGGGATGGAGCCGTCCTCATTTCCGTACATCTCTGTGGAAAATACCACTCATTCAACCTTTTAACCCTTGTGTTATCTTCGGGTCATTCTGACCCATCAGTCATTGTGACCCACCGTCGTATTGCGACAGATTTACCGCATACAAAGACAAAGTGAAGCATTTTCTTTTAACCGTTGGGCTGTCTCAGACCCCCCACATTGCAAAGGTTAAAAGAAAATTATTTTAATTTGTTTTTGTATTGGGTAAAATTGGGTAAACACAACGATGGTTCGTTATGAACCTTTGGGTCATGTGACCCGAAGGCAGCACGAGGGTTAAAGATGCATTCAAGACTTGAAGTCTCGAGTGACTGCAGAGTGTACAGTCTTTTGTTCAATTTCAGCATTAACAAGACAGATTCGTCACAAAAGCTGATCATGGACTTAATTTATTAGTTTCTAGTGTGGCATTAACTTTTAATTGTTTTGTGCTGTCTTGAACTACACTGGTCCATATTCTGTTCAGCACAGTTGCAAAAACAAATGTAGAAGCATAAAGGGTACATCTCAGCTTAGTCTTTACTATTACCATGATACTACTTTACTGTTATCTCAATGGTATGTTTTGAAATGACCCATACGTTTTCCATAAGAGCAAGAGTATAACTAATTTTGCATGTGTGGTGTTATTAAAAATAGTTATTCTGTACTTCTGCATGAGAGTTTTAATAGTATTAGGAGAAACTTTATCACACAACCCACCCCTTTAGCTTTGGAGGAAATTAGAAAATTGCCAAATGGACAGATGTTGGGTCAGTGAGTAGAATATTTTCTGGCTCATGAGTAAACATGAATGTGAGTGTAATGAAGTATTCTTTTTACCTTGGTAAATTGCTGCAGCGGCTAAAATTGTGTCTCTGTGTAGTAGTGACTTCCTGTTCCAAGCACAGTTGCTCTCACCCATACCTACAAATATATGAAAAATGTGTGTGTGTGTATATGTATACACTTTTATTTTGTAATTGTTTTACTGTTAAGACATTATGAAGAGAATACAAACAATTGCCTCATGTTTCCATAGCAGTAAGCCATATACAGTACCTTGCAAGTCCTTCATGACCTCAAGAATTCCAGGATAGAGAACCTGTATATCATCAATGTCCTATGAAAAAGGAAAACATTTTATGACAGATCGAGCTGGGGCCTATTCCATAAAGCCCGCTCAAAAAAAGATGGGATTAAAGTCCCAAGCCTGACTTGAATAAACTTAACAAGTCAATCGGAGCTAAAAAGACCAATTCTAATTCATGAAATCCGACTAATCCTGTTTCAAGTAGTCAAGATAATTGCAGGTGCACTCTATTCTTAACACAGGCTAAGCCTGACAGTTAGCTTGCCCCGGACCAGGTTAGTTTTGCAGCATAAGTTGCTATAGTAACTGAGCTTGAACTACATTGAGCTGGCTTTATGGAACCGAATCAACTAGAAAAGAATCAGACTGACATAAACCTGGCTTATTCTGTAAACTCACTTTATGGAACAGGCCTCTGCTCATTAGACAGCTGTTTTATGTTTTAACTATTCCAACTTTAACGTTTATTTGCCATTTGCAACACGTTAAGGGTTACGTACACTGTAATCTTGGGTCCTGCTCTCCTTTACAGTTTCCTATCAGTTTGACCTAAATCCTATGTTGTGGTTATAAATTTGAATTTCTAACCTAACACTAAATCAACATGTTGCCATCTAAGCTCTTACCACAGTGAGCATGTTGAAGCCTGCCTGGCCCAGCAGGTTGCCCAGGTCAGTGACGGCTGTGTAGGGGGACACATGTGGGGAGAACCCCCCCTCCCTCTCCAGCTCAGCCAGTTGCAGGGAGCACCGCAGCTCGTAGAGGGTCTCCCCACCCACCATGGCCCCGATGAACACTCCATCAGGCTTCAGGACTTGGTGGATCTGGTGAGGGACAGATAATGACCATGTTCAATTGTTACCTACCCATTCAATTTTCCCATCTCCACCCACTGAAATCTACCAAGTGAGCACGGATATATGAACATCTCTTAGTCAAATATCACCTGTCTCAAAGCTCCTGGTAGATCATTGATCCAATGTAGACTATAGGAAGCAGAAAGTTGGATACAATAAAATGTATAGCCAATTGCTGTATCTCTAAAATAAAGAAACAACTGCCAACTGCCAAGAATCACATATTACCTCAAACTGCTGACCACTAGGTCAAATGTGTTTTCTTTGAATGGCAGAAACTCCTCATCTGCTTGGAAACAGTGTGTGGGGATCTCAATCTTTCTCGTTTGTCTCTGGGGATAAAATATGCAAATCATTCAGGAACCTTGTTCCTGTTCCATGTTAATTTCCTACAACACATTACTTATAAGTAGCCTATCACATATTAAGCATAAGTTTTTTCTTGCGCTTAAGACATTTCACAACTTTACCCACCAAAGCATTATCTGAGATTTCAGTGAGAAAGAGACACTCAACCACTTCCTGCAAATAAAAACAACATCTTAAAATTCACTCAGTATGTAATATCTATACACTATAAATTCTGAAAACGTCCAATATCTAGGCATAATGAATTAATAGCTTAATTCCCTTGTCTATAGACATACAGTACATTGTACCTTGCTCAAATGTTCAGCTATGTGACTCCTTCCAGAGCCAATGTCCAAAGCCAAGGGAAATGTTCTGTTGGATGCCGAGTCGCAAACGGAATTGTGCATTACTTTCGTTAGACACCAAGCCTTTCGCTTTGAATACTTTCCCTTCACATCAACTGAAATTTTGTAAACTACAGACATGTGTCCTATAGAAGGCCTAATTTAAAATGTGCTTGTCCTACCTTGCAATGTCGTATACCCTATCCGCAACTCTGCTGCCAACCTGCCAAGAGGAAACACACCAAGTAGGCCAAGTCAGATATGTGTTAGCTGTACATTGTGCATGGTCAACATTTACCACCCACCTCATCTCTCAGGTAGTCGTATTTCTCAGCATCTTGTAGTGATGCTGCCCATTTCTTCTGTTTTCTTTTCATTGTCCGGTCAAATATATTCATTGTAGTTCCAGACCTGCTTGACAGCTGCCTATTGAAATCAGTCCACTGTGAACTCCAAGATTTGGATGCTATCAAGTTGCTTAATGAGGATATCCTTGAATGAACTGTCATGACATTCCTGCTAGAAAGAGCTTCTGGATGTTTTCGTGGTACAAGGAACCTCATGCTACCCATTTTCACGATTCTCCGGCAGACACAGCTTCGATTGAGAAAACAATTACCTACTGTGCTGTTCATGATGGAAAATAATTCACGCGCTAAAGGTAAGTATAATGTTGAAAACGCGTTGCACAACAGACTACTCTAAAGTTCTCCTGTCTTCCTGTCGTCCCCATTGAATGACCTCAATAACAGAAAACGCGAATAATGCGGAACTGGATTCTCCAGAGAAAATGTGGGAAAATGTTTACTTGTGCAATCCACACATGTTCTATTATAATGAAAGTATGCTTTGATTTAGTCAGTATCAATGTTATTATAAAATACAAATAAATTAAATGCAGACTTTATTTATTTTAATTCTGAGCCATTCCTCCAGCCATTGTACCACTTCAGACACCGTAGGAAAAGTGCATGCTGGGACAACACGTGGATCCTGAGGATATCACAGAAACCGTTGTGGTTGTTTTGGTAAGCGTTTACATTGCCAATATTCTCAGTTATTAGTGGATTTTCTTAATTTGGAGATAGATTTTATATATTATCTTATCACTGTCGTCCTTAATAAATCTTCATTGGGAGTTGTTAACATGTGTGTCAATATGACTATGAGCTATCTTATAAGGAGCTAGCTAGCTCTGACTCTAGCTAGTACCTAGTTAGTTTACACAACACTCAGGTGAAATATTAAGTCCAAGGATATGTGTAAGCAGTGGCATTTGTTTCCCACAGATAAGTGTATTGAGTAGCACGTTAGCTACATATAGCAAACAAGCCACATAGTTCACAGTTACTTGACTAGCAAACATCATAGTTCCTGAGCTCCTAGAGCTTTTACCTAGAAACACAAAGATTAGTCGCGTAGTTAACCCATATATTTTTGCTTTGGGAACACATGATATGTGAATGCCCATAGTAGAAAAAGTGGGGTGGAATGTTATTCTCCATGTTTATATTAAACGTAATCAGTACATCTTAAAGTAGTTAGTAATAAACATCCTCTCTTTGTTTCATACAGTGCTTGGAGAATCTTGCCATCATGTCTTCTAAAAAGCACCACGGCAGTGATGACCGCTTCCTCAAGGTGAAGAAGGACCCGCGCTTCTGGGAAATGCCAGAGAAGGAGCGCAAGATCAAGATTGACAAACGCTTCCAGTCCATGTTTCACGATGAGCGGTTTAAGCTGAAGTACACGGTGGACAAGCGTGGCCGACCCGTTAACCACACCTCTACGGAAGACCTGAAGCGCTTCTACAACCTCTCTGACTCTGAGCAGTCCGACGAGGAGGATGGGAAGAAGAAGAAAAAGAAGGAGCAGGTGAAGAAGAAAGAGAAGACCAAAGCAAAGTTGGATTCTGCTGTGGGAAAGGACACAGACAAAAGTGAAAAACCTGTAGAGACGGGAAAAAATGTGAAGCCCAAAGATTGTGACTTCAAAGGAGCCCAAACTGTGAGAGGAGTAAAAGTCTTTATGGAGGGTAAGTAAAAGATGTTCATGACAACCTTTTGGTGTTGTGTTGAAGAGGAGTGAAGTGAATGCTCAAAACCTTGGAGATGTTTTGTTTTTGGAATTTTGAACTAAATTGAGACTGTGCATTGTCATATGAACTCACTAGGTTCAGTAATGCTAATAATTGTTTTTTCTTGAGACAGGTGAGGAAGATGATGATGAGGAGCCAGGTATTGATGAAGATGATGAGGATTTGGCAAAGGTGGACGTGGGAGACAGCATGTCAGATGCAAGTGAGGATGGCGATGAAGACAAGGTGGATGAAGATGAACTGGAGGCAGGAAGTGACCTCGAGGGCGAGTCAGAGGACGAATCTGGTTTGGAGTCAGACGATGACAGTGACAGCGGGCCAGATCTTGCCAGAGGGAAAGGTAATGTGGAAACAAGTTCGGACGAGGAAGACGAGGTGGAGGCCATCTTACGTCACGAGGAAGAGGAGATCGAACATGACTGGGGCGAGTTGTGCAAAGATGCACCACGGACTGAGGACGTAAGTTAAACTGTAGGAATATTGTGGATTCTAATTGTGTAGTGATCATGTAAAAAGGCTCAGTAAGCAAAGATTTCAGTAACTGAATTAAAAAATGATCCTGAGATAAACCCTTTTATTTTAACAAAAGTTACTTTGAAATGTAAGGGTTTCCACACTGCCTTTGAATTTGAACTGGCATTAAATACTTATGACCAATCAGGTAACCAAGAGACTGGCTGTGTGTAACATGGACTGGGATAGAATGAAAGCCAAGGACTTGCTTGCGTTGTTCAACTCCTTCAAGCCCAAAGGAGGTGTGGTTCTCTCTGTGAAGGTAATGCTACCCTGATTAATCTGTATTTGATCTGGATTAGATGCACTCCTTTAGTTTCAGTTGAATGCAGCAGGTGACTACTTCAATGCTTTGTTGCATTTGATTTGTCCAGATCTACCCATCTGAGTTTGGGAAAGAGCGGATACAGACGGAACAAACACAGGGTCCGTTGGAGCTTATGGCTTTGCCTGAGGACCCAGAGAAAGACACAGAGGAGGAAAAGTAGGCCCTACACTATTCTGCAAAAACATCAGGTTGAATGACTATACTGTGTTAAGGGGTGGTCACTTGAGACACGCAAACCAATCAGTGTGAAGGTGCTTTTATTTTTATACAACTTTGCAGACTTTTTAGTATCTAAATCTGCCTTAACAATCTGCCTCGGCTGTACTATAACTGTCATGGGGACCTGAAAAAAACGATGGTAGATAATTACGTAACCATTACTGTTAATTTAGTTCATGAGAGACAAGCATGTACCAGACCTAGCGAACTTGCGCGTTTCATGCACTCCTTTACAATAAAAGTTATAAAAGTATGGGTCGTCTACCTAGCCAGTGAAGAGCTGATATACAACCGTCTTGTTAAGTAAAAATTCTTGCTATGGATTGATACCAAAAAATTATAATTTTAAGTGCGTTTGTCTCCCAGGATTTACAGAGAGAAGATGCGAGACTATCAGTTCAAACGGCTTAAGTATTACTACGCTGTGGTGGAGTGTGATTCGTTGGATACTGCCGCCAAGATATACGAGGAGTGTGATGGCTTTGAGTATGAGAGCAGCTGCTCCATCCTGGACCTTAGGTAAAAGGAATGAGGTCAATCAATAACAAATTGTAAAATAGTACACTATAAGTTGTATAAAATACACTTTTTGTTGCTATATAGTAAATTGTAAATCCTGTGTCACATAAATCCTGACAGGTACATACCTGATGATATGATGTTTGATGATGAGCCAAAGGACATGGCCACAGATGTTGACCTGTCTGTGTACACTCCAAAATGCTTCACCTCAACAGCATCAGCCACGTCCAAGGTTAGGCAAACTGACAAAAACTTTCATTAATTAATCTACGTTGACTTTCAATTTAGCAATACAACAGACTTTAAGAAGCACGGTTATGTCTGGGCTATGAGTGATGTTTTTTGGCTTAAATGCATGTTTTATAAGACTCAAAAAACACAGATGGCTATTTTGAGCTAAATTTCACTTTTCAATTGTCAGGTGGAGTTAACATGGGATGAGACGGACCATGAGCGTATGACTGCCATGAACAGGAAGTTCAACAAGGAAGAATTGCTGCAGATGGACTTTAACGCCTACCTGGCCTCCTCCAGTGAAGAGGAGGACGAAGAAGAAGGGGAGGGATTGATTGAGATGAAAGTACAGGAGAAGGAACTACCAAAAGGTATGAACAGAACACATTTAACAGTTAAAGGATCCTTCTGGAACACTATGTGTTGCCTTTTTCCAATTGTTGTATGTTTGCTTTTTGTCTTTGACAACCTAGCTGAAGAACAAGAAGCTTTCGTTGAGGAAGTGCGGGAAAAGCCTGCAAAGGGGAAAAAGAAGAGTGCCGAGCAGATCGGCAAATACAGAGAGATGTTGAAGAACATCCAGGACAAGAACAAAAAGCACCAGAACAAAGACATGGAGATGGAGATCACGTGGGTGCCAGGTAGGAGGCCCAAACTATGGGGGAGATGATTGAGCATGTGTACGGGGCAGTTTATTGCTGGGATTTAAGCGTTTTTGTTTTTGTTAGGCCTCAAAGAAACAACAGAACAGTTGGTGAAGAAGAAGCTTGAAGGAAAAGACAATATGACACCCTGGGAAGAGTTCCTTGAAAAGAAAAGGGACAAGAAAAAACTGAAGACAAAAAACAAGCAGGTGAGCATCAAGGAAATAGCTGCTACAAGAACAGCAAAACTACACATTTTCTGAAGCAAACATACACACAATATACTTTGTTAGATGGAATTGTCTTTTTGTCAGGCGGCTGAATTGGACCTCAGCGACGATGAGCTTCCTCCAGATGTTGATCTCGATGACCCCTTCTTTGCTGAGGAGCTTGGATCAGTGGGTAAGTGCCCTTGTTATTACATATTTAGGAAACTGTAATATAATCTGTTTAGTCAGCCATCTTGTTTTAATGTGACGTGAAATGGAATCCACTAGCTCGCTAAATAATAATTTTTTAAATTTAATTGATATCCTTTGTGTAACCTGCAGTAATGATATTGCCATGCGAGTAGTGCTATTCCACCATTATTGAACATGTTCATACATACAAAAATAAAAAAAGATTTTTACCATTTACTATTTGTTTTACTTATCTTTCTCAACCTGTGCTTTTCAGTAGACCTGAAAAAGAAGACAAAGGCAAAGAAAAACAAAAAGGAAGAGAGAACGCCGGAAGAGGAAGAAGCGTTGGTGAAGAGAAAGGTTGGTATTGGCATGACAGATAGCTAGATCGATACATAGATGCATCGGAAGGCAATAAGCATGGTAATGATACAGCTAGTTTTGCGGACTGATAAACTTTAATGTAGTTCTTTTCAATTCACTTCAATGCTCTCTTAAAATGGACTCTTGAAGTGTTTTGGTAATGTCTCCGTCACAAGGGAACTCAAATTAAAGTGAGCCTTTTTCAAATGACTGGAGCCTTCGCTTTCTTGGGTGTCTCTAGGCTGAGATGGCATTGCTCATGGACGACGAGGACGACGACAAGCACAAACACTTCAACTACGACAAGATTGTGGAGGACCAGAACCTCAGCAAGATTAAGAGGAAGAGACTGCTGAAGAAGGACACGGCCCAGGAAGAGGACAACTTTCAGGTCAGAGAATCAATAGGTTGCTGGTGGGTCGTCTGGACCCATAGAATCGCAGCACTTAGAAAAACACTTTGTTACCTGACAGATTTACTGTGTGAGAAAGAATATAGTAAAATAAGATAGGTTACTCTGCATTGGAAGTACAATTTGTTTCATTTGCTGTTCTTTTTTCTGGATTTGCTTTGAGTAGTTTGCATGTTTAGCAAAAGGATGTAACTGTTCCACCCAATGGTCTTTGACAGGTGGACGTTCAAGATCCTCGCTTCCAGGCCATGTTCACCTCCCACCTGTACAACCTGGACCCGTCCGACCCTGGCTACAAGAAGACCAAGGCCACGCAGAGCATCCTAGAGGAGAAGCAGCGCCGCAGGGAGCAGCAGCAGAGCTGCCACCAGGTGGCGCTAAAGAGCTTAGAGTCCAGGAAACATGAAATGGGGGCAAACAAACAGGAAAAAGCTGACAGCAGCTGCTCAGCTGTGTTCGATCCCTCTAAGAAGGCCATTGACCCGGCTCTATCTATGCTTATTAAATCGATTAAAAACAAAACGGAGCAGTTCCAAGCAAAAAAGAAGCCGAAGACCACGTAGGATTTACCTCTAGTGAATTACTGTCGATAAAAAGCGATGGCCTGTTCTGAGCCATTTCCAGGACCATGTCACTGCATTTCTTTGTGATAGAGATGCACTTGGGATAAATAGTCATAAATATATTATACTCTGGACAACATCTCCATATAATGTTTAATAGTATCTAACAACGTCAATAATAGTGTAAAAAGAAAAACAAAAGAAAAAAAAAACAGAATTAGATAGCTTTGTCATTATTCAAACATGGCACATTCATAGGTCCATCAGCACTGTCACAATTACAGTACAAAGTTATTCTTTGATTCTTTACTGCCTGTTAGAATACACCACCTAAACACAAGCTAGTGAGGGGGATACAAAAAAGACTTTCCCCTTTCATATAGGGGGTTCAGCATATGATTAAGTTATACTGGACCATGAGAAGATTATGTGTACGCTTACATACAAAAGGTTAGTATTTACATGAAAACCTTTTAATGATTAAATAAAACATTGGTTTAATCTGAAGACACACAAATGACAACGGATTGACGTTCAACAACATTTTTGAATACAAAACCTTAGAAATTGCACCATCAAAATTGTTGACAATTTCTCAAGTTAGAAATACAAAAATATATGTAGTGTTTCTCGAAACTGTTGAAATATTTTGTACTAAAGTCATATCTTGAGTCATTGTCATTTGTAGTGTAACAAATTATATCAGGAATGTAAGAGTGGGGGGGAAATACACTGCATACTTGTGCTGTTTTTGATTAAATGTTAGGTTGCAAGGACAACATTTATACGGAGTGAAACACTTTGCACATTATCCTTCATTTGACAGAAATAGTTACTTTTTTGTTGCTTTTGGTCACCACAACCCTGGTCCTTCACACTGACTTTTAAGGCAGAATATTTCAAACTCTTCCACTCGGTTTACAGAAACATGTTAAATACGCAAGACTTGATGCATGAGAACATCCTGAGAATAAATCCCATCTCCATCGGTTTTCCTACCCCTAAATTTCCTACCCTTCCAAAATGGCAGTATCAGACAAAAATCGCCCTGGATTTTAAAAGTGGCATTTAACATTTCAGGCGTAGAAGATGAGTTCTGGGATCTGACCCCCTTGCACACCTGTTCCGTTGGTACTGTCTGAGGAACACTGAAACTGGAAGGTCACCTTCCCACACTGCACCTCGGTCATACCCTCCTGACCAAAATAACTCAGCTCATTGCCGTCCAGCACCACGCTGGCCGTGTAGAATGTGTCCGGCTCAATCTGCACCGGGTACTCGAACCACACGGGGAACGTACTGCTGGAGCCGTCAGAGAAGTACTTGATGAGGCTCTGGCCCAGGGACACTCCCTGACGCTTCAGCTCGATTTTGGCGCTGTACTCTGCCGAGCCGCAGCTAGAGCCGTACAGACCAAAGCCGGCAATGAAGACGCGCTTGTCCACGGCAAACTGGATACTGTCGCAGCGGCCCCTGTAGCGCCACTGGTTGCTCCGGTAGGCGCATGACTGGAAGCGATGGCAGCGTTGTGGAGACAGGCCTTTGCGGGGGTTACTGACAAAGAGCAGATCGGGCTTCTTGGCAGCTGTGTACCACAGGAAGATGTCGTTGGTCTCGTTGAGTGTCAGCACACCGGACTGCGCTGCTCCATTGGCAAAGTCATCCAGCGCCATGGTCGGTATACGGATGAGGTAGATGGCTTTGCCCAGCACCAGGCGCTTGTTCTCGATGGTGGGCTGCAGTTCCTGCCGCTGGCATTCGGCTTCGGCCCAGCTCAGTGCCGCCTCGAACACCACCATCTCCTTCGCATTGAGGGTCTCGCGACGCAGGATGCTCTCGAGGGTCTGTGCGTCGATGTCGCAGAAGCCCTCCGAGCGGAGTGCTAACTCGGCCTGGGCATCAATCACCTCCCAGCAGCGCTGTGTTAGGTCGGGCTCTTCAAATAGGCAGCTCTGGGACAGCAGCACGCAGGCATTCTTGGCACTCAGACTCGTCTCCAGGAAGTTAACACAGGCTCGTGCCAAATGAGGCACTATGTACTTTTTAGCAGCATAGAGGGTAGCCAGAACAGAGTCGGCACACAGGTCTATCTCGTCACAGTAAATGTACCTGTAATGTCAAGTGTAGATATGTTTAGTTGACAAAACTTGTAGAAGTCATGCAGGAAATGGATAATATCTGTTAAGTGACCTCTAAAAAAACTCAGCATTAAGGGTTAACCCATAAAATGAAAGTTAACTGTCATCAGCTATTGTGATGACAATGTCCACATCAATCACAGGATAGAAAAAAACTGCTCAACTGAACATCTTTTGTCAGAAACCAATGGAGGCTCACGTGATGTTCCCTTAGAAACACATAGTAGTCGTCCGTAACAGTCAGATCCACATGCTTGGATCTTGTATATGAGAAAATAAACTTACTTCAACATCGCCAGAAAAGAGGGAGGTTCAACGTCAGGTATACGGATCTCTTCCTTATCCTCAGCCAGTTCACCATAAAACATGGCATGGAAAACTGAACTTCCAACAGCCAGAACATACTGAGAAGCAACATAGAAAATAAATAGGTAGTAGGTGAACCAGAAGGAAAAAAAATTATGTATTGGTGTTTTTTTAACCCTTGTGTTCTCCTCGGGTCGTTCTGACCCATCAGTCATTGTGACCCACCGTCGTATTGCGACAACTTTACCGCATACAAAAACAAAGTGAAGCATTTTCTTTTAACCGTCGGGCTGTCTCAGACCCCCCACATTGCGAAGGTTAAAAGAAAAGTATTTTTATTTGTTTTTGTATTGGGTAAAATTGGGTAAACACAATGATGGTTCGTTATGAACCTTTGGGTCATGTGACCCGAAGGCAGCACGAGGGTTAAACAAAATATCTAGACATTACAGTAATTTGCAACTGGAAAAGAAGAACAAGCTTACTTTGTGCCCTGGGACTCGTTGGGTCCCACCTGGAGGGCCCACAACAAAGTGAACATCTGCCATTAACTCACTGTTGAACATGACTGAGTTCCTGTGAATGAATCATATGATGAAGGTGTGGCATTGGTAAGAAGACGTAAATACAATTTAAAAAAATAGTTAAACATGTCAGTAAAATTTGTACTGTCCTACACCACCTGATGATGCAATGGCAACAGGGTTCAATTTCAGCCAGTTAACTTAATATAGAGGGTATTGATATCTGTTATAAGCGGCCTGTCTCAATCAGTCTTTGTGCCTATTGTCCTGCATGTGAGAGGCTTTGTAGTAGTACATGCGTTCTCATCATTTAACCCTTGTGCTGCCTTCGGGTCACATGACCCAAAGGTTCATAACGAACCATCGTTGTGTTTACCCAATTTTACCCAATACAAAAACAAATAAAAATAATTTTATTTTAACCTTCGCAATGTGGGGGGTCTGACGCATGCTTACAAAAATACAAAATTGCTTTACTTTGTTTTTGTATGCGGTAAAGTTGTTGCAATACGACGGTGGGTCACAACGACTGAGGGTCAGAATGACCCGAAGATAACACAAGGGTTAAGTTACCAGAACAATTTGGACTGCAATCAATAGCTGCAGGGGACAATACTTGGGCACAGCACACACCTTTCTCGAATGGTAGGATACAGTCCTTGCCAATTAAAACTGTGTATTGTGTTGTTGTTGTTCAGATTCTGCTGCTGGTACTGCTGAACAGATGTACTAGCGGAGGCACAAGTGACCGGCGTCTTAGTGGGAAAAAGCTCTGCAGCCATCTTCTTCCCACGTTTGTTTAAATGAGTGATCTCATGGCAGACTTGGGGCCAATAAATATTGGTGTTAATGTAGGGTGATCTTTCAGATTTCGGATCCAGGCCTCTGTAAGCACAAGGGAACATGAGCAATTACTAAGCTAAACAGATATTAAAGATGATCATTGATACCCAATATAGAGAAGTAAAATAAAAATGTGCAGATGTACTGTATAAACAACTACTATAGCAGGCATCTGTCACTAACCCTCCTCGGAAAAGAGGCCAAGTCAGTAGAATCAGATTTCTTTGTTTTTGTAGCCAGTCTAGCAAACGTTCTCCTGAATTTTAGCGAGAGGGTACTACGGTTTAGCTCTTAAAGGCAGGGTAAGCAACTTGCGCGAAGTTTCATTTTGACAATTCAAACCAAAATATTTGACTCATTTCAAAGCCACTCCAACAAGCTACAGTAACGAGCAATGAGAGGAGGGGCAGAGTGCGCGCAGGTAGGTAGGTAAACAGGTAGCCCATTCAATCAATAGTCAGGCTACCCCTTAATGATTGGTCATTTATTACAGTATTCTGACGCCCACCAATGTCGGACTTATTTCATATTACGTTCAAACGTGTAGATATATTGGTTGCTATCAAGACGTGAAGTTACTTATGGCAAATATGACAAAAAGTGCATCTTAACAACATTGCCTACCCTGCCTTTAAGTCTCATTCCCAGTCTTGTCAGTTTTTGTGTTTAGAAGTAAATCGACGATCTTATCAGCCAGGTATTCTAGCTAGTTGTGTATAGGGTTGCTTTATTGTGATCAATACGCAGGCAATTGGGAAGTTATCTTGACAAACTGGCTAGGCTAACTAGGTAGTGCTAACCGACTAGATAGCCGAGCTGGCAAGATAATTAGGCCCCTTGCTTTGATATGTCACGATTGCCAGTTATAAATACTATTACAATACTATGCAACACCAAAATTGAATTGATCTGCTACAACACAGCTCTCCCAATTTCAGCTGCCAAACTACTGTAGTAGGCTACTGTACAGTAGCTATCTGACTGAGTTTTCAACGTTAATAGATTGCTAGCCAGGTAGCAATGCTAACAATACCCATGTAACGCTAGCCATTCTGTCTTGCAGATAAAATATTAGTGTCATTACAATATACTTTAGCTACTTACCTGGTTCCACAAGCCAATCATGCACCTACTGCTGTACTAGTCGATATAGCGATGTGCTGTTAGGTTGTGCACATTGTAGCTAGTTACTACACAGTAATGATGTCACCATCACACAGCTAGCTAGCTCTCAATTGTAGCTATAGTCTAGCTCGTTACAGTAGTTGTTGTTTCTAACGACGCCAGCAAGACAAAGAATCAACTAGTTAATTATCCACTTAAACGCTGCAAAGTTATAGTCGTATTTTGTTGCATGGAAATGTATTGTATGGGCATAAGTATAAGTAGTTTAATTCGATAACTTGTAGACTATGTTATTGTTACTAAAGTTCCCGACAATTCCTGTCACCAGTCACAAAGAGGGCGGTGTTTACTAGCAGTCTTCCTAATGCTTTAAACTGACCTTCTTTACGCCATAGCCAACATGTTTTAAACAATTACGTATTCAATTGAGACAATTGTCAAATAATGTGGAAAATCGACTGAATATTTCAGTTGTTGTAATCACGTGTCACACAATGGCACATATATATTTTCTCTATGCACTGTCCTGGCTAGACTAGCCTGCATATGGTAGAAAATAAAAAGATTCAATTTCTAGAAGCATACTAGAAACACAACCCAAAGTATGCATCTCTTGAACAGTCGATTGCAAACCTTTACTAAAATATTTAGGTTAGGTTCAATTCCAGGCCAAAAGTCGAATTACGGAGTTAAGTAGTTCACCACCTGTAGTGATATGTCGTTTTACATTACGATTTTGTAAAATGGCCTTAAATGGCTTAATAATAATGTCTATTTATTGTAAAATACAATATGCGTGAAACGTTCCTAAAAAGAATATTATTTAAGGCTGACCGATTGTATTTTCAACCTTTTGGCTTTCCGTATCGACTCGCTTCATCAAGTCGTGTTTTTAGATGTCAAAACTTGGTCCTACATCTGGGAATGTAATTTTGTATCCACTTTAACTAGATTTCATACATTCCAACAACTCTTTGTAAGTACGGAATACTGAGATTATAGGATATCATCGAGGATGTCAATATAATAACCGTACTGATTGTGACTACAATATTTTTTTAGCTGTGTTCGCATTAGTGCGCATCAGCTAGCACTAGCTGATTAGCTAGCCAGCTATCTAGATATATTTCCGCAGAGTTCCTTCCTCGTACTTATTGCAACCACTGAATAATGATGATAAAGGTAACTATACAGACTGCTGGACTTTTAGTTTTTGTATGGTTGTTCTTCGGG
Source organism: Osmerus eperlanus (assembly GCF_963692335.1). Lineage (NCBI taxonomy): Eukaryota > Metazoa > Chordata > Actinopteri > Osmeriformes > Osmeridae > Osmerus > Osmerus eperlanus. Next base: position 6,201,753 of record NC_085039.1, on the reverse strand, counting down.
GACTTTGTTCTGGGTTGGTTTCACAACAGTGCCAAAACCAAAACGTCACAGAATGAATATTCTAGAAAAAGTACACCTGACAATCAAGACCAGAGTTGCTTTTGCCAAGTAAGTATAACACAAATTTAAAATGGCAATGTTCATTGTCATTTCAATAATCTTTTATTTTCAGATGGTGTGATGTCTTTGTAAGGCATCCAGTTTATAAACATTTACCGTATGCCTATGATACAGCTCCTCTAGCATTTACTACTGTCACCTTAATTTGACGTCACACCTTCAGAAATAAATATTTGTCCTCTCATTTGAACTCTACAATTTGTCTACGCTGTCTCCAATACTTTACATTTCATAGTAAGATTGTGCTGAATAATATTCATTCAACAATATACATTTATTGTAGGCTACGTACGTAAACCACAAGAAGTGTCTGAGCTCTATTGCCCCATGAATATTAAACTCAAGACAAACGTCACGTTTATTTGCTACCGATTAAGGCAAAACCAATCAGAAAAGGGGTTTAATTATACTACTTTTCTTTACATATGTAGAATGGAAAAATCACATTTGCATACATGAACCAGGAACGATACAGGAAAATATCGTGGTGTACCCTGATTGGTTAAACTTCGGGTTCGTAAAAAATACAGTATGGGATTTGTAGTCCCGTGCAGTGTAAGTACCGCAAAATCACGTTTACTCGAGTGAAGTGAAGACTACAATTGTAAGAGGCGGGGGCTAATTTGACAGCTGTAATTTGACAGCTGTTGACACATTGCTTTGTTTGGAGGCGGGGTCCAAGCGGGATATACCCACGAGGAGTCAGTGGTCTGAAATGACAGCTCTCACAACCTCTACATCAGCTCTCTCAGACTACTTATTTTAAATTGCCTTATCAACGCTATCATACCAGCATGTTATTAGTTAAAGTGTTTTTTTGCATAAGCTTAAAATAGCATTTTAGAAAAAGTGAGTGGCTCCCTTTGAGGACTTTAGCTGCAAAACCATTAAATACCGGAATGCTCAGAGGAATTGGTTTCATATGGACGGCTTCACAACTTTTCTTCATGATAAGTGGACTATTGTATTCTGAGGTCAGACACGGTGACTATATATTGTAAATAACAGTTTGTTAACAAAAGCATTTACAGTCTATTAAGTTCTTAGAGAACGCCTTGCATAATTTTAAGGCAAGCTGTTGCATATGTTCCAAAGGAACATGCCTCTGGTGCCACATACACAAGTTTTGGCCATGAAACCAGTCTAATTGGCCACTCATCTCACTTTTTTCATTTAGTGACAAGTTTCATTGGTTAGGTAGAGACCTTAATACTGAGTGAGGGCTCAGGTGTCTAACTAGCTCAATACAGTTTTCATTTCACATAGCAGCTGTCTCTTCGTTAATGCATGTGAGGATAAACCCTGCTGTCCACTATTGGATAATGAAAATGAAAAGTGTGACAGATTTCAGTGGGCAGACTTGTCAGCCAAGTTACAAAACAGGTATCTGTTGTATAAATCAGTTTTTTCAGGATGTGGCGTAACTTCAATTTGTTTTGCGTCTTGTGCTTTTTGTACATGTTGAAAACGAGTCTGGCAACTTACGTGCTAAAAGTAGATTGAGTCTGGAATTTTGAGATGCCACTCGCTCTAGCTCTAACCATACCTATTTTGTTATTTTAAATGAATTCCAAGAAGTGACTTCAACTTGTTTTTCCAAATGCCCCTATTTTTTTTATACCAAAAGGAACTATCATTTTTGTTTCCTTAGCTAACTGGTGTCTTGGACGACTGCTTCTGTGACATTGAAAGCATTGACGTTTTCAACAACTTCAAGATTTACCCGCGCATTAAGAAGTTGAATGAGAGAGACTACTTCAGATATTACAGGGTAAGTGGGCTGTAACAGTGCTTAAGAAGTGTCAGAGTTCAACAGACTAGTGTTGTACAACAAACAACTTTACATCTTATGTGTTGAACTAACCAAATAAATTGTTGTATTAAATGCTTTACAATAGAGACACCCATAATCACACCCATAATCTGAGGCATGCTAATCTCAAGCAAATAAGCAAAAACAATGCCCTTTGTACACCAAATTGTCCAACTTCACTTATAATGCCTTTAACTAACCAAATTATATTCTTGACAATTTTTACAGTAAACAGGCTAAACTTTTATAAAAATGTCACCTTGTCAAAATGCATCTTATTTATGATAGACACCCCTTTATTCTGATACAGTCTAATCTCAAACAAATCGGCTAAGCAAAGCTCCTGTGTACACCATGTTTTCCATTTTGGAAAATGTGTAACCGATAAAAGACTATAATTAATAATTTGTTAATTTAGCAGAAGCTTTCATCCATATTATACCACTGAACGTTAGCCCCCTAGGGCTATGCCCAAATTGGATTTGCCCATTAATTAAATCTTTGAAAATCAAGTGTTGGTTTTGTCACGATGTATGCATGCTTAATACACCCTATAGTCGATGAGATTTTAGCCTACCAAAAATAAAGATGCAGATTATGTAACTGTAGGAAACTGAAGGTCCTGTGATAACTAGCAAGGTGACGTGGCAATTCTGCCAAGACTATGCGTTGCATCATCAAGGATGGTTCCAAAAATGAAAATCTCATTCTGCTTGACTATCCACTGAATGCACTTGGACACAAAATCAAAAATACCTGATGTGAAGCTATCCGCTTCCATCAACAGTTTATCAATAACCCAAAACAGGAAGAATATACACATTGGGACACTATTCATTTTGTTAATAGGAGCATCTGGATCCTGCAGTGCTGATCTGTACTGCATCATTGACTTGTCAGTAAGATGTGGCCCTCCTGGATGACAACTCAATAAACGGATATAGTGATGTAGACAGCAGAGACGGTCTTATTTCCTGAAAGAGAGTTTTATAAGCTCTTTGTTGTCATGCATGGTTGACCTGTCCATGAAATCAAATTAACACATGTCACCAAAAACGTTTTGGCTCTATACACATCTAACTTGTTTTATTGTCTAATTGACCGAGACAAGTCATTTCTGATACAGCATCCAGAAAAGCCTTGTTGTCAGCCTGAGCAAGATGATAGGTATATCATTAGCTACTTACAGGATGGCCAGGTGACACTTATCAGCTGGATCACCTTGCTTCCTTTTGGTATCTCTGAAGGTCAACCTCAAGCGACCCTGTCCCTTCTGGCCGGACGATGGACACTGCTCCATCAAGGACTGCCACGTTGAGCCCTGCCCGGAGGTCAGAGTTCATGCAGAATGCAATTGTTTTAGCCAAACTTTCATTATAGTGACTTGCATTAAGCAATAGCCCATTCCAAATCACCCATTACTGTCTCCTGATTTGTAGGTGTTGTACTTGTACAGCTATGAGCAACATGGGCTAAACTAATCTGTGGCTATTGTTATACAGGATGATGCCCATCCATTTATTTCAGGCTCTGGTACATAAGTAAAAGCTACTGCTTGGGAAGTTTGGAATGGTATTGAGTATGTTTGCCATCTTTATCAAGGTAAATGTGATGAGATGTTCACCTGCCCTATTGTTTTCTGGTGGTGTCTCTTTTTAGAGCATGATCCCAGTGGGAATTAAGTCTGGTAACTACAATAAGGTAAGCCTCCATTCCCAGCAGATCCATTAAAATGTAATGAGTGTAAACATGCTAGGTGTATGCTCAGACAAGAGGGTGGAGTATATTTTTATACAAACTTGTCTCTTCAAAACACTATAAAGCTGTGTATAACATAACAATGGATGTTTGCTCCGTAAATTGATACCGAGGATTGATGGGATATGTTCCATTAACCGAGCCCTCTTTTGTGTCGTGTAAGCTGTATACCTTACATCCAGATGCATATAGACAACCATATTGGTTTATTTGCGTAGTCACATACTGAAATGGAGTTTAGGGCCTGCGTGCTTCTGCAGCATTTGTACCAGTCTTTTGCATCTTGGCAGCTGATTCAGCACTTAGTGCCCTCTTCGCTGTTTGTTAGGAAAAACTTGGCTTAGTTCCTATTGTTTGTCTAGTAATGAGCCATTTGGACATGTGGACCGACTAGAATTGAAGGTCAATCCAGTCATTTTAGTGCGTTTTTTTTGTAAAATGTCGGAGTAAATATCTTGCAAATAACTGAGTCAAGCGGAGTTTCAACAGCTTAGTGTCTATGCTTAATTATCCTTTTAAAGTTTGAACTATTTGTCTATTCAGTGGGCTCAAGGCTTTTGCACTCAGCTGCTTTGTTTTGGGCACAAACATTGTAGCCTATTATGAATAAAGGATATCACAGGTGTTCAGAAGCAGTGTTGTAGTGTAAATATCCCATTGTAATAAGAGATAAAATATAAAAAATAAAAAATGTGTTAATTTAGCAGATGTTTATAGCCAAAGCAGTGTACATCGGGGGGATTTGAACTTGCAACCTCTTTATTTGCAGTAAATAGTTATACCACAGAGCTACACCTATCCCCAAAAGAGATTATTATTATGTTCCCTGTTCCCATGTTATTTTGTTAGGATTTGTCATGTAACAGTTTGGTATTGGCCTCATGATTTGCCAGTTGAAACATTTGAGGAAGATTAGATTAGCGTTCTGTCAGAGTTCTTCCACAGCTCAGGGCAGGGAGGGGGCAGTGCGGGGGATGCAAGTCAACGTGGCAGTGAGAGGGGAAAAGCACAGCAGGTGCCTGTAAGGCCAGGAGAGGTACATTAGCCACACACAGTGGTTATTCACCTCTAATTAGCTATGTGGCTAGAAGCCAGTTAGCTTTACTAGTTTGTTTAGCCTTCCTGGGTATGTGTTCATGACTGGCTTGCTGTTTGATGTTAAGCATTCTGTCCTGATACTGAGACCTGGACAACATCATTTTCTGTCTCTGGTCTTTTGCTATAGATTTTTTGGACTTCTCGTGTAAAATGTCCAGGGTGAGTTGGGGAAAAGTCTGAAAATGACTGTTTTGGCCAAGTTAGAGAGGAAGAGTGCCCCTTAAGGCAGATTAATGCAGTTTAGACCTTTTGAGTCCGTTTTTCTTAACAATGCTCTTTTTCCTGCTGCATAGTACTCCCAGGCACCCAACACAATAACAAACATTGTGGACTGTGAACAAGCCCATGAACTTGGAGCTATTAACAGCACACTGAGGTAATGGCATACTGTACTTTTCTTTCAGGTTTAAATGTATTGTTATTATTTAACTTTTATTCCCAAAGTGGTGCCTATAACTTAATGAAAAATGTCTGATGTATCATATCATTTGACATTTCATGATGGTGTACATTATTTGTCAGTTCTTTGCTTGTTAGTTAGAAATGAGCAGTCTTTTTTTTTGGCCAAACTGTTTTACCGTTTCTCTTGCCAGCAACCAGAGTAAAGAGGCCTTTGAAGACTGGGCTCGTCATGATGATGCTCAGGACCACTTTTGCCTGCTAGACGGTGAGAACATAAATTCTAACTTCAAAGTTCTATTTTTTCACACGTCAGGCTTTATAAAGTATACACTGGCTTCAAACTATTTTACATTGCCTTGCAGAAGTATTCACAGCCTTTCAAACTATTCAACCTTTTAAACTGTAGGAAACGTTACTCGTTTAAAAAAACGAGTAACGTTTTTTTCAAAACATTGTATTTTGTAGATGTATTTTGTAGATGTAATCATTGGTGTGAATACAAAAATTATTTATATTTCTAATTTGCAGTAAATTAGCAAAGGTAAAAATAATTGATTTTTAAGTATGTCAACCCAATAATTTTGAAATGGTATTAAGTAGCTTTAGACACCACCAAATCCCACCAGTCCATCTGTTTCACTCATTCATTATCTCCTCCTTTCTCTTTCAGATGAGACGTCCCCAGATGCCGAGTATGTAGACCTTCTCCTCAACCCTGAGCGCTACACTGGCTATAAGGGACCGTCTGCATGGAGAGTGTGGAACAGCATCTATGAGGAGAACTGCTTCAAGTGAGAGACACATACCCACACTTTATCAAATACTTTTATCTACTTTTGAGCTTTCGCTATCTTGTACTATTAGTACTCTTGTACTAATATAAATAAATTGCGTATCTAATAAAGTATTGCCACTAACCCTAAAATATCACATGATGATGACAAAAACTGTGTGTGTGCATTGTGTTTGGTGACATGAAAGTATTTGTTGTTTGCAGGCCAAGATCAGTGTATCGACCACTTAACCCACTGGCTCCGAGCAGAGGTTAGTGATGTTTTTTTACTTTTTAGCTTACCGTGTCTGAACTCTCTTGTCGGCCTTTTCATCGATTTTTCATAAATTATGCTGTTGTATAACGTTTTGGGAAAATCTTATTTTGTATAGTCTATTTTCTATATTTATTTATAAATAAAAACGTAGTGGCCTAAGAATTTCTAGAAGCCAGCAAAGACGATCAATACAATGATTTTGAATGTTTTTCCCACAAACGAGTTATTATGTTTGCAGTCAGTTTATTGTATACTATTAATAGTATGATTGTAACATGCTGTTGTTCTCCTTGTCATCCTTTGGACCCCTAGGAGATGATGATGGTAAGTGCTAGTTTATGTATTTTAATGTATCTATTTTTTATTGGGATATTAATAGCAAGACTCCTATGATAATAAAAACGTAAATCTTTATGTTTTGCATGCATTCAGGAGAGGGCTTCTACGACTGGCTTGAAGGTAATTTTTTTTAAATTATTTAAACCCTAATTTTTATTGTAAGATTTGTCATTTGTTATGGTGAGACAATGAAAATTATTATTTTGAATTTTCTAATCAAATTTGAGAGGGAAATTCAAACAGCTTGACACAGTCATTTTATCGTAGTTGTTTTGCATGTGTCTATTTCAAGTCATCAAACTCTCCCTGGAATATCTTTCAAGCTTCCTCTCTTCTCCGTTATTTCAACATCTCAGTCATGTCAAAGCAACCCTAAAAAGCGCACCCTCTTATGTATTTCTATGCTTGCTTTGAAGTGTTTTGTCTAGGCAGACAGAGGCTGTTGAAACCTCTTGGGTTTGGTTACAAAGAAGCCACACAGAGTTCTATTCCCTTCACTGTAGACTTTATGAAATAAGTCTTTGTCATGCATGTCCCGTGATGCAAAGATTACATTATTGAGACTTAGTGAGACTCGAGGCCCTCAAACATCATGACAGTCATATACAGCAGGTGGTAAACCGAAACTCCCAAACCTTTTGGTAATGGGTGAGGATGCTGTGGAACAACTACATTCTTGTCACCCCTGGCTTAACAGGGCTATGCCCAATATACCCAACAAAAAAGATACAGTGAAAGGACTTTCAGCTCCTTTTTGAAGAGAAATGTGAAAATGTGTTGTTCTCTCCTTAATAGGGTTGTGTCTGGAAAAGAGGGTGTTTTACAGGCTCATCTCCGGTCTCCATAGTAGCATCAATATTCACTTGTGTGCAGAATACCTGTTGGATGGTAGGACACCCCCCCCCCCCAACTTCCTTGCTATTTAATAAATGTGAATGTGAAAATTTTTAATATGACATATGAGGATGATTGCTCCAATGTTGGATTGGTGTTGACGATGCACAATATTTTCCCTGCAGTATGTTAATATTTGCAATTTCTAACACCATGAAACCATTCATTAAGCCTTTACTTTTACTTCAGAGGCCTGGGGCAAGTCACTCTGGGGCCCCAACGTGCAGGAGTTCCGTCAGCGCTTCGACCCGGCTGAGACCAAGGGCGAAGGCACACGGCGCCTTAAAAACCTTTATTTCCTATATCTAATTGAGCTGCGAGCACTCTCCAAGTTGGCGCCGTATTTCGACCGTGCCTTCATTAACCTGTACACAGGAAACACCCAAGAGGACACTGGCACCAAGGAGCTTTTGCTGCAGTTGTTCAACGAGACCCAGTATGTAGAGAATGAGGATGGAATGTAGCAAACATGTAACATAAAAATACAGTATAACCACCCATGTTTATAGTTACATCAATTACACATGTTAACAATTTGTTACTAACCTCCCACTGACCACCAATTGTTTTTCTAATTTTCTTCAGAGCCTTCCCAATGCACTTTGATGAGAAGTCAATGTTTGCGGGCCACAAAATTGAAGCAAAGATTTTGAAGGTGATTCCACCTCATAGTTAGTTTAAGCTTTAATACTAAATATGGATACGGGCTTGGAGCATTTTTTACATGTCTTCCTCTCCCATACATTTCCTCGCTTTTTGTAACTATATTTATCTAATAAAGCCATCAAAAGGAAAAAAATATATCTTAAAAAAGGACAATAATTTTTTTTTCAAGACTTTGAAAGGTGGAGTGTTTTTGCGGTTAGAAGAGAGCCGCAGCTTTAGTGCTGCCTCAATGCATGATTGGTCAACCAGACAAGCACGTTTCTGGTCAGCTATGTTATATACCAGTTAATGATTCTTATGCACTAGTTACACATTTTGTCACAAATTATCTTCTCACGTTTTGGAATGTGAAACAGTGGGTATAATTGTGCATACATTTTTTGCACGTCTTTCTTTGTGGCTTTAAAATAGTCCACTTCTCTTATTTTTTAAATTAGGTATTGATATACATTTTTACAGTTGTGGACACCTGATTTTACCCTTTGTCTTTGCATCCTTATTGTTTGCCAGGAGGAATTCCGTCTCCATTTCAAAAACATCTCCCGGATCATGGACTGTGTAGGCTGCAGTAAGTGTCGTCTCTGGGGAAAGTTACAGGTAGGTTGTTTTATGCAGTGTTTTTAATAGAAAGAGCTTAATTTATAAATGTATGATTGACACATTTGTCAGTTCTTGAGTTACGCTTATCTATTTGTAAAATGAGTCTACTCTTGTGATACATAGATCATTTCAATCGAGGCTGCTCAGAAAGAAAATCCTATTTTGATGGTGTCCTGGCAAACGCTGGCCTGTTTAACTCTCCACTCACGTTACAGATCGAAGGACTTGGTACAGCCCTGAAGATCCTCTTCTCTGAAAAGGAAATCAAGAACCTTCCGGAACACAGCCCTTCCAAGGGTTTCCAGCTGACGCGGCAGGAGATCGTCGCCTTACTGAATGCCTTCGGAAGGTTGGTGTTACCCCTCTCTTTAGGAAAGGTCCTTTTAAAATGTTTTTCAGAACCTTAAATATAAAAGCAAAACAATTGATTCTCAGTGCAAAGCAATTGAATCCCAGTGATACAGGGTCAAGAGGTGTTAACAAGGCTGTTGATCTTTCTCGCCTTACCTTCTTTTAGACTATCCACAAGCATACACCAGCTCCATAACTTCCGAAGCCTACTTAATGGCAAGAGGTAACAGACAATGTGGCCACCTGGTGGAGCAATCGAAGAGGAAACTGCAATAGTCTTATCCTACCCAGGATGAGGCCACTTTCAGGGACTTCAGAGTCAACACTGACCCCCCTCCCACCCATTTCAACATCTCCCATCCCTGTGTGTGATATTCCTCAAGATTTAGGTCTGAAAGACCTCCTTTACTGATGTTTGCATTCAAATTGTGAGCATTACTAGCCCAGCACTCGCTTAAGAGCTCTGAAGAGTTCCTAGTTTGCAAGTATTTCATTGCACATTTGTTTTCTGTCTGCAATCCATGCTGTACTCTGGCTATTTGCCTGCCCCTTTTAGCTACCTCCTTTTCCCTGCATTTGTGTTGCATAAATGCTTAATGCCCGTGAGTCTGTCCTTCCATTCTTTTTTTATTTTCTCCCCCCCCCCCCCATTCACCATCTCAGGCATACTAGTTGTAATCTAGCTAGAACATTGGGGTGCATACGCGTGATTGTCATGTGTGTTGATGTGTGATTGAGCGTGTGGAAAACACAGTTGCAGCTATATAAGAATTGTTTTTTAATTCCCCAAACTTTTACAACCGTTATCTTGACACTTGTAGCAGCTTTTCGCTATTGTAGGAGTAATTTCTTCTGTATCCGAACGCATGCGTCTTTGAGGGAATGTCTGTGTACGCACATTTTTGATGTTCAGTGGTGTCCCAACATAGTCTTACTGCACAACATGCATAAATTAGATCATTATTATATGAAAAACTGTGCGGTATATCCTTATAAATGTAATGTTGGTCATCATGCCTAATCACTCATTTTACATATTTATGTATATGTTTACATATACATGTTTTTGGTGACTTCAGTTTAATTGTTTTTCTTGAATCCTGAGATAAAAATGAATAAATCCCCCTTCTAAGATATCTGGAAGGAATTCTGTTGCAACTAAAATGTTGCTTAATATAGATGTTCAAGTATTTGTTGAATATTAAGTCTGAAGTCAAACTCTTTGACCAATGGTGTTCAGCTGCCATCTTGTTGAAGGAGAAGTTCAAGGATGGTATTTTCTGTATTCACAACTGAAAACAAGCTTTTTTAAGTTTCTACAATTAATATTCAGATTTAAATATTTTTGGAATTTGACTTTAATATTGGTAATTGTCATAGCTATCCTACAAGTGTCAGCAATTTGACATTATTATGGTTATTACTTGATATGAAAAATGAGATACTTATTCCAGATACCAGTGTGAGAGCGGTTATTTTGTTGTTCTTTCTTTGAAATGGATTTAGAATTGGACCAAAGATTTTATGTTGCCTTTTTTGTGTTTTTTTTTTTGTGTGTTACAGCTGATTTTCCAAACCTTTTGACCCCATAAAGTGTTTATGTTCTGAGGATTTGGAAAGGAAGACTTAATCATAATATTTTTTCATTACCACCACATAATGTAAACATGATTTTTCCAACCATGTTTAAAAACAAAAAACTTTTAGTAAGCAAGACTGAGTTACTCAATGAAGCACAGCTAATCTAATGCTACTCTCACCATGAATGTGAACAGCATGGGATGTGTTATCTTTTGTTTGAAATGAAAGGTATCTCATGGACATAATATCTTGGCGGCTTGGTAGATTTTTTGTGTGTGCGAGAGTTAGTGTACGGTTTGTTTGTGTGTGTATTTGTGTTCCAAGCCTTGCATGCTGTCTACAACACCAGATCGTCCTGTGCAATCCACTTGTCTGCCTTAAAAAAGTTTCCAAAAGTAATTTTAGAATGAAAAAAAAAGCCTTCTCAATAGGACAAAATGTACATCAAACTATTTTGTCACTATTGATTCCCAGCTTTCTCCTCTCTGCCTTTGTAAGACGCATAACAATTTGTAAAGGAAATAAATACAGAACTTTGTTTTTCAAATGTATGATTATATATAGTTGCACCTATATATATTGATGTGTATACTGTACTTGTTGAGTATATTTATTTGAAGAGGATTAAATATTTCTGGTTGTCATTCCAACTTGTGTGTGTGTCATTAGGCTGGGGAGAGGGGGATGTTCAATAGTATAATTTTCAAAGGGTCATACATTTAGGTTAGTAGCTTAAACTCATGTTTATTTAATCGAATACTCAATAGTTTTTTTGTCATGTTAATGTGTCAATATGCATTCCACAACACATCCACAAACAGACACAAGATATATAGCATTTAAGTGAAACTGCATTACAAATGACATACAAAACACACCTTCCTTAGAAATATATAATCTCATCTTTCCATATCATCATAATATACGTTCAGTCAGACTGTTTTCATGTGAAAGCTCCAGATGGTGATTTCATCTGTACAATACTTCTGTGATTACAAGAAATGACATGTGTATCCTCTAAATATGAACGACATGTTTGAACTAACAAGCAATAGTGCGGTTTAAAATTGTACTGGCTGACATACTGCACACATCAGTATCTCACATCGTAATAGGTACAACTGCCGTTTCTCACAGAGCAAAAGCAGCAGAAAACAAAGTTATCAACTTTATCAAAAGACATTTCATTCAGTGTCTTACACAACAGGGTCTTCGTTTGTCAAAAGTTTGGAAACAGTCTTACCGTTTTTTAGAGACACATGCATATGCAACAAACTAGGTCATTTAAAGGTATGAAGATTTACTTTGACCAAAATAGTGGTACATAAAGCTTAATTTGCATCAAACTGCCACCTTAGGCAATATTTGGAGAACATGCTAACTCATTATGCCCTACAGACCGTGATTGATTGAGTTATTGAATTCATGCATTAAAAACAATGAAAAACAGGTGGTGCGTGTGTCTCAAAAATTATAAATGGCTAGGTGTTTCCAAAATCTTGACAGGCACTGTACAAATCTATTGCGAGTCAACCATGTTGGCTCTCTCTATGAAAGTTGCCAATAGGGATAATTCTGCCCCCCTGAAACACTAAAGCAAAAATGATTCACAAAACCTTAGAAATGGCTTAACATTTTCAAAATTCAGCTTTTTAATCTAATTTCTCAATAGTAAAAATGTACGGTTCAGTGACCACTGTCCAGTAACAGGACCTCAATACAACTCAGATTTGAAATATGAAGTTTAACTAATCTGTGCCAACATCACAGTACAAAGTTTCTTTGAAATATTGTGAGACATTCATTTATCACAATATCTGCAATAAACATAAATGGTCTATGTTCTTCGAATGTTTGCAAGTTTCTATTTCTAAATTAGCCACACTTATCACATTGTGCTAATGGACACATTGACCTACTCTTATGATGAAAAGCGCCAAAGTGTGTTATGCGGTGATGTAGGCCTACATTGAGGTGCAGACTCTGCTATGGATATGAGTATAGTTCCCCCGTTGTCGCTGTCAGTCGTTGCTCGTCAGTGCTGGTGTGTACCGTAAAGCTGCTGTTTCGGCTCCCCCAATCATAGCAGTCTGTGGATAGACTGTTGGAAAGGGAGAAGATAAAAAATAAACGTATAGCATTTGTTACGAGCATAGACCATTGAAGCCTTACATTTTAACGAAATAACTTTTGGAATCAACCACCCACCAGATTCCTAACCTGCTAATAATTAAATGTTGATCAACAATTGGCCAACATTACTGTAGCCTTGAGAGAATGTTTCGGCATGTCACTTACTTGGCTGTATTGTTCTGAGGAGGGATGCTCCAAGCCAGGTCATCGTCACTGTCATACCGCCGAGGGTTGTCAAAGAAATAGCCTCTTGATGAGAGCACATGGTTTGGGATCACGGATCCGCTCTGAAAAACATCCCTTATGATTAGTGAAAGTAGATCCGTCCCCTGCTTCATACAGGGTATTACACAACAGCAAAAAGTTCAGACCCTCTCAAGAAACAGAAAGCAACCCACAAACGCTCACCCTGTCCTGTGGTGGCCGGCGGACCCTAAAGAAGTATACCACTAGGGAGGTGGGCAGCAACTCCCAGACGAATAGAATCACCCCAAACACGATGTAGCCCGCGTCTCCCAAAGAAGATCGCAAGTCCGCCTGGACAGAGGTTTGTAAATGAATAATTCATTCTGAGACGTACTTGAGAATTACAGCATGAATGATAATTGGCATGGAGTAAAGATTGTTTTCTAAATACATGTGTCTATCCATTTATAAACATCTATGCCACTGTTACCTGGTCAGAAACGTTGTACCAATCGTAGTCAAAGGAGTTGATGGTTTCGATGTCTGTCAGAGCTAGCACCACTAGGTTGTAACAAGCGCGAGAAGCATACAACAGAACCACCATCACGCCAATCAAAGTTACCTGGCACACAGACGTCCCCTATAACCCAAAAGAATAGAGATCTTGGAATTACCAGGCTGCAGGACGTTGTATAATTGGCATTCATTTTTATCCATTTCCAATAGGCTACAACAAAAACGACTTGCTTAGAAACGATCAGCTTGTTGTTATACATAGAATGCAGTTTCTTCTTTTTGGAATAAAGTAAGCATATGGGCTCTTACCTTAGACTCTAGATAAATACTGGCAAGAGACATCTTAGCCACCTTGTAGAGGCAAACGGACAGAGAGATGGCGCAAAGCACAAAGAGTGTGTCATTGATGGTAACTCGCACCAGGACAATGGTCTTGACCTCGGTGGCAGTTATTTTGACCAATAGGGCACAGGCCAAGTTTACCACCAGGAAGAGGAGACTGACACCCAGAAAGACCAGGTAGAGTGGGAGCCTATGGGAAGAAACAGGAAGAGAGGTGAGTCAAAAAGAGTTGTTGGCTCGTGCGAAATTATACTTAGGGGCTTTCCAGCAAAAAGATTGTTAACACAATGAAATGTTAATTTTAAATTATTCTGCATCCACAAAGTCCAGATTTCTTGGATTTATAGGACATATGTGGTGATCCAGACTTTGAAGTTAAGGACTGTTAAATAATATTCTGGAGTCATCTTACCTGTACTTCAGAAGGGAAGGAGTATACTTGGACTTGGCCTTGAAGTAGACCTGATGGGTTCAAAGAAAGAACAATGTACACCTTGTACATAGAAAGCAGTTTTTCTCAAGAAAGATGAGCATGCCACCGTTTCCCAGAGCTTCCATACAAAACAACAACAAATGCGACAGTTCGGATCTGATATCCAAGAGTCAATACATTGATTCCGATGACAGATCTGTCGACAGATCTGATACTATAAAACTCTAGATTTTTATTAGTACTTGCTGACCTATCCCCAAAACGAACCTACTGTAAAGTCAAAGGAAGCTGACTTGAGTTACACAAGAGTGTTTAATGACTGTAGGACAGAAGCCTCTAATTTTGCATGTAGATGTAGCATTCCCTTGCTACGCGACCACTCAAAGCTGGACACTCAGTGTGTTGTGTGTGTTCTTAAATCTGATACAGTATTAATTCCGGCTTGATGGAGGGTCTGCCCATATTTTACTAGGCAAGGATCTCATCTTTATGTCGTCGTCACCTGAAGTCCACTTTATCAATTTATAATGTCAAAAATAGTTTTCTTATTGCTCAATGAGGCATCTGTGCTACGCCACTGAATAATGGAACTGCTTAATCTTTCCCCTCCTATGTCTCCTTGCCACCCCGCATTTCCATAACATTGCCTTTTTCATCCCTCCCCTAAACCGCACCTCCATCAGCCTACGCATGCACACACTTATACACAATCCTCCCACATTCACAGTTGGCTGGAGAACATCTATTTTTGAATAGTTAAAAGCACCATAGCTTAATTTGGAGCCCAATTGACCAAGAAGAACCACATCAATGCAAATTTGGTCCTTTGAGGCCCTCCTCAAGGACATTCTTTTTTCCCAAATGTATACCTTAATATGACCACAAAACATATTATCTCTCCCTCTTTTCACACACAAAACCCATTCCCTTTCTCTCTGTCTCATACACACCCCTATTCCACAACCCCTCACCTGGGCACAGTAGAGGTTCATGAGGCTAAGTGTGAAGAACTGCAGACAGACAGGAAAGCAGTAGAGCAGCCAGAAGGCAAAGGGCCCCAGCGCGTTAGCGGTTACACAATCGCGGAAGTAAAAGGAGAAGAGGACGGCGCGCAGTGCTGCCCACAGCAGACACAGGAAGAGGAAGGCTGTCTGGTAGCTGAATCGCTTGTGGCGGTAGCGCAGGACCAGCCAGAGTTGGGCATAGATAAAGGCGAAGAGAAGGGAGTAGAAGATGGTGTAGGCCACAGTGAGGCCCAGCTTCACGTACGGGGGGATGGCCGGCGTGATGGTCGGAGACGGTGGCAGCATGGAGCCGTTACCGGCTGCAGATGTCCCCAGCTCACGTTGCTCCTCTACCAGGGATCCTTCCATCGCTCCTCCATTCATCTCTCTGGTCCCCAGTGAGAGACAAAAGGGTATTCACCAGGCTCTCTTTTTCAAGCAATGCTGTATTGTAAAGTCTATGTGTAGGATCAAATGTGTATGTAAAATTGATACATTCCTTTCATCGAGTCTTGCTTTAGAAACACAGGAGAGACAGAGAGAAAGAGATTGGGAGGAAAGGAGAGTGAGGAAGGGACACTCCCCTCTTTTTGCCGGTGCCTCTTCGAGAATGGTTGGAAGCTGTGGTCACCTGACCAATTCAGACCCCCTTATTGGCTGAGGGCTTGGCAGGAGGCTGTGATGCCTACGAAGAGGATGGAGGGGAGGGGAGAGGAGGAGGGAGGTGTTGAACAAATGGATCGAGCCAGAAAGAGAGAATGGGAAAGAGAAAGGTGCACATTGACAGTACTTCAATACACATACTGGGAGACCTCTTCTCTGCTCCCATCCTCTTGTGTCAGTGATGGCATCACATGCAAAGAGCAGATTGTCATGAAGTCTACCCTCCCCTGCTTTCCATTCTGCTGTTATTCCTTAATTTATTTCTATACATTACATAAGGAGAGTTACAGCACTGTGCCAAACCCTTTGAGTGTAATTACAGTATAATCTGTACAGCAGTGTAACATCATTTGTGTGGATATAGGCTAACCTTAAAGAACAGGTATTTTAGCTTTTGTCAGTTCAGCTTAGATGTACATGCACATTAGTTCATTAATATGTGCAGTACATTGTCATAGATTTGGATTATATACATCAATATACAATTACATGTATATACATGTATATATACTGTACACTGTATATATACATGTATATACAGTATGTTAAACTCATTTATTGAAAATAATAGTGTTTTATGTCAGACGCATTTATTCGTATGTGCATGGTTGTACAATAGGTGAATGAAAAAGGGCTGAAATGTGGTGGAGAATGCGATTCAGAGCATCTTTACATGAACTACAAAAATAAAACAAATAATTCTGTAAAATGTTGGGTTATTACTGGTGTTTTACATAAAATGGAATGAATTATCAGTGTTTGCCCGAGATTGCATGATGCATCTAGGGTGTGAAACTCATGAAATAGTCTATACTCCTACATTCACATGGACTTTATTGCCACCTGGTGGACTAAACATTAGTAGAGGTACCATGTTCAAATATTTCTTTTATAGAAGCAGAGGAGAATGGATAACACCGCCTGGTAATACCTAGTATATTTTATCCTATCAATGACATATTAGAAATATAGGTACAGTTGAAAAAAGTACTAGATCTAGAAATGAGTTAAAGTTCAAACATGTTTTACTATGGTATCTGTGTCAATGCTCAAATGTATTATTAAATGCCCCACATATACGAACATGTTTTCCCCTTTTCACAAAATAGCATTGTGTGGGGTTTAAAATCACAAAATTCAATGTCATTGTGAACCTGTACTCGTATTTATTTAGCAAGGCCGCATTCCTAGTTTTTGGTATTATTTTATTGACTGATGGGAGGCACAATAAATTATTAAAAACTTTTTGGGTTTTCTAGAATTAATTTAATCATGAGATAACCTTTCACTGGCTTTTGTTGCTATTGGGATTCCATACAAATGACAAGCATCCGTGCTGATAACTAGTGTCACAGGCCAAGGTGAAACTTTTTACGTAAAGCGTAAACAGCATCACACCCAGCTCTTAAATGTCTGCTTCTGACTTCAGGCTTTTCTCCCAATGATTTGATCGTCAAAATCTAAATTTGCTGCTTTAATACTTGGATGTCATACTTGCTTAATAGCTGCAAATCAATCCAAATCCAAAAAATTTACTCTGATTAAAATGCTTTAAATTAACAGCGACACCTTCAGGGCAAGAGTGGAAAGGGGAAGTCTATGTGAAGCGTTAGTGGAGCATGGGGGCCGGAGGAGGGGGATCCTGCTGTCCTCCTTAGGGCAGGATCTCGTACATCAATTTATCATACTTCATTTTTTTCATTCTCATTAGTTATTGGCTAAAACACATAACATGATGCTCCAAATGAGGCGGACGTCCTCCCTAACCAATCAACAATCAGAATACAATATTGACACCGCGTTGGTCCAATTATCATTTCCAAATTTGATCTGGCAGTGCTTTTATACTTGTTGATCTATTATCTCGAACATCACTTACTCAGGTTAGGTGTGCAGAATAAGTAACCATGGCGATGTACCCCTATAGAAAGTGGACCACTGTTGTGACACCGCAATAAAAGAAACGTAATAAAATTAATGCTACAGATTTTTTTTGTTTGCTGCTAACTACCATTGTACATTTTCAGGTGAATGCAGCTCACCATCACCGAACATGTCATGGATGGATGACATTAAAAAAATTACCATAGGTTCGTTTTCTGTGTTTTGACATTCGACATGAATGACAATTGAGATCCTACAGTGTGACATGGTTTACAGCAGGGATCATGTTCGCACAGTCTGACAGGCAACAGTCGCAAAGGACTATTAAAAACTGCACAGTGTGCACCCGTTTTTAGATGTCTGCTTCCCAAGCTGAAGTCGCTTTTATCCAAAGCGACTTCCAAGAGAGTTTTACAAAAGTGCATAGGTAACTGATCATAACAACGAGATAGCCAAACATGATGCATACATTGTGAAAACCAAGTCCCAAAGGGAAGAACAATAAGAGCATGTAGTTAGACAAGTTACAATTAAACAGCAAGAACCTCAAAAGTGCAAGAGTGTACCTGTAGAAAAAAGCAAGCGACAATAATATATTTCATGATGAGTACAATAATTCTAAGACAGTTACAACAAACCCACAAAAGCAACAAAACAATAAAAGCTCTCAATAAGAGACATTGTGATCCTGGAGGAAACTAACATCAGGTCCAGCCAATCATTCCTAAGTAACGTTGTACTCCCGGAACAAGTGCGTCTTGAGCCTTTTTTTGAAGGTGGGGAAACAGTCAGTGTCCCTGATGGAGGTGGAGAGTTGATTCCACCATTTGGGGGCCAGACAGGAGAAGAGCTTGTGTTGGGACTGGGCGCTCTTGAGCGGTGGGACCACCAGACAGTTGTCAGAAGAAGACCGTAGGTGGCGGGTGGGGGTGTAAGGCTGAAGGAGAGACTTGATGTAGTCGGGTGCAGTCCCGTTCACCGCTCGGAAGGTCAGTACCAGGGTCTTGAATCTGATATGGGCCGTGATGGGAAGGCAGTGGAGGGAGATGAGGAGCGGGGTAACATGGGAGCGTCTGGGTAGATTGAAGACCAGACGGGCTGCCGCGTTCTGAATCCTGTGGAGAGAGCGGGTTGCGAATGCTGGGAGACCGGCGAGCAGCGAGTTGCAGTAGTCCAACTTTGAGAGGACAAGTGCTTGGGCTAGCAGCTGGGTGGATTTCTCAGACAGGCATCTCCTGATCTTCCGGATGTTGTAGAGGGTGAATCTACACGACCGGAAGACAGCAGCAATGTGGGCTGTGAGGGAGAACTTGTCATCCATGGTCACCCCGAGGTTCCTGACAGAGGATGAAGGGGTCACCGTTGCAGATCCCAGGGTGATTGAGAGATCGTGGGAGATGGAGGGTTTGGCCGGGATGATGATGAGGAGTTCTGTTTTTGCGAGGTTCAGCTGGAGGTGGTGCTCGGTCATCCAAGCGGAGATGTCTGCGAGGCAGGCCTCGACCCTAGCTGAGATCCCCGGATCAGTCGGGGGGAACGACAGGTACAGCTGCATGTCGTCAGCGTAGCAGTGGTAGGAGAAGCCATGGGAGGTGATGATTGGTCCAAGCGAGGTGGTGTACAGGGAGAAGAGGAGGGGTCCAAGGACGGAGCCCTGTGGGACACCAGTGGAGAGCTGACGTGTGCCTGACACTTTGCCTCCCCAGGAGACCTGGTAGGATCTTCCCGACAGGTAGGATGAGATCCACTGAAGTGCAGTGCCAGTGATGCCCATCTCAGAAAGTCTGTCAAGCAGGATTTGATGGTTAACCGTATCAAACGCTGCAGAAAGGTCCATCAGAATGATGACGGATGACCTCGAAGCCGCTCTGGCAGACTGGAGGGCAGTGGTGACTGACAGGAGGGCAGTTTCTGTGGAGTGGCCAGTCTTGAAGCCTGATTGGTTGGGGTCAAGCAGGTTGTTCTGAGAGAGAAAGTTTGACAGTTGGTTAGATACAGCGCGTTCAATTGTTTTAGAAAAGAAGGGTAGCAGTGATACTGGTCTGTAATTCTGGAGGACAGCTGGGTTAAGGGAGGGTTTTTTGAGTAGAGGGCTAACTCTGGCCTGTTTGAAGGCAGAGGGGAAAGTGCCGGAAGCAAGAGAAGAGTTAAGGACATGGAGAAGAAAAGTTATGATGGAGGGAGAGATGGTTTGAAAGAGAGGGGAGGGGACTGGATCAAGGGGACAGGAGGTGGGGTGATGAGAGAGAATGAGGTCAGAGATCTCTGCCTCGGACAGGGGAGAGAAAGAGTTTAGACATTTAGTAGGGTCAGTCATAGAGGGTGAGTGGATATGAAAGGTGGGTTCAGGGAACCGACTGCTAATGTCAGCAACTTTTTTCTCAAAGAAGGAGAAGTCGTCTGCTGTCAGGGTGGGGGAGGTGGTTTAAGAAGGGTGGAGAAGGTAGAGAAAAGTTTGTGAGGGTTTGAGGCAGAGTTCATTTTGTTCAGGAAGTAGTGGGTTTTAGCATCAGTTATGCAGGCAGAGAAGGATTTAAGGAGGGAGTTATACTTATCAAGGTCCAGACCGTCTTTGGACTTGTGCCATCTCCTGTCAGCTGCCCGAAGGACGGACCGTTCTTCACGAACAACATCCGTGAGCCACGGGCAGGAGGGAGAAGATCGTGCAGGCCTGGTTGACAGTTTTGAATTTTAAAAGGCATTGTATACTTAAAATAGAAATTTAAATACCGAATTTGAAAATACAACAAAATTCAGGCTGCTCAAATTGAATCGAATTGTGGAATTCAAATCACAAAAATTCGAACCCCAAAAATGTGTCACTGATTTACTTCCATACTATGCTTTCTTTGTCCTGGTAGTGTGTTTTAAGGTTAGAAGTAAAAGGTACAGTAAAAGATATAACAGATTGTGTATTAAATGTTGGTAGTTGGATTGGATTGGATTAAGTAATAATGAAACAACCACAACAAAAAGTTTTGATGAACAATTCTTCCTGTCGGTAGTTTAATGGATCGTCCACTCTGTAGGTGACTCCCAATGTGATGGAAACGAGAACAGCAGGAACTCCTGCGAGAGAGAAGACAGTGTTGATGCACAAGTAGCTGCAGAACCCTGCAGTGGGTGCGCCCTGCCACAGGCCTGCTGCAGCAACCCTGCAGTTCACCTGTATCCCTGCCTGAGCCTCTGCAGAGGGTGTAACGCATAATGATTTTAGTGTGTTTGTCTAGAATTATTTTAAATGAAATAAAGAGGTCATACATAGTGGGAAGGTGAGTATTACCCATCTGCTGTTTGTTAGACATTTTGTTTAGTAGCAGAATTAAGTTGAATACTAAAGTAAAGAGCAGAAACCACCCCCCAAGAAAAAGAAAACAAAAAAAACATTGGTACAGTGACAAATAGTACTTTCTACTTTGTTACTTTACGCCGCTACCTACATACCCCATCCAGTGACCACGGTGATAGTCGTGAGGTAGGATGGGGGTTTCCTCAGTGGATTCCAGAGCAGTAGGAACATGTGACAGGCATAGAGAGAGTTCCAGACAAAGGTGGCCGTCAGGAAGTACTGCAGAAAGGCTGCCACGGCAGTGCAGGGTCCATGGTCTGGGTTGACGTGCGTGTCAGAGGAAAGCATGACATTGGCGTGACTGTCTTCAGGTTCACGGGACTGTGGGACGGTGTTGTTGATCCCCAGCAGGAAGAGGAGGGTAAAGATGAGGAGACAGACACAGAGGCTCACCATCAGGATTGCTTGGCTGCTGTTACCGGATTTCCTGAGAAACGGAACAATTAAAAAAGTAAACGTACCAATTTGCGCCCTTTACGGAGGTTGCTTTCGTGAGGGTTGCCAAATCAAGGCACAGCAAAGATCGAATTTTTGAATCTCACCTGTTCATGACGTGAAAAACGATTGCGATATCCAAGCCCACAACAGACATGGAACACCCCAGATAGGTGATCCAGTCCAGGGCTTCAGCGTTGACATAATCAACCCTGTAGGACTAGAAGTAATAGGGATGTTTGATTTAAATGGGAAACCGCAGTTCACATCTGAGGGCAGTAAAGACAGGGGTGAGACTTGCCATTAGCGCAGCAAAGTTGGTGGTATGATTGCAAAAACAACGCAGGGCCTCATTGGAAATGTTTTTGTAGCACCCTTCCGTGATCCATCCACTTTTGGTGTAGTTCCAGAACACACATGCAAAGTCGTAGATGGTTGTGTTGGGGACATTCTGAGAAAAGAAACAAATCACTTTGTCATCACCATAGCCGGAGAACCAAACACAAATAGACATTTAGATTTGTGGGTGAAATGGATGAATGCTTTGTCCAGTGTGCCAAGAAGTCCATGAAATTGTACTAAAAGCTTTAATTTCACTTGCTTGATGCCGCTGTTCTGTATGGCTTCATAATCCACCGCAGAACCACAGGCCAGGGCTGCGTTTCCCGAAAGCGTCGTAAGGCTAAGTTGATTGTAGAATCAATCGTACAACGGAAATTCGTAGATTGGCCTACTCCCTACGAGCATGTTCGGGAAACGCACGTAAGAAATAAAGATTGTTTTGTTATTTTGCTCGTAGAAAGCTACGATCCATCGTTATCGGGAAACGCAGCCCAGGTCATCACCTACAAGCAGTGCCGGTCCTTCTTATAGGCGACATAGGCAGCCGCCAGGGGCGGCATAAAGAGGGGGTGGGCAATTTCCCAATAAATTTCCCTCCCACACTACCAGCAGAGGGCACCAACCGCGCCACGTCATTTTTCCGTTATGTGTTTGGGGGGGGGGGGGGGGGGGGGGGCGGCGCCCCGATTTTCGCCCCCGGGGAGGGGGGGGGGGCGGGTGCTGCTGGTGATAAATCTTGCCTGGGGTGCCAAATGTGCGAGGTACAGGGAAAACGTCATGTGACAGCTCCTGTAGGAGCACAAAACACCACGTTGTCCTTCAGCTGGAGGCCGTCCCTGTGTGGACAACACAGGCACTTCCCCAGTGTGATTCCTCAAACGGCACAGCAGGGGAAAAACACAAGGCGTCACTGCACAGTATGTGCACACACGAATAGGTGTGAGAACCAGTGCAAAATTACTCACTATGTCTGTGAAGCCTGCAACGTAGCTCTGTGTGCTGCTCCTTGTTTCATGGAATACCACACACTGAAGCACTACTGAGTCAATGTATATAGTTGATTTAGATCGAGACAAAGATTTAACTTTATTCAATAATCAGAAAATTGGTATCCGTGACTAAAATCACGTGTTAGAAATAAAGCAGGGTGACCGCATCCAGAAAGCATTGGAATGTCAGTCCTGCTTTGTTGTTATTCTGAATAATGACTGTTAACATTAACACCTAACAAAGAAAACCCAGTAAAGACAACTTAAGTGAGTACTTTGCCGGGGAGCCAAGAGGTTATTCAGTGCTGTACATTAAAGAGCAAGATACCTCAAGATGGTGAACTACTTGTGCCTGCACCATTGGTGGAAAGAGAAACCCAATTGGAAAAGAGCTCAGTGATTTGCTGAGAGGTCCATTGAAGTCATCTCATCGGTGATGACCCTAGTCGAGCTGGACAGGGGCTAGATGTACTCACCATCCAGGGGAATGGTTTCCCACTTCCATGCCCCATCACAGAGCTCCTCTCCATTTCCTAACTCTGACTCTGTCTCCATGAACTGATATGGAGGGAGGTTCTCCAAAGCAAAGGCCTGGGCGAGTTGCTCGGATGGAAACATATCCCCTGTGCGACACAGGATCTTCTTCTCAGAGGTCTCCACATGGAGCACGGCCCAGTCTGCAGACGGAGGGCTGGGAATCACTGGGAGGGCCTCAATGACGAGTTGGAACTCTTTTCCAGTCCCAGGGTGGACAACAGATATCTTTGAGAGCTTTCCCTTGTATCTTGACCCCATCCTGTGATTCAACATCAAGGAGGGTTTCGACATGTTGCTGGGCCTCTACACTACCTGTAGACCCTCCCTTCACTGCTGCATCTAGGTTCCTCTCTTTGAGGTTCTCCACCCTTCTCTGTTTATTCACCACTGGGCTGGTCTCTGGATTTATTTCAGCCTGCTGTTCCTGTAAAGTTTTAGGGGACATTAAAAGGTATACTTTCCTCAGAGGGAGTCGCATTCAAGGGCTTCACAGTAGGGTTGGGCGATATTACGAATACATTGTCATTCGACGATTGTTGCAATTCATTGTCTAGCATTTTTCTTTGCCGATGTATTACCAATTTAACCTTTAGATCAAGGCTCAGGAAAATAAGAGAAACTGCTTTTCTCACAGATACTCCTGTAAAAGAAAAACTGGATGTTGAGAAAATCAGGTCTTAACCAAAAAGAAAAAAATATTACAAAAAAACCCTCCAAACCCAGCCAGAAGCAGAAAATTCAGGACTCCTCTGATGAAGAGGAATTCTGCATCGTATGCCTGGAGAGCTACTCCAAGTCAAGGGAAGTCTGGCTTCAATGCTGGTCATGTAAAGCCTGGGCCCACAAGGACTGTACAGACAGGAGTGACTTTTACACCTGTCACAACTGTGACTGAATCAGTGGATTGGTGTGAGAAAGAGCAGGTATGAGTTGTTCCCCAAGATTGAAGGATGTATTCAACGAAGAAGCCCATTTAAAGTACCCAAATCTGAAACCCACGTCACTTTGTTTTTGGCTGCCTTAATATTCCAGGCTAGTACAGCGTACTTGTCCTTGTGAGACGTCAAGTCCCAGCAAAAGATAATAATACTGGACAGATCATGCTTTTCAGATTGTGATTATGTTGCTATTTGTTGCTGAGTGCACATTAGTTTTGAGCATAAGGGTTGTCTGAAGAGCAGACTTTGATGTGTCAAAGAAGTCCTAGGGTTGTTACACGATTATGCTCATTAGAAATTAGGGACTGCTTATTGAGGTGTAACCTAGCACATTCTCACTATTAGCTCTCTGGGCAACATCTGTTGTCAAACACCATTATTCTCATGAAAACTATGTTTTAGCAGGCAGATTTGTTTCTGTTGGATTATCAGTTTTTATGTTTTTGTGGCATGATTGCAGTGAAATCACATGAAACGTGTATGATGCAAAAAAAAAAAAAAAAAACGTACACGTTATTTCAAAAATGTAAAGTAATTTGTAATGTGTAAAAGCAATGAATGAAAATCAAACTTCAAATTTCTCAATACTAAACTAATCAGAAAGCTCACCAAATACCACCCAAATACCTAGAATAGAGCAGAGAGCACAACAAAGTATATTGCCACATTTCCAGAATTACATATCACTTTTTAATCCACAAACTGATTTTATCCCCCGAAGGTAGATAGTGGTTTATCCATGTTGCCTACACAACACAGCCTGAGAAATTAGCATGCACACACCCTAACCAACAGAAGTACAGGTGCAATTGATTTATTTCTCCTAATGCAAATCAGTGCATAAGGAATCATCTAGACTCTACCAAAAGGTTAGCAAATCTTGTTAATTATGTCAGGATTATGGAAACAGTATATTGGATGTTACAGTGTTCTGTATTTTTTATATGAGCATCTGTGCTCCAGAAAAGAGGGTTATGATTGTCTCTGAAAATATGTAATTCATAAAGATCAACATTTAAAGTGTGTATAGAGTTAAGATTAATTGAATGAAAAACAGGGTTCCTATCAGATTTTCCCATCTCATAATTTTGGAGAAACCATAATCTTACCTCACAAAAATGTGGTCCTTGGTTATGGTTGTGCAGATGCTATAGTCCTCGGAACAGGTCAGACCCTTCACAGAAAACACCCATTCACCTTTCCACCCAAACATTCCTGTTGTGTTTTTGTAGAGGGGCTTATTTGATCTACATATGTGTTTATCTCACATTCCGTTATCTTTTTCATGTGTGTCTGCACATGTCTTTGTGTGTGTGTTAGTATATTGGTGATCTTTGAATGTGTCCTGAATGCATGTGTGTGTAGAAAGAAAGAAGGGCTGCATTAATGGTTTTAGCAGAGCACTCTAGAGAGATACGGGTGTTAATTGCTTTTGTGTTTGCTTATTTTAAATTCTTGGCAAACAAACAACGCCCCTTAGGTCTAAAATACACATGGTTCTCATTCCACCGAGGCCCGGTTCCAGCCCACTTTAGTAGAAGGGTTAATGAGACATTTTGGGGGGGGGGGCAAAGACATATTAGTACGGGGGTCGGGGGGCATCCTCCACTGGAATTTATTTTTACATTTTAGCAGTTTGAAGCATCAATTTGGTGCAATCTGAGGGAACGTACACTATCATGTACGTTTTAGATGTTTCCCTGCTCCAACACACCTGATTCTAAATGGTCATTATCACGCTTCAGGAGAGCTTGAAAACATCCCATATATTTGAATCAGCTGTGTTGGAGCAGGTAAACAAGCCCTGAGGGTTGAAGACCACTTATCAATGTGATGCAATGTACACCAATGGGTTGAAACCTATAGAATAAGAAGAGTAAGAATACCTAGCTCCTCTTCAGAAAGAAGAGGGAACAAAATTAATGAACGGATACAGGACGAGGCACAGTACAAAGCACACATACACGGTGTGCTTTGTACTGTGTACAAAGCACGAATTAACACCACCAACACTCCACCAAACAGGTCTCTCAAGAATTTTCTCGGTATGTGCCGTGTGGGCTTGTCTTGTGTTGGGGGGGGGGGGGATGACTATTGCATGTGAATAATATGTATGAGGAATGGAAATGTTTGGGTTATAGTGCAAACTGGACAATACGGGTCTGTGCTTTCTGCCTTCCATACGCTCATGAATAGACGCTCCGCTATTGCCGTGCGGGAGACTAATTAATAGGACACGGCTGCGGGTCTTTAGCGGGATTGAATGGCCAACACGTATTGGTGGAGGCCCAATTGGGCTAGGTACAAGAAGAGACTTGCAGCAGCGAGAGGGGGCCCCGGAGACAGGATTACACGACCAGCCACGGCGACGGGTTGGGATTCTACAGTCGCTTCCTCCGCGATACCAGGCCATTCACGGGCTGCTGCTGTCCGGGGTATACGCGGTCTACTACGTTCGAGCCCGAGAGGAGGGGAGCGGAGACATCGGACGAGAGAGATTACTCTGCGCTTTCAAACACTAGAGAAAGGAACGGTGGCTCCAACATCCTTTGCTGCATGAACGGGTTGCGGTGGGTCTGCACCCTTGAGGATTCACCGTTTGTTTTCCATTGGCAGGTTCA
Organism: Osmerus eperlanus; assembly: GCF_963692335.1. Taxonomy (NCBI): domain Eukaryota; kingdom Metazoa; phylum Chordata; class Actinopteri; order Osmeriformes; family Osmeridae; genus Osmerus; species Osmerus eperlanus. The sequence goes on along the minus strand of NC_085039.1, from coordinate 6,174,710 downwards.
AAGCAGTACGGATTCCACCGCCTGGACTTTACGGAGAGACCCAGAGGAGTGACGTCACCCAGGCAGAGGGGAATCCACCGCAAAGGAACAACTTCGGCCACTCGTGGACCAGTGGTGCAGCCTGACTATTCCAGTATCTAGGTTGGACAGTTTTGTGTGTATATATTTTTGTTCGGTCGGGAGGGACCCCGACCGAACGGACGTGTTTCTTTTCTTGTTTTTCTGTATGGTTGTCTGCTGGCCTGGGCAAGGGGTAGTGTTGGGGCTGTGCTCTATGGGAGGTGCAGGTAGAGGCTTGGGGATCCCTGTGGGCACGTGTGAGCCTTGATGTGTGGGTTGCTACCGGTGTTGCTGAGTGGCTATATGATTCTTTTTAACTGGTGTGCGGGATTGACCGGTGAACCTTTGCTGAGTGCCGTTTGCTGTGTGCCCCTTTGCCGTGTGGTGTTTTACCCTAGTATAAATACCCCATCTCTACCGGGTGCCCAATATTGGCCTATGCCCTTCATGTGACCCGTTCCAGGGGTAGTTTTATGAATTCTAAATAAAAGTATTTTCTTAACAACACAAAGAAACCCTCCTGTCTCTGTTGTGGTGTGTCCTGGGATTCTTTGCCTAGTGGGTTGTTCGTCTGTCCGGCGACATCCTTTTTTGGCGTAGTTGGCAGGATCCCAGTAACACCCACAACATGGAGGAGGCCGATGGGGGTAACGTGGGCGAGCCACAGCCTAGACCAGAGGCCAGCACCGTTAATGCAGTAATGATGCCGTGGTTCATGGGGGGGCCCTGGATCCCCAAATTGAGCGGAAAGGGGGGTTCAGCTGCATTTGCAGAATGGCAGACACAGATGGAAGCCTGTCTTAGGGCACAGGGTTTGAGTGGCCAGCAACAGGTGGATTTTGTCCTGAGTGCTCTGGAGGGGGAAGCTAAACAGGAAGTTCAGCTGGCTGAAACCACCAGCAAAGATACGGCAGAGAAGATCTTTACCCTCCTGCGGGGCTTGTATGGGGGCCCAACATCCATCGCCCAAAGGAGGGCGCAGTTCTTCCAGTGCAGACAGGGGGCAGATGAAGGGGTAGGTGCTTTTACCCTCCGCCTCCGTGGATTACATTACCAGTGGCGAGCCGTAGATCCAGGCCCAGCCGACGGGGACGATGAGATGCTTCGGGCCCAGTTTGCAATGGGTCTTCGACCAAGCCCCATCCAGCAGGAACTACAGCGCCAGTTGCGGTGCCGGCCCGATCTGTCCTTCGCCGCCACTTGCACCGAAGCCAAAGCCCTCGAGAGGGAAATGGGCCATGGGGGCGTACAGGTCTGCCGGGTGAACACCCCAGGGCCTGCTGCTCCAACAGGGCCCGCGGCCCCCACAGCAGCCGACTCTTCCCTGCAGCAGTGGAAGGAGGCCTTCAAGTTGGAACTTCAGCAGGAGTTAAAAGAGCAGCTTTCCGTGCTGGGCAAGACCTTAGTAGATGACCTCAGGAGCCTCCACTTCCCGGGGCATCGGGCGGATCCATCCACGGGAGAACGTCGGTTCCCTACCACCTCAGCACCACCAGCCAGGCCCCGGGATGTCCGTGGGACCCAAGGGGGACCTCAACCCTACCGGTGGGATACACAAGGCCGGCCTATCTGCCGGGATTGCGGAGAAGCTGGCCACACCCAACGATTCTGTCCCCGGCGACAACGCCCCAACCCCCTCGGATTTTTAGAACCCTGGCTGTGGGGCGAGCCACCGAGGGGGGCGGGACCACCACTGTTCTTAAGAAGCCCTCGCTGGTAGGAGACTGTCCACAAGTGCAGGTTAGTGTACGGGGTAAAAAGATACCCTGTGTCTTAGACACAGGATCCCAAGTCACTTTATTTAGTTATGCCTTTTTCCAGAAGCACTTTGTGGGAGATGAACTTCATGACGCTAGTGAAGTCTCGTGGCTCACTCTGAGGGCAGCAAATGGCCTGACGATCCCTTATGTAGGATATATCCTTCTAGACTTTGAGGTGGGTGGGGTCCAGCTGGCTGATAAGGGGGTATTGATTGTGAAGGATTCCTGCCTTGGTCCTGATTGTGGGATACTAGGAATGAACATCATCTCTGACTGTTGGCAACAGGTATTCCAGGGCACCCATCCTGGAGAGGCAGCATTCCGAACAACCAACAACCCAACCGCCGGGGAAGCCTGGGCACAGGCATTTGCCACGTGCCGGCGGGCCTGGATATTAGGACCTGGGCCCTATCTCCAGGGGGTCGCCAAACTGGAACCCCAGCCGCCAGTTGTCCTCCCCCCTGAAATGGAAGTGATTCTGTGGACCAAGGTCCCCCAGGGCAGCAGTCATCCGGACTGTTTGGTGATGGTGGAGGATTTGGATGATGGCGACCGGGAGTGGCGGGTGGCAAGGACCCTCAGCTGGCTACGTCAGGGGCACGTTGCCGTCCGCCTTTGCAACCCCAACCCTTTCCCGGTTCAGCTCCCCCTGGGCCGCCCACTGGCTGCTGTGAGCCAGGTGTCGTCCGAAGATGTGCAGGGTCGGAGCGAAATGGTGTTAACCAACCCAGAGCCGACTGTGGTGGAGGTGGCTGTACGACCGGTCCAGGCCAGGGCTACAGAGGAGCACCCAGTCCTGGCCCTGCGGGGGGAAGGTTTGACCCAAGAACAACAGAACCAGCTGACTGCCTTGCTGCAGAAGTGGTCGCCAGTGTTCGCAGCCCATGAAGAGGATTTTGGGCGGACCAATGCGGTACTACACCAGATACCAACAGGCAGTGCACCACCTGTACGGGAGCGCCATCGTCCAATTCCACCCAAATTGTACTCCAAGCTGCGTACGCTCCTTCAGAGCATGCTGGAGAGTGGGGTTGTGAGGGAGAGTGCTAGTCCCTGGGCTGCCCCGGTCGTGCTGGTGCACTTGGCAACGGCAAACTTAGGGGCCACAGAGCAGCGGTGGGTAGCCCAGCTCTCCAATTACAACTACGTTGTCAGGTACCGGCCAGGGGCCAAGAACGGGAATGCAGATGCCCTTTCCCGGCTCCCAGGTGAAGCCAGGGTGACTGCGGTTCAGACTGGCCCAGAAATACTGCCTCCCAGAGACGAAACCCCATTAGGTGCAACAGATGCCAGCGAGGCCGTGCTCGCTGCCGCTTCACCCAGTTTGTGGAGGGATGCACAACAAGCTGATTCTGACCTTCGGCAGTTGTATGATTGGAAGAGGCTGAATTCATTTCCAACCAAGGAAGCACGCTCTACCCTTACCCGTCCAGTCCAGAGACTGCTCGCCGACTGGACACTGATCGAGATCCGAGATGGAGTCCTGGTGCGGCAGACAAAGGAGCCGGGTACAGGGATGGACGTTCACCAAGTCCTGGTTCTGGGCGGTGAAGCCCATGGGCTGTGGGCCCAGTACCACCGAGCCGCAGGGCATGCAAGCAGCGAGCGGACCCTCAGCCTTCTACGACGGAGATTCCATTGGCCAGGCATGGTCACCGACAGCAACACCTGGACCAAGGACTGTGTGGAGTGTGCCATCAGCAAGGCTGGTCCTGAGGTTAGAGCCCCCCTACAGTCCATTAAATGTACTTATCCATTTGAAATAGTTGGATTGGACTATTTGTCGTTGGGGAGACCAGCGGACACTTATCCCTATATCCTTGTGATCACTGACCTGTTCTCTCGCTATGTAGTAGCCGTGCCGACCCGGGACCAGACCGCCCACACTACGGTAAAGGCCCTATGGGGCGCATTCACCCAGACATTTGGCTGCCCCGAGAGGATCCTGTCGGATCGAGGTGGTGCTTTTGAGTCAGAGCTCATGCAGCAGTTGTGTGCCCTGTATGGCTGTGTCAAGAGCCGGACGACTCTGTACCACCCGCAGGGAAACGGGGCAGTTGAACGGTTCAACCAAACCTTGTTGTCCTTGTTGAGCTCACTGAATGTTGAGGAACAGTCCCGGTGGCCAACCAAGATGCCTGCGCTAGTGCAGGTGTACAATAACACCATTCATAGTTCTACCGGGCTGACCCCTCATTTCGTGGTGTTTGGCAGACATGCCAAGCTCCCCGTGGACTTGTGCGTGGAGGCCCAGCCACCCCAAGAGCGAACCACCCTAGATGGGTGGGTCTCCTACCACCAGCAGGCCCTGACTACAGCCTACCAGCAGGTCCAAGCACGCACCCAGCAGAGACAGGCCTGGGACCAGACGCGCTACAATAGGAGGGCTCGAGCTGCTCCATTGCTGCCAGGGGAGCGAGTCCTCATAAGGAACTTCAGACGTCGGGCCCGGGGGAAGCTTGAACCCCGGTGGTTTCCTTTACCTTTTGTGATTCTTTCTCAGGTGCGGCCTGGGCAACCAGTCTACCGTATACGACCCGAAGGGAAAGAGGGTCCGGTCCGCACCCTCCATCGGAACAACCTGCGTCCCTGCCCGGCTGGCCTCCAGGGACCTTCCACCCTTGCGCCCAGCGATGCCCCTTGTTCCACCAGGGAAGAGAGAGACCTGCCACCTCGATGGCCAGTGCTTAGAGTATATCCTCCTGTGCCAATGCCTACACCTGACCTGAATGTCGGGCCTGTTGTCCCAGTGCCGGCCCAAGAAGTTATACCTGAGCCTCCTACGGATGGTCAGGAAGGTGAGGAGAGACAGGGGGGGTCAGTGCCTCTGGTCAGGCGGTCGCAGCGGCCTAATCTTGGGGTACGTCCGCAACGTTATCAGCCATAAAGTGGCTCGGGACGACCACCATTTTAGTAGGGGGGGATTATGTCGTGTGGGCTTGTCTTGTGTTGGGGGGGGGGATGACTATTGCATGTGAATAATATGTATGAGGAATGGAAATGTTTGGGTTATAGTGCAAACTGGACAATACGGGTCTGTGCTTTCTGCCTTCCATACGCTCATGAATAGACGCTCCGCTATTGCCGTGCGGGAGACTAATTAATAGGACACGGCTGCGGGTCTTTAGCGGGATTGAATGGCCAACACGGATTGGTGGAGGCCCAATTGGGCTAGGTACAAGAAGAGACTTGCAGCAGCAAGAGGGGGCCCCGGAGACAGGATTACACGACCAGCCACGGCGACGGGTTGGGATTCTACAGTCGCTTCCTCTGCGATACCAGGCCATTCACGGGCTGCTGCTGTCCGGGGTATACGCGGTCTACTACGTTCGAGCCCGAGAGGAGGGGAGCGGAGACATCGGACGAGAGAGATTACTCTGCGCTTTCAAACACTAGAGAAAGGAACGGTGGCTCCAACATCCTTTGCTGCATGAACGGGTTGCGGTGGGTCTGCACCCTTGAGGATTCACCGTTTGTTTTCCATTGGCAGGTTCAAAGCAGTACGGATTCCACTGCCTGGACTTTACGGAGAGACCCAGAGGAGTGACGTCACCCAGGCAGAGGGGAATCCACCGCAAAGGAACAACTTCGGCCACTCGTGGACCAGTGGTGCAGCCTGACTATTCCAGTATCTAGGTTGGACAGTTTTGTGTGTATATATTTTTGTTCGGTCGGGAGGGACCCCGACCGAACGGACGTGTTTCTTTTCTTGTTTTTCTGTATGGTTGTCTGCTGGCCTGGGCAGGGGGTAGTGTTGGGGCTGTGCTCTATGGGAGGTGCAGGTAGAGGCTTGGGGATCCCTGTGGGCACGTGTGAGCCTTGATGTGTGGGTTGCTACCGGTGTTGCTGAGTGGCTATATGATTCTTTTTAACTGGTGTGCGGGATTGACCGGTGAACCTTTGCTGAGTGCCGTTTGCTGTGTGCCCCTTTGCCGTGTGGTGTTTTACCCTAGTATAAATACCCCATCTCTACCGGGTGCCCAATATTGGCCTATGCCCTTCATGTGACCCGTTCCAGGGGTAGTTTTATGAATTCTAAATAAAAGTATTTTCTTAACAACACAAAGAAACCCTCCTGTCTCTGTTGTGGTGTGTCCTGGGATTCTTTGCCTAGTGGGTTGTTCGTCTGTCCGGCGACATATGCACAAAAAAAACAATGTTTCTGTTTCTGATTAATTCAGGTACTTGGGTTTAAGGTGGGGGGTTAGAAGTGGTGACTTTCTATAAGGTTTCCATTAATGTACAGACATAAATCAATTAAGATGAATTAATCATATTTGTGCTGCAGGAACATGGAGGTCTCCTGAGGATTTTCCCTGAGGGTAAGGCTCAACTTGCGGACATCGAGCCCAAGTTTGACCGCCTCCTGTTCTTCTGGTCAGACAGAAGAAACCCCCACGAGGTGCAGCCATCTTACGCCACCAGGTGAGCCTTTTAGGCCCACAATTGCACATTTCAAGGAGTTTGAATGGGTTCCATATGCATGGATATGGCAGAATCCATTTATTTCAAAATGGTTGTGGCCGGTCCGGTGTATTTTGTGAATTTTGGACCAAGGACTAAGAGCTTCCTCCAGACCAAAGTCTTTTTAAGAATAACCATCTTTGGGAGGAATATTGTTTGTGTCACAAACAACCTATACATGACATTTAGACATATTACGAATTTGGTCTTTGTCTGTGCAGATACGCCATTACAGTGTGGTATTTTGACGGTGAAGAACGAGCACGAGCCAAGGAGAAATACCAAACAGGTAAAACCTTGTTGGTTTTTAATCCTGCAGATAACATAAAATAGAACAGACATTTACTCAGAAGTTTTTCATTCCTGAGATTGGAAATTCTGTTCGTTTTTGTAAGATTGTAGTTTCTTTGAAAAGCTTGGTTATTTGATGCATGTTAAATACAATTTTGGGGATGCATGATAACACGGAAAAAGGTTTTGGTTATATTGTTCATGGTAGCATGCATTGTGTGAGCACTGAACAGCTGTTGTATGTACAACAAGAGCTACTTACAAGTTGTTGGTTGTAGTTGACTTGTTTCGTTGCCTCCTTTTTGTAGTACATACTGTTATGAGCATTGATGTAAATATGTCTGCATCTGTTCCCACATCAATGTATTTGCTGGAGAAAAGGGAGTCCAGGTGGACCTAAACAAGTCTTCAGATCTGAGCTGATACAATAAAGAGAAAACGAGTGTGGGTGGTGGGACACTGATGGACCTTACTGCATACATCTGCTGAGTGGGACACACTCGGAAGGATGAGAAGAAGAGACAGAGGAAGTGGAGAAAGGAAATGAAAACTAGTTTGCTTTCTGAAACCTTCATGTTCCACACACACATAGTGACGTTTCTGGACATTTTCGAGATCTGTACCTATCTCCCAAAAATACATTAAAGCGTAACAGCAGATGTGCAAAAAAGAAGACTCATGGCCCCGCCACCCCCGCACCATCTAATTTCACTCTCAACACGTAAATAAATGTTAATGTGTGTGTTATTTGTTGCTTATTTATTTATAAGGGGCGGGTGGGGTGACCACCTAGTTTGCCTATGCCTAGAAACACCTCTGCACGCACACACACAGATCCATAATGACCCTGAATGTTCCATCATTGTACAGCAGGGACTCATTATTGCCCAAGCTTCTCTATGGTTTATTTTTTGCTTTGTTACATAAAGAATAATTGCAAAATTGTGTGTAATGGCAAAAATATAGGTAGTCCCCTTAAAGACAGTGAAATTTGAGTATTTTGAGTTAAGTATCAATACAGAGTACAAGGTGATTTTCTTGAATTAAAAGGTACAAATGTCTTTAACTCAAACAGGTTTGACACACTTCAGACAAATAATATGATTATGGAGGTTTTGTGGTGACTACTTGACAAAGTCACCACATTAACCTGACTGACTTTCACATCTGTACACTTTCTGTCTAATGCTGGCACGTTAAAGTACAGTGCTGATGCCTGGTAACGGAACACAGGGCCAAATCATACTGACCTGTAATTGTGATCCATCTGTTTTTGCAGACATAACCTCAACCTTCACTGTTGTAACTGTCACTGTTGTAACCGTTATCGTTGTAAAAACCAAAAGCTGATTCCAAGTACAGTACCAACTGTGAAGTGGGTTTTCTGTGTAAAGTAGCTTTTTAATTAAATCAGTCAGGTTTTATATGAGCAGTTTGAGTCAGATATTGTATTTGTTGTGTGAATGTGTGACAGAGCGACAAACAGCATACACAAAAAATTGCCATACAGCTGTTCTGAATCTGTTGTCAAATTCTGGCCAGCAGTATTTGTCTTGCATCTATAAAACTCATCTAACCTAGATGATCCGACTCCATATCAGATACAAAATAGTACATTTTGAAGTCTGAAGTATTAGAAAAAATCTAATAGTAAGTGGTGATTCATTTATTGGGATTTAACAAGAACATTGACAAAAAAGAAAACAGGATTGTCACCAATTTGATAATACATAAATTAATCCTCTAGCTTTTGGGAAAAGTTATTGGGAAGCAATATACTATACATTCATTGAACATATTTGTTCTCCTTTTTCAATGTATTGTTATTGTTACTGTATCACTGTTGGTGTTACTGTAGATGGAAGGTCTCTCTTAAATTAAATTAAAGGCCCTCTTAACCTTCTCGAAGAAGCCACAACATTTCGGGCGAGAATCCATTTCCAATCTTCCTAATTCACCCTTTTTCTCTTCCTTTTCTTTCTTCTTCAGTTCTTTTCTTTCCTCTTCTGCTAACCTTTGCATCTCTTTCCTTTCAAGATCTTTCATTTTGCGTTTCTCCTTCTCCAACTTTATTTTAATCTCCATATTTCTTTTCTCTGCCTGCTCCAGTTGCTTCTTCTGTTTCTTCTCCATCTTCTCTTGTGCCTGCTTTTCAGCTTTCTTCTGCTTTTCTATTAACTCCCTCTCTTTCTTGGCTGGTTTCCCCTTTTCAGCCTTAACCTCCTTCTCCATTTTCTTCAACATCTCCCTGTTTAATCTCTCCTCAATAGATGGATCCCGTACTTGCATCTTTGGCAGTCCACTCTCTGATCTTTCCTCCTCCTTCCCTTCATCCCTGAGAATGATCCTCCCATAGTCAAGTCTCTCAGCCGTCTATCAGGGCAAGGGAGATTGGTTATATTGATGGGAACAAAGCTTTGATGCAAGTCAAAATAACGACTATTTGATGAGTTAACCTTTCATGAGTATATTAAACGTATTATACAAATGTTTGCTTTTTTGCCTGAAGACTCACCTTTGTTTGTGCAGCAGACCGGAGGCAAAGCAAACTCTTTTGCTGCTGAACGCTGCTTCGTTCACAAGCCAGGGGAAGTGTTTCCACAAACTCTGAAGTATGGTAGGGTGAACGCTCCTCATCGAATGTATCTTCTTCCGAGGTTTCCTCATTTGATGTATTTTCAGATAACTGCAGGCCCTGGTTGGCCAAGGGGGGGATGCAGCTGTGAGTGGCCCGAGGAAGAGGTGTACAGGTGGGCTGCTGGTCCCCGTGGGAATGCCTGGCCTTAGCTTCCAGGGGTTTGGTGGTGAGGCCCATGTAAGATGTTCCATCTTTACCTAGTGGGAGGAGTGGGGTGGTTGGGGAGACTGGCTGATGGATGGGGGACATGGACGGAAGTTTGATATCCGCTGTCTGTGTGTGACACAAGGAGACTGTTAGCACTGTAGTGGAATACCTAACACAAACTATTCTGGCATTTGTAAATCCAGAAAACTTCGATCTGAACCAATGAATTAAACTTTTGTTTTGCTGGCCTTTTGCTGGCATATAGTCTTACCTCCTCAAGCAGGTCATCCATCATCTTCAACTCTTCCAAGATGGTAGGAGACTTAAGCACCTGTGTGTGAGGTGTCCTGGTCTCTTGCGGATCTCGTTTTTTCTTGGAGGTGTTCACCTCCTCCTCCCGTCTCTGCTCTAACTCCCACTGTGCTCTCTGCTTCTGCCTCCACTCTTTCCACCTCTGCTCAGCCTGCCTCTCATCTGCCTGCTTCTTCTCTGCTTCCTTTAGCTCTGCCAGCCTTTGTGCAGGAGGCTTCTGTAAGGCCTTTCTCTGTTCCACCCATCTTTTAATTATAAACCTCCGTTCTGCATCCTTCTGTGCTGCCTGCATCTGCTGGGCCCATCTGTGTTCTGCCAGTCTCTGTGGCCAGCTTTTTTCTGCCTGCTTGCGTTCTGCCTTTCTCTTATCCACCTGCTTCTTTTCTGGAAATCCGCTCATGTTCTCCCTGTTTTGTTATTTGGAAAAGAAAGTGAATGCTACACATACTTTTATCATACACAAGTATGTTACTCATGTCGACCAGCAGATAGGACACATTAGAAATGACACATTGCTTTGTGACATCATTGCTAGATTGTGACAACATTCTGACCCCACGCTCGACATTTCAATCTGACGTTTTTCAAACATGCAATTTCGTTTCAAATATTTAACATGCCGCATTTACCGTCAAGTGACATAATGACTTGGTTTACGCCATATACCCTGCCTGAACTGCCCAAAAAGGTCCCTGAAAAGGCCATTCATTTTAACGGAAAAGTTGAAACGTCGCTGCCTGAATTTGCCTATAATCTATAAATGTACGAATCACATAGGGGAACGCATACTATAACCAGAGATGGCGCTAGATTGTTGTAAAACTGAGGCGCACACCGACAGAAGGATCACTTTTGCGCTTGTTCGCTTAATGAATATAAACTTTTTTATCAACGTTTTTTCAATCGATCTCAAACGTTGTGCTTAGCCTAAACATATTTTCTCGTAATCGAGTAACACAACGTGTAGGGTAGGCTATACGGATCATATTCAATCTTAATACATTTACATGATTAGAACATATCTAATTGATTATTTTAGCGGGACAATTATTTGTTTATGATGACGGTTAGCATTTTATCCATATTTTAAATATCTAATCAATTATGACTCAATGTTTGAGCACAACTCCTATGAATCAGTGGCATGTTAACAAACAAGAGCACATGAAAAAGGTATAGGCTTACTTCTAGATTCAGAATAGCATCCTGCTTGTAGACGTGTCTGTACAAATCGTGGTACAAATCTATAATGACATGCACAGACATTCAACTGTACTCATCTACTATGATGATGTCGTCATGGACCCCATTTGTGACATCATCAAAACAGGCAGGAAGAAGGAACAGAAAACCCATAGACATATATACATAGACGTCTATGTATATATGTCTATGCAGAAAACCTGCATAGTGAAACTGTCAATTACTTAATGGCGTTTTAATGGTCCAATAGAACAACAAGCTGTTTTGCCTACATCTTTCCACAGTAAACACTAGTGAACCTGTCAACATGTATAACAGAACCATGAACTTTCTGTAAGGAGTTGTGTACAAATAATGTCAATGTTAGACATTGATGGGTCTCTTATGGCCTATATAATCATGTGTGTATTTTTAAAATTCTCATTATGTTTATTGTATGCACCTGCCCCGCCATAGTAAAGTCCTTGTTTGTATACACTTACTTAGCAAATAAAGCTGATTCTGGTGTTTGCTGTACCCCTTGAGGACATGGTGAGCACCACCCTTAATCATTTATTTTAGAAAGCTGGATAAAAAATTAGAAAAATACATAAAAGGATATATTGCAAAAACATAAACTTTAGTAACTGTAAAGACTTATTGCAGCATTCCACACCATATCAGACAGTATACATAACTTGAACGTTATCAACAACATCAAACTTCTTTTTTTCTGTGCCTGCAAAAGCTCAATTCAAAATGAGAAAGAAAAATCGTTCCTCATTCGCCAGCATCAAAAGAGTATCGAAAGTATATCTATGAAGAGGCAGCTGAATAGCCCAACCAAGTAGCAAGCAAACCTTAAGCATATGATTGCTCACAACACAAACTTGCACACACACACTCGCCATTCTTGGGCCCTCTGTTCTCTTCTATTTCTTTATTTTACATTCTGAGTGTGTTGAGAGCCGGTACTAGAGTAGCAGGTTCTAGCAGGTTCTGGTCTGATGCTCCTTTGATCTGGAGGACCTTCTAGCGATGTACTTTCTCTTCTTTGCATGCTGCTGGTCTTTCCGTTGCTTGTTGGACACCTGACACTGAGAGAATTGAAAACTGGAGTTAGGAAAGTTGAACTACAGAGGATCAAACAAGGTGTTGGTGAAACTCTTCCTGTCATTGCTTGGTTGCACTGAACAGGAATAAAACTAAATGCAAAGTAGTCTACGTTTACTTTATCTTTGTGGGATTTTCTTCACTCTGGTGGTTTCTTTGGTCTGCATTCTATTGGTCACCCTGACAGTTAGGGCAAAATCCCGAATAGGGTTGGAATTTTCCAAGAATTTTCACAGTTGGAAACTTTCCATGGGAACTAACAGGAATAAATGGGAATGAACTGGAAATTTGTCAAATTGCGAGTCAGCCTATAACTGGGAACGGAAATGCAGGTGATAAAACCCATCTTGCAGCATAATCTTGGTTAAAACAACCAGATTTAATGCAAATTTGGTCGAATTTCTACCGTGTCCATTCCTCAATCACATGCACACAGCACATTACTTACTGAAATGTTATTGAGAGTCTCAATAATAATTTGAGACACCCCCTGCATGGACAGTGTATTCCGCAATTGCATGCACAGATACTTTCTAGAATCCTACACAGTACAGCAGGACTATTGAAGCCACACCACTGCAGGTGAGCCAAAGGACTACATCCAGCCAAACAATTTTCTTGTCAATGAAATAATGGATTCAGGTTCTACTCAGAAAATACATATAAAAAAGTTATTATATATTTTTTTACATCGGTATTAGTTTGCATGCATGTCTGCTTATAGCCAAACTAAATGTTTTCATTTATGTTTATCAAACAGTTTGTATAAATTACCCCGAATTTCAAATTAATTCCCCTTGAATGTCTTTTAATTCCCGTATTCCCGCGAAGTTTCCAACTTTTATTATTTCCTAAATTACGCTGCTTAATTAACATCCTATGGAACGTTTCTGGTAATGTACCGGAAATGTTCTGCCCCTTTGCAACCCAAATCCTGAAGCACACTGGCCTTGGCAGGACTGGGCCATTAGCTCAGCTTCCACAAGCCACTCTGGTTTAATAATGGCAACACTCAGCTGGAACAGGTTGTCCTCTTTACCTGAAAGATGCAGTACAGAGAAATAAATGAATACACACTGGATTACCTGCAAATTCTCCATTGTGAGAGGAGTGGTCTTTGACCATAAGAGCATTCAAATAAGAGGTTCCCCTATCCCCCTTCAGTAGTTCAAAATGGATCCCTCTATTCTTGAGGGAGCTCAGGATAACATTGTCCTCTTCAGAGGGGCTGGGTGAAGAGGGCTTCCCCCTGTCCCTCTGACTCTCCCCAAACTCACACTGCTGCCCTCTTGCTTCCTGGATATTCTGAAAGTAAAAGATAGAAAATGAATTGTGCTTTTCTCATTTAAAAACACAAAACATGCCGAGAACTGCATTCCTGAACCGCTAACTTGACATAACAGTACCAGTAAATTGAAGGTCCACCTAGTTTTTAAGTTGTAAAAAGAACTACATACAGAAAATAGCAAGCCACCGAACATTCGCTGAGTCATGTAGTTTTATGTCTTAAACCAAATATTAGCATCATTATAATAATGGTGCCTCAGTGGAAGTTTGGAGTCACAATTAGAGTTTATCTTGAGTCTTTCGAGATTGTAAACTTTTTATTATTGGTACATTTGATTACCATTTCTTATATAGGCACTTCCAGGCCTAACACGAAGCACTACTTTGTTACATCATGAGTTAGAGGGCCTACCTCAAAGTGCAGCAAAGCAGGGCTCTTAGAGTTGTCACCAAAGAAAGGGATGGACCTTCTGTAATAACTGGCCAGATCTAAGTACTGAGGTCTTGGTTGTGGGGCGAGGCCAGTTCTTCACCACCTCTACCTTCTTACTTTGGGCCGTAAGGAGCCCACGGCCAACAGAATAGCCCAGGTATTGTACCTTCCTTTGATCCGCAAAACATTTCCTATGATTGGCAACCAGACCCGCTTCACGATGGGCACTCAGAACGCGTCGCACCTGGTCCCGATGATCCTCCCAGTCCTTCTAGTGGACTACCACATAATCGAGATAGGCTGCCATGTTCCGCTGCTGGGGTCTAAGGACTACGTCCAAAAACTGTTGGACTGTGGCTGGGCTCTATGGAGGCTGAAGGGATGTCTAATATTGAAATAAGCCGGTGGGTGTTGAAGAGGCAGTCTTTTCCCCATCAGAGGGGGTTAAAGGGACTAGCCAGTAGCCTTTGTGGTTTTTAAATGGGCCTCACCCAACCACTTATCATAAGTGTTGCGAGTCTGAAACAATAATACAAAATAAATGTTTTTGAGTCTATAGAGAAGGGAAGAAGGAAAGGCAGTGGTATGCAATAAGAATGCTTTGTTTCTCAGAGCTCCAAAATATGTCTGGCTGTGATAAATTTGGAATTTGTACAATACAGTTTTGGGCAGCAATGACAAGAACCGAATTCTGATTCTGAAGAAGATCAAGACTAGTTGGTTTCCAAATCAAGAGATCTCTGAGCAGAGTGCTGACTTAGAGGCTGTCTGAAAATTTACTGTACACAATTTTCTTTATTATAATTGTATTGTTTCCTACTGACAATTTTTCATATAAGGTCCATCAACATACAGTACTTGTTTTTTACGTCTTTATATTTCTAGATATGTTAATGCACCAATCTACCAAAGCAAATCTCTTGTATGTGTAAACTTGCCTGGCAATAAACCGGATTCTGATTCTAAAATCAAGAAGTTTAGGGTTTAGCTCTCATGGGCTTGCCCTGAATGTTTATGTACTGGCAAAAGGAAAAGGGGTGCTTCCCTCCATGAATGCCAATTCAAAAGTAGGTGTGAAGCAAAAACTAAAGATCATAATCACACTACAAAGCTACCAGTCAGTTTGGATCATCTGGATCTGGCCAAATTGTCCACATCCAGAAGAAAAATAAACATGGGGCTATCTTAAATGAATCACTGGTATGAAATGATTTGGAAATTTGACTGAAAGAGAAAGACCCCTTGTCAGTAAAATGGTCCAACTCCCACATTACTACGCAATCCTTAGCGCAATGATGAAGAATACGTTCAAAACTGGTAAACAAATCGTATTGGGACCAACTGCACATTGTAGGCCTATGTGTATCCTATGCTCAAAAACAAAATCAATACGGTGACAACGGCAAGCACCATGGAACATCCATCTTATAGAGGAGTGAGTGGCTCTTAAAAGAGCCTTTGGGTTGTTATGGAACTGTCAAATTGCATCCGTTTACTTGGAGCTGGTGTACTTGGTCACCGCCTTGGTGCCCTCGGAGACGGCGTGTTTGGCAAGCTCACCCGGGAGCAACAGGCGCACGGCGGTCTGGATCTCCCTGGAGGTGATGGTTGAACGCTTGTTGTAATGAGCCAGACGGCAAGATTCGCCGGCGATGCGCTCAAAAATGTCGTTGACGAAAGAATTCATGATTCCCATCGCCTTGGAAGAAATGCCGGTATCAGGGTGGACCTGCTTCAACACTTTGTAAACGTAGATAGCATAACTCTCTTTCCTAGACTTTCGACGCTTCTTACCGCCTTTTGTGGCGGTTTTGGAAACGGCTTTCTTGGAACCCTTCTTGGGCGCGGACTTCGCTGGCTCTGGCATGGCTTACTATGAACGCTTCTTAATGATTTAAGGGTGTGGAGGCTCAGTTCTCACTTTATATAGAGGGAGGATGTAAATTTATAAGGCACGCCTCCCGCTCTTCACAACGTTGAGGCGATAACTCTTTCTGGACTATCCATGTAAGTTAAACGCGCATGCGCTTCACCTCCCGCCTCCTCAATTTACCTTCCCCCGGTCGGTCTTTTATCATCCTACTGAACCTCTATAATGTGCTTTAGCCGCTTAGGGCTGCTAGCTAAGCTCAAAAGTTGGGCCCTCTTATATTAGCATAGGCGCCAAGGGTGACGGGTGTTGTCTTGGGTCTTGACTAAACCGTCTGGTGTGTGCGGTCTTACGATTACATGGTCGTGATTGTGGTCTCCCACGTTTTAAAAATCGGTTAAGATTTGAAAATTCTCAAGTCTGCACCAAGCATAAGAGCGCGAAACAGTCGCAGAGGAAAGGGAAGTCGGTGACAAGCTGGCTCATGAATGTGCGCGCGCATCGACACCGGGAAAGGCGAAAGGAAGGCATAACCTTTCTCCGATTGGATAGGACCGCACCGACTTAATGGCCAATGAGATTCAGTTCTGGGGGAGTATATATCTGTGGTGCGACTTCCAATTTCAATCTAGCTTGAAACCTACTGAGAGAACATCATGAGCGGAAGAGGCAAAACCGGGGGCAAAGCCAGGGCGAAGGCAAAGACCAGGTCATCTCGCGCCGGGCTCCAGTTTCCCGTGGGTCGAGTGCATAGACTTCTTCGCAAGGGCAACTACGCGCAACGTGTTGGAGCTGGCGCACCGGTGTACTTAGCCGCTGTTCTTGAGTATTTGACTGCTGAAATCCTTGAGTTGGCCGGCAATGCTGCCCGCGACAACAAGAAGACTCGTATTATCCCTCGTCACCTGCAACTGGCCGTCCGCAACGACGAAGAGTTGAACAAGCTTCTCGGAGGCGTCACTATCGCCCAGGGTGGAGTTTTGCCTAACATCCAGGCAGTTCTTTTGCCCAAGAAAACCGAGAAAGCCGTCAAAACAAAATAATTGAGGCTTGAACTCTTGCCGTCAAATCCCAAAGGCTCTTTTAAGAGCCACCCACTTGACTTAAAAGCGCATTATGTCCTATTGTGTAGAACCCTAAAGTAGTTCAACGGCGGACATGAGTGAAACGTCATGACGCTTGGTCTACTCAAGGCCGAGTCCAAAATGGTTTACCCCAGTCAGTGAATCCCATAAACGTCCCTCAAAACGTCATGGTGGAATGACTCACCCCATTTTCACGAATCTCTTGGGACGAAAGGGAATTGTAGTGTATTTAAAGATACTAATTGTGTAGTGACCTGCCCAGACAGATGTGTTACATGTTTGGCTGTTGGTTGTGTTTGCCATTGCCCAGTGTTCGTGGGGTCTGACATCGGCCTGATGTCTGCCAATTGCGGGAGTGCCTGGAGTGTTATGATGCCGGGTGTCCTGGTGGTTGGTGGAGGGGCATGAGGGGGTTGGGCAAGGGGTGATGCGGCATTGGAGGTTAGGACCAGTTTTGGCCTTTCTTCCTGTTAGGCCTGGGTTATTCAAGAGATAGTCACGATTGTTTTGTGTTCTACCATTCTTTTATTTGGCGTGGGCTATGGCCAAACAGTAGCCTGTGTACCGTTGGGTGAATAAACCTTACATTCTGAAACGTCATCGCATCCCTGGACAATTGTTGCTTTCTGACCTAGTCAGGTCATTACAATGTATTCGTTCCCCTATATTCTTAAAGGGGTCATTGACTGCAAAACCGAGTTTACCTTTGTCATAGTTGAATAACAACAGTTGGGTGGGTAAAATGGACATACAGTGAACCTCAAAGTCCATTGACACCTCTTTCCTATGCAAATCTCACAATTTGAAACTGCCGCTGTAAAACAGTCCGTTTCCAAGACTCGTCCTCACCACAAGTGTTTCTAGAGAACGTCATTCGGGGGGATGCTGTGACTTACACCGAGCATGCCAAGTATGGCGGGCGTAAAGGGACATTCTAAGACTTACCAGGAAGGAGAAAGGAGCACCCTAACCATACGTCGCCTTCTGACTGTGTGGATTTTTGAATGGGACTGCAAACGAGACTGGCGGCGACTTGATGGCGACGGCATGTAAGGAACGTCTACCGGCGGCGACATCGCGGCCACGTATGTTCGAAAGTATTATAAAACGATACGCCTACTAAGTACATTACTGGTCAAAAGTTGTAGAACGCCCCCATTTTTTCAATTTGTATTGAAATTTAAGCAGTTCAAGTACAGTGAATAACCTGAAATGGTAAAAAGGTAAGCGGTGAACTGCCTGAGGTTAAGAAAAAGTTTAGGTTTTTCAATTAACAAAGGAAGACAGACAGACCATTTTAACCCTTAACCCTTGTGCTGCTTTCGGGTCACATGACCCAAAGGTTCATAACGAACCATCGTTGTGTTTACCCAATTTTACCCAATACAAAAACAAATAAAAATAATTTTCTTTTAACCTTCGCAATGTGTGGGGTCTGAGACAGCCCAACGGTTAAAAGAAAATGCTTCACTTTGTTTTTGTAGGCGGTAAAGTTGTCACAATACGACGGTGGGTCACAATGACTGATGGGTCAGAATGACCCGAAGATAACACAAGGGTTAAAAGTGTAGGTCTTTATTTTAGATAGAAATTGCCAAGAAAGCCAAGGTGTCAGTGAATAGCCTACACCAGACATCCCAACCTGCAGAGACTCATTTCCGGGAGGTAGCTCCCCCCCCCCCCCCCCCCCGGACGCAATATGTACCCCCTCAACCTGCACGTACCCCCCAATCAGCGATATGCACCTATCTCTAGAAATGACCATTAGACAGTCTCTCGCTCGCTCGAAATACAAAATCCCAGATTTCCGGGAGATTGTACAGCATTTGCGGGCGTCAGGGAGCCGCTATTGAAATGCGGGAGACTCCCGGACTTTCCGGGAGACTTGGGATGTCTGCTACACCATCAAAAGGCACTTGGAAACTGGAGGAAACTCTGACAGGATATTGTTGTTCGTCGCCCAGAAAAGAGGAAAATACATTTTCAAGTTATCCAATGCGCTCTAGGCTACAGTCTAGGTGTTATCTTATGGAGGACTAAAAGTGCCACAATTAATTAAATAAATACACCATTAAATAAATAAATACACCATTAAATAATTACTTAAATGTGTCATGAATTAATTAAAATAGACATTAAATACATAAATGTGTTCTTAAATGTGTCATGAATTAATTAAAATACCAATTACACCAAATACATATATAATTATTTCACTATAAGTATTTCATGCTACATTTCACAACGAGTTGTGTTGCAGTGCTTCATTGATTGTGTTATCTGTCAAACTCGCCCATCAAAGTCAGTGGGTGGGGCTAGCGCGAATCTAGTCTGATCCATTGCGTTGGTCTGAAGTAGAGTGCCTGGATAGAGAGATGGAGGATCTTCATGAACTTTCTAGGGAGTTGGTGAGAGACATTTTAGACTTAGCTGACGATGTGGAAGCAGGACCTGCTGACCCAGAGCATGTAGCGAGTAAAGCAGAGGAACTTCTGGAAGTTATTGGGTGTGCTCACGCCTTCGGCGAGCACAACCATTGTTCTCTCACATATATATTATTGTTTATTTTCGCCCCCCTAAGGATCAGTCAGTATTTGGACTCAGGGCCGGATTAACAATTATCTGTGCCCTGGGCAACAAGGCTTAATAATATCGGTATTATAAGTATTATAACTATGATGATTTTTCAGTTGGCTATTTTTTGGTGCCCCCTCAGGAGTTGGTGCGTTATGGGAGCGGCGACACTGGCTACTAGACTACACAAACACTGTTTTTGACGTGATTTAACATAACATTTTGATCGAACGAGTTGCAATAAAGTACTCACATTAAGGAAAGTCAGGACTGCGTTCATAACGTGATATAACATTTTAGTTGACATTGTCCAGGGCCCCTTAGATGTCAAGTGCCCCTGGGCAAGTAACCATTAGGGCAGTTGCCCTAATTGTTAATCCGGCCCTGTTTGGACTACATAGACAACGCCTGTGTCAAAATGATGTCTTGGTCTCGATTGCGTTGCTTGTATTTTTATTTACGTTCCGTTGCACGGTTTAGGAGGTGAAGGATTTATAGTCTGTGTGTCTATTCCAATATGTAATGATGGTATTCAATGACACAAATCTGTGTTCTAGAAAGAGTGGTCTGGAGTCACAGAGGTCCGATAATATCAGCTTTAATGCTGCAGTTGGAAATCAACAAGTACAGAGCTCTGGGGTTGTCTACGTTTCCCTACACGAAGTCCAACTGGCTATCTTTCCCTGCCCCAGCATATCATATACAATGCAATTGAAAACACAAGTATCAAAAAAGGGTTGAGCTTGTTCTCTCGTGCATCGGGGAGTTGTTCTTGCCTACGCGCGTCCCACCTGCTCGGGTGCCGTCTCCACCCGGTTTCAAGGTTGTTTCTGAAAATGAAGAGATAGAGACACAAAGAACAGCCTGCTTCCCACACCCAGTGTGAGACCCAATGTTTAAGCCTGAGCACACTTCTAAGGTCATAACTTTAATAAGCACAATGCATAACTTTAATAAGCACAATATATTCTTTAGAGGTTACAACGTTTTTGTGGCAAAAAGTGGTAAAGGGTAATCAGTGCTAGCTACGTCAGCACACGTTAGCAACGACGCATGGATTGATGTGCTGTTGCACAGCGAGTATCGTATCGTGCCGTGGTGTACTACTACTAGCAGCATACATGCCCAGATAGCAAAAATCTAAAAATGTTGTTTTGTTGAATGGTCGTTAACAGGCTTCTGCATAAGTAGATAACGACACATTCATTTGAATCAGGTGTGTTGGAGCAGGGAAACATCTAAAACATGCAGGACAGGGGGTACTTGAGGACCAGGGTTGAGAACCACTGGACTAAACAGCAGTGATGGATGTCGCTTTAAAGGTGATGATGTAAAAAGACAATGAAGTTGTTGGCTTTATACCATGTTTTGCTTAGCATGAGAATTCCTCGAGTCTTTCAGCCACTCCTTCAACTCCTCCACTTCAGACATGGTGGCCAGTGGGAAACTCATATTGTCCGGCATCTCAGCCACTGGAGTTTCTGTACCCACTCTTGCAGCAAGACTGTTGACAGCAGCAGAAAGTTGCATTTGCTGCTGCTTGATGTGTTCCAGCAGGGTCAAGATGTGCAGCTGAGCCGCTACAGAAAGAGTTAAGAAACAATTAAAAGTGTTACTTTTAGCTGTTACATGCTATTCCTCTCTTCATTATCTATCCATCTATCATATGAAGTATGATATATATTAGGGGTGTCAAACCCTGGTCCTCGAGGGCTGCTGTCCTGCATGTTTTAGATGTTTCCCTTATCCAGCTCACCTGATTCGAATCAATGGTCGTTATAACAACCCATTTAATTGAATCAGGTGTGTTGGAGCAGGGAAACATCTAAAACATGCAGGACAGCAGCCCTCGAGGACCAGGGTTTGACACCCCTAATATATATCATACTTCATATGATAGATAATGAAGAGAGGAATAGCATGTAACAGCTAAAAGTAACACTTTTAATTGTTTCTTAACAATTAATATTTTTTCATATAGACTTATTTAACCATTTATATGGCCACAGTCTGTTTTAAAATGATTGTACCAGAGCAAGGAACAGGTCCAGTGCCGGTCTTCCCAGTCTAAAGCTAGGGACGAAAAGGTGGTCTTGGCCATCATCTGACAGAGGGGTGGCAGAGATCCGGCACACAGGACTTGAGGGCAGACGCGTAGGGGTGTCAACCAGTGACATTGGAGCTGAGGACAGGTAGGTAAATTGAGCACATTAAGAACAAAGACATTTGATAAGACCTGTGATATGAAATTGTTTATTGAAGTAGGCCTACCTGTGTCACAACCACGGTCAGATTGCCTCCTCAAATCTGGACAATTTCCAGCAGAGAAGTGGTGTGGAGGACTTGGAAGAATGTAAGGTGGAGGGCTAGGGACAAGTGGTGCAGGAGCTGTAGTATGCCTCGGGCCTGGCAGAGGTCTAGTAGTGGTCTGGCAAACTTCATTGAGGGTAGGTGGAGGAATAGGAGGCAATGGAGTGGAGGTGCGTCTTCTCTTGTTCCACTCATCTGCCTCACTGTCAGTCCGTATCACCAAAAATGATCCTAACAAGCAAAGCAAAAGAGCTAACAATCTGGTATGTGCAACATAAAAACTACATTTACATTTATTCATTTAGCAGACGCTTTTATCCAAAGCGACTTCCAAGAGAGAGCTTTACAAAGTGCATAGGTCACTGATCATAACAACGAGATAGCCACAAAACATTGCGAGTAGCCAAAACATGAAGCACACATTGTGAACAACCAAAGAGAACCATAAGAACCATAAGAGCATGTAGTAAAACTAGTTTAGAATTGAAAAACATTGGCTCATTACTTATCCTAATTAAAAACATCATCTGTTTGTAACTCTGAAGTGTTACAGATCAGTGAGGCCCTCAGATTTTCTCTTACCTTGGCTTACTTTTTCTTTTCCTCATAATCACTTGTTCCTCGTCATCAGTTTGTAACTCTGAAGTGTTACAGATCAGTGAGACCCTCAGCTTTTCTTTTGCCTTCATGTAGTCACCTGATAAAAGTTTTGAAAATCTGAATTGTTAGTAAATAATAAACTGTAAACTTTCAAATATTTCATGATTTAATCATTTCAATGCCTTATTAAGTTAACTTTCTAAATGATTCCGTACCAGCTCTTAAGAGGACTCGAACATCATACTGTTTCCAGTCTGGTCCTGGTTCCTCCCGTTTTTGGACAGCTCTATTGATGCGTTCATCACTTTTGTAGTTTGGCCACCAAGTCATACCATCTTCAAACCATGAGTCTGATATAATGTTTACTGTTTTTGTTTCAGTAAATTCCACAACTATATACATCTGAAAAAGAAAATGCTACAGATTAAAATGAGCATTATTTCATAATTTCTTTGGAAATAATAACCCAAAATGTTTTCCATTCATTAATTGTCTGTCTTTGTAGTCGTTAGGTATTGTTGTTAGAGTCTGACTTTCAACACGTATTGAGTGCACTTATTGTAGTTAGTTTCTGTACGTCTTAACAACCATTTCGTTGAAAATACATCATTAAAATTCACAAGTATCCAGAACCCTTTGTGGGCCCTTTTTCATTTGGAGTAAATGTGCTGTTTTTTCTGTTGGTCTTGGCAGTAATTTGTCTTATTATTAGTCATTAGTCTCCCATTACTCAAACTCCCCACCCTCCCTCCTTATACCCACCACTCCAACTATGCCCTGTCACTATGCATGTGTAAAAAAGGCATGACAACAAACCTATCTTTATAGGGTAAGAGGACACACTTAAAGGAGATGTCTGACACTTTAGCTACCTTAAAAGGTCCTGTTGGTTGAGACACAATAAATGTTCTAAGAAAATCTGAGCCCATGGGATAGTTGAAGAACTTTTCAATTTTTGAGAAAACTTTGAATACTACATAAATTCCTTCCACAGATTGAGTGATGTTATGTAAAACACAGATATCTCTGCCTATAGCAAAAACATTATCGCCTGTGGACACTTTCATTGTCCATTCTTTAGTGTGTAGCTCTCTGTACTGTGTTTCAGCTTGAAGGCCATCAGGAACAGGTCCAACATAATGTTGCCTTCTTAGAAGGGTCTAAGAAGACAACCAATGCTGCAGATCTTTTGAACCTCTGATAACCTTCTTACCTGAGCAAGAGGAAATTCAGGCTTTCTAACACACCTTTTCAGTTTATGAAGGTAATTTTCAAATGGAAAAGCTGAGATAGTGTCCAAACAACCATGCACATCTGCATCTGCAGACAGGTGGACCAAGGAATGGACATTATACACTAAGGCATCTCTGCTGTACAGCTCCCCAAAATGACTAACAAATGTGCTGAGCAGCGTGTTTGCATATTTACTATACATAGAGCAGAGCTGTGGACTGACAAGGATTGAAATACCTGTAGATAACAACATGAAGTTGTTATATAAATTACTGTCTAAATATGGTTCCAGAACAACAGGTCCTGTATACAAGAGAAATTGTCTGAACTCTGTAGCTTTCCAACTATCTAATTCTCGAGGGGATCGTGGTTTCCTTGCAAACTCTGCTGGTATATACCTACGCATCTGAGTTAGACTTTCTGAAATCCTGTCAACAAGACTAGAGGACAAACGAAACATCAAAGGGCCCCTCAGCCAAATGTTTAGCAATCGGCGCATTACACCTAAACATGCAAGGTGCATGTAATCAAGGGGAAACCGAGTTACCATACCAACATCTAAATTAGAAAATCCATGAGGTCCTTCATGGTGATGATCCTCATCAGCTCTCTCTGAAAATGATGAGTCAGTCCGTAACATGTAATTATTTAAAGGGTAAGTCATTCGTCTGTTAATGTAAACACCTGGCTGGGAACATTTATCACATCCGTGATATCCATTGTGAGCCTTTGTGTTTTTTACAAATGCCCTAGCAGGTGTATCACACACAACAGAAACCAGTTCAAGGAACACTTTTTTCCCACTGAAATCAAAACCTCTCTGTAGCTGTTGTAACTCACATGTGAAGTCTCGCAAAAATTCTTCAGCTGGATAAGGTTTTTTACTGCCACAAAAAATGCCTATGACAACAGGTTCCTTCATTGGAACACTTAACAGAAGTCCTAAAATAGGCCATAACTGAATATTTGTGCTTTTAAACAGTGGTAACCCATCAATATTAATCTCCAGTTTGAAGTTAAAGCCATCAGCAACATTGCGTATTTGAGATAAGGTGTTACGAAGCGCTGCCAAGATACCTGTATGATGATACAACCCACCACATTTTTCTTGTATTTTGTAATTAATTTCAGTTTTGAGGACAGTCCTAGCATCTTTTGGCAGTTCTGGGTGGAATACCCTCAACAGGGTAAGGAGGGCTGTGAGCGCGACCAAATAAATACTGAACTGTACAGCCCAATTGGCTAAGCTGTCCAAAAGGCTCACATGCTCTTCATCAGTGTCAGCATCAGACTCAGAAACCATTTCTTCTTCCCCCCATTCTATGTCTGTGTGATGGTCATCTGAATTGTCATCCTCAACCTGAGTAGAGTCACAATCATGGTTGCCATCGCTGTCATTAGTGTTAACACATGGGTCTGCCCTGTTTTCTACCGCCTGTTCTGGTAACTGAGAGTTGTCTGCAATGTCATGGAGTCGTTTTTCTAATGCAAAGCGTGCCCTCCGCCTGACTCCGGAGTCTGTTAATGGAGGTTGCCTCCTTTTCATCTTCTCTCTAAAATAGATTCTGACAGAAATACATGTTTTAGGGTCCATCTGGGGTTTAACCCCAGCCCTCTACTGATGTATGTGTCTGTATGTGTGTGTATCAGACATTTATCTGAATTACAACAAAGTTAATACAAAAAAACAAAACAAGTTAACACTTTTTACTCATTGTTTCCAAGGGGTGCCATAAATATTGTAACACATTGTATGTTTGTGTGTTTGACTCACCTTCCTGTTGTGCTGAAGATGTGATGTGACTCCTTTCTGTTACAGTATTCCAGGTAAACCTCAAACTGAAAGAACATTTTTTACATGACTAAGATCATGTTTTAACAAATGAATACAATCAGATATTATTTCTAAGATCAGAATAAACTAATTAAGTGCCGTTACAAATTATATGGTGAAATAATAAAATACAATGGAAAGTGCATAATTTTTGATTGGCCGATTGACTCTGAAAACTAGCTGTTCACAGGCGACAACTTGCTTCTGAATGGTCATTTCAAGTAATTGACAGTTGCCGTTGCCAATGCTCATCCATATCCTGTCTGGCTAAAAGTAGAGCTACACATGAGCAACGGACAGCGACGTTGAAGAGAACAGTTTTAATCAACATCGAGGTAAGCGTGATAATGTAATAATATAAATAACATTACTATGTGCAACAATTATTAATTAAATAAAATATTGAATAATATTGAATTAAATATGAAAAATGAATGAAATGTATTTATTACGTTTGTGTTGTAGCTCGCACACTATGGCAAATCTGGCTAATGTTCCGTTACTCTACTAGTAGTACTGAGCTACAGTAGACAAAGCTAGAGCTAGCTTGTAGTAGCTCGAGCTACTAGAGCTACTAGTTTATTTTATAGCAGTTCTCCCATTCGTGGTTTTACAATAGCTTTTAAAATTGTAGAATGGACCGACCAATCGGTTATATATATATATATATCGACATTTTTAGCCTCTTTATGGAGGCTAAACTGAAATTAATGAATGAAGGACCTCATGGATTTTCTAATTTAGATGCATAAAGAGGCTAAAAATGCCCGGCCAGTAGCTAAGTAGCTACAGTACTGGCCAATTTAACAGAGCACACCACTGGATCGTATTCGATGTATATTGCTAGCGCCATCTAGCTACAGCAGCTAGTATACCCACTGTATAAGGTTACATTTAGTCATGTTTAGTTACAAGAAGATTATAAACTTGTATCTACTTACTCAACGTTACTTTTCAAAAGCTGGTACTGTATAGTGTCACAGATGTCAGTTGGCCAGCCTATGTTGTCTGTTGTTTTAGTTTGGTTTTGACTATTGGTTGCTGTGGTATTTTCATATTGTTTGCTGTGGTATTTTCGTGTTGTTTGCTGTGATTGTGTGCATGGTGTTGTGTGTGCTGTTTGACGTCAGGGACGGGGGGAGGGAACTCCCCAGCTGACAGGGACGCAGCCCATCACTGCTAAATGATCCCCAACTGATTGGCCAACCAATGAGAGGAACTCCTTCAAAAAGGAGCGGAGATTGAACAGAAGGCAGGATTCTACTGGGACACACGCAGGAGCACAGAGAAGCGACGATCAAAATTCCGCTGCTCCCATTCGGACTCCGGAGGCACAACCACGGCTCGTCCGATGAACGTAAAGGGAAGTACTTGAATCTCCCCTACACAGTTACTTGTCACTGTGCGAATCAAAAGTAGCCCATTATTATTCTTGTCCAGGCAGGCCTACGCACTGCAGGCGCGGAGCCGACGGCGTTCTTGGATCGGAGGGGACATACGCCAAAGTAGCCATAGGCTACGAGACATTTACATTGTTTTTAGTATTTGGACATTTTTATCCTTTATTATATCATTAAAAAAACATTTTCTGCATCTGTCTCTCGGCTGTGTGACTGTGGCCCAAGGATAACACCTGCTTTTAACCGTGTCACTAGTGTGACATATTGTTAGACCACCTAGTTTGCTGAAGTGTCCTCTAACTGCCCAAAATAACGGCTTTTGTCCGAATGTTTAGCCACAAATTCACGAGACAAGACATCTCGTGCGATCTGCTTGCCGCTTGTTGATTATAACGGGACAAAAAACATTTACATTACTTGTTTGTAACGTTTTAACGTTGTTTATATTTACAGTTTGGGATGTAGAGTAATATACGAGGTCTATCGGTATACTGCAAAAGTAAATGCTTAATTGATAGTTGCCATGCACTTCTAAAAGTCTAACAGCAAATGTCAAATTATGTCAAAAAATACCTTCAAGTCATGAGCTAGCTCGGCTATTAAACCAACTAAACACCTCCTTAATTACTAAAGTAGGCCTGTTGGATTACTCCTCCTCTTATAATGTTATGTTCTGATTGCCAGTGGGTTGTTGGTTATGGTGACTCTTATTTAGCATGTAATGAGCAAATCTTTAACATGGTTCTGTAGCAAGATGAGTTTAATGTTCTTGGCTGTTTCTGTAAGAGCATCTGCTAAATGACTAAATGTACTTACTACTTTTATTTTCCAGTGAGCAGAGCGTTGAAGATTCTTCCTGGTGATCTGCTGCCCATCATCAACAGTGTTGGGGACTTCTGTGTTCCTTCTTCTTACCTCCTGCTATAACAACCATTCTCCATTCCACAAACATAGCTGTTGTCTCTACTCATTTGTCAATATGTGTACAGAAATCAAGTGCCAAGAGGGTGTCAGGTGGCTGAGCGGTTAGAGAATCGGGCTAGTAATCAGAAGGTTGCTGGTTCGATTCCCGGCCGTGTCTAATGACGTTGTGTCGTTGGGCAAGGCACTTCACCCTACTTGCCTCGGGGGAATGTCCCTGTACTTACTGTAAGTCGCTCTGGATAAGAGCGTCTGCTAAATGTAAATGTGTGGGTTTTCATTCAAACAACCACTATACCAGCTGATTTTACAATCGAGTTGCTGCTCTTTATTAAACGGGAGCCACAAAGTGAAATCAGATGGTGTAGTGCTTGGTTACGTAAATGTTTTACAAAGTTATGTAAATGTTTTGTTAGCACGGTAGGCAATTTGGTGACAACCTGGCTGGTGTGTCACTGACTATCCAATGTTATCAATCCATATAGCCTCTCTATTATAATTGCACATCCTCATTACAATTTCCAGAGGGCTCATCTCATAAGCTCCGCTAAGGATATCCCTCCTGGAAAATGCACATTCATGTTTGTTAGTTCAGACTGTCAATAAATCTGCCATCTTACAAGTTTAATGCAGTTGACTGGCTTGATATTGCACAGGTTTTGCATCCCTTATGTAAGAGCCATTTTCATTTGTTTATATATATCGCATCAATTTGCACACACCGCAACACTCATGGGAATGTAAAAATGTTTGTTGATGGAGCTTCATGGACACATGGACTTGCATGTTCAATGGAAGAACATTGTGATCAATAAAGGGCCATCAAAACACAACGATGACTACAAGGAGTCTGTGATTTCAACAGCCAGCTACGGAGCGGTGTAAGGTAGAAGAGAGTGAGTCAGCTAGTTTACTATAGGCATAGACTGTTTTAAGTCTGTATAGCAGCCCCTAAGTGGCTTTAAGTTTTAGGCTTAACCATTATACATAAACTGACTTGTTAATCACACATTGTGGTGCTAATTGTGTGTTATTGTTTAACCACCCACATGTGGCTGCACAGAGTTTGCCAACCATGGTTTCTGATGTTGTATTATGGGGTAGATTGGTGTATAATTGGCCTTGTGTATATCAGGGTGAAGGCTATGAATGCAAGTAGGCCTATGAGTGTGTAACCCATTGACATTGTCTTACAATACAAAGTGTAGCACACAATGAGGGTTCAGGAAAATGTTCCGA
This sequence comes from Osmerus eperlanus, assembly GCF_963692335.1. Taxonomy (NCBI): domain Eukaryota; kingdom Metazoa; phylum Chordata; class Actinopteri; order Osmeriformes; family Osmeridae; genus Osmerus; species Osmerus eperlanus. The sequence continues at coordinate 6,145,957 of NC_085039.1, read as the reverse complement.
TGACACAGGTTATTACTGGATAAGAGCGTCGGCTAAATGACAACGTTATTAACGTAGGCTAATAGACTATTAAATATGCAAGCTGTCTTTTAAAGACTCGATGTCCAATACTTTTCATGTCTGGGAATGTTTGAAACTCGATTAAGACGTCGTCAATGACGAGAAAAGACTGAGCAAATTTAAGTGTAAAATTAATGATAGAGAAATGTCCGAATCCGTTCCAAAAACGGGCCAGTTCCGTAGAATGATACTAATTTGTATCGGATCTGGAACGGATCCGCAAAACGGATGCGACTTACGCGGATCTGCCGGAACTCAGCCAGATCTGGCGCGGAATCAGCTGCTATCTGGGTGTACATTTAAGCAAATCAAGACTTGCATGTACAGTAAGTAATGTCACATTAAAGAATGTATTTAACTCTTGTGTTCTCTTCGGGTCATTCTGACCCATCAGTCATTGTTACCCACCGTCGTATTGCGACAAATTTACTGCATACACAAACAACGTGAAGCATTTTCTTTTAACCGTTGGGCTGTCTCAGACCCTCCACATTGCGAAGGTTAAAATATATATATTTTTTTTTTGTTGTTGGGTAAAATTGGGTAAACACAACGATGGTTCGTTATGAACCTTTGGGTCATGTGACCCGAAGGCAGCACAAGGGTTAAACTCAAGCTTGTGTGGTGCGTCGCTGGCTTCAGTGCCACAGCCTAAACTTTATGTCAAAAGAAACTTTCTCATTTCCGGCGCTTAAAAACAATCCCCTCACTCAGTCAAGTTTGGCTAGCCTTCTTTTATTTTATTTTTTTAATTGATCCAAGATGGCGCCGATGATGGCTGCCTCGGTCGTTAGGTGTTACAAGCCCAGAGCCCCCCACTCCACTAACGACTCCCGCCTGGCCAACGACCTGAATGAGTTCTACTGCAGATTTGAAAGACAATTGGACAGTCCTGAACTACCCCTTCCCACCCAGGAGGCCTCCCACCTCCCCCCCTCTACAGTGACGACTCTCTCCATTCAGGAGGGTGAAGTTAACAGACTTTTCAAGAGGCAGAATCCCCGCAAAGCAGCTGGGCCGGACTCTGTCTCTCCAGCCACCCTCAAGCACTGCGCTGACCAGCTGTCTCCGGTGTTTACCTACATCTTTAACCCTCGTGCTGCCTTCGGGTCACATGACCCAAAGGTTCATAACGAACCATCGTTGTGTTTACCCAATTTTACCCAATACAAAAACAAATTAAAATAATTTTCTTTTAACCTTTGCAATGTGGGGGGTCTGAGACAGCCTAGCTGTTAAAAGAAAATGCTTCACTTTGTCTTTGTATGCGGTAAATTTGTCGCAATACGACGGTGGGTCACAATGACTGATGGGTCAGAATGACCCGAAGATAACACAAGGGTTAACACCTCCCTTGAGACATGCCATGTGCCAGCCTGTCTCAAGTCCTCCACCATCATCCCTGTGCCCAAAAAGCCAAGGCCAACAGGACATAATGACTACAGACCCGTCGCCCTGACCTCTGTGGTAATGAAGTCTTTCGAGCGCCTGGTGCTGGCACACCTTAAATCCATCACTGACCCTCTACTGGACCCCCTGCAGTTTGCCTACAGAGCCAACAGGTCTGTGGACGATGCAGTTAACATGGCCCTCCACTTCACCCTACAGCACCTGGACTCCCCAGCGTCCTATGCCAGGATCCTGTTTGTGGACTTCAGCTCTGCCTTCAATACCATCATCCCCGCCCTGCTTCAGGACAAGCTCTCCCAGCTGAACGTGCCTGATTCCACCTGCAGGTGGATCACAGACTTCCTGTCTGACAGGAAGCAGTGCGTTAAGCTGGGAACACAAGTCTCTGACTCCCGGTCCATCAGCACCGGATCACCTCAGGGCTGCGTCCTTTCTCCTCTGCTCTTCTCCCTGTACACCAACAGTTGCACCTCCAGTCATCCGTCAACTCCTGAAGTTTTTCGGACGACACCACCCTTATTGGGCTCATCTCTGGTGGAGACGAGTCTGATTATAGGTGGGAAGCGGCCAACCTGGTGACCTGGTGCAGCCAGAACAACTTAGAGCTCAATGCTCTTAAGACAGTGGAGATGGTTGTGGACTTCAGGAGGAACACAGCCCCACTCACCCCCATCACCCTGTGTGACTCCCCAGTCAACACTGTGGAGTCCTTCCGCTTCCTGGGCACTATCCTCTCCCAGGACCTCAAGTGGGAACTGAACATCAGCTCCCTCATCAAGAAAGCACAACAGAGGATGTACTTCCTTCGGCAGCTGAAGAAGTTCAACCTGCCAAAGACAATGATGGTGCACTTCTACTCAGCCATCATTGAGTCCATCCTCACCTCCTCCATCACCGTCTGGTACGCTGCTGCCACTGCCAAGGACAAGAGCAGACTGCAGCGTATCATCCGCACTGCTGAGAAGGTGATTGGCTGCAATCTGCCTACCCTCGAGGACCTGCACACCTCGAGGACCCTGAGGCGAGCGAGGAAGATTGTGGCCGACTCCTCCCACCCTGGACACTACCTGTTTCAGTCACTCCCCTCCGGCAGAAGGCTGCGGTCCATCAGGACCAATACCTCATGCCACAAAAACAGTTTCTTCCCTTCCGCTGTTGGCCTCTTCAACAAGGCCAAGGGACCACACTGACTCTAATGACTTCTTGCTTAAAACACACTGCTTTTTGCACTGCATTACAAAATGGTATCTTGTACATTTGTATTTTTTGTAATATTTGTATTTTTGTATTTTTATATTGTAATTTACGGCAATTTTATTTTATTGTATACTTAATTATATTCTAATCCCACTTAGTACTGCTAGTTTATGTACCCTTAGTATAGATAGTCCACATATTTAAATTTGAGGTATGTTTATTGTATGCACCTTCCTGCCAAAGCAAATTCCTTGTCTGTGCAAACTTTCATGGCGAATAAATCCCATTCTGATTCTGATTTTGAATTAGCCATTTCTCCCTAAATAGATGTAAAGCTTATTTACGTTTTTGGGGGCATATTTTCAGTTAGCAGATGGCACTGTTTGAATCGCGATTCCATCGGAAATACTGCCGGTGACAACGTTGTTACAGTAGCTTGTTTCAAAGGGGGTTCGCTTGTTTCAAAGGGGGTTCGCTTGTTTCAAAGGGGGTTCTTGAGTAGGCTAAATGCTTGAAAATATCACTAGATGGGAAAAACTTAAGGGGACGGACCCACCTGCAACCGACGCAAGCGAGCAGACCCTACAATTTCCCCAGAAATTGTACCCTCTGTAGTTGGAGTTATTTCCGCACTTTGCAATGCTACGGCTAATATTAATCGAGGGGAAGACTCGGTTATGCTAGCCCCCATGTTGAGACAGCGTGCGAGGTGCAGGACCAAATGTCTAAAACTTGCCCGGAGCTGCTGAGAAGCAGCGAATTTGATGGAGGAAGATGCTGATGCACCCTGGTACCAGAGTCTAAATTTGCAGTCACTGTGGTCACTATCTTGGTCGGAAAGTGCGGAAATAACTCCAAACTTCAAGAAGTTCCTCTGCTTTACTCGCTACATGCTTTGGGTCAGCAGGTCCTGCTTCCACATCGTCAGCTAAGTCTAAAATGTCTCTCACCAACTCCCTAGAAAGTTCATGAAGATCCTCCATCGTCTCTATCCAGGCTCTACTTCAGACCAACGCAATGGATCAGACTAGATTCGCGCTAGCCACACCCACTGACTTTGATGGGCGAGTTCAGAGCCATAGAAAAAGAGAGTTGCGACACTTCCATAGACTCCCATTGTTATCGAGGAATGCGGAAGTAAAGCGTGTCACATGCGACCTGTAGTTCCAAACATTGCATTTTCCACCGTTCAACCCCATTCATTTTCAGTGTCTCCGAAGCAAGTTAGCTGGTAAATTGATGAAAATCCTTCATTTTTTCATATTTTTACCACCACATATCAATTGTTATTAGTAGTATTTCATATAGCTAGCTTTAGATAAAGTTTATCGTAAGATTATAGCTTGTTTGATTCGAAACGCAGTTAGAGCTAGACGGTCTAGCTAGTATCTAACATAAGCAACACTTTTACTGAAGCTAGCTAGAGAGCACGTGTATCATAACCAGAAGTCAGTTGGCTTATAGTCTGTCAAATTAGTTCAAATTATTGGTGTTCGTTGGCATACAAAGTAAGTCTTCTATATATAGCTCTTATTAGCCTAGTTAGTAGAGCTAGCAACAATGAATTGCAAATTAAGTGGTCCGAAGCAAGTTAGCTGGTAAATTCACGAAAATCCTGCATTTTTTCATATTTCGACCACCACATATCAATTGTTATTAGTAGTATTTTATATAGCCAGCTTTAGTTAAAGTTTATCGTAAGCTTGTTAGATTCTAAATGCAGTTGGAGCTAGACTGTAGGTCTACGCCTACGGGAGAATCGGACTGATTGTGGCCTAGGTCGAGGGCGCCAACCCAGACCTACTCACACATTAACTTTCACCTACTACAGATATCACCCCCCTGCCCCATCCAACGCCTTCGCCTGTTTTTGTAAATGTTGTTGTACTTATGTGCTGAGGTTTTTGTCTGTTCCCACACTGTACTCCTCTAGGAGCATTGTCTGGGTGTTGCCTTTTTTCCTCCTCTCTCCTCATGTTTACCTCGTCTTGTCCTGTCTACCCCCTTGTCATGTTTGTGTATTAGAAACTGCAAGTGGCAGCTCGGATCTAAGATGGATTCGAGAGACCGCAGATAGAGTGCGGCTAGTTTAGATCAACACTTGTATTATTGTTTTGTTGATTTTATGTAAAGCACTTTGAGCTGCAATTCTTGTATGAAAAGTGCTATATAAATAAAGTCTTACTTACTTACTACTTACGTAAGCAACACTTTTACTCTAGCTAGCTGTACATGTATCATAGCCAGAAGATCACCGGATCACTACAAACAAAAGGAGTGGAAGAACACAGGACATATTGTACAATAAAATGTTTTATTGAATGCAGTTGGTTGCCTTGTTTATTCTGTTCTATTTACCACTTAACTTTTCTTGTCTTAAATTGAGCAGTTGCTGGTGATAATGGTTAGATTCAACTTGCATCAAGTACTACACATATAAGTGGTAGGCTAAATTGTAAGTGGGCTGATGAATAAAAAAACGTTTAAGAAGACCAATTTACTTCAACCGTCTAAGGTTAAACGTTAAGTGGAACAATATAGTCCTCATTAGGCTACTGTTTGGTATGTACAGTACCGTTTGTACAGTATGGTAGCTAGCATAGCCATTTCTAGCTCTGCTTCACAATATTGCGTTATGTATAAGTTCATGTAATACATACATGTTAATAAAGTATCAGACATACATGATACAACACACCAGTAACCAATTGACATTATGTGTTAATATACCGAAAATGTCCGTGAATCGAGATGGTGCTGCTGTCTGTCCCGCCGAAAACCATTCAAACAGGTTGACAGCAGTGGGGGTTTTGTTTAACCCTTGTGTTATCTTCGGGTCATTCTGACCCATCAGTCATTGTGACCCACCGTCGTATTGCGACAGATTTACTGCATACAAAGACAAAGTGAAGCATTTTCTTTTAACAGCTAGGCTGTCTCAGACCCCCCACATTGCAAAGGTTAAAAGAAAATTATTTTAATTTGTTTTTGTATTGGGTAAAATTGGGTAAACACAACGATGGTTCATTATGAACCTTTGGGTCATGTGACCCGAAGGCAGCACGAGGGTTAACTACAGGGAGCTACCGGAACCACGTGACAAAAAAGCTCTATCTTTTTTCCTGTGTTTCACTGGCAGTGAGTGTTCACAATGTTGTATTTCACTCCATTCTACACCAAACACGTCAGGGAGGACTGCCTTTTGTAGATACGAGTCTGCTGAAGATAGCCAGAATATCGGATTTCTTTAACCCTTGTGTTCTCCTCGGGTCGTTCTGACCCATCAGTCATTGTGACCCACCGTCGTATTGCGACAACTTTACCGCATACAAAAACAAAGTGAAGCATTTTCTTTTAACCGTCGGGCTGTCTCAGACCCCCCACATTGCGAAGGTTAAAAGAAAAGTATTTTTATTTGTTTTTGTATTGGGTAAAATTGGGTAAACACAATGATGGTTCGTTATGAACCTTTGGGTCATGTGACCCGAAGGCAGCACGAGGGTTAACCGAGCCTGTTTCATTCATCATTTGCCTGAGAAAGCGACTTCCTTTGGCCAGCTTCATTGAAAACCATTCAAACCGGTTGACAGCAGTGGGTTTTTTTGGAACTACAGCGAGCTACATGAACCACGTGATCACGTGTCGGCGAGATCAAAGCGTGTCGCAGCTCTCTTTTTCTATGGCTCTGGGCGAGTTTGACAGATAACACAATTAATGAAGCACTGCAACACAACTCGTTGTGAAATGTACATTTACATTTAGTCATTTAGCAGACGCTCTTATCCAGAGCGACTTACAGTAAGTACAGGGACATTCCCCCGAGGCAAGTAGGGTGAAGTGCCTTGCCCAAGGACACAACGTCAATTGGCATGACCGGGAATCGAACTAGCCCGATTCCCTCACCGCTCAGCCATCTGACTCCCTACATGAAATGTAGCATGAAATGTAGCATGAAATACTTAAATAGTGAAATAATTATATCTGTATTTTACATTAAATTAATTGGTATTTTAATTAATTCATGACACATTTAAGAACACATTTATGTATTTAATGTCTATTTTAATTAATTCATGACACATTTAAGTAATTATTTAATGGTGTATTTATTTAATTCATTGTGGCACTTTTAGTCCTCCATATTATCTAGCTGTTCTTGCATTCCTTGCAAATCAGCGTTACTAAAAAGCAGATGAGCTAGAGTCTAGCTATCATTGACTAGACGGGCATGGCTAATGTTTGTCTATACCGTACAGTAGCGTACAAGATCCCTGTGCAGTTCGACCCTTGACACATTTGCGCGAACCATTTCACCAAGGACGGTTTTGAAAACCTGGGACAATGTAGCTAAAGCAGGATTTGCTATGAAGCTGTTGCTGAAAAGAGGTGCGTTCCGACCTTACGTTCATCACAACCGCAAGCTGTAGTATGATTTTGTCGGTAACAGTTATTAGCAATGCTAACGTATCCTGTATCTAGCACCTGCCTTTCTCCAGTTATTTCAAATAGATAATCTAGACAGCCGTTAGCAATAGGCTAGACTGCTATTCGTTTTCTGGCTATTTTTTCGGAAGCTTCCCTTCTAATGCCGACTACAGCTAGTCTAGCTAGAGTCATTTGCTAAGTAAGGTAGAGCTATGTTGATGTGTTTAGAAACTTATTTATAGCCTATTTAGCCTATTAAAGTTAGCATTGGTAATAGGCTAGATACATTTCCTGTATCTAGCATAGGTAGAATGCTAAATACAGGAAATGTATCTAGCCTATTACCAATGCTAACGTTAATAGGCTAACTGTTACAAAATCATAGACTACTTACAGATTGCATTTGTGATGAGCATATGGTTGGAACAGCACCTATTTTCAGCAACAGCGGCTTAGCAAATCCTTCTTTAAATTGTCCAAGGTTTTCATTCAAAACTGTCTTTGGTGAAATGGTTCGAGCAAATGAATAAATGAGTGTCGAACTTCACAGGAATCTTCTCATAGAAATACATCAGCCATGCCCGTCGAGTGTCTGGATCCTTGGGAAGATTATGAAAAGTGTTAGCATTCCCAATAGCCTGGAACACTGCATTTACGATGGTCCATTTTCAATACTTTTAAAATGTTCTCCTTTGTTGTTCGTGTGGAAGTAAGTACACAGAGCAGCGCGCAGCTAAACTAGTTAGTGTCTGAGATCCTGGCCCAGAACACCAGAGGGCTGGTCTGTATGTAAATGTTGGGGCGTGTGACGTCACAAATACAGCGTTTTCAAAACCAATCGTTTTACAGCTGCAGTTTCAAGTGAGATTTAGATAGGAAAGAGGTGTCAATGGACTTTGAGGTTCACCGTATGTCCAAAATACATATGCCTACTTGGCCTGTGTCCTGACAATCAGTAGACGTCACAGGACAGTCTCCTTAGGCAGGTTCTACATGTCCCTTTCCGCTCGCCATAGCCAAGAGGAAGACTGACTGCAATGGACGTCGTCTATGCTCTGAAGCGCCAGGGACGCACTCTGCACTGCTTTGGCGGTTACTGTCTGTCTCATGTCCTCCAGTTGCACAACCCAAAGGTTCTTTTCAGAACCATCAACAGTTTAAAGAGGGATCCATGTTTAATGCCGTTCTATCAATGAATGCCTTTGTCATTAGTTTATTGTGCGGTTCAAAAGACTAATGATACAACATTCAATATTAATATGGGACAACAAATAGGCACTATAAAAGTCACTTTAAATAAATAACACATGTACACTACAATTCCCTTTCGTCCCAAGAGATTCGTGAAAATGGGGTGAGTCATTCCACCATGACGTTTATGGGATTCACTGACTGGGGTAAACCATTTTGGACTCGGCCTTGAGTAGACCAAGCGTCATGACGTTTCACTCATGTCCGCCGTCGAACTACTTTAGGGTTCTACACAATAGGACATAATGCGCTTTTAAGTCAAGTGGGTGGCTCTTAAAAGAGCCTTTGGGATTTGACGGCAAGAGTTCAAGCCTCAATTATTTTGTTTTGACGGCTTTCTCGGTTTTCTTGGGCAAAAGAACTGCCTGGATGTTAGGCAAAACTCCACCCTGGGCGATAGTGACGCCTCCGAGAAGCTTGTTCAACTCTTCGTCGTTGCGGACGGCCAGTTGCAGGTGACGAGGGATAATACGAGTCTTCTTGTTGTCGCGGGCAGCATTGCCGGCCAACTCAAGGATTTCAGCAGTCAAATACTCAAGAACAGCGGCTAAGTACACCGGTGCGCCAGCTCCAACACGTTGCGCGTAGTTGCCCTTGCGAAGAAGTCTATGCACTCGACCCACGGGAAACTGGAGCCCGGCGCGAGATGACCTGGTCTTTGCCTTCGCCCTGGCTTTGCCCCCGGTTTTGCCTCTTCCGCTCATGATGTTCTCTCAGTAGGTTTCAAGCTAGATTGAAATTGGAAGTCGCACCACAGATATATACTCCCCCAGAACTGAATCTCATTGGCCATTAAGTCGGTGCGGTCCTATCCAATCGGAGAAAGGTTATGCCTTCCTTTCGCCTTTCCCGGTGTCGATGCGCGCGCACATTCATGAGCCAGCTTGTCACCGACTTCCCTTTCCTCTGCGACTGTTTCGCGCTCTTATGCTTGGTGCAGACTTGAGAATTTTCAAATCTTAACCGATTTTTAAAACGTGGGAGACCACAATCACGACCATGTAATCGTAAGACCGCACACACCAGACGGTTTAGTCAAGACCCAAGACAACACCCGTCACCCTTGGCGCCTATGCTAATATAAGAGGGCCCAACTTTTGAGCTTAGCTAGCAGCCCTAAGCGGCTAAAGCACATTATAGAGGTTCAGTAGGATGATAAAAGACCGACCGGGGGAAGGTAAATTGAGGAGGCGGGAGGTGAAGCGCATGCGCGTTTAACTTACATGGATAGTCCAGAAAGAGTTATCGCCTCAACGTTGTGAAGAGCGGGAGGCGTGCCTTATAAATTTACATCCTCCCTCTATATAAAGTGAGAACTGAGCCTCCACACCCTTAAATCATTAAGAAGCGTTCATAGTAAGCCATGCCAGAGCCAGCGAAGTCCGCGCCCAAGAAGGGTTCCAAGAAAGCCGTTTCCAAAACCGCCACAAAAGGCGGTAAGAAGCGTCGAAAGTCTAGGAAAGAGAGTTATGCTATCTACGTTTACAAAGTGTTGAAGCAGGTCCACCCTGATACCGGCATTTCTTCCAAGGCGATGGGAATCATGAATTCTTTCGTCAACGACATTTTTGAGCGCATCGCCGGCGAATCTTGCCGTCTGGCTCATTACAACAAGCGTTCAACCATCACCTCCAGGGAGATCCAGACCGCCGTGCGCCTGTTGCTCCCGGGTGAGCTTGCCAAACACGCCGTCTCCGAGGGCACCAAGGCGGTGACCAAGTACACCAGCTCCAAGTAAACGGATGCAATTTGACAGTTCCATAACAACCCAAAGGCTCTTTTAAGAGCCACTCACTCCTCTATAAGATGGATGTTCCATGGTGCTTGCCGTTGTCACCGTATTGATTTTGTTTTTGAGTATAGGATACACATAGGCCTACAATGTGCAGTTGGTCCCAATACGATTTGTTTACCAGTTTTGAACGTATTCTTCATCATTGCGCTAAGGATTGCGTAGTAATGTGGGAGTTGGACCATTTTACTGACAAGGGGTCTTTCTCTTTCAGTCAAATTTCCAAATCATTTCATACCAGTGATTCATTTAAGATAGCCCCATGTTTATTTTTCTTCTGGATGTGGACAATTTGGCCAGATCCAGATGATCCAAACTGACTGGTAGCTTTGTAGTGTGATTATGATCTTTAGTTTTTGCTTCACACCTACTTTTGAATTGGCATTCATGGAGGGAAGCACCCCTTTTCCTTTTGCCAGTACATAAACATTCAGGGCAAGCCCATGAGAGCTAAACCCTAAACTTCTTGATTTTAGAATCAGAATCCGGTTTATTGCCAGGCAAGTTTACACATACAAGAGATTTGCTTTGGTAGATTGGTGCATTAACATATCTAGAAATATAAAGACGTAAAAAACAAGTACTGTATGTTGATGGACCTTATATGAAAAATTGTCAGTAGGAAACAATACAATTATAATAAAGAAAATTGTGTACAGTAAATTTTCAGACAGCCTCTAAGTCAGCACTCTGCTCAGAGATCTCTTGATTTGGAAACCAACTAGTCTTGATCTTCTTCAGAATCAGAATTCGGTTCTTGTCATTGCTGCCCAAAACTGTATTGTACAAATTCCAAATTTATCACAGCCAGACATATTTTGGAGCTCTGAGAAACAAAGCATTCTTATTGCATACCACTGCCTTTCCTTCTTCCCTTCTCTATAGACTCAAAAACATTTATTTTGTATTATTGTTTCAGACTCGCAACACTTATGATAAGTGGTTGGGTGAGGCCCATTTAAAAACCACAAAGGCTACTGGCTAGTCCCTTTAACCCCCTCTGATGGGGAAAAGACTGCCTCTTCAACACCCACCGGCTTATTTCAATATTAGACATCCCTTCAGCCTCCATAGAGCCCAGCCACAGTCCAACAGTTTTTGGACGTAGTCCTTAGACCCCAGCAGCGGAACATGGCAGCCTATCTCGATTATGTGGTAGTCCACTAGAAGGACTGGGAGGATCATCGGGACCAGGTGCGACGCGTTCTGAGTGCCCATCGTGAAGCGGGTCTGGTTGCCAATCATAGGAAATGTTTTGCGGATCAAAGGAAGGTACAATACCTGGGCTATTCTGTTGGCCGTGGGCTCCTTACGGCCCAAAGTAAGAAGGTAGAGGTGGTGAAGAACTGGCCTCGCCCCACAACCAAGACCTCAGTACTTAGATCTGGCCAGTTATTACAGAAGGTCCATCCCTTTCTTTGGTGACAACTCTAAGAGCCCTGCTTTGCTGCACTTTGAGGTAGGCCCTCTAACTCATGATGTAACAAAGTAGTGCTTCGTGTTAGGCCTGGAAGTGCCTATATAAGAAATGGTAATCAAATGTACCAATAATAAAAAGTTTACAATCTCGAAAGACTCAAGATAAACTCTAATTGTGACTCCAAACTTCCACTGAGGCACCATTATTATAATGATGCTAATATTTGGTTTAAGACATAAAACTACATGACTCAGCGAATGTTCGGTGGCTTGCTATTTTCTGTATGTAGTTCTTTTTACAACTTAAAAACTAGGTGGACCTTCAATTTACTGGTACTGTTATGTCAAGTTAGCGGTTCAGGAATGCAGTTCTCGGCATGTTTTGTGTTTTTAAATGAGAAAAGCACAATTCATTTTCTATCTTTTACTTTCAGAATATCCAGGAAGCAAGAGGGCAGCAGTGTGAGTTTGGGGAGAGTCAGAGGGACAGGGGGAAGCCCTCTTCACCCAGCCCCTCTGAAGAGGACAATGTTATCCTGAGCTCCCTCAAGAATAGAGGGATCCATTTTGAACTACTGAAGGGGGATAGGGGAACCTCTTATTTGAATGCTCTTATGGTCAAAGACCACTCCTCTCACAATGGAGAATTTGCAGGTAATCCAGTGTGTATTCATTTATTTCTCTGTACTGCATCTTTCAGGTAAAGAGGACAACCTGTTCCAGCTGAGTGTTGCCATTATTAAACCAGAGTGGCTTGTGGAAGCTGAGCTAATGGCCCAGTCCTGCCAAGGCCAGTGTGCTTCAGGATTTGGGTTGCAAAGGGGCAGAACATTTCCGGTACATTACCAGAAACGTTCCATAGGATGTTAATTAAGCAGCGTAATTTAGGAAATAATAAAAGTTGGAAACTTCGCGGGAATACGGGAATTAAAAGACATTCAAGGGGAATTAATTTGAAATTCGGGGTAATTTATACAAACTGTTTGATAAACATAAATGAAAACATTTAGTTTGGCTATAAGCAGACATGCATGCAAACTAATACCGATGTAAAAAAATATATAATAACTTTTTTATATGTATTTTCTGAGTAGAACCTGAATCCATTATTTCATTGACAAGAAAATTGTTTGGCTGGATGTAGTCCTTTGGCTCACCTGCAGTGGTGTGGCTTCAATAGTCCTGCTGTACTGTGTAGGATTCTAGAAAGTATCTGTGCATGCAATTGCGGAATACACTGTCCATGCAGGGGGTGTCTCAAATTATTATTGAGACTCTCAATAACATTTCAGTAAGTAATGTGCTGTGTGCATGTGATTGAGGAATGGACACGGTAGAAATTCGACCAAATTTGCATTAAATCTGGTTGTTTTAACCAAGATTATGCTGCAAGATGGGTTTTATCACCTGCATTTCCGTTCCCAGTTATAGGCTGACTCGCAATTTGACAAATTTCCAGTTCATTCCCATTTATTCCTGTTAGTTCCCATGGAAAGTTTCCAACTGTGAAAATTCTTGGAAAATTCCAACCCTATTCGGGATTTTGCCCTAACTGTCAGGGTGACCAATAGAATGCAGACCAAAGAAACCACCAGAGTGAAGAAAATCCCACAAAGATAAAGTAAACGTAGACTACTTTGCATTTAGTTTTATTCCTGTTCAGTGCAACCAAGCAATGACAGGAAGAGTTTCACCAACACCTTGTTTGATCCTCTGTAGTTCAACTTTCCTAACTCCAGTTTTCAATTCTCTCAGTGTCAGGTGTCCAACAAGCAACGGAAAGACCAGCAGCATGCAAAGAAGAGAAAGTACATCGCTAGAAGGTCCTCCAGATCAAAGGAGCATCAGACCAGAACCTGCTAGAACCTGCTACTCTAGTACCGGCTCTCAACACACTCAGAATGTAAAATAAAGAAATAGAAGAGAACAGAGGGCCCAAGAATGGCGAGTGTGTGTGTGCAAGTTTGTGTTGTGAGCAATCATATGCTTAAGGTTTGCTTGCTACTTGGTTGGGCTATTCAGCTGCCTCTTCATAGATATACTTTCGATACTCTTTTGATGCTGGCGAATGAGGAACGATTTTTCTTTCTCATTTTGAATTGAGCTTTTGCAGGCACAGAAAAAAAGAAGTTTGATGTTGTTGATAACGTTCAAGTTATGTATACTGTCTGATATGGTGTGGAATGCTGCAATAAGTCTTTACAGTTACTAAAGTTTATGTTTTTGCAATATATCCTTTTATGTATTTTTCTAATTTTTTATCCAGCTTTCTAAAATAAATGATTAAGGGTGGTGCTCACCATGTCCTCAAGGGGTACAGCAAACACCAGAATCAGCTTTATTTGCTAAGTAAGTGTACACAAACAAGGACTTTACTATGGCGGGGCAGGTGCATACAATAAACATAATGAGAATTTTAAAAATACACACATGATTATATAGGCCATAAGAGACCCATCAATGTCTAACATTGACATTATTTGTACACAACTCCTTACAGAAAGTTCATGGTTCTGTTATACATGTTGACAGGTTCACTAGTGTTTACTGTGGAAAGATGTAGGCAAAACAGCTTGTTGTTCTATTGGACCATTAAAACGCCATTAAGTAATTGACAGTTTCACTATGCAGGTTTTCTGCATAGACATATATACATAGACGTCTATGTATATATGTCTATGGGTTTTCTGTTCCTTCTTCCTGCCTGTTTTGATGATGTCACAAATGGGGTCCATGACGACATCATCATAGTAGATGAGTACAGTTGAATGTCTGTGCATGTCATTATAGATTTGTACCACGATTTGTACAGACACGTCTACAAGCAGGATGCTATTCTGAATCTAGAAGTAAGCCTATACCTTTTTCATGTGCTCTTGTTTGTTAACATGCCACTGATTCATAGGAGTTGTGCTCAAACATTGAGTCATAATTGATTAGATATTTAAAATATGGATAAAATGCTAACCGTCATCATAAACAAATAATTGTCCCGCTAAAATAATCAATTAGATATGTTCTAATCATGTAAATGTATTAAGATTGAATATGATCCGTATAGCCTACCCTACACGTTGTGTTACTCGATTACGAGAAAATATGTTTAGGCTAAGCACAACGTTTGAGATCGATTGAAAAAACGTTGATAAAAAAGTTTATATTCATTAAGCGAACAAGCGCAAAAGTGATCCTTCTGTCGGTGTGCGCCTCAGTTTTACAACAATCTAGCGCCATCTCTGGTTATAGTATGCGTTCCCCTATGTGATTCGTACATTTATAGATTATAGGCAAATTCAGGCAGCGACGTTTCAACTTTTCCGTTAAAATTAATGGCCTTTTCAGGGACCTTTTTGGGCAGTTCAGGCAGGGTATATGGCGTAAACCAAGTCATTATGTCACTTGACGGTAAATGCGGCATGTTAAATATTTGAAACGAAATTGCATGTTTGAAAAACGTCAGATTGAAATGTCGAGCGTGGGGTCAGAATGTTGTCACAATCTAGCAATGATGTCACAAAGCAATGTGTCATTTCTAATGTGTCCTATCTGCTGGTCGACATGAGTAACATACTTGTGTATGATAAAAGTATGTGTAGCATTCACTTTCTTTTCCAAATAACAAAACAGGGAGAACATGAGCGGATTTCCAGAAAAGAAGCAGGTGGATAAGAGAAAGGCAGAACGCAAGCAGGCAGAAAAAAGCTGGCCACAGAGACTGGCAGAACACAGATGGGCCCAGCAGATGCAGGCAGCACAGAAGGATGCAGAACGGAGGTTTATAATTAAAAGATGGGTGGAACAGAGAAAGGCCTTACAGAAGCCTCCTGCACAAAGGCTGGCAGAGCTAAAGGAAGCAGAGAAGAAGCAGGCAGATGAGAGGCAGGCTGAGCAGAGGTGGAAAGAGTGGAGGCAGAAGCAGAGAGCACAGTGGGAGTTAGAGCAGAGACGGGAGGAGGAGGTGAACACCTCCAAGAAAAAACGAGATCCGCAAGAGACCAGGACACCTCACACACAGGTGCTTAAGTCTCCTACCATCTTGGAAGAGTTGAAGATGATGGATGACCTGCTTGAGGAGGTAAGACTATATGCCAGCAAAAGGCCAGCAAAACAAAAGTTTAATTCATTGGTTCAGATCGAAGTTTTCTGGATTTACAAATGCCAGAATAGTTTGTGTTAGGTATTCCACTACAGTGCTAACAGTCTCCTTGTGTCACACACAGACAGCGGATATCAAACTTCCGTCCATGTCCCCCATCCATCAGCCAGTCTCCCCAACCACCCCACTCCTCCCACTAGGTAAAGATGGAACATCTTACATGGGCCTCACCACCAAACCCCTGGAAGCTAAGGCCAGGCATTCCCACGGGGACCAGCAGCCCACCTGTACACCTCTTCCTCGGGCCACTCACAGCTGCATCCCCCCCTTGGCCAACCAGGGCCTGCAGTTATCTGAAAATACATCAAATGAGGAAACCTCGGAAGAAGATACATTCGATGAGGAGCGTTCACCCTACCATACTTCAGAGTTTGTGGAAACACTTCCCCTGGCTTGTGAACGAAGCAGCGTTCAGCAGCAAAAGAGTTTGCTTTGCCTCCGGTCTGCTGCACAAACAAAGGTGAGTCTTCAGGCAAAAAAGCAAACATTTGTATAATACGTTTAATATACTCATGAAAGGTTAACTCATCAAATAGTCGTTATTTTGACTTGCATCAAAGCTTTGTTCCCATCAATATAACCAATCTCCCTTGCCCTGATAGACGGCTGAGAGACTTGACTATGGGAGGATCATTCTCAGGGATGAAGGGAAGGAGGAGGAAAGATCAGAGAGTGGACTGCCAAAGATGCAAGTACGGGATCCATCTATTGAGGAGAGATTAAACAGGGAGATGTTGAAGAAAATGGAGAAGGAGGTTAAGGCTGAAAAGGGGAAACCAGCCAAGAAAGAGAGGGAGTTAATAGAAAAGCAGAAGAAAGCTGAAAAGCAGGCACAAGAGAAGATGGAGAAGAAACAGAAGAAGCAACTGGAGCAGGCAGAGAAAAGAAATATGGAGATTAAAATAAAGTTGGAGAAGGAGAAACGCAAAATGAAAGATCTTGAAAGGAAAGAGATGCAAAGGTTAGCAGAAGAGGAAAGAAAAGAACTGAAGAAGAAAGAAAAGGAAGAGAAAAAGGGTGAATTAGGAAGATTGGAAATGGATTCTCGCCCGAAATGTTGTGGCTTCTTCGAGAAGGTTAAGAGGGCCTTTAATTTAATTTAAGAGAGACCTTCCATCTACAGTAACACCAACAGTGATACAGTAACAATAACAATACATTGAAAAAGGAGAACAAATATGTTCAATGAATGTATAGTATATTGCTTCCCAATAACTTTTCCCAAAAGCTAGAGGATTAATTTATGTATTATCAAATTGGTGACAATCCTGTTTTCTTTTTTGTCAATGTTCTTGTTAAATCCCAATAAATGAATCACCACTTACTATTAGATTTTTTCTAATACTTCAGACTTCAAAATGTACTATTTTGTATCTGATATGGAGTCGGATCATCTAGGTTAGATGAGTTTTATAGATGCAAGACAAATACTGCTGGCCAGAATTTGACAACAGATTCAGAACAGCTGTATGGCAATTTTTTGTGTATGCTGTTTGTCGCTCTGTCACACATTCACACAACAAATACAATATCTGACTCAAACTGCTCATATAAAACCTGACTGATTTAATTAAAAAGCTACTTTACACAGAAAACCCACTTCACAGTTGGTACTGTACTTGGAATCAGCTTTTGGTTTTTACAACGATAACGGTTACAACAGTGACAGTTACAACAGTGAAGGTTGAGGTTATGTCTGCAAAAACAGATGGATCACAATTACAGGTCAGTATGATTTGGCCCTGTGTTCCGTTACCAGGCATCAGCACTGTACTTTAACGTGCCAGCATTAGACAGAAAGTGTACAGATGTGAAAGTCAGTCAGGTTAATGTGGTGACTTTGTCAAGTAGTCACCACAAAACCTCCATAATCATATTATTTGTCTGAAGTGTGTCAAACCTGTTTGAGTTAAAGACATTTGTACCTTTTAATTCAAGAAAATCACCTTGTACTCTGTATTGATACTTAACTCAAAATACTCAAATTTCACTGTCTTTAAGGGGACTACCTATATTTTTGCCATTACACACAATTTTGCAATTATTCTTTATGTAACAAAGCAAAAAATAAACCATAGAGAAGCTTGGGCAATAATGAGTCCCTGCTGTACAATGATGGAACATTCAGGGTCATTATGGATCTGTGTGTGTGCGTGCAGAGGTGTTTCTAGGCATAGGCAAACTAGGTGGTCACCCCACCCGCCCCTTATAAATAAATAAGCAACAAATAACACACACATTAACATTTATTTACGTGTTGAGAGTGAAATTAGATGGTGCGGGGGTGGCGGGGCCATGAGTCTTCTTTTTTGCACATCTGCTGTTACGCTTTAATGTATTTTTGGGAGATAGGTACAGATCTCGAAAATGTCCAGAAACGTCACTATGTGTGTGTGGAACATGAAGGTTTCAGAAAGCAAACTAGTTTTCATTTCCTTTCTCCACTTCCTCTGTCTCTTCTTCTCATCCTTCCGAGTGTGTCCCACTCAGCAGATGTATGCAGTAAGGTCCATCAGTGTCCCACCACCCACACTCGTTTTCTCTTTATTGTATCAGCTCAGATCTGAAGACTTGTTTAGGTCCACCTGGACTCCCTTTTCTCCAGCAAATACATTGATGTGGGAACAGATGCAGACATATTTACATCAATGCTCATAACAGTATGTACTACAAAAAGGAGGCAACGAAACAAGTCAACTACAACCAACAACTTGTAAGTAGCTCTTGTTGTACATACAACAGCTGTTCAGTGCTCACACAATGCATGCTACCATGAACAATATAACCAAAACCTTTTTCCGTGTTATCATGCATCCCCAAAATTGTATTTAACATGCATCAAATAACCAAGCTTTTCAAAGAAACTACAATCTTACAAAAACGAACAGAATTTCCAATCTCAGGAATGAAAAACTTCTGAGTAAATGTCTGTTCTATTTTATGTTATCTGCAGGATTAAAAACCAACAAGGTTTTACCTGTTTGGTATTTCTCCTTGGCTCGTGCTCGTTCTTCACCGTCAAAATACCACACTGTAATGGCGTATCTGCACAGACAAAGACCAAATTCGTAATATGTCTAAATGTCATGTATAGGTTGTTTGTGACACAAACAATATTCCTCCCAAAGATGGTTATTCTTAAAAAGACTTTGGTCTGGAGGAAGCTCTTAGTCCTTGGTCCAAAATTCACAAAATACACCGGACCGGCCACAACCATTTTGAAATAAATGGATTCTGCCATAACCCATTCAAACTCCTTGAAATGTGCAATTGTGGGCCTAAAAGGCTCACCTGGTGGCGTAAGATGGCTGCACCTCGTGGGGGTTTCTTCTGTCTGACCAGAAGAACAGGAGGCGGTCAAACTTGGGCTCGATGTCCGCAAGTTGAGCCTTACCCTCAGGGAAAATCCTCAGGAGACCTCCATGTTCCTGCAGCACAAATATGATTAATTCATCTTAATTGATTTATGTCTGTACATTAATGGAAACCTTATAGAAAGTCACCACTTCCAACCCCCCACCTTAACCCTTGTGTTATCTTCGGGTCGTTCTGACCTATCAGTCATTGTGACCCACCGTCGTATTGCGACAACTTTACCGCATACAAAAACAAAGTGAAGCATTTTCTTTTAACCGTTGGGCTGTCTCAGACCCCCCACATTGCGAAGGTTAAAAGAAAATTATTTTTATTTGTTTTTGTATTGGGTAAAATTGGGTAAACACAACGATGGTTCGTTATGAACCTTTGGGTCATGTGACCCGAAGGCAGCACGAGGGTTAAACCCAAGTACCTGAATTAATCAGAAACAGAAACATTGTTTTTTTGTGCATACCGAGAAAATGCTTGAGAGACCTGTTTGGTGGAGTGTTGGTGGTGTTAATTTGTGCTTTGTACACAGTACAAAGCACACCGTGTATGTGTGCTTTGTACTGTGCCTCGTCCTGTATCCGTTCATTAATTTTGTTCCCTCTTCTTTCTGAAGAGGAGCTAGGTATTCTTAGCTAGGTTTCATTCAATTAACAAGATTTGCTAACCTTTTGGTAGAGTCTAGATGATTCCTTATGCACTGATTTGCATTAGGAGAAATAAATCAAGTGCACCTGTACTTCTGTTGGTTAGGGTGTGTGCATGCTAATTTCTCAGGCTGTGTTGTGTAGGCAACATGGATAAACCACTATCTACCTTCGGGGGATAAAATCAGTTTGTGGATTAAAAAGTGATATGTAATTCTGGAAATGTGGCAATATACTTTGTTGTGCTCTCTGCTCTATTCTAGGTATTTGGGTGGTATTTGGTGATTAGTTTAGTATTGAGAAATTTGAAGTTTGATTTTCATTCATTGCTTTTACACATTACAAATTACTTTACTTTTTTTTTTTTTTTTGCATCATACACTTTCATGTGATTTCACTGCAATCATGCCACAGAAACATAAAAACTGATAATCCAACAGAAACAAATCTGCCTGCTAAAACATAGTTTTCATGAGAATAATGGTGTTTGACCACAGATTTTGCCCAGAGAGCTAATAGTGAGAATGTGCTAGGTTACACCTCAATAAGCAGTCCCTAATTTCTAATGAGCATAATCGTGTAACAACCCTAGGACTTCTTTGACACATCAAAGTCTGCTCTTCAGACAACCCTTATGCTCAAAACTAATGTGCACTCAGCAACAAATAGCAACATAATCACAATCTGAAAAGCATGATCTGTCCAGTATTATTATCTTTTTCTGAGACTTGACGTCTCACAAGGACAAGTACGCTGTACTAGCCTGGAATATTAAGGCAGCCAAAAACATTTGCATTTTGTAGTTTTTGTCAGTTTGGTCACACTTGATCTAAGTAATGCATTATTGTTTGTTTTGTATTTTTTCTGTTTACATACCTTGGCATCCCAGTCCTTGTTGAGATAATATATACATGTCACACATCTACCATCTCCATTGGGGTTATCTACATGCCGTACATAGCCAGTCCCGTTGCCAGGGTAACACGCCACCATCGCCTAGCAAGAGGAAGAGGTTTGGTTAACAATTGGGGTTTGTTTAAATAGTAGCATTACTGTAAAATAAAAGATGGACAAACATATCTCAATCTATATTCCTTGTCTGTGCAAACTTTCATGGAGAATAAATCCCATTCTGATTCTGATATCTTAACTAAATATCAGTCCAAGTGCTTAATCACAAAATAATGATGTTTGACATCATGTGCATATTGAAAATCATTAAAAAAATACTTTTGAAAAGTGTGTTTCCTTAAAACACTAATGAACAAATTGTCTTAATGTTTAACATATAGCTTGACATCGACAGACCAAACAGGAGCTTGCATATTTGTCTGGTTCTCATGCTAAATATAACCAGTTTTTCCTACTTTTGATAAGATTGACGGAAGTACAGGAGAGGAGCAAACCAATCAAACCGAATTGAACGGAAGGGCTCAATCTTCCTATGTGCATTACATACTGATTGGCAAAAAATATGTCAGATGTGTGACCTAGAAGAGGTCATGAAAGAGGTCTAGCCAAAGGATAAGGACATCAGTGAGTGTCCTTATCTGTGAGTCAAAAGGGAAAAAAACATGATAACCATTGACATTATTTTTATACAAAAAAGCATACTATTCAACCGGAGGCAGGAAATAGAAGAAAAGTAAAACATTCTCTGTCATAATGAATATACTGTCTTGCAACCAACATAATAACATCTTAATTTTGTATAAACCAACAACAATATTGTGCTTTGCGGCTTTGCGGCGTACTTGAGTGACAATTCTGGAAAATTCCCCAATAGGATTGTCTCACACCATTGGAAAGAAGGAACAAATATACTTCAGAAAAATACATTTCTTACAGTTGCTAGGGTCAGAATGTGTCAAGCCTCCTTATCCCTCCCTCCTCCCAAACGCTTGGCTTTGTTCGTGTTTATTTGTGGCCTGTTAGCCCCTCTATGATCTCTTTTAAATCTGGAAAAGGTGATGGAAAAGTAGCCACAGGGGGAACAGGAGAAAGAGGAGAAAGAGGACAAGGGGGGCATGGAACCTCCAGGATGTTGTGCGTAGCGCTCTGCGATCACGGCCGAGATCCACTTCCTTTGGGTGTAAATCAACCTGGAGGACGGGAGGGGTATGGAAATCCCCTGGCTGTTATTTAAGAGAGTCCCCGCACGCAAAAATGGGGAGATCAAGAGACAGGAAGGATGTGCAAAATGGGTCAATGGTGCTGGGGTCCAACTGTGTGAATGAACATGTCTTTCTGTTGTGTTTGGTGACAAAATGGTGAAGAATAAGAGTGTGTTACTCATGTGTGTGCTCAAGGACACCATGGACAGTATGTACAACCTTTCCATAGCCCACACACTTTGAGCTGTAAATAGTTATCAGTGAACAAGAATTCCAAGGATAGAACCTTGGGACAAATAAGGACAACACCGCTATTGTTGTCCTTTTCTGTTGAACTCATCAAGATCGTTTTGCCCTCACAACACAGGGGCCCGCTTAGATTCCGAAACAGTGAATGTGACCTCGAAACACAGGCTTGTCATGCCACGCTATGGATGACAGACCCCAATCAACATGCCATGATTGCGGCCATTAGCCCTTTCCTACTAGCAGGTGCGAGGGAGAAAAAAAACACAGACACACGTACAGACAAAAACAAAGACGAGTCAGGACAAAGCAGCAGCCCAGGGTGTTGACGCACTTTCGGCAAAGGGACTCAGGCTGGTGAGAACGGAAGAGAAAAGACTGAACGATAATAACGTATCGCGTGCCATCGGCCGTTTGTGAAGTCGGCGGCCGGCAGCCAGCGGCCCGCAGTGCGTCAAACTCCTCCAAAAGGGAGGGCCGGAGGAAAGCTTGAGCGTTTAAATTACGCCACCTCTTGCATCACTTGGCATGGGTGAGAGCTGCGGCGTGTCACAATATGTCTCCACTGTCTTCTGTCAGCGCTATGCTAGAGTGATTTCTCAGGTTCCCCCTTACTGAGGAACGAGCAGATGAAAGAGGAAGAGGAAGGGGGAGGGAAGTTATTACATCTGCCTTGCTGAAAGAGCCTTTCACATATTGGCGCATCACCTTTTTTTTATTAAAACACACATTTCAGCAAGACTATGTCACACATGTACACAAGTTCATATACTTTTTGAAAAGCACTCCTCAAGAAACCACTCTACACTCTCACTATTCTCACACCCCCTTCTGAGCACCATTACCTTGGAATGATAAGCTAAAATGGGAGTAATTGGTCTTGAGAGGCCTTTAAGTGGAAGTGTCCAAACACAATACAGCTTGTCTTATGTGCTTTGTTTATAAATAAACTCCCCCTGGTGTATTATAGTTGCCTACATTTATATTGGTTTCATTGCAGTATTTCAGTGTATGTGTATTGTAGGGGTAGCCTGGTCCTAACCAGACTCTCGTACATTTCATTTGTACAGAGAGTCTGGGCTCGCTCCATTGACAAGCGTTAACTTCCTTGAAGGCGGGTACTCTGTTGAAGTTTAAAACTATTGGATCTGCCCAGAGCCACTCTGGATCTGCCATAACCAATCGCTAGCGTTTGCCTTAGCCAACTCCTTCACGACTAACGGAGCTAGCTGGAAAATCAAACGAACCCCGCGGGGATCAAAGATTGTTCTTGCTCCAGCTTTAACTTCTGGATATTCGGCAGCGTTGCCACAACGAACCGAATGGCTTCGCTCGCATCTTTCTCCGCCGCCATTACGGAACTACAACACAAACTAGCGCACAACGTCATCGTTCTCAGCAACTCCCTCTGTTCGCTGATTGGACAGGTAGAAAGTAAACCGGAGACATCTGACTTACGTACCTCAAGCCCAGACGCAGTACAGAAGCAAAATCAAAATTGATCAGGGGATATCAGAATAACCAACATCCCCTCCGACCTCACCCAAGCTAGCAAGGGAGGATGGAGACCAGAGGTGGAAATGCGTACAATAGACCTCTCGGCCAAGAGCGGTGTGTGAACGCATCAACTCCAAGCGCAGGTCCTGTCCTGTGCGTGCACCACAGAAATTCATGACAAATCCGTATTTCATTTTTGGGGAGGATGAGTGACAGCTATCACCCCATTATATAGGGCACCTGTGTGAGACAAATTCTGATACATTTGATGTTCAGTCACTGGTTGCACTAGACAGTGGGTAAACTATTAAGAGCAGAGCTCCCCTATGGGGCAGAGCTGCACGAAATAGAACTGACACAGTTGTTGAATCAGCTAGTTTCAAAGAGTTTTCTTTATGGATTAAATGCTGGCTAGCTAACAAGCAACAATACATTATAAAGTGGGTACTTTAGTTTCAGTAGAGATGCAGTGATATTGATCAACATGTTAATGGATAAATGTGCATGCATTCAATCTTTTGACAACGCACAACAAATGTCGCTGTCCAGGTGACCCGATACAACAGCACTATGTTTGGGAACTAGGCTTTGAATGTAGTTTGACCAGTGAAAAAAAAAATGAGATGGCTAACAAGCTTCGAATATATGTTTTTGCTCTATCTAGCTAGCTTGCTGCGAGCATTTCTCCAACTCCTGGCAATAAAATACAGACAGATGAGGAACAATTTAGCAGCGTTTTTGCTTATTTCATCCGATCAACCTCTTAGCCCATTTCCATAAATTAGAAACACCTGTGATATGCACTGAATCGTGACATCCGTACCGTGAATTTGGGGTAGAAATACATGTACATTACACTGCTAGTATATTGTGTAGTACTGTATGTGTTGAATATTTTGTCCTTTTGGGCTTTCTTGACCTGTCAAGAACTTCTTTGTTAAAAAACAAAAAATATAGGTCTATTTAGCTTGAGACTTAAAGGCAAGGTAGGCAAGGTGCGCAAAGCTAGCTATTTATTAGTTTATTTTTGACACTATTCAAACTAAAATATCCCACCTCCTCCCTTCAAAGCCACTCCCACAAAACTACAGTAACGAGCATTGAGTGGAGGGGCAGAGTGCGTGCAGGCAGGTAAGTACACAGATAGGTAGCCCTGTTTATTACAGTATTGCGACGCCCACAGATGTCGGAATTTAATATTACCGTCAAACCTTTAGATATATATACTTCACATCTTGATATTGCTATCAAGATGTGAAGTGACTTTTGGCAAATATGACAAAAAGTGCTTCTCAACCACATTGCCTACCCTGCCATTAATATAGTATATAATATGAGCAGTTTCCACCAATTCTCTTTCAATATTTTTTAATCAACATACACTGTTGTATGTTATACTGTTGCATGTGTGTCGTATGTGTCCTAACTTACCGTGCTCTCAGAAAGTTGACACCCCCTTTAAAAGTACTCAGCAACCTTAGTCATCTACACATTGCAATAATTAGAGTTGGTAACATTTATTTGTGTATCTCCTATCCTTCCTCTATTTACTTTACAGAGAGGGAACTGAGTCTGCAAAAAATATGTGCTTCGCACTGTGTGAGTGCTGTGTTAAAGAATCGAAGTGACTCCACCTCCCACCGATTAGCCTGGGCATTGTCATCTCATGCATGGAATTTTCCAATTTCCATCCAACTATGTGTTGGCAAACAAAATAGTTAGTATACACAGTACAGACAGAATTGAAATAGTATATATGTCCTTCATTCACTATAACCCTGCGGCCGTTTTAGAGAGCTGGAAACAAGACTGAGCTAAACTGGGCTGTAGCTGGAGTGCATCCAGACAGGCTGTATTTTAATGATCTTGCTACGTGTGGTGCGTGGTGCTGTCTGCGCGCTCCTCGTATACTGACCCCGGCAGTAGTGAAGACCGCTGGAAAAGGAGTAAACACATTTTGCTCCAGTCGGGGAGAGAGAGAAGGGAGTAGGGGTGGTGGGGGTGGTGGTGGTAGTGGGGGGTCGCAAACCGATTAGATGGCCACAGTGTTTCCTTTAGGATTTTGTGTAGCAGTGGGGGCAGGTCTGTCCGAACAACAACCCCTGCTTAGTCTGCTTAATTTGATCTTGACATATAGGCTAAGCATTCTTTAGTAAATAATAACAATAAAGCCACTATTAATTACATTATCTTAATGCAGTGTAACTACTTCAGCATAATAATGCACCTAAAATACAAAGGTGAGAAAGGGCGTTCAGCAATCGCTATCGAATCAACAGCCACGTGCAATTTAGCTAGCAGGTGAACAATACAAACAACGAAAATCACCAGTTAACTTAATTTTAGTCCAAATCAATCAACAAAATATAAACGCGACCGCTATTTATTTAATGACATTACCCATGCACAAACTTCTATTGTTTTGGAGGTGAGCAAGAGGTCTCCTGAGAGCCCTGAGATAGCTGACACTACATTCAAACGGTATCTGACCTTCAACTCCAAGCTGAACCTGAAGGGACTGACAGGCGATGCTTCTAACAGTACAATCTGTAGTATTATTAGAGAAAAATGCAGAAGGTATGGATGCATGGTAAGCTATCATGCTGTTATTTCCTTTGGCAAACGCACATGCACCCACTAGGCATTGAATCTTAAGCTTAATTTGTTCCACTATGAAACCATTATGAAACCATTGATGGATAAAACTCCAGCCAATTAATCACAACACCAGATATTCAAGACCTCTGTCCTGGTTTTGGCAGAAAAGCACGAGAATGCAGACAAGAATGTTGGAATAGAATACAATATTACTATGTGAGTATTGTGTGAGGTTTTGGCATCTTCAGGAAAAGGCAACGTGCAAGTTACTTGGGTGTCTGCCTGTCTCCTCATTAGGAGTTGAACTTCTTCCCAGTCTGCTTTGTTTACATCCCCTAAATGGCCCATCCCCTAAATGTTAGTGCCCATTAGCCTTTAACTCCTTGAGCCTGCCAGGGTCAACCTACTAGCAGTGCTACCAGACCAAGCCAGAATGGCATAATTAATCTATATGGCTCCCGGACATGGTTCTCTACATCAATTAGTCACTGACAATAAATCTTTTTGAAAAGTCTTTGAGAAAAATCAGAACAAAAGACTTCTGGAATTTTAATGAGTCCTTAGTAAAACAATATTATTTGGGAAAACAAGTATCTAGGCCTTTTGAACAGAGTAAAGGAATTTTTGTATTCAAATGACCAATATGGAAATGATTTCAGGTACCTGAAAATGCTGATCTCAACTAAGGTCTAAAAGTCATTTTTTGTGAATAATCTATGTTATCAGTCAGCTTTTTGTTTGAAATTATACAAGTCTCTTTTGTATAAATGCAGGATGTTTTAAACCAGAAAAGACACAACACATGTCAATAACATATAACCGTGTCATCATTTCGGTCGATTTGGTGCAGTTGTGTTTCTGATCTGATGCAGCAGTGGAATTAGTTTCATTGCTAATCCTCCATCCTGTTTAGAGTATTGGCCAAATGGAGATAAACTAAAAGGCTGACAAAACTGACCAGGTGCTATGAGAACTTCTTAGGTCCAATACATTTGTAATGGCCAGCATACTCTGGATAAACTATATGTCTAGTTGTTTCAGTTGAAAATACCTCTTCTAAGTCAGTGTGTCTCAAAAATGTCAGCCAAAGTTTGGGAAAAGATTTACAAAAAACACCCATTCTAATTTGTCTGTCTACACTCCTGAACGATCTATAAAATAAACATTCTTTGCATTCATAATGTAAACAGCACTTTTAAAAAGTGTCTTATAAATCACAGAAGAAAGTAGCTATTTCCAAGAGGAGCTGGTGAGTGATTTCCCTATAAAGAAAATGCATATCAGGTTCATGGACCTTGAATGTCGATCTTGCGTGACCAGAAAGGGTCTCGAAGCACACGTATTCGTGGAACACAAAGTTTAGCTTTGTGTGTGCTTGTGTATGTGTGTAAACCGATAAGAGAGAATCTCAAACATGAGTCCAGACAGTCATTGAACTATCAACTGTTGTCCTACTTATCAGGTGTGACAGAAGGAACTTAAGTCACATTATGAGACATCTGTGTGTAGGCTATAGAGAAGGACAACAGCAACAGACAACATACTTTAATCCCAAAAGAACATGGCAGGCAGTTGGTTATAAAGAAAAGAACAAACATCATTCCAGGACTTTCTTTTTCTCTCTGAAAAAAAACAAATTTTACGAAGAAAAAAAAAGTGTCACTAAAGTTAGGGTTGGAGGGTGTTGCTCACTTGACGTAAACACGGCCTTTCACTGACATAGGGTTTTCTCTACCAGGAAGCAAATGTTGAAAATCTACTATGAGTTCCAAACAATAGAAAGCAGTGCAGGGCTTTATGTATCTACCTTTAAACCCCTAGATCTGCCTCCTCACTGGCAAACATTCAAGCTATTTTTTGTACATGTATGCTTCATTAATGTGGAATAAATGCAGATTTTCTTCTCATAAAGGCAATATAGTTCCATTGTATTTTATGAAAGCAAATTATACTTGTTGAACCAAGTTAAAAGCAGTGCATATGGTATGGTTATCTAAAACTGTAATTAAAAATTGGCCCCAGTCAAAAGACGGAACAGATGGAACACAATGCTATGACCCTAAGAACACGCATGTCAGTGGTTCTATTAGTGAAACAACTATCCATGAATAATTTTCTTTTGTGATGGATGTGTACTAAACAGGGTTAATGAGGAATAAATAGGAGTCCAAAACACACCAACCCAGCTCTTGACTACTCCTGTCTACTCATTGGCCAGAATTGATCTTTACTCTCACATGCACGTCACTCTCAGAAAGATGCATCGCTCACAGTCCTACAGGCAGCTGTACACTTCATTCAAATACTGCTTGCCAGTTCTTATATGTTTTTACCTTATTGTCAGGTCTTCAATTTCATATTCATGCCTTTTACTACAGTACTTGTTTATTCTGATTCAGTGGTGGGACGAGAGCCAGGCAGCAAATTACCATTTTCACAACAAAAGCAAAAAATCGTTAAAAAATTCTGAAAATACATTGTATTCATATTTGTATTAACAATGAATTGTTTATAAATCTAACTGACCTTTACTTTTTATCTTAATAGCTTTCACAAATATCCTGATTCAAAATTCACATGATGAAATCTGACATAAGGTCGAAAATGATTTGACACATTAGAGCCAGAAAGTGAGTCTGATGGTTCCTTTTCACCCATAAATGTACCCAATCAAATGATAAACTGGAGGCAAAACAATTCGACCTAATGTTTTTTCCCAACTTCTTGGTATGTTTTGGCCTTAAGGTCATGTTCCATGTTTTCATTAAAACCTGACCTGAGGATATATATCAAACTACAAATTCACTTTTACCTTCTATTGTTAACATTAAATCCAAAATGTAAAAAAAAAAAAAACATATAAATCTATAAGATGGCTATAATAAACTAAATTTGAGGTCAAATTGATTATGGGAATTGACCAATTCCATGGACAATACATTGATTGTAGGCAACTTTTGTTAAGTTTGAGCTTTTGCTATTTTAGTGTCTTTGTTTCTAGTAGGCCTATCTGTAAAATTAGATATACCAGTTTGCCATGTGTCCAAATGTGAATATGTAGTGTGATTACTTTCACTCGACTTTTTGATTATAAGTAATGGAAAAACAATACTTGTATTTATCTGTTAAAAGTAGGGGTGTAACGATACACTCAGCTCACGATACCATACGTATCGTGATACAGGGTGTACGATACAATACGTATCAATACGTTAAAAAAAAAATATATATATCGTGATCACGATATATATATATATATATATTTTTTTTTTTTATGAAACTTAAAAAGTTCTGTAAGTTCTGATTCTGATGCAGTAGGCTAGTCTTCTGCACAATGATTGCCATTATGAGACTGAAAGTATTATAATCTAGATATACATTTGGAAATCTGTTGGAAATAAACAGGGATAATGACAATTAGCCCATTCAAAATATCGATTATAATGAAGAATGATAGGCTATTATACAACATAGGCTTATGACAGCAAATATATCATTTAAAAAGGAAAGCAAAGTTTGAGAAATGTTTTTTTTATTTTACGAAACTCATTCACTTGGGTTTAGCTACTTACTTTCGTTCTTTCGTGTATTTTGTAGTTTCCCAGTTTAACATTGAAGTGTCCGACCAATTCGTCCATGCGTTTCAATAGGAAAGCTATCTTCTCGCAACCAGGCTCTCTTCCTTCAATCCAAGTTATTTTGTCACCTCGTATATCTTGAGATGAGTCGCTTCTTTGACTGACCAACTGGCCATCAGTAAATTTACCAGTCTTATGAAGGGCTCTCACGTCCTTCAATACACTTAGTCCTGTTTCTTCTCCCAGGAAACTGTCAACAACACATATGCCATGCTTATTCATACATGGCACTATGTATTCCATTGCCAGTTTTTGCGGAGAAGGTTTAGTTCGTCCGTTAGGCTTATTGTGGTTAATATCTTCCTCTGGTTCTCGGCTGTAGGTACCGGAGCAAGCTTCTGATGTGATAAAATCTTTCATTGGTTCGCCGTCAGTAGACAGCTCCGAAAGTCCAGCGTTCGCGGGGTTCTGTGAGAGACTGTTCTGCTCAGTGCTCTTCTCTATCGACAACTGCTCTCGCTCTGCCTTAACATTTCCAATTGGCAATTGTGGATCGGGTGGTCGGGGCTGACATAGAGGTTTCTTGGCCTCATTACACATCCGCTTGTGCCGTTTCCAGTCCTGTATTTGGTGTTCCTTGCTGCAATAGAAAGAGTTTCGACACCTTCCACATTTGAGGAGGTTTTCCATTTGACCACAAAGCTCACAATACTGCCGATCCATATCCTCCCCGCTTTTCTTAGCACTGTCCCTCTCCATGACCAAAGACGGTTACCTCGTCTCACACGCTGCTAAACAGTGCACTTTTAGAAGTGTCCAAAACAGTGCATGCAAAAACGGAGTCTCCCTGCTTTCCAGTCAAACAATTTCATCACACATGTTAAACCACCCTTCTTTCGGGTTTCGTTATCCATACACCTAATTGCCGGATAGTTGTGTAGCACGGCCGCATAGTGAAGATCTGGACGAGTCGCATGGCGCCGTGCCCTTTTTCCCCTGAACTTCGGTTCACACGTAGTCCAAAGTAACCCAGCCCCTGACGTCAGCACAACGAGGGCAGGGCAAGCTTCGGTGCCACTGGACCCATTCTTAATCTTAAATAACAGCAATTTGAAAAGAGGCTTTAGACTGATGTGTGTTCAGTGTTATCATACTGCAAGCCCACCGTTTTAAAGACCTAACGGACATTTAAAAAACAGTAACCTGTAGCCTAACTGTCACAATGCCAATTAAATACAGTGCTCTCATAATCAAGAGGTCAAAAGGCATTTGTAGACTACAGTAGGTCTGTTTTGGTATGAAATCTGGTTATAGCCTACAGACGGCTATTACATTATTATGGTCCCATACCATAACGTATCACATAGACACCTAATATAAATCGATAATGTGATCAAAACTAGTTATCTAATTAGTTTGGAACAAATAACCACTGTCATATAAATCACTCACCCAGTTAACATAGAGATTGGTGAAAGGTTGTGTACCTTTCCCTGAAATTCCAGTGTGCCCTGCAATAAAACACTGAGATTATTATTAAACCAAGTGGAACACCTGCCTGGTAAACACTGGCACATATTCAGGAGAATCGAGTCCCTCTGCACGTATACAGTTGGCTCAGTCCTAATGTGAGCAAATACCTCATATAACTCTCAACCTTCACCTTGTCAGCAGAGCCATTCTGTTTTTGTAAATCTTTGTACGGGTCACAACTGAACTGAATGAGTTTTACAGAGGCCAGCGTCATACCACTATTATTGTGTTTATGGCTGTTCCATATGTATGAACAGTGTTTTAATAAAAGGCTACATGAGAAACAGTTATGTCACTGGGCTTGTTCAGCAATTGCTCTCTTGGACAAACATGATCATTTCAACTTCCATTTCTTACATAATTTCTATCACCCCTGTCCTCACATAGATCACAACACTTTTCACGACTGGGATGACAATTTATATTTAATTTGTTTGGAATTTTTCTCCTCCACTTTTCCCTGGCCCCATGCAACCACTTATTTTACTGTCACAGGACACATTGGCAATGTCCATCTGTTCCCAACTATTTAATCTTGGCAGCGATGACATACACTCTCATCCCAACAGTAAATGCTTTGTTAGGGGTTCCATGATGAGGGAACTGCCTTGTGGCACCTGAGGGTAAACCAAACATGGACGCACCATGAATCATACTATTACATTGGCTGTGCCAGGTCTTGGTTTGCTGCAGCGGGTACCTCTCCAAGGCATGTACAATATGTGCCTTATAGCAGGCGTACTGACTAGTAGACTCTCAGAAGACTGTAGAACTATTGGAGTACTTTTACACTATTTAAACTTGTATAAAGCTACATAGTTGAAAGTCAGCTATTGGCATCAGCTATTGTAGTGCCCAATCACATCCAGTGTGCCTGCTTGTGCAGTGCAGACCAGAAACCCTCACAAACCTTCCCTCTAAACCAACACATCCATGGCAATTCAACTATGTATCAACAATATAACGGTTAGATAAAAGCAAAGCCCTGTAAAATGAATAAATATAAATGAAACCTATCCTTCACTCACAGAAATGAATCATGGCATATTTTATAATTAAGTATTTAAATCTATTAGATTTTATTTAAATAGTCATTGTCTCAAAATGTATTAATTAAAATTCCTTAGAATTAGCATAAGTCTATTAATTCTTAAATATATTAAACATAATCAATTAAAACATACAAAAATGTTTTAAATATGGTTAAACAAGCAAGATTCAAGTGGTTAAAACGTATGAGATTGGTTTACATGAAATTTTCGGGAAGTGAAATCGTTTTGAGGTGGAAATAACGTCAGATTTCGTGCTTTCCCAACCGTTTTTCTTTTCCACCATTTCAACTCAGCTCTGCCTGCCGGGATCGTGACATTTGCTCTGTAACGTTAACATATTGCAGTCATCCAATTTATCTGCTAGTAATCCGTGTGCGTACTTATGTTTTACTTGTGCCGTTAATACCGTACTACATTATTTTGAATAATCAAATCCAGTAAATCCGTCATGATACCAAACATTTTCGTCTAGTTTGATAGCTAGCTCTAAGTCTCACATGGTCGATGCTAGAACCTTCAGATAGGGTGGCTAATTTGCGGCTGGCGTCAGTAAAATAGGAACATAGAGTATGTTGCCTGAGCTAGAGACTCGTAGCAAGTACTGTTCAAATTATATATACAAATGTGTAGGTTTTCCCGGCTCCAAATTTAGGATTAACTATTAGCTAACTCAGCTGTGGGTCAGGCGAATGCAAATACAACTTTTATAGCTAAGTATTAACATTGGAGTGAACTAGTGTTGCACAGTAAACCTGTACTAAAGAGACACTTGCATAGCTTCAGTGTTCTTGTGCATACATAGGAGACAATCACTGCAAAAGAGCTGCAGTTCCTGTGCAGACAGGAGAACCTAGCAGAACGCCATCTCTGTAGCACTCCATCAAGTCCAGAACCCGGGGTCCTGAAGTCTCGACTTTTACGATACTCAAACGATGCAATGTTAATATACCTCTCTGATCTAACGAGTCTGGCTAGCTGTCGTGACCTCTCAGGTGGGCTTTGGCTACGATGGAGAGTTGGAGAGATGGTTGTTCTGCTAGGTTCTCCTGTCTGCACAGGAACTGCAGCTCTTTTGCAGTGATGTTAAGGAGCCTAATGACGAATCATGGTCATAATTATGTTGGCCCATGCTACAGCTCTTCGCCAGATATATATATGTAGATACATTGTTCAAAAATCTTGGCACATTGTTTTTTTATGGAGTTTTTATAGTCTTTAGCAACAGGTCTCCTTAGATTTTCTTTTCTTCATCAAAAATTGACTTGAGTAGTGCAATACATTTACATTTAGCAGACACTCTTATCCAGAGTGACTTACAGAAAGTACAGGGACATTCCCCCGAGGCAAGGAGTGTGAAGTGCCTTGCCCAAGGACACAGTCATTTTGCACAGCCGGGAATCAAACCGGAAACCTTCAGATTAATAGCCCGCTTCCCTAATCGCTCAGCCATCTGACCCCCCAATACTCAACTCTCTCTTTCTCTTGGCTTCAGATTCCCACAGGGAAGACATGTTTTTATGTATTTTATGGTTTTCTTCATTCCTTATAGTACCATACCATTAGTAGAATAGAATATCTTTATTGTCATTGTACAAAAAATTTAACTTATAAAATATATTCTATTCTATAGTACTAATGGTATGGTATTTGAGCAGACAACAGTTATGTAGCCTACTAGGGAGAGTGCGTCAGATGTTACCTCTGGCCTTGACCAAACAACAAACAACCATCAACGTCCAGAACATCAGTTGGGGTGAAGATGCATAAAAATATGTTTAGCCCGAGAATATATCACTGTTATAAGTTATAGCATATTGTGTGTCCTAAATGCTTTTACAGCAGGCTGTTTATCGTAAGCCTGTAAACTCAATAGGTTGGAATGGGCCTGGGTTTTCCTTTATATTGCAGTGTTTGGTTTAGAAAAGGATGGCTATAGCAATAGTTATGTTTATATGTGTACATATGCAGTGTTTCCTATAAAAAAAAAATTAGCATGTGGGGAAGGTCTGTCCGAACCCCCCATCCCCCGCCCATAACAAAGTTCTAACCCTAACTCAAGAATTTGGTTCATTAATCCATTCTGTAGAATGCATTGTCTTAAGGTTATTGAATGTGTGGCTTTCTGGTAAAGATTGCAATTATTCAAAATGTTTGTTCTGCAAGCTGAAGCCAACGTCCAAAGTATGTATTGACTTTGTGGTATTTAAATAATGAATAAATGTAAATAAAAAAGTTTTTGCTTTTCATACCAGTTTTGAATGTTTTTTGTAGCAAACAAAACTGCCAGTTTTTGCTGTAAATGTTACAGTTCACTTTTAAGTATACTGTTAACAGAAGAACATTTCAACCATATTTTTTACAGTAGATTTCAGGCAACCACAGCTGCCAGTTTTTTACCATAAATTTTATGGGATTTAAAATCCTTAGGGTAATAATAAAAAGTACATGAATCTTATCCATTTTGAATAAATAGGGTTTATCCTGTAAACCTGCCGATAATGCATTTCAAACAAATAGTCTTTATTAACATAAACCTGCTTTTATGCATTTCAAACTAATACGTTTGATTACATTGACAAATACAAATCATATTAAGTTTATTAGTTTGTTTAATTTCAAACTATGTAATGTAAATGAACGGAAATTCTATATGCAATTAAATTACATAAATCTAAAAGATTAGGCTTATATATTTCTGTGAGTGTTTGACATTTCGGAGAACAAGGAGCAACCAGGGGGGAGTCGTATGCCACTGACCTTAATACATCCAAGTTAGACCATCTTATGAATGTTTATTGTCCTAATTTATTAAATCTATACAAATTATAATTGTCATCAGCACCCTCGTAATCTTCTGTAACGCTATTTTCAATTCACCATAGTATACAAGGCAGAATACATAGGTAACTGCACATTATCAAGGCACATCCAGTCTGTCAAATAAAGAAAGGCCCAGTAGATCCAAAGTGCTAAACAAACCCTTGCTATTCGTCTGATCCCTTACCAGATACAGCCATGCCTGTGGTATTGGTTCAACCTAGCCCTGTAATAATGTTCCACGCATAGTAAGTTGTGATGCTGTTTTGAATGTACTTTACTATGTCATATTGTAGTTGAGAAGTCATATTTGCATTGTGCCTGGTAAAATACCAGCGCTAGTTGGCTCTAACCACCGAAATGCTGTTGGATATGCACTTCTGATTTTTTGGTTGCTGCATGTTGCTTTAGGCAAAACCATATGCTAAATGAATGTAACACATACTTGTTGCTAAAAATACTTAAAGATCCTATAAAGTAAATTCCATGTTTTGCTTTTAAGTACATTATATACGTGTGAAATTAGTTCCTGAAAGCATGTGCAAAGCGCTAAAACTTTGTCACACTGAAATGTGGAGTTAAACCGAAGAACAGTTTCTCTTCCGTTTTCAGATCAGGTTTTAATGGGCGGAGCCGAAAAATGCCCTATCTAAGTCATTTCACCCTATCTACGTCAGATCACTGAATGGCTCCTCCTGCTGTACTGTTATTGGCCGGGTTTCCCAGATTCGTTAAGAAGAGCTTCTAACAGTGCGTTCACACTGCAGCGGAGCGGGCGGCGCGTGGCGTCGGCTTCCAATTCATTTTCAATGAAACCAGGCGTTGACGCTCGCGTAGGGCATTGTGGGAAGGCGAGCGGAGCGTAGCGGAGCGTTGCAAGTTGGATTTTCTCAACTTTATGTAAATGAGGAGCGTGAAAACGCTAGCGTTGGCCAATCGGATTGTTTTCTTGTTTCTTGTAACGTAGCAACCTTTGGTCATGATAAACATTTCTAGGTTTCACAATTTCAAGATGGAGGAGAAACTTTTCGTATGTGTCTGCACACCCAGTTCTGTTCAGAACAAAGTTACTAATGTGACGAGCCTGAATTTAAAGAATACATTAAACTAATAATGCATGGTGCATGGTTGCCGATGTCGTCATTGTTCCTAGTGTGTTTTTATAGCCTACTTTTAAATTTAGTCGTCACAAGAAACAAGAAAACAATCCGATTGGCCAACGCTAGCGTTTTCACGCTCCTCATTTACATAAAGTTGAGAAAATCCAACTTGCAACGCTCCGCTCGCCTTCCCACAATGCCCTACGCGAGCGTCAACGCCTGGTTTCATTGAAAATGAATTGGAAGCCGACGCCACGCGCCGCCCGCTCCGCTGCAGTGTGAACGCACTGTTAACCCTTGTGTTATCTTCGGGTCATTCTGACCCATCAGTCATTGTGACCCACCGTCGTATTGCGACAGATTTACCGCATACAAAGACAAAGTGAAGCATTTTCTTTTAACAGCTAGGCTGTCTCAGACCCCCCACATTGCAAAGGTTAAAAGAAAATTATTTTAATTTGTTTTTGTATTGGGTAAAATTGGGTAAACACAACGATGGTTCGTTATGAACCTTTGGGTCATGTGACCCGAAGGCAGCACGAGGGTTAAGGAATCTGGGAAACCCGGCCATTGTAGCCTACATCAGCTAGCTAGCTTCAGGATGTCTCCCACCACCCGCAACTGCATCTTCCCTGGATGCAATAACTCCAGCTGCGCTGCAACACCATTTAAGTTCCCTATTGATAATGAAAGGAAAAATAGGTGGATAGATTTTGTGAAGAGCCACGCTCATGGAAAGCTTCGGATAAACTCCAACAGCCGCCTTTGCACTGACCATTTCACGGCGGACAGTTTTAACATGGACCAGAGACAGACGGGGTTCACCAACACACGGCTTCTCTTGCAGCGCTGAGCCGTACCGAGCATCGCCCCTCCGGCCGTTCATCCTCCGGTTGCACCTGGACCATACACCGCCGCCAGCAGTTCATCACTCAGTTCTGTGTGCTTGTTATAATTATACTAGATATCTTTTCCAGAGGTATCTCTGCTATGAGTTAGTGCAAACCGCTAAATTGATATTAGGCTACTCGGTTTAGAATGATGGTATTTTGGTGAAATGGTAGCTAATGTGTTAGAATAGCCTAGTTGGAGAGCTCACTGTCTGCTGTCTCTGGTGTCCATTTTTACTGTTACAGCTCAGGGGAACATTTCATTTATATGCATCTGTATGTTTCACTCGTTGAACAAATAAATTCTAATTCATACGGTTTTGTTCGGCTTGACATAGCGGCCATTATCTGGGTCGGAGGTAGGCACTAGGCAGCGAGGGGCGGAGCTTCAGCTCCTTCAGGCGACACGCCCCCCCAGTCTCAA
Source organism: Osmerus eperlanus (assembly GCF_963692335.1). Lineage (NCBI taxonomy): Eukaryota > Metazoa > Chordata > Actinopteri > Osmeriformes > Osmeridae > Osmerus > Osmerus eperlanus. The sequence continues at coordinate 6,108,385 of NC_085039.1, read as the reverse complement.
GCAGAGAAGACTGCTGATTTTTTTCACGATTTCAAACCCTAATTTAACATACTTGTCGGTGTTATTTTTTCATTCGAATTTGGATGGGTAGTTAATAACACATTATTCTGTGGTGTGGCGAACTTAAAACTCGTTTGCAGGTCCACTTTACAGGATCTTTAAGGTTTTTTCTAGTCACTCTGAAAATGTCTTTAGTTGTTGGTTTTTCTCTCACTGTTCGGTGCTCAGATGGAAGACATGAGTTGCTCACTTATCTGACACAATGAGGACAGATACATTCCCCTTTGGGCAAACCTGGAACTGAAAGTAAATTCTTATTTTGTTGGATGAGTCTAGTTTGCTGTTTAAGGGGCCTGTTGTGGTATTTTGCACTTTGGAAATGTAAAAGTCAAGTAAGTCAGACAGACGTGTGTAACTCTTTACTGTTTAACACTTTTCATTGGTGTTTTTTAGGGTAATCAGTACAATTATACAATTACACATCAAAAATCCACTGATTATACCCTTACCCATACTAAGACCCACCAACCTGCGGTGAGGGAATCGGGCTAGTAATCCGAAGGTTGCCAGTTCGATTCCCGGTCATGCCAACTGATGTTGTGTCCTTGGGCAAGGCACTTCACCCTACTTGCTTCAGGGGAATGTCCCTGTACTTACTGTAAGTCGCTCTGGATAAGAGCGTCTGCTAAATGACTAAATGAAATGAAATGATAACCCCAGCCAGACTACCCTAAGGAGCCCTCCTGAGGAGATTATACAGTTAGGTCCATAAATATTTGGACATTGACACAATTTTCATCATTTTGGCTCTGTATACCACCACAATGGATTTGAAATGAAACAATCAAGATGTGCTTTAAGTGCAGACTTTCAGCTTTAATTTCAGGGTATTTACATCCAAATCAGGTGAACGGTGTAGGAATTACAACACATTTTATATGTGCCCCCCCCCCTTTTTAAGGGACCAAAAATAATTGGACAAACTAACATAATCATAAATCTAATTGTCACTTTTAATACTTGGTTGCAAATCCTTTGCAGTCAATGACAGCCTGAAGTCTGGAACCCATAGACATCACCAGACGCTGGGTTTCGTCCCTGGTGATGCTCTGCCAGGCCTCTACTGCAACTGTCTTCAGTTCCTGCTTGTTCTTGGGGCATTTTCCCTTCAGTTTTGTCTTTAGCAAGTGAAATGCATGCTCAATTGGATTTAGGTCAGGTGATTGACTTGGCCATTGCAGAACATTCCACTTCTTTGCCTTAAAAAACTCTTTGGTTGCTTTCGCAGTATGCTTCGGGTCATTGTCCATCTGCACTGTGAAGCGCCATCCTATGAGTTCTGAAGCATTTGGCTGAATCTGAGCAGATAATATTGCCCGAAACACTTCAGAATTCATCCTACTGCTTTTGTCAGCAGTCACATCATCGATAAATACAAGGGAACCAGTTCCATTGGCAGCCATACATGCCCACGCCATAACACTACCTCCACCATGCTTCACTGATGAGGTGGTATGCTTTGGATCATGAGCAGTTCCTTCCCTTCTCCATACTCTTCTCTTCCCATCATTCTGGTACAAGTTGATCTTGGTCTCATCTGTCCATAGGATGTTGTTCCAGAACTGTACAGGCTCTTTTTGATGTTTTTTGGCAAACTCTAATCTGGTCTTCCTGTTTTTGAGACTCACCAATGGTTTACATCTTGTGGTGAACCCTCTGTATTTACTCTGGTGAAGTCTTCTCTTAATTGTTGACTTTGACACAGATACGCCTACCTCCTGGAGAGTGTTCTTGATCTGGCCAACTGTTGTGAAGGGCTTTTCTTCACCAGGGAAAGAATTCTTCTGTCATCCACCACAGTTGTTTTCCGTGGTCTTCCGGGTCTTTTGGTGTTGCTGAGCTCACCAGTGCGTTCTTTCTTTTTAAGAATGTACCAAACAGTTGATTTGGCCACACCTAATGTTTTTGCTATCTCTCTGATAGGTTTGTTTTGATTTTACAGCCTAACGATGGCTTGCTTCACTGATGGTGACAGCTCTTTGGACTTCATATTGAGAGTTGACAGCAACAGATTCCAAACACAAATACCATACTTGAAATGAACTCTAGACCTTTTATCTGCTCCTTGTCAATGAAATAACGAACTCCCATGAAGGAATAACATACACCTGGCCATGGAACAGCTGAGCAGCCAATTGTCCAATTACTTTTGGTCCCTTAAAAAGGGGGGGGCCACATATAAAATGTATTGTAATTCCTACACCGTTCACCTGATTTGGATGTAAATACCCTGAAATTAAAGCTGAAAGTCTGCACTTAAAGCATATCTTGATTGTTTCATTTCAAATCCATTGTGGTGGTATACAGAGCCAAAATGATGAAAATTGTGTCAATGTCCAAATATTTATGGACCTAACTGTATATATATATATATATATATATGCCATCTAATCTCTCTTTGAATTGAGCTTTGTGTGCTCTCATAGAAAGTAAAGACAGGGGTCCAGGTTCTCTCAAAGCTCTGTATGGAACCTTTCAGAGTATATCTAATATATCTATATGTATTTACTCCAGTTTCAGGAAAGACATGGTGTCTCTGATCCACCTACCGATGTGGGCGGTGTTTGTTCCTTCCATAGGAGTAGTATCAAACGTCTGGCAAGAAGAGAGGTGAAAGCTATGACAACATGGGCCCTGCCCTTGAGAGAACGAGTTTCATCAGTAAAGCCGAAAATGGCACACAGGGTTTGGACAAATGACCACACCAACCATTGTAGAGTAAGAATGATGATGAAATGTCTGCCCAAAATGTTTTGAGTAAAGGACAAGACCAGAATATATGTATGTGATCAACCGGTTGACTTTTACAGCGGGGACAAGAGGGGTCAACATCAGGGAGAATCTTGGCAAGTTTAGCCCTGGTCCAGTGAACTCTGAAGAGGATTTTAAGTTGAATAAAGCTTTGTCTAGCGCATGGAGATGAGGTGTGTACTAAGTCTAGTGCAGCCTCCCACTGATCATCTCTCATCACTTCCCCTAGGTCTTCTTCCCAAAGTTCTCTAGTTTTTTGCAGTGACTGGGGGGAGATGATGCAGATTTGAATGTTAAGGACTGAAATGAAGCCTTTTGGTGTGGATACAAAGAAAGAAGATTGTCAGTTGCGTTATCTGATGGTAGATTTGGAAATGAAGCAATGTTTTTCTCTACAAAATGTCTTACTTGGAGATATTAAAAAAAAGTGAATTTGGCAGGTCAAACTTCTCAGAAAGTTCTGCAAATGATCAAAAAAAGGGGCTAAATGTGGAAGTAATGCCTTTATCCATCCAGATTTTAAAAGCTGAGTCCAATTTCCCACCGAGGGTCGGAAATTGTAATTATTGACAATTGGGGAGGGAATCGACATTGTAGACAGGTTAAAATGTATTTTAAACTGACCAGATTCTAACTGAGTTAAGGACAATTGGGTTGGAGAAAAGTTGGTTCAGGCAGGAGGACTCAGTATGTCTTTACTTATACTTTATTGCACATTATACAATACATGATTGTACATTTGATTTGGCATTGTGGTCCTGCTTGCATCGGCTCCCTGCCGCACCCAACGAAACACCGTCTCGACCTCCGAGCAGAGAGCAGCGACGCATTCCCCCTACAACAGGAAACAGAACCAAGGGTGGAGGCCGGGGAGGCGGAGGCAGCAGGATGACTGATGTCTATGTCGCACTAGCAATGCATATGCCGGGATACCCCGCTATATACCCCGCCCTATTAGGAGGGAGTACCCTGCAGCATAATATGACGCGTTGCTAGTGACGCGCTATGTCTCGCGTCCTCCTTCATGAACCAGCTCCGCTTGATTTTGTGGGGTCGGAGGGGACAGAGTGCATAAGACAGAGCCCAAGTGGATCGGGCCGCCTGTGCACTCAAGATGTATCCAGGCCTCACTGCTGTCAGGTTTATAGTCCTCCATCCAGAACAGTATCTTCTGAATATTACAGGCCCAATAATAATGTATAAAATTGGGCAAAGCCAAGCCACAAGCCCTTTGGGTCTTTCCAGAGATTGCCTTTTAATCCTGTGTGATTTACCATTCCAGATGAAGGATGCTATGCATCGGTCCAAAGTAAAAAAAAAAAATGTGTAACTCTTTTCTTGCTTTATTCTATTCCCCTTTTCTCCCCACCAGCACACTTGCAAGTCATACACATCACAGTTCCTCACAGCACCCCCACATGGTTTCTCTTAGTAATAGCACAACATAACACGTTTTAATGTTATTGCACTGCCAATACAATTTATTTTAAAATGAGTTGACCGAACAGTTGAAGTTATTCATGCACACACACGTCACACAAACAAACAAACACACGTATACAACTGAACAATCTCTCATCAATCTGCAAAGAGGAGTTTGTTGCTATTTTTACCAGAGGTAAGATTGCAAAGGGAAAGAGAATGAAGGAGCGGTGACAAAAAAAACTACCCTAGCTCTATGTATCAGACTGAGGCCAAATAATGGAGAAATATGGCAAGCTTGGACATTAAGTCCAAGCTCATGATTAAGTCTCATGATTGATTGATTGATTACTAGATCATTTCTCATTTTAATTCTTAATTTGCGTGAGTTGATGTTTGAGCTAAACCAGAATCATACTATTATTTTAGGAAATTCATGATTTTTGATCAGGTTTATTCAGGAGAGACTTAATTGTTTGATTAGGAGATGAAGGTCCATAATGGAACGTCACACTTAATTCTATTGCACTTATAAGATCACAGAGAACCAACAAATTACTAATCTCCACAAGAGGCTGCTGTTGTACTGGTAATGAAACAATTCGGTTGAGGCTGCTCTCACACTGATGTGAGACACTGACTCAGGTTCATGAAGCGGCCCTGTTGATGTTCATGAACATCAGCCTCTTGTTATAGGGACTCAAGAGACTATGCTTCTTTTGTGCTCTTTTTGGTCCCCTTGTTACCACAACGATTATACAACTAAGAAGTCTAAATTAAAAGGTAGAGGGAAGTTCAGTGGTCATTTTTTCATTTTTTTTTTTGTCCTACACTGAAATAGTACAAAGAATAAGTATCACATGCATAGTCATGGTGCTGAACTGTTCATCTTTAATGGGGACATTATTAAAATTCACCATAAATATAGGAAAATTGCTAATGCAAGTATTCTACTCCTCCAGACTCCTTCCTAGTTTGTGCTTATGACATCACTCCTAGTGGTTGATAAAGCCAAAACCACGAGTCATAGCCACTGTCTAGTCTGCTCTTCACACCGCACTGAATGTCTGACAGTTATAAACCTCTTTTGTTTATACAACCACCCCATCTGCCACAGTGGCCCAGTTGCGTCACTTAGACAAAAAAAGATGTCAAGAGAAATTGGCTCATCTGAGAAGTTGAATATATGGGCAAGCTATGGGACATGAATTGCCTGCAACCATTGTCAAAATAAAGGACACTTATTTTGGCGTGTCATCGCATATCCTCTTTTGATGACTCAGGGTTGAACTTGCCTCTGTCAGGCAGAAATGCCAGACCCTCATCATCTGCTACTCCAACACCTTTGAATTGCTGATTGCTTCGGATTGTTTTGTCCTATTTGTGCTTTAGTGCTGAACCAGAAGCCATCCTGTTTGTAAAGGTATTACTCAGTGTTGTGTGTGTGTATTTGTGTACATATGTGTGTGTGGTGGGGTGGAGTGTGGGTGCAGGTTTATAACCATGCCCCTCATTATGCACTTACTTTATCAAGTTTTGTAATGTTCACAGTTATGAGGTGGCTAAACAAACTAACTAGCAAATGATTTACACTGATTTATTCAGCATTTGCCTGTGTATTTTAGTTTGTTGTATTATTTAGGAAGGAACAACATGACCCAGCAGGGTAACTCTAACCCAAAAATCCTGTCTGTGCGTGCCTTGCTTGTGGGAAGAATTTTGGATCTCAAGTTTAACTTTTTAACACCATTAGCCTACTGTAGTAGCACATGCCTAAGGCACTTTCTCAAGATTTTTATGAATTCAGAATGCGAATGATTAGTCTTTTTCCGCAGACTGCTTAATTTTTTTCTTACTAATCTCTAAAATGTTCTTAACCCTTGGGGCCTTTCACTCCACTTATGCATGTGATAAGTCACATTCAGAGAGAGTCTTTATTAACTCATTAGAATTCTAAACGTTTTTCTTTAAAACATGCTCTCAAATTGTGCATGCACCTGGTTTCCTCCACATGTCCTGACTGAGGAGAGGTTCACACCTGACTTCCACTTTTCTGTCGTTTGTGGCACATGGTACACCTAGGAATATCTGCTGTTAGTTAGGCATTCCAGTTTTAACACACACGTTTATATTTTAGAAATATACAGCATACTCGTATGTCTTAGTATCTTTCTGAATCTCTTCTCAATATGATAAATATTCTCCCTTTATATGGTACGAAAGAACAAAAAAGATTCAGATTTTATGGATTGAAAGTGATTGAAATAATCACTTTTCAAAAAAGATTTGAGACAACACCATTTACAACCATGCAATCTGACTTGACAGAATAAATTAACAAGTTGCCAAGTCGTGTTAATCAAGTGTTCTGTTTTCAAATGTGACAAATTAGATGGTCACTTTATGGCCTCAACAGTGTACCCTGAAGAACACTTATTCTCCACACAACCAGTAAATATTAAGCATCTAAACTGAATCACCAAAGAGGCATTTTGTCCTCAAGCAAGAAAAACAGACCAGCCGAATCAGAGACGAAAAAGTGTTCGAAGGTGCTGTCAGCAGCCCTTTGTGAAGTTTACAAAATAAGAAAAGGCCAGCAGGGTAATAATAATAATAATGGATTTTATTTGTATAGCACACTTTAAAATACAAAGAGGTCTCAAGGTCCTTAACATGATATAGACAATCACAACAACAATAGTACAAAGTAATAGAAGTGCTTATGAAATGCAGAAAATAGGATAATATAAAATACAAAAAGACAATACATTTAAAATAATTAATAAGATTATAATGAGATCGAATAATATGTATTTAAAAACAGTAAATACATTTTATGTATTTAATTTCGGACAGAGCAATTAAAACAATGCATTCTAAAAACAACACAGAAAAGAAACGAAAACAGTAACCAGGACTTTAGGTGAAGGCAGAGATAAATAAGTGGGTTTTGAGGTGTGATTTAAAAGCAGCGAGGGAATCTAAGGCCCTAATGATCTCCGAGAGCTTGTTCCAGAGTTGTGGCCCTAGCGAGAAGAAGGCACAATCTCCATTTTAGTTAATTTTGTCCGGGGAACTGCAAGGAGGTTTGAGTTTCCGGACCTAAGTGTCCTAGATGTGAAATGAGGGGTGAGGAGGTCCTGGAGATAGGTTGGACCGGTAGTGTTTATGGCCTTGTGAACTAGGAGAAGGACTTTGTAAATTATTCTTTGGTTGATTGGAAGCCAGTGGAGGGAGTGGAGGACTTGGGTGATGTGTTCTGATTTCCGTGTCCGGGTGAGAACCTGGGCAGCACTGTTCTGAACATACTGCAGCCTCTAAATGGTTTTGGCTGGTAGACCTGCCAGAAGAAAGTTGCAGTAGTCAAGACGGGAGCTGATGAATGCATGCACCAGCTTTTCTATAGCATGTTTCGGTAAAGAGGGTCTCAGCCTTGAGATGTTTCTCAGATGGTAGAATGAAGTTTGGCAGATGAATTTTATGTGTGCATCAAAGGACAATGATGAGCCCAGCTTGACACCCAGGTCTACCCAGGGTAGTCATTTTTACACAGTAAAAAAAAATGACATCACTCTTCTTTTGGGTTGCAGCATTTTCTGGATGAAGGGTTTCAAGTAAAGTCCAAAAATACAGAATGTGAAAAACAACCACAAATATTCACTGTCCAGTATTTTGAAGCTCTAGAGTTCACATCAGAGTGGTTAACATGAAAAAGTTATTGAGCTTGTTCCATTGTGTTTGTAAGAAGTTTTTCTTTGATCTGAGGTGTAAAACTACTGAGAAGATGAATCAATTCCAGATATGGTGTAGACTTATGTCTTCAGGTACTCTCTGTTTTTCTACAGGAGAATTCAGGGGACGACCTTTCAGGTAGATAGGCATGGCCTTTGTAACGAGGCGTCTGTCTTTCCACTTGACATTTCTGGGTTATGGTGCGTGTGGGTACTGTACGTGTGTGTATCTGCACGTGCAAGTGTATGTGCAAGTGTTTGTACGCTTGTTGGTGTGTTACACCATGACATAGCGTGTAGAGGAAGAACTGAATCTTGTGACTGTTCATGAAGGTGACAGCAACTTATTGCTCAAAAGGAGATCAGTGTTGAATTTTACCGCTGCAAGGGGCTTGCCACTGACAGATGCTTTTTGGCAGGCAGGCAGCATAAACTGGTATGTGTGTACAGTTTGTGGTAATAGATGTGTATGTTGATAGTGTGTGTGTGTTAGCTTTGAATGTTTTCTCATCAGCCTCTCAACAAAGCTTATTGAGTGTGTGTGTGTGTGTGTGCAGGGGTGTTTGTGTGTGTGTTTATGTTTAAAGTGAGTGTGAGTGTGAGTGAGAGTGAGAGTCTTGTCTAGTCGCGTATTGCAAAGCCATGTGACCGAATTAACTAAGTGACAATTAATACAGCCATACCAGACTATGGGTCAAAGTAAAGTTTTGAAAAAATCCCCATATTCTCACGCAAGGTCCCTTAGTACCATTGACAGCCTGTGTGTGTTTTTGTGCGTGTGACTATGCATGTCGCTGCAAGCATTTAGCGTAGTTAATTACGAGTCATATGAATGTCCCACAGTGCATTTCACTTGAAACACTTGAAAGAATGCTTCAAACTAACCCTCAACCAGACATCAGCCTGATAGTTCCATTCCTTTAGTTCAGCACGGTGTACAATGATTTAACTTCCCATAACTATGCTAAGTACATTTCCTGACAAGGTCAAAAAGTTAAAACCTTATCAACCTTAAATGTTCTGGGTACTACTAACTATTGAAGATATAAACAGAAATGGTGCAACTTCCAAGGAAAAAAGTGCATTGCCACACATCAGAATGTGCCGCATAACAGAATGCACCATTTTAGAATCAACACTATTTTGTGTATTTCATTTCACCCCAGGTGCAAAGAACCTTGACTTTGGCAAGAGTTTTGCATGAAAGAGATGATGGCGTCCATGTACAACTGGTGTGAAAGATCCAGCAGTAATTTGAGTTTTATTCAAGTTGGAAAGATGGATGTTTTGAGATGATGATTCCCATGGTGTAGTGTAGCCTGAAGAGAAATACGAGCCTTAACCATCTACAAAAAAAGCTTTTCAATGGGAGTTGTTACTAAAACACATCAGATCTAACTTGTGTCCCACTCACATTCCATTATGTCCATTCCTTTTTTTCCCACGACCAGAGGTGTATGTATATATCTGTGTAACACAGATTTGAGTGTGTGACTCCTGTTTTGTCTTTACTTTGTTTGATATTGAGATAATTTATGCAGACATTTGCCCTTTGTGGCTCACTAGACTTCCTAATGTAGCCTAGAATTTCTGGCTTGTTCACATCTGACAAATTACTATCATGTGTGGATTTAAAATGCCTGAACATTTTACGCTTTTCAGACATGACTCATCTGTCCTTCCTATTCTAGCAGTACATGTAATTAGGTGGAATAAACATCCGTTTTGTTCTGGGTTGTAAATGGAGCATAAAAAGGTTAGCTGCACATCTTACTCTTGTTATGATAATTGAGCCATACATGGTCAAAAATTGCAGTGATTGGTGGCACACTGCAACGATCCCAGGTTGCGGGTGGAGTTTGCATGTTGCTTGAAGTCATTATTCAATCTTCCTGACTGTGCAAAAGATCTTGGTCTGACAATAGAACAAGTGCGTGTCCAATTACTTACATGACATGAGACTACAAAGACCAGAGGACAAATTACACATTGGGATGTAATTGTTTTTGATGGTGTTGTGCATTATATTTTCATTTTCAGTAGTGGGATTTACCTAAGGGTCAATGTATAAAAACTTTGTGGGAGGCTTTTTACTTGCATGGCTGAGTTTCCTTTATAATTATCAGACAATTAATAATCTTACTTAATGACTAGGAATACCACATCTCCAGGATGTCTGTCATCACCAGCTCACACTGACCATACACCTCATATAAGTGGACAGTTTTTTTGTTTTGATAGTTACATCCGTCACAGTTCTCAGACACATCCTCAGTGATGTTGCCGAGTTTAACAGTCATTCAACATCATGCATCCCAGTAAACCTAACTAAAGGTTGATGAGATCTCAGCTTGGCACTTGGCATCCATCTGGCACTACACTGGTCATGTGTGAATTTTTTTGAAGCCACACCATTTCACAGACTGACCAACCTACATACCTATCCAATAACTCAACAAGTAACGCCCAAAGATTCTTCTATCACACCCAGTTTGACAGGCATTTATCCTTCTCACCAGTCAGAGCCAACTATTACTTGTTGGCTTGTATGGCCGGTTCCACCACCAGAATTCACATTCTGATCTAAGGCACCTGATCGCAACCCATCCAAACAAGTCCAACAAAGTATTGTTTGAAGTCATGCCTACCCAATTATTAATGCCTGCTATCATCAGCTTGTACAGCCTTTTAAAGGTGTAGGGGGTTAAATATTGGCCAAACAACCAACACTAATTCCCCTATGGTTTAAAGGAAGATGGGAAACTGAACAGTATATTAGCATGAACCAAATAATTCCAATACCAATGGAATTATAGTTATTTGACTATGGGTTAAATCAGAGCAAGAATGGTCAAAGTAAGGTTAAAATGAAATACACATTTAATAACATTGCAAATGAATGAGATCAATTACAAGGCAAACATGTTACAAAATGAAGGTTAACTCTTACCTACGCTACCATGATTATTGTAAATCAGAGAGACAGCAAGATGTGAGGAAGGATAATGAGTACAAGGACAAGCCAGAGTTGAGGAGAAGGTCTCAGGAGATCAAGAATCCACAGAACAATGCTTCACAATTCTTTTCATACACAAGAACAACCAATCAGACCAAATCTTGACCCTTACTTATCAACGTATGACTAGCAATGCTACAGTAAGTTACACAATGGGGTGTGAGAGCCATCAAGTTGAGACCCTGTCAAGCAACTCCAGATCTGAGCATATGAGAGGTAGGGGCAGGTTTACACCCAGCCTTACAAAAGGCATATACCCTTTCATTACAAATGGAAAGGCTAGCCTCATAGTACTCTTGCACACACAATTAGAATCCAAGCTCATTGACTGGGATGTCAAACACCACTACCCCCAGCACTCGAACACAACCGCAAGTCACTAAACCAAACCATACCTCTTTATCCCTAAACATTTAGTATTGAATAAATAACCCCTTTCAATAGAGTAACCCCATCAATAGAATGCCTCAGATGACATTGCCCAAGACCAGTTTTGAGATGTCACAGGACTATCCAGTTAAATAAAGTCCAGTGTGCAAGTGTCTGTCACACAACATATCTTCCACACAGCAGAGTGAACAGCAGAGTGACCGCTAGTGTTCCTGATTGTGGCCTTTTGCTTCAGCGCGGCTCAATGTACTGTGTGAGCTAGTCTTTCAGAGTCCACTGGACCTTACAAAGGATGGCATGCATCTGCCGTTTCTCCTCTTCAGCCCCATCTTGCTCAGAGGACTGCCTCAAGGATTCCCACTGTTTGTTTGTCATGCTGCGCAAGCGGTGTCCTCCAGCTTCTTTCACTCCCCAATGGCCTGTTTGCAGTATCATTGCTGATAGATCGCCTTGTTGGAGCATGTCTCCTTCACATAGTGACATCAGCCCATCTGTCAAACGGTGCCTTGTTGCTGTGCAACAGCAGTTTAAAGGTTCACTTTAAAGGCTGTCGGGAAATAGATGGGGCATTTAAGCAACTGAGAACCTAGGAATAGGGACCAACCAATATATTAATATCTATTAAAGAGTGATTGATGATCTTCTGCATTTTCAACAAGCATATTTTATTTTTAATTTTCTGAAACCTGTTTTACTGGACTGGTCTATGAGTTAATTTGGTAATACCTTGCTTTACATGCCCAAAACCACACAGAGAAAAACATGAAAGTCCATTATAAGCACATGCATGCAAGACCAGCCCATTTGTCTACTATTTGAGTGTTATGAATCATTTAGAACTGGCCCAGTTGTAAGCTCACAGTAGGACAGAACAAATACATCCATGGGGTGTGTATGCAGCTAGTGGGCAGTTCCCATGAGGCAGTGGGGCATCCGCCGACGAGCTGTTGATGAGACAAACTGCAACAGGGAGTTGCCAAGGGGATGCTGGGTACATTATTAGATCTATGTGCCAGTGGACCAGAAGTAGAGTAGAGACAATAAAAAGGGCAGCTAGAAGAATGGTGTATGTGTGTTGTGCTTACAATGTTGACAGACATTGTAATCCAATAATGTCCACAGCCCCCTGCTAGAGTATATGAGACTCAATCCCGGGCGGATTACATTGAGATTTTGCACAGACCACAAAAATGTAAAGACTTTTTTTTACGACATCTGTGATGAATAAAAGTACCTCACTCTGGTCAAAACGTCTGTTAAAGTCTAACCTGTCTCCTGACCTGACATTTCCCCATACAAGCAGATTAGTAGTGTGTTTCCAGTAGCAATACAAAACCTTATACATTCTGTTTGTAAAAAGATGAACTCTGTGTCTTCTTTTTCTTTTTCGACATGGCCAGTTAAATTATGCAAAATAAGTCCTTTCAAATTATGAGCCAACAATTAAAATTCAATAGGACAATCTCAATTTAGAGAAAACTACGTTGCCAGAGGCACTACATTTCCCTAAAGTCCTCTACTGGTAGCTGGATCCAATTGAAATTACCAAGACACCAGAGTTATTCCAAAACACATGCTTTAAGCCCCCACACACTGCTTAACATCCAGAACTGGGGAGCACTTGCACTTCTGAATCCTTAAATGCCATATGGTCAATATTACAGCAATCAACCCCAGATTTGAAACAAGAAAGAAACAACACGTACTAATTGGTCAGGGCCATTTTAGGTTTGGCCAAACCTTTCTGAGTTCTGGAACATGATCCTTGACCTGACTGATAAGAATGACTGAATATATTTGTCATACACTAAAATGTATGCAAAAGCTATATAAAAAAATTAAAGAAAAAGAATAATCCCTGCTCAAGAACAAGAAAAGGGGAATTCATATTTCGAAAGTGGTTGTAAATCACAACTATACTACCTTCATTTTCTCCGATTTTTATACAATGCTTTTTGTCTTGACTTGTCTTGTGCTGGTTCCTCTCTTGAGAGTCACTGCATCACATTGCTAATATGATCTCACACAATCACACCTCACACTCGCACATCGCAGTACACCTCTTGGTCACACCGGGTTGTCTTTTCACACATGCACAGGTAATAACAACCCAACCCATGGCTGCCATGGTAACATAATGATAATTCACTCCCTGCAGGAGGTGTTACTGGGGCCTCTGGGAAGGCGATAGGTAGTCCATTATCTATAATTGGATATTTCATTAATGTTGGCTGAATGTGGAAATTAGGCTGGCAAAGAATGTTGTCCCATCCTGGAAATTTGTCTAATTATCATTGAGCTGGAATATGATGAGGATGGCTATAACAGTCAAATTATTTTGAATGTAATTTTGAATTACATTTACATTTACATTTAGTCATTTAGCAGACGCTCTTATCCAGAGCGACTTACAGTAAGTACAGGGACATTCCCCCGAGGCAAGTAGGGTGAAGTGCCTTGCCCAAGGACACAACGTCAGTTGGCATGACCGGGAATCGAACTTGCAACCTTCGGATTACTAGCCCGATTCCCTCACCGCTCAGCCACATGACTCTATACTACAAGTAAAGGCTGGTCCTTAGATACACGTGTGAGGATTGGCGTGGCGTCCGTGTGCAGTGCTCTATTATCGAGTGCCTTTGCTGTTCCCTCGTGTGCGGGTTGGACCGGTGAACCTTTTGTTGTGTGCCTTTTGCTGTGCTCCCCTACTGTGTGTTTTTTACCTTAAAGACTCTAGCCTTACGGGTTGACCAACATTTGCCTGCGCCCTCCGCTCAACTTGATCCAAGGGGATTTTTATGAATTTCCAATAAAGTGTATTTTCTTAAACAACAAATATCCTCCTGTCTCTGTTGTGGTGTGTCCTGGGATTCCTTGCCTAGTGGGTTCGCTCGTCAGGTTCGGCGACATTTGTCCCTGTCTTAATGCGATGTTGTGCGAACCAAAACAACGTTTACAAACGTGAATTGATCTTACTCTGTACTCAGTACCGGTCCTAGCACATCTGGCGCCCTAGGCGAAATGTATCAACAGAACCCCCCCCCCCCCCCCCCCCCCCCGTAGTGCAATTTAGAGGTGGACAAACGCTATTTCCCAATTTCGGGAGGTGCGTAAACGGCGTTTACGTGCGTTTAGGCCCCCACTACATCCCTGGCTGGCTGGTAGGTAGACCCAAACGCAAGACTCAGAACACGGAATAGGTTAACGGTATTTATTTGTAGAATAATTGGCAGGGGCTGGTCGTAGCGGAGAATCCGGGGGGTATGATGGATGGATGAGACTGGTCGGATGATACTGGTCAGAACTGGAGTCGGCAGAGGTAGGGATCGCGTGTGAGCTAATAGCAACGTTGAACTGGCGAGGAGTGGATGTGGGATCCAGATGAGTTGATGAGCCGCAGATGTGATTAGTTAATAGACGGAGTGTGTGGACAGGAATGCAGGAGCCTGTAATTGAAAATCAAAAAGGGACTGACAAAAAACAGACAGAAAACGGAAAGGAGAGGTCCAGCCCAGGGATATGAAAGTCGGTGGAGAAAAGTTCTGACCTTGTACTGTAAAAGTCCCAAACAAGAGCCTGCAAAATATCCAATCTGATTCTTGAAATCCCATTCCAACCATACCCCACAAATTTCATGTACCCTAACCATTTTTTTGTAAAAAAAACACAGAAGTGAAGTTTAGTGACAAAAAAACATGTATTTTGTGCATTGTAAAGCAAAAGTGTATTTTCAACCAAAAGCAGCAGAGATTCAGGCTGTCAAGAGGCCTCACTTTTTTAAGTCCGCAAAGCCAGCTGCACTACTACACACTACTATACACACTGTTCTTGAACTGTTGCCTTTGGTACACACATCTCCATATGGTTGAAAAAAGTATTTTTAACCTGACGGTCCTCCCCCAGTTACTGCGCACTCACTTTTAACAAATATATTTTTTAGACTGCTACACATGTAATACATTGTTTGAAAACTACGATTTTTGTGCTTGTACTTATGGAAACCATTTAGAGATCTAGTCGCAACAGCAAGTATTACCAATGTCTTTGTCCAGTCACAAATATGTCAACAAAGCAAACGCAAACTATTCTACTCATCCTAAAAAGATTCGCCTGGTCCAGGAATGCAAAGAATCCAAACAAAAATGGACTGGTTACATTCCAAAAGGTCCAAACTATCTAACAAGTCGAGTAGTTCGACATTATATCCAACTTTATATCCAAACATAGCCACGAAGTTGTTGCTTCATTCTTCCTTCGCCATTTCAATGTTCGCACTCTCACGCTATTGTTCATACAAAGAGCTGTGATTCAAATATTTACAATTGGAGAGTGTGAAGATGGCCGCCACACTCTAGCCTGGCTCTGCCCTCCTACGTACTTCCGCTCAATTCGGATTTTGCTTCTGTACTAGGTCTGGGATTTCAGTGCATCAGTCGGTTTTCAGAAACAATTTTTTTGTAAGTCCAATCAGCGAACAGAGGGAGTGGCTGAGAACGATGACGTTGATGTCGTACACTAGTTTGAGTTGTAGTTCAGTAATGGCGGCGGAGAAAGATGCGAGCGAAGCTATTCTGCGGTTGTGGCAACGCTGTCGAATATCCATAAGTTAAAGCCGGAGCAAGAACAATCCTTGCTCAGTTTTGTTGGTGGTCATGATGTTGTGGCCCTCCTCCCCACGGGGTTTGGGAAAAGTTTGATTTTCCAGCTACGGCAGCTAGCTCCGTGGTGAAGGAGTTGGCTAAGGCGAACGCTAGCGATTGGTTATGGCAGATCAGAGTGGCTCTGGGCAGATCCAATAGTTTTAAACTTCAACAGAGTACCCGCCTTCAAGGAACTTAACGCTTGTCAATGGAGCGATCCCAGACCCTCTGTACAAATGAAATGTACAAGGGTCTGGTTAGGACCAGGCTAGCCACACTTTGCCCTTTCGATTGACACCTTGTTTGACCCAATAGGAGCTTCCATGCCCGGTTGACAGCCCTCTACAGCCAACTAGGTCTGTGCGTCCTTCCCCCCCCCCCCCTGCCCCCCCAAAGTTTTTGTGTTTCAGCAATACTAATGGGGGATTTAGCTATTATATATATGATATGTTTTTATCCTAAGTATTTGACCTTGGTTACAAAGGGTCATTTTGGAGTCTCCAAAAGGCTCTTTTAGAAAACGCCTGGATGTACTCTTATAAAAACGTGTCAAATATGAGTATATTGTGGTATTATGTTTGACTTTTGACTTGAATTGGGTAAGGCTTCAAGCTGTGGTCCAATTCTGTCTTCCAGCTAATACCTACCACCTCTAGGCCTCTTCAGGCCTCTGTTTTCAAAACAAAATCTAGGCGGAGATAGAAACTTTCCTTGTGTTCAAGCTTATATTACTCAACACCAGTAGGACTTACAGGGGTCCTGACAACAGGGGAAATAACTTGTGTGTCACCTTTCAAAAGATACCATTTACATGCATGTACTCCAAATGGTTCAAGAACAGCTTTCAATTTACTTTGGGTATGCTGTTTAGGTGTTTTCAGGCAAATTTAACAGGATTTTTAATTATTTTGTTTCATTTTCACATAGCCATTTATTGTATTATAACACATTCACAAACACAATCCTCACTCTCCCAAGACAGTGCCACATGTAATCAATCAATCAATCAAACTTTATTTATATAGCGCATTTCATACCAGAAGGCAACACAATGTGCTTCACAAAAGGGAGAGGGAGGAATACAAACACACAGCAAAATCGACAGACTCAAATTAACACTATTGGAGTTAATTTTAACACTTTTAAAGTGTCCCATGGGGTCCACACTCCACAGTGTCAATGTAACACTTTTTAAAGTGTTGCCATTTTAACACTGTTATATAGTTAATTTTAACTCTTTTATAGTTGAAATTTAACACTACTCAAGCATTAGTTTCTCAACACCAGTGGGTAGTGTTAGAAATTAACACTCACAGGAGTAATTAATTAACTCTTAAAGTGTGATTTGTATACTATAAAGGAGTTGCCTCATTAACACTATAAAGTGTTATTGCTGTTACTCCCCCCCCCCAAAATATTTAATATAAATGTCAATAATGAAAAATCTTGGTCAATAAAAAATATGAATGACAAGTTGATTACTTTAACAGTTTTATTTTTTCAAATGCATCAACATTACTTAATATTTTTTCATTACTGTCAATTTATCTAAATGTAACAATAAGGCACTATGTACGCTCTTCGACTATTCTCATTAGAGCACTGCTTGTCAAATGGTCTAAAATAAGTCAGTTCTTTCACAGAGATGACAGAAAACTCATTCATTTGGTCTTCAATACAGTATGCATTTAAGTGGTCATCATAGTACATTGTTTCTACATTACAGGATATTATGAAAGCACGCTGTTCATGTATTATAATATCACAGATCTTTTTGAACACAGGGAGATCATCGGTACATCCAGTGCATATGTACAACCCATCCTGGTACTCAGTACCGTAATATCTGACCCACCTTGTACTTGTAACATTTGAACAGGCTTCTAAATGTAATGTCTCACTAATTTCTTCCCCACCTTGCAAGTTGCAGATTTCTTTGGATGATGTAGGACCAAATTCAAACCTTCTAAAGCAATAATTTTCATAGTTAAATGCCAATTGACGCTGATGTTGTTTTACTAATGATTTGGTGAGATTCTTAAAATTTTTGCCACATCTTTAAAAAAAATTGTGTTTAGCTTCAAATCGCATGCACCAGATGTGGATAAGAGGGCCAATTTTTTTAATGCATCTGGGATAGTGTACCATCAAGTGGTGCTTGGGAATCAACTTCTTGTCAGGAAACAAAGCTTTAAACAGAGTGTGGTGATCACAGATCAGATGTTTCAAGTAACATATCATTCCATCAGTTATGGTGTAGGAGAACACTATATTGACACTCTGAATCAGAAGCAGCAGAAAGTTCCAGTGACTGTTATTCTTTTCAATGACATCACCAAATATTAGTGGAGTGTTACGCAGGAGACACCATGACTGGATGGCATTCAAACCCAGGTGTTTGCTCTTATCATCCATTTTGACCCCACTTGGTTTGTTTTTACGCTCTGTGTAACCATAATTAAAGCTCTGTATCCTGTCTGACAATGTTTTCAAAGAGATATAGTCCTGTTTAACAAGGTATTCAAAAACCAGCTTAAGTTCGTACTGTACCACACCCTCCAGCAGATCGTGCATGATGTCAACAGCATAGTTGTCAGTGCTATGGAAATACTGTAAGGAGTTGAGTACACATGACTTTTTAACACCATATATTGACCGCAGTTCAGGATTTTCATTTAGTGCCTTACAATGTTCAGTATAAAGCTCTTTGGAACGGAAAATTAACCCAGGATGATCTTCAGTAAATATAGATTGAATGTCTTGCTTACTGATTAAACAAAATCTACAGAAATGGGTTGCGCTGAATGATTCTACAAAGCCCAACAAGCCATTTAAAGCCAAATTATCTCCCGTTACTTGAATGACTGAGCCAAACAATGGTTGTTCAAAACAAGGAAGCTTTAGGCCTTCAGTTTCTAAAAGCTTCAGGTCATCAATAAGAGGCTTTAGTATCACATCAAAACTGTATTTTTTCAGATCTTCAGAGTGAAACAGAACTGCAAGATGTACATTCATCAGAACTGAGTTACACTTGGGTGGAAGATTTTTTAAAGTAAAGTAGACACAACCTAGTTTGTGGATCCCCTTTTTGGAACCAAGAGGGTTAGCCGTTTCAAAGTCATCGTAATATAGTAGAATCTGTAAAGCATGCTTTTGCTGTGAGAATAGGGCATGGTTTTGGCAATATGACCCATCATTGATGTCTTTGTAAATGCCATTTTCACTGTGTTTGTCCTGTAGAAAGCTTTCTCTTACTTGATCATTTTTGAATATGGATTTAAGTGTACCCAGAATGGGTACATACATGCACTTGTCTGTTACAGGAACCTGACTGTATACCCTTGTTATTCTATCTCTGCGCAAATCCAGTCTCACCCCGAGGACACATTCTTTAGGTTCATTTATTTCCCATTTTTCCTCATAATATTTACGCCTTTTTGACTCTGTGTTTAATTCTGAAAAAGGATTACCTAATTGATCAAAACAATCATCTATTCTGGATCCTGTAGTGTCTGTACTTTCTGAAAACAATGTCTTAAGAACTGCATTTTGTGCCTGACTCTTAACATCATTGACAACTTCTTCCATTGAACAAACAATTGTTTGTACAGCACTTTCAGAGATACCCGATGCTTGCAAATGCGCAACAATTGATCCACACATTGACAATAGTTGACTTGTATCAACAGAGCTTTGTGAGTTTTGCAAAGTGGCAACAAAAGCTGGGCGATCATTTGAACATTCCGCCTCACAAGTAGAAGAAGTAGAAACATCATGAACAATGTCAATCTCTTGATCAATCTGACTATGCACCTTGCTGAGGTGCTTTCGGAAGCCACTATAAGTACAAAATGATAATGGGCAACGTAGCTCTCCACATTTTAAACGCAACTTTTTACCAGGATAAACCATGTTGGAATTTTAAATGTTGACAAAGAACCACACAGGTTTTGTGGTTAGTTGTTAGTCATACAAAACATGTCAACATCTTCAAGGCTGTTTATCGGTTACAGCATCACGCTGCAGCAGTCGTGTTTGACACAAATTTTCCAGAAGGAAGAAAAAAAACAGATCAAATCATTTGGGCCAGTATAGGAGAACTGTAAAAATATTGCATACTACGACGTCCCCATCTATGACACTTTTTCTTTTTAAAGATTGTTTTAGGAGACCCAATGGTTCACTTCCAGTTGATTGCCATACACAGCTGTTGATTTTACAGAAAATCCTCAAAATTGGGGTGGACAGGGTCCAAACTGAAACAACAATTCAAACATTTATTGTTCACCCAAATAAATCAACATTATTTGCAAGTTTCAACATATTTTTTCATTTTGAATAGACAATCATTTCATATTACACAATGGAATTATTCAATGTTTGCGATGTTCATCAACATCCAACTGCATCTATTCATTGCATGAGATAAGAAAGAGCTTTGCTCTACATTGGTATGTTGGCAACACAAAATCTAGTCAAGTCATTGTCAGCAAAGGCTGGAGGCAAGTGGGGCAGGAGGGGGCCGTGGGCTTTGCAGATATCTTTGCCAGGCTTGACAAGCCTCGGGGGTTCTGGCTCAGAATCGAGTAAGCAGCTGGATTTAGACTTCCTCTATGAGTAGTAGATGTCTTTCTTTCTTTGAAGGGGAAATTTCTCGGTTGAGTCATGCTTGGATGGGAACTCCATGTGACAGGGCTGTATTTTTTTGTTTTTTTTTATATTTACTTCACAAGTTTAGGTTGAGTAAAGGTCAGTGGGGGATTGGGCAGCACATTTGGTGCTGCTGGGGTCTCAAAGTTATCTGACTTTTCCGTTGCTTTCCAACTAAATGCGATGATTTTGGTCAAGAGTCAAAATAGTATCCTGTCGCAACAACATTGCTTGTGATATTATAAGCATGTATTGAAACAGTTGCACATCAATTTATTTCACACTGCACAATACACATGCCAGGTAGAATGTGTTCATTTGGCTGTCTATTTGATACTACCCTGCCAAATTGTATGCTTTCTCAGTCACTATCAGCCAAACGTTTACAATCAAGTTTTTCTGTAACATCTAGAAAACAACTAAGGTGTTCTTCATTTCTTACAGGCAGTGGATGCATTTATTGGGTTGGGAAATATTAAAGTCTTTCTCTTTTTTGTCTCAGTGGATCGGTGCAGAAGTCTACTGGAGAGAAACAGTATGCCATAATCTGGGTGTTGGATAGTGTGGTTCGATGACTCAAGAAATACTGTTGATTCATGTTCCATGAAAGTGAACATGCATTTTACAGCTACACACTAATGAAGCTAAATAACATTGACACATTATGCCCAGAAGTAGGCTGTTCCTACTATCCATTAATTTCTGTTCTCACCCATTTAAGCTATGGTACAACTGTTAAATATATAAATTCTTATCACCATGCCTCCATAACCTGTAACCATAAGTGAAACCAAAAAATGCTATTATATAGATTTCCTCCAACTGAGACCTCATGGATAAGGAGCCACAGGGGAAGTAAAAACAACAACAAAAAGAAAGAAATATTATGGAAACACAGGACCATTCACAGTATTTTAGCTGTTCCCAAGTTTAGATGCTAGAGTCACTAGTACTAAGAGCGTAGTTATTCATAATTCATCATCTCTTTTAGCATTCTGAATGCTAGGTCAGTTATTTTGGTTAGGGACAGAGAGGGGTAGAAAGGTAATCAGTACATGGCCAAATAGGTCTGGGGTTTAGCTTATGGATCACAGTCAGTGTTCCACAACACTGAGCAGCACATTCACTTAAGGGGCTTCTAAACCTGCCATGTGCCATCGTCTGATGGAAAAACTGTAGAGGGATACAAGGGTGGGGGGGGGGGGAGAGTAAGAGAGGGCAAACACACACAACAGAAATCAAGAACTGTAAAGGTTTGGAGACATAGAGAGAGAATGAGCAAGAGAAAGTAAGGGAGAGAAAGAAAGAAAGAGACTGAGAGAGAGAGATAAAGATGGGATGAATGAGAAGGGAAACAGATAAATGAGATGCTTTGTTAAGATAACAAAGCTGGGCACGTACTCTGAAGCGGTGAGAGATGTTTGTTTTTGCTTGGGCAATACTGTCTCCCGCTGTCCTTTTTTTATTTGAGGGAGAGGCTGGGTAAAGGTTTTAATGATTTAGACAGTGTATTTCAGAAAGCTCAAGCACAATGACCCCCAATGCAACCATGTGACTTGAGTATTCTGGTTCCAACTGCCTTCAGCCTCCTGAATTTGTGGATGTGAATTCACAGTTGCGTACACGGGAAGCTGGGTAATAAGTGTATTCCTTTCAGATTCTGATGAGAGCTGTCTCGGATTTACAGGACGTGCGCCCAATGCTAACTTATGTGAATTGTCAATATTGCTGCCAACAAAGTCAGCATCTAGAGATTGACAATCCAACGGCTGAGATTAACATTCGTGTCTCAAAATGGGATTGTGACTCAACTTTCACTGGCGACTAGTGAATGCAGATGCAGAGAATGCCATTTAATAAAAAATCTCTGAGACAGGGGTGTTCATTTAAATTCAGAAATTAAGTATGCAACCCTGTGTGTTCACATTCAGGCAAGCTTTCCATAATGTCAAAATGTGAAATCTCACACACACCAAATGTACCTTCAACACAACCACACACCCTTCAAGTATAAAAGCAAATTTTGACTTGAAGACACAAGTTAATGGCAATCATTCTGGCTCCTGTCTACTCTTAAATCTGCTTCTTATGCCTGCTTGGCTTAGGTGCATGTTGGCTCAGTCACAAGAGTCTACACTGAAAATGTGTTTCGGAAAGTCATCTGTTCAAAGGAAGAGAAAAAAATACCACTACACTTTGAAGTTCCATCCGGCGGGCCGTTCTGTACTTAACACGTGGAAATGTGCTCTATTTATGGTAGAGATACACTCGCACCCCTCCTCGCATTTCTAATTAGGTTCCCTCTGGACCCCCCTGCCCTGCAGCCAGCACCTTCCTCTCACCATTTCAAAATCCTCCTCTGAGAGTCTGTCAATGCATAATCCTCCAAGCCAAAAGCTTGGGGATTTGGTGGAAAGAAAGTGAGTGAGAAACAGAGAGAGAGAGAAAAAGAAGGTGGGTGAGAGATACTGATTGGCACCACCATGTCACTCACAGACACTGAGTCCAAACACTCTAAAATACTTCAGTGAGTTTCAAAAAGGTTACATTTGGGTCAAATTATGTCCCTAAGTAGGAAGTTGCGTCTTTATGTTTGATTATGTAATTCATTTCTCAATAACATTATTACTTTCATTTGAGGTAAACATGCATGGGAAAGTCATACTTAAATAACCAAACTAGCAATGTGCAGAGAAATAAACTCATCACCGTACACTAACTGTAAGAAGCACAAATAATTTAACCTCTTTAGAAACCTCCTTTCTGTTCTAAAAAGGCCACATGTTACAGATGTATACAATCCTTCTCACTATTCTTTTCTTTTTTGTGTTTTTTTAACCATTTTAAAGTTGTTTAAGTTTTTTATGTCATGTAGCTCTCCCGTCTCCAAAATAAAAAATATAAGTAACTGTAATGGTTTTGTTTCTCAGTTTTGTATGAGAGCTTATTCTATACATTCTATATTTAGCAAAAGAATATACCTGAGGTCCTTGAAAGTCCAAAAAGTAAGACCAATGTATGTGTGAGAGAGAGATTGGGTTTAGCAACATAGCCATTTCCAAAGTCTCATCTGGGGGGACTATTAATATCAAATCAAAGTCGAAAAAGGCTCAGCGTGTGATGGTATTGATGTCAAGACCTCTTCGTAATAGACTCCACTGCAGAGAAAAACTATGGAAGGACCCCCGTGTCCCTTTTCAAACCAAGGTCATTCTAAAACTGGCTTTATAATTGGCAGGTGGGTTCTCCATTTTCAGAAGGTATTGTAGGCTGTGGGAGAGCGGGGTTGGAGGAGTGTGTGTGTGTATGTGTGGAGGGGGGGGGGGAGATTGGTACCTCAATGTCCCTCATATGCACACTTTTGGAAAAATCTCCTGGGCTCTCATTCTCACACGCACATATAGTTTTATATATAGGCCGATATACCAGGGACCGTGACATGTGATAGCTTGGAGGACATCCCTTAATGATCCCACTGCAGAAATGTATATGACAGTAAAATCCCACCAGGCCAATAGCCAGCAAGGCAGAATTTGGAAGAACATTGCATAATATCTATTCATCACTGTGAATGCCTGTATTTATGCATCAACAAAGAGATGACCTAATTTAGAACAACTGCACATGTTATTATTTACATCTAATTGAAATTTTAAAATAGTATTACAACCACAAATAAAATAAATATAGTTATTAAAAAAATTGAAAGAGAGAGAAAGAGAAAAAGAGAAAAAGAGAAAAAGAGAAAAAGAGAAAAAGAGAAAAAGAGAAAAAGAGAAGAGAGAGAGAGAGAGAGAGAGAGAGAGAGAGAGAGAGAGAGAGAGAGAGAGAAAGAGAAGGTGAGGGAAGTATCATCCAATTACAAACGTCCTATTAATGCCAGGGACGACATGAGAGGCTCCAAACTGATGCCCATGGATGCCAAGGACAAGGATTTTAGCATGAGAGGTAGAACAGACCCAGATGGTACAAGCAATCCCCTTGGGAAAGGAATTAAAAATGAAATGTGCCTCAGCACTTTGTAGCCCCTCCTCCTTTCCTCTCCTCTCCTTTCCTCTCCTTTCCTCTCCTCTCCTCTCCATGTATCTCCTCTCCCCCTCCCCCATCAAGAGCTGTGTAAATGTGCATGAACAAGGTTACTGAATATAATAGCCATGTTGATCTTTTGATTTATCTGCATCATTTTGCCCGTACAATATTTTATTGTACTTCATCTATGAAAGGGTACTGTATTGTAATCATTAATCAGTAAGCAATTTATGAGTAAGATCAAAATACATTTCCCAAAGACACAAACATAATTTCTATTCCATGCTAATTTGTGTCCAGCCATCGATCAGTCTGCAGACCAGGAAATCATGAAGTGCAAACACCGTCAATCTGTTTAATTGGACAGAAAACTGCAAACTATAAACCACAAACTATAAACCATATTACCATAATGGTTGCGTGGAGAGTACTTACTTTACAATGTATAACTACACCACGTGCTTTCTATGAAACAGATGTTAATCCAGGCTAAGAGGGTCCAAAAGTCATAATCTTTTGCTCAATCTGTTACCCACAACCACATTGTTCACCTTGGGGACCCCATCAAGAATTACACAATCCAATTGCGCTCATGACATTTAATATAAAAAATTACAATCCAATGACTATTCTTAGATGCATGCTTTAAAATATATACATACAATTGTTATTTGATATAATGATACACAAACTGCAAATAGAACTGATAAATCAACATCCTATACCTATTGAACCCTAACCTCCCTCTAACCCTTTATAACAACAAAACAGCATGCAAGCAAAAATAAAGTAAAGAAACAGTTGTAAATAGTAGAAGTAACATGGGTGTCCATATTCATACAAGTAAATGTGCACATATATGCATACAGAATGCAAATATCACACTATTTTCTTCCTCTCTCCCCTTCCCATGTCCCTGTTGGACCCATGTAAGAATGTCCCTGTACTTACTGTAAGTCGCTCTGGATAAGAGCGTCTGCTAAATGACTAAATGTAAATGTAAATATGCATTGCATAAGTAGCACTCTAGTTGTTTAAATTTACATTTATGCATTAGCAGACGCTTTTATCCAAGCGACTTCCAAGAGAGAGTTTTACAAAAGTGCATAGGTCACTGATCATAACAACGAGATAGCCCCAAACATTGCGGGTAGCCAAACATGATGCATACATTGTGAAAACCAAATAATTCCAAAAGGGAAGAACAATAACAGCATGTTTGCTTGATGCCTGCAGATACTGCTATGAGATCAGCAAGAGAATAAGATGTGAGCATGTACCTATCTTTTTGTTTTTAATGTGAACTGTAAATGTAATGATCTTATAAATCATACGCAGTGTCACAAAAATGTATGACATGTTTGTATTTCTTTGTCCTAGTTGGGCAACTGCAAGAAGAAAAAAAAATGTATCCCTACATTCTCCGACAGTTTTTTCGGAAGGCTTTTTTGTGAACCATTAATTCAGTAATTCCACAAAGTACCAAGTAGGCCATGTCACTTCCACCTATACATGAAAACATTCTACTTTGAAACCTGTGATACAATAAACAGATCAATCCACTCGATTGCCAAAAACTGGTGACATTCAATCCAAAGGTCACATTTAAAGATGCTAGGGTACACAATTTGTGTCCATAGATAGCACAAAACAACACTAAAGAATACCCTGTAGATAGACACATATGGAAGACAGACAAGAGGCATACGATAAAATAGAAGAGATTGGTTCTCATTAAGGTGGTTTTGGAATGGAGGGGTGCACAAAGTAGCATGGTCAATAATTCCCAAAGGAACACTGTGTATACTTGAAGAAGGACATGAGCTAAATGCCAAAGAAAACCTGTCAGAGACTGCCTGACAACTGCTGAGGGCTGCCTGACCTACATACGTACAAACAGCGACACAGACAATATCCTAGGGATGTGCTGAAGAGGCTATATCTTCAGCGTCCAGCATCTGCTATGCCAGTAAGCACTCATCCATACCAGGAAAGCCCTTTACTTTGCAACAACAGAGAAGCGACAGGAGCTACTCACCCATCAACACAAAGCAATTTTTTGAATCCCATCATCCTCCACTTCTCTTCAATCGAGAAGCACTTCAACAGGTCATATCCCAGTGTACCTTATAATTTTAACCTTTTACATTGCCTGGGGTATTCATGCTCAGAGCTGCTTTTGTGGAATACATTCCAAATTCTATTTTCAAAAATAGATAATCAAATCTCTAAATACACTTTTGACTGTTAATAGCAGATAGTAGTTTTCTTTTGCCAAAGTAACATGCATGTCCACAAGTTTGTGGAGACTGGTGTGGGATAAATCAAGGACTACTTGATTACCATGTGCTTATATTAAACACAAATAGTAGATCAGCTGTTGCCTTTGTTCATAATGTTGTTATGTATCTTATTATTCATTTCTATTCAGGTGTTCCTGCTGTAACCTACTGTATATTGTGTCATTAGTCTGTGACAGTCATTAGCCTGAGTGTAGGACAAACACCTGCTGGTGCAACTGTGTATTTGTCTGGTCATTATTCTTGTCTTGTCAAGGTGTGAGTTCACTCCCTCCAATCAACTGGTTTTCTAATACTTACATACCCAGAACCTGAACTTGAAATCACACAGTTATATTGGAGACTGACAACAATTCCTTCCATTCCATACAACCATTTAGGAGAAGTGTGGGATGGAGGCAGGGAAGTGGAGGGAGGGGGCGGGGGGACCGGGGAGCCCCTGTTAAGATAAACTGGTGGTCTCAGTGCCAGAAGGGGTCACTCTGACACCATCTATATGGTGCCCAGGGCTGGCCGCTAACAACATTTTGATAAGCCAAGGGTTAGGGTTAGGTTGTATTCCATATAAATTCAGATTCAAGTAACTGTGTAGAAGATTGGACACAAACAATGGTGTTATGTAGTTTAAATACTAGTTTTAATGTATGTTCAAATTGTTGACGCTGAACCAAAAGTGTGTGGTTTTCATACATAAAATTGAGAATGGGATAGTGTCTACTACAAATCAGATTGAGGAACAGGATGCTTCATGAGATATATACTGTACATTACAGGAAAATATTGTCTTATCAAGATATTAATGAGCATGTCACTAAGTTGTTGACATTTAATCTATCTTGTTTTTGCAAAATGTAGAAGTCTGTGTCCAGCAGATGTTTGTATAATACTATTAAACTTTGCAAGCCACAATACATACTATTTGCTTTGTATTTGACTTTCAGTAATTGAACCGCTTATCTTAAAAAATTCCATTCCAGTATACGCTCCAGTTTACTCACCATGACCATGGAATTAGACTACGGAAGACTACGGAATAGTTTGCTTACATTACACTTGCCATACACTCCAACTTGGAGAAAGAGACACAGAAAAGCCCCCTGAGATACAATAGTTCCACTTTTTCCACACAGCACTATAGCCATTTCCTTAGGCGGGATTCATGAAAGATTAATTTTATCATGATGTCGCCCACCTGCTTTCCACAGACTAATAAGTGACTCACCTAGGGTAATTAGGCAACTGTTGCATTGCATTATCTTCAGCATTATATGGTTCCGGTCTGAGCAACTAACTACGTTCGAAGATGGCATCTGTTCTAATTGGATGATGTACAGTTCTCTATGACCTGGTTTGTGCTTTCAGGACTTTCAGGTCTTTCTCAAGAAACAGCCGGCTAAGGATGGCTTATGCATCATTCAATACTTACTACTGGTATTTCATGGGAAGTATGTTACTGAATCACATGACACTGTGCTGTGTCACGTGACACAGCACGTGACCTGCTGTGACCTGGTTCTGTATGTTTTAAAACTAGCCTACAGAGGGTTACGAAGTGTCCAAATGGGGATTCTTTTTTTGATCTCCATTGAGTCAACTTTAGTCCCCCTAAAAAACGCCTAGAAAGTTGTACTGTGCAGCTACAGTTGTGCTCCCATGAGGAAACATACTTTGCAAAGCTGCAAATGTTTGTCAGACAGTCCTGTCTCACCCAAGCTGTCGCTTCATTGGGACTGGATTTGAGACTACACCCATGCATCTTCAAACAACATGTTTGATCCAGATGTTTGTGTTTAGTTTTTCATAACATCTTTCTCATCTGTTGTTATTTTTGGCATGTGCCCTGAGTTCTTCCTGTGGTTGGATAGCTTGCATACATGTGGTTACCATATACATCTTGTGTCGCACCACTAACATAATCTTGTTATACATCCCTGCTCACATTGTTCTTTTGTAGGTGCTGGAAGTAAAGACAATAATGTACTAATGTAAATGTAGCTTTCATCGCTTTCATCCATACCAAAACACAGTAGAGGGGATCTGATCCTATGACGTCTTGATAGACGTAGCCATACCTTTGATAGCTATACCCACCCTGTAGAAATATATTTTTATTAATAATTCTCCTCTTTAGGTTGGCGCCTCAAACAATTGATTAAGCTGTTATAAATTATACCACTCTATCCCAGGGTAACAGTCTGTTTACAAAAATGTTCCAACATTGTTGGAAAGAGGAAGAATTCTTTGCAAGGTATTGTAGGTGTTTAATGAATATGTGAATATGTTCATTGTCTGGCTGTGAACTGCAACTGTATTTGCACCAAGACAAGCTGATTTATTATTGTTAATGAGGGAGTTAGAATCATACCCCATCAATTACAATTACACAGACAGTTTCTTAACCTGCCCATATTATAACTACATTAACAGCAGTTCTTGGTTATCATTGAGTCTCTTTTATTTGCAAACCATGTGAAGGCTCTATTAGAAGATTTGTTGATACTAATGCATTAAAAAAGATCATCAAATGTCAAACATCCTTAAGAAGATATTCAATTTACTTATTAGTTACAATCTAGTTGTACAGTTACACAATCACTATGACAAAAATATTAAATGTTGTATTGCTTTGAATGTACATAATGAACAGTAACTAGTATGATGAATAATTGAAGGTTACATAGATACATACATAGATGCACCCATGTACAATAGATCATTAATGGCACAGGAAAGGCCCATCCACCTCTTTCACATGACAGACTAGGCCAACATTACAGTACGTTTGCTTATGCAAATGATCTTCACTGTGAATGCAAAGACTCTCGTTTCACAAGAAATGAGAACTGAGAAGAATAGAACAGAACTGAAAGAGGAGTAAAAAATGCTAACAAAATAAGAAAGGGAATAAATAGAAAATGCTAATGATTTAGGATGGAAGGTTGAGGAAAAAAACAAGCATGCCACCAAAAGGTCAGCTCTGGAAGCCACTGTGCATAGGCAACATTTATAAATCAGCTATTTATGTTTTTCTTATCCTCATCAAGCCAAGAAAGCAGTGACAAGTAGACAAAGAGGAGTACTTAGAGGGGAGCATCCGAAGAAGGGAAGTCATTGCAGGGCCCTACTGTGTGGCTGGAATGCCACTAGCACAATAAACAGACATGGTATGAAGGAAGGAAGAAGATACATTAAATATTAATCCCATGGCAACGCGGCACAGCAGCCCTGCAATGTTCCTGACTATTTCCCTGTTCTTGAACAACATGGGGTCCCACAAAATCCACTCTACAGTATTTTTTGCTGTCTGTGCCCTAAATCAAACACAGCAATACCTACTGTTTTGTAATACATGCAAAAAGAAGGCTTTATAGACGGTCTGGTTTGAGACCGAAAATGTTTGGTATTGATTTCCATATGAGGATAGGAATGTGTGATGTTTAATCTAGCAAGTACTGACAGGAATGACAGCCAGAACATGGCCGATGGCTCCTGTGCCGTCAATCATGTTGCCTGTCTGCTCAGCCAGATTGAAGTCCTTTTCTCGATTCAAACTGGTTGAATGAGAAAGTGTCAATAATATTTTCCATGCCATTTTAGCATGTAGTTTTTCTATTTTGGAATAAGCTCTATTATTTTACTTTTTTTATTTTTGTAATGTATTTAGTTCCGCTGCTGCAAACCATACAAATAAATACAGATTTTACAATTTACTGGAAAATTACTGTATAAAAAGGTACCAACATTTTCGGCTTTAACTGTAGTCTTGTATTGAAGTAGTTTTAAGATGGTCAATGTTTCAAAGCAACCAGGCATCTTTACTGTGGACTTTCTGGTAGTTCCCCAAGAGATACATTTTAGAAATACATGGACATATATGGACGCACACACACACACAAGGTCGAGGGATGTTTCTATCATCAACCTTGTCATCGATGACCTGTACCACACAATTTCTCTCCTCCTCTATCATCTCAGTATTCCACACTTCTGCCATCTAAAAATAACAAAGGTGTAACTACTCTCAACCCTCTTCTCTTGACCATCACTTAGGAAAAGAAACAGACTGAGGTCATTCTGGTCAGTTTGTCCCCTCTCCCTTCGTTATTTTTGGGATGTTTATCCCTTTAAGCTGTGTGACATGAAAGCCAATGTGCACAGACATTGCTCAAAGATGTCAGTGAACTATTCTTTCCAGACAAAGTTTTTTTTTGTTGCTTTTAGCAAATGACCTTTGCCAAACAAACTATCTAAAGTTGCTACATTGATTAGATCTGACGTTGTTCCTTATTGAAAGACAAGAGTTGTGCTTCATAGCATCCTGTCAGGAAAGTTGAAAGGAACCTAAGAACATGCCTAAATTAATATGCCTAAACATGCCTAAATTAATATGTGATATATGTGATATAATATTAATATTAATATGTGACATATATTATATTCACATACTGATCATTGGTACTTGTTCTGGTACAATGAAGTACAGTAAGCAACTAACTTTCCCATGAGAATCCCAGGTTCCATTCCTGGGTGAGGCAGTGACACAAAAGCTTGTGATGATGTTGACAGTAAGTGAAGATAAAGTTAACTACATCATATGAAGGTAATACTGTAAAAACATTTTGAACAACATAAGTTTAGGAATAGATTTGTCAGAGCTTAGCAATTCAAATTTCTTCAACCAACGTTATTACATATAAAAACAACTTACTTTCAGGGGTTACAGATTGTATGCATACTCATACAGTATGAGCACACACTAGGAATGGAAATGAACATGGGTATAAACAGCATCAATACAATATGTTATGATACAGTAAGAGAAAATTATATTTTACCAAGACATTGTCAGAGAAATGGGATTCAATTATATGTTTACGTAATGGTACTAGTAGTTAGTTTCACATATAAATTGTATGAATACCAGCATTGCATAATAGTGGAAGCCCAGCTGTCTGCTTTATGTGTTGCCCACAGTTAGTTTACGGAGATCACAGATGCATACACTCACAACAGACACTTAGAGAAGTGGAATCATGCAGTAGGCTTGTTTGATATTATTTGTAGAATTCTGAAAGATTGTGTATTTCCTGATTCATTCACAATCACAATACTTAATAAAATGATTATAAAGGTCAAACAGTAGTCTACTGGTAGTACAATGACCATGTCAATACATAACTATAACATTTTGAGTCAAAAGCTGCAGGATCAGCAAAATGGTGCAACATCTGTCAGAAACAAAAACATAGGGTACTCAAATCCATGTTCTAGCCTACTTTGTTAACTGATGTAACACTGCTGACAAAAAGAAAAGCTAAAGCTTGAAAATTACACACATTGCTGAACCATGAAATAATACAAAAAGCTTTTCTGAGTGTAATACAAGTTCCAAAGCAGCCAAAGTACATTTCCAATTTTGGAATAGTTCAATCCCATGCTTAATCTTTGATGATGTACAATTCTGTGCAATTCTCAGTAGAATACAAGATTCCTGGAAGTGCCTCCCTCGAGATCTTTCAAACTCCAGTCATCAGGTTTTATTTTTGCTTTTGGTAACTACATAAATCTCTCAAACTGTGTATTTACATGTAGCCTACCATATTTCTTTGATTAAACGCCGCAGCGTTTATTACACAATGTTCATTTTTGGTGCAGCGTTTATTCGAGGGCGGCGTTTAATTAGTAAGAGATTTAGTGAATTGTAGCTGCAGTGCGGCCATAGACAAACAAAGAATAGACAAGGTCAAACGCAACGCCGAGTGTAAAATTGAAGCCACGCGTGTGTCTACATTGTGTAGAAATCTGAAGCAGCATGCCAAAACGTTTTAGCCTGGGTGCCAGCCGAACATAGCCCCGCCCACAAAAATGTTTTGGTCGGGAAGTTGGGTCTGGGGTCGCGCGGTTGGGGAAAAACTATGTCCGAACAAGAGCTGTTCGGATCATCGTATAAAGCCCGCCCTGACAATTTGATTGGTACGAACAGCTCTTGTTCGGGCATAGTTGTGTAACGGATAGGAGTTTTAACTCGGATCCTTGAGGCACACAACCAACACGGTGAAATAATTTACAAAAAATATCCCTTTATTAATACAGTTCTAAAAAAAACAGAAGACTTAAGTCATGAGCAAATCGCAGCTCTACACCTGGTGCCAAAAGCTAATGTTATCAAATCCACAGCAATTCACATCAAATTCACAGCAAAACCCACAGCAATTTCACTGCAAACCCACAGCAATTTCACTGCAAACCCACAACACTGCAAACATTATAGTACACCATAAACGTATGCCGCAAAACGGCGATAGGCTCATAACCCCCAGTCCCTCACGGCAGTAGCAGAAGATCCAGATTAATATAAAAGTAAGTAAAAAATAGTCCACTCATGAGAGGATTTGTCCAGCTATACCACCAGTCCAGACACCACTCACGACCCAGCTGATGACTCAGGGCTCCAGTGTAATGCAGCCGCAAGCGCACCGCAGTTCCACCAAAACTGTCCTTTCACAGCGGTGGCGTTCGTTTCCCAGAGAACTGCGGGAGAAAAACAAGATAAATCAGGACCCGCACCGTCAGTGAAGTTAAACCACCAGGCTGTTACACGGCAATGTGGTACAGGCAAGAGTATTTCCCTTCCCTTTGCTGCCGAAATAGAGAGCGTTGTACGTCTTTTGGCGGTGCTCACGATACCAGTGTTCTCCAGCGTTTCTTGACGTTGTTTCGTTGAGTGCGTTGTATGGTCCTTCTGCTCGATCGTAACGGTTGCTGTTGTTCCACTCTGTGGAGGTTCGCAGTTGAGTCCTTTCTACGCGCCTGCCACCAACCAGCCTCCGTTGAATGCCGTCCTCCGCATTTAATTCCTCCCGTCACCAATCACGTCGGTCTCATTAGAGACCATTTGGCACACCTGTTGGGGAACGCTACAAACCATACACCATTCTAAAATAATCACTTACAATTGTTCAACACCGCCCCCTACCAACAGCCAATATTTACATGTCACAATCACAAAACACCCAAACATTGTCGCCCCGTTACATTCTTCCCCCCTCTTTAATGGTGGTCGTCCCCGACCACTACCATGGCCAATGTTCAGTGTTCTATGTCGCAATGGCCAACAGTGTCCAATCTGACTCACGGTTCGTATCGTGCCGGAGGCATACCACGAGTAGAGCGGTTTGGGTACCGCCTAGCAGTGGTTGGTTCAGTCCTTTGGTGTGTTGGAATTGGGTCGTGAGCTGGTGTCACATAAGGTGGAAATATTTGATCACATGCAGTTACAGTCGGTAGTGACTCTGGGCCAGGGGCTTCCTGAGACGGGTTGACTGAGGCAAGAGAAGGAATTGTCTGTGTTTCAAAGCTGGGTGGTTTTTTGGCTGGCCCTGGCATTGCTGCCCAAGGTTCGAGCTGCAGCGGTTGAGCTGGTGGGAACAGAGCGAGGGGGCCACTTGGCCAAGGAGTCGCGAGTTGTTCATTTGGTGGATTGTTGTCGTTTGTCAAGGGTACATCACCTGGGCATGAGCGGAGGTTGTTGCGATGAATTGTCCGAAGGGGTCCTTCCTTCCCTTCGGGGCGTATCGTGAAGACTGGGCTATCTTGGTAGGGTTGGGTGACTACGATAAAGGGTATAGGTAGCCACTGGGGTGCTAGCTTCCCCTGGGCCCGACGTCGAAAGTTCTTTATGAGCACTCGCTCCCCAGGCAACAGTGGCATAATCCGTGCATTGCGATTGTAGCGGTCTTGGTTCCATTGGGTTCGTCGTTCTACATTTCCCTTGACAGTGGCATAAGCCTGCAGGAGTGTTTGGTGATGGCTTCGAACCCATCCCTCCAGGTCCTCTCTACGCTGGGGGGGTGCAACATCATGGAGCATGTCTACGGGTAGTCTGGCATGGCGCCCAAAGACAACGTAATGAGGGGGTATGCCTGTACTCGCATGTGTGGTGTTATTATATGCTTGTAGCAGGGCAGGAAGTAAACTCGGCCAATGAGTTTGGGAGCTGCTCTCGATAGTGCCCAGCAGAGACAGAAGGGTACGGTTGAAACGTTCACAGGCTCCATTTCCCTGCGGGTGGTAGGGTGTAGTGTGTACCTTTTTACAGCCATACATCATACACAATTGCTGCATCAGCGCTGACTCAAAGGCTCCCCCCTGGTCCGTAAGTATGCGTTCCGGGCAGCCAAACGGGACTATGAGAGCCGTCCATAGAGCCTTTACAGTTGTTGAAGCAGTTTGATCCTTGGTTGGTACGGCCAGAGCGTAGCGGGAGAAGAGGTCAGTGATGACAAGGATGTACTGGTAGGTGTCTGAAGGTCGTCCGAGGGACAGGAAATCCAATGCCACGGTCTCAAAGGGGTAGCTAGAGGGGATAGAACATAATGGGGCTTTTGGTGGCGCACCCAACTTTCCCACTATGCAAGAAGTACATTCCGCTGCCCATGTCCGTGCACTTGTGCTCATTCCTACCCAGTAGAATCTTCTCCTCAAGAGAGACACCATCTTGTCGCCACTTGCATGGCCCCCGGCCTTGTGGTAGTCCTCCCAGAGCCGACGGGCATGTTGTTCTGGGACGAGGACTTGCTCCACTGGTTCGCCGGTGTCTGGTTCCGCGACACACCTCACCAATACGTCATTTCGCAGCTCTATTCGATTCCACTCTCTGAGGAGGAAGCGAAGCTGAGGGGACAGTGAAGAGCGGTTTGATGGAGGCCTGTTATTCACTTTCCAAGAATGCAGAAGTCGGAGGTCTGCGTCTTCTTTCTGTTGTTCACCCCAACCCTTGGGCTCGACGGGCTGTCCTCGGGAAGTGGTGCACCCTGCCACCTGCACCAACAGGTTAGTAGCTTCCCCTGGAAGCCGGGATAAAACGTCAGCGTTGCGGTTTGCTGTCCCCGGTCTATAGCGGATGTCGTAGGAGAAGTTTGCAAGTTGGGCCACCCACCTCTGTTCGGTTGCGCCAAGGTTCGCCGTATCAAGATGGACCAACGGGTTGTTATCGGTGAAGACGGTGAATTGTGCCCCCCACAAGTAGTCTTTAAATTTCTCTGTAATGGCCCATTTCAATGCTAGCAGTTCTAGCTTAAAGGAACTGTAGTTTGTGTCGTTGCGCTCACCAGCGTGGAGGCTACGACTGGCATAGGCAATGACCCTTTCCCTTCCATCTTGAACTTGAGCGAGAACTGCACCCAGCCCGCTCAGACTAGCATCCGTGTATAGTCGGAAGGGCAGTTGAAAATCGGCGTAGGCAAGGATGGGAGCAGTGAGTAGGGCTTGCTTCAGATGGTCAAATGCGGCCTGACAATCCGTTGTCCATTGGATGCGGGCAGATGGTCGGTTGGCCTGACCTTGTAGAAGTTGGTGTAGTGGGGCTGCTACTTTGGCGAAGGCTGGAATAAACCGGCGGTAGTAGCCGGCAAAGCCAAGGAATGAGCGTACCTGCTTGACAGTTGATGGTATGGCCCAGTCCTGGATTACCGCAGTTTTGTCAGGGTCAGTAGCAACGCCCTGCTTGCTGATGACGTGTCCGAGGTATGTGACGCTACGTCGAAAGAGGCGACACTTGCGAGGCTGCAACTTGAGGCCATGCTCTTGGAGGCGGGCGAAGACCTGCTCAAGATGCTTCAAATGGGCATGGAAAGTTGTGGAGTACACTATGACATCATCAAGGTAGATGAGAAGGTAATCATACACTTGGGCTCCTAAGCAGCGTTGCATTAACCTCTGAAATGTGGCAGGAGCATTACAGAGGCCGAAAGGCATACGCTCGAATTGGTAGAGTCCGAAGGGCGTGGTGAAAGCAGTTTTCTCCTGGTCGTCTGGAGCGACTTCCACCTGCCAATAACCACTGGCGAGGTCAAGTGTGGAATACCATTCCGACTTCCCCAAGCTGGTGAGGGATTCTTCAATCCTGGGCAGCGGAAAGGAGTCCTTGTGGGTTACCGCGTTGAGTTTACGGTAATCCACACAGAACCTTAAGGAGCCGTCTTTTTTTTTAACAAGGACCACCGGAGCAGCCCACGGGCTGGCGCTTTCTTTAACCACTCCACTGTCCAGCATCCCTTGCAACAAGACTCTCAGTTCTGTATAGAGTTTTGGAGGGATTGGGCGGTAGCGCTCTCGACTTGGCAGTGCTGTGCCAGTGGGAATCCGATGGGTGACAATGGCAGTTCTGCCAAAATCCTCGTCGTTAGCTGCAAAGACATGGGACCACTTGCGCAGTAGGGCTTGCAATTGGGCCTGTTGGTCGCTGTTCAGTCCCTCGCCGCCCAGGGACATGGCTGGGTGGTCATTGACTGGGCTTTCCTCTGCATGCCGTATGTCGACTTCGATGACTTGGGGTCCAGTGTTGCGCAACACCAATCTTGACTGTCCTTGGATGTCCTGTTCGTCAATCTGTACCACCAAAGCCAGGGGGCACCTCTGGGGGAGTTCAAGGGAAAACGGGTTAGGGTTACACAGGCGCAGGGGAACCCTTCCCCCTCGGGTCCAACTCACGGCTCTAGCTACTCTCCATTTTTGGCCACAGTTCTCTAAGTTTTCAATCAATACGGGCAGTCAGGCTGGCCAACAGCCTGTGGTACCTGAGCCCAGATGATCATCTCGGTCAATGGTGGAATCACCACTTGGGGCTGCCGTGGAAGCCTAGCCACACCTTGTAGCTCCATGCAGGTCACAGAGGCTTTAGTCCTTTGGCAGGCGACAAAGGCAGCATCCCAGGCTTTTTCTGCAGCAGGAGGGAACACAGATTTAAATGCAGCCACCCCAGGATGCCCACTCTTAAAAATACCTGTCCAGCAGTCCGCTATGACGTTCATGCCCAAGAGTCCATATTCCGTGTTGATGCAGTCATCTCGGACAACCAGTACCCCTTTCCCTTTCACGTCTATACCCCCTATCTGGAAATCTAGAACCGCATAGCCCACATAAGGAATGTTCAGCCCATTGGCTGCTTTCAAGGCCAGCCATGATATACTACTAGGGTCAAGCATACTGTCTTCACCAAAGTGGCGCTGGAATAGTGCTTCACTAAAGAGGGTTACTTGTGAGCCAGTATCGAGTATGCATGGTACTCGTTGTTGTTGAACGAACACCTCAATCTCAGGGCATCTGCCAACTATCGAGGGCTTTTGTGGGGGTGCAGAGGGGGGCCCCTCCCGGTTCACTCGCCCTGTTGTGACCGGGAGAACCGAAAATCCGTCTGGTTTGGATGTCGCCGGGGGCAGAAGCGCTGGATGTGGCCAGTTTCCCCGCAGTCTCTGCAGATAGCTCTACCTTGAGCATCCCACTGGTAAGGTGGCTGCCCGGGGGAAGCTGACCCCCGTCGTTGATGTTGAGGGGCCTTTGACTGGGGAGGCCAGGAAGGTTGAGTGGCCGTGCCGCTGGTTTGTGATCGCCCAGTCGAGTTGGCATGAGCTGGAATTAAAGGGGAGGGTGCTGATGGGCTGATGTTCAAGCGCCCCTGCAGTTCATCCACAATAGACCTTCCTAGCAGAGTCACCTGCTCTTTTAACTCTTCACGCAACTCGGCCCGTAAAGTCTCTTGTATCCGTTGCCAATCTGTATTACCTGGGGGCTCAGGAGTAGGTGTCCTTGTCGTTTTAGCAAAGGTTGGGCAGACTTGGGCGCCTTCGGCATGGCCTTGCTCCCGTTCCAGTGCCTTAGCTTCATCAAAGGCCTCTGCGAAGGAGAGTGTGGGGGTCCTGCGGAGTTGTCTCTGTATCTCTTGGCCAATTGGGCCAGGCCTCAGACCCATGGAAAATTGTGTGCGAAGGAGTTCATCATCAGTCCCATCTGCAAGGGGTTCTCTTGCTCTCCATTGATGGTGCAGTTCACGTAAGCGGAGGGTGAAGGCCCGTACATCCTCCCCTGGTTCCTGTCTGACATTGAAAAATTTGAGGCGCAGTTTAGCCACTGGCTGCTGGTTTCCATACAACAGTGCTAGTTCTTTCAGAATTGCGACATCAGTGTTGCGTTTAGCCGGTTCCAATAGTGCCACTTCTCTTTTAGCATTTCCTTCTAATGCACTCAGAATAAAGTCAACCCGTTGCTCTGTATTCAGCCCCTGGGCCCTAATCAAGGCTTCCATTTGAAATTTCCATTCACTAAACCTGTCTGACTCCCCATCTCCACCAAACTTCGGGACCCACGGTACACCCATAAACCATGGCATAAAAGCATTCGCTCTTTGAGGCTGGGTTGCCAGTTGTTCCTCATTTTCACTCATGATGCTGTGTGTGTCAAGGATCCTGCCGACTGCGCCAATTTGTAACGGATAGGAGTTTTAACTCGGATCCTTGAGGCACACAACCAACACGGTGAAATAATTTACAAAAAATATCCCTTTATTAATACAGTTCTAAAAAAAACAGAAGACTTAAGTCATGAGCAAATCGCAGCTCTACACCTGGTGCCAAAAGCTAATGTTATCAAATCCACAGCAATTCACATCAAATTCACAGCAAAACCCACAGCAATTTCACTGCAAACCCACAGCAATTTCACTGCAAACCCACAACACTGCAAACATTATAGTACACCATAAACGTATGCCGCAAAACGGCGATAGGCTCATAACCCCCAGTCCCTCACGGCAGTAGCAGAAGATCCAGATTAATATAAAAGTAAGTAAAAAATAGTCCACTCATGAGAGGATTTGTCCAGCTATACCACCAGTCCAGACACCACTCACGACCCAGCTGATGACTCAGGGCTCCAGTGTAATGCAGCCGCAAGCGCAC
Source organism: Osmerus eperlanus (assembly GCF_963692335.1). Classification (NCBI taxonomy): domain Eukaryota; kingdom Metazoa; phylum Chordata; class Actinopteri; order Osmeriformes; family Osmeridae; genus Osmerus; species Osmerus eperlanus. Next base: position 6,068,662 of record NC_085039.1, on the reverse strand, counting down.
CGCAGTTCCACCAAAACTGTCCTTTCACAGCGGTGGCGTTCGTTTCCCAGAGAACTGCGGGAGAAAAACAAGATAAATCAGGACCCGCACCGTCAGTGAAGTTAAACCACCAGGCTGTTACACGGCAATGTGGTACAGGCAAGAGTATTTCCCTTCCCTTTGCTGCCGAAATAGAGAGCGTTGTACGTCTTTTGGCGGTGCTCACGATACCAGTGTTCTCCAGCGTTTCTTGACGTTGTTTCGTTGAGTGCGTTGTATGGTCCTTCTGCTCGATCGTAACGGTTGCTGTTGTTCCACTCTGTGGAGGTTCGCAGTTGAGTCCTTTCTACGCGCCTGCCACCAACCAGCCTCCGTTGAATGCCGTCCTCCGCATTTAATTCCTCCCGTCACCAATCACGTCGGTCTCATTAGAGACCATTTGGCACACCTGTTGGGGAACGCTACAAACCATACACCATTCTAAAATAATCACTTACAATTGTTCAACACCGCCCCCTACCAACAGCCAATATTTACATGTCACAATCACAAAACACCCAAACATTGTCGCCCCGTTACAGTTGCGCCCCAACGGAGCAATGCCAGACCCAACTTCCCGACATCAAATGTTGTGGGCGGGGCTAAGTTCGGCTGGCACCCAAGCTAAACAACAACATTAGCATACAGGAAATACAACTGAAACTGCTGTTTCAAAACAATACGTCCATTTTGATTTCAAAATCAAATCTTTGGTTTGTTTCTTTTCTTCCCCAATTGCCCACAGTGACTCCAGACAGTAATAGTAGGTTTGCATTAAAATGCTAGACACAGTACCAGATGTTTTTCATCAAAGAAAACAGATGGGGTGCAGACACACCTCCTAAGCCTTTCATTTTTCCAAGGCATTCACTCTACTCACATAAACAGTGTCAGTTACTAACAACCACTGTCAGATAAGGAATTACATCATATTCACAGGCACTAATCTGCCTTGTGATTGTCTTAAGGATTCTCCACTCTTACTCTCAGAGATAAAAGCTGAAAATCTACGTCTTAAGAGAATCCATTAGATATTTTTCAGTGACAGCTGGACTGGTGCTGCTGTGATAAGGGTCGTCTGTCTCTAATTTTAGATATACCTTGGATGTGGAGAAATGTGTTCACTGAAAACTCCACGTAAATTTGCATTTGTATTTATCCAATTTAAAAGTATAATAAATAAGACACATTGTATGTAGCACAACAACAAATGCTGCCGATTTTCAACTGAAATAACTGGGAACCCTTTACAAATGTATGTCTATGTCATCAGATTTTTGGTGACCTTCCCGTGAAATTTCCTAAAGGGAGTGAGTTTTCTTTAAATAATGAGGTGCATCATGTGACATGTTTGCACGCACATCCATACAACCACATGCAGGCCCATCCACACACACGAACACTCTACAGTAAGTGCTGACAAACTACATTAATTGGTGCTTATTACATCGCTTAAATTCTTGCTTAATACACAAATGCATTTTAAATGTAAGCATGGGAGGCCAACTGGAGTGAAACTAATAGTGACCTTCAGTTGACTTAGTTTAACTTGTAAACATGTTACACTGTAGCATTGCACTTCCACAGCCCCATGTAAAGATTTCATTCGTAAAATTATTATTTTAACAACAAGTTATTGATCATTTTTGAGGAAGTTTCAAATAAATAGTATCAAATTGTGAGATTTAGAAAAAGCAGCCTCTGTATCAGGAATGTACAATGTAGAATATTGCATCAGTAATGTGATCAAAATAGCATTCCTTCGTATGTCTATACATCTCTGAATGGCTGACTAATACTGTCAACCCAAAATGGACCCAAATATGCATGTATGTGCTTGGAGTAATAAAGTTATAAAGACTTACTCATGGGCACTCTACAGATACCATTGTGCTGCATAACTTGTGTACATTGTATTCCACTTACTAGGCACACTGTACCAAGGACTACTGTAAAACTACTGTGTGACTACTGTGCACTTTTTATTTTTTTTACATTGTGTATTTTGTAATATGCATAATCTGTGCCCGTTGATGCAATTATAAAAGCAATATCGTCCTTGAGTAGCAACACAATGCAACTCTACTCTCTCTACTCTATCTTTACCAAACATGGAAACCATTACTTAATTTCTACATAGCATTAAAGCCATGGGGTGAAAATTCAGTCAAAATTGAATCTCTTTCATAAACATAATCTCTACATTGACTTCACATCACAATGACCTCACATCTCTCTAAACTCTTAACAGGGCTCTCTGTGTTTCTTGGTTTGTATCCAGGAGAGTTCACAATGTCAGAACAGCTACTCTGCTAACCTTCTTAACAGACAGATGTCACCTCTGGGACACCTCTGGGACCTGTTTGAAGGCACGGGTGGCATCGCATTGCTGGTGCCCAAACTCCTCACTGTCCTTTCTGCCCGACCCAGATGTTGTCCTTCTCAGATTCTGATCAAATCAAAATCAAGATCAAAATCAATATATCTTATGGTCTGATGAATATATCAAATTGAGACACTTAACTTAACATATTGGAATGCAATGTTACTTCTAATGATCATCTTGTTCAATAAAAAAATTACATAAAAAATAAGTTTATTTATTGAACAATTGTTCTTTTATTGTCTATATTCAACCCATCTTTCAAAGATTCATGAACAAATACTGTAATTGCAGCTGTAATCCCTGTGTCACCTTTCACTACAACCCCATACCTCCCATTCAAAACCTCCAAAGTTGGTTCTCTCTGCCAAAGAAAAATCTGTATAATTATTTTGATTGAAATTATGTAGACAATAACTCACCCCTTCCTGGTCTCTTGCTACCAATTTGGCCTATTTTGTCCTGAAAAGTTATGGGTTCTGCTGCTAGGTTGTATAAGTTGCCTACTCAGCTAAAACCAAGACAACCTAAAATCATACTACTTTCCACAGAGTGCCTAGAACCAGAGCATTGAAGCATTGATCATTTTTCTCCTCTTCGGATATTATAAATTCAGGTCTCCAGGTCATTTAATTATTGAGGTCCTCTCTGACGAGTTCCTGTACTTTCTCTTCCAAAAAATGACAGCTTCATTCACCCTGTTCGACTCCTCTGTTTGGCTTTTGGCGTGCGCTGCCAACATCTTTATAAAGTGAGTATCCATTAAGACAACCTTGGTTCAATAAACTGGGAATGCCAGGGCGATGTGGTGTCTTTCGTGTCGCACTTTCACTGGTTGAGGCTCTTGGAGTAAAAGCACTTTGTCATGCACAGGTGCTCTACATGTATGCCACGTAATCTCCAAAGTGCTCAATCAATAATGAAAGGCCCCAACGATCTGCTCAACTGACTGAGACAGATGCGGGACAGGGTAGTAGGGTGCCGGGTTGAAACATGAGGTGAAACTCTAGGCGTGATCCGGAATTATTTTCCTGTATTTCGGAAAACAAACCTATGTATTTGCCTCCATCACAAGATTTAGCGGTAGCAGGTTTTGTCTCGATTTTTCTCTTCATCACCCCTTGGACACAGCCCCTCAGTATTTGGTGCACTCCTGTTTTTTGTAGTTTTTTTTTCCCCTCACTCAGCTCCTCCACTGTGGTCAAACCATATGTGAGAGAGGTGAACTAATGGCTCCCCAAAATGTTTGGCTTGAGCTTGTGGCCATCTGGGAAATGGTCCCACTTTCTCCCACTCACAATTCCAAGCCTTATAAATGCCACAATGCACAGGAAATGTATCACTAATGGCATTAGTTTAACATGTTCTATTGCCTTAATAGTTTGAGTTAAGTTAAGATTGCATTGATGTCCTTTACGTTTATTTTTTTATCTATTCACACATTCTTGAGGGTTCATCCCAAAATACACCATAAAAAATAAGAAATAACCTAATTATATTCAGAAAGGTTTCTTCCACAGGAAAACTAGAAAACCTCTCGGCACCATTTTAAGGTCATTATATGTGAAGGGATGATCGTGATGAATGTGAGGATTTTAACTGTGATGGTGTAAAGTGGCCTAGAATGTATACCTTTTGATTTCAGTAAACATGTAACATTTCACTAAAGAAAAACTAAATCAAAACAAGTTATTCCCTCTGGTTACAGGTCAAACAGGTGATAAACACTGGTAAAGTTAAAATGACTCAATCAGGAATGTTTGTTTATTTCCAACAACCTACATTTATTTAAAAAAAGCAAACGTTTTTGTTCCATATTTAACAGAACATTTTACAAAGAATTAAAAGCATAAAAAACAACAAGCTGATCTCTAGCAGCATCCAAATGTTGGACTTTCCGGAAATAACCCCATTTAATATGTATATATTTATATATCTTCTCTTGCCATCTATACACATATTTCAAAAACAGAGCTATTCATTTTAGTGCAAAAGGAACAAAATTATCTTGTTTATTAAAAAAGAAAAAAAAAGAGAAAAAGGTGGGTTGAATAGGTTTAAATAAAAGTGTTAAATACAAGATGCTTTCTCTAAAGTACTGTACAAAAAACATCAAACACTATTTGTCTTATAAAAGACAAATTAAAAAGTGGCTTCACAGATCTGGATCCATCTGGTACATTGTGTTCTGGGATAACTGCATACAAATAGGATTATCTATGGCAAAATTAAAACACAACTTGAATCCAAAGGTTATACTGCATGAGGGTTTGTCATCATGTCAATGTACTACACAATATGACAATTAAATCATCTTGAAATGATGAAATTCAGGGTCACTATATATTTAAAAAAGAAATCTAACAAAGTCCAATATGCTATGAGCAAGGCTTATAAATTACCCATACAATACAATGCAATGCATACCAAGGTTGTGGTGAAGGGTTCAATTGAACAACTTACTCTTAGACAATGATGGTGAGCTGTGGACTGGGTGTGATGAGACAAAGAAAAGAATGATGTGCAATTACAACAATTGAAGAGACTACCCATACACCACTGGTTAAGTCAGGCACATTTTTGTTCCTGCAAAATAAATATGTCAAAAATAAGTCAAACACAGCCGCATCTTGACAACACCACAATCAGTGCTAACCATAAATAACAGTTTTGTGACTATTACCATATTTATTGCTTGGACATTTTACAGCGGTGAACCTACAAAATTACTTACAGTATCAAAACTTTTATTCAACTAAAAAGGACACTGTGGTTAGGTCCTGTTCCAGAATGCTTTAATATCTTATAAGGGGGATCTGTGGAATAGAGCTGAAGTTGAAAATGACTTGTGTCTGTTTTCTGACAGGGAACCAATACACTTGTCATCTAGCAAAGAATAGGATTTTACATAAGTTACATTCTTTCATTTAATTCACGTTCCTTCTTAAATATGCAAATAGTCCCAACAGCTCTGATACAATCTTCCCTTCCTTTCCATAATATTCCTTTATCTTACTGTCAACTCTGTTACGAGTTCATGTCATTGCAGACATGTTAGTCACAACTAACCCTCAACCCTCAAATTACGATTTTAGTTAACAACTCACAAGGTTTTGCTTTCAAACCATGACTATTGGTATTAGGATGCTAGTTCACTACTTTTCTATTAACGTTGGCATTCAAATATACAATATTTCACTTATTATACCCAGTAACTGTTTATCAAACATGGGCACTGGCTCAGTTAGTGTGGGGTGTTAGCAATGTCGTAGTAAATCTGTGTGTGTGTGTGTGTATGTGTGTGTATGTGTGTATATGTATGTTGTGCAGCTCAGGGTTTTTTGTCGACTGAGTGGAGGAACCAGTCGGTGAACTTCCTGAGCTGGGCGGCTGCCGTCTGGCTCTCCTCGTGCAGACGTTGGTTGTCCTGACGCAAGTGTTGGACCTGCTCCTGCAGCATGGCCTTGTCTTCTTGCTCCTGTGGGGATGATACACACATACACAGAAAACATTTGGCTCATAAGATTTCAAATATGATATAATAATGAATACCTAGTATTCATAAGTACCTATTGATTCCTATCAAAATCTAGTACATCTGTAATACATGTAAAAAATGCACATTTTATGTACTGTCAAGTCCCCCCTGTTAAATCATTGCCATGAAACGCTCTATAGGAAGTCATCAGTCAGAGGTTATAACAGAAAATGATGTACTGTAGCCTGTGAACACATGATACATATATAACATATATCAACCTAAAAAAGAAAGGTGCCCGAAATAGACCCCAACATTAACTCATGCACATATTCTCCATATTTGGGGGTTGAGGTGTGTACATAACCAATTGAACCAGTTTGAATCATCTGGACATTGTCTCCCTTTAAGGCATGGAAGCATCTAGCCGAGTTAGGAGTGTTCCTTTAACATCTGCTGAAGGACTATATTCCTGCTATTGTTGTGTGCAGCTGGGTTCAATGAATCAGCGATACGCCCTGGGCCGTGGGAACGTTACCTTTCGGAGGTCGTACTGGAGCTGCATGAGGATCTCTTCCAGCTGATTGACTTTGCCGGTGAGCAGAGCAGGAGCACTCTCCCTACACAGGGACGGAAAGACAATTTTTAGACATCATCTGTCTTCAATAACAGCATAACCTTTCATAGTGGCCTGGCTTTTCAAGGAATTCACATGAGTTTCAGCGCCTGGTACTGGAGTCAGGTGGCTGAGCGGTCAGGGAATCGGGCTAGTAATCTGAAGGTTGCCAGTTCGATTCCCGGCCGTGCCAAAAATGACGTTGTGTCCTTGGGCAAGGCACTTCACCCTACTTGCCTCGGGGGGAATGTCCCTGTACTTACTGTAAGTCGCTCTGGATAAGAGCGTCTGCTAAATGACTAAATGTAAATGTACTGCCACATCTCGGCAGAGATGAAGATCGTTCAAGTAGGTTAATTATTGTTGGTTACTGTGCTAGATAAGATCTTAAATGAAACATACATTCATTGCATTAGTATTGACATGGTGACAGCATTGTGAATTAATATAACTATGATAAAATTCAATCTAACTGCTGTTAGAAGAGAGACACAGCTTCACTATCAATTAGATTAGTATAATTTAACCAATGCTTTGGAAAACATGTGGGTGCAATAACCTACCCTAGCTCTAGGGAAGCGCTCTCAGAGGCAGCCACTCTCCGGCTAAGCTCCTGGGAGAGTTCCAGGGCCTGCTGGGCTTGATCGGCATCTGACATGGAACACAACGATGACTGGTCGGCTAACCAAGACAGAAACGCACACACACAAGAACGTTAAGTTTTCACAACCTTAAAATCGAACAAATGAAAGTGCACACCAACATCCAAGTGCATGCACAATATTAAAAAAACACCACAAATAGATTGCACATTGGCGCAAAACCTGTAGATTATGAATTGTTAGCGATTACAGATCAGCAAGGGCAGAGACTGAAAAGAGTCAGGTTAGGGGAAATAGAAAGTTAGCCAGCTATAAGTAGCCTAAACAGGAGAAGAAGGATTGCTGCATCATGTCAGGTGGGAGTCGGGTGGCTGAGCGGTTAGGGAATCGGGCTAGTAGTCTGAAGGTTGCCAGTTCGATTCCTGGCCGTGCCAAATTACGTTGTGTCCTTGGGCAAGGCACTTCACCCTACTTGCCTCGGGGGAATGTCCCTGTACTTACTATAAGTCGCTCTGGATAAGAGCGTCTGCTAAATGACTAAATGTAAATGTAATGTAAATGTAAATGCACAGTGGTTATTGTACCTTCATTCTAGTAGCCATATATAAAAGCATCATAAAATATCCTATAGAGTATGCATTGACAGCAGCAGAGGGGAAATAATGTTGGTGTGGCACAATGCAAAGGTTGTAAGACAAGGTGTTTGGAAAAGAATGAGAAACACCAAATACACCCCGACAAGATCAAATAGTGAAGTCACCTAGAGTGTCTTTCTTTAGACACAAGCTACTGGCCTCCTTGTCAAGCTCCAGACCTGAAAATGTGGTTAAAAAGCATAATACAACTTTATTATAGTTGATCAGTTATACACCATTCCATCCTTGTTCAGAGGAAACACTTCTGTATCACAAAAGTGCTATAAAGTACAGAACAAATGGGCCAAAAAGCAGTATTTAAGAGGATAGTGGTGCATGTTGCAGCCTTCACATAGTCTATTAAAGGAGTATGGGCTTTGAAGTTAGAAAGAAAGAGTTACAGTAGTAGTGAACAATGCCTTTGGAAGGTTCAGAATAAATTATACCAATAAATGTATTGACATTAGAAAACTTCTGCACACATTTTGTTAGCATAAATGTGCCCATGATTTTGAATCTCAGTGAACACAAGAGATTATCACTGCACACACAACAAGCATAAACAATCTGTGAACTTGCTGAATGTTTTATATCCCAAATTGTGAAAATAAATTGTAAAGACCCCCCTAAACTTATCTTTTGAGGGGCCCTAATTTTTGCCACATTAGCTACAAACTACTCATTAAAAAATACCCTGTATGCGTTTAAGCAATTCTCAAATAGACTTCACCGATAGTGAGTCAGCAGTGCCCTTATGGAGCGTTACCTCATACAAAGCTCTAACTCGTAACTACGCTCTCAATGGGTGAACAGGGTCGCAAGTATAGCAGTGGAAGGTTACGAATGAGATTGAAATGAATTTCACGCAGTTATTAGTCTCAGTATTTGTAAGGTATAAGCACTTTCACTTTGCACAGCACAGCAAAATGTGGTTACCTTCCAGAAATAGAGCATAAGACAATTCTGAAAGGAGGAAGGGGGAGGGGGGATAAGGCAGAACATTTGAAAAAGTCAGAATGGCCTCGCTTATATCCCTGCACAGATGAAATCCTGAGGACTTTGGGGGAAATTGAGGTTAGGCTTATAGTGAAAGGTCAAGCTTCCTCCACCTCCATTGGGCTTTGAGATGCTGTAACAGTGTTCAGAGATGATGCCGCTTCGGATTGCAATGTATTTGGATAAAAGAAATGGATGGAAGACGAGCAACAGACGGGAAGAGAGGATTCTCTCCAACACAAGTCAGACTCAATGTCATTTCGCAGAGGGGCGGGGCTTGACTGCAGCTGGAAACATCTCAACCATAATTACACCTCTTTTCCTGTCGCTTTCCTCTCTGTGTTTCAGTTGCTTTTTTTAATGAACACTCTTCACTTTCTAAATGCCGGGCGCATATTGTCTTAACGTTGACAAGTGTAAATCACAGACAAGGTGATTGTAACACCGGAAAACAAAGGGAGGAGGGAGAGAGGATGTGTGAGACAGAGAGAGATAGTGTGAAAGTGTGTGTGTGAGAGAGAGAGAGAATTGCTCATTTAAATACACAAGAAATTTACATTTTAACAATATAATACATCATAAAATGTACTTCATACATATACATGTGTAACTACATGTATATGTATATTTAGCAGACGCTCTGGATAAGAGCGTCTGCTAAATGACTAAATGTAAATGTAACTACATATAGGTAGTGACATATTACCCCATCCAGTACACATAGGTCTATGGAAACCAAAAAAATGCTTGCTAATGACAACCCACCCGTAGCCCCTTAGATGCTAATTAATGCTAGCGTGCATATTTTTCCATGTGCTTAGCAACAAAGCCTTGAGACCACAGCGAGTGAGTGCTAATCAAGGCAAGCTACTCAAATCCCACAACTAGCTAATAACGCGAGTCAGCACTCCCATGATTCCCTGAACAATTTGATTCCTTCCTTTGTTTCCCTAGCATGCACGGCCAAAAATGACCGTGCCTCTCCAACATTTTTGAAGTGCATCCACTGTAACCTCTCACCACTTTTTAGCAAACACTTGTCTTAAAAGTCGATTCAGGTGAACAATTCCACAAATCTTGGGCATCTTTAAAACACACACAACCATTACATTCCGTTTCAACTGAAATGGTTGTAATTAGTGGCAGCACAAGATGAACTGTAAGCTCGGACCCACTATCTTAAAATAGACCTGAAACAAAAATTGGTTTCAAGCCCTTCACATTTCACATCAATTCATCATAAATCAGAGGTCACAAAAGGACAGGAATCCATTTGTGAAAATCATAAAACACAAGCCATCTAACAGCCCTTTATAACACCAAAACACACACCACTCCGTGCCAGCTAACCTGAACACTGAATTACTCAGAACAAGGTTAAAACGTGTCATGAGAAGCTATAATTGTCTAAGACAAAGTGTGCAAGCAAGGGTGCTATTACAGTGTGAGGTGGCGTTGAATTTTGCAAAGTGCTTCCTTGCTGTGCTTGCATAGTGATAATGGCTTCATTTCCTATTTTCCAAAAATACTCTCTCCATCTCTGCCTCTCTCTCTTTCTCATTTCTTTCCAATTAGCACCTTAAGGTAGTTTGGCACAAGGTATACAGAAGATAAGAAGGGAGCCTAAATGTTTTGACCAGGTCAGGTTGACAGAGATTTTATAACTCAAGAATGAATAGTGGCTCATCAGGTGCATCAACGCAGCTGCCAGGGTTTGATTACGGTTTGGGAGATGTCTGTATGACTACTCTCCCTCTCTCACTTAGACTTTCTGTCTGTCTGTCTCAAAATGTCTCAATTAATCCAAAAAAGGTCTAAAATACATCTTTAAAAAAATATTATACAAAATATTACATTATTCATTGTGAGCATGGTCAGGATAGTTGTTACTGTTTATGAGTAATCATCATCAACACTGGCGCAACATCAAGCAGTCAAACATCAACAAACATTTATTGTGAGTGGTATCATGCAAATGCACCATACCGGTATGGATCAGAATGTTTGGCTTACCTTCGAAAGCCCGGGCTGCGTCCACCAAGTGAGACCAGTCTAGGCCAGAGGTGGTGTCTGGGAGAGGAATCAGGCTGCCATCTGCCATTTTGGCCCTTTCGGCCAGGGAACCGTCAGAAAACCAAAGCTCATCTGTAGAAATGCATTATTTCGGATCAATAAAAGGTACTCGAGAAAAGGCCCAGTCTGTGTTTTCACTCTCTCCCTACTCTAGCCTTACATGATCTTGTTTTATTATTGTTGGCCTGCATAGTCAATTCAGTCACGCCAGAACAATGCAAGTTCAAAGATACAGTGATGGATATTATCTAAGTATATTACATTCAATTTGTCAGTACAGTACTGATGAGGAATCAAGCCTGTGCATAAAACAAGTAATAAAACAGATTGTACCAAATGCATAGCTTTTTCTTTTATTACAAATAAATAAAGGTTGTGTAGTCTCATAATAACTGTCACCGAAAAAACACATTTGTACAGGCCATTATAACTCAGCCTCTAGTCAATTCGTTCCAGCTTGAGCAGATGCGATTGTGCTAGACATTATGGGGGGGTGGGGGGGTGGGAGGACAATTATGTACTCAAATTGCAGACACGTTGCCTCACTGCTATATTTTTTTTACCCAATGTCACAGTCTGCCACAGACTGAAAAGCTGATTAAATGAGCGCAAAGAAGACTAGCTTCCCTTTGCCAGACAGACAATTAACCTGAGTTGTGGGAGGTCACTGGCGCTGGGGTCAGCATTTGGGGACTAGATGTTCGATTATGTGCACAGCCGGAGGTTCATCTTCCCTTTGGTTTCTGACCCTACCTGGCCTCTCAACAGACCTTGCTAAGCGAAAGGTAATCTGAATGAGAAAGATTTTTTTTCTTTCTATCCTTCACTTTGGTTTTTCTTTTTTTCAGCAAACACTTGTGATAACAAGCTTGATGCCAGAATACGTCTCTTAAAGTTGAACCCTTTACATGGGTGCTTTTAAGATTCAACATATGAATAAAGATTAGAAGAACAATTGTTATGCTTACGGATGGAAACCCTAGTATGGTATTTTTCTATGAATTTAGCTTTTGTCAAAGAGAGCATTGTTATTCTTCTATACCTACAGTAAAGGTTTGCATTTAATGAGGTATGAATTCAAAACATGCCAGTCTACTCTAAACCATCTTCTATGGTACACACATCAGGGTCATTGAAAACATTCTCTAGCTACATCTTAACTTCCATCCATTAATGAACAATAGAGATGCTAACATACTGTACCCTCACCATTATATTTGTTTGACAAACAACACACTTTCTGGAGCTATGAAAATAAATCCAAGGCAGACACTCACTTTTGTGCAGTCCTTGCCCGATGCGGAGGCCCATGCGAGAGGGCAGGGTGCTGTGGTACGGTGCTGCGCTGCTGAACAGGATATCGTTGGCCAGGGACTGGTCCAGGAGAGAGGTCCGTGAGTTGACCAATGAAAGGGTCCGTCGATGGCTGCACAGGCTCTCATCGGACAGGGTTCGGTAGAGGGAACGCCGCGGAGATGCAGGCAAGAAGCCATGGCATCCGGTGAGTGTCTGGCAAGAGGAGAGGAACAAGATATGGATAATGTGAAGGATGGATACTGCATTACCATATAAAAAAAGAATTTGTCATATGCCCAAAACAACAAAAACAGTTTATACATTACTGTTACCTTTTACGTAGCAATGCATGTGTTAACAGCAATGTATTAACATGGTATTGCAGTTTAGAGGTAGAACTGACTGGTGAAACAAGGAATGGGGAAGGATGGGCTCTTCATAGGAAAGTCTGCTGTACGTTAGTCCTAACCTATTTTTGGTGACTCAGTCTTTAACTGCCCTTTCGCCAGAACTCCCAACCGTGTGGTTTGTTCTCTCCTCCATACCTTGTTACCACATAGTTTGAAAAGGCTGCTTCACTATAATTTAATCACATTTTTGTCAGTTCTTGCTAAAGTGTAAATTGTTACCACCTTTGCAAAACAAGCATAAAGACAGCAATCTTTTGACTAAACAGTATTTTTGCCTGACTGGTAATTGCTCTATTAGTTTTGCTGAAGCTAAAAGCTGATGAAAACTTGCTAAACTGAATGTGCGATAATTAGGGTGTCTCAAAAGTGCCCTCAGATAGAAAGATAGTGGTGAGGGGAGAGAGAACAAAACAAGGGAGAATAAAAGCGAGTTTCCACTCAGTGGGATATAGTAATTGTTAGGTCTCTTCAAATTCAATTAGGAGAAATAATGTCAATATTAGTATGAGTCCTAATATGGCAGCTGCACTTCCAGGTTTCAGTCTAATGACTGTAGGACTCCTTTTGGTAGATAAACTATCTTAAATACAGTTTTCTACATGGACTGTCAAAAATGACAATCGTTTTCTCTCCATCAACATTACTATCTTAGATATGTCATCATATTTTTGCAATTGTAACACAGAACAATAATTTGGAAATTGGGCATCATTTAGGAATACTATTGTCAGCCATTTTATTTCCAAAGGAAATGCATTTATTAATCAAGTGACAGAGAAATCAGTCCAAAAAAACATGCAAGCTTTCAAATAACATCCCATTTGCACTTCCCAACCTTCGCCCTCTTTCTTCTGGTCGCATTGCCTCTCCTTAATAAACCACAAGGCTTTGTGCCAGCCAGTGAGGTCTCCAACATTGTTGGCTGATGGAGTTGAATGTGATACTTTTAAATCAACCTTTTGACAGGCAGAGCAAGCTGCAATGTGAAAAATGTGTGTGCATCACAAGCCCCAGACAAAAAAAGCTTGTTTGAATTTGTCACATTTTAACATCCATGTCGTCTGAATTGATTGCGTGAGGTTAACAGAGGAGGGTAATGCGTAGTGAATCACGGAGGTGCACATCTATAGATAATTGTGTGATCCCTAAACCAACGTCCTCCTTTTACCAAGCACTCCCTCACATAATAAAGATTACATTTAGCATTTCTGGTGAAGTACTTATACCAACTTTGTACTCCACTGCTATGTGGTAAAATACATGCATTCTGTATATAACATAAATTCGACACTTCCAAGGATACTGGCTTAAAAATACGATAATGAGAAATTAAACACTGATCCCCTTCTCCTACATATTGTCTCGGGATGGTCCATATCAGCTAGATAAAGGATCAAAACAGAGCAGAACCAGAAGACAGTGGGCTGCTACACCACTTGGCATGGTCAAGGCTCACCTTCCCCGGGCCCTGCTGCCCAAGGGGGCTGTCGGGCAGCATCATCTTCAGGAAGGACTCCCTGTTCAGGCCGGGCTGGAGCTGGCCGTCTGTGCCAAACACGGCACGGAGCCTACAACAATACATGAGAGAAAGAGAGAGAGACAAGATAATCAAGCGGCGGGTAAAGGAGAGAGCAGGGGTAGAAGTGTGTGTGTGTGCGCGCATGTCGGGAGGGACACAGTAACTACACAACTTGGTGGAAAGGCAGGTGGGGATGGGGGCAGTCCCCACAGCATGATGGACTACTCTCAGCCTCTGGTGACAAAGACGTGCACGTGCTCACCAAACCTCATTGATCGACAAGCCTTCAAAAGAACCGCTGTGAGTATGGTTTCCAGCCCTGAGGCCTGCCATGACAGCTGACAATTCATAAATCCGGGGGGGGAGGGGGGGGGGGGTAAGTGCACACTTAAGGGACAAGGGTGAGGTGGACACTTGAGGTGGACACTTGCAATACACATGTATAGAATATTGACATAAAATGGCTTTTTTAAACTAGGCCTGTGTTCTTGTTTAAAGCAATGGTTCCAAACAGTGATGGCCATAATGTGTGTGACAACCAAGGATGACCTCTCATTGATACCACAGCTACAACCAGCTTTTCCCTGCCCTTTAGAGATCCTAAATTCTGAATTTCCCTTCAGGGATGAGTAAAGTTTTCATTTAATCTTATCCCCACCGCATAAACACTACACTTTATCCTGTTGATAGCAGCCAAGTAGTGCAGTGCACTGTGTGGTAGATTTGGGACTGAGCCATAACAAAGACATACCGGTAAGTTACAGGGATACAGGCATGACTTTCATACGAACAGAGTTAACCATGATTTACAGTTCCAGATATGGAACTGTATTCTAACAGATAACAGCGAAAACAGGTTAGGTTGGGGCATGTGCACACACCGTGCAGGTGAAGTTAGTGGGTAACACTTTATTTCAGTCTTCTTTGCTACTGATATTGACCTTATATTAGAAACAATTTTTTATGTTCTAATTGTACATTGGTTCATATGTGACCAATTTAAATAGTATTTTATAGTATATTTGAGTGTTAAGTTAGTGTTCAAGGAAATACCAGGAAAGAAAAGTATTAAGACCATAAAATAAAGTGTTACCAATAGGTGCAGTAATGCTCATATACCTGGATCTCAGCGTCAGTGTCTTAAGTAGAAAAGACAAAACGCTCTCCACTCCACTGAAATCCAAAATGAAAAAGGAGGAAAATAATAGCAATGTTCATGTGCAACATAAACAATGTGTACATAAACGGCTCAAAATGATACCTATAATAAGTTAAACTTTTACCAGAATAGCCACGTCGGTGTGGAGTACAGTATATTACCTAAATTGCACAATCATTAGCAGTGTTACCTCCTTCTATTACAAGGTGTATTTTTTTTTTTTTACAATAAGATATTAAGTCCTTGTTAATAATGTCATACTATGATTAAAGAAACTGTAGTGGAACACTTAATAAAGATGAAGCCTGTTTACCTTTAATCCCCCCAAAAATGTCAGCATAGTAAAAATAATATATAAAAAATAACCATTGATGCTGATGTGAGAAACCATACATGAATGAGGAAGAATGCTGATCACAAATGTGATGTTCCCAAGTTCAGTTGCATTGTCATTAATCAAACTTTTGTTCTTCGATCAGACACACAAGCCAATTGACGCAAGACTCGACTCTTTGCTTCTGGGAAGGATGTTAACCTTTAGGAAACTAATAAGACAAGACATGTGCCAAGTGTGGAGTGTCATTTAGTTTATAATTAATATAGCTGTCCTGTTTGATCAAAGTCTGCCGAAGTGGGCCTTTGGTGTAATGTACATGCTAGGTAAGTGTACTGTATCAACTTTAACTGGCACAATCCAAGCACCTTGATATTGATTACATTGTTTATTCTAGAATTTTCTTAAATTCACATAGATAATATACGCCAAAAAGAATCTTCTGCGGAATAAAAGCAAAATTCCAACCAGAAAATTGCATCATGACAGATAATATTGTAAAGGCTACCTTCAAGAAAACCATGTATTGCTAAGTCTAGCTATATGGCCACTTCATGGCTAAGAATGCAATCCATTACACAGCAGATGTACTCACGCAAGGTCTTTTGGCCTTTGTGGTTCCTCCACTAAGGTACCATCCTCTGCTTTCTTCCAGCCCATCAGGTACTCCTTTCCTGGTGACTGGCGGGGGTGGGCGGGACCAATAAGCCCTGCCCCAGATGTTGTGTCACCAGGTGAGACAATGTAGACTCTGGATGCGTCTGTGGAAGAGGCTGTCTTCAATGCACGCTCTGAGGGGCTGCCGGAGTGTCGAGACCCACTAAGAAAACAAAGTTTGGAACGTCACCAATTACCATAAAATAAGTCACTAAATTGTACATTTCACAATCAATTAACAGTTGAATAACCCATGACTAAATTTTTTCCAAGGTCAATGTGTCTTAACGATCAGCTAATTTGACATTCAGAGAGGGTGAACATATTTATTTTGTGTCCACCAGCTCAAATAAAATCCTGCTCTCTGACACGACCAGCAAGACCAGTTTCCACCACAGCCACTACAAAGCGATTCTAGCCAACCCAGTTAATGTTGATGACAGTCCGATAAACAAAATGACACTGGAGCCATGGGACTATTCTAGGCATATTTGTGTCACAGTCTGTTAAGTGGTTGCGTAAACCACTGCTGGGAGCTAGTGCCATGCCACAGCTGCAGAGCGGGCCTCTCACAACACTACTTGTCACCTTTCAAGTCCAGGCCCAGCAGGATGCTGTGTTGCCCATCTCCCCTTGACTGACCCCCGACATTGAGGTGTGAACAAATATCCATGGGAAGTGACTGAAGGTTGGGTTTTTTGGGGGGGGAGAAATGTGGGGTGTGAGGGGCGGGTGGTGGTTTACAAACAGATAAGCTATTTATTAAAGCCTGCATTTGAGTTGAGGATGTGAAAGGTAGGTAGAGTGAGGGGACCCATTATCATCCATTCAAACTCTCCAACATTCCAGACTCTATTATCATTCATGACAGTTTCTTCCATTAATTTATTTTAAAAGATCTGCTGCAGCAACAAAAGAAAGTAACTCACCGTTATATATACACCTTATATTGCTGCAGCCTCATACTTTGATATTTAAATATCGCTCTCCAACCATGTGTAGCATCTGTCTTGCTCAGCGTCAAACTTGACATTTCTCTATTGAAAGTGGTTGGACAGATGACAAAGGAGCCCACTGGCTAACTGCTAAAATTAGCAAAATAACATTTCTAGGCATATCCCTAATTAATGTTTAACTGTAATGTGATCATATAGGTGTGTATCTATATATTCAAGTACATGTGACAATGTTTTTTATTTGTATTCTATCAACATTTTCATAAAATTCCTGACGAGCGTCGAGAGCTAGGTGGACAATAATGGGACCCCTTACGCTAAGTATAAACTAAAGAATTTGAAATGTCAAGGGAAAGATGTGCCTGTGTGTGCTATTTTTTTGCTGTTTTTTATTAAACACAGAGAGAACAGACAGGCTGAAGAAATAACAGCACACAATGACATAGCAGATGCTGGGCTTGATTGTAGTTGCCTTAGGTTGGATCTGGGTGGTCGACTATACTAGTCCACTATGCTACAGTATGTAGCTCGCACAAAAGGCCTCTATCTAATAACCTGAAGCAAATACAAGCCAAATACAGAAAAAAGGTCACTGGTGATGCACCCAGTACACATCCGACTCCACTTAAAATCAATTGTTCAGACATAGCTGTGCCTGAACAATTGATTTTAGTCCAAATGTGACAATGACCTATTCGATATCTATGTTTCTTATATACTAGTGTAATAATTGGACCAATACGCTGTTCCTATTGGTCCAGAAGACGTTCTCAAAAGTTAATAATACCGTTTATATACCTCCCGAATGTTCGCAGAGGTAAATAAACGGTTTTATGGACCTAGCAACAAGCGGTTGCCTTGGAGATGTAGCCATTGACCTTAACAACGGAGCATCTGCTCGGCAACAAAGTAGCGTAAGTTGCCTAAAAAAAACTAAAACAACCAAATATGGTTTCTGCACAGGTCCGCAATCGCTTCGCATTTTAAAAAAGTATCTGAAGCAGACAGAAGATGAATTGATGTTGTTGATATGTTGCCTTGGAGGTGTAGTGACGTCACCAGTGCAAGTGCAGCTGATTGCTCTGACAACATGGCGTCTGCTCCAGATTCGACCTGTTTGATTTGTGATCTTCCCACGTATTGTTGTAGTATATAAGAAACCAAATGTTTACTCCTCGACAGGTCAGCAAACGCTTTGTCGCCTCGATTTGTTAAAATGATTTGTTTGTAAAACTCGACCTATGGTCTCGGTTAACAAACGTTTTAAAAAATCTCGGTTTACAAAGGCGTTTGCAGACCTGTCTAGGAGTAAACATTTACATTTACATTTAGCAGACGCTCTTATCCAGAGCGACTTACAGTAAGTACAGGGACATTCCCCCGAGGCAAGTAGGGTGAAGTGCCTTGCCCAAGGACACAACGTCAGTTGGCATGACCGGGAATCGAACTGGCAACCTTCGGATTACTAGCCCGATTCCCTCACCGCTCAGCCAACTGACACCTCAAAAACATTTGCTGTTTAACTGATAAAATCCTACCTCGTGGTATTGAAGAAATGAAATTATATTGTCTGTGAAAATGCGAGTCCAATTGGTAATAAATGGTGGGGTGAAAAATCGATTCACATTTGAATGACGATTCAGGCTCGATTTTTAATCAATTCGTGACCCCCAAGAATTGATTCGAATCGAATCGTGAGGCACCAAAAGATTCCCACCCCTAGTACTAAAGATACGAGCCCCTCAGGCAATCTTTACCTGGACATGGAGGAAATCTCACTCAGATCTCCCAGACTTCCATCGGTCACATTCCCAGCAGAGGTGGCCTGCGTGAAGCCCTGGGGCAGCCCTCCATCAGGGGTCCCTGCTGCGTGGTATCCCCCTGGGTACTCGAGTGGCCACTGCTCCCCTCTGCAGTCCTGCAGTACCAGCCTGGAGGCTGCGGGGACGCCCCCGGCAAGTGGCGGAGGAGGAGGGGGCATGCAGGGGGCCGTGTCGATGCCACTGTCGGTGGATGCCCCCTTGATGTACGTGAGACCCAGGGACTCTGGGTCCATCGGATCCCCGGAACCGAAGCGCTTGTCGTCACTGCTGCCACTGGAGGCGTTGCTGGAGAGGGTGTTGCTGCTCGAGTGGCTGGAGCACCCCTTGTCACCAGACTGGGAAGAGATATGAAAAAAGGATGTTGGGTTAGTATATATTATTTTCAAACTATAATAATAAAACTGTAAATACACCACACAATGTATTTTTTCTGTATTAATCTAGCCTTAATTATTATAATTTTGTAATGGGTTGGGTTATTCAGTAGATACATAAAGCACAATTATGGTAAGCTCATAACCCTGGTTACACATTTTGTATAAAATAGTTTGTGTTACTTAGACAGGCCACTGGTACGTTTAAATAATGCCATCAAACTTTTTAATCTTATTAAAAGTGAGTTAGTCACAGGCAATCTCAGTTCCACTTAAATGCCAGAATTGTCAAATGAATTATTTCTGAGGCCCAATTCATTGAAAATTCAATAACCAAGCCTTTCCAAATAGATGGTAGACACTATGAATGCTTAATGCAGCTCTCCATAGGGAAAATTGCTTCTTGTTTCTTTCATGACATTTGGTGGGCATGGGGGTGGGGGGGGAAACCCCCCAAAAGTACTTTTCAGATTTGGGAGGGGGACAAAACTTTCGCAAACATTCATTTGTCATATTAATAAAAAAACAACATTTAAAGAAAGCTAAGTCACAAGCTAAGTCACATGACCTTCCCCCCCAAAAAACAGTTGAATAAACTTGAAGCGACAGCTTGCCGTTTCGAGAATTTAGCCACCAACAAGGGTAGTATGACCTTTCCTAGCCAAATCTGTCAGCTGCAGGTCTACCTGCCCTGGACATGAGGTCTTCTCCCTACGCAGGCATTGCGTTGGACGTCCGTCACATGCTTCGAGGTGTATCGGTAACTGAGCTGTCCACTGCACTGAAAGCAACACCCGGTCAGATAAAGATCAAGTGACCGTGTGAGAAAGGCGAAGAGCCCATCTGCGCAGCGGATCATGTTGCGGTCTCGAACGATGGCTGTGGATGTCTTGCATTTTGCTAATGCATGTAGGACGAAATAAGAGGTCCTGGGAGTATTGCGGTTATCCTGTGAGGAGCCTTCATTGAATTACATGGCTTCTCCTAAGGGGTACTTTCACTTGACTGGCATTGGATGCAATGAAGGTTGGGTTGAATAATTGAATGCTTGGTTCATGATGATGTCCTCTGACACAAATGTTAGATCCTGGGTAGCTCATATCTAGTCAAAGAATTCTGATGAAACCATTTGTTAATGGCTAATGACTAAAACAATCAGAAAAAATATAGAAAAAACTGTAACTATAACTAAAATCTGTATTTATTTATGTTGATGACAACACAAAAACCACATCACTGACTAGGTGAAGTTGGTTTTGAATGAAGTTCACTACACTGCAAATTGTATTTATGTACCACAAGCTGAAATTGGAAGTTCAAATTCCAAACCTCATTGGCTGAAATGATGCTTTGCCAAATGCCATCTGCTATAACATTATATTCAGGGGCAAGTAGCAAAAGCTTCATTGTATTTTTTTACAGTTTCGCTGTGGCTCATTTTTGGAAACTGTCTTAACATTGTCTAAACTATAAGTGCAATCCCCACAACTGTTATTGCTGTACATGCTCTATTGCATGCCTGCAAAAGGTAGTTTATCACCCAAAACATTTAATACATGCTTCAAAAGGTAGTTATTGAATCAGTGAATTGGCCAATGCTACCAAAATGAAAAGCAATTTTGTCATTGTGTGAGCCGTACTGCTCAAAATGTTTTGATGTTTTTTCACCATGGCAGTCAACCATGGAAATGTTTATTATAAATACAAATGTTGACCAGTTTGGATATTTGAATTTATTGTTTTGAAAACAAAACATTCTCATTCGAGAATTGAACCAAAACAATTGAGGAACAACTGTAAACTGGTTGAACTGTGGTAGTGTATTGTGCAGTACTGGAATTCATTTTCCCTTGCTATTATTTTCTTTTACTTCTAATACTCACACGTTGGAACTTGGAGTCCTTAGCTCCCTGTCTTGGTTGGCTTCTTTCCCTCATGTTCAGAATCTTTGTGGAGGGATGGTGCCACTTGGCCTCTGTGAAAGAAGAGGAAGCCATGTCATTGCTTGTTATGATACAGACTCCATTTCTTTATTAACATTCTAGTGGCAGACATATCTGTCATTTTAGTGAATTGAGGTCAGCTCGAGTTCCAGAAAGCTCTGTTCAAGATTCAAACATAACACTAGAATTAACACATGACCTTGTAATCATAGTTGCCTACATTGTATTGTGTGCAGCTGTCATTATCTGCAGTAGACTCATGTATCCCAAATCTATTCTTATTACAGTCGTTATCCTCAAATAAGGTAGGAGGGGAAGTGTTAAGTCATACCTGCAGACCTGGTCCTCTCAAGCTTGGGCTCTCCCTCACTCCGACTCTCTCCCTCCTTATCAACAGGTGGGTCAAGGAGAGCAGGGGACTGAGACCTATTAACAAAGGATATTTTGCTGCTATTTTGTTGTATGCAAGGTGGAATGTGGACATTGCTTGAATCTTTCAACACATGCATCAAAGATTGTATTTGAGGTCAGTGGAAGCTGTGGATGTTAGCTTCTAGACTGCCACATAGTTCTTACTTCAGTCAAATTTCATATGAACCTGCAAAAATGGTTCATGGAATACCACACGGCTTCATCCTAAACCCTTCTTTCCTTTCCTTGCACCCGTCTCTCATTCTTGAGATAGTCACTAGTTCTACAGTATCAGACGAGTCAAGAAAGCTTTCAACAGCACAGCTTTTACAAACTACAACTTATCGGATCAGTGTCTTTTTCAAACGAAGGAAGGAAAAAAGAGAGGAAACATTTAGTCGTCAGTTGAGTTTTTAAAACCCAAACCTGCCTTTGTCTTTTCTTTGTCCCTTGTAATGACAAAGCCAAAGAATGTGTGCTGGGCCTATACTTGGCAATCAAGCTCACCATCACAGGCCTTTGTGCTTAGGCCATAGCAGGAAGCTATATCTAGAACGTTCCCTTAGCTTAACACAATCTTGAAAGAGTATGGCAGCCTAGTCACATTTCCACGAGGGAGAATGTGGGATATTGCTGGAATGCCTGCAACCTGAGCCAGAGGGGTGGTCCGCCAGTGGCTCTTGCTTGGACTGCCCTGTCTGGACTGCAGAGGGGTCAGGGGCTTGTTGACGGTATGGGGGGGGGGGGGGGGGTTGTGTTGGAAGTGTCATCCAATTCTAGATGCATGTTAAATGGTGATACATCACCATTTTTATGTATAATATGTAGCATGCAGATTCTGTATATAGTGTGAATGTTGTAGTCATTACCTAATTACTAATCTTCAAATTCTGGTTGGTGTCTTTGGAACTGAAGTATTTTGATCAATTCATGAATACTGTTGTTTAGCGAATATAGTTTAAGTCAACTCTCTTAAATGCAGCCTGGTCTAAGATAGTCAAATATCCAAGCATTTGTCTTTTCTCCTCCTTCATCTATATTGTGATACACAGATCCTTTTAGCACACACTGTTCAATTCTAGGTTAATTTTACCAAGAAAAAGCATACTGTTGCAGTGACCAAGTATCAAGCAGGTAAACCAGCTGGTGGCTGTACATTTTCTATCCTCCACTTACCCAGGTTTATAAATATGAATACCAAGCAATAGCAGTGATTCAGTGCATGCCACTTCTCTAAATGTGTACATGCATACAGAAATTAATCATAACGGTAAGAACAGATCATAACAGCAATAATGTATTATTTTGCTTGTTTCAGTCCATTCCCAAAATAGGTTAAAATGTACAGCTTAGGATCCCTGCTACAGGATATCAGCAATGCCTGGCCAAGTTAACGCTCAGTTGTTATAGATGTTGCCCACATTACCCGTTAATGGCAAGTTTCTGGGACCAGGTGCCAGTTGGTCCTGGATCGCTGGAGGTGGACTGGTTACTGGGAGAGCTACAGTAGAGCTGGCCTGTTTCCCCTCTGCTACATGAAGGGGTGGGAGATATCTCATAATCCTTAACGCTGTAAAAGAAGAGACACATGGGGATGCTGCGTTTAGGGATTACTGAGGGTTTAAGTAGAACATGAGTCAAAGAGAGTGATTTTTTGGATATTGGTATGTCTGGGGCATCGTAACACATAACATGTTGTTAATGTAACCTGTATTGTATCTAAATATATCAGGTGCTGGCCATGACATTAAATTAATCAAACTGAATTTTCTTCATGAAACAATTACAGCAACAACAGTGAATAGCAATGTTCTGGATTGGTTGGCAATTAAAAACCAACAACTGTTGTCTTGCTTATCCTCAAAAAACACAAAAGCACTGACAAGAAAAGACATATTTGCACATTTGCTTGTTGGTGGGCCTATTCATGACAGACCTGTGACTAAAAGCAGTTGTGGTATAATTCACCCCCCTCCAATTTAAATAGGGGAGGGTGCATGTGTCACTGTATCAGGGACTCAGGGAGAGGCTCCATCCTGCATGGGGTGAGGCAATCGCTATTCTTAGCAGAGTGTCCGTTGTCTCCAAGCAGTTAACGAAGATGGTAAATCTCCCGGGTGAGAAACCTGATGCTGCCACTGGCCCAAAAGGAACGCCAAGCATCTCAAAACCACGGAACATATGGAAAACATGAGGACAGTTTCAAAAGGTGCTATGGGGGAAGTGATGGGATTGGAAAAAAGGAGGGAGGTATGTTGGGGGGGGGAAGGGGGAGGGGGGTGAGGAGAGGATGAGTTCTTTCCAGATGGGGTGGGAAACGCTGCATATTCAGCATCTCAGAGAGATGGGGACTGTGGCAAAGCCTTGGCAGCTGCGAATGGAGTCAGCCAATTAGCAGACTGGCAAGGATTGTAGTGATAAGGGGGGTCCAAACTACAATAAGGCTTCACACAACCTCAAACAAAGAACTCAGAGTTTCTACATGTATTACCCAAAGGTAAAGATGGCACTTTTTGTAGTCTCATCATGCTTTGTACTCTACATAGCTTACATGTTCATACCCAAGACAAAGACACATGTTTTATAAATGAAAGTGTGAAGGAAATGTTAGTCAAAGCTTGTTAGGATACCTAAAAGCACTTTGACAAATCATAATATTATTTATATTTCTTGCCTTTAAATTGTGCTCTTTCCGAACAAATACAATTGTCAAAATGTTATATTGAATGCTTTCCCTTTAAGTCATATTTGTCATTCAAAAGCGGTAGAACCAAGGGAAAATACAGATAAATATGAAGTTGAGGGGAAAACAAATAATAAAAGAAGATACATAAAGTCAACATATTATATTTAAAAATAGTCTTAGGATTAAATGCATAGCATGATTAACTACCCCTTAGAGCCCTGCCACACCGAGCAGCAATATTGTGTGCTCATGTGTTTTGCTAAACACATGCATATTAGTCAATGTCCTCCACAGTGTGACATGGTGTTTCCAAGTGGACAAAAGCTTAATGCGTACTTAGGTGCACATGCATGGTTTGTGTAGTATGTTTGTTAGTGTCTATTTCACTTATGGTAAATTCTATGCCATGTACATTAATGCATGCTTACTTAGTAAATACCTCAGAAAAGTCTTAATTTTTCATCCTCTTTTTGGTGAAATATGGGTTTGGCACACCTAAAGTTTAATGGAGACCCTCATTGCAGTAAAGCACTGACCTTTTGGTTTCAAATAGCCACACTACT
The DNA here is from genome assembly GCF_963692335.1 of Osmerus eperlanus. Classification (NCBI taxonomy): domain Eukaryota; kingdom Metazoa; phylum Chordata; class Actinopteri; order Osmeriformes; family Osmeridae; genus Osmerus; species Osmerus eperlanus. Next base: position 6,043,730 of record NC_085039.1, on the reverse strand, counting down.
TTCACCCAGGTACGTGCAGGTAGCACCCCAGTACTGCATAGCTACTACAGTACTCCAATGCCCTTTGCCCACAACAGCATACTGAGTACACCAGTTCCTAACCAGGTTTTTGATGATGTAATTCTGAATCCATATGAATAGGAATCTAAATATCCAGCTCTTGATGCTGAATGTCAGATATGCTTGGATCAAAATATATATTACAATCTAAAGAACGTTGATGCCAAAAATAATTGTATTTTTGACGAAGAGCAATCAATGCCATATTGTGTTCAGTCACTGACCAGGGGCATAACACTTAACGTTCATTTTCCCACAATAAAAACAACAGCAAACAAAGTATGCTATGGTTTCCATAAATGGAACATAAATGGCAATCACACATGCATGTACTTTCATTTACAGCATCTGTACATTTGAGTGCATGCATGAAAACAGTTGACACACAACTGTTACATCACACAAACACACATACACACACACATACATACACAGCAACCTAACACAGCTGACATGTAACAGAATGCTATCAGACACCAGAGCAGTGTTGGCCTCCCAGCTCACTACGTGCGTGTGTGTGACATTGAGGACAGTCCACAGCAGGAGACTGTAAGGGACTCCGAAAGAGAGCTTTGACAACCAGGAGCTTGATAAAATATTCACATGACAAGAAGCCAGGCTAGCTAACCTCATCACTCCCACCCCTTTAATGTGCCAAGGAAAATAACTGAGGCTTTAAATGAAACCCACTTCTCCCAAACATGGGGCCTGAATTTACATACAGTATTGGTACATGCTTTATCTCACATGATATTTCTTCAAACTTTTTCTTTTGAATGTAAGTACTACCTTCTTTAGGATTGTACTGACAAAGCATAGAAATGGTAAAACACAAATGTTTAGTCTTGTGTTGTTTTGTTTCCTGTTGGATTCAGTTTCCCAGTCATGTGCTTGCCCCTTGTTAATTTTATGCTAATCACATTAAAAAACCTTGACCTAATTGCTCACGGGGTATGCAAATGCTACTGTGAGGCCAGTAAAGATAGAGGTTCCCATTGTGTCCATTAGGATAATTACACAAATGCACAACTCATTAGGAACTCTTTAATATACAGTACAAAAATAGAATGTTATACAATAACTGTCACATTAAAAATAAGCAAATGGCTATGACCAGGCTTTAGAAGTAAGTAAGTAAGTAAGTAAGACTTTATTTATATAGCACATTTCATACAAGAATTGTAGCTCAAGGTGCTTTACATAAAATCAATAAAAACAATAATACAAGTGATAAAAGTAATAATTAAAATAGCAAATCTATAAAAACAATAATATAACTAATAAAAGTAGTAAAACCTTTCTGAGATAAAATTACTTAAATGCTTCGGTAAAAAGGTAGGTTTTAAGCTGTCTTTTAAAAATGTCTAGCGTGTTTGCTTCCCTAATATTTATGGGTAATTTATTCCATAGTTTTGGGGCGTAATTGACAAAGGCCGAATCACCAATCTTCTTATGACTGCTTCTGGTGACCTCTAATAGGCCTGCATTTGATGATCGCAGTGTTCTAGCTGGTGTGTAGTTTATAAGGGAGTTAGCAATGTAGCTAGGTCCTTGTCCGTGTAGAGCTTTGTATGTGAGGAAAAGGACCTTAAAGTCAATTCTGAAGGTAACAGGGAGCCTGTGTAAAGTAGCTAGGCCAGGACTAATGTGTTCTCTCCTTTTAGTTTTGGTTAATAATCTAGCTGCAGAATTTTGAATGAGCTGTAGTCTTTCAGTGGTTTTCTTGGGAAGACCAGTGAAAAGTGCGTTACAGTAGTCCAGCCGGACTACTTCCCTTTATCTGTTCTCATTTCCTCATCTCAAATATAATCTGATAGGACCCAGTCACAAAACACCCTTTAAGTGGTGTTGGCAGATTACATCAATAACGCCAAGTGGATATTAGTTTTGTGTGATAAAGGAGGACTTATCCATTTTGAATAGTTAGGAATTAACCTTTTCAATCGTGAACAAAGGTGAATTATTTTCTTCTGAAAATCAGAACCATCATGAAGCAGACAACAGATAGATATGAAAGGAGAAGACTGGGAGAGGGAAGGGGAAGGGTACCTGGTTCCATCCTGTAGCTTCCTGTCGAAGGAGGTGCTGCGGGAGATGGTGCCATGGACGTACTGGAACATCTGCTGTCCCGGGCTGGGCCCTTGGGTCGGTGAGGCACGGGATAAGGGTGGACCGCCGGGAACGGCGGAGACCCGATGCCAGGCAGCAGTGGTCATTCTGAAGGGGGTGGGTGCTCCTTCGTGATCCACTTTATATTCCACCATTGGCACGCGGTACAGTTCAGTGTAGCTCCTGAAAATACAAAAATACAAATAGGTCAATTCCCTAACTACTTCCATCCATATCATACCATACTACCACTGGTATGAGGTCATTTAACGAACGTGATTTTTTAATTATATTTTCATTAGGTAAATGGCAAGGAAGAATCTTCCATGCTTCCAGAATGCTTCCAACTGTCTAGATCAGCCATTCCCAACCTTTTCCACTTTGCGGCCCACTTGCATAGCTCAAATATTTTATGCGGCCCGTGTACACATCCGTTCACATAATTCGCTCTTATCACACGTTTAACTCACCACGGGAGCCAAACAGTTCACTTTCATGGCAACATTTATTTGAGCCAACACAGAAGACAAAGTGTCCATCAGTGCCACACTAAACACACATTGTAAAGAGAGGTAACCTGTATAACTACAACCATTCCTATAGTTCCATATAACAATTTTAAATAGCAAACATGCCAAGCGTAACTATTGACGTTTTGGTCATGATGTATTAAAAGCTAAATGTACCGTATTTTCCGGACTATAAGGCGCACTTAAAAGCCTTTAATTTTCAAAAAAAAAACGACAATGAGCCTCATAATCCGGAGCGCCTTATATATGGATTCATTCTGGTTGTGTTTACTGACCTCGAAGCGATTTTGTGTGGTACACGGCGCTCTGTCAAAATGTTTTAGTACGACTTTGGTAAACTACAAAGCCACACCGCTTGCAGCATTAAGGCTACCGTTGTCAGGAGTGTCGCGGAATAATACATACTGTGCTTCACCATATTACATTGTGAATACACTAATGTTCGTTTTAGCGGTACATACATTTACATTTAGTCATTTAGCAGACGCTCTTATCCAGAGCGACTTACAGTAAGTACAGGGACATTCTCCCCGAGGCAAGTAGGGTGAAGTGCCTTGCCCAAGGACACAACGTCAGTTGGCACGGCCGGGAATCGAACTGGCAACCTTCGGATTACTAGCCCGCTTCCCTCACCGCTCGGCCACCTGACTCCAATTTCAGACAGGTATCAGACTGTTTTTTTTACGTGTTACAACTGATCAAGGTTGGGAGTTATTGTGAATACGCTCATTAACGTTTGAACAATGTTGAGAGTTATTGTGAACACGTTTAATAAAGTTTGACTGACTGACTTATCTGTAGTGTTGTTTTTGGCGGCCTGTTTTAATTTTAGTTTTAGTCTAGTCTGTGTCAAGCTGTCATTTTAGTTTTTATTAGTTTTAGTCACGTTCATACTCTTTTTAGTCTAGTCTAGTTTTAGTCGACTAAAAGTCTGAGCATTTTAGTCTTATTTTAGTCAGACTTATCCATGACTATTTGTCTAGTTTTAGTCGACGAAAACTGATGACATTTAGTCTAGTTTAAGTCAATTAAAATTGTATTTTAGTGTCTTTTTAATCAAAACAGAAGTAGTCTAAGCAGTAGTCTCAGGAGGCATGTTAATGCCAAAACCATTTGTTTAATGTATTGGTCTAGAACAAGGTATTCAAAGTCATGTTGTTGATGCCAAATTCAGTTCAGTGTGATTGCTATGTGAATGACAAAACTAGCTACAGTATTTGGCCAACAAGGGATGCTTAGTACACATGCAGTCAGTCAGGTAGGAACTAAGAACCCACTTTACACTGTCTCATACAAATACGCACACACACAGTACACACACTAGTCACACATGGTAACCCACTTTACACTCTCTCACAAACAAACACACATACGCTAGTCACACACGTTTGTCTCAGACTCTCAGACCATTCATTGACAGTGCTTATAATCCAGTGCGCCCTATAGTGCGGAAAATACGGTAATATATATTTTACCAACAGTATACTCTACATAATTTTTTTTACCAGCAGTATATATAAATATTTTAGTTTTCATTGTTTTGGCGGCCCACCTGCATTAACCACAGAGGTCGACAAGATGGTAATCATTGGTCTAGATGGCTTCAAACTAGTAATTGATTGAATTGCTTCAAACATAAACATAAAAATAAAACTGTTAACTTTCCAAAATGTGAAGTCATTTTGACTGTAAACTGGGAGCAGCCATTTCTTCTTTGATTTAACCACTGAATACATACCCTCTCCAAATGGCACAGGCACAAGGCATCAAAAGGTGACAAAAATTCACATGACATTAAATACCAGTTGGCAGGCAACATACTTAATATTTTTGGGCAGTAATTGCTCAATGCAGTATCTATCCACATATTGCGTCATTGCGTGAGGCCTGTGGCTGAATTACATCAATAACATGGATTAACCTAATGAGTCTTTAGGTCATGGCTTATGGAGCTAATTAGCTTGGATGCTTCCCTGCATCCCCAAGTTTCTGCAATGACAAGGCCAACAAGTATAGGGTTGAGGGTTTAGGTTGGTTGAGGGGCAGTTTCTATGGGCGTATGTGAACCCCTCTGTGACATTGCTTGTAAAAAGGGCTATAAAATTAAATGTTGATTTGACTATTTTAAAAGGTAAAGGTAATATTGAACTTTTTCTTTGTTGTTCTTGTCCATTTGCTATTAAACCGTGGTCCCTTTTATTTGGCTGGCCGCCAAGTGAACTGACCTCCTTGGAGTCCCATCCTCATACGGATGAACGATGACCACACTGACGGCAGCTGACGTGCGGAGCAGGTCAATCATTTGCTCATGAGACAGCGATGCAACAGCCACCTTGCAGATCTCCACCAATCGGCAGCCGGGACGTAGCCCAGTCTGCCAAGCAAAACCGAATGGCTCCACATCGGCCACAACTCCCTCGAAGTTGACGTGGAAGCCAAGTTGGCCAAGACCGTTTCTCCGCAGGGTCATCTCCACTGTCTCACAGCCACGGGTGACAATCTGCAAGGGTGCAAATAAGTGGAGAAAGATGCTTTTAAGAGCAGTAATGTACACTATGAAATATATATAAACATTTTATAACCATCTCAAAACATTATACTTAAATATAAACCATCAGCATACTAAAATACAACTAGATTGGACACTTCTAATACAATGCTAATTGGAATACATTTAAATTCCATTATAAAAATATAAACATTAAAATGTATAATTAGTACTAAATAAAGGCTTGGTTTATTATTTTATTTAAAATGTGTAAATATTACTAAGCACGTGTAGCACTGGCAGTCATCAACCAAGTTTTATATATTTTGGTTGCATCTTCTATAGCAACTGGCTTGGGTCAACGCTTGCCTTTATTAACTTTGGCTAAAGTGACATTATTGAATAATCTTCAAACTGCTTAAGTCATTCCTTCTTTCTACTTAGAAAGACAGCATGGCCTATTCAACTTGGTAGCTGGGTTTATTGGAAACATCAGGCACTGATTTTAGGTTGGCAAAGAGAGGGTTGTTTGTATGTTTCCAATAAAAAAGGGAGTGGGAATCAGGGGGCATTCTCCAAATGTGCCATGTGTTTCTTTAATTATGTGAAGAACACTTGGCCACAGTGTTCATCACCAACCGGCAGAGCGTGTCGATGCGTTATTAGCTCAACTGAGATACAACCCCCAGTTCCTCTTTGTTGAAGAGATTATGTACACTTTTGGAAAATCCCATGGCCCAAAATGAACTGTCTGAGGTATGAGGCACATGGTATGTGAACCACAACAAGTTATGCTTCTTTGTTTATTTTATGACGTACAATTATCCTGACTGCAGTGATTGGCCAGAGCATGGGATTGAGTTCTTCTCACCCAAGGTAAACTATTTAAACTAACAAGATTAGTAATGGCTCACCCTTCATTTAAGCCATTTTAAAACAACCTTCTAGAGAGGTAAATTGCAGTTCCCAGGCCAACTTCAACTTACAAGAAAACCCTGACCCATCATGTTTTAATATCTAATTCATCCAAGGTAAGGCCTCTTTGGTAAAGGTAAAATGTCCAACACTCAAATCTGACAATGTGGGCATATTTACAAATCTAGATAAGGATATAGTTTCAGTAAAGGTTAAGTTTGAAAGCATCCTTATATACTCGCCTCCAGGCGTTGCATGATCTCCCGAACGTCATCCCAACATCCCTCCTGAACAGAAAACACCACGCATTCCCCACGCTCGTAGAACAGCTTGACACTCCCACATAACGTGCTCCAACCAATGACGTCCCGACAGTAGCAGTTAAAAACCACCTCTTTGGATGCCTCCTCGATCAGCACCACAAACTCGTTGGAGACAGCCAACAGGCAGCCAATGTCTGCCGACTGTCCAAAGTCCCGGGCCACCACGGCCCAGGTGACCGCCCCTGTGCTCTGCAGGTGGCTGTTCCTCCTAGGTCTTGTACGCTCCTTCTTTTTGCCGCCCAACGTGATGAAGCTGAACTTTGCGCCAGATGAGTCCACCGGGGTGGCGCTGACAAAATTCTCGGCCAAGTCTTTCAGGTACTCTTGTCTCGTGCGCATGGCCATGGCACGGAACTTGTCTGACTTGTGAGCCGCATTTTCACCGTTGATCATTTTGGCCAGGAGGAAGTCCCGGAACACTGCTGACTTTGGGAACATCACTTCCTGTGGGATGGGTGGACCGAAAGCGGGAACATCTTTTGATCTGGTGACTGCAACACTGGTGAAGGGAGAAAAAAGAAATGTAAAACAAAAGAACTTTGTTTTTTAAAGTGCTCTTTTTAAAAGGCATCAAGTCCAAGAGGATGTCACCCTGTGACTAGCCTTGCCACATGTCATCGCACATAACACAATAATTTGTCACCACACATTGTTCGGTCTGATATATAAGAACAAAAATAATAACAAATAACATTTTCTATTTAATTTACTCCTATAATCTTGCTAAAGAAAAACAAACAGAGCAACACACAACAGAATGGGTCATTTGAAGGATTAATGTCATATTAATAATAATAATCCACAACCTGAAAATAGAAACAACTCAAACGATTAAACTCCTAATGCAAAAGGAATACTGTAGCAGCTACAACCAATGATAATGGATGCAAATATAGAATGTTTTCCCAAGTAAATGTTTAACATAGGTACAGTAAAATGTGTGAAATGGAATGATGAAGGTCCTCTGAATCACTTAACATAACCTGATTTGGAGTAAACACAAAAATCTAACCAAATACGTTTAAACAAAATGTGTTTGAATCCTTAGAGTACTTGTATCCTCTCACACAATTATTCACCCAAAGTGCATTGTATGAATGCCACTATGCTCACCTGTAGCAAACATTTTCAGTGCAGGGGTTGTGTACTTTGACTATGATGAAGACATGTTGAAAGTGTGAGCGGATGTTTACTGGAGTGAAGGGAAGAGCACCAGGTTCCTGGAAAATGACTGTGACTATGTCGTTTCCAATATGTCTCTTTCTCAGTAGCTGCAAAAGGAGGAAAAAGAGACAGGAAACACATGACAAAGAAGTCAACTTTGAAGTAAGCATATCACTTATTACACATCAAATTCAAATCACCCAATGATTCTGAACCTGGGTCAAATACTGTGCATTAGCTCTATCATTGAGCTTTTACCCTGAATTTTATTTAGCTATCTGCGTAAAATCATGTAACAGTGAAGTTTTTGATAGTAAATAACATGTGATTAAGACACATCTGAATCAAGTGTGTGATCTGCCTCCTTACTCCCTCGACAGAGGTGGTGAGCAAATAGGATTGTGGCGGAGCCGCCCAGCTCAGGGAGTTAAGAGAAAGAGATCTGTTCTCTGGAGACCTTCAGGAGGATTACTGCTAATCCCAGACAATCAGCCCTGATCCCAGAAATAAATCATCAAATCACACAAAGTCCACTAATTAGGTCCAAGACACACGCAATGCCATCATATAACACTGGCTCGATTTTTCAAACGGGAAACGCTTTCCAGAAATGTCACTCACAAAGTAAAGTGTGTCCTGGACCAGCAGATGGATGTAGCTTTAGGAGGGCCTGAAATCGAAGCTGCTCTGTCAGTGCAGGCGCTATTTTACGGTAAAACTAATTTGTCACAAGGACTGTCCTTTCAGTTTACACTAGCAGTCCTTGAAGTTCTCTGCACAATACATGTTACACTTCTGTTTTCTGTTAGCAAGAAAACAGGGTGCCAGGGACCCCATTCCACCATTTCTAGATGTATCTGACATATTCACACAAACGCCACACACACGGCTAATTGGCAACTGCATGCAGAAATGTTGCTGCGGTAACATTTCCAGCAATTTCCTTTCCCATTAACAGTTCACAGGCTACAAAATGAGAAATGCCAATTCTAATTCAGCAGAGCACACTGTGACTAAAGGTCCAAAATTACCAGCTGTCTGCTGTGGGCAAGGGAAGGCCACTGAGCAATCTGTGCTATTATGATGGCAATAATGATAAAACAAGGGCATTTGACTCATAGTTGCAAACAGGATATACAATCGCCCATGCAGTAGGATATATGAAAGTTGAAATGTACTACTGCAAAATAAATGGAGGAAAAACAATATTTGTTTCACAGAACTAACTTGTCTTTCTGGGAAACCATTATAAAGCAACTTGATTCCTTCATATCAAATTAAAAACAATTGATTTGCAAATTCTTGCCTTACAGCTAGCATAACATACTTAACCTACATATCAAATATTAACATAATCTTGAAATGTTTTGGATTCTAATGTTTAATATGTGTGGGTAATAATTTACCTTTAAATTATTTGTATAACTAAGTATTTTCTAATTTAAAACCTAAGATGATGTGTCTTCTCACCTGTTGTCTGTTATTGGAAGTGTATGGGAGCAGTGTGGATACATGGAACATCAGCTCACAATCTTTATAGTTGGTGTAGAGAGAGTGGGTTCCCGTGGAATCCGCTGACACAAAAACAAAGAATTGAGGTCAGACTGACTGACACAGAACAATACAAAGTAATGGATGTTCTAATCATGAAAACAGACACTGCAAGAATAGAATGTTCAGGATTGAAAAGAACAGGTCAATAATGTAACATGTAAAAACTTATAAAAAGCACTTTAGGGGGGTTAAACCTTGAAGTTATTGCACAAGTTCACATACATTTTCACATTTGAACACTTACTTTTGTTGTCAAGTTGCGCCCTATACTTGGTGAAGCCCTTCAATCTCACTCTTTGACCCAGCAGATCTAGAAACTCATCCAGGGCAGGGCTGGCATTCTCATTGTTGTACATTTCTTCCTCCGTTCGCTGCCCCGTCCGGCAGTACAAGATTCCCACCTTGTGTTGAAAGCTTAGCTGGATCACATAAAAAAATGTTGGCAGTTCAAACACATCTTAGTATGTCAAGTATTGTTTTCAAATGCTTGGGTCTGAGTAGTGAGTAGAGTGATATTTAAGTGTCAGTTTATCACAATTATCCAATAAAATAACAATTTCCTATTGAATCGCTACATTGTATTCCAAGTGGCTTTCAAAAATACATGACAAGAGACAATCCCTCACTGTCTGTATCTTTAGATAACATTGTAGATTTACAACGTGGATGTGAGCAGTGTGCGGTGTCAAATTAGGCTTAAAGCGCAGTGCAAGCTCTCAAGGATAGCCCGTTTTACTGGCAAGTGCATTTTATCTCGACCTATCAATATCCATTACCTGACACCGGTGCTGAGACAGTCGTACTAAGTGTGCTATCAATCTGAACAGGGAGTCGACACCACAAAAGACGAGTAATTTCATTCAGAGTGCCCATCAGACAACACCCAACTGTTGGGTCCTGAATAATTTATGAGACTTCTGGAATAAGGGAGAGTGGTGGGGGATGATGAGAAGAGGTTTTAAAGGCAACATTTCAACCCACAACCAAAATCATAGGGACCAATGCAAAATAGGGATTTGTGCGGGGGAGACAGGGCAGCTCAACGCTAGGCAAAAATTGTGATTTGAGCCGCTAAAATGAAAATAGATTTGCGAGTAACAATTTCACTTTCATTCAAGCTGCAGGTGCTACCTTTAGCTCGTCTTCCCTTCTCTCCAACACGAGAGGGGCTCTTTGGTGAGTGTCACAACAGCAGTTGTCATAGCAACCCATGCCAAACATTTAGCAGAAGGTGATGGTCAAATAACTTTGATTTGCAGAACAAAGACTGAAGCACTTTGAATGATTAATATTTTGAGGAAGCTAGCAAAACATGAGTAAACCATTTAATTTAGTCTCCTCCAAATGGTTGTCAAGATATATCCCCTATATGCTTGAGGTAAAAATTGCTGCTCATTTCAGTCTCAGCTTTACAATCTTTTTATTTTATTTTAATTTTTTTGACTAAACAGACTTAAACTCTATCTCATCAATACTATTTTATTGTACTAAAATGATGTTACCTTTGCAGTAGTGAAAAGCTAAATCGATCCATCCTTTCCATTACACCTCTTAGATTACTTACACATTGAGTTACGTGGCAATATAAGGTGTTGTTTTTCTGCCCTCTTGGGAGTAAAGATGAGAAAATATCTATAAATGTAAATATGTGACAGTCACGGAGGTCTAGGGGTGAATTAATCAAAATACTCTTACTTAATATAATTAGGATAATCCCCTGACATGTTCATCCCTATAATATTGAACTACATTCAGTGTATCATCTCAAAATAATGAAGCTTCTTCCACTCGGCTTTGGTGTTAGCTTGCCAGGTTTGTACTTTTTCCCAGACCATAACAAAATACAATCAATGTTAGCAGACTTTAGACCAATAGAACAGAAATGCTTAATCCATGAACCAATTAGGACAGAGTCTTGAGAAAAATTCCATTACAGCACATCTAATAAACAACTTGAGGAACCAGATCAATGCCTTAAAGGAAGCCCCACTCAGGAGCTTCACTCAGATCAATGGCGTCATTGAAGGGTGGTTTCTAAAAGAAGTACCAGGCTAAACCACGTTCCATTCACTCTCTACATTCAAGTTTCAGTCTTAGGGATTAGCTGTAGAGTAGGAAAACGACCCAGGGAGTTCATTCTTTACATAAAAATTGGGAATTCAGCATTGTGACTCTTAACACAAAAGGTCAGGATAACTATTGTACAACTGCCTGTCATATACACTATGAAGAAGAGTTTCCACACATGCAGGAAGAATAAATAGAACCCACTGTGCATTCATCAACTAAAAAAACCCTGAATGTTTCTAATTTCAAAGACCAATTTTTTGTGACTTTAAAGAATCACATCTCTGAATAAACTAGGAATGATAAAACTCAACAGTTTTAATCAAGGTAATAGTATTGGTCAAAGATCACTCACGCCTTGCTGGTCCAGTTTCAGAAGTTGCTCAGGCACCTTGGGTGAATTGATTGCCAGCCGAAGACACTGAATATTCAGCTCTGGTACCACATACTCCAGAACCTCTTTCAACGGTAAGCCCTTAGTCGTACCGTGCTTGGCCGTGGAAGGGACCGCATCCTCAAGGATGGCTCCCCGGAGGGTGGTGAGCTTGAGGGAAAAGAAGGTTTGGTGTAGGGAGAATGACCACATGTAAATGTTATTATTATAAGTCCGGGAAATATCAGAATATTAAATACCCCGGTTTTAGCTCAACCAACATAATTAAAGAGTAGGTCAACCAAAAGAGCCTCCTCTGAGGTGCTAGTCTGAGTGCATCAGTTTTGAGTTGAGCATTGTAGCAACTGTATGTATCGTTTTATTTTTTTCTGCTTAATAAAATGTATTACTTAGCGACGGACAAAGTTTTAGGAACTCAAATGTAACCCATGGGACAGGACTAAGAGCAAATTGTCTGCACCCCATAAGTCTTCCATTAACACCCCGATTAAAGTTAAATGTTACAATAAAATCTACAAGTCTCAGCACTTTAGACGATTAAACAAAATGTATACTATGCCATTGGGACATGGCCAGATCCCTGTTCCATTGTATTATTTAGAATTTGTACTAACTTTGTAAAAAAAAAAAAAAAAAGATGGCAACATGAAGAAAATTTTCAGCACAAGATCTAATATACCAGACCAAGAATGCGTCTCTTAAACACTGCCCCCTCAATGCAGGTCAGTTTACCTCACTAGTCCTGAAGGTGACACGGTAGTTGTACTGTGTGCCATCTTTTCCTTCCTCCAGTTTTTCCCTACGGACGCTGACCGCCACTGGACCCAAGGTCTCATCTGTGCCAAAGTAGTTCTGGTGATCTGAGAGTGAAAGGCAGCATCATTCATTAATAAGCATGTACTACCTGGATATTGATGTACATTCATGTGGTTCATATAAATATAAAACATTATTCTTTTGCCCAATTTTTTTTATTTATCCACTGCTTAAGCATTCGAAAACAATCAAATAATTGCATATATAGATATATATATATATATATATATTTATTTTTATCAAGCCGGCATTGACTGAAACACCAGTAGAAGGAATGGTTTTCATCAAGGGCACTTAAGTTTGCATAAACTCAGCAACTAAACATTGTGACATGCGACGTGTTAACAATCCCAAAATTCCATAAATTTTACAACCCCAAACATTTTTCTTCATTACAGCAGGCTGAAGAATATTTCCCCATTGCTAATCCCTTTTAACATAATTCTATTCAACCGAATGTCCTAATTATGTTTTGTTTGATCCCATTTCTGCACAACAAATTGCAGACACAAGTTCTAACCCTAGGCTGAGGCTACAGTGTGGAGGTGATCAAAGCACAGCAATGGAAGGAACTGTAAAGCTGTGTGGGCTGTGAACACATATGGAGGGAACTGAAACCAAAACCTCATCATCATACTGAACAAGACACACAACCAAAATACACCAATGCTTCAGTTGATCGCTCATACTTAGGACGACGTACATGCTTCCCCTGTCAAGGCGAACTTCTTCTGTTTTATTAATATCCATTCTTATTTTTGTTCAAGCGTGCAAGACTTCAGGAAAAGCTATTACCTCAGACAGGGGCATATGGTAATTGACCATCCATTTTTCATACTATGGATTCTAAACCATTTCAAAGGGTAAAACTCTTGAGTTACCAATTATGGCAGTGCAGCTATCAATGTCAGAGATGTTTACCTCACAACATGTCATGCACTCTTGACATGGAAGGGACATTTGAAGTACCTGTAAGTCCCTTGAGATCAGGGTCAAAACAGGCAAATAATAAGCAATGCCAAATTCAAAGTGGAAATGCATAGAGTTGATGTGGTGTCTGGGATTTCAATATGGCTGCTTGATGAATATGAAAAAGCTGTTCAGTCAGTTACCTATTTATGAGAACATTGCAGTGCTTGCAATACTTGTATGAGTTGCTCTATGCTATGTGAATACTTCCTCAAACATTTAGATGGGCTCCTACCTTTATTGTAAAAGTACTTGTGGTAGTAGTATGCTCCTTGATCAACATGCTCAATGGTGTAGCGCTTCATCATGTCTCGAGGAAAGGCTTGGCTCTCCCTTGGCATCTCTAGCACTGACACACCTGCATTGGTGCAGCGGGTACTTAGCGTTGATTCAAGTGTATAAGCCTCTCCTACACTCCCATAGGTGGCGCTATTCGCCTTGGGCAAAGCCAACTTCCTTTCCCCCTCACCCCCAGTCTCATTACGAAAGTAAGGGCAGCTGAGAACCAAATGATTGCCTTTCCCGTCCCCCTCATCTGCTTCCATGCTAGCTTTGTGTCCAAGGTCTTCGCAGCTGCCCACCGGCGATTCACAGATGGGTATGGGCATGACGGTGTCCCCTGTCCCAGAGGCCTGGCATTGGGAGGCTGCTGAAGCCCCTGTGGTGGTGTTCTTCCTCCGGCCAAGGTCAGCACGGTTAGCAGCAGCTTCGCTAATGTTGAATAGGACACTCTGGACATCATAGTGGGCAAAACACTTCTGGTAACTAAGGGGCCTGCCGAACCTCCCGACATCCTCCTGATCTAGGTAGTCTCCCTCGCTTTTCATAGTCTTCAGTCTCCGGAAGATTGAGGTTTCCACCTTTTCGGACTTCATCCGCTGGATGAATGAGCGCTCCCTCTCTCGGCTATAGAGGAGGGAACTGTCAACGTAGTCGTAGCCCGGTATGCAGACAATGTCTCCTCGCGCAATCTGGGCAGCAGTCTGAAGACTTGGGGACAGGGCGGTGTTGAAACGCAAAAGTTCAGGGAAGCTTTGTGGAGGAGGTGCACTGGGTTGGTCAGCAACTTCTGGGTGGTAACCCCTCAACGTGGCTGAGAAACCTTCACCGGACAGACCCTGCCGATCTAGGGAGGAAGTGCTCCCGTACTCACGGCGCAAGGTAGCCCCCGTATTGGGGTTGATAGTGGTATGATCAATATCCTCAGCTCCGATGTCACTTATGGTGACTTCGCTGTTGCTCCTCTTCACTCTAGCGAAGCCTTTCATAGGTGAATGGTTTAAGAGGTCGCAGAGCGGGTACTTGGTCTCTTCAAAGTCTGTGCTGTTAAGCAACTCCTGACTCTTTCCGGGGATGGCGTCCATGTTTTGGTCAGATGGCACTAGGCTGTCATACCTCGGTGGAGGGCAGGCCTCCCAGCCATCCTTCCGCTGGGGCCAGTCTGACACTCTTGCCCGGACACCCATCTTGGGTCTGGCTGGCGCTGCCTGCCCATGGGGGATTGGAGGTCCCATATTCCCCTTTAATGCCTGGAGCTTCTTATTGAATGGGTTGTCCAACTGCATGAAATAATTGTAGCCCTGGGAATCTTCGACTACTCCAGAAAGGTTTGTCAAGTCTCCTGTCCTGAAGTTAGGCGCGTTCATATCCTGAGCACAGGCGCCCCTCAATCCAATTCTGCTCTTTAATACAAGCCATATGATAGAGTTTCACAGCAGTTGCACCTCTTCTTTCTCAGTTGGCTAATAACTAATAGGTAGTTGACTTCACCAGGTCCATAATCCATTAGAGGAGTCCTTCTTCTGAGAAAAAACTGAGAATATTTATCCCTACAGGTTGTCCTCATCAGTCTGTAACAGCCACATTGGTGTATTTTTTGTACCACAATCTGAAATGAGACAAAGAACACAATAGTTAATTTCATAATCCAAAGATCCGTCTTTCAAGTAAGGCACAAGATCCAACCCAAGCCCAGATTAATTGATACGATATGCTTGCATCAATATATGTCAAAGCGACATATATTGTTTTTATGGGTTTGCTGGAATCTTTGAAATGTATTTAGAGCATTAAAGGGCATGTTAAATCAAAAATAAAAGATGAATTATGTAATAATACTACCACACCACCATCATTGGAAAAATAACTGGAGTGCATACAATATATTCATGGAATATATTTCAACTTTGAACCATCTACATAATTCCCAAAAATCCAGACAGAAGATTGTGCATCCTTTCATGTGTGGAAGGTTTTGTTGTACCCGGCATGCACCAGCCCAGGGTTTAAACAAGCATTGAGCATTAATAACACACAGGAGGTGTAAAAACCAATTTGCAATAACTACATAAGACACCTATCCTAAAATTGGAAACGGCACAGTGTGGTGCCTGAGACAGGGCAAGAGATGCCATCTGCACCAATGATGCCTCCATTTATTATTAAAGGCCACTAATAAAGTGTGGAGGGGGAAAGGAGGGATGAGGGAGCATTCATTAAATGCATGGCCTTGATGTCTGACCATTTGAGAGCAAACAGATCATGAAAGTGCAAGATGAATATGGATAGATGACATTTCCTGCACCCCTCTCCCCACCCCCATCCCACCTGTCATGCATGTGAAAGCTTCCAGCCCAACCAAAAGGGATGGCTTTGGTTCTAAGACTTCAATTAGTAACAGGGTCTAACAGAGCAGATTAAAAAGCAGATATAGTAAATATAAAACATAATTAGAATATCCTTCCGCAGAACACATACAGTAGTTCTATTCTTTGTTATCTGATCCGCAAAGTGAAACACAGTGAAGCTAAATGCAACGGAAAACCAACCCTCCAATCTACCTATATCTGGCCCTGTGAATTGAACTGGACTGGAAAACAACAAATATCTTAAAACAACAGGGTCATAAGTTCCTCCCATATATCCAGTTGACACACAAAATCTTCTAAAACCCCAGAATTCAGTGCAAAGCTGGCACTGAAACCCTGGCAGAGTTTATAACAAAAGAGGAGGGATGGATATTTATGGATCAACCCCTGTATCCAAACGAAATAAAAGTTCCCCCACTACTGCCTCACAGAAAATATATTAGTCCCTGACTATGTCATTACCAGTTTTTGTTACACTTTCTCATTGATTACCATTACATCTGGTGGGGCTGTAATTGTAGGACCAACTTTGATCAGGTCTATGATTTCAGCCAGAGGCTGAAAATAACCTACATTCAGACTGGTGTTGTCTAGTCCAACAGCAACATTAATCAAGATATTTCAGATCATGTAATATGTGCGTAATATATTTCATCTCTCCCTGTGTTCTATTTAGATACAGCTTGGAGTCCAACAGTCATTATTTTGGGAGGATTTCAGACACAATTACTCCAGACTGCTTATGGCAGTGTTCCTTGGTTGAATTGGGAGATTACAACATAATCCATATCAAGTTGTGATAATGATGAGAATAATACCAGGAAAGGAGATCAATGAGCAGCCAGAGCTAATGCTGCCCAGTCCCAAATCCACAGAGACAGTTGTCTCTCCGCGTGTGTACCCATCATCTCTGTAAGGAAGGAGGGTTTAAAATGACATGTGCTAAGCGTACTAGGGATTCTTGATACGGTCTTCACAACAGTTAATCCTAACAAACAGCAACCTGGGACATTCTTTTCTCTACTTGCAAGAAAAGAGCATCCCTAATGTCTTCAATTAAAAAAAAAATGCACATCCTACACACCTGAGCAGACAGTCCATGGACAGGCTTGGCAACAACATGACTGATGCAAGACCTCAAATCAGAAGCACATGTCCAAATATGATATGGGGAGCAAAGATATGTTTTCATTGAAAGTGGGAGATTCTCTATTCTGAAGAGTGCCATTCAGAAGTCTATGCCTACAATTATTTTGTTATTGTTTCTTTAATTGTGATGTGATGAAATGATAACAAATCTTTGTGTGGCCCACTGTATCATTTCTTCTGAGACTACCTCTTTGAGGGTAGTGATCAAAAGGAGAATGATTGCTCTTGATGATTGCCAGTGTATACTTACACATCTCTTGACCTGATACAGTTGTAGTCGAAATACAAAATAGATATTTAAGATGCTAAATCATGACATTTGTAGATGGTTCAAGTATTAATATTTTTTTTTTACATTTACAGGATTAACACACAAGAAAACTCACTCTAGCTACTTGTTTTACAAGCATGTCAGTACTGTCTCACGGTAGATTGTGAGAATAGTTTTACAGATGTGTTAAAGGGGCAGTGCCTGTTTGCTACACACTTTATGACACCAGTTGGCTACACTTGTAATTTGCATGGCGGCAAATGGCGCACTAATACAACAACAACAACAACATTTCATGAGCATAAAAATAATAAGTAAATAAATAAGTAAAGAGATCATACATTTTTCCTAACTGGTCCTTTACGGCCACACCTCAGGCAGTCATAAAAAATCTAGCCAAGGCATTGACCGCAATATGCCTTTAAGGCCCAAAATCAATGAGCTCACATGGCTCTCATTGCAAACTGGGCCTGTATCCAATCAAGGTTGGGGAGGCGGGGGGAGCACAGGGTTACAAAATTCTGGCCCAACACTTGGGCCATGCTACAACTCCCTACATGGGTTGCGCACTTTTCATGGCCAACCAACACTGGCACCGACACATCATTAAGAAATGACTAAGCCAGCATGGGCTCCACCCGTCTTCTATTTTTTTGCCTTGTTAGGTGCCTGAGTTTAAACCTCCCACCCCTTCACATTCCTGCCTCCCAGACGCCCGCCTGCCCCCCCTCAGTTGTGGCACATAATGCTTTCTGTGCCGGGGTGGGGGGGGTGGGGGTTCTCCACCAGGATTTATTCCAAGCAGAGCAGGCTCTCTGGGTCCGACAGCAGGGATCGGTTCACATTCACATTCCAACGCCAGAGTTCTCCCCCTCAAGCACTACGCATACATTTGATTCCAATTTCAGGGTCCGGGGGCCAAATCAGTAAGCGTTTACATGAAGCTGACAATTCCCTTGTGGAAGGCAAAAGACAGAGGTTGGGTCTGGGGGGTGTATATGTAGATGGGGAAACAATCTATAGTTTAGCTTTCGTTTAGGAGAGGTGGTAGGTGGACCTAAGGAGGACATCTACAGAGGCTGTAAGATAAACAAAGCCCAGGAAATGTGAAACATCAAGGTGTTTAAAGTAAACACTCGGGTGTCTCAGTCTGGGGAGTAGATGAAAGACGCCACGCCCCCTGTGAAGACCCTTATGGGGTGGTGTTCATGGAGTGTTTGTGTGTGTTTGTTTAGGGGGCTTATATAGCTATTTTGATTTTAACATTTGTGCCACTGCTAGGTTGTTGTTTTACTGAACAAACCAGCTGCCCCGCTGGCCTCCAGACACACTCTGTTTCCCATTAACCACCCATCTTCAGTGCCTTGTGCAAGTACAGGTAGTGTGGCTTCTAATGGCCTTCTGTTTTTGTCTTGCTTGTCTGCCGTGTCAGTTCTCGCCCGCATCTTTGGCAACCTAAAGTGATGACGTTAGTGTTGCGAGTATACAAGCCTGGGGGAGTTGCAATGAAAGCGAGGAAGAGCTACGCTTTGCTGACTGGGCGGCGCCGACCAGTATCAGCTGTTGGAATAAATCAAAGCCAAGACACCACGAGAACTCTTTCTCACCCTGGGTCAACCCCTGGCAACATAACAGTTCCCAGCTAAGGTTTAGGCAAGCTGCCATTTGGAAGATAAGGGTTGTTTACATTAGCTAATCCTTAAACAGATTAAACAGGTTGATATCATTTATTGGGACTATCCAGTGCTGGCAAACAAGCAAAGACGCTGGCCACTCATGCTAGAAAAGTCAACCCATATATCTCTTTTTTTTTCTTTTTTTTTTTACAAAAAGCCATGTGGAATTTTGGAGCATTTAAATGTGCTAATGTTTAGTTATTTACATTTTGACCCCTCTGGACTTTTGAAAAGTAATACCTAACATGTGCTACTCTCTTTTGGTCTAGTAGGAAGGTTAAATGCACTGCATTGTTCTACAAACCTTAGGACCCTGGTGTGCTAAATATAGCTACTGTCTGGATGCAATGGCACAGACCCAACTGTCCTCTGGAGATTGTAGTGTTACTACAGTACCTACTATATATTAAGGTTTTATCTCCCAGCATGCCTTCCCTACAGCATGTCATTGGAAACTTACTAGCATCATGTAATACAGCTCTGAGCAAAACAAAGCCTTCTCAGGACATTTCTAGAGAGCTCCACACAGGAACTTTGTATTCATACCAAACATTATTCAGTGTTTTATGTTTGTTTGTTTGGCTTGGATTTTTTTTTTGAGGGTTGTGGAAAAACAGCTTGTGTATACCATTGTATGCACAAGCATTTTTGTGTTTATAGCAGACAGGTGAGTCTTCAGTTAGCCCTGGAGCTAAAGACTGAAAGATAAGTGAGGGATTGTTTGGAAAGGACAGGTGTTCTAGATAAAAACTCTGATCGTGTTTAACCACTCTGTAAAAAAATAGTGTGGGGGGAGGGGTGGGCAGCAGAAAGATTAGGTATGCCTATAGTTTGTTTACCAAATAGTGAGATCCTCACAAAATACAAACATTACCCACATGCACAGGCCTCTGGACACATCTTTCAGTGAAGATAGGACGGATAAGAGATAAAGAATAGTGTGTGTGTGTGGGGGGGGGGGGGGATGCCTGTTTTCACTCTGCCACAGCTCTTGATGTTGTCCCTGTGTACTGTGTTTGTTCAGGATCTGCTTGACGTCAATGTTTGGCACAGCAACACTCACATGTGAATCCAAGGGCGCACATGTAGACCAATCACATGGATGGATGTAACTCAAACAAAAATAAGGCCATGATGTCCAAAGTCAATTTTCTATTGATTTAAACCAATAGGACATTGCTGTGATCTGTGACAATGACAGAAAATGGAGAGGAAGGGACGGAGTGAGAGTGAGAAGACACACTATTAAAACAGGTGTTGACAGCAGTTGAGAGCATGGGGAGATGGTAAGAGAGATGTAAAAGAGAGAGTGCATGTGAGCTAGTGGGAAAAGAGAGAGGGAGACGGAGAAACAGTCCTTTCACGTTAGCGAGCCTCCTACGCGGTTTACCACCGGGATTTCCCAGAGAGCTATTTGAGGACAGCAGCTTGTTGAATTGTCTGGCGATTTTAAAAGAGAGTGAGAGAAGAGACAGAGAGAGGCAAGTATCATTCATGCTACAATGCTCTTGAAAAAGAAAAACAGGGGAGAAAGACCTGGGGAGCGAGCAAGAGCGAGAGAGAGGCAGCTATTGAAATCCCCATGAATCCAGAGCAGCAGGTAGCTGGTGAGGCTCCAAAAGCTCTCACTGCCCTCTGCTTGAATGGAGGCTGCCCCTCCCCTTATAAGCTAGCGGTTGACAACCTCAACACCTAGCCTACACAAAGTAAAGCAAGCACCGCATCCCTAAATATCCACCATCTGGTGGACTAGATGGTGGTGGTGGGGGGTGGGGAGGTTGAGCAAACGGAGAGTTAGCGAGGTCCTCACACCCCACTGTGAGGGGGGATTCCGCTACCCACTCTCCCACCCCCCATTTTTCTCTCCCCCGTTTCCCATACTCATTCCAGCAAGGCCTACGCCCCCCCCCCCCCCCCCCCGGCTTCAGTTTTCCCTCTGCCATCTCATTACCATAACCCCACATGTATTCTGCCGCTGCACCAACCCTCAACCAACACCCTTTCACCAGCAGAATACAGACACACAATGAGAGACAAGACAGCATGCACCTTCCCAGCTGGAAATAGAAAGACACAGTCGCTGCAGCTTGCCATTTCTGTTCAATAAAGAGAAATTTGATAAAAAGGATATGGTATAAAAATGACTGGAAATGTGATGCCAGTCAACTTTGAAAAAATAAAAAATTATATTTGAAGGGAAGGAACTGGTTTGTCACTTTAGCTTTTTGGGGGGGGTTAGGGTTACAGTGTTGGACTAATATTTATTCTGTCCCGTTACATGCCAGGATGGCATACTGTGAAATGCTACAGGTTGTATTATGAAAGCCAGCATGCTTTTCTGGATTTTCTGCCCCATAATCCTTTACGCCGCGGAGCAGGTGTCAACTGTAGACAATGCTATAATAGCAGACCTATATGCTTTGAAAGGCTAAATATACAAAGCAATAAACCCTAGGTTGCATACTGCCTGCAACAGTTCATACTGTGTAAGTGTAGCTGCAATACTAAAAGTAAAAGTAGCCTATATGGGTTAGGATGAAGCCCTACTCTAGGAGAGAAGAGGTGGGGATGTGCAGTTAAAAAGGTGAACACCGTTGGCCTCTAACCAGGCCCCACACACACCCAAACACAACAGCACACAAATATATATACACCCACAGTTTGGTCATAAATCTTTTTCTGCAAACAAACATCCCCAAATAACCTGAGGCACTGATAGTCAACACAGCTGCCATCCAAGCAACAATAAATTAAGTTGCATGCGTTGCAACGAGTTGGGTTTGCATGCCTCCATTTGAATATTTAATTTTTACTTTTTGTCTTGCTTTTCAAATAAAATATTTATTACAAAATTACAATTTCAAAATATGTATTTATATGTTTTACATTATAGCCGACATTATACCAACAAAGCACAATATAACTTAAAATACATTTGTAAAATACAATATTTTTATTTGGCCATCTTTGAACCCCAATCTTTGAATAGCTCTTGGAAGTCGCTTTGGATAGAACCGTCTGCTAAATGAATAAATGTAAATGTATGCTATAACTGACTGCTGAAATAATGCTACAAACCTTCAAAAAGTGCAATGAAAAGAAGGAGGGGGGTAATATTCCGAGATTAAAGTCATAAATTTGCGAGAAAGAAAATAGTAATTTTGCAAGAAAAAAGTCGGAGATTTTCCGAATTAATAAAGTCACAAATTTGCGAGAAAAAAACTAGTACCGTATTTTTCGGAAAATAAGCTGCATTTTCTATAAGCCACACCCCACCAGTATGGGAGCTTTGTGTTTGTATATCGGAGTTTAGGCCGCACTGGTATATAGGCCGCACTTTAAACGGGAACAACAATACCATAGCGCCGGTTAGCGTTGAGTGGTACAATGCTCATGACTGTTTATTTATCCAGTCACACTTTCCCATTGGACAGCTTGGATAGCCATCTAACTAGACAACATTCCCAATCAGGGTGAACACTCAAATTATTTAAACTACAGACCATAGCATGACACATATCAAAACAGAAGGAACACAACAATAGAACTCCAAACAATGCTTATCTAACTAAGCTAATGCCCTTAACTTCGTAGCTTTTCAGCTTGCCGCGGGGCATTCTGGGTACCAAGAGTATTGTCGCTACAATACCAAGCAATGCACGAGGCGATCTTACAGCATTGTGTAACACATTTCGGTTGTGGATTGTATGTCCAGAAATAAAGCCAAGTTATTCATTTAGTGGCGAAATGCATTGTTATGTCTACAACATTATTTTAGATATAGTATAAGTTTAGCTAGCTTGCAAATCCTGAGGATAGCCTACTGTAGCAGACCTTTCTATGTTCAACGGACAAGGGTGTTTTGTCCCTCGGGAGTTGCCGTAGGCATGACGCTGACGTAAGCATTACGTGAAGTCAGTGAGGGCTGTTCGATAGTGATGGGCGATACCAATAATTTTCTTTTCGATCCGATACCAAGTACTTTCAAGACCAGTATTGTCGATATCGATACCGATACTTCTATGAAATATTTTTATTTGAGTAATTTTATAATGCATTCTGAAAGCCATCGTTATTAATATGAAATAACCTGCAATAGGCATTGTTGCCTCCTCTGCTCGCGTCAGCTGTACTTCGTTGTGCTCTTTAGGGTGTTTAACTTTTAGATGCTTGTCATGTTTGTGGTATTGCCACAAAGGCTTATTGTTGTTTGACAAATGTCACATGAAGCTTCATCGTTGTTAACTGGAGTGAAATAACTCCAGATTATGCTTCTTTTTCTTTCAGTCATGACCGCAGCAATGCACTCGAATCTGCGCTTTCACTGAGTGAGAGTGAGAGAGCGCGGCGCGCTGCCGCTGATGAACTCATGATAAGCACAGACACAGCGGAAGAAAAAATAGTTCCTATTGACTTTCTTATTTAAGTAAATTTCTATATTATACGACCTACTACTATTATAAAAGTATTCTAAAATCACTTGTTAAATCCCAGGTAGGATCGATATTTCAAATTGAGAATCGATCCTTTTGATACAATGCTAGTATCGAAAATATCAATACTTTAGGATCGATCCTCCCATCCCTACTGTTCGAATGGCGATGTCAAGAAGAGCAGTGGTAAAATACAAGTTGTAAAAAGAGCCTGCGTCCGTGTCTTATTGTCCACACGACCATATAAAATTATATCTAAAACAAACCTACAAAAAGCTTGGTTACACTACCGAAGTTGAGTTAGCCAATGTTGTTAGCGATGCTAGCGTTAGTTTTCTAGCTATATATAACATTTCACTGGGTCTTGCAGCTGTTTGATTTACTGAAATTATTATGAAATGTTATGTTCTACTAGCCTGGTCCTAACCAGACCCTCGTACATTTCATTTGTACAGAAGGTCTGGGATAGCCTGGCTCTGCCCTCCTACGTACTTCCGCTCAATTTTGATTTTGCTTCTGTACTGCGTCTGGGCTTGAGGTACGTCAGATGTCTCCGGTTCACTTTCTACCTGTCCAATCAGCGAACAGAGGGAGTGGCTGAGAACTACAACGATGTCGTGCGCTAGTTTGTGTTGTCGTTCGGTAATGGCGGCGGAGAAAGATGCAAGCGAAGCCATTCTGTCCGTTGTGGCAACGCTGCCGAATATCCAGAAGTTAAAGCCGGAGCAAGAACAATCCACAGGGTTCGTTTGATTTTCCAGCTAGCTCTGTTAGCTGAAAAAAAAAAAAAAAAACGTAAATTTTGCACGATAGCGCTGTCTCGTCCAAAAAGAATTACACAACAAGGCCGCACAACTATAAATGTTGAGCGTGTCTCCGCACATCCGCACATGACATTAATGCAGACCCGCAGAAGCATAAACCAGGCTTGATGCAGCAGGTGCTCAACCAATAGAATAAAACGGGCGTCATATCGTAGAAATAACTAAATATTGTAAAATGTTTGCATCGCACAGATATATTGTACGACGATATGTTATTACACCTCTACTCATGTAATATAATAAATTTGATCTAAATGTAACGTAATTTTGTTCCTTTATTGTAACAGATACTACTCTACTATAGTTTTGGTAATCCTTTAGGATTTGGACTGAATTGCAGGCAGTTTCTTCCTCTTTCTCAGTGGAAAATACTGAATAAAAAAACATCAAAAATCGAGGTAAGAGAAAGATTATGATTGTAAAGTAAATTGCAGCTTCACCGTCAAATGACAATTCACCCTCCCTTTCCTCGAAAGACATATTGCACCAGTAAAGAAAAAGATTGACATTCCGCTTATCTGTTCCGCAGATTAAAAAGATAAATGAAATGATTGTGTTGCCACAATAACCTTTAGTCCTCCTTGCAACCCCCCCAAATTTCTAAGGCGGTGAAAGAGTCCTTAGAGGAGAAACAGCAGGATTTGAGCTGGGCCTTTTCATTTTTTCATGGGGGGCTGGGAGGGTAAAGGAAGTTCGCCCCACAAAACGATTCTGAGGTTTCAAAAGAGCTAGAAAAGGGACCAAGCGCTTTGAGACCTCATGAAAGCCTTCTATAGGCCATATGCTGTGGTTGCATATTTCTGACCTCCCACCAATAGGAGCAAAATAATAGGAGAAAGGTATGAAGGGGTAGACTAATTTTTCATAGAGACCGAGTGTGGAATCATTTAAATAAGTACCATGTGGACATACCTTGAGGTCATTGTCTGGCAAACGTGTGATTGGGGAAGGCTGTTTGTATCTGTATCTATGTTTAAAATGTGTGTGGCACCTATGGGTGCATTTGTCCAATTTTGGAGCTGTTTTTTACTTGGACTCCCTTTTCTTTGGTGTTGTCTTTGGAAGGATACCAAGATAATGTGGGCTCAAAATCCAAACTATTTAGGGAAAACCCTCAACAACGCCAGTAACAAAGCCTGCTCATCTCTCTTCATTCCAGGACACACAAACCAAATTGTCCCTCTCAAAGAATGATAGAGCTTAAAGTAAATAAATAACCCTTAATCTGTTTCTAAATGTTCTTAACTGAATAAACCTTGAACAGTCGAGAGTTGATACTTGAGGCTTGAATCACTGAGCTGAGCACATTCCTCAAAAATAGAAGCCTTGTTGAGTTGTGTTTCACACAACAGAGACTATATCCAAGTCAGGAAGCCGATGCAATATTAAAAGTAGCATGCGAGTTGCCAGTGATTTCAGAGTGCCTGGAGTGTCACACACACTGTCACCACAATAATGGATTCAGCCTCAAAAAAGTTAGGGAAATCATTCTCCAGAGGCAAACATTTTAGGCCTATACTGAATACATTAGATTAGATTAAATTATACTTTATTGTCATTGAACAGCACAAGTACAGTACAACGAAATGCAGTTTGCTTACCAGAAGTGCAAAAAAACACCATATTGTCTGCACATATTCAAACAAATCAGACCTGGGTTAAAACATTAATTACACAAATTACAGTCATTGAAAATGTCCATCCAATTCTTTTTAAAACAGAATCCTCTTTGGTTGTGGGGTTGGTTGGTTGGTGTGTGTGTGTGTGTGTGTGTGTGTGTGTGTGTGTGTTTATGTGTGAGAGAGGGGGAGGGTGCAAGTGTTTCAGTCTAGCGGAGAGCTGTGGGTCAGCGGCTTCAAAACTAGGTAGACAGCTGTCCCCTAGTCAGTCTGGGCGGGAGGAGTTAAAAGAGGTAAAGACCAGTAAGCGAGAGCATTGAGAAGGGGGGAGAGAGAGAGAGAGAAATAAAAAGAGGGAGAGATAAAAAAAGGTCTTCAGGGAGAGAGAAAGGTAAAGAGAGAGAGCTAGAGATATGTATGGAGATCGATAGAAAGAAAGGAATGGGAACGAGAGAACGAAATCCGAGAAAGAAAAAAAAGAAAAGAAACACCCAAGGGCTGAAAGAGAGAGTGATGGAGAGAAAACCTGCTTCGAGGATCAACACCTCTTCAGATCTGTTCCAGTTTGAAAGTCCATATCATCCTAGTCCTTAAAGAAACGTTCACTCCCTTGGTAAACAAAGAGAGGTAAACACCTTGAAGAGTCCAGACTGTTTTGCAAGATGGCTGCTATTTAAAATCAATGTGCCCTGTTACCAAGTGAGTGTGATGACTGGCTTGAATTATTAGGAACCTGTCAAGCTTGGCCTGAAGTCTGATTCAGGTAAACAGGTGAAAAGACCAGTCATTTCTTCTGCAAGACTAAGGTTGCTGTTCATGTCTCTGCACACAAACCCATTTCTGCAAATACACTAGGGAGATTTCAAGACACATTGTACTTGCTGTATATTGTATGAACTCCCTGTAGCCTGTGATGATGTAAGGTAAGGAGTCTCTTAAGCATAAGATATTTACTTGAAAGACCAAGTATGTAACTTGGACTGAGAGGAAGGGGGAGGGGAAAGAGAGGGAGAGATTGTATGGTCATGGTGTGTCACGTCGTTCTTATCCTCCCAGTCTCTAGGCAACAGCCCCATGAATGACAGCAACCGTTCTGTCGGGAAAAACACTACTGTGTCTGTAACGAGACCTTTGATTGACAGCGAGGGCCTTATACTCTGGCACTGTTGTCGAATTGGGGGAAAAACCTTTAGGAGATAGACCGTAATTTAAGGCTCTTTCAAGCCTTTGTGTGCTATTGCTGCAGCATATCTGGTAGCTGAAGTGTGTTGTTTGGGAAATTGTCTGAGAGCATGTGTGTGTTTGGGAAAATGTGTGGGTGTACTGTATGTGTGTTAGTGTGTGTTTCACAAAAGGGGAGGGCAGCACAGTTAACTGGCAAATGTTCTAACCACCTGATCTCACTGTTTTACAGTACAACCAGTGAGCTTAAGTCAACAGACTTCAGTGATTTTGGATGTATGTGAGTGTGTGCTGGATTTGGGCGGTGGTGGGAGATTCTTCAAATTCGAACACAATAAAAACCTGTGAGGGATTGACTTCACAAGATATATAATGTTGTAATGACTGTCTTTGCAAATGGAGTGATAACAATTTTCTGTCAGTCAGACTGGTGTGTAACCAGTCACACAGGACATGTGTGTAAAATAATGAAGTTGAGTGATGTTTATTGACACACAGGAAGTTTGCCCAAAAACACACAAAAAATGCTCAAAAAATACTGACAGAAAATTGGAGGAACTAAAATGTATAACTCTAATCTAATTTAACATTTTAATTCTGGCCTACAAAAAAAAAAAAAATGACAGTAAAATAATAAAAAAATGTAGAAGGTCAAATGCAGCCCCCCTAACAGAGTACTCTGGAAAGTCACTCTTGTCAACAAAATATTCATGGAAAAATTATGCTTTGAGAGAGAAGACAAATGCTTAATTTGTCTTTACTGAAAAACAACCAATCATGCACACCCTATTAATGACTATGGGATGCAGCCAGGAGACAGTATGCAAAAGATTTTAATGACATTGCTGCTGCTTGCTTTAATTAGCATCTGTCTATCCCTCTGCAGAAACCAGCAGACTACAGCTGCCTGGCAAGGAAAAGGAGGAAGGCTACCACCTAATGACAGACTGTGCAGTTCTCTTGTGTTTTGGAGCTCATTGTAGCAGTAGTATTATGGTATGGCTCTTTAGCACTTTACTGAGTGCATCTCATCGGCCTCTAATAGCTTTAGCCGTTCTTTACATTGGCCCGGTGTGTGTGAACAGGACTGTGCGAGTACAGTACAACACCCGTTGACTCTTTCCCCTTTCGTCATCATTTTCCTGCTTGTATCTGAGAGGTAGTCATCATTGATGCCGACGGCTGACACAGAAGTGAGTCACTGGATTTTGGAAATCTCCCCAAAGTCTTTTTTTCTTTTACAACTACTATCACAAGAGAACTTCTGCACACACTGGAGGGATTTCTTATGGTCCTAAAGCTGTTCGTTTCCCACTCCCAAACTGTTTAATATCTTTGCAAGAGCAAGACAAGAAGACACAACTGGTCGCAACTGACAGTGAATGGGACAGTGGTAGAAAGAGAGAGGGGGAAGAGAGAGAGGATCGAGAGACAGAAAGCTGCATAGAAGCCCAGAGAAAGGGGTGGAGGTGGGTGAAGATAATGCATGTTTAATGCCCCATTGGGTACATCAGAGTCCTCCCAGCCTTAGGCAGTCCCAGCAGAAGAAGTCTGGAGTCAGGTCTGGGAAGCCTCAACCAACCCCTCCTGTGTTCTGCTCCAGCTGTGCTAACCTCCATCTCTCCATCCCCCCTTTCCTCCCCCACTTCCATGCTCTTCTACTCCAATTCTGTATTCCCTCCCTCCCTCCACTCCACATTAGCGAGGGAGGATGCATGCAGGACTGGAAACTGTACACTTCTCAGAGTTTATGTTTTTGTGCCCATGTGTGTCTGATAGAGGGTAGACTTTAATGGCCATCAGGCTGTCCACAACACATTTTGGTTCTTTGTGCTAAAAGTGGCACAGTTTCTGATACATTAGTGATGTTCAGTGTGGGAGATTGTGTGTGTTAGCTGCTTACTACAGACAGCATAAAGTGCACAGTGAGTGCTGAGTCAGAGAGGAGTTAGCATGGCCAACTGAAAGTCCTGCTTCTTCACACACCCATGAACAAGCACACACAAATGAACAAGCACACACGCGCACACACACACACACACACACACACACACACACACTAGAGACACTGCCATCAAAAGTCAAACACACTTAAGTGGAGCAGCATGGTAATGTAAAATCAGTTTTGGTACTTTTTCCTGCTAAAAATCATATTGCCAAAGAAAAACACAACACGTTTGTTTCCACTGCTTTCTTAAGGTCATAAATCACATACAATCCTAAACTGAATATTCACAAACGGTGATCTTGAGAGCATCTAAGCTTAATGTCTAACACGTCCACGTCCATCCATCTCAAACTCTAGACCCAATTCTAGTCATGGATCATTGTTTTAACACATTTATCAAGCTAATTTAGATTAGATGAACAATACCTTTGAGGTTTTATGACTTTTACGAATGTAGTGTTAAACAGCCCATAATTGACATGGCAGTCAAAATACATGCACATCGTAAAAATTACTAAAGGAAGACCATTACTGTAGAAGAGGGCATGTTATGCTGTTGCTACCCATTCCCCATTTGAATCCTCTATGAAGCGAGACTAATTGAGCTTAGTAAGAGCTTTTAGATGCAGTCTCCACTCTTGATTAACAACCATAATTCCAATTAACCTTGAACAACTGGGGTCATCTGCAACCAAATGGGCCCCCTTTGTGATAGGATGGCTAACAGGATGGCTAACAGGACAGACATTCTCTTGATACCATCCAATGGTGAAACAGCACAATGACGATAGGTTTTCGCCAACACTGGAACTGTTACTGCTGTGGCGGAAACTCAATATTCATGGCGCCGTGTGGATTGAAAGGTCAAATTCAATTCTAATCCGAGGTCATCAACACAGCATGTACCCTGAACAACAGAAAACAACAGATTTCATGGCCTATTCATTAAGAATCCATTAACAATATGGATGCTATTTTCTGGAGTGAGACACGCAGCTCAGTAGTATTTCCTGTAGGTTGATAGTAGCTACAGTGCTACACATTTAGCAGAAGATGAGATCCAAAACAGAATCAAAACTTAAGAGTATCAGGATCAGAGAAAAAATATACACAGATGGTGTTTACAAAAGTCAGATAATAAACAGAGCTTGTCTCAGAAATGTGTGTGGTTTCACGAAAAGGGAATTTGATATTTGTCCCCAGACATTCACGGGCAGACAAACTCTACAGTACAGTCAATTACTTTAAGATACATCTGTTGTAGCTTTCAGACCTGAAAGATGATCTGTTCAATATGATTTCATCCAGTAGATTTCCACATTGAAAACCTCTAGTCTGAAACAATCACATGCTTTGTACAGAGTTGTAGTAGCAAACAGGTGTTCATTTTTACATGACACCAGCTGATCATCCAAAAAAATAATTACAAACTGACATTCACAAAAAGTTGTCTTGTCACCCATGTTTGCACTCATCAGTTTGCAAACCTTCCTATAAAGTCTGCATCAACAGTTCCCTACCAGAATAATCACATCCATAATTTCCCCCCTTTTGGCTAAACTGGCTTGATTAGACGATTTCTCATCCAATTCATTTACAACAGTAGTGGCCAGATAGTAGAAAGGGGGGGGGGGGGGGGGGGGCTTGGAATGCCCCAGCAGAGCTGCAGGGGCTTCCTATTGAGATGTCACTCTCGGCTCGGCGCAGTGAAGGAATGTAGGGAAGGACTCTATAAAAAAAAAAAAAATGCTGTCTCCCATTCAAGACCAGAGGGACTAGTGAGGTCAGTCACCTATCTGCTCCTGAGGTCAGTCACCTATCCGCTCCAGACACAACGTATCGCCCTAGAGCAGTGCAGTTAACCGTGGATAACAACGCCTGGAGGTTGTCAGCATCTGGACACAGCGATTGGGGTGATGACTTTGTGACTTCTTAAAAGGGGTCTACTGGTGAAAAGTGACCTGTAATTCCATCTGCTTTAAAGCAAAAGTGCTTCATCCCTAATGTATTAAATACATCTCATCCACAGAGTATGGATATGATATGTAAATCAACAGCCAGTTGAGTTTGTGCTCAGCTTTCCAGAATGCATACAGATCTAAGGATTTTACACAATAATAATGATCATCATATCTTTTGTTTGATTACAACTGTGACAATAAGTGGGTCAGGTCCATCTCCAAATCCCCCCACTTTTGTGTATTGTCAGATTGAGAGGTTAAACAACAGGGCAGTTGGAGAGCTCCACCTTGACCCTTCTAAAACCATGGTTCCATCTGTTACCCTATAAGCATAACAAGGAGTAAAACAATGCCAGTCCAGTGTATCCTATTAGCATATGATTGTCATGTGTATCACAGAACAAGGACGTTGTGTTTTTCTAAATTGTGTCGCCAACCCCCCACCCCTAAACTATCCCAACATGAGGAGAAGACAGAGTCACTTGAATTCTTTCTTGGCTGTACTGTGGGAGCAAAGGCAAGACTCATAAAATGATGAAAATCTAAAAGAATAAAATTGTCTGGAACATTGACACTACAATAAAATGGATCCCTACTGCCCTTGGTTTTTGTTTCACCGATTATATATGAATATGATGTAAGGGGCAAATACATTGGATGGAAAAAATTAAATAAATAAATGTAACAACAGGGTTAAATTTTGTTTACCAACTGAACATAAAAAATATATTGTCATCCAAAGCTGCCATTAGTGCAAGAGGGTTGATTTTAAGGATGATCCCAATGAATGTTGCTCAATCTTAAATATGAGTTATTCATGAAAGCTATAAAACACTAAAGGAAAGCTGAAGGAACACGTCAGTCTCCTGTCAAGATCCAACAGAGGGCCAATAACAAAAAAAGACATTCTAATATGATAACCCGTCAATAACCAGTCAAGACAAGCCTTGAAATGTCCTTGCCAGCAGACAGCCTACACACTGCTGAGCATTCATCAATTTTCCTACGACTTTAACGTCTTCAACATTCACAATGGTTGAAATAAAAGTCTCTAACAATGTCTTGTTTGCTTTGCTCTAGGACTCATCTCCATGAACACCCCAATATTTCTATACCTGCCAACGTGTTGATGGTGAACTTATCATACACTAGTGCACAGTGCCCATGATGCAGTCAGTGATTAAGATGTCAGTGAAACACACAAATACAGATTTCTTGAACTATAGATAGATAAAATTGGTGATACACAGTGCTGAAGTACTTGTTCAACCTCCACAGCTGTTCTGGCTAAATGGCTAATGTTAGGTTGATAAAAATGTACTTTATTGTCATCTAAACATTTAGTTCACAACAGAAGTCATTACATGCACAATGGTTGAGCCAGTTGTCATAATTGTAGGCCTAATTCACCATACAATGCTTGTACATTTGCAATGTGCTGGCAGTTTTGACATCCAGTAAACACATAAATGTATGTAACAAAATTCACTGATCTATACTGAAAGTATATCCAATTGTCGCTCTGTTCACTAGCCAGAATATGAACTTTGCAGAGTGCCCGGTTCTTGAGATGATTGTGGGAAACTAAACCCATTCTAATTTGTACACATGCACACACACACACACACACAAACAGATTCCTGTCATTATTAGAGAGATGAGGATTATTTTGCATTGTCCTATTTTCATTAACTCATAAAGTCTGATTGGTCCTTCTGGGATTCCCCAGGTGGAAACAGAGGAAGCACTGTCAAATCAATGTTTAACAACAGGGAAAATCCTTCAAACTTCTACCTACAGGTTTTGCTGACATCCTGAAAACACCCTTTACCCTCTGGTAAATTATAGGCCTAATAGAATCATGTTTGTTCTAAGCCGTGTTTCAACGTTGAAGCACTTCTCGTTGTGGTTAGATTTATGTCAGGTTCAAAAGCGAGCAACAATTTAGAGATTCCTCACAAAGGATCTGCCTATCCTTTTCATTTGATCAAAGGAGTGTTCAAATACCGAAGGGTGTAATTTTGAAGTGATACTTCTCTGTATTTACTCAAATTTCAAAACTGACTTAGGACATTGAAGAATGTACTCTTCTTAAATCAAATGCTTTGGATATTCAAATAGATTTTTGCCAATCTATGAACATTTGAGCCAGGACATCCATTCTAACAGCCCTGAACCCAATTATATTTATGTCTGAAAAAAATGCATATAGCAGCCATTTGTTGAATTTAATTTGCGATGCATCCACATTGCAGTGCATGGGGAGGGGGTAGGAGCCAAGGCTGAGCCAAACCACAGGAGAGGCCGAGTGTACTCCAACCGTCTACATTCATAGTTTTGCTTTGTGAAATATTTAAGAGTATGTCAACCAAGATTATTTTCAGCCTAGAAAAGAAGGAATGCAAGTTATGTACTGCATGATCATTTAGAATGTAGAAATAAAAACTGGTCAAAAAAGTCCAGCATGGTCGTCATTTTAAACAGTCATTAATAGGAACCAACATGTCTTTATGGAGAACACCATTTGGATGGAAGTGTGGGCAATGGTGTCAGGTGTCGGGGCAGATGGCAGCATAGTTCAGGGAGACCTTGCCAGCAGCTAGATCCTCTCCCTTAGGAGTCTGTAGTGCTGGGTAAGGAGTGACATGGAGAACATTGCAGGAAATGGCAGCACAATATTCATAAAGGGAAGAGAGGAAAATGAATCATGGTATGGTGGAAATGACATCCAAGTGATATTTCTGAAGACCCTTATACCAGACATTAAATTTAGAAGGTCAAAGTAAAAACAACAGTGGCACATTCACTCTCACAGCTTCTATCCAGAAGGTTCACCTAAAGTTCAGCAGGTTACATAGATAAGTGGTTTATCTCCCACCACTTAAAACAAATCAATCTACCAAATGTACATCCTCATAGCCTTGATTGTCAGTACACTGACAACAACTAATGTACTTTTTTGCTAAAGCTTGCTAAAAAATGTCCCAAACAGGCCTGTAGTTGTTACAGTGATTATAACTAATAATAGATTAAACACACAAACAAACGAAGCGTGTAATTCCATTCGCAGTACTAAACCTGTTAATCCAGTTTTCTCCCTTTAAGGGCTAGACCCCGTGACAGCCTAGAAGTCTGGCTGGCATACAGATAGACAAGCGAGCTGGTTGAATGAAGATGGGCGCTAAGACCAGGTGATTCGGGTAAATGTCACCACGGTCAGCAGAGCGCAAGTGAGAGCAATTCCCCCCCCCCCCCCCATACCCTAGAGCTAGAAGCACCTCTTTAAGGTCTGAGTGAAGGAGCCATCTTGACATCGACCTGCAACCCAACCCTTCACAGTGTGTAGAGTACGGGAGAGCCATCATCTCCTGCCTTGGTGGTAGGAAAAAGGAGAAGTGACAAGTGTGAAAGTGACGAGTGTGGAAAGGTTGCTGTCTCTTGCTACACCCCCATGGGGTTTCCAGCTAAGACGCTCTGGGTGACAAGCATCAACCAAGCTAGAGCCAGTCTATGTCTTAATTTCCTCTAGCATACCAGATACCAAATCCCGAATCTGTTTGACCAATTTATTTGAAAAAGAGCCAAAGAGCCAAAAAGAGCTGTTTAGATGAAAACAGCCTTTTCAGTCACCATAAATGCCACAATGACCACAAGTGACCAGTCAGTGGTCATATGCACTATTCGTTGGAGAGTGTATTGTATAGAATGCCATGTATGTAGTGCAAATTCAAAGATGACAGGGCTCTCCATAATGTCTTACCTCATTGTTTTTGCTCGCCTTAGCTCCATGTTAATCACAGACTTATTAAGCACACTATTCAGTACTGGGTTAATTCTGACTGATGCAGGACATTTCAGGGGTAATATTTTTACAAATTAAAGTAGATAGTAACTCAGTCCCTTTGGGTCTTTCCCTTAGCGTAACACTTGTTTACATGGTGACCCGCAAAAGCTCCGGATTCTCCCTGGTTGAAAAGATTGTTCTTGGCCTCTCTAAGAAGACTTAAACGTGGACTAGGAATATTTGCAGTGTCAAACATCTCACTCTGTGTCGTCATCTTAAAAGTGGCCATGTGTAGAACATAAGATCGTATTTAGTCTACAGCATAAGGCCTGTTGACATTCAATCAGAGGTTCCCTCTCTGCTAGTGACCTTGTTTCATAGGAACGTGGAGGCACATCAGGAAGCATTTCCTTTCCGTTATCTTGGATCATGAAGATTGTATCTCCCCCCTGCCATGCAAGATACTCGCAGTGAACCACGCAGCGTCTGCTTAATGTCCCCTGGGAGTCCGGAGATGCTTACGAGGGGGATGGAATATGAAGGATAGGAAGTGAAACCTGACCTGCAAACGACAGATCCGGCTAACATAACATCCCAAACGACTAAGCCTACCGTAAGTACACATTTGTCTTAAACGGTCATGGGTGGGGTAGGAGAGAATATAGATATGAATAAGTGGATTAAGCCTGACTCCACTGGGCACCGGCTCGCGGTCTATCCGTGGACTGCTCTGAGAAAGCCTAATGCGGTTGCAAAATACTCTCGCCTTCTTTCCCATCACATCTACAGACAGCATGGCTTGTCTCAGCTGTCCAGCATTCCGGGATTAAAAATGAAGTTGAAACAAAAGGCCCTTCCTTATAATTAGCTTTCCTTCACAAGGAACGTTGAAAGCTCCTAAAGGGTGCTATTGAGAAGGGCTGAGTGCTGACAGGCACTTTTGCTAACTCAGATAAAAGAATCTAATCTTCCTGAGCAAATCACCCTTAAGCTTGTTTTGGGAGCTTGGCACAACAAAGGCTATTGATTTTAGCCATGTGAGAAGGGTATGGACCAAACGTTTTGAGAAATTCAGTCAAATTGAGCGAGTGGGGGGATTTTAAGAGTTTAAGAATCCCAGTACATCTTTTATTCGTCGATAGGCAATTAAAATGTTATGATTGAAATGCAGTACTTTATTACAAATCAAATTCTGTTTCATAACTCTGATTCAGTAAAAACAAAACATGAAGGATAACTACATGTATGTGTCTAGATTAAGCATGAGAGAAATTCAGTTTCAAAATCAGGCATCTCATTTGCTGCCTTCACTACTTGGTCTATTGTAGGGAAAATAGATATTTCAAAGCTGTTCTGTCAAATTCAATCTCCCATTGCTTATAAACCACATTGAATATCTTCATTCTGATTGACATCTTAAGAAAACCAGCAAGATCCAAGCATTCACTTAGTATCCGCTACTCCAAAAGTCTGGAATCAAAAGTACTGTTTTCTATTGCACAAATAACCACGAATTAGAAAGGAACCCAAGCAGGCTGATGAAGGTAACAGCTGGACTGTCAATGTTTCAAACATGAGGTAAAGACACCAAACCACTTTCTATCAGTTTCGCTTCCATGACTTAGGCTATTGCAATATGAAATCGCTGCGCAGTGCTTTCTAGCATTATTTAATTGGCACCTAATTCAAAAGGAAATGTATAATCATAGGTTTATGTAGCCTACCATTTCTTTTTGGCATCTCATTGTTTACTAGTATAAAATAGGGCAACCAGGATTTACCGTTGATTTGTATCAAACCTGTAACTCAAACCAATTTACTGCTGCATAATTCAAATCGAGATATGAATCAATACAACTTTGCATTTAAGAACATTTCGTTCTGTTCATGATCCAGACATCCATAAAATCAAATACGAATTTACATAGTCCTATATAGTCTTATTGCTCACCCATTGGCTGTAAAAGTTACAGCTCCGTTGTAGATTCGATTTCTCAATGATCTTTTTTGCGGCTTGACACGGAAATCATTGCTGAAGATAGATATTGATGCCAAGACACAACACGCAATTTAACTCGCTCTACGTTTTGTCAAACAAAGAGATACTCTGCAAGTTTTCCCTACGCCAGGCAACTTCTTAAACAAACCGATAAGTTAAGATGTCATACCTCCAAACGGATCCACCTCCAATCTCATAGCATCCAAAGCGATTTACTTCAAGAACGACATTGCACAGCAGAAAGAACTGACTACTGAGTATCAGTGACTACTTTAATAAACAAATAAACCAAGCGCTGTATTCCAGCCGACTTATCAGTCGCTCTCTTTCAGCCCTTTCTGTGGAGTTGCGCTGGCAGCACCGGTTAAAGGCCCGCCTCTTCCCTCTACTGATTCGTTTCAAGAAACCTACCGTGAAGTGGGTGGTTACTTGCTCTTCTCAACGTCAATCTCCCCTCTTTCTAAAGCAATGAAATACACGGTGTAGATCAATCTTTTATAATAATAAAAATAAATTAAGTATTTATATTAAGTATGCATCAGTGAACTCTCACTTTATTCTTGTCAATTAAGTTTAAAATAACATGTCTAATGTTATGTCATCTAATCAGGATATTTTAAAGTGGTGCATCACTGTCCCTAACTGGACAGTGTCTGAAATTACATGGACCAACAGCACATACAACAGTAGTGTTCAATAAGACAGATATTATGATTATCAAAAAGGTGCTGTTTACATTAAGTGTGGGAGTAGCCTGTTTGTAAAACAAATCAAGAATATTGGATGGGTGAAAAGAACCGGTACCATATTGATTTAGTATTGTGTATGTTTTTTGCAACAAGTTTATTTTATTTTATATCCTAAAAGAACAGACAAGGTTGCATTGACTTGAAAATGACAGCACTGATATCTTTAGATGTGTCTTTTGTGAAAAGTGAATGTATCTTCAGCAAACTATAATAGATAGCTTTAACTTTTGATTCTTTGAGTGCAAATACAGAACTTTAAAAAAAGATATGATATTTTGTGCTACATACACAGATTGTTAGAAGAATAGTCATAAAAATTACAGACAAGTATTATGGATGATTCAATGTGTCAAGGGTAAAGTTCCAGGGCAGCATGAGTCATCTCGACTCATCATCTATTCAGACAAATGCTAGTCAACAGATATGTTGCGAAGAGACAGTAGCCAAATAATAACTGCGAAGGTCAGTGCTGCTACATTTCTACATGTATTGGCTATTGGAATCCACAGAAAAGTATTCCAAGAGAGGAAAAGGCATATGATTACGTTCAATAGATTTCTGATATGACTCTCATTGAACACTATCAATAATACTTCCTACTGCACTATTGTGTTTTGCAATAGAACTACACCATGGCAGCTGTACAAAAAACTATTAATTACAAAATGCCTGCAACAAGTTATAATAGGTCAATAAAATGTAATCCTGCTGTGATGACAAATTGCTCTTTATCATGGTGTAAGCATGAGAAAGAGAATGTTCTCCACCTTTTCACAATGTCCATTCACCAAGACGGTGTAGGTATATATTCAAATTTATATTTGGATGGCAGAAATATGGACAAGGAGAGAGGTCATGTTTCTCCAGCAGGCAGGCATGAGTGTCTCCTGGTGGGGAAAAAGAGAAGATTCATGACCACCACAAACTGATAGAATGGTAAATTAAAAAGACAAATCAGTTGGAATATCAGAAAGAAACGTACATGCAATAATTATATTAAGTGCAACAGAGAGAAAGCAATTTAAAGCAATTGTCAACATATCCAGTGGTGCTTGTGACTCAAAAGAAAAGATACCAGTTTTTCGCTTTACTCCATGTTCAGTGTCGTCTTGAACTACCATTGAGTAATCTGGTGTGTAATCTGATATTTAGGATTACAATTACATTCTGTATGTATGCTTGAAACTAAAGTCTTTTTTAACGTATGTTTGCATCCCTTATCGTATGTCCCCTCATGTAAATTTGTATTCATGCATGTTAAAATTTTATTTTTAAAATGTTCTCATTAAATGACTACAACATAATTATACAATATGTGTACATCCTGAACTGCACTCACCTTAAAAAACATATTTAACAAGTATTAAATATAAATCGTTTGTTGTTGTTTTTTATATTCTGTTGGCCAAAGGGCATTTTTCACCACACTTACTTTATGTCTTAAATAAAAATGCATGACTTTTTTTTCAATGTGTACTTTGAGATTATTCTTGTCACTGCTCTATGCAACAATAGAAAAAACAGCACCCTCACTCTGAACTACACCATTCTAAGCTCGCACCTCACATCTGTGGAACGCTGTACGGACTCCTTTCCCTGTCCGTGCCACTCCAGATATCCTGCAGTTCCTCTTCCTCCTCCTCGAACTGCCAGTGGTCTGGATGGACGGGATCTGATGCTCTTCCCGTAGAGCTGCTGGGTGAGGTTTCCTTTCCCAGGGCGGTGCTGGACAAAAGATGTTCAGAACACACGCAACAGTTTTCCTCAGTGCAGACAATGAGCTCCTCAGATCTGTTTACACCCTGGCTCTTGAAAACTCCAGAACCAGTAGTAAAGCCCATGACTTCCTGAACAATAAGGTCACTTTGACTAGTGAACTGCGTCTTTGTAAATGGACGGTATATGTGGCCATTCAGGTCCCGGATCTTTGTATGAACGCTTAAACATTTGTGGGGATTGTGTGATTCACAAGGGTGATCATGTGAAATAATGATGGGGAAGCGGTTGAGTTCAGTGCATTGTTCATGAGACTCATATCGGACTTCTTGTTCGCCAAGGTCCTCCTCAGTTTCCTCTTTAACGCAAGTGGAGTCGGTGGGGATTTCTTTGAGCGTGACAGAGCTCTCAAGACTTGTCATGCTCATGCTGTGGTCACACTGTAAATCTTTCGCAAGGGGAAGCAGACACTGAACAGAAACAGTTTCTGAGTTGATGTTTTCCACATCCTTCGTCTCTGGTTCCTCCTCTAGACTGTGGGTGACAGTCTGGAGGTCAATGATTTTAGACGATACACTAGTTAAACATGGCAGTCTGTATGAATTCAACAGCTGATTCTTGGGACTATCAAACTTCACGTCAGTGTGTCCACTCTGAATTGTGTTGTCTATGTAACTCATGTCTGACTTGTGCTCCCAATTCTTAGGCAAGTCCAAACTCAACATCGACCCTAGAGCGATGGTGTATGGGCTCCTTTCATGTCCATCTGTAAATTTAGAGGGCTTGACACATTGCACTTGGAAAGAAGGAACGTTTGATGTCCGTGAAGATTTGGTATCTGCAATGGTGACAACTGAATTATTTTTTATATACAGCTGAAGTTCTGTATTGACTGGACTTTTAGGGGTAGCATGCTCTTCATGCTTTGCCTCAAGGGGCCAGGTGTTGGCTCTGTGTGGGGCACCAGTAGGCACAGTGAACGTCCAATCCAGCTTGTTCATTCCGACGACACCAGTGACAGTGTGTCTGTGTGTTGTTTTTTTCCTTCTCTTCATTGCCCCGTTCAGGCTAAGAATGGAGTTGGACCTGGTCTTGGTTATGGAAGGGAGTGCAACAGTGCTGAGTTTTGGTATGTATGTTGCAGTGGTTGAGCTAATTTGATGGCTGGCTGACTGAAGGGTAGTCCCTGCAGTTGTTGCTGATTTAACTTCTTTGTTCACTAGACTTGTCACTTTGTTTCCATCTGTTACCTGCAAATAGGTGCTCACCTGCAACAGATGAAAGTAATAAAAAACATGCTATCGGCCCATTCGATAAATACTGGTATTCAAAACTACTTTAGTACCTATGCATACCATGATATACAAATGTGAACTATATCAACATATGGTGAAGTTTTTCTATATATCCCGTGAGTTAGAAGTGTTCTTATAGCCAGCTGCAGCAGCATTGGCTCAAAAATTACTGAGTATGAGTTATTTAGAAAAAAATATTGACACTTAATTTCTCTACTAATAGTTATCCTACTCATTTAGGAACAGTTCTCCCACCAGGTTAATCGTAACATAAACTATCATGTAAATAACAACAGTACAAGATGGGCAATAGCGTTGGTCTGTCACAAGGACTATTGTAATGATCTACAGCATTGTTTGTGTTCAAATGCATGTTAAAATATGAATAGCATTAAGCTGGAAAAGGGATACTGACCCTGTGCACAGTTTCAAATGGCTCTTTCTGCTCTTGAGAACCCTGTGGCTGACTGGGAACTGGTGTTGGTTGGTCAAAACTGAGGATGAGGTTGATGCTGCCCCCTAGAGGTGTAATAGCAGTATGGGGATCCTCAAGAACAAGGCTGGGTGATACCGCTACCACGTCTACAGAGCCCTGGTGAGAAATGTACTTAGAGACATTGACACTTTGTCCTTGATGACTGCTCTCTGGTTCCGCTTTGGGTCCATCAATGTGGATCTTTGCAGCCCCCTGCCTATGTTTTGAGAGCAAGCTTTTGGAATGTTTACTGATGTCTATCCCAGGAGGAGGACACTGCAAATTACAACCAAGAAGCATATTCAGAATCTGAAAGAGGATAAAAAACAGGACTAATCTATTTCCACTGTTGCTGCTTTATCAGTACAGATTGAACACTCTACCTGGGGCTGACGTGTCGATAGTATCCATGTGCCAGGTAGAGAAGTATCCTTTATTAGTTCTTCAGGTTTCTCCTGATTCAACTGGTCTTTCTTCACCTTCCAGTGCGCCATCATCC
The DNA here is from genome assembly GCF_963692335.1 of Osmerus eperlanus. Classification (NCBI taxonomy): domain Eukaryota; kingdom Metazoa; phylum Chordata; class Actinopteri; order Osmeriformes; family Osmeridae; genus Osmerus; species Osmerus eperlanus. Next base: position 6,002,113 of record NC_085039.1, on the reverse strand, counting down.
ACCCCAGCATACTTTGCAATTCATCAGTTCTCTCATTTATCTGTAGGAAAAACATTTTGGGCCATGATTTCCATCTCCTTCCTATTGGGTAGGCCTAACATGTATTTCTGAGACAAGACCTAAAGGTAGCCAACTGCATGTCGGAATTCAGACCACTCTGTGAAGTTATAAGATCTTATAAGATGTCGGAGATCATTATCAAATATTGGTATTTCATCTTTCCCCTTAAGTAACTCACAATGTTTGTCAGGTGGTGCCCCTCTGTTATAAGCTTCTGCCCGGCTCCAGCGAATGCATCAAACTCTTCAAACTTCTGTTGGATTTTGAGGTCTAGTTCAGATGACTTTGTCAACTCATGAAGTTTACTCTGATTTGCCAAAGTATCGGAGAATATACAAGTGCACGTTTCATCGGTCCAGGAACTGGAATGGAGACAATCAAGACAGAAACATGCAATTGGTTGGTGGATCTGTAGATTTGTTCCACTTGTTCCAATAGATCTGATGAATTATTTATAGGCTCAAATTCCTGTTATTTTCTGTTTAACTCTCCAAAACAGATAGAGAAATACAACAGCCACATGAAAATGCAGAAGGTCCCATACGCAGATGCCACAAATACCTTCAGAACATACACATTTGGCCAACCTAGCCAGCACACAGGTTGTTCTATAATGGCTTAACAAGGTCTCACATGGAATTCATGACACTCTTCTTTCTGCATTACTCACATTATAGCTAGGTAGGTTCTCAAAAAGTCTTGCAGTTCACTAAATTGTTGAAGACGGCTTTGGTTCTCTGCCATGCTCCTGGTAAGCTCCTCCAAAGATTGCAGGGTGGTCTGGACATCTTCCCACGTACCTATTGCTTTCTCAGATAGGACAGCCTGTACGTGGGAGGTCAGTCTATTCATCTCCTCCACCTCTTCTTTGATAATCCGATAGCCCATCTAAAATAGAAAATATAACTTTGACTTACACAATTGAACCTAAACATTTCATTAACACTCACTTAAAATTGGGTTCAGATTTGGAAAGTTTCAGTTTTTGTGTCTCTGGGAAGCTTTTTTAAATAAGTATGTTACTTATAATCTGTCATGTCTTTTTTATTTGTTCAAGTCCCATTTGTCTTGAGCAATGACATTGAGTTGGTTTTGACAAAATACACAGTTTACAATTGTCATAATTCTGAAATAACCAACCTTTTCTCAAAAGCAGATTATTCACACTGTATGTTAGAATTTGAAGGGGGAAAAAGCTAACAATAACTGTTGAGGTTACAATTCTAACCTCCAATTCCTCCTGTTGTTCCTGAAGTCCTTCCAGTCCAGAGTTATCAGGTTCACAACGAACCGCCATATCAGTCTCGGCGTCCAAAATGTCCATACTAAGTTCTGCACACCTGGACAGAAGTTGGTTGATGTGCAGGGTCTGTGTAGAATTCTAGAAGAGGAGACAGGACATCGGAAGGTTTCAGAAATGCTATTTAAGTTAAGGAACCTTAATAGGTCAATTTTCACATCATTAATATATACTACTGTTTGTGTGTCAAATATTTCCTTTAATTTATCAATACAAACAGGAAGGTAGATAGCTAGGTACTTTATTAATTTTTTTGTGGAAATTGCAACATTACAGCAGGGAAGATAAAACATTTAAAATAACTACACCTGTAAACAAAACTGTAAAATAAAATACACAGGGCTGTAGATGTTGTAATACACAGGGTTGATTCTCATATGTACAAAAAATATTTTATCCAGGGCACACACAGGGAGACACACAGGTGATGCAGGTAAAACACAATGCACAAAACTATTTAAAGCAGAAAAGTTATAAAAGGTTTGATAAATGTACATGAGCAAAACTAATAGAAAAACTGTGTGTACAGTGAGCTATTGTACCTGGCATATTAGTTCTGGATGTTGATAGAGGGAGTGTTCTCTTTCATTCATTGCTTCACTGAGGTCCTCCAGAACCCCAAGTAACTCCTCCATAGGGTTACCCACATCTTCAGCATCACTTGTTGACTTATTAGGGATCTGCCATCATTTAAAAAACAGCTTAAAAGACTTGTCATTTTTGTTTTATGATATTTTGTCTTACCTAGGGTACTTGAACTAGTTTTTGGTCATTCTTATTTGAGAGGCAATTGGGCAAAATGTAGAATTATTTACCCTAAATAATTATATTAACATCCAGATTTTTGTTAATTTAGCTTCTTCATCTCAATGGCTAATCTTTTGGCCAAGTGCAGTCCTGGTAGTCACATGTACAGCCACAAGGTTAGTCACATGTTTGTATGAAGATCCAAATCTAGGTAATGCTAATTAGGTGTGGACTTACAGTACATACGCCATTGAATTTGTCTTGTTCGAGGCATCTCTGCAGTTCTGTCATCATCCCAGTTTTACAATCCTCCAAGGTTGCTGAAAGGCTTTTGACACCTGGGATGATGCAGGGCTTCACATCATCCACTGGTTCTTGGCACCCTGACAGACATGGCTCAAGTTGATCTTTCCATGTGTCCTGAGTTTTTTCCATCAATAAAAATATGATTGTGGGATAATTGGTACTGTATACAGAATAAGTTACAGTATACATTTTATCACAACCCTATACTGAAGTGCTCTGACATATATCCATGCCCTTCATTTCATTTCATTTCATTTAATTTCGTCATTTAGCAGCCCTTCCTAATGAAACAAAAATGTTATCTTTCCAGGACCCAAAATGGAGGTGATAAAAACAGAGGTGTGAAAATCTATGTGCATCAGATTAGCTTTTATGAAGAATTTAAAGGTATTTAATTTAGAATACATGCTGTGTAATGTGTATTGTGTGTTCAAAACTCAAAATATACTATTATATACAGTCAGCTCTGGACTTCTTAGCACTCCTGGTAAAGATGAGTAAAAAGGGTTATAAGATTTAAGATTCATTTCACGTGTCATGAAAGTTTTTGAACAGTCTAACTTTTAATTTAAGTCTGAGGAAAGAAATCTGTCCTCAAGAAATATATATATTTTTTAACTACTTGTGCCTCTTCTTTACTCATCTGCAGAGAAAATCTAGAAAATTCAGAAGGTACCACACATAACAGTAAAATTAGCCAGTTTATCAAATACACAGATCATTTAACCAAATATAACCAAATTGTATCTTTGTGAAATGAAATAAACAAAAGATAAAACTCATATTTCCTTATCCATGTAACAGACACAGCCACGCCAAGGTACACTTGGCGATCTTCGCCCGCAACCAGGAACGAACCCGCCACCTTCGACATCTCATGTGCGACTACTACCAGCTACGCCAATGAAAAGCCAGCAACCCGCTGGTGCGGGTGGCCTGTATAGATACCTGAAGAGTGAGTTTAACCGATCTACACCGGCTACATACCACCTAGTCACCTTCGGAATTATTGGCACCACTGGCAAAAATGAGAACAATTCAACCTTCAATTGAAGTAAATTCATTTTGAGAAAAAAATCTGTCATCAATCATTTTCTTTTTTGAGAAACCATGTGTGCCACAGTTATTGGCACCCTTACATTTAATGTAAGGGTACAACCTTCTTTTGACCATAAAACCGCACTAAGTCTTCTCCTTAACATCAATTAAGGTTTGAGAATACAGAGCAAGGAGTCTGAGAGGCATTCCTCTTTACAGAATCTCTCCAGATCATCCAGGGTCCTAGGTCCTCCCTTGTGCACTCTACTCGTCAGCGCAGCTCATAGATCAGGGGACTGAGATGGCTATGGCAGAATACTGTTTTTGTGTTCAATTAACCATTTTTGTGTGAATTTAGATCTGTTTACTGTGCTAAAAGATCCAATGACAACCTAGTTTTTTCCTTCAATGGGCAGCCATATTCAGATTAAAAATGTCCTAGTATGTTATGGATTTCATTATTCCATGTACTCTGATAAGGTTTCCAGGACCTTTGGAGGAAAAACAGCCACACAACGTCACAGACCCTGCAGCATACTTCACTGTGGGGATCAGGATATTTTTGGTATAACCATCCTTCTTTTTATGCCAAACTCACCTTGAGTGTTTGTTGACAAAATGCAAAATTTTGTTTAATATGACCATAGAACACTGTTCAGGTCAAAGTTCCAGTAGTGTCTAGCAAACACCAGTTGCTTATGTTTGTGGTGAGATGATGGGAAAGGCCTTTTTCTCCAATGGTGGGTTTGGCATAAAAAGAAGAATAGTTATACCAAAAATATCCTGATCCCCACGGTGAAGTTTTTTCCATTGAAGGAAAATATAAACCTGGGTTGTCATTGGACCTTTTAGCAGGACAATGATCCTAAACACGTCCAAATTCATATAAAAATGTTTAACTGAACACAAAAACTGTATTCCTCCATAACCATCTCAGTCCCCTGATGGATGAGCTGGAGAAATTATGTAAAGAGGAATGCTCTCAGACTCCTAGCTCTGTATTCTCCAACCTTAATAGACGTGAAGGAGAAAACGTGGTGCTGTTTTATTGACAAAGAGAGCTTGTACAAAGCATTAAATGTAGGGGTGCCAATAATTGTGTCACACGTGGTTTCACAAAAAATCATTATTTCTTAATTTAAAAAAAATTCTAAAAATAAATTACTTCAATTGAAAGTTGGATTGTTTGCATTTTTACCAATGTGACATTAAGCTGAATAACAAAAAGATGATATTTGTGATTAACTTTTTCCTAATCTTTGCCAGGGGTGCCAATAATTCCAGAGGCGAATGTACATATACACTACCGTTCAAAAGTTTGGGGTCACCCAGACAATTTCGTGTTTTCCATGAAAACTCACACTTTTATTTATCAAATAACTTTCAAAATGAATAGAAAATATAGTCAAGACATTTACAAGGTTAATTATTATTATTAGAAATAATTATTTTTATTTGAAATATAAATTTTGTTCTTCAAACTTTGCTTTCGTCAAATAATGCTCCATTTGCAACAATTACAACATTGCGGACCTTTGGCATTCTAATTCTAATCCTTCTAATCATCCATTAGTCTTCTAAGGCAATTAGCAAACACAATGTACCATTCGAACACATACAGTAATAGTTGCTGGAAATGGGCCTCTATACACCTATGTAGATATTTCATTAAAAACCAGACGTTTCCACCTAGAATAGTCATTTACCACATTAACAATGTATAGTGTATTTTTGATTAATTTAACGTTATCTTCATTCGAAAAAACTGTGCTTTCCTTTGAAAAATAAGGACGTTTTTAAGTGACCCCAAACTTTTGAACGGTAGTGTATGTATATATATGTGTGTGTGTGTGTGTGTTAAACCTGTAAAGTCAGTAAACTTTCAAAGGAAATATTTACCTTTAAGTTGTGTATGTCAAAGCTGTCTGTGTCAATCATGCTCGCTCTTCTAAGCACTTCCCACAACTTCTCAACCTGCCGAAGGCGGTCCTTCATGTCCACGTTACTTTGATGCTGAGTATGGAATTCACATGCCTCCTCCTGTTAAAAACCAAAATGTGCAACATTTGAAAACAGTTAAAATACCTACTAAACTAACACATTCCAAATTGTCAACTTCAATCAAATTCCACAATCATCTTGCATTTCAAATACTACAAGTTGTAATTGACTAACTCACATTTAGCAATGTGTTTTAGGAAATGGTATCTGAAAATAAACATGTAACTACTTTCATGACACTTTTACATTATGGCCAGGCAAGATGAGTCTACTTACACTCTTGGATTGAAAAAATTTAGGCCTCTTGGAGATTGCGTCAACTTTGTTAATAGTTTCTGTTTGTTTTTTTATCATCTCCGCATCTAGACCATCAGTGTTTTGATGGGGAAGTTCCATAGCAACGTTGTCTTTCAACCATAAGAGTGTCTTAAGCGGAAATGAAAAGAAAAGGAAATGAGCATTACCTCATCACCGATTTAATTTCTCCAGGTAACAAAAGTTTCCTATTAACAATACAAAACTGCTGCAGTAAACATGGTAACCATGGAAAAGTCTGTCATGACCCTCAGGGATCAAGAATGGTTTGCATAAAACATATTACAAAAAAACATAAACAGTTAACGCAGAATATATTTTAGAAATAAGTGCTTTTACATTATTAATTGGGTGTGCTTTGCCTTCGGCAAGGGCACAACCTTTGTTCTCTCACATATATATTATTGGGTGTGCTCAAGCCTTCGGCGAGAGCACAACCTTTGTTCTCTCACATATATATTTATTGGGTGTGCTCAAGCCTTCTGCGAGAGCACAACCTTTGTTCTCTCACATATATATTTATTTATTTATATATTATTGTTTATTTTCGCCCCCCTAAGGATCAGTCAATATTTGGACTAAATACACAACGGCGGTGTCAAAAGGTTCGTCTTGGTAGCGATTGCGTTGGTTGTATTTTTATTTACATTCCGTTGCATGGTTTAAGTAGAAATTGCGTTTTTGTGGTGAAAAGTGAAGCTAACGGTGGCTAATTTGCTAGCCACAGTCACTGACGTTACTAACGTCACTACGTCACTAACTTCACGAAAACACACGTGACTACCTGTAGCAGAACATTCGTTTCACGTCTGTTAACATGGGGGATAGCTAGGCTAACTATAGCTTTACTGCAAGGCAGCTGCAGGAACGCCACAAGCAAAGAGGCCAGGGTGATAACTATTTACTCATTTTACTTTGTGATGTGAAACACAATTATGAAATGTAATGTACAATATTAGCTGATATTATTAAGGAAGGGGACCACATCTACTTTTGGAAACGGTAGTCTACTATTTCACTGAAGCATTAGCATCATGACATTAGCCTCTGTTGCCCGGGCAACACATACTACAGTGGTCTATGATGCATCTGTTTTCAATCTTTAAAATAAACATTCCTCACAAATACATTTTCGTTGTAGGATTTATTATGACATTACATTACAAGTAAACGATTTTTGGGTGAAATTATCATTACCTGTGGTTTCAAACCAGTGTAGCTCACTGCAACGCTGTAGCCTACGCGAGACACTACAAAAACATCTACACAACATGTTCGGCACTCCCCTTACTTAAATCAAAAGTCTAACTACTAACCTGAACTTCATTGCCACAACCTAAACTTTGTCAATCTGTTCATGAAAATAATTTCAGCCTAAACCGTACAACGGAACGTTTAATCGAATTCAACCAACGCAATCGCTACCAAGACGAACACAGCAGTAGTCTACTAGTACTGTACTGTAGTAGTACAATTTACCGGGGCAGCTTCTCCACACAGGGCTATATTGCATTTTGCGTTGTTACTGACAATGATCGCTACCAGTGAGCTTTTTATGAATGAGCGATTTTCCACTAAATAAATGTCAAGCTTATTTACGTTTTTGGGGGCATATTTTCAGTTAGCAGATGGTACTGTGTGAATCGCGATTCCATCTTCTGCTGCCGGTAACGTCGTAGAATAATCTTCAAAGGGGGTTCTTTATTAATGAATGCAATATGAGTAGGCTAAATGCCTGAAAATATCACGAGAAGGGAAAACTTAAAAGGACGTTTAAGTCATAGAGATTAGGTCCATTTTTACACCGGTCTGCCAAATTTATTCGTTTTGATTCAGCTATGAGGCTGCCTCTTGCAGGGGAAATGAGAAGACATCATATTTAATTCTACACTTCACTCGTATTTTCAGTTGTAAACGAGCAGCACAAAAAAATGCTTTTAAATCTATGTAATCTTTATAAATAATAAGTATGCATTTTTATATAAAATATACAGAAATATCAGTTGTAAAAATGTCATTCAAAAACGGACCCCTGCGCAACCGACGCAAGCAAGCACACCCTACAATTTCCCCAGAAATTGTACCCTCTCTAGTAACTTGTATAATAGCACAGCTCACTATGACATCCAAGAGTCACAACTGTTTGAGAGATTGGCATAATTTTTGGCAGGTACCTTATCAGCTGATGTTGTAGAGTCCTGTAATAGGATCCCAAGCTCAGGTCGGTGCCTCTGAGGACATCTGCTTGAATGGGCTGTGTGTTCCTTTCTGTAGACAAACTCCATATTTTCATTTCTGTCCTAGGTTTTCTGCCACAGCAATATGAAAAAATGTAATAAAAATACCTTTCTCTTGAAAGTTGTTCTCCTATTTGACCATCTAAATTACTAGTGCAGTCACATGTAGCGTAGGTATAGTTGTTGTGAGGACTTCTGTTTTTTTCACCAGGCGTTGACTTATCATGGATTTCAAAGACTTGCATCACCTATAAAGAATATCATATCCTTCATCATGTGCAAACCTAACCTATTTTACTAATAAATGTATATGTATTGGTAATAAAGTAATTTGAAGTCAGAAAGAGAAGTTTCTAACTTGAAATTCTTTCAGGCGGTTCTGTTCCTCCTTGATGTTCTTTCCCATAATTTTGTGGGCTTCATGTTCCTCAGTACTTTGCACTTCTCTCGTTTGAGTCGAAGAACCAATGTCATTACAAGAGAGGCCTATGGTATGGGTAGTTGACTGGTCTGGTTTCATGTTCCTGCAGATGAGAATGTTCAGGTGAATAAAAATTGTTAGGTTAAAAATGCAAACAACTCTGCAGACTGAATGAAGTAAAATGACCACTGGCAAAATTATTCAGGAACCAATGCTTAGTGTGAAGAAATAATGTTGTACGATCTGTTGTACAAAATATTGCAAAGTACAAAAGCTAAACTACTGCTTTTGATCTTCTCAGTTATATACAGGGTTCTAAATTAACACCCGCCAAATGCGGGTTAAAATTCATTTTGGCGGGTGTTAATAAAAATTCACTAGCCATTTTGGCCGGTGATACATGAGGCATTCGATGAATGATACATAAGGCTCTGTTCTCGGCATGGTTCTTGGTCATTTATCCCCCTGGCAGTACTTCCTAAGTTTCCCATGAACACTGTGCCGTAATGCTACATGATAACGTTTTATACGCCTATTGGCTGCGCACAGTTGAAGTGAAACCGGCGCGAGAAACCGTGGAAACACAAGGAAGAAGTAAAACGAAGCATAGCGGATCATAGGAGGTAATAAGAGCTAGCTAAAGTAGTAAAGTAAAGTAAAAAGTTAACTTAATGCGGCGGTAGTTAGGACAAACTTCTGGGGGAGAGAAGAGGAACGAGGCAGGGGATGAGGATATTGATAGCACTAGAGAAACGAAGAAAATAAAATTTAATGCCAAATGGCTGACGGGTCGGGAATTGCTTGTGTTTGACAATGAAAATGTTGTCATGTTTTGTAAGGATTGCCGCATGTAGTCTACGCATAAGAAAAATTGTGTTGCTTACTGACACAGTCTAGTGTAATGTAAATACACTGTTCTTAATAAAGAGTATATTAGGTCAGTCTAATTACAGTTTTTCTCGATTGCTAACACATAAAAATGGTATGTGTAAGCCATCCCCACAAAACCATTTTGCCAAATCCCAGCAGAAAGACAATGTACCCCAATCTTTACACACAATTGACCCTTTTTGACACATTTCTCAGGTTCATTCACACTTCTTTGCAAAAGTCTAAACACACCTCTTACTTTAAGACACAATTATCACCATTATGTCATTCAGAAAACACTGCCATTTGATAAGTAAACCCAAAACAGCGCAATTCAAACAACCTTAACAACCAATTATCCATGTGTAAGCACTAACAAGCAAATATACTCAACAAGCAATCAGGGGTTTGGAATGAATACAAAGTTAAGCTGATCTGTACTTTGAAATCATGGATGCTAATATCAGAAGAAAAGGAAGAATTGTCCAAATGAGAGGAGGTGGACAAGGGAGAGGAAGAGGCAGAGGAAGAGGAAGAAGAACAACAATCTCAAATGAGATCCGTGCCACACTATGACAGAAATCCCTATGACAGAACAACCTTCTCCAAGCCATGGAAGAAGCTTGTGGGGACATTGCTCTTGAGTCTTGTCAGGGATAGCTCAGGCATTCAGGGGCATTTTCCCTGCTGTTTGGCTAGAGAAAACATTGCCTGTGAAGTTGAGGAAAATCTCTGGCCTGACCCTGGTCAGAGATAGGATGCTGACCCACAATGAACAGTACTGTACTCAAGCTCTGTTACCCAGGCAACAATTATTTGTTTATTTCCTTGTTTTCTTAGCCTTTGTTCCCCAAATTACAATTTAGAGCAATATATTTGTGTTGTTGACTAAAAGTACTACTATTTGTATACTGTGACCACTACAGTAACAAAGAGCTCAAAATGCAATTGCTGTATAATGTAAATAGAAAATAAACAGCCTGTAAGAAGGACAATTGCAGTAATTGTGAGTTTTATGACATGTCAAACTCATGAGGTGGAACATATCTAAAATTCAGGGACACGTTATAGTCAATGGTTCTTGAAAACCTTTTTATAATAGTGTTTTCAAATCCGCCCATCAGTGTCTAAAGGGTATTCAGAAGGTTGAATTTATTTGAGGGCTTTGTGTGTATTTTGAATGCAAAGTTAGGTTTATACGACAGATAATATGGTTTTGACTACAGTGTTTGATTTTGGGTCAAAAGTTAAGGGTTTGGCCAAAACAGTGTAAGTATGAAGATGTGTGTTTAGAGTTTGGAGAAAACACAGTACACATTCAAGAAATGTGTCTTAGCAATTGAGAAAAACTGTAATGCCTGCTTAGGACAAAACGTTACTGTAAATGCATGGGCAGGAGTCAATCTCATGATGCGAATGGACGTTTTAGCCATTTACAATAAATCATGTCCTTACTTAGTCACGTGTTGGTGATTTCACATACCCTTGCATGATGCATACTTCTGTGCTTCATTTTACTTCATTTTATGTGTTTTTCATGCCAACAATGTTAATAAAATGATCAAATGCATTCAGTGAAACTCATAATTGTTCTTATTTTCACCGGAAAGAATTTGGCTAGTGGAAATTCTGATTGGCTGGTAACTTTAGAAAATTACCAGCCAAATTGTCTGGTGGTCAAAAAAGTTAATTTAGAACCCTGGTTATATACTGTAGTTTGACAAAAAAAATTGAAACTACTTTACACTCCAACACTTAGCACTTCTGAACACGTTCATAAACATCTGCCTAGGCTGTGTCTCAGACATAAAGGATGTACTGTGCTCTGAGATATATTAAATTAGCTAATGACATGTTACGCAACAATGACAATCTCAACAGACAGTCTTTGTCTTTAGGGGGTGACTGAGTGGTTGTTGGCCAGTTCCAAAAAGATTATGTCATACTCCTCTGAAGCGGTGAGGTCATGGTTTCAGGAAATGCTTTTGTTTTCAAAAGGAATTATAGGACAGGGAGTGGACAACTTGGAGGTGTCAAAAAAAGGAGTGCTGTAGTGTTTGGAGTCAATATTGTTTGGGGTATAGATATCTAAAATGAAGTGTTGCCAAAGTTTGTTATAAAAAAGGAAAATGGTGGACAGTGATATTGGACCACTAGCCACAACAAGACATATTCAACCTAATATTTTGTTTTATAGGGTATCTGTATTTCAAGTAAAAAATCTGTATTCAGAGGGAAATTTGTATTCGATCTCAAATGTTTTCCTGTTTAAATAAAGGATCTTTTTTTATATTTTTAATTGATATATTTTTATATTTTAATTGATATCATAAAATCTCAATATGATATACCATATACAAAATACCGTAATTCCTTTGTCTTCCTAAAGAATCAAAGAGTGCTGAGGACTCTACATTACCTAACACCAACCTTCTTTGCTGCTGGATACTGCCCCAGCATATTAAGTGCATGACTCAAATGACCCATAAAGAAATGACTGACTTGGGAACTGACCAGTGTCCTTCTGTTCATAAGCTACATCCATCTCTCTCTGGCCACTGTGCCATACCATACTTATGAGGCCCTCTGCAAACATCTGGAGTATAAATTAGGGGCAGCTTGATCATATAAACTCCACCAAAATGTATTTTCCTATATTCATCCATATCTGATTTTGGTGTACGGTAAGTTTTTTTCTCTAATAAGATTAAACTAGCGATTCGTCATGTGAAAAACATGGTGAGAATGTCAAATATGAATTTCTCCATTTTGATTCTATGACCATTATTTATTCTGCATTAGCTCTCAGAAAGATTCAGTGGCTTATTAGGGCAATGTAATGTGTCAGCAACAGTTGCCATTAATGGTATTGTCTGAGCAATGCCAAAACCACTCTTGCACAACAACAGTGTTAATAAAAAAGGAATACATTATCTTACTTGCAGAATATGTTTTCCATTCATTTAGAGTCCTGGTCATCTGGATGTAATTTTCCATGAGTTCATCTAGATTATTTAGGTGATGTGAATGCTTTGACTTGTACGTAAAATATTGACTTGTATTCATAAACAACAAGATAGTTTTGAAGTGCTGCCGAATCATACCAAAGTTCTGTAGCCATGGTTAGCTCTGTTGTGTTTTTATGCCCAGAATTTCCACATGTTAGTGATTTGCTACAGTGGGAAGAACAGGCCCAGGGTAAGTAGCCTGGTCCTGAGGTCATAGTTTAAGCAAAGAAGGGAAAACCACACATGGGTGTAATTTCAGTCAAGCACCAATCCACCTGTTTCAACTGATGTAAGTCGTACATTGACCTATTAGTGAAATTAAACACTTCTAATTTCTCTCCTCTTCCAATAAACAAAAACTGAGGATGCTGCCCATATCATTTAATAAATATTCCATATTCCAGAAATACACAATTCCAAAAAACACATTGTAAGAATGTTTTCAGAAGTTTAGCATAAGACTCATGGAGGTTAACAAGGAATTGTCATTAAAGTGGAGCCAACAGGGTTCACATTCTCAGAACGTTGGTAACATGCTAAATGTTTGGATATTCTGTTTACCTGCTTTCCTCTTGGAGAAGGCCCCAACTCTCCTGTACTTCGGCCTGCTTCCGTGTCACTCTGGCAGCTAGGGTAGGGTGGAGGTCGGACAGCCGCGAAACAGTCTCATCCAGCATCTGGAGAAAGCGTGGTCGAAAGGAGGGGCAAAGAGGCCGTGGAAGGAAATGACACAATTCATTTGGATTGGATTTTTACTGGCTTGGAAAAGGACCCACTCTCTTAAAAACGGAAGACCTTGGTTAGACGGAACACAGAAGTATTACATAGTAGTCACAGAGGTCTTTTTCAACAGTTAGGGGAAACCCCTTAAAAAATGTCTACGAGGAGGTCTGTTGATTACTAGTCCAGCGAAGCGTTTAATTCCATGGTTTAACGTCGCTGTTTAGGTTCTAGATTCAGCAGATTTCGATATATGTATTAAATATCAGAGGTTCTGCTTTTTTAGCAATACATACCATAATTTGACTCTCGATATCTTTGACTTCTGTGTATCCGCTGTTTCTTTGATCCTTCGACCCAGAGAGGTGACCTCTCTACATTGAGACGAAGGTTAGGTTAATCCAATATTTTCCTCACATAAACCGGAAATATATCATATAATTATGCAATACTATTTCATATCACATTGTTTAAGTTCTTATCACATATGGATGTTACAGGTGCAATATATTATTTTGGAGGGGGCGCTATCTGCTATGCTGTTTTACCTTCCCATGCATGGCACAGATGATGTTATCTGCTTGTTGGTAGAATGAGGAGACATCAAGAGCCAGCTTGAGGTCTTGGTGGTAGTTTCTTAAGAGTGCCTGTAACCTCAGCCATCTATGATACAAAAAAGACATAAAAAAACACAAAAGTCAGTAATGGATTTTACAATCCAAGGTTTTTAGTTGAAACCAATGTTTACAAGTGGAGTCAGGTGGCTGAGCGGTTAGGGAGTCGGGCTAGTAATCTGAAGGTTATCGGTTCGATTCCTGTCTCTGCCAAATGACGTTGTGTCCTTGGGCAAGGCACTTCACCCTACTTGCCTCGGGGGAATGTCCCTGTACTTACTGTAAGTCGCTCTGGATAAAAGCGTCTGCTAAATGACTAAATGTAAGTCTGAAATGTTTACAAATGCAAATGTATGACTTCATAGATAAGCCACAGACACTATTGTACAAACCATAGTAAAAAATTGTGAACCAAGAAGAAAGATGACAATGCTGCACATTTTCAAAAGTAGTCTATGTTTATCTGCATTTTATGTTAAATGCATTTTTCATTTTTCTAAAAACTATACTTTACTGTAACTGTTGCAAACAGGACCCACGTTTGTGTAATGGTCTTCTCTCTAGAGGAAATATGTTTTCTCTCTCTTTGTCCAATTTTCTCCTGCTTGTCTCGTAGTTGGTCTGTGTCCACATATGTTGCTCTGCATTTTTTTTCATCCTACAGAAACAATTACAAAATAAACATAGCTTTAAAAAAACATAACTGGAACATGCCCCTCTTTTAACTTACAAATAGTAACCTTTTCAGGTATATGCAATGTGGGAAGCCAGTAACATCTGTGAGGTGTGATTCTGGATAGGTAAACATAAACCTGATTCACATCCAGACTTCTTGTCAGCTGGATGAGGGAGTTTTCGATGTCTTTGAGATCTCGCTGTTGTGTGGGTAACGTGTCCTCTGAGTCCTGTGACGGAGATCTCAATACGTTGCATCCATACTCCAGGTTTTTCTTGAACCACGTGTCTACCTGTACAGACAGCCATTAAAACACCCCCCCAAAAATATTGGTAGTTGCTTACAAGATTAGTTGTTAGTATACTGTATGTATGTATGTATGTATGTATGTATGTATGTATGTATGTACGTACGTATGTATGTATGTACGTATGACTTAAATGCTAACTGTATCCTCTTGGTTTATTGGTAGGTGCTGCGGAATGGAAAATATACTATGAAAATCACACTGTATCTGTGTAATTAAGTACTGTTAGAAAGGCCATGTCTAGTTTGGTGCAGTACAATGAGGTATTGCACGATAACAGCCACTCTTGGGATATTATAAATCTGAAAAGTTGTGCATATAAAGCACCTTCAGAGCCAGAGACCTGAGTTCACTTCACAATGAGAGCCCAATTTGGTTAATATACCATGGCATTTTACCCTTACTCTCCTCCCTTTATCTTTTATTGACTAATGCTTCAGTCTGGAAGTGTTTGGTTAACTAAACAGTTGTGAGAGTTGCAGCGGTCCACATTCAAGCCTAAACATACACACATCTGGACAGCAGAGCACAAGAAAGCAAAAGGGTACTTGTCAATGGATTTGTCATTAAAACACGTTTAGTTATGAAACACATACTAAGTCGAACTGCAGTACATTTCTGGAAAACATTACTTTAGGTCAAACAAGTGTTTGACACATTTTTTAACACGTCATTGTATACATTATTTGTCTGCTTGTTTTTATTGCATTATACAACATTCTTGAAATTCTCGGTGGAGCATAGTCTGAAAGGAGAGCTAAACAATCTAGTTTTGTAATGCTTAATTTAATAGCCTCCGAACATACCTCAGGAAGTGTACCTTAAACATTACAGCTGTCCTCCAAATACTGTACTTGTGTGCTATACACAAAATGAGATTCATTATTCCTGCATTTGTGAAAGAAATGTGTTTGTGTGTGTTTTTGTGATTTCATAACTGTAACCTTGTGGAACCACTCCGTATCAGTCTGCACTGTGGACAAGCATTCTGTCCCGATGACCTCATTGCAAAAATTTTGGACTGATGCACATTATCTTTTCAAGACCTCTTACATCACCCTGTGTAGTTAAATCATATAGACCACCATGTTTACCATGATATCAGAAACTTTCTAGACCTGGTTTCCATCTAGGACAGATGTTGGTTTGCTGGCACATTATGTACAGTACTTAATTTTTGCTGTAATTTCACAATTTCAGTACAGAAGTAAAAATGTATACATAAAGACACTGTCACTGGTACTTTTCCATTTTGTAAATCATAAAAATAAAAAAATCTACTATGTCTGCAATTCATATGAATGTTGTCTGTTCAGCAAGCACAATATGCTGGCCTTTGCACAATGTTGTAAATTTGCAAGCTCTCCATTGCATCGCCATCGAGAATATGGCGTGAACCTTACTGTCAATTTCTATATTGCCCCCCGCTATGTTTGAGACCCAGCTTACATAGTCCACTAGCCCACAAAGGGTTTAAATAGCTGATATAGTTCCCTGTAAGAAGTGTCAAAAGTAAACATGTTTAACATCATCACAGATAGTTTGAATCTGCATTTAAATCTAACTGCTATATAAAATCAGGTGTCTTATAGATTGTGTTGTCTGTGTACTGTCTATGTACAGTAACCTTTATATTGTAACTTGTGACTTTAAAGGCCCTTAGATAAGGCAGGCTTTGTGCTGCTCAAACCATCTATACAATACTGAATTGAGGAGAAAAAGAGCCAAAACCATGACCTCATCTTCAAATAATTGCTCCTCTTTTTGCTGTTCAAGTAATTTTTTCTCCCCTCCCATTTGCCTGCACACAGAGTACATTTAGTCATTTAGCAGACGCTCTTATCCAGAGCGACAGAGAGTAGAGAGAAAGGTGATACTAAAATACTGTTGCTTGGTGTCTAATGTCATTTTTGCTTGACAAATACTACTATTGTACATTGTCTTCATTCTTGCTCTTACTGATACTAATATTGGAAAAAAAACTTTCCTTAAAATAAACAGATTTTGAGTTTGTATGATATAAGTTTGTGATATTCAATCAATCACTTGCAGATGCTGTTCTGGCGTCAAATTATTAACAATGTAGATATATTTGACTGAACGAATGCTGTTAGATCCAGAAGTACACCACAATTACCGAAACAATCTGTTTAGCATCTGTTCCTCTGGCAAGCCCCTTATTCATAGGTACAAATTGTGTTTGGAATTATTCTCCACAAAGGCAACCTGCCTAATGACTATTTTTACTACACAGGCCCTTCAATTACGGAACTTGTGAGTAGTTTCTGTGGAAATAAGCAGATCATTTGAAACGTGGCCTTGCCTTGCTTAATGACATCATTGCTTGAGTTTTGAGCATGGACGATGCCACACCAGGGTAACAACATATACATCATATTGGGTTTCAAGCTGGAACAATGCACACAAGTAATGTTAATTTCATATCGTTTTTAATAAATATGTTGCTGTGTTGCTAGCTTGTGTGGAAATCATCCAAAGAAAGGATTTTTAAGTGGTTAGTCAGTCAGTCTTTAACCACGTATTCTGTAATTGCTACTTGGTTAGAGAAAAACAAGAGTTATGTAATGGGTGCATTACATACTAGACTGAGAAGAAAGGCAAAAACATGATGTCACACATGAGTGTGGATGTAATTAAGTCGTAGGTTTTGTGCTCTGATACCCTTTGATGTCCTTTGAAGTAAACAAATGGCAAGGCATTTTTAAAAAGTCAAGGAAACTAATTGTCATCAGCACCATGTTGCTTAAAAGTTGACCGTTTCTTGTTCAAACTCAACAAAACGAATGAAAGGAATAGTTTTGCAAACAGATGCTGGCTAGGGTCTACATGAGAAATCCAAGATGAGAGAAAAAAAGACAAGCAGGTTAGAGAACTATCATTTAAAGTTACCTTCAACTGAGGATCAGATATTTTCCTCAAGTTTACTCCCATGGATGCTTGATTAGGATCAACACTGTTGCTGTTGCTACGGTTGACCGCTGCTTTGACTGAAGTATCCCTGTCGCAATCACAGGGCGACATAGAGATGGCTTCAGCATTGCTGCAGATGGCTATCTTTCTGATAGACCTTGAACAGACTGGGGATGAAATAGAGTTTCTATCCTCCTCTGCTCTCTCATCCTGGGCATCCAAACTGTTGACCTGGTCGGCCACACAAGCAGGTTTGGCGGTCACCAGCCCTCTCTGCGGCTGACCCATGTAAAGAGCCGCTTGGTCGCTCTCGTAGTTTTGAATCTCGTCCCTTGGGAGGTAGGTGTCTGTGAAATCATGGCATTTATGTTCAGATGGGATGGACAGCCTGGTCCCAATGGTGAATGGTTGGATTTTCCTCACAACTCCTTCTGACATGGTTCTTCCTGTACGGTATCTATGCTGACATTCCGTGTTGGGAATGGAAAATGATACAATTAACCAAATCTGACCCTTACTGACTGAAACATCCAGAGTCAGAAAGAGAAATCTTCAGAATCATAGGAGCAAACAGAACCTGTAGTCATCGGACCAGGAAAACGAAGAGCCGTCTAGTTGACTTGTCTGCCAAAGCTATGAAATGTGCTCAGAATGCCTGGGCAACATCAAGGAAATCAATGTGAGAAGAGAAGAGGGAGGAGTGCCTCCTCTGAGCTACCACACTGTCGATAAAGAGAAGAGTGTAGAACTGCAAAAAGGAAAGTGTCTGGCTCCTTGCCTGGCTGACTCTCTGAGAGAGAAGAGAGAGAGAGAGAGAGAGAGAGAGAGAGAGAGAGAGAGAGAGAGAGAGAGAGAGAGAGAGAATGGAGGGAAACAGGGAGGAGGGAGTTTCATTAAAGACGAGTGAGGTCATCGTTTTCTGTCAAGGGCTGGGTAGAGTGAGTGAGGGTTGTAAACTGGGGGCTGTAAAAACTTCCTCCCCAAACAAGAAGCCGCTCTGATAGCACTATTGAGTTACAGAGGGGTGAGGGCTCTTTATCTCCCCCTCTCTCTTGCTCTGGCTTTGCCTGTTCACAGCTGGACAATGAGGTCATGCTTTTTACAAGAACAACAAATATGCAGCACCTCTGGACCTCACTTCTGCACAGACTGCTCTCTTTCTCTTTGTTACTGTATTGCCCTCTTTACCCCACACGCTGTCTATATCTGGACACTTAAAACGTTTTATTTCATTTGTTCAAGCAAAATATTTGACTAGTGCTAGTGTATTCAGTAAACATTATGTTTTAACTAAATAAAATGTCGATGTATTGCTTGTAACAGTATCTTTAGTTCCACAGTCTCTATCCAAACATTTGCAGACAAGCATGGGAAACACATTGTGCTTACTAAGGCTTCAAGCTCTCACTTGATTTGAACCAGGTGTCCTATCTATGGGTCGGGTTGCATTGTGACATCACCTGCACATATCCATGGTATAAAAATGCCAGCTGAATATGTTGTTTTGCTAATTGTCAGGGAATTTGGGGATTCTTCAACAGCCAATATTATATATGAAAAATTGTTTTGGGGAATAGAGAGAGTGATATCAAACAACGTCTTTTCAAGAAATAGTAGGATACAACAGGTTGTGGACTTTAGGTAAGAAGATAATATAATTGAAAACATACACCCTTAGTACTGAGCATGTCAATCTGTTTTCTATGAGAATTTAAGACAATTGTAGTTTGTTAATCCCAAATTGAGAAACATCCACCACCTTTTCAACACTTCACTATTGCCCTGCTCTGGCTACATGAATTAAAATTCCTATGGCTGTAGCTCATCTCTTTCTCATATCATGTCAGCTCCTGTTACCCTGATAGCGAGAACAAAGACTTCACACACACTTCCATGATTCATGCAATTTATCCACAGTCTCTGGTTGTGAAACACACTTGCATTATCATAGCAGGAGGTAAGCAAAGTACTAATTTTGGTCTTGAGTGTGTCAAAGGTATTGAAATGTAATTGGCTATCTTTTTTTACATACTTTATGTAATTTTTTATTAATTCATAATTAATTTAATTTTGTGAAAACAACCAATACAACTCAAGTCAAACTGGTAACAGCACCACAGTTTGATACTGGTAAGGGTATGACATCATACGTTGTTCATTGTGATTGCCACTGTTACTCACTTCATTGGTGCATTTGACATACATGGCTGGTTGACACAGACAGTTCACCGAGGAGTCATGCAGCCGCATATGCTTGCACCCGGCACCTTCACATGAACCGCCAAAGAATGTTAATAAGGGAGGCTCAAAGCGAGCTGTCAGGGCCTGCAACAAGCTACACAACCAGGTTGGTGGTGATGACATCAGCCGGAAGGTTCTTGATCTGGAGGTCAAGACTCGCCAGAGGGGTAAGGTCTGAAGAGTAACCCCTGAGGCTTCCATGGGTTGGAGCAGGAACTCAGTATCCATAGGAGATTTGATGGAGTGTAAATGGCCTGAGCAAAAACAACAATGAGACGGCCTACAGGGAGAAGGTCCAGCACCAGCTAATGTTGTGCGCTGACAACAAGCTTGACCTCAACACCCAGACCAATGAGATCATCTTGGACCACCGACGGACGAAGAAGAACCATGCCCACAACCTCATCCACAACGAAGGGGCCGAGGTTGAGCGTGTGACCAGCTTCAAGTTTCTGCGTGTTCACATCTCTGGACCCTCAACACCTCCACATATATAAAGAATGCACAATATGTTTACCGGGAAGACTGAGGAAAGTGCACCTATCTCCTCAGATCCTTGTGAACTTTGAGAGCATTCTGACAATGTATCTTGGTGTTCTATGGCAATTGCTCAGTCTCTGACCGGATGGCCCGGTACCCAGCTACCCTCCATCGAGAACATCCAGCGGAAGTGCTGCCTGCGGAGGGCGAGAGGCATCTGATTGATTTATATGATTAGATGCTAACAGCCTTTCATTGGCTCAATAGTAAAAAGCCAAAGTATGTACTCATACTGTGCACACAATGACAATGAAGGTGGTTATGCTTTTCCCGTAAGCTCCTTTCCTGGGTCCAGTTTGCTAGTTGTCCGACATTAGCTTATTCTTCTTTTCTGAGGTAAATTGCTCAAAATGTTGGATATGTCTACATAGTTGATTGTCACTTACCTCTCTTGTGGCAAACTTTACACAGATACAAGTCAGTATAGTCATGGTCAGACACTTTAAGGGACATAAACATAACAAAAGCACATGTTTGACGGGGTCTTTAAAAAAGGTTGAAACACACTACATAGTGAGAGATATTTACATAGTCACAATACTAAGTAATTATTTGGCAGGCTTGACTTGGCCATGTTATGATTTTACCTTTTTCATGCAAAATGCAGTACATTTGATGGATTCTGGACAATATTTGTTTCGTTTTGTTGATTGGTTTCCAATAATATAGCCTACATACATTTGCGTACAGCAAGTATATATTGTCCACTCCCATATTATGTCCCTTTCATCACAATTAAATAAATAGAGGCCTCGTAATAACTTGTACCTATAAACCGGAATTAAGTGTAACGACATAGCAGCTCCTCTGTAACTACAATATTGTTGCACTAGGTATTTTTAGGTAGTTTACATGGTAGTTAATGTAACCTTAGTATAAAGGGTTACCCATAATCATACTACCTAGTCCCTTACCAATGTCCAAAGTAAATTTGACCAAATATCTTTATAAATCCAAGTATAAACACATGAACATTGGACAAGACAGGTTTTGACAGGTTCTGTGCTGGCTAAAAATGAGCCTTGGAGGATTCAACTTGGAAGTTGTTGTGCCTTCCTTCTTCTCATTGTTCTCGTTAGCCATTCATATCAGAATACTGTTATCTTCATATCACTGTCTGTTTTTTTATATTACCGTATTGATTCATAATGATGACAGTGTACTGTAGTATTGTAGGCATGTCTTTTTACACTATTCGTGTTCCCTATGCCCTGTGCTTAGACCAGGAAGGAAGCTGTAAAGACCATAAGGATGAAACAAGGACTTTAGTATTCATCAGCCAGATATTCTGTATACCAGCTGCTGTGTCTTATTATTGTGTTTTCTCTGTGGTCACTATAAAAAACAAGCTATCTGACCTTCATGCCTCAATGACACTTTGCAACAAACCATAATTTCAGTGTTTGATCTCGTCATTATAGTGTTACTCCTGTCTGGTGTAACTCTCTCTCCTCTTAGCTAACTGACACTATATAAATTCCAGATCCTCAATTGACACAATGGCATTACATTTAAACAAGATTACTGCCAATGCGAAACTCTTGTATATCCTTATGAGGATGCAAATTGGATTGTGAAATAAAAAATATATGTCTAGTCTTGAAAGTATTCACAGTGGTCACAATTAATACTAATCTGTAAATTATACTGGTGCATTAGCCTACACTGCATACACGTATTTTAGGTCCACTTCAGTCCAATAAGAATGATGAAACCTTGCTGCCCCCTGGCGTATACAATAGCAAGCACACACACTGTAGGTAAATGTTTTCCACAGCTGGTCGAAGCCACGTGTAGCTAGTTGACGTGTTGTCGTGTTGTCGAGTAAAGATTTGCCGGCTCGAACGTAAGTGTATTCAAAATGTATTTCGTCCTTCGATACACTCAGATACCTGTTTATTATTATCACGCTATCCTTAGCCTACGTGTTTTGTGCAGAAAGATAGCTAGGCTAGCCTAGCTAGCTTGTTATGGAACGACGCTAGCCAACATAGCTAGTACTGCTACGATGATAGCTAAAGCCGTGGGATTCCTAGCATTAAAGGTACATGGAATCTAGCTAGCTAGTCTACCAAATTAACAACCGAATTAGCATGTTAGATTAGATATATTAGATACAGCAGGATCGTAAATTGTTGTGATATCAGTTGATGCTAGCTACCTCAGAGTGAGTAACTGAATGAACAAGTGCACAACATTTCAGATTTAGCAACCTCACCAGTTGTCATACTGTCTCCACTATTTGTGCATGGGCTGTGTGTCGATCTCTTTATTTCTTTTTGCAGCTTAATATGACCTCTCTTTACAAGAAATCAACAATTAAGACCAAGCATGATTCAACAGTTAACTCCAGTTCACATAAGATGACGACGAAGGCCAAAGTTCAGTTAAGTGCTGCCTCTAACATTAGTGATGAAGACTCTGAATTGGAAATGGAGAGAAATTTTACTCTGCTGAGTAAGAAACACTCTGTTGTCACCAATGACGAGGAGAACGAGTCAGTACGTGAAAGAGAAGAGGATTTAAGTGGAAAAGTGTTTGAAGAGGATGATTGCAGTGAGAATGACGAGGAGTCAGATGGTGATGAAGAGGAGGATGATGATGAAGAAAAAGAAGAAAACTTAAAGGATGCTGATGAAGACAGTGCACATTCAGAAAGCGATGACAGAGAGGGCAAAGTAGATACTGAAAATGACATAAAAAAAGGTTGGTGTCTGTAAGTCTTAGTAAGTAAGACAGTGCAATACCTTCTTACCTGGCCCTTCAATGGAGGAAAAAATACTTTGAGATAATTTCATGCTGGCATTGAGTATGTTTAAAATGTATCTTTCAGAGCTTTCCACAATGTCCTTCGAAGACATAATGACACTTCAAAATAAAGTTGGAACAAAGGTATACAATGAAATAGCATATGGCACCACCAAGGGCAAACAACCCATTCAGAAAAAGAAACGTTTGAATAAAAATAGGTAATGTATAACATTTTATATTAGCAAGTAATGGTTAACTCCATGTGCATGGTGTTGAGATTTTAATGCTTTGTCTCAGACAACTCTTAATTGCGGTGTATTCACCAGGCCCATGGAGATATCAGCCAAAAGACCTGCCCCTTACCTTAGACAAGTCATTCCTGTAAAGAAAGCGGTAAGAACCTTTGAGCCCAGTCCATAGTTAACACTGTGTGTGGGTTCTCGTCAGGCCACGGTTTCGTATATTATTTTTTTATACATCATTTTTTTTTTTCACATCCAGGTGTCCAGAGACCCTCGGTTCGATGACCTATCGGGCGAATACAAACCTGAGATCTTTGAGAAAACCTACAAGTTCATCAATGACATTAAGCAACGTGAGAAAGACGTAAGTTAACTACCAAGTACAACTTTCATTGTTGTGATTTCTCTGCTTTCTTTTCTGTTCTGATTTCCTTCAGGGATGGCACAACACCACTATGAGTAGAACACATTTAAAATGTTTTAATTCTGTGCTCCATAGGTCGTACAGAAGAGACTAAACAAAACAAAGATGGCCAACCAGAAGGAGAAACTGCAGTTCCTCTTGAAGAGAATGGTGAGATTTCCACCATACACAGTTGTTCTAGTGCTGCTACTAACGAGATGAAGGGTGCTATTGCTATCCACTTCATTTTGGTCCTGTTTCGTGGCTTCAGGAGAACCAGGAGAGGGCTAGGAAGAGCCGTGAAGAACAGAGGGAGAAGGAGCTGGAGTTCAAGAGGAAACAGAGAGAAATGGCTGGACAGGGCCTGAAACCATACTTCCTCAAGAAATGTAAGTGCATTTATATTTATTTGAAATGTAGTTTTCCATTTTATCTTACTGACATTGGTTTGTGTAATTACGCCCTTCTAGCCGACAAGAAGAAGCTGGAACTGGCCGACAAGTATAACGAGCTGAAGAGGAGCGGCAAGCTGGAGAACTTCCTCAGCAAAAAGAGAAAGAGGAACGCTGGCAAGGACCGTAGAAAGCTGCCCTTCCAGCACAAGGACCAGTGAAGGGTGATCCATTCTGGTCTCTTGACCTTTTAAGATAGTCTGGAATTGTCCATCCTCATAGGAAAAACATCCAATAGACATCAGTGAATTCATGTGAACACAGGATGTATTTCTGGGAGGGGTTGGGTGAGGATTTCTATTTGAATTCTATTGAATGCGGACATATTACAGCAGGGGAGTCTTTTAATTGGAGAGAGTTTTTCTTCACATGTCTTAGGCACTTCACAAGCATATGTTGACATTGTGTCAGGGTTTTGTCAAATCCTTACTGACTTTGTATGCCTTCACATGTGAATGCATTTCTTAAGTGTCAGATATGCAAGGTGTGTTAGACCTTTGGTGTATGCAGAAGATTAACTATTAAACACACATTCTTTTTTGTAGTTATTTGTACAAACATTTGTGGTCAAATAGGGTATGTTATGACAATTGCATTAGGTGTTGACATCACTAGTTGTTTATGAATGGTGCTTAACAGACATCTAGTTTGATCTAATGGTTCAATGACTTAATGTAATAGTCTGTACACTGACTTGTTTACATGGAACCTGGAAGTACTATGCAGAAGATACACATTTAAGGGTGGATTGGAGGATGATATTGCTAAACCGAGGACATAATTCCAGCATTTGAAACCGCATTTGAACACTTCTCTATCACCATTGCATGTATGCTCTTACCACTTGGTGGAGCTGTGATATGTTGATAATGCACTCTTCTATTGGGACCAACATGACTTCCTGTGCTCAACCACTTAACAGTCACTCTCATCGAATGTAAATGTGTTAATGAATTAAATCTAGTACAATTTAGGAACAGTGTGTGAACAAATGCAAAATCGTACAATCATAAATCCCATATTTTTTATGTTACCTGTGGATAGGATAGTTGGCATATTAATAGGTAAAATCCCGAGGTGAGAATGATCACTTTTCAGTCTTTAAGATGACCTGTATGAATACAAGCATTGGTAAAGGATGAGAAGCTACCTGCTCCTCACACTTTTTAAAGATGTGACATTCTGAAGCCCTACTTTGTTTTCTTGTGCTGCTTTGCTGGACTGCTGGTTCCCAGTTTTATTTTGTCTGTCTAAATTAGATTTGTGGTACTTAACATGCATCACCTTCTGTGAGAATCTCTAAATCATTTAGATAGGTGCCCAGGAATCATCTACGACTCTTGAGACATGATCTCAGTGCAGTCATCTATAGTCATCATCACAACTACATTGTCAAAGGGTTATTTGGTTGAAAATTTGAGATTCAATGTCACAGTTGCAGACCAGAACAGTTGTTTTCACCAATCCTTATTGGTGTTAATTGCTCTATTCTGGAAGCTAAGGAGATATATTATTTGAAATTTTCAGTACTTTAATTTGGATTAAATCATCAATTGCTAGTTTGGCTGCAAAAAAATATGACACCTACACTTTTGAGTTCTTAACTTTCTAGATGACTTGTACCCAAACAAAGTATATGGCTGTTATCTATTAGTTTTAATTGGTGAAACACGTTTTCTACATGTGACTCATCTTTAGAGTGAACTTGGGTGCCATCACAATCTTGGGTAGAGCACAATGCTCTTGTGATTAAATTAGGTCGGTTTGATTACTTTCCTGGCTATTACCTCTGCTTCATTTTAATTGGATCTAATTAGCGTCGGTATGTATTAAGACAAAGGACTGTCTAACTATTCCCCTACTTCTTTTCCTGTCCTCATTTTTATATTGCCTTGTGTGCCTTATTCAAATCCCTATTGGAAAAAAATTAAGCAGCCTTTTTTTCAATCCTTTTTCACACAGAAAACATGCTGTTGCAAAATGTGCAACAAATTAAGTCCATTACATCTAGTAATATACCATGGGGATTGGTTGGAAACCCTATCTCTACTTTAAAGAGGGACTGCACAGTTTATGCATCAGGCAAGGATATGCGGTACTAGGACACCATTTTCAAGTCAAGTTTATTTTGTATTTTTCATTGTTGGATGGACATTGTCTATAGACGGTTCTTGATCTACACTATACAAGTATGATTTCATGGCAGGTTTACAACTCAAGGCCGTCTTTTACTCTCCCCTAAAACCCATTTTAATATTCCAGAGAACTGGTTTAAGCCCCCTTGAGTTTGCTGTTTGAATTAAATAGAAGAAACCTGAGGGTATGAAGAGATGAGAAAAAAGAATTCTAGTTTCTTTCTAGGTGCAGAAGCTGCTTTTTAACCTTTTTTTAACGGAGATCTTGGTGATGATATCATGTCTATGCTTGATATTTTCATCTGACTGCAGTTGGATGTAATTAAAATGCATACTGTATGTATTTAATTGCATTGCTTGACTGGGGTTAGAGCACTTATTTTTTACAGTATAATATAACAATGATATGCACTACTACTATGCTGTAGTAGTGCATGTCTGAATGGTGGTCAACAAGCTTCAAGGACAGGAAACAATAACTAACATATCTAGATAAACAAATGGGATCAATGCATGAGAGGGGAAAGGATACAGTAAAAATAAAGCAGTTTACTGAAAACAAATAAAATACCAATGACATAAAAACATGGCTTACAAAACTACCAATAGTAGAAAAAGGATGCAAAACTAAAGACATCAAATATATTAGTCATTTTAGTAATTCATTAAATATGCCTTTAGGCAAGAATACGCTAGATAGGGAGTCAGGTGGCTGAGCGGTTAGGGAAGCGGGCTAGTAATCTGAAGGTTGCCAGTTCGATTCCCGTCCGTGCCAAATGACCTTGTGTCCTTGGGCAAGGCACTTCACCCTACTTGCCTCAGGGGAATGTCCCTGTACTTACTGTAAGTCGCTCTGGATAAGAGCGTCTGCTAAATTACTAAATGTAAATGTAAGATGGTATGTAGCAATAATATTCACAAGATTGCCACGAGGAAGGATCAGGATAATAGTGTATTACAAGTGAAGGGTACATTTAAGCCGAAGGCTTGTAGGCTACTTGTTGAAATACCAACTACAGCCATGCGACAGGTGTGTGACCCTTCCCAAAATAAATACCTATTTTAATGTAATTGCTACAAGAGATTGTATTTGTCGAAGACCTTCATAAAACTCTGGAACTATGGAAGTGTAAGATAAAATCAAAGTTCAAACAGGCATGCTGTTATCATTGTTTCCATGGTTTCAGGTGCAATGGGGACCGTCAGGTTTGAGCATCTCTCTAATAATGTCAGGAATGTGTGTGTGTGTGTGTGTGTACAAAGTAGAGTGGGTTCAGTTTCCCACGATCATCTCAAGAACCAGGCACTTTGCAAAGTTCATATTCTGCATGTGTCCTGTGCCGCGTGCAGTGCCGCGATTGCCGTTGTTTGGATAAACACTCACAAAAATAAGTAATGAAAAAATACAAATAATTTGCCTCCAGTTTGGCTTGCTTTCTTTGCGTCACAGCCCCTACACTATGGTTCTAGTGATGGGTATTCCGGCTCTTTTTCGTGAGCTGACTCGTTTGACTCAGCTCACTGAAAAGAGACGGCTCTTTTGGCTCCCAAACGGCTATTTGAAAAAATAAATGTTTTGACTATTTCTTTGACTATGATAGGTGTGAAAACAATTCTAATTAAATTATTAAATGAAATCAATCTCTACCTTAACCTGTCTAACCTGTTTAAAAATGGATTGATTAGTTATGGCTCTCCGACTTTCGACTCCTCGTCTGACTGTGTGTGTGTGAGTTGGCTTTGGCCCTCCCTCATGCAGTATAATTGGTTGACGCCGTGTGTATGATTGACAGGAAGAGAATGTGAGGCTTATCAGACAGTCGAATGTGTGTGCGCCTTTAGGCCTATATAATTATTTGTTTGTTGTTCTTTGAATTAGTAAATTATTTTACATCCATAAAATCATTCATTATTTCATTATTACATAATCATTTAATTTCTATAGGGTATATTTTTAAAAATAGAGTCGGCTCTTCAGATATGCGAGCCAGCTCCCGACGTTCACCTTCAAGAGCCGGCTCTTTCGCGATCGACCCATCACTATCTGGTTGGTCTTCTGGTCTGCAGCGAGTTTCCAACGAATATCTCGAGAACCGGGCACTCTGAAAAGTTAATATTTTGCAGGTGTCCTTTTTATAAACCAACGGAATGCAGTACCTCGATTAAACTAATGCAATTAACAAAGGCATTCACAATTAAATGACATGAGTAAGGAAAATAGAGAAATTATATATTATTTTGAAGCGAATTCACTGTTACAACAGATAATCAGCTGCTTTCAAAGGGCTGGCTAGCTAACAGAACGACCGAATAAAGTGGATATACTTTCAGTATAGATCAGTGATTTTTTTAACCTAAATTAATGTGTTTACTGATGCCAAAACTGCCTGCACATTGCAAATGTACAAGCGCTGTATGGTGAATTAGGCCTACAATTATGACAACTGGCTCAACCATTGTGCATATAATGCATTTCAATTGTGATCTGAGAAATATAGGTACCATAAACACTGAGAAGAACTGTTGTCACCGGCTCTGCACTATCTTTCTGTAATTCCAGAAATATGTGTGTGTCACCTACATCATCACGGGCACTGTACCCTATCTACTGACATATTAATCACCGACTGTATCATGGACGCTGTGCACTATAATAATAAACCAAGCGATGCTGAACCGTATCAACAATAATGTCAACAATAAAGCTTCATACTGTCATAAACCGCCATAAATTGAACAGATGGTCAGGTGGAAGTGGAGCAAAGTGTTTGTCTTCTAAAACCTTCTTGCAGTAGCTACTTTAAGGTGAAGCAATAAAATCTTTGGGGGGAAATGCTCCTTAATTCAGTGCCAGTGATGTCACTAATCTCACGTTGAACATAGGCCTAGAGTAAGCCTACACAGCTTAAAAATCTTCATTGATACTGTAATTTCCAATAAAGGCAGTTACTTGTATACTTTTAGTTTTATTACATTTACTTTATATATTCCATCCATCCATCATCTGCCGCTTTTCCGGGGGTCGGGTCGCGGGGGCAGCAACCTAAGCAGGGAGGCCCAGACTTCCCTCTCCCCGGCCACTTCCACCAGCTCTTCTTGGGGGACCCCGAGGCGTTCCCAGGCCAGCCGAGAGACATAGTCCCTCCAGCGTGTCCTAGGTCTTCCCCGGGGCCTCTTCCCAATGGGACGTGCCCAGATCACCTCACCAGGGAGGCGTCCAGGAGGCATCCTTATCAGATGCCCGAGCCACCTCAACTGGCCCCTCTCGACGCGGAGGAGCAGCGGTTCTACTCTGAGCCCCTCCCAGATGACCGACCTTCTCACCCTATCTCTAAGGGAGAGCCCGGACACCCTGCAGAGAAAACTCATTTCGGCCGCTTGTATTCGCGATCTCGTTCTTTCGGTCACTACCCACAGTTCGTGACCATAGGTGAGGGTAGGAACGTAGATCGACTGGTAAATAGAGAGCTTCGCCTTTCAACTCAGCTCCTTCTTCACCACGACGGACCGATGTAGAGCCCGCATCACTGCGGACACCGCACCGATCCGCCTGTCAATCTCACGCTCCATTCTTCCCTCACTCGTGAACAAGTTCCCGAGATACTTGAACTCCTCCGCTTGGGTCAAGATCTCCTCCCCGACCTGGAGATCGCACTCCACCCTTTTCCGGTTGATAACCATGGCCTCAGATTTGGAGGTGCTGATTCCCATCCCAGCCGCTTCGCATTCGGTTGCGAACCTCTCCAGTGAGAGCTGAAGGTCACGGCCCGATGAAGCCATCAGGACCACATCATCCGCAAAAAGCAGCGACCCGATCCTGAGGTCACCAAACCGGACCCCCTCAATGCCCTGGCTGCGCCTAGAAATTCTGTCCATATAAGTTATGAACAGAATCGGTGACAAAGGGAAGCCCTGACGGAGTCCAACCCTCACCGGGAACAGGTTCGACTTACTGCCGGCAATGCGGACCAAACTCTGGCACCGGTTGTACAGGGACCGGACAGCCACGATCAGGGAATCCGGTACCCCATACTCCCGGAGCAACCCCCACATGAGCCCCCGAGGGACACGGTCGAACGCCTTTTCCAAATCCACAAAACATGTGTAGACTGGTTGGGTGAGCTCCCATGCACCCTCCAGGACCCTGCCGAGGGTGTAGAGCTGGTCCACAGTTCCACGGCCAGGACGAAAACCACATTGCTCCTCCTGAATCCGAGGTTCGACAATCCGACGGACCCTCTTCTCCAGAACCCCTGAATAGACTTTCCCAGGGAGGCTTTATATATTTATTTAATAATTCATCCCTTATTTTCTAGGCTTGCTAACAGTCCTTTTTGTCTGTTATGGCTGATTGTTAAAGATTCACACCACAGGCACAAAACACTGTATTGCAGTGAAGTTATTTGCATTACTACACATACATTACAGAATGACCACAACCTACTCAGTTATTTTCCTTTTGCAGGATATTGTACCAGTTGTGTCAGTATTTGACAATCTTAGACTCAACAAAGTTTTGTATGTTCGCTGAACGTGCGCTTGCGAGATCATGGTGGTTTATCAGGCAGGGATGATGCAAGAATTTTGAAAATGGCCTTAAAAATGTGAAAACATAGTCATGTGTTTTTCTTTATTACTGGTAGGTATGCCTATATCACAACTTAATCTTTAGCAAAACAAGGTATTGAGTTTAATCTCTTACAATACAACAGCCAAAGGCCATACTGTGTCTGGGGAATGTTGAAGATTGGTAACAAGTGAAAACTGATGGACTGGTGATTGTTTGGTTTCTGTAAGATTTTTCTATCCGTTCCCTTGGACTTAGTTTGAGCTTCACTGTTTGCAGTAAAGCTGACAAATGCATTCACACACACACCTACATACATACGTAGGGGTATAGGAAATCCTGGTCACATGCTCTGATCTATACAGTATCTCTTGGGCTTTCTTTATGTTTCTATGTCTCCTTCTCTGTCTGCCTTTCTCTCTTCTCTTCTCTCTCTCTCTCTCTCTCTCTCTCTCTCTCTCTCTCTCTCTCTCTCTCTCTCTCTCTCTCTCTCTCTCTCTCTCGCTCTCTCTCTCTCTCTCTCTCTCTCTCTCTCTCTCTCTCTCTCTCTCTCTCTTTGGGCAAAGGGTGTTTTGATCAATAAAAGTCAAACTTTTCTGCTCTTTCCCTGTGATAAATGCATACACACACATGAACACACCCTTCCTATCCAATTCCCCCCACTGTCTCTATTTCATCTATTGTTGGTCCAGTTTTGTGTCCATAATTCCCCAAAGGCTATTAACTCTCCAAGAGTCCAGGGGGGTCACACACATTGCTGTCTATTGCCCATATTAACCATGTGCTGATAGACCCCTGGGCCATATTGTTTTTGATGAATCTGAGCCCATATCGCTAGAGTCCCTTGGTGTGTGTTAAGGAATCCATTTGGCTTGCCCAAGGCCCTACTGAACATGTATTATGCCTCTCACAGACTGGTGCACAGCCAATTTTGCTGTTAAGTGGACCATTCTTGATGTAGAGGCTGGGAAAGGGCATGCCAGTTTAGTTTAGAGAGTGGAATGATTAACTTGTTTGACAGTCCTTTTTTGAAATGTCCAGATGTGACAAAAAAGACTGTAGTATGTAAACAGTGTGTTACTTGGACTATTTACACTTTTACGCAAAGCACAGTACACTTAAAATGTGCTCTAACCACTGAGCTATTACCCTCCCCACTATCCTTTGTAATGTGCTTGAGATGGAGATAGAAGAAATACAATGACTGTCTTAAGCATGAATAACTCACACAAACCTAATAAGCAAAAGCCAGAGTGGGTGGCCTGAAGTGATGCTGCTTCGATATTGCATGGAGGATGCACAAAATACTTTAAGGAGATGCTCTTGATGAACTTGGCGTGATGGTGGGGCAAGACAGTGACAGCAGTTAACAACAGGTTGTTTACTGCTGTTAACAATGATAAACTGAGGAAGGGCTGACCATTCTTTGTGTAACAACCAAAGATAATTTAGTTCTTTGAAGCATTCATTGTCATGGTATTGAAATGAAAGGCTGCTACTGGCAGACTGGAGAGAAAAGTGGGTGGTTGAAAGAAACGACACACACACATGACCTCCTATATTTCAATAGAATAATAAGTCATGACAACGATGGGAGTGGGAGGTGGAGGGTATGTTGTCTCAAGGCTAATGGTTAGCGTGCCTGTGTTATTTCTAAGTTGTGTTATTTCTGATGAGAACATATTCCCTTGTCTATTGAGTCAATACACACAATTCTGTATAGCCACACAAACAATCAGACATGTGTATACTCCACCCACACACAGAGAATTAAGTCTTTGGATCAAGAAAAAGTGAAGGATAAACAATAAGGGTTGTGACCTACTGCTAGAAAATAAGTTATTCAAGTTGCATGTGATGCTCATAAACAATGTCATGAATAATCAATAGCTACTCAAAATCTGATAATAAAATATTGCAACATTTGAATAAACATTATATATGTCTGTACATGAACGCAACATACATTTTGTAATACAGTAAAACATTTTATGTAAATAATCTATTTAAAATTAAAGTTCTGAATTTGACGTAATACCAAGATCTCAGCACATTACAGTATTTCTATCAAGGTGGTTCTTATCTCTTTCTTTCGTTTCCAACTTCGTGTCCAATGCTTTATCCTCTGACTTTTCCATCTGACAGTGGTAAGAATATATCTCTTTGAAAAAACATATCTCTACACAGAGATCTTTCTCTCCAGGCATAGAAGAAGCTCTTTAGAGAAGCTCCACATCAGAAAACAGAGTTGTGTAAGCATTACTTTGGAACACAGTCTTCTGTGATTCAAGGATGACAGTGGT
The DNA here is from genome assembly GCF_963692335.1 of Osmerus eperlanus. NCBI lineage: Eukaryota > Metazoa > Chordata > Actinopteri > Osmeriformes > Osmeridae > Osmerus > Osmerus eperlanus. The sequence goes on along the minus strand of NC_085039.1, from coordinate 5,968,928 downwards.
GAATTAGTGCTTGTACAGTATTACTGAGTATCAGTTTCATATTCACTGACTGCTATTTATTACAGCACTCATTGTGATATTTACAGTGACACACTGTACTTTATCAAGTGTAAAAACGACTTTCTTACATTTCACATAAAAATAAAATACTTAATTTTGAATAGATTGAACCTTTATTTAACCAGGACAGTCAGAACAACATCTTCTTTACAATGGTAGCCTGGCAAGTGGCAAGAATCAATTGAGGGGAAACACCTATCAATACCAATAGGAAATGACCAAAAGCAGAAACAATCTGACGTGTTTTTTAACTGCTTTGATTGAACAGAAAAAAATACATCATAAGACTCATACACACACACGCCAGAGTAAACATACAAACTCATCTCCAACCCCTCATATAAGACAGTAATTACAAATAAGTTGATTGGTTTCAATGTATTTTTTATTTAAATTGCAACAAAAAAACAAGAGAAAATATCCACAAAAAAACACTATAATAACCGTCTCCAAAATTAAAGAAATCACAATATTCTTCACAACAGTTTAAAAATATATATTTAGCTGTTCTGTTTTCTTTATATTTTGGGGGGTTTCCATCACAGAACCCTTTATCCAACTATATTACTACCATGTGGGGCACCAGCTCAATGCTCACGTTTGGTCACATTCTCTGTCACTTCTGTCACAATCTGTCTCCTCTGGTAAAGTTGTAAAGTCCTCAATGATTACCTGAGGTGGCATGGGCATAGACATGGGCACTGATATGGGCACCGTTGGTGCAATGGGAATGGAATTCTTTTGCATATCTATCCCGAGAAGTGGTTTAGGGGCTTCATGCATCTGTCTCCTGTACTGTACAAAGCTGCAAGTCTTCAGGATGATGGCAATTACATTTTTACCTATTAGTATCCCAGACACCCTGGTGTCCCTGTAAAAAAACATGTTCCCACCACGAATAAAGATTGTTATGACATTTATGGTCACAAGACTGATAATTGGGTAGAGCATCATCTTGTGGGGCACAATGTTTACACCCTGCATGCTAATCTCACTTAGCGACACACATGGCAGCACCAACAGAAGAATGTAGCAGTAAAAGAACATCAGTCCCTCCACCCATAAGGGGAGGCCTTTCCTCTGAGGCTCCCACAGGTTAGCCTGCATGTCCAAAACATCAAGCAGGTCAACCACCACCCAGAAAAGACGGCTCCTGATCTCCTCCTTCTTCTTGTGCGGCCGCACGTACTCCATGTGATCTGTGGCAGCCAAGGTGATGAAAACTACCGGTATACAGATGGACAGGAGTAAGGTGAGGGCCTTTCTCATGACCCCGGCATCTGCCCCTATCCCGTCAACCGTGCCTCTCCCATCCTCAGCTTTGTAGTTCTGGTAGACAAAGTAGACCTTGATCTCCAGCACAAAGACGTAGAAGAACCAGAGGATCATGGCATAACCACGCTTTGCGGTGTGAACCTCTGAGCCCACCCACACGGCCACGTAGCGCAGCACGATGAGGAAGCATATGTCACCAACCAGAACCATGATGCACACGCCGATCTTCCGGGGTCCCTGGTTCTGTTCCACAAGGTAGGCGTCCATCAACGCCATACTCCACATTATCAAGATGGTCGACAGGCAGACATGGGGCTTGTTGGTGGGCGGTGGAGGCACCATACTAAACCAACAGAAACTGTCCCACCAAAAGTGCACCAACGAGTTGATGAATAATGTTGATCACTTCAGTGCTTTTGAATACATATTTCAAAAAGTGGGTTCTCCACAAATAATTTAATGAGTTAAAAGAAAGCAGTGTGCAGACTATTTATCTGATATCCTTTCTCATGTGGGATTAATCGTTTTGGACATGGTTTTGTGCTACTTCCTGATAGTTTTAGTCCAATAATATGAGATCCATACACAAGAAGCACACCAGGTACAGGAGTGTCCAAATCATCATGCTGGATGCACTGAGCCTGATTCTCGCCAACACTTTAACTTCAGAGGTCTGTGACTACATATTATTTTGCTTTTCATACAACTAGTCAAATTGAGTCAGTTACTAACTTATCTGACTGATTCTGTTAAGTAAAAAGTTAAATAAATAATACATATATATCCATACCATTTAATTATGTAAATCCATTATCCCATTATCTGGTGCAAACTCAAATTTTCCCATTATTAGCTAAATTTCTGTGCAATTAAATTCAGCCATCCTAACATTAAGGCAACTGTCAGATATTGTTACATAAGCTCCGGCGTTACATGTCCTCCAGAAGCTCTTATGAGCAGTTAGTAAAAGGAAACTGACTCTACCACGCACTTACAGTTTTCTCTCCAGTCCTAGTCAATCATAATGATTCGCAGCATTATATTTCTGCATTGATGCCAATGGGAATTTGTAGAGCCCAGCACTAATTCCACACAGTGGTTCAGAGTAAAAAAGATTCTATTGATTATATCCAGCGCAGAGAACGGCTTAGTTATAATCCAACATGTTCAAAATACCATTGGAAATACTTCTTTGATGCAAGATGGAATCTTACCAATTAAAAACATTTTGCTTTAAGTTTACCCACAAAAAACACCCACACTTCCCTTATTGAGCCTTGACAAATAACCTGTAAGCTTAAAGACAAGGAAGAAAAAAGTTAATCTTTCAACTTGATTTCCTGGAAACCAGCCTCTTGGCCCTTGATAGAAATCCTGTTAACTTCAAAAGACTGTTTTTCTCTTCAACAATCACTTAACTTCAATGAAAGACTCAGGCCAAATTGCTTGTTGTGCTTGCAATTGTTGATCCATTGTGTTCCACATCACATTTTTATCCTGGAGCCATCTCAGTGCGCTGAACCTATAAATAAAAAATGCCCATGCACTTGAGACACTTACACTTATAGTAAAGCTCTTTTCGGTCGTATATGTCCACATTCCAAAAGGACGCGAATGATGGGCGGAATTGTAACTCTCCTGTTAAGTGTGCGCAAGAACTCTCAACCAAATATTTTTTCCAGTTAGTGTGTTCCACGCTCTCTCTCTTGAGGTGTGAGGTATGTGTCCTCTCAAACTAGGTCTGCAAAAAATTCTTCCCTCCTCCCGCCTCTCTTCCTTTCCTCCGTGTGCGTGCATCCAAGCGTTAGATGTGGCAGAGGCATGCTCAGCAACCTAGCTGCAGAGACGGGAAGAGGAAAGGGGGGGGGGGTGAAAGCAGGCTATGGTTATAACCGTCACTAGTTTTCTTTTTTTCTCCGATTTCCCATCTCTCAAGTCCGATGCTTTTTCAAGTTGTTGGCTCAGATTGTCTTTGGAGGAGTGTGACTTATCATGTCTGGTTTCAGCTTTATAAAGGGGGAGCCTATAAAATATACACTATACGCTTATAGAGTAATGAGATTCATTATGTGAATACACCGCATGAGGGTTTTGCACACACACACACACACATCCTAACTGCCTGACACCGATACACACATCTTCCACTGCTCTGCACACTTCGGGATAAAAATGGCATCACCTCGTGAGTGTAATAAATGTGTGGGGGTTAGGGACCACATGCAGGTATAGCAGTCAGAGCCTTTGCCCTGCTTTTCTCACGGGACCACAACTTTGTGTGGTTTTGAGAACCTTGATGATATACTCCATTTGCATAATTATGAACTCATGTCATATCTAAAGTAGTTCAAGCTTAGGACATGTAAAAACAGTTTTACATGAACAAAATGTTATGCAAATTCATAGAAAGAAAACAATCTCTGCTTTCTCGTTTCCTTATCAGACGGACAGACGTATTCATAATGAATGAAAGACTTCCTCTTCCAAAATGAACAGAGGGATGGTACGTTGTGAATAATACATGAGAAAAGGCAGGACTGTGTGGTCTATGAGCTAGTGTGGGCACGAGGTGCGCCAGCTAATTAGGAATGTTTGATCACTTTGCATTCTTTTGGGGCGTTCGCAATCAGTCACAAACACAGGTCAATCTGGACAGCCCAGGCCATCCCAGAGGAACTGTTTTATGTTGTGATGCATTGTTCCACATTGTGAGCTGTACAGACAGGGTGGTGTTGGTTGCAGCTAGAGGTAATGGCATTGTTGCATTATCATTACCAAACTCTCTCTTCTCTCTTTCTAGTCAGTGGATTACTGTTACAAACTGGGAAATATAAAATCACCAGAAAAACGTGTTGTGTTTGATTGGTCAGATAATCAGAGATTGCCTACCTCCGTTTCCCCAAGGTTTCTCAGGGTTCTGCATTATGGCCTGATCATTCACAGGCAATTGATTGGATCGATTGGCAGCCTCTCTAGTCTGCAGAGGAATCTTCGGGTCCTGTTTAGCACTAAGACTTTTCAGCAGGAAAAAGCACACTCAAACATAAATGTTGCCATAATTAATATCAGACAACAATAATCCATACATTTTACCAACATCATTTTTACAATTTATGTTGCAACAATGTTAACAATTGTTGCTTTTTATTACCATTGCTTAACCTTTATTTAACCAGGCAAGTCATTCAGAACAAATTCTCATTTACAGTGATTGCCTGGAAAATTTATAAGGTCACTTGAGGGGAAAAGGGGTGCAAGATAAAACACATCATACAACAAGTATTCTAAGTAAAATGGTAAAAGCAAGAGAAAAGGACACACCCAAAGTAAAGCACAAGTGTAACATGTAACATCAAGGAGCGACATCAAAAATAGCATTTAGACTGGATAACAGAAATACCCCAAAATGAAGCATACAGTTACAGTTGAACTACAGAATTAAACTCAAATAGGGCAAAGGTAGGTCCAGAATATACAAGCCTCTTCAATAAAAAAAGAACAGCTTGCTTCTGTGTCATTTCAGTGATCACCATGACATCAACTTGGTGCATTGCCATGGAAACCCCAGTTTCTCAGTTCTAATACATCTAACTTCCTTTAATTGCAACTGGCACCAGACCTTTTTTTCTATTCAACGCAGGGTACAGCTAACTCCATTACTGTAATGAAATAGGAAACTCAAATGCAAATTGTGAGGTTCTCCAATCTTATTATATCAAAGAGGCTATAAACCATAGGAGCCATTTAACAGTTTCACTGTAGCCAACAACATGCATTGCACATATACGTATGACTTCTCTCACCAACAAATTGGATCACAAAAAGTCAAATTCTTTGCTCTTGTATCTGTTCTAGAAAATGTAAATACAACTTCATGTGTTTTGCTGTAGTTTACTATACTGTCTACCTATATTCTACAATTAGATCATCAATAGGCTGTTTTGATGTGTCAAGAAAAAGAAAATTAAGTAAAGGAATTGCCAGAGAGCTAACTGGGAATTACCAGTTCAACCATGCACCCTTTATACAAAATCCTACCTAATGCATCTTTGCTTATTGGCTTGTATTTCTCTAATAATGACAGGAATCTCTGTCTGTCTGCCTGTGTATCTGTATTTTGAATGGGATTTTAGGGCCGCGAGCTTCCAACGATTATCTCGAGAACCGGGCACTCTGCACAGTTCATATTTTGCATGGTGTCGTTTTTATAATCCAACGGAGTGCAGTGCCTTGATTTACGTTGTTTGGATAAGCATTTTCCCAAAAATAATTTGAAGCAAGTTTTGCCTGCTGCAAATTATTAAACTCTCGGACATGTTGAGTTGACTGAGCTGCACGCTCTCGCAAGCCGAAACGATGATGACAGAATTTAAATTGTGATCTTATAAATATAGGTACCAAAGCCACTGAAAAGAACTGTCATCATTAGCTGCATCACGGGCACTGCACTATCTATCCATAACTCGACATCATCGTGGGCTGTGCCCTATCTACAGTATAATTCCAGGAGTCTATGTGTGTGCCACCAATTTCATTACGGCCACTGTGCACTATCTATAGTCCAAGTAATCTGTATTTGTGTGTTTCACTTGCATCTTAATCACTGACTTTATTATAGGCACTGTGCACTAGTATCAAGAAATTGTAGTTGCAGTGTGCAAAAACTACAGTTGGCATCAGGAGATCAGGCCACTGGCTAAGTGTAGGACTCACAATTGAGTAGTCACCTGAACCTTCAGACACAGCCTCCCAAAAAACTCCCAGAGGCGGTGGTATTCTTAGAAACAGGATTCATCTCCTATTTAGTGCTGGCCTATTTCTCTTTAACCGTGAAATATTGTCCTGCCGAAAGGAAAGCTGTTACCGGTGTCTCCATGTGGCTCATTGTGGCTTGCCTTCCAACCAAAAGCACATTTTCCAGCTGGTGCAAGAATAGGCCGTAGAGCCTCAGAGAACACAGCATGCTGGGTAATGGACACTGTCATGGTCGGTGTGGGAAGCGGAGCCACTACCATCTGCTTAGGTGGTAGATCTGAAAAATACGATTTTGTAAGACTGCTGTCTGACTAATATTTGTCTTTATAATTATCATACAGTAAGTTGTGAATGGTAAAACTTAGTGGATATGGAATCCACTTGTTGCTTTTTTATGAAGGCGTAATATGGTGCAAGGCTGTAGCATCACAACTTGCATGAACCACTTTCTAATAGTAAGGGTCAGGGGCGTTGTGAGACCCTTTTTACAGGGGCATGTGCCCCAGTATAAATCTGCTGTGCCACAGTAAAATCTAAAGTTTGAGTTTTAACAATTTACTTTATTAGTCAGTGCATTAATTTAGATTGATATATTCCCGGAAAAAATAAACGCAGTATCCCAATCAACGCTTGTAAAATCAAAGCAGTTTAACCGAAAACACAAACCGATGCATGTCACCGCGCTCAGTGCCGGTCATAGCACATTTGGTTCCCTAGGCAAGGTTTACCCCTGGCGCCCCCCCTTAACCCTAACCCCACTTTTTAATGCCATACCAATCATTTTATTTTGACTAAAACATAAAAACTATGTTACATGAAGCTCAAAAAAACTGTATATGTACTCAAATTAATGCGAAAAAAATATGTGTGCTCGCATTAACTATTGATGTCCCTGCCAAAGCTCAAACTTGCGTCCCTGAACTGTTGTATAGTGGGTTAAGCAAGGGGAGTTTCTATAGCCGAGTAGCCTAGTACATTGTGCGCAGCACGCTTGGAAGAAAAAAAAGGGATATGAATAGGGGACTGTGTCCCAGTAGAGTTGTATGTCTAACAACACCCCTGGTAAGAGTCATGAGGTGCCACCATTTAGCCTTTAAACAGTCCTTATACTGTAGTACAGGGGTCCCCAAACTGTTTTCTGCAAGGGCCAGATAATTTTTCCTTTCTTTAATGTGGGGCCGGGTCGGTCTGTAACAGAAAATTACATGGGCCGGAGTGACTACCAGTGTTATTGTGGAGATTTTATTAAGATTTATTTATTATGCAACAGCCTGTAGCAGATGCTAGAAGTCCAAGTTCTCCACCATTGATTCTCCCTTATTCACTTCAAAGCAACCAGGAGGGAAAGAGGCCAGGTATTTGCATATATTTGCATACCTGCAGATGCATCCTAATTTGCAGCAGCTGTTGGTTTAAACGATCCCCATTTGGACAGAAGACGTTTGGGTTTGGGTTGAAGTAACCAGAAGGATGTTTATCAAAAACTCTTCCACTTAACCCATGAAATAGTTACCCACAGATTTGGTTCTTGGGGCCCCAAATAGCGCCCTGAATAAGTTCTCGTTTTACCCTAAACCTATGTGGAACAGTTCAGACCTTGGAACGACCAACAAAACTACATTTAGAACTTTGGCTAATTCAATCCTACAGTTTGTGATACCTTTGAGTCATGTGTTTTGTGTGTCAGAAATATGTGGGGAAATCAGAAGTCTTGTGGGGTTCTCAAAGTGGATGGTGCATGACACTCTTTGCAAGGCCCATTTTTCTGTATCCCCAACTCTTGGTCTGGAACCCCCATCACCTTCCAACTCCACCTCAATTCAGATGCTGAAGCCAAAAGATGACATATAGTCTAAGAAGTAATATACTGTATGAATTTAAAAGATACAGTTAAGGGATGGAGTTTGAAATCTATGTTTTTGCAGGCAGTAGTTATATCAGTGTGATATTGTTTTATATATTTTTTAATCAATATGCTAGTTATATAGTGATGAAAGTTATGTTGATTTTCAACTATGAAAACTGTAAACAGGATCTTGGAGAAACACAGTCTGTATTATCCCTTACTAAATTAAGATTGTGATTTATAATACTCTACTGTTTATGTCCTAATAGCTCTGGAAAGCACTGGCCTTGAACCTGAAATGCCCTTTGTAACTGCAGCACTGTGTAAGTACAAGTGACAGAAATGTGTATGTGGACATGAAACCACAGAGGCCTCCCTGAAAATGCCAACTGACCTAATAACCTATTAACCCTAACCCCACTTTTTAATGCCATACCAATCATTTTATTTTGACTAAAACATAAAAACTATGTTACATGAAGCTCAAAAAAACTGTATATGTACTCAAATTAATGCGAAAAAAATATGTGTGCTCGCATTAACTATTGATGTCCCTGCCAAAGCTCAAACTTGCGTCCCTGAACTGTTGTATAGTGGGTTAAGCAAGGGGAGTTTCTATAGCCGAGTAGCCTAGTACATTGTGCGCAGCACGCTTGGAAGAAAAAAAAGGGATATGAATAGGGGACTGTGTCCCAGTAGAGTTGTATGTCTAACAACACCCCTGGTAAGAGTCATGAGGTGCCACCATTTAGCCTTTAAACAGTCCTTATACTGTAGTACAGGGGTCCCCAAACTGTTTTCTGCAAGGGCCAGATAATTTTTCCTTTCTTTAATGTGGGGCCGGGTCGGTCTGTAACAGAAAATTACATGGGCCGGAGTGACTACCAGTGTTATTGTGGAGATTTTATTAAGATTTATTTATTATGCTAGATCAGTTTATTATTTTGTTATGCACCATACATCCGTACATATCAAGGGAAATAGCCTATTAAAAGAGCATTATTACTATCGTAATTACCTTTTTTCATATTCATCGCTATTGAAATCAAAACATTTACTTACTTATGCATATTAATCAATGTGAACTGTTAAAAATTATCTGGCATTGTTCAGAGGGCCGGTCCAAATGTGTGGGCGGGCCATATTCGGCCCGCGGGCCGTAGTTTGGGGACCCCTGCTGTAGTATATATTTAAACAAATACTAAATATTTTCCTCTCTTATAATTATTTATCTTTTTAACTTCTTAGGTTTAGAGGCATTATCTTAGAGAACAGGGCATTTTGGGCATTTCCCTCATATTGTTAATTTATTCTCTGGAAAAACTACTTTCAGGTAACTTTTTAGTATTGTGGCTGCCCACAAAACCGTAGAGAAACAGTGTTTATCATGTTTGGTGTCTATCAATTGATATACACTCATAAAACCAATCCATTAACTGCTACAAATTATTGTTTTTCTACAAAACTTTATTTGTAAATTTGTTATGAATGTATTCCTTTGGATGAATGCATCTTCTAAATATTTCAAATATGAAATATTTATGGACTTTTATGTGTTTTTGTCTAAATATATTTAAGTTATTCACAGCTCTTGTTGTGTAAACACTGAGGTGTTTCAGAACCCTCACATCCTTGTGTTTCATCCCTCATCCATGTGTTTCATCACTTACAAAATATAAGGTTAAGTCTCTTTTATTTCCTAGTTGTCACAGTTTTGGTGTTCCAAAGCAACTATTTCTACACTTTGAAGAATCCATACAAAAGACAATTATTCACATGAAAAATACTTACAGCATGTTTCTGCTGATTCAACTCAAATATTATTACAATAAGCCAACACTCTACCTCCTTTTCAGTAGTTGACATTCATGTGACTGTAACACGTGTAAAAACATTTCTGGCAAATTAAATCATAATGTGATTTGAGACAATTATTTGGTGCATTGTAATACCTAGTGTGGATGCCAGGTGCCCTGCTCCAGTTCTGGTTTGTTAATGTATGATTGGATCAAAGGATACATGACAATACATGGTGGGAATGTTAAACAGATGTTTGCTGTACTGTTGAACCAACCAGTCTCATATAATTTTTCAGAAGCACTTGCATACCTCTCAGACAGAGAGATGCTAACAAACACATCGTCTGACCCACAAACGTCTTTTTTTTTTGTTTGATGTAGGTTTTATAGGATGGAAATATTAAAAAATCATGAGAAGATGCTCTGGAAATGCGTAGAGAGGAATGAAATTAGCCTAATTACAGTGCTTCCGTTTTCTTCAGAAAAATGTCCAAAGTCTGTGGTTGTGTCTTAAATAGCTCAGCGTATTTCCCTGTTTTCTTATCCTACTTGGCTTCAGATTGAGACTTGCTGTGAGATGCCAGGGGAGATTGGTGGTGGCTGGTGTTGGGGGGATGGAAACATTGGGTAAACATCAATATTAAAATACCCATTCAGAATCCAGCCCATTCCATATGGTAGAATGTTGTCCCGAAAGGATCATGATATGCTAGTATACAGTATACTAGTGTTGAATACTGCCTGATGTTTGGCCTTATAGTTTTTAGTCATCCAAGAAACCCTGCTGACAATCAAGTTCACCTATGGTCCATTCAGGACAAATGTGTCTATTTGATCTAATATATCTAAGAAAATACAATGAAATACTGTAATGAGATTGAACACTTAATTGAATGTATGCTACACAACACAGTCTACTAAATGTTGAATATACAGAGCTCCAATTGATGCTTTAACAAAAACTTAAAAGTCGTTGAAGTGTTGAACTTGACCACTTATCATTTCACACACACACACACACACACATGCACGCAAAAACACACAGACATATATAACTTCTGGTTACCCGGACATTATGCACTGTTTCCTGCTGTTTTTCTTCAGGCCAATCCATATTTTTTTCATCTACCTTCTAAACTCAATGTTGAATATAGATTCAAAGACTGACGACATTTATGAAAAAAACAATAATTTAATTCATTTAAAGACATAGAGTAACTTTTAGCATAAATTATTCCAAACTGTCCTCTGAAGACTTCATTAGAAACCATACAAGTAAAAGTTAATAAAATCTCAATTTGTAAAAAATATATAAATAAAACGTTTAAGAAAATGTCTCTCAATTAGTCAACATAAAACAATTATTCTTTGGAGGACATGAATTAAATATTAGCATGCTATTTTTAAGCATTGGTTAACAGTGTGCACATGATTATGGACTATATTTCCAGCTTGGAAATCTGGCTCACTAATACTTGAGGGACAGTACTTGCAACAGCCTGTAGCAGATGCTAGAAGTCCAAGTTCTCCACCATTGATTCTCCCTTATTCACTTCAAAGCAACCAGGAGGGAAAGAGGCCAGGTATTTGCATATATTTGCATACCTGCAGATGCATCCTAATTTGCAGCAGCTGTTGGTTTAAACGATCCCCATTTGGACAGAAGACGTTTGGGTTTGGGTTGAAGTAACCAGAAGGATGTTTATCAAAAACTCTTCCACTTAACCCATGAAATAGTTACCCACAGATTTGGTTCTTGGGGCCCCAAATAGCGCCCTGAATAAGTTCTCGTTTTACCCTAAACCTATGTGGAACAGTTCAGACCTTGGAACGACCAACAAAACTACATTTAGAACTTTGGCTAATTCAATCCTACAGTTTGTGATACCTTTGAGTCATGTGTTTTGTGTGTCAGAAATATGTGGGGAAATCAGAAGTCTTGTGGGGTTCTCAAAGTGGATGGTGCATGACACTCTTTGCAAGGCCCATTTTTCTGTATCCCCAACTCTTGGTCTGGAACCCCCATCACCTTCCAACTCCACCTCAATTCAGATGCTGAAGCCAAAAGATGACATATAGTCTAAGAAGTAATATACTGTATGAATTTAAAAGATACAGTTAAGGGATGGAGTTTGAAATCTATGTTTTTGCAGGCAGTAGTTATATCAGTGTGATATTGTTTTATATATTTTTTAATCAATATGTTAGTTATATAGTGATGAAAGTTATGTTGATTTTCAACTATGAAAACTGTAAACAGGATCTTGGAGAAACACAGTCTGTATTATCCCTTACTAAATTAAGATTGTGATTTATAATACTCTACTGTTTATGTCCTAATAGCTCTGGAAAGCACTGGCCTTGAACCTGAAATGCCCTTTGTAACTGCAGCACTGTGTAAGTACAAGTGACAGAAATGTGTATGTGGACATGAAACCACAGAGGCCTCCCTGAAAATGCCAACTGACCTAATAACTAGAGCCCTCCCAACAGCTGCACATTCACTCACTCACCCAACTCCAGATACACATCTAAAACAGTGAGTTTGGGTAAAGTCTTAGCTCATAACCAGGTCACAGGGAAGTAGAGCTTTGGAGCTCACAATAATTGCCTTTCGACATAAAAAATAAAAAAGGAGCATCCTTCTTCACGCTCTGATAAGTTGGGCTGGAGTGTGTTTGAGCTGTAGATGCACAGGTTGTCAAAATAGAGTTGCACTTCAAAAGGTGTCCTTTAAATGTTATTGGTCCTTTGCATCACATCTTTGATGCTTTTAGTCAAGTAATCATTGGGACATGCTCCTACTTCCTTATGTCCTACAATGTTACATTTACATTTAGCAGACGCTCTTATCCAGAGAATGTTGAAATCAACTCTTACATCCCATCATCAATAAAACAACATCCTATTCTGAAGCTGAAGCATTTTCTTGTGCTTAAATAAATCACATAGTCTATTGAGTTAGTAAGGAACAAATTTAATGTGGGAAGATGCCCTTGTTCTATTGTTTGACCGTGTTAATCATGGTAAACTTTATGAAATTACAAGAGCGAGGGGTCCCCCCATACCTAATACGTATCTTGCATTATTGATACTCCCATCAAACTATACAAGTCAGATGGGGAAAGACAACATCGGCTCCTTTCCCAGTTACCAATGGGGTTAGACAAGGGGGAATATTGTCACCTGTTCTTTTTAATTTGTATATGGATGATCTTTCTAGGACATTAGAAGTGTGCAAGACTGGCTGTATGGTGGGGGATAGGTGAATTAATCATCTGATGTATGTAGATGACTTAGTTATTATGTCTCGATATAGTGCTGGCCTACAGCAACTGCTTAGAGTCTGCTCAAACTATGGACTGCAGTATGACATCAAATTCAATATAAAAAAGAGTGATGTAATGATTGCCAGAACTAAAGAGGACAGGAAGCTATGCTTTCCCTCTTTTTACTTGTCAGGGCAAGAGCTGAATGTAGTTGCTAAAGCAAAATACCTGGGCCACATCATCAGGGATGATGTGATGATGATGACATACAGCGCCAATTCTGTAAATTATATGGACAAGCAAATATGCTGGCACGCAAATTTCATATGTGTAATGACGAAGTTAAAACATCTCTTTTTAGAGCATATTGTACTCCACTGTATACAGCTCACCTATTGTGCAGCTACAGTAAAGCAAAGATACATAAGATAAAAGTGGCATACAATGATGCACTTAGAATTCTGTTGAAGTGTACAAGATGGTCCAGTGCTAGCCATTTGTTTGTGACGAATAATGTTCCCACCTTCCATGCTGTACTGAGGAATTTTATGTACAGATTTATGTGCCGGTTAACAGAGTCAAAGCATGGGCGTATCTAGATACGCCCCAAAAGGAAGTATCTAGAGCGCCAAAAGTTACGCCCAAAAGTTTCATTAGCCCCCCAAATTTGTTTAATTAAAAAAAAAAGCCCAAAAGACTTCCTAAAACCCACTAGAGGACACTATTTAAAAGGATATTTTCAAAGATTTCTTCTGGGGGAACATGCTCCCAGACCCCCCTAGTTTTGCTGCGTCGCAGGAAAAATAATAGGTTTTATCTAGGGGCTTAGCCCCCTCAAAAGTGGGAACCTAGATTCTCCCCTGAGTCAAAGAATACAATTTTAACTGCCTTAACCAACCCTGCACTACACTGGAACATGCATCTATACTTGTTTTAATTATTGTGCATATGTATGAGCTATATGTATGTTTGTATGTATGTGGGAAAATGTGTCCAAAATTTTGACTGGTACTGTATGTATGTTTTGTACGTTCCCTTTATGTTATATGTGGTAGTCAGTATGTCTGTATGTATTTATGTTTGTGTGTACTCCTCTTGTAATATGTTATGTGTACTCTTCTATCTAGACCTTGAGTCTGCAAAATAAAGTTAGATATATCGATACCATGGCATTTTATCCTTCTGCTTCATCCCTGTAGTGCGATGTAGTGTATGATGCAAAGAACTGACCTTGTTCAAATAAGATGGCAGAGTTCTGTTATATTCGTAGATGTAAAGTGTAATGTTCTTGGAATAGTAAATCAGACGAGTCAGGTGGCTGAGCGGTGAGGGAAGTGGGCTAGTAATCTGAAGGTTGCCCGTTTGATTCCCGGCTGTGCCAAATGACGTGTCCTTGGGCAAGGCACTTCACCCTACTTGCCTCGGGGAGAATGTCGCTGTACTTATTGTAAGTCGCTCTGGATAAGAGCATCTGCTAAATGTATGTATGTATGTTTGTTGCCACTTGAAATTATGCAATCATTTTTAATCAATGCTTTAAACAGAAATGTAAATTGCATCCAATTTCATTTTCAGGCCATTTTAACATACAAAGATGAAGTGATATTTGGTCTTTAAATTAAGTGTTATTTTTGTAAAAATGTGTCAGATTTATGGAGGAAATAAGTAAATAATTCATACTTCAATGACAAAGACACATTTGGTCAAACCAATTGCTTGTGTGTTACATGGCAACTTGAACATCAAATCTCGTTACTAGGCATTCATTATTCCTTGCTTAGCTAACGTACATCTTCTGGAATGTAGATCTTCACATTTAGAACATTTCCTCTTTACATTTCAATACAACTATTATGCATGGATGGAAAAGCATATTACACTTGTTGGAGCAAAATATGGCAAAAAGCAGTTTCCTGCTTTTTTTCAAGCAATGTTACAGAGGGCTTCACATGTGTCCATGGAACTGCCCCTTAGTCAGCCTAAGCCTCAAGGAAGACAAAGAAAAACTCCCAGGACAAAAAATTAAAGAAACCTTAGGAGGAGCAATTCGGTGAGGGATCCCCTCCTCCAGAGACGGCCTTTAGGGCTTAAAGAAACAAGATTTTGAACCAGGCAACCTTGGATTGAAATGTCTTCACAAGGTCATGCAGTTCACTTTACTATCACAATTATAGAGCAGTGAGATTGTAGGTACCTTGACTATTTACTTGCCTATTTAACTTTTGTCATTCCATTGATGGAACACATTGATCACGGCAACCCCGCCCTCGCCACAAGCGGTTCTTAACATACTGTAATATTAATATATTAATAAGTTTAAGACACAGTTGATGATGAAGAAGAGGGCTTTAAAGCTTTAATTTTAGCCCAGATGCAAACACAGAGTTTGTGGCTGAGGCCACAGCAAGTAGGGAAATGAGAGGTAGGCGGGGGCCTCAAACGATGGCGCCTGCTCTCCGTCAACTTTTTTGTCATGTGAGAATAGACCCACCTATTCCTTTTCATAGGCATCAAATAGAAACGTCTCTTAGTGCTGATAAGAGCATCTCCATCTGTGAACATCTAGGCTCAAATGAAGAAGACAAAGTAAAAAAGCCTGACAAGACTGGAATAGACTAAATGGAAGCAGGGTGAGATTATCCTGATGGAGTCGTGGGTCAGGCTGAAAAGTCACCTTTCCACAAAAAAATGACACCATGAAAGAGCTTGGGAGTAAGACAGACCATTAGCAAGAAATGTTGTGGAAGAGAGGAGCCAGAGTATCGCATGGCATAGAGGGATCAGAAATTTGGAAAAGAGATGGCATCTTTGCACACTCAGAGATAATGAAGGACCTAATGGATTTGAAGGCCTTAGAAGCATCACAAGGGTAGCTGTGTTAAGTTCAACAAAATATCCCTGTCCTGAGAGCTGCATGGAAAATTCCTCAATAAAAGGCCTAGCAGGACTGGAAAGATTTGTGAAAGCGAAATTTCAAAAAAGAGAAATAACACACTTAACACTTAACAAAAATATAAACTGTGTAATGTTTTTGTCATTGTTATTTGTTGTTTGAGATGAATTTAGAGATCCCAGACACATTTTCCATGCACAAAAAGCTTTAAATCTCTATGAGGATTTTTTAAATTAATTTGAAACAAGTATAAAATGCCACACAAATTATTTAACTTAATTAATTTGTATTACTATTGGTATATCTAGAGTTTTGGGGGATTTTCTGTGTAATTTAATGTTCAGAGTCTTGGGTTTTTGGCCCCTCACCCAGCTCTCGTTGGCAGGTTAGAGGAGCTCTGCTCAGAGGAGGGATTCATGATTACCATCGTGTGGTCTGTGATACGCAGGCATACTCTGCATGCCCATGAGGTTTTCCGATAAGTCCACTATAAAATGTGTAGTGATGCGTGTGTATACAATATGATGCCGGCAAGAGAGGGGCTTGATAAATTGACAGTAAACCCATTACTTCATCCAAGACTTGGATTGTTGTTGACCACATGGGTTGTTTTTTCAGTTTGGTGCCTAGAAAATACAGTCTGTTCCTGAACCCCCAAAAAAATGACCAGTACCCACCGAGTCTCGTCCCAATCCATCCAGAAAGAACTGCTGAGTCATCAGAAGTTCAGAGCCCAACCCACCTCCCATCTTGGGGATGCTGAGGTTAAGATTACTGACTCCAGAGGCTCTGTAAGCAGCTGTATTAGACTGTTTGTCATCCCCTAAAAGTAATTTTTGTGTGCCCCAGAAGGGCAATAGAGTGAATGTGATTCCTGATGCATCCAGAGAGGACATCTGGAAAAGCATTGCATGTCCTGTGGGGAAACCAAAATATAGAGTCCTCACATTGATGGCGTCGATCGGGCCCAGAAGCCAGGCCTGTAATGAGAGGTGTCTGCAGGGGGGCCAAGATGAGTTGACCGATATTTCAGGTCCTCCAAAGAATGGAAGTTGTGGAGGAGGGATAAGGTTCAAACTGATGCCACTAAAACAACAGAGTAAAGACACCCTGATGACTGAAGTAGGACAACTTGCATAGGGCTCAGCCTCTAGGGGAATGTGCATGCTGGAGCTCTCGGAGTAAGCCAAGCATGTGTACAAGTCTACTGTATAATCGAGGTGGACGGATAGGACGGAAAATATTTTCAAGTTGTATGCACTGATTGGTATAAAGCTCTAAGAGGGTTGGAGGAAATTATGTAATCAAACCTGATCAAACCTCAATTTATAAACTGATTGTTACAAAGATTCTATCTCAAACCCTTAGTATGCTGTATAACATCTAGAGCGGCGCTATAATTTGACCGGTTATCGATTCTCTTCCTTATTTTTAGTAACAATTCTTTAATCTGGTTTAGGCTTAGATGTTTATATACATTGTTATCATAGAATGCTTTTGTAACTTGTTTAGAGATTGTACCAACTTTTCTCTTGTTTATTTTGACCCACAGCTTGTTTATTTTCACCCACAGCCTTCGGAGTATTATAAATTCAACCAATCCGTCCGACTCTGTCCGTCCGTAACGGAGTCGGAGTAGTATAATTTGGCCTTAAATCGGCCTTATCAGTCCGTCCGTCATTTTACGGATACCCCTTGGCTGTGATTGGTCCGTATTAAAATACATATGAAAGAAGCACATTCTGCTGTTGATTAAGTTACTTTTGTTTTGTTTTTACTCCAAGTTTGCCCAAATAAACCATGTCAAACCTATTAGTGCTAAACTTTGGAGACAGGCAATTACAATATTGTTGCTATTGGTACAGAAAACCTGTCTACACAAGTAGGGCTATTTTGGCTTTAACAATATATTCAGTTTTGCATTTTTCTCATACATGTACAAACCAAATAACTGTGTTTACTCTGGTATTGTTGCTGCAAGTTCCAAGTAAATCACCTGATTGCAACCAACCAACAAACCACCCAATCTGCCTTTCCTGTGACATCTCAGTCCTCCCAGAATGCAACAGTGCCCGGAGCAAGAGCTTCAAAGGATTAAAGCATGTAGAACAATAAGCACCAACTCAAATCTCACACACCCTCTTGCATTGTGTGTGTTAAAGAAAGAGATACATAGGGTCAGAGAGAGAAAGAGAGAGTGAGAAAGAAAGTGAGGACAAAAGCAAGATATGGATGATGTTATGTTAATGTTCAACCCTCTTGTCTATCTTGTACATCATCTGATCTGGATAGATGTCAGACATTAAAATTCAGAGCACTTCTATCTACGACTGAAATTATTTTGACAGCTGAGTGTCAAGACATCTGATGTGTGGGGAAAAAAACATTTCAAATGCAGAGGCTATGGCAGACTTCTAGAAGACATACCAAAAAATGGAATGTAAAGTCAGAGGAATTAAACATTATGTATATGTGTTGAATATTTAATTGTCTTAAAGAATTGTTCTGCAAAGGACACACACACAAACAAAACAGTATAGTTCTGGGTCCTGTGGGTCAAGTATTATATTAAATACAAATCCCAAGACACAAGCAAAAAGTAAAAGTACATACAAATGGAAGGCAAATACAAAGTTCCACATGATTTGGGATTTTCTTTCTTTATGTCTGCAATATACAGTTAGGTCCATAAATATTTGGACATTGACACAATTTTCATCATTTTGGCTCTGTATACCACCACAATGGATTTGAAATGAAACAATCAAGATTTGCTTTAAGTGCAGACTTTCAGCTTTAATTTCAGGGTATTTACATCCAAATCAGGTGAACGGTGTAGGAATTACAACACATTTTATATGTGGCCCCCCCCTTTTTAAGGGACCAAAAATAATTGGACAAACTAACATAATCATAAATCTAATTGTCACTTTTAATACTTGGTTGCAAATCCTTTGCAGTCAAGCCTGAAGTCTGGAACCCATAGACATCACCAGACGCTGGGTTTCGTCCCTGGTGATGCTCTGCCAGGCCTCTACTGCAACTGTCTTCAGTTCCTGCTTGTTCTTGGGGCATTTTCCCTTCAGTTTTGTCTTTAGCAAGTGAAATGCATGCTCAATTGGATTTAGGTCAGGTGATTGACTTGGCCATTGCAGAACATTCCACTTCTTTGCCTTAAAAAACTCTTTGGTTGCTTTCGCAGTATGCTTCGGGTCATTGTCCATCTGCACTGTGAAGCGCCGTCCTATGAGTTCTGAAGCATTTGGCTGAATCTGAGCAGATAATATTTCCAGAAACACTTCAGAATTCATCCTACTGCTTTTGTCAGCAGTCACATCATCGATAAATACAAGGGAACCAGTTCCATTGGCAGCCATACATTCCCACGCCATAACACTACCTCCACCATGCTTCACTGATGAGGTGGTATGCTTTGGATCATGAGCAGTTCCTTCCCTTCTCCATACTCTTCTCTTCCCATCATTCTGGTACAAGTTGATCTTGGTCTCATCTGTCCATAGGATGTTGTTCCAGAACTGTACAGGCTCTTTTAGATGTTTTTTGGCAAACTCTAATCTGGTCTTCCTGTTTTTGAGACTCACCAATGGTTTACATCTTGTGGTGAACCCTCTGTATTTACTCTGGTGAAGTCTTCTCTTAATTTTTGACTTTGACACAGATACGCCTACCTCCTGGAGAGTGTTCTTGATCTGGCCAACTGTTGTGAAGGGGTTTTTCTTCACCAGGGAAAGAATTCTTCTGTCATCCACAACAGTTGTTTTCCATGGTCTTCCGGGTCTTTTGGTGTTGCTGAGCTCACCAGTGCGTTCTTTCTTTTTAAGAATGTACCAAACAGTTGATTTGGCCACACCTAATGTTTTTGCTATCTCTCTGATAGGTTTGTTTTGATTTTTCAGCCTAACGATGGCTTGCTTCACTGATGGTGACAGCTCTTTGGACTTCATATTGAGAGTTGACAGCAGCAGATTCCAAACACAAATACCATACTTGAAATGAACTCTAGACCTTTTATCTGCTCCTTGTCAATGAAATAACGAACTCCCATGAGGGAATAACATACACCTGGCCATGGAACAGCTGAGCAGCCAATTGTCCAATTACTTTTGGTCCCTTAAAAAGGGGGGGGGGGGCCACATATCAAATGTGTTGTAATTCCTACACCGTTCACCTGATTTGGATGTAAATACCCTGAAATTAAAGCTGAAAGTCTGCACTTAAAGCACATCTTGATTGTTTCAT
Source organism: Osmerus eperlanus (assembly GCF_963692335.1). Taxonomy (NCBI): domain Eukaryota; kingdom Metazoa; phylum Chordata; class Actinopteri; order Osmeriformes; family Osmeridae; genus Osmerus; species Osmerus eperlanus. Next base: position 5,948,771 of record NC_085039.1, on the reverse strand, counting down.
TTCAAATCCATTGTGGTGGTATACAGAGCCAAAATGATGAAAAATGTGTCAATCTCCAAATATTTATGGACCTAACTGTAATTGTATTTTCTCACATGTAACTACCATCACCTATCAGAAGTATCCAGACATAGGTCATGTACTTTTCTAATTTGGAAGTGGTGTTTTGTAAGATAATGTTGCTCACGTTGCTTTTTTAGGCTTATCAGCACAGTTATTGACCATGTTTCACACAGGTGAAGGGTGCCCTCTGTTGGTTAATTGTTTGTAGATCTTATCTGGATTCACAAAATCTATAGGCACTAGTGCACTGTGCCTGTGATGCAGTCAGTGAGTAAGATGTCAGTAAAACACACAAATAAAGCTTACTTGAACTGTAGATAGTGCACAGTACCTGTTATAAAATTGGTGGCACACAGATTCCTGGAATTATAGATAGATGCAGCGCCAGTGCAGTGCCTGTTATGCAGCTAGTGATGACAGTTCTTCTCAGTGGCTTTGGTACATATGTTTCTCAGATCACAATTAAAATTCTTTCATCTCTGAAGTACTTGTTCAACCTTCACATCATCTATTCTAGTCACTTATACACATCATGAATGCAATTTCTCATTATTTTAAACAAATTGCCAATGCTCTGCTACCAATGATTATATAGCCTTCATTTGTCTGCTGTTTCCTACGTTATTAATTGCTTATGTTATGTTGATCAAAATGTATTATATTGGTTCTGTTAAATTGTCTTACCACCACAAACAGTTCACAACAGAAGTAATTACATGCACAATGGTTGAAACAGTTGCCATAATCGTAGGCTTAATTCACCTGTATGGTTGCATGTACAATTCTGCCTAAGGTTTAAACGTTCTCTGGCTCCGGGAGTTGTAGTGATGGGAAGTTTGGATCATTTTACTGATTCGGTTCTTTGAATCTCATTCAGTAAAATGAACAAATCTTTTTTCGAGTCATTCGTTCATTTCAACGGGGGGGGGGGGGGGGGGGGGGCTATCCGTCCACTGCAAACACGTATCATATTCTCATGTAGGTTAGTGCATGACATGTGCACCAGCAGATACTATTTTAAAAGAAATTCCTGCATTAAAATAATGTATCTTGACAGTTTGTATGATTTGGTCATTTATTATCACACTAGTATTTAATTATCACGGCAAACAATTACACTGCACTAAACTGTAAGTGTAAATGTAAAGTGAAAATAACTAAACCAGTCAGTATGATGACTTGAGCGAATATCATTCACGTCTTCCAGCAGCCACGCGAAAGGGAATGAGGAAACTGTTTCCTCTACTAAAAAATACAATGCGGGTCACATGATAATAAAAGGATCCAACGACTCGTAGAAAGACCGAGTCGGGAAAAGAACGAATCGTTCGTTTCCTCTAGTTACCAGTACAGAGCCTATGCAGGTCACGTGAAAAGTGATCCAAAGACTCGTAGAAAGACCGAGTCGGGAAACAAACGAATCGTTCGTTTCCTCTAGCTAACACTACAGAGCCTATGAAGGTCACATGAAAAATGATCCAAAGACTCGTAGAAAGACCGAGTCGGGAAATGAACGAATCGTTCCCTCTAGCGTTTCCTCTAGCTACCACTACAGAGCAGGTCACGTGAAAAATGATCCAAAGACTCGTACCCGAAGACCGAATCGGGAAATGAACCAATCATTTCTGTTTACTTGGACGAGCCTATGCAACAGTCCCGATGCGCGGCCACGAGAAAATGAACGAATCACTCTTTGAGAGGACTCGTTACTCCCGAGTCCTTGTAAGGATTTGTTCGTTCACGAATGACACATCACTAGGGAGTTGACATCACGCAATCCCAGCATGCACCGGTCATCGCCATTTTGGCAGGAAAGTGGAGAGCCAAGTGGAGCAACAGAGTGTACATAGATATATACTTACATACATATTATACATAATTTAATTTGCTGCCTATTTCAATAAACGTTGATTCAACATGGTGGATAGCTGCTGTGCGCCGGGATGCCTGAACCATCGGGGAAAAGATAAAGGGAGAGCATTTTATAGGATTCCTAAAATCCAGAGAGAAAAACACTAATTCCTGACAACCACCCATGGCTTCAACTGCCTAAAAAAACTGCCTACACCCAAAAGCCTAAAATGGCGTACGCACACAAAAATTGAGATTTATAAAACCGTGCGTACGCACACCTGTATGCAATGTTCCCTTTATAAATCACAGATTACCCACAAGTGTGCGTACGTGAATCAGCATTGTACCCCGCCCTGAACACGCCCATTTTTAACCATAAATAGTCAATGCAAAGCACCTCATGAATGCTAATCTAGTATCTCATCATGACCCTGGCATGCGATTGTTCTTTACGGTGAATCATAGCGCATGACAACTGCTCAGACACTTTAGCCTATTGGTGGAGCCCGAAAACTCCGAAAATGTGGTGGCCGGTAGATCACCAATTACAAAAACTGTGCGACTGGCGTCAACTGTGCCAGTGATACCGCGAGTCGAGATACAATTTGAAAACAAAAGCGTTTTGTGATGAACAGTAATCTATTAAAGTCTGGACTGATGACGTGGAGTGTAGCGATTGCACGGGAGCTTAACGACTGTATTTCCAGTTTTTGACATATGATGATATATGCACAGTATTAAATAAATATATTTAGTTATACACTGTATTCTGCAGTTATTTAAAGGTAGGATATGGGATGTTATCTGCATTCCATGCAGTCGGGCATTTCCCCCTCCTGCACTCCGGTAGTGGACAATCTGGTGAGACATACAGCGCTGAATTTTGATTTAAAATTTGAGTTGGATTGTACAAGGTGTTTATGGAACAATTATCAGTCAGTACAAGCGCACATAACATTGCTGGATTTAATCTTCATGATAATTATGAAACCGAGTGAAAAAAACGTGTGTAAGGAAAACAAAATATATATAAATATTAGGAGTAATGTTCTTCCCACATTCACTTTCTGCAGTCTGACTACAGTACGGTCATCTGCGTCGCCAATTCCAACTGCTTCCAAAATGTGCGTAGGCCTACGGGAGGGTCAGAGTTTGCGTGAAGGACCGCACATTCTCCCGTCAAGTTTGTTTTTTATAAATCACAACCTTTGCGTGGAAAGTGGCGTACGCACATTTTCAGCCCCGTTTTGTGCGTACGCAAGCTTTATAAATGAGACCCCTGGTCTCTAAACACTTTGACTGCAGAGTCCAGTCAGCAGTTATGAAGTGTATGGCCATGCTCACAAGGCGTCATATTTGAGCTTGACCAAATATCTGTAGTGGCAGATTAAAAGGAGATGTCTTTTATCTCCTAGATCGTCTTTTACTTTATTGTACAAGGATGGAATGCCAGTTTGGGAGATGTAGCCTACGTTTTCTTTGGCAATTCGTACTCTTTGTCAAAAGTTTGCAGCATATTTGTAAATGCTGTTTTTTCGACCGTGTTTAATGGCTGCATCTCTTTGGCTATATAGCGAGTTACGCTATCCGTGAGTGTGCGCCATTTCGCGCTGTCACGTTTATATTTTCACTGTCGGGAAAAGGCATCTGTAACAGATAACTGTATGGAAGACCCCTTTCCAGCTCCAGCTGTTGTTCCCAGGTTGAAAAACTGGGTGGGGTGTTTATGTTTTAGGTGAGGTTTTAGGTTGCCTCTTTTCGTTACCACTGTTTTTAAACAAAGTCGACATACCAGCTCGTTCATGTTAATTGGCTCTCATCTCATTCGGCTTAAAGCCTAAATGTTCCCACACCGGAGCTGAAGATTTTGAAACCAAGACCATTTGGACTTGTTCTTCCTAGTTGTAGATGTCACGAAACAGAACACTATAACACAGTGGGTTCACGCCTTCTCTTCACCTGTCGGTACCCTTACAAAAAAAAGTCTATGAAAGTATATAAGTGTACAAAAAATGGATAGTACACTTTTAGTTCACTTTTGATATACTTTTAAGAAGTATGCTTAGAAAATAGTTGACTTTTGGTATGCTTGGAATACATTCCTTCTGGAGTAGGATCTAGGCTTTCTTTTATTATACAGCAAAAACATTCAAAATACTTTTAAAGTACATTACAAGTTACATTTTTTAGATCCATCTTGTATATTCTAATTATTCATGTCTTGGAAAATATATTATGCATTGCACATTGAATCTTTTTTGTTACTGAAGCTGTAACCTTAATTACGGCCATTAGCCTACATTTTGAAGCCCTATACTCTTAAACGACACTAATAATTATCAATTGGAGTATTCCCTGTCACCACCTTACCGCGGTGGAGGGGTTTGCATGTCCTAGTGATCCTGGAAGCTATGTTGTCGGGGGCTTTATGCCCCTAGTAGGGTCACCCAAGGCAAACAGGTTCCAGGCGAAGGACCAGACAAAGCGTGGCTCAAAAAACTACCATGAAGAAAACGAACAATGGTTCCCAGTTGCCCCTGCCCGGAAGCGGGTCACCGGGGACCCCCCCCCCTGGAGCCAGGCCCGGGGGTGGGCCTGGCTCCAGGGGGGGGGCCCCGGTGACCCTCGATGGCGAGCGCCTGGTCGGGCCTTTTCCCATGGGGCCCGGCCGGGCACAGCCCGAAGAGACAACGTGGGACCCCCCTCCAGTGGGCTCACCATCCGCAAGAGGGGTCATGGGGGTCGGGTGCAGTGTGAGACGGGCGGCTGCCGAAGGCGGGGGCCTTGGCGGTTTGATCCTCGGCTGCAGAAGCTAGCTCTAGGGACGTGGAACGTCACCTCGCTGGCGGGAAAGGAGCCGGAGCTGGTGCGCGAGGTAGAGAGGTTCCGGCTAGATATAGTCGGCCTCGCCTCGACGCATAGCATCGGCTCTGGAACCTCCTTGAGAGGGGCTGGACTCTCTTCCACTCTGGAGTTGCCCTCGGTGAGAGGCATCGAGCTGGGGTGGGAATACTTGTTTCCCCTCGGTTCGGCGGCTGTACGTTGGGGTTCACCCGGGTGGACGAGAGGGTAGCCTCCCTCCGCCTTCGGGTGGGGGGACGGGTCCTCACTGTTGTTTGTGCTTACGCACCAAACGGCAGCACAGTGTACCCACCCTTTTTGGAGTCTCTGGGAGGGGTGCTGGAAAGTGCTCCTCCCGGAGATGCCCTCGTCCTCCTGGGGGACTTCAATGCTCATGTGGGCAATGACAGTGAGACCTGGAGGGGCGTGATTGGGAGGAACGCCCCCCCCGTTCTGAACCCGAGCGGTGTTTTGTTGTTGGACTTCTGTGCTAGACACGGCTTGTCCATAACGAACACCATGTTCAAACATAAGGGTGTCCATATGTGCACTTGGGACCAGGACACCCGAGGTCTTAGTTCGATGATAGACTTTGTAGTCGTGTCGTCGGATCTGAGGCCGAATGTCTTGGACACTCGGGTGAGGAGAGGGGTGGAGCTGTCAACTGATCACCACCTGGTGGTGAGTTGGCTACGATGGTGGGGGAAGACGCCGGTCAGGCCTGGCAGGCCCAAACGTAATGTGAGGGTCTGCTGGGAACGGCTGGCAGAATCCCCTGTCAGAAGGAGCTTCAACTCCCACCTCCGGGAGAGCTTCGATCATGTCTCGGGTGGGGGCCGGGGACATTGAGTCCGAATGGGCCATGTTCCGGGCCTCCATTGTTGAGGCAGCTGACCGGAGCTGCGGACGCAAGGCGGTCGGTGCATGTCGCGGCAGTAACCCTCGGACCCGGTGGTGGACGCCGGAGGTGAGGGATGCTGTCAAGCTGAAGAAGGAGGCCTATCGGACTTTATTGGCTGGTAGGACTCCAGAGGCAGCTGATGTGTACCGGCAGGCCAAGCGGAATGCGGCTTTGGCGGTCGCGGAGGCAAAAACCCGGCCGTGGGAGGAGTTCGGCGAGGCCATGTGTTCTGGAACTGTGCAGACCGTTTTCAAGCTGACGGACTCCACCCAAACCGTAGAGGATCTCGACTACTAACAGCAAACATCAATCACGTGCTCCTGACCACAAATCAAGCTTCTCTCCCTATCCCTGTTGTGTCTAAGCTGACTGACGCATCCCAAACAACCTCCCATGGAACAGAACAGAACATTCAAACAGCCTCCTGCAAGGACATGGGCCCTGCACAGATCTGCACCCCCCGGATGAATTCCCTTGTGATGGAACAGCTCAGTGACAGAGACTTTCCCAAAGAAAAGCTACGCTAGGACAGCCACCATGCTATTTCATTGGACATACCGGTCATCATCACAAACAGAAAATGGCATGGTAAAATGCATGGTTACAAACCTGAAACTAGTGTTAGAAGTCACAGAACTATCCATATTCTTCCAACAGATTTATCTACCCCTGTTTTATCTGTTAATACCCCACAGATGAAACTGGCCCTTCTAAATGTTAGATCACTAAATAACAAAACATTTCTAGTTAATGATCTGGTCAAAGAAAACAACTTAGACTGCATCTGTCTAACAGAAACCTGGCTAAACAATGACACGGCAACAGCAACTTTGATAGAAGCGTGTCCGCCTGATTACAGCTTTCACCAAGTGTCAAGGACATCAAAAAAAGGTGGAGGAGTCGCAGCTATTTTCTCCTCTAAACTATTCACATCATATGAATATCTTGCTATAGAGCTCAAAACCGAATCAATACTTTTTGTTATTATATATCGGCCACCCAAGCACTCGCCAATATTCATACAAGAATTCTCTGAACTATTATCACTATGTGTCACTAGATATGACAAAGTAGTTTTAAACGGAGACTTAAATATCCAAGTAAATAAAAAAGCTGACCCAAGAACTATTGAGCTCTTAAATCTCCTTGACAGTTTCAATCTAACTCAACACATAACAGACCCAACACACCGGCACGGAAACACACTAGATCTAGTGATAACAACTGGACTAAATATCAATAATATTTCAATAACTGATCTACCCCTCTCAGACCATCATTATATACTTTTTAATGTGGAAATTATCCTAACAAAAACCAAAAAAGAATTCTTAGTCCATAGAAGATATTTAGACGATACAGCTATGATGACATTTTCTGAACAATTTGCTCTATATGAGCCGACTAACCATGATTGCTCTCTGAATGAAATGGTAGAGAACCTCAATGATGCACTATTATCTGTGTTAGACTCTGTTGCACCACTGAAAACCAAAAAGAAGTGCACAAGCAGAACCTCCCCATGGCTGAGAAATAAAAATGTTAGTGAAACGAAAAGAAAATGCCGTGCAGCAGAGAGAAAATGGAGGAAAACAAAGATCACTATCCACTACAATATCTACAAAGATACACTAACCACCTATAAAAAAAACATCCGTCTAGCAAGGAGAGAATATTTCTCCAACATTATTACAGAAAATGCCAGAAATTCCAGAGTTCTTTTCTCCACCATTGACCAGCTGCTAAACACTGTCCCTGCCCCACCTCCATCCTCAGCAGTTAAATGTGAAGAGCTTGCTTTGTTCTTCAAGAACAAAATAACTTTGATCAGAGCGAGTATTATTAATAGTGGGGTCGAAACTGACATCAGTAGATTCTGCAACATAACCATGAGCACATTTACCTGTATCACACTTAGTGAACTTTCCAAAATTGTCAGCGAATCTAACTCCACAACCTCAGATATTGATCCTATACCCATAACATTCTTTAAGCGAGTGTTTGATAGTGTCTCAGGTCCGGTGCTAGAGATTATAAACACATCCCTTAGAACTGGCGTCTTCCCAGATGCCTTCAAAACAGCTGTTATAAAGCCCCTATTAAAGAAACCCAAATTGGATAACAGTCTACTTGCAAATTACAGACCAATATCAAACCTTCCATTTATTAGTAAAGTACTGGAAAAGATAGTTTTAGTCCAATTAAATTATTTTCTTGAAGAAAATAACATCCTGGAAGTCTCGCAGTCAGGTTTCAGGAAATATCACAGTACTGAAACTGCTCTCACCAAAATAATTAGCGACCTCAGACTTAACTCTGATGCAAATAAAGTCTCTATCCTTATCCTGTTAGATCTCAGTGCAGCATTTGATACAATTGATCACGACATCCTAATCAATAGACTGGAAAAGCTTATTGGGTTCACGGATAGTGTATTGAACTGGCTGAAATCATATATCACAGGAAGGAAGTTTTATGTTAGTTTAGGTGACCATAGGTCCAAGAAACATGAGAACTGCTATGGGGTTGCTCAAGGAAGCTGCTTAGGTCCATTACTTTTTTCTCTTTATATGTTACCACTCGGCGACATAATCAGAGAACATAACATAGATTTCCATAGCTATGCGGATGACACACAACTATATATATCCACTGAACCCAACGATGCAACGGCCATCAATTCCATTACCAACTGCCTGTTGGCAATAAACAAATGGATGAATGATAACTTTCTTAAATTAAATGAAGACAAAACCGAAGTCCTACTATGTGGCCCCAAATCCAAAAGAGAGATGCTTATTAAGAATCTTGGAGGCTTAACCCCCTGTCTTAAACCAGAGGTGACGAGTCTCGGTGTAATCCTGGACTCAGATTTGAATTTCAACTCTCACATTAATAAAGTGACCAAAACAGCTTTCTTTCACCTGAGGAATATAGCAAAGGTACGACCATTCATAAACCAAAATGATGCAGAGAAGTTAATTCATGCTTTTATATCCAGCCGGCTGGACTACTGTAACGCACTTTTCACTGGTCTTCCCAAGAAAACCACTGAAAGACTACAGCTCATTCAAAATTCTGCAGCTAGATTATTAACCAAAACTAAAAGGAGAGAACACATTAGTCCTGTCCTAGCTACTTTACACTGGCTCCCTGTTACCTTCAGAATTGACTTTAAGGTCCTTTTCCTCACGTACAAAGCTCTACACGGACAAGGACCTAGCTACATTGCTAACTCCTTTATAAACTACACACCAGCTAGAACACTGCGATCATCAAATGCAGGCCTATTAGAGGTCACCAGAAGCAGTCATAAGAAGATTGGTGATTCGGCCTTTGTCAATTACGCCCCAAAACTATGGAACAAATTACCCATAAATATTAGGGAAGCAAACACTCTAGACATTTTTAAAAGACAGCTTAAAATCTACCTTTTTACCGAAGCATTTAAGTAATTTTATCTCAAAAGGGTTTTCCTACTTTTTAAAGTTGTTTTCTCTCTTGAACAGAGATCTTATTGGGATTTTTATTTTTGTTTGAATTGTTTATCACTTGTATTATTGTTTTTATTGATTTTATGTAAAGCACCTTGAGCTACAATTCTAGTATGAAATGTGCTATATAAATAAAGTCTTACTTACTTACTTACTTACATGGAGAATGACTTCTGAACGGCTTCGAAAAGGTTCTGGACCACCGTACGGCGACTCAGGAGGGGGAAGCAGTGCACTGTCAACGCTGTATATGGTGGGGATGGTGCACTGCTGACCTCGATGGGGGACGTCCTGGATCGGTGGAAGGAATACGTTGAAGACCTCCTTAATTCCACCAACACGCTTTCCGACATGGAGGCAGAGTCTGGGGGCATCGGGGGGGGGGGCCCTTCTATCTCTAGGGCTGAGGTCGCCGAGGTGGTTGAAAAGCTCCGCGGTGGCAGGGTGGATGAGGTCCGCCCGGAGTTCCTTAAGGCTCTGGATGTTGTAGGGCTGTCTTGGTTGACACGACTCTGCAACATCGCGAGGACATCGGGGACAGTGCCTCTGGACTGGCAGACCGGGGCGGTGGTTCCCCTCTTTAAAAAGGGGGACCGGAGGGTGTGCTACAACTTTAGGGGGATCACACTCCTCAGCCTCCCTGGGAAAGTCTATTAAGGGGTTCTGGAGAGGAGGGTCCGTCGGATTGTCGAACCTTGGATTCAGGAGAAGCAATGTGGTTTTTGTTCTGGCCGTGGAACTGTGGACCAGCTCTACACCCTCGGCAGGGTCCTGGAGGGTCCATGGGAGTTTGCCCAACCAGTCTACACATGTTTTGTGGATTTGGAAAAGGTGTTCGACCGTGTCCCTCGGGGGCTCATGTGGGGGGTGCTCCGGGAGTACGGGGTACCGGATTCCCTGATCGGGGCTGTCCGGTGTGGAAGAAATTGCGATTTCCGGTGTGCTTACATTATTCACTAATCAATATAACTAGTCATTGGATACTAGTTAGTATGTTCTCATGTAAGCTTGCTATTAATAAGAGTAGATGGTGTCTATGTGTCAGGGTTAATAGATGTTCGTGATCAGGAGAAAGTACTTGGTAAACGTCCTTGGTCATGACTACAAGGAGAGCGCCAACTATGATCTCTCTAGTCTGAGTGGTCATGTGTTGGGAGCTGTGAATCTCTTCCTCTGAGACTGTTGTAATGTCATTACTGCCTGACTGTCACTATCTATGTTTACATTCCTGTGCCCTATAAAAGATGGTCCTCCGGCTTTCAGAGCTGGGAGAGACATGATTGAGACCTAAGCCTGGTGTTGTGTGGTCATTTATTGTCAGAGGTCTGGTTTTCTCTCCCAATCTGCAGATTGATAATACTTATTAAAATCCAGAACTCAACTGAACTTAGTCACTCCGTTTATGAAGAGACAGACAAAACACTTTCTTCATCAATTGGCGTTGTCGAGCAGCAGGATTGCAGGACCAGATCCAGGAGAGACCCACGGCAGCACCAGTATAAAGCAGAACCTGTGGTGCACAAAACTAAATGGTAAGGGGATCCTTTTCCAAAACCCCATTCACGGACTGCTTTATGCTTGGTGCGCCTGCTGTCCCTCTGCGATGCTGGTAACGTAAACAATTTAAGAACCTTTTATTGTGACGTTCAGTTGGGAGCCTGGTCTTAGCAGACCAGAGTCTGCTAGGCCTCAACAGGAGGAAGATAATATTAGAGTTTTGGTTTAGTAAATTTGGGTCATTAATTGACTTGCTATTTTTACTTTGTCTTGGTCAGAGTTGGCAAACTCTGATAGCGTACAAGAACTCTGGTCGTGTGAAGTATTGAAAAAGTATGTAAAACAATCTGTGTTCTTGATCTGAGGCAAAGGATCTGTTAAGAGAATACGTCCCATACTCTTGATCTGGGGAAAAGGATCTGATAACAGAGAGTATGGTTTTACAGATGCAGACCAGGGGTGAACCAAACAAGGAAAGGTATGTGTTTCTTTTAAAATGCACGTTTACAGCTGAAAACTTTAGTTGAACAGACATCTTATGTTGGTTTGAATTGTATTAAGTTGAATTGTAACTGTATTAAGTTTTGTGTTGGGCTTTTCTCTTTTGAACAGAGATCTTAGTGGGACTTTTATTTTGGTTTGAATTGTAACTGTATTAAGTTTTGTTTTGGGCTTTTCTTAAGACCAAGCACAGTAGGTGGGCGGTCATAATGTATCAGGGTCACAGGCTTTATGCGAGAGACCAACTTTTAAGGGTAAAGTGGTTTTAAACAAGTTAGGGATACTTTGACAATGTAAAGGGGCAGTTAGGCTTTTAACTGACAAGCTTGGCATTTAATTATCAGCGAGGGAAACAATCAAATACTAAGGGAAAGATATAGACTGGCAGTTTATGAATTAACTCGTCCCTTTTAAGCACGAATTGTGGTTATTTTGTTACTTATGGAGTTGAGGAAATTATTGTATGCGCGTTCCCAAAGAGTTGGGTCTTTGTAGGCGCGTCCCATGATCGAGCGCCGGAGGGCGAGGATAGTTTGGCTTGAAAAAGGCCATATTTGTAGTTCACTACCACATGATATTGTAGTTCTTTTATTCTTCAATATTGTGACCGTTTTACAGTGCTATGAGATTGTGCGACTGTTTTATAGTGCCATGTGATTTTGTGACTATATTCTAAAGTGCTGTGTGATTCTTGCTGCAGTAAATCATAAGAGCCTACCGTTATGAGATTTGTTACAGATACTTTGTAATTCAGTATGGGTAATCTAGCTTTTAGTACAGGAGCGATAGAGACGTTGTTAGTCCAGCCCGATATATGATTTGATTTACATGGAATTCAAGCAGTGTCAAGCATTGAGAGATGGCATGCGTGGATTAATCATGACCCGAGACATTGTTTTCCGCTGGAGTGAACGTTTGATAAAAAATATATATAGGAGAGTTTAAAAGCGGTTTTGAAAGACAAGGAAACAAGTCGGACGTGTAAACAATTTGTCAGCTGGCCAATGTTTATGATATGGTTAACTGAAGCTACGAGACGACGTGGCATTGTCTATCTTGAGAAAATACAATCAGATCAAGCTAAAACGGATTCTGATAGAGAAGCAAGAAATGACCCGGAGCGTCTTGAGACAGAGAAAAGATGATCAGACTGAACAAAGTCATAAAGTGAGGGAACTCAAGACATTGCTCGAACATGTTAACATGAAGTTGCTGGAACAGACTAACAGTGCCAAAACTAATTGTGAGAAGTCAGTAGTTGTGAAACAGGCTGAAGGTAGCGCTAATTCTCAAGGGAAACAAGAGAGTCTACCAAAGATTTGTAGCCTATTTACCTACAATGAAGATGATGTTGTTGCTATAGCTGTGGCTATGCAGAGGAGAGCCAGAGACAGGGAAAATGCATTATTAGGGGAAGCAGCGGGTCAGGTGCAGCCAGAACAGAACCTACAAGAGAAGGTTTATATCACAGCAAAACATGATGGGTGAGGTTAACCAGGAAGGCCTGTCAGTTGAACCCCCAGGTATCAATGAACCCTATGTGTGCATATCCAGGTCCTGATGTATGACAGCCTATGTACCTTTATCGCCCATGGTCAGTGACTGAGCTGAGGGAGCTAGGAAAGGGATTTCCTGACATGAGAGGACTCAGCAACATTTCTAAGAGATTTGCAAATATAGCTATCAATGCCAACATACCTACTTTTATTGATTTGAATCAAGGCTTAGAGGGTGAACTCCAGACCGGTATGTTGAGAAAACTTAAAGCATAGGTTTCTGATGGTGTTTAATGGCAGTAATACTGGAGGGGTGTTGCTTGACTGGAGCAAAGTGTATGATCGCAAACAGAAAAGATGAGGATCCTACAGATGATCTGGAAAGACTTACTAGGATTTTTTTTTTTTGAAAAAAAAAAAAAAACATTCTGGTTTTACAGCAGCTGCATCCCCATGCCACTTTATCATGTGTTCATATGTGGATTGCTTCCTGAACTCCAGGTAGAAGTTAAGAAACAGGTTCTAAATTGGGAGAACAAAACTGTTGATATGATTATGGATTATGTCAAACATAATTGTACATTGATGCAGGAGAATGCAGAAAAGAAAGTTGAGAAATTAATGACATTGCAAATGAATGTCTTACAGAAAGAAAATAATATGTTTAAAGGAAAAAGGAGAGCCAGGGGCAGGCAGCAAGGGGAGTAAGAGATAGACAGGGATATGTGCATACTCTGTAAACAGATACGCCACAGGGCAGGCTATTGTCACAGTATACAGAAATAGTCAGTACCCTTCAGTCATATACTCCATACTACTGCACTCAAACCCTCCCGTTTTCTTCAGAACGAAGAGCTTGCTGTGGCCTGCTCAAGGACACTCAGACAGTAAACAGCCACCATCAAAAATAATAATAATCAAGAATAGGGGAGGCAGAGAGCTCCTCTTTTTTCAAGTAAGACACAGAGCTACTAGGTTAGCCAGTTCAACAGTACACAGTACCCAAATCAATGAGATGATAGTGGTAGTTTCTGGGGTTCCTGTGGACACAACTGTCAGTTAGCTCTTATGGGTGGATAGATGGATCTTTGAAAGATGAACATGTATTTCTTTCAACTATGTAAAAGTAAGTAACAAGTAAATCTGTTGGAAAGGAATTTGTTGTGCAAACTGAACCGAAATGAAATGCACTACTGACTTTTTCTTATCTATTCCTTAGGATAAAAGAACACTTGGCCTAGCAATCCCATACACATCCCCCAGCAGTGGAATGCAGAGATTTTAGCGACCGCAGATGTGGCCTTGCTAGAAGCTGGGCCTGAGCTACTGTGGTCCACACACGCTTATCATATTGGGCGCATTAAGAATGCTACCCCAGTTGTTATCATTGTTTGTAGTACGACTCTTGAGAACCGTACCTCAGTATGCTAGTAATAGAGAAGTAGGGAAAGGTATTGTCCCAGTTATTAATGCTTTGTTGAAACAAGGAGTCATAGGTAGACTTTAGGTCAATTTGATCCTTTTAATGCTAATAAAATACTTGGAAGTTTATTATGGGTTTATAAGCAGGTAATGCCTGTGTTATACATCCTGTTGTGCCTAACCCTGTTACGATACTTAGCAAGTAACCCTGTTACTTTCTAGCTCTGTGAATGACTATTGTTTGCTTTCTTTTCTGTTACCATTGCAGAAGAGAGCCAGTATCTGTTTGCATTCACGTTTCGCCAGGTCCACTATACATTTCAGTTCTACCACAGGGGTACACCGAATCACCTACGTTGTTTAGTCAAGCATTACGAGAGGACCTCCAGGATGTCACCTTAGCAGCCGGCTCTACTCTGGTGCAGTATATTAATGACCTTTTTGATATGTTCTAAGAATCTTGCCTCCTGCCAAAAGGACACTATTGCTGTGCTACAGGCACTGGCTGAGAAGGGCCACAAGGCCTTAAAGGCAAAACTGCAGTTATGGTCTTAGGAGGTCAAGTATCTGGGCCATACACTCAAAGGTACAGAGCATCTATTGACGCCTGATAGAGTGGAGGCCATCCGATGGATACCGAAGCCTAGAACACCAAAACAACTCAAGTCTTTTTCTAGGTTCAGCCGGGTATTGTCGTTAGTAGATCCTTGATTATGCTGTGTTGGCTAGACCTATCCTTGACTTAAGGAAGGAGACTGATACTCATTTGTTGTGGAAAACTGAAGCTGATAAATCATTTGTATCTCTCAAGCAGGCCTGGGCCCAGGCGCCAGCTCTCGGTCTGCCAGACTACACCAGGGTGTACTGACCCAGCAGTATGGTAATCTTAAGAGGCCTATTGCCTATGTGAGTTCTTCTTTAGATACTGTGGCAGCAGGTTTCCCCCCGTGCTTACGAGCAGTCTGTGCTGCGGCAACATGTGTGTAAGCAACTTCAGATACTTCAGATTCAGCCACTAGAGCTACAAAGTATGAACTGTAATTGTTGACTAAAAGTAACATTACAATCCATAGATGCTCCCCATTGAATCCAGCTTCATTGTTGCCCAACCCTGATGATGGTGAACCACATGACTGTGAGATGGTTGTCGATAAAGTGCTAACACCCAGACCTGATATGTTTGACAAACCTATGGATAATGCTGAACTTGTGTTGTACGTAGATGGATCTTTGTCCCGAGAATGGGATGGCTCTCTAAACTCCGGATATGCGGTCTGCACGGACAGTGAGACATTCAAATCTGGTAAACTGTCTCCACAATGCACTGCACAGCAGGCAGAGTTTTGCTTTGACAAGGGCATGTTGTTTGTCAGAAGGCAAGGTCGTAAATATTCACACTGACTCAAGGTATGGATTTGGAGTTACTTACGATTTTGGTGCCATATGGCGAGAAAGAGGTTTCATTAACTCCTCAGGTGGAGCAATCAAGAATGGAAAGATGATTGATAATTTGTTGTCTGCAATACTACTACAGAGAAAGCTAGCTATTGTTACTAAGTGTGAGGCTCATACTAACAATACAGATGATGTTTCAAGAGGAAATGCTAGAGCTGATTTAGCAGCAAAGGCTGCGGCCAACTCCTCTGATGTGTCCCAGGTCTCTATTTGTTTGTGTCTCAGCAACCGGAAACACGCACTCCCTCTCTACATGTTGTGGCGGACCTTTGAGCCGCTGCTGATAACACTGAGAGGGATGATTGGTTATCTGTTGGCTGTGCGAAAGATTCCATGTGCATTGTTCCCTTGGTTGGCTCGCATGGCGCACGGATGTGCCCATACGAGCAAGGGGGGTATGGTCTCAATAGTAAATACAGATTGGTTTGCACCTGTTTTTTTCCACAAAGACTTAGCAACATTGTGCTCAGTGTCATATTTACCAGCAGCATAATCCCGAAAAGGGACCAAAGAGAAGAGCCCACCCACCACCAAGTGGTCCTTTTATTAATTTACAAAATGTTGTACAACAACAAGTGTTTTTTGTAATTTTGAGTATGTACTTGTAATTGTTGACATGATCTCGAAATGGGTAGAAGCCTACCCATGTCGGAAAGTTGATTCTACCACGATAGCCAAGATTCTTATTATTAGAGATGTGATCTGTAGATATGGGATCCTCACAAGACTGTCCAGTGATAGAGGTTCACATTTCACGGGTCAAATTGTTCAGGAACTTTGTAAAGCGCTCCAGATCAAACAGCATTTTCACTGTCCCTACCACCCACAGTCTGCAGGGGCAGTGGAGAGGCAAAATGGAACTTTGAAAAACAAACTAGCCAAGATATGTGAAGAGACTGGCCTAAAATGGCCTGATGCACTCCCACTAGCTCATATGGCCATGAGCCCAGAGGAGGAATGGACTTTCCCCACACAAGATAGTTTTAGGGAGACCAATGAAATTGCCTGTCTCTCCCCCACTATCATTGAAACAGATGGATATCCACCAGATGGATGATACAATGTTAAACTTTTGTTTTGCCCTAACTAGAGCAACCAGGGTTGTGCATTCACAGGTGAAAGCTGCCCGCTGGGGAGCCATGTCATCCCTATCAACCGGGAGACTATGTGAAAGTGCACAAACGGAGGACTGCCCTCTCACCAAGATGGACCGGTCCATACCTGGTTTTCTCTTGGTGACTCACACAGCTGTAAAAGTGGAAGGTCGTCCGACATGGATTCATGCAACGGAGTGCAAAATGGCCCCTCCACCGAACAACACGGTGGAGGATCCCAACGGAGAGCCAGGGGCCGGTGGAGGAGCAGGTGCACCTCCAAATGGTGCCTGCTCCAACTTGTCATTTGTCTCATCCCCACTGGGTTACTCCTCCAGGAGTACACCAAGGGGGGTGGAGACCCGTTTGCAGCGGCTGATCCGGGAGCAGGCTCCAGTCCAGCTGACCGATTTGAGCCAAAACCAGGATCCCGCCATCCAGCACTCCAATCCAGGGGCGCTGAGAAGGAGGTCCCAAAGAGCACCCACCCGGAGGTGTTGAAGACGTCGAAAGGTGAGTCACATGAGGAGAAAGCCAGAGAGGGGCTGCTGTTGCTACCATGCCTCTCTCCCCCATGTGTGATTCATGAAGCAGATGACAGCACCCAGACGGGAAACCAGAGAGAGGAGCCTGGAGAGGGGAAGACACTTTCAGTCTTCCTCCGGCCTCTACATGAAGCAGATGACAGCACCCAGAATGGGGACGAGAGGATACTGTGGCGGAGGCCCTCGGTTGTTTCAAGGAAACCGAGGCCGCTGCCGGAGCTACGATGAGAGATGAGATCCAGACATACTGACGCACACACCTGACAGACATTTACTGATACTGGACGCACGAGTCCACAGACATCGCATACATGAGCCACACCGAGAGTCACTATTGCACGCTCCCAATTATACTGATGTGAACATTGAGATTCATCATAAAGCACACATGAAGAACAATCTGTGCAACAACACCTTTCCGTGGACGGGAAAAAATGACTGGACGCAGCATTAGAGGGGACAGACCTTGCAGGGTTTGTGGTTAGAGTCCCAAGCATTCTGGAGGTTATCCAGGGATATCTGTCCCTCTGTCAATGGCTGATATGTGTAAGGTCAAGAAGTGGCCTTGTGTAGGGTTGGATGTAACAAATGTGACTGTTCTGTCGAACAAGTCAGTCATCTCTTGAATATGCCCCACCTGCATTGTTTTGTGTATGGCATAGTGGTACAGTGAGAGTGAAAAAAATACATGCAAGGATACGGTTTCTATGTATGCTCACACTCTACTGGATGATTTGTAAGTTCAATTGTATCTGAGTTCAATGTTACTTGTCCTGTATACCATTTGGGCGGGTGACATAAATTCCTGATGTTGCTGACTATGCTATTCCTACACTTTTAGCATACTACAGAAGATGTAGTATATGGTTGATTAAATGTTTAAATAATTATGGGAAGGTATTTGGTAAAAATACATGTAACCACACTGTGGTATGTATGCTAACAGCCTGTTGCATGATTTGCCTGTTGCAGATGGACCTGTAAGTATAAAGGCATCACCATTTTGGTCTCGTCGTGCAGCTAACAATGGCACCATGTGGGTATGTGTTAAGAGTGCTTATTATTTCCTGCCGGCCGTCTGGTCAGGAACGTGTTACCTTGGGTTTATTGTAGGAGCCCTCAGACCTGTAGATGGGTTGCCCCTGCACCCCTTTCCCAAACATTGGTGGCACCGCCACAAGAGAAGTATTATTAATGCAGATGCTAAGAAGCTGGGATCACATCACGTGGATTCAATAGTACTCAGTCACTTTTCACGTTTTCAGTTGCCATTCTCCCTGTGTATGGTGTTATCACTGCCTTTAGAGATATTAGGAGCTTAGCAGTAGGGTTGGAGTCCATTGGTAATGAGACAGCCGACGCCTTAACTGCAGTTGCGTCTGAGATGAAGGCCATGAGGCAGGTAGTGCTCCAGAACCGTATGGCACTGGATTATCTGTTGTCAGCTCAGGGAGGTAGCTGTGCTGTGATAGGTCATGACTGTTGTACTTTTATCCACGATGAATCTGCTAATATCACAAGTATGGCTGCTTACATTAAAACATAATGTCAGCTTTGGGGGAACCTGAAGCTAGGAATTGTGCTGACTGACCTCCTCTGTTCGGGGTTTCTTTTTCGACTATCATTCAAATAGGAATCACTGGATTGGGCATGTTAATCGTTGTTGTGCTGATTGTGGTTTGCGCTTGGAAGATGTGTACTGCCTGCTGTGTACAGTGCTGTGCAGTAGGTTTTCGTAAGGCTGCCAGTAAGATTATGGTAGCCCAAATCAAGCCACAGACAAAAGCAAGCAAGACTGATGATAACTTTATTGCCCTGGGAATGACTGAAATGTCTGATATGTAATCTCAAGTACCAAGTGACTATTTTGCCAATGTAATAAAGATGGCCATTTGCCTCCTTCTATTTTCCAACTGATATACAATGCTGTATGCAATGTGAATAGATCTGTCCTTGACCACAGATCAGTTAACAATAATTAAAGATGGTTACTTTATTACTTTTTATACTGTTTGAAATACTCTGAATTTAATGAACAGTGTTTGACCTATACCCTGATGTGTTGAGCTCACGAGAGCATGACCAGTGGGTATGTCCAGCAGAGAAATATGCCTATGTTTCTAGAACTATTGATAAACTAAGCAAAAAGCTATTCACTTCAATGACTTTGTACCTTTTCACCTGTGATTGGGTACTACCTAATATTTCTTCAAATCCTATAATCATGTATGCTGTGCTGAGTAGTTACAGATACTGTATTGTTTGATTGTTAAGGTTTTTAAATGGTATGAAACTTGTGAAATGTAAGGCACTACAGCAGGCCCCAGATAAACAGTTGATGAATGGTTGTTGTGTTGACGTTAAACGTCAAAAGGGGGGGACTGTGGAAGAAATTGCGATTTCCGGTGTGCTTACATTATTCACTAATCAATATAACTAGTCATTGGATACTAGTTAGTATGTTCTCATGTAAGCTTGCTATTAATAAGAGTAGATGGTGTCTATGTGTCAGGGTTAATAGATGTTCGTGATCAGGAGAAAGTACTTGGTAAACGTCCTTGGTCATGACTACAAGGAGAGCGCCAACTATGATCTCTCTAGTCTGAGTGGTCATGTGTTGGGAGCTGTGAATCTCTTCCTCTGAGACTGTTGTAATGTCATTACTGCCTGACTGTCACTATCTATGTTTACATTCCTGTGCCCTATAAAAGATGGTCCTCCGGCTTTCAGAGCTGGGAGAGACATGATTGAGACCTAAGCCTGGTGTTGTGTTGTCATTTAGTGTCAGAGGTCTGGTTTTCTCTCCCAATCTGCAGATTGATAATACTTATTAAAATCCAGAACTCAACTGAACTTAGTCACTCCGTTTATGAAGAGACGGACAAAACACTTTCTTCATCACCGGTCCCTGTACGACCGGTGCCAGAGTTTGGTCCGCATTGCCGGCAGTAAGTCGAACTTGTTCCCGGTGAGGGTTGGACTCCGCCAGGGCTGCCCTTTCTCACCGATTCCGTTCATAACTTATATGGACAGAATTTCTAGGCGCAGCCAGGGCGTTGAGGGGTTCCGGTTTGGTGACCTCAGGATCGGGTCGCTGCTTTTTGCGGATGATGTGGTCCTGATGGCTTCATCGGGCCGTGACCTTCAGCTCTCACTGGAGCGGTTCGCAACCGAATGCGAAGCGGCTGGGATGGGAATCAGCACCTCCAAATCTGAGGCCATGGTTATTGACCGGAAAAGGGTGGAGTGCAATCTCCGGGTCGGGGAGGAGATCTTGACCCAAGCGGAGGAGTTCAAGTATCTCGGGGTCTTGTTCACGAATGAGGGAAGAATGGAGCACGAGATCGACAGGCGGATCGGTGCGGCGTCCGCAGTGATGCGGGCTCTGCATCGGTCCGTCGTGGTGAAGAAGGAGCTGAGTCGAAAGGCGAAGCTCTCCATTTACCAGTCGATCTACGTTCCTACCCTCACCTATGGTCACGAACTGTGGGTAGTGACTGAAAGAACGAGATCGCGAATATAAGCGGCCGAAATGAGTTTTCTCTGCAGGGTGTCTGGGCTCTCCCTTAGAGATAGGGTGAGAAGCTCGGTCATCCGGGAGGGGCTCAGAGTAGAACCGCTGCTCCTCCACGTCGAGAGGGGTCAGTTGAGGTGGCTCGGGCATCTGATAAGGATGCCTCCTGGACGCCTCCCTGGTGAGGAGTTCTGGGCACGTCCCACTGGGAAGAGGCCCCGGGGAAGACCCAGGACACGCTGGAGGGACTATGTCTCTCGGCTGGCCTGGGAACGCCTCGGGGTCCCCCAGGAAGAGCTGGTGGAAGTGGCCGGGGAGAGGGAAGTCTGGGCCTCCCTGCTTAGGTTGCTGCCCCCGCAACCCGACCCCCGGAAAAGCGGCAGATGATGGATGGATGGAATTGGAGTATTAATGTAAAAAATGAAAAAACTAATTGAGAAAGAAGCAGACAGAAGGGTTGCATTATGCATTTGAAGGTTATACTGTCAAACTGACTCAAGAAATAACAACGTGAAAAAATGAAGATAGTGTGGCTCATTGGCTGGTCAATTCCCATGATGCAAGGCGATAAATAGTGTTAAAATTTGCTGATAAATTTGCCGTTTGTTCGAAATACAAATATAACTTCATGAATTTCGTTTTTTTTATTGTGTCTGCTTAGAATTTAGTGTTTTGTTGCGTGGTAATTGTCATTGTTGTGCTGGTTTACCATTGTAATCATGAGTTAAATGACTGTTACGTTTGATAAAAAGACCTGGATTAAAGCACCACGAGACCATACGGGAATTAGCTTCTTTCAGCTAATAAGCGTCACTTGACGAGGGCCCCCGTTTTCGTCAAGTGATGCAAGATCGGTGGAGTTGAAGGGGCCCCCTAAACATATAAATATTATAGTAAATCATAGTAAATTGACTTTTTTTTTATGTTTACTTCTTGAAGTAGGATACTTACATTAATTGAATTTGCACTTGAAAGTATTCCAAAGTATATTTTGAAGTACTTTAGGAAGTATACTTCAAAAACTGAAAGTGCACTACACAGGTTAGGCTACTTTAGAATATTCAAAGGTATACTTTGAAGTACTTTAGGAAGTATACTTCATAAACTAAAAGTGCACTACCCAGGCTACTTTACAGTATTCAAATACACTATAAGTGTACTTTAAAGTGTACTAAATGACCTAAAAAGTGGGCCAATTCAGTTTACGTAGTACAAAAATAGTATATAAAATATAGCTGCAAGCAGCAATGGCGGATTCCTCCTTCAAAATGGCAAAATGTTGACATAAAATTGACATAATACACTGGGATTAACTAGAAGACTTGAAATTTCTGTCAGAATAAAAAAAAGAAAATGTTTATGCCTTTGCCTGGATTAGAACCCACCACCTTTCGCACATCAACACTGCGTCTCATCCTACTAAGCCATTCGCAGACTTGGACTTTCATTGTTCAGTTTTTGTATCAGGAAATAAGACATTTCTCCAATGGCAAGCATTGTCAGATTTGGTTAAAGTTCAAACAGCTGTAATTTAGTCCTATTTGAATATGGGACATAAAAATGGGACAACGGGATGACTGGGTTGCTGCTGTAAAGAATAGCTTACTCGTAGTGCTTTAAAAAGGTTGTTTGGGGTGCCATAACTTGTCATGGAAGGGAATTTCAAATCATGCCTAGCATCAGTGGCGATTTGTCCTGGCTTAGGTTACTGAAATGAATTTGTGCAACAGGCAAGGGATCCACCTGAACAATCAATATACTTCATTAAGGCTAACTCGGTTGTGAATCTGACACTACCATGCATAGACTCCAAGTAGCTAGCTACTGTGGTAAACCTGTCTTGTTTTGCAGTGGTTTACACAGTCTCGCTAAACAGATGATCGGAGTGTTGTTATGGGCTCAAATAAACACTCATTGCTATGTTTTACAATCGGAGGATTGACCTGAAGACTAGAAACATTCTGTCCAAAATGTTTTTGCCTTTGACTGGTTTTGAACCTACAACCCTACGTTTACCAGCACTACAGCTTTTTTGTTCCTCATGAAAAATGAGGCATGCACACCAAGTTTCAGAAGAATTGGAGCAATGGGGTGGAAATGCCATCACTCTGAAAAGTGGACATTTGGGCGTGGCATGTGGCGCCCCCTATGGTCTGATGTGGGCCAGTCTGTGTTTGGGCGGTATTTGTGGCATGTTGTATCAATATGCCAAATTTCAAAACTTTTTACCAATGTTTTCATGAGATAAATTACAAGAATAAGAATAATAAATATAGCTGCAAGCAGCGATGCGGGTTCCTCAGCAAAATGGCAAAATAATATAAACATGTACACTGTAGAAGATCGAGAGTTGGACAACAAGGGAGCAAAACTACTTCATGTTTGGCCAACAACAGGCTGAATAGGGATTTGAACTCATGAGCACAAGGTTACAAGTCAGTCTCTCTATCCTCTCTGCTACACACCAACTGTTGAGATTGTATGAATAGAAATGGCAGAGTATTAGCTTTGGTCAGCTTTGGGACAAAGGTTAAGAAATGGTTGACATTTCAAGGTGAAATTGCATGAAATTGTGCATGGTATTTCAGAATGATGTCATCCTGTTTAACTAAACAGATAATCAAAATTATGACAGGCCAAAAGATAATGGCTGGATTCCAACCAACTAACTTATACTTTACAGGTCACCATGCCAGTCCATTGAGCTATTCTCAGTGTTGAATATTGTCATATTCAGTTACTGTTTAAAAAAGTAAGGTGTTTCTCCTGTGGTAAGCGTTGTTAGATTCAGCCAACGTTGAAACAGATTTAATTCAATCATATTTTGACATACCAAGGTGAAATTGTTTGTGGTACTTCAGAAACATGTCATCCTGTTGAACTAAACAGATAATCAAAATTATGACAGGCCAAAAGACTATGGCTGGATTCCAACCTACGACCTTATACTTTACAGGTCACCATCCCAGCCCATTGAGCTATTCTCAGTGTTGAATATTGTCATGTTCAGTTACTGTATAAAAAAGTAAGCTGTTTCTCCTGTGGTAAGCGTTGTTAGATTCAGCCAAAGTTGAAACTGCTTGTACATTTCCTATAAAAACGGGACAACGGGATGACTGGGTTGCTGCTGTAAAGAATAACTTTCTCATCGTTTTTTTAAACAGG
Organism: Osmerus eperlanus; assembly: GCF_963692335.1. NCBI lineage: Eukaryota > Metazoa > Chordata > Actinopteri > Osmeriformes > Osmeridae > Osmerus > Osmerus eperlanus. Next base: position 5,924,929 of record NC_085039.1, on the reverse strand, counting down.
TTGTTTGGAGTGCCATAACTTGTCATGGAAGGGAATTTTAAATCATGCCTAGCATCAGTGGGGATGTGTCCTGGCTTAGGTTACTGAAATGAATTTGTGCAACAGGCAAGGGATCCACCTGAACAATCAATTTACTTCATAAGAGATAACCATTAGAGTTATCTCTACCATGCGTAGACTACAAGTAGCTAGCTACTGTGGTGAACCTGGCTTGTTTTGCAGTGGTTTACACAGTCTCGCTAAACAGATGATCGGAGTGTTGTGATGGGCTCAAATAAACACGCTTTGCTATGTTTTACAACCGGAGGATTTATCGGAAGACTAGAAACCGTTTTTTCAGAATAAAAAATAAAAACAATGCCTCTGACTGGTTTTGAACCTACAAACCTTTGCTTACCAGCACAACATCTCAGCCAATTGAGCCATTCCCAGACATAGATTACACAAAGTTCAGTAACTGGATAAAAAAAAAGCAGTTTCTCCAATGGCAAGCATTGTCAGATTTGGTCCAAGTTCAAACAGCTGTAATTCAGTCATATTTTGACATATCAAGGTGAAACTTTGCATGGTACTTGAGGGGCGGTTTGAACCATCCTTCAAAAATACATTTGATTTAGTGACACAAACATATTGAGGCAATGTGGACATTTACATAAATACACCCCTTTCAGCCATTTTATATTTGATTCAATTTTCTTAAGTAACGTTTTTAAATACTTCAGTGATACATATCTGTACAAAATTTCAAGTCAATTATAGCTTTGGTTCAAGAAAAGATGAATTTTTAAGGTTTTCAAAAATGATCACTGTACAGGAAAATCCATCATGGTGGACCTTATGGGTCCTTGAGGCTTTTTTGTTCTTCATGACAAATGAGGCATGCACACCAAGTTTCAGAAGAATTGGAGCAATGGGGTGGAAATGCCATCACTTTGAAAATTTGACTTTTGAGCGTGGCGCCCCCTATGGTCTGATGTGGCCCATATTTGGTGTGGGGGTACCCACTTGGATGTAGTATAAATGTGCCAAATTAGAAAATGTATGACAAGGGATTTTTTGAGATATTGGGGTGCAAGGAGAAGAAAAATAAGAATAAGAATACTAACAAAAACAATAGGTTCCTTCCTACCGGAGGAACCCTAATAAGAATACTAACAAAAACAATAGGTTCCCTCCTACCGGAGGAACCCTAATAATAAGAATACTAACAAAAACAATAGGTTCCCTCCTACCGGAGGAACCCTAATAATACCAACAATTACAATAGGGTTCCTCCTGACGGAGGAATCCTAATAAGTACACTGCTAGTATACTTTAGGTACCATGATAATAGTATACTTTTTATACTTAAGTATACTTAAAAATTAAACTTGAAGTATACTTCTTTTTTGTAAGGGTATGCTCTGTGTGTGGGTCTGTGTGGAGACGCTAGCTCCGCCTACGCTTTTGACACAGAAAGCAGACAAGATGACAGAGGCAGCGGGATCGACTAAAATGTTGGTGACATTCGTTTTGATGTAAAAATGAATATAATCATTATTTTATAAAAATGATCAGTTGCAATATATCGCGGCACCAAAAACGATTGCGCTCATTTCCGTATCGTGCAATAAGTCAATATATTGACTATCGCGACAGGCCTAGGTATAGCTCCATCGACCGCCATTCATTCTGCACTCAATCATTAGCGCCCTCACATGGAACTAGAGTGGAACTGCAACCAGTTCAGAACCCGGAAGTTTCCCGAGAGTGGCAGTTCTTCCATATTAAAGGGGTCATGGACTGGGTTTTTGGGGTATTTCACACTGTTCCTTAGGGTCTCCGAATAGGGTATGTAAAATTGGTTGGGCTGAAAATGGCCCGGGTGCTGTTCTATGCCCTGGTGCTTCCTGTGAAATTGTCCCGGGAAAAAACGCCAGGTTTTCTCCTTTTATGGTATGCTCATGAATATATAGATGAACTGCGCGCTGATTGGTTGGTTTACAACGAGTGAAGTTGCGGAGCAAAAACGCAACATGGCCAACAGCACTCACTGAAACATCGAAGGTGGAGACTTGAAATAAAAACTTGCAAATAAATCTATTGTGTCTACACAACACTGTTTTCAACAGATTGACTAGATATAATTTGAAATGATAATGTTAGTTGTTTCCACTTCTGTTGTCGAAACAAACGAGATTGACTTAGGTGGGTAACGTTACAGTTTAGCAAACAAACTATATTGTGATTCAACTCAGCTTTCAGTTAGCTGGACATCTTGCTGAAAAATAAAAAATAACCTGACAAAGATCTAGACAAACATGCATCGTGAATTGTAGATTTACATGACAACACGGGTTATTTATTCGAATGAAACAGTCAGGAACTTTCTCCTTTGTTGTTCGCGTGGAAGTACACAGAGCAGCGCGCAGCTAAACTAGTGTCTGAGATCCTGGGCCAGAACACCAGAGGGCTGGTCTGTATGTAAATGTTGGGGCGTGACAAAGGTGATGCGATATTTGTGACATCACAAATACAGCTTTTTCAAAACCAATTGTTTTACAGCTGCAGTTTCAAGCTGTGAGATTTAGATAGGAAAGAGGTGTCAATGGACTTTGAAGTTCACTGTATGTCCATTTTACCCACTGAACTGTCGTTATTCAACTATGACAAGGTAAAATCTGTTTTGCAATCAATGACCCCTTTAAACATTCTCTGGTATAATTTTGCAACTAATCGAAGTTAGTTGTGAAACCACTAGATGGCAGCAGCGCACATGTTGTGAAAATTGAACCAACAACACGAGAATATGTGGTCCTAAAACTACTAAATTATACTTTTTAGTGTTTGAGTGTGACTTGATTGACAGTTCTTTCTCTTACCAGAATATGTCTTCCGGATAGAGATCACTTAACAGTATGAGACTCGTATATTGGCATGCGAGAAATTGGAATCAAAACGTTTTTTTCTGATTTGGGTGTAGTTGACAACGGAGGTGTATTTTAAACTCTCATGATTGAGATCTCTATTTTAGCCACAATGACTCACTATGCAAGACAAATGTAGGCAGTCAATTATTATTGCTCTTAATGCTTGTGTAGCCTGTCTCATTGATGCAACCATTGCTTCAATGAACGTAACTGTTCTGTAGAATGAGATTCTGATAAGCGCCCCTAGCGTGGTAGCTCCTGAGTACCAAAGAAGCACCGCCCAGATTTGAGTTGAGTCGAAAACCTCGTTTTCCACTATCTATTTATGCATGCGGGTCAGACAGACGTCCGACCAAGGAGTTGATGTAATAGTGATCAAGGAGCGAGCATCAGCCTGTGATAGCCTGAGCTGCTACCCGGGACAGGCGATGATGGCGGCGGCCGTGGAGAGAGGAGGAGTACGGGCCGCTTTCTTGAATCCAGGGAGCGGTGGCGGAGTCGGTGGACCTTTCCCAGCGCCCGTTCTCTCTGCTCCCGGAGGCGCGGGTGGAACGGTTGGAATGGGTTTGAATTCTGGAGGATCCGACGGTCCCATAACCGTGCCGATGAACCTTTTTGCAACATGGGAAATAGACCGCTCTTCTCCGAGCTGTGTACCAAGGTAATGTGCCAGTAAAAAAAAAAGGTTTCCCATTGTTTGTGGGCTTACTGATGGTTTGAATAGCCTATAGGCTACTATAGCTTAATAATCACAGCTTTGTCACAATACTCAATAGATAGATATTATACAGGACAACAACCTATAAAGTCAAATTACATTTTACCACGAAGCCACCATGGGCTTTGTGTCGACCAAATGTTTCTATTAATACTGCCAAAGTCGATGTTCTCATTCGCCACAATGCTCTGCACAGACACGGGCTAGGCTACACCAACAATTGTAAAGCAACCAAATTTAAGTGTTTTGGATTTCTTACTGCCTTATTTTTTACTAATTAATCTGATTGTTTTGGACGACATTACAAGTCTTAACAGAATGCATAGGCTTTAGGCTACCAAAAGCAAACTTAGGTACTTGCTCATGACTAGAGAACGCTTTTAACTTCAAATGCTTTTCTTTGCGAGAATATAATTATTAATAAAGCTATTTGGTAGGCCTATACTTGATATCAGGGGATCGGCTTTAATTGGCTTCGGGAATTGAGCAAAGAATATTCGGATGCCCCAGTTACCTTAAAATCGTAGGGTTAGAGTTTGAGAGATTCCTTATGCTGCACTCTGGCAGCAATATTAGATTTTTGTAAATACATTATTTTGTAGTTCGGGCCCGGCGTTTCAATAATGTCAGTCGCTCAAAAATATGCTATCATTACCAATTGCTGGTATTATTGTTCTACATTGGTAAACAAACTTCTTCCATTGTATATTTGGTAAGCAAAATGATAGGCTTTCATATGGGTTCGAGCTCATGGATTTTCATTCCTGACATTCATGAATTTCAGAGCTTGTAGGCTACTCACCAAAACCCATCTTCCAGTTGGCATCAATTTCAACTAGTTAAAACGACAATATTGAAACCCTAGGTTCAGAGGTGTAGCCTAACTGTACTGTCAGACTACTGAGCTTACAGTATTTTTTGTGAAAAGCACCCGACAAATAAGATGTAGTTATCCAGCACAAATTGAATAGTGTTTGTTTGCTATTGGTATGTGTACAGACTATTCACCAAGACCAAGCCTTTAGTAAACTACGTTTTTAATATTCAGTAGCCAATCAGTGTCTGGGACAGGTTTATCCTGTTTATACCATATGCTACCTTGGTATCCATGCAATATACCTTTTTATACATCTGCTAGGTGGATAGTACAAGTTAAAAAATAAGTAGGAAATGTACTGTAAGCTGTGTTGGCACCCTGTTGAGATGTAAATTAACTGTAGCCTGTAGGAGTGTCATACTTGGTAAAATGAATAATTTTCTGTCTAGTGTACAGGCGTTAGATCATTGTATAGGAATGAAATAGAAAGTGAGAACTACGGAGTTTTCAAAACAATTTAATTTATCAGTGAGTTATAAGTAGCACAATACCTGGTTGCCTTGAAGTAGGTTGTAAAAAGTGAAATATAGACCACTAACAGGTAGCAGATCTTGTTCATTCACCCTAATTTATCTCTGTCAGAGAACAGAAGCAGGACTGTAGCCTTCCGTGGATCAGTTACGAGCTTTAAAATCCACGCACGCACACACACACACACACACACACACACACACACACACACATACACACCTTAGTAGTACCCCTCATACACTCACCAATATAAACATACAAACTCAGCTCCACCCTTATAACCTCTCTCATTACTCTCTCTCTATGTCTCTCTATTTTTCCTCATCCTCTATTTCCCAAACGCGGTTGCATGGCCACACGCTCTCCCCCTGACTCTCCCCCCATATCCTCAGCTGAATGACGGTAAACCCACTCAGGAATAGATCGGAGCACGGTAATTAAACGTGTCTGCCGGAATCAGGTTAGCCAGCCAACAGACCACATCAATTATTCAAGAGGGTTCATTGCTGTTTAATTGGTGTGGGACATATGTAAGGCCATTATTTCTGATGGAGCGTGTGAGTTAGTGTGGAGGATGGGTTTGGCTGTAACAGTGTTGTATTTCAGTTTAGAGTCAGAACTCACCTGTGTCCATCTATGGGAGTCTGGCTTGAACTGATCGCCAACCACCTGCTTGTAGATTTGTCTTTAAGTCTGATCACCTAATACATTACGATTACATTATTACAGTAACTATTATTTCATTAGCGTTTGCGCTACTGATTAGCACAGGAAGGAAAAACACAACAAAAAGCTAAATGAAATATGAAAGTGCCTCTCAGACACAGGCCTATACACATCTCTCCACATTCAGAACAGATGCATTGTGAGTAAATGCTCGATAGGAAAGGAATGCTATCAATAAACTAGTTATTGATACCATTCCTTGATGCTGTCAGTAACTAGTGCTCTCTTGAGACGGTACATGATCGAAGGGCTACTTTGGTTTCTAAAGCCAGCACTTAACTTGGAGGCATTTTTTTTTGTTTATGGGTAAAGTAAGACTGCTTGAGAAGGTGGTAATGTAATTGTTACAATTGCACACGTGGACTCAAGTGCACTTAACACCTACACTGCACTTTACAAAAGAATGTCACACGGTAAATGTAACCTTACATGGTTTGGTTTGGGAGGTCACATCATTCAGCCTTTTACCACTCCAGTCCATTAAAACATCTACCCATTAAATCCACTTAGTTCAGTAATAGAGCAAGGGTACGTTTGTCACCAGACGAATAGTCGTAATTGATCCCAGCTTAGCGCAAATCCGCAATTTAAGTTCCTGATTCTTCTGGCCCCGCTGTCATAGGATTTGATGTCTTCCTAGCATGCTCTGTGTCTCCGTCTCTCCTCATGCTGAATATTTTAAACACAGGGTGAGGAAGACTTTGCTTTAGAATTAATCACTATTGGGAGGGAAAACTAACGGGCACTATCCCACCCCAACGAAAGTCCATCTTGAAAAAAGATAACTGAACCCTGCGGGTTTGACAAAATTGCGGTTTCTGATGTCATAGCCTCAGGCAATTTTTTATGTGTGACTCGGGGCCAAAGAAACTCCAACCTCCAACTATTAACCCAATTTATCTAGCCTGCTCATAGGGTTTTACTCAATTAATGTAACACCCACTACCATAATGAATTTTGGATGTAAATATTGTTGTCATGGCTGTGAATGACATATGCTTTGTCCGAGGTTGAAGGGCAAAGAAATGTACAGCATCAAATGGATATGAAGGGAGGTTGGCTTTTGATTTTGAGCTTAGCAACTGATTTTGAGCTGAGCACTACACACCTTTTGATTATCAGATTTTCCTCGCTTTGGACATGTTTTTGGATCTTACACAGTGTTTTTGTAAGAGCTTGCAGTCTGACATTGTTTCATGGTTTCACATTGCACCCAAATGTTTGCAGGCTAGCCAGATGCTTAGCATTTGGAACAGCTGCAGCAACACAAACTACAGCGGGGGTTGGAAAGACTTGCTGGACCACAATCTACGCTCACCTTTTCAGGGTAACTATGCATACTGACCGACTGGTAAACACACACTAGCAAGCAAGCACCTAGGCACGCCCACCTCATACATTTGCCAAGATAGACTTCACTGCCATAGTCTTTGTGGACCTATCCCAATCCTCTTTTTCTTACTATGATCCCTAGCCTTGCCGTAGACAGATTGGCAGTGTCAGACTGTGTCACCAAAACAGGGGACAGAAATGCCACTGTGAACAGTTAACGTCTGTAGGTGGCCGAGTAGACTGCCTAGAGGGAGACCCCTCTTCCATAAAACGCACATTATTGCTGAGGTCCTGCAGAGATCTCTCTTAGGATAAGATATAGAGAAGGAGAAGGAGAAGATAGATTTCCACATCCCTAGAATGTTTATTAGTTGATTAGGCTATATATTGGCAGTACTTATCTGCCAAATGTTGTGTCCTTGTATATATTACAACCTTGTTTACATTCACTGGTTTCAGCGTACTTAATGCAGGAGCCACGGCAGGTTTCCCCCCTCCAAATCACTAAATCCCCCCTCCTAGTGGGAAGATATGGTATTGATGCGTACCATACGCCCATATTGACATTCATGCAGCACAAATCCAAGACAACAACTGAGACCGTTTCTCAACTCCTTGCTCTGGAAAAGAGAAGCATTGGAATGGTATACTATATGGCAAAATATGTTATACAAGATGCAGAACCAAACCATTTTGCATACCTTACCACCAGACAGAAGGCCCACATTGGCACCCATGTACCATCTCCCTCCTGTCCTCGCTCTTTCACTTTAGTCTCTGCAACACTTTGAGGATGCCGAGAGGTGGCTTTAGAGCTATGCTGTGTTAAGTATGCCCAAACAGAATGAGACATTTCAAGTTATCGGCCAACAAAATTCTAGGAGGTGGCCCTCTTAATGAACATAGTGAGCATTTGCTGTCAACACGGGGACCATGTGCTATTTTGAAATGATTCTGCCGGTGAAAAATGGCATTGAGAAGCTGACTTTCTCCAATCATATCTGTGTGCCCTACCCAGACAAGTAGCTTCCTTTCCTGTCGGGAGTACGGCAGATAGCGTAGCTGTGATCTGGAATTTCTCTGAAGTGAGGAGGAAGAAAAAGCGAGGGAAGCTCAGTTTTTACTTCAAAGGATACTGGAAGGGAGTTTTCTTGTTTAGCACTGAGCTCCAGGGCTTGGTTTAGGGGACTTTGAATATTGACAATTTATATAGCTCAGTGTTAACCTGTGTTTGGATACAAATAGGAAGGCATGGCTTCAGTGCAAGGTGACCCTAACCTTCCCAAAAGGCATTATTTTATTTTAGTATTCTGTGGTCGATGGCAATTGAATGAGGCCATTGCAAAAAAGGTATAGCACATCAGTTTCGAGATATTGCCATGGAAACCATCAAAATGAGTGTGTGTTTGCTTGCGGTGAGTCCACGTGTGTCATGTGAAAGCATTACCATTGTCTTATCCCCTCACTCACCTCAACATATCCCCAGCAACACAACTCAGGATGTGACATCTGTTATTCCCTGTTTTTATTGGCATCTGCTGGGGTTGCAGTGTGAAGAGTGAGGGAGGGGGGTGTGGGGCAGCCGTTATTTCCTTACCCACTACACTGATGACAGGAAACAGGATAAGGATTGGGAAATGGTGCATGCATTCCAGCATTCACAGTCTGCTCATACAGTAGCATAGAATTCCCTGCCATTTGACACTGCGTTTTGTGTGTGAGAGAGAGAGACAAACAAACTGTGCATGCATGCAATCACGGTCAACCAAGCAAAATGTACCATGTACCATGACCTTCACAAAACAAAAAGCTCTCCAGCTAAGCAACACCGTCATTAAATGCCCAGTTTCTAAATGCTGACTGATCAATAGCAACTATCTGCTAACATCCCCGCTGACCTCAAATGGTGTGCTTGCATTTGTTTGGAAGGACACGGACAGGAAGACTAATCTATATGGATCACTTCTCTAGTCCGCTCTCTTGTTTTAGTGCGGAGCGTGCAGATAATGTCATTGTTCCAGACCGGTGGTGTGGAAGTGATGGGCTTAGCCTGTGGTCCAGTGGTTAAGGCCAAGGATACAAAGCCCAGTGTTGTCATTTGGTTCAGGCATTCTGTCTTGTTTTGTGCAGGAGATCCGGTCACTCACTGTCCCCTCCCTGTGTGATTATTGCAGGGCTTGCAAGTATCACCACCCTGTGTTGGAAGCCCTGAGGTCATGCCTGTTTTTACATTTTGCATATATTTCTTCCCCTTCAGAACACACCTAGCCCTTGGGATAATAATTTACCAACAAGTACTGGTAGCTAAATGTTTGTGTTTACTTGGTGAGAGGTTTGGATTTACTTGTCAACTCATGTGCTCAATGTGCCCATGCATGTCTCTTTTGAAATTGTATGCAGATATAGACTATGCCTGAACATTTAACAGCATTGTTCAAGATTTGTATGCAACTCCAACTTCAACCTGTTCAATACTGCAAGGCCCCTTGCTAAGTTACGTCCTAGCCTGTGTCATTTCCTGCCTCAACCATTTTGTACCCTCCAGCTGTTGTGACACTGAGGTGACGGTGAACGTGACTGACTGTGTGGCACCAACCAGCTCTCAGTCTGAGGCGATGTGGCATGTATATAGTCTCTCCTAGTGATGACTCAGCCTGAGTTGGTTCATTCACATGGAACTGTCCTAGTAGTGAACGTTGATCGGCTGCAGGAATAAGGTCAGTGAGGCTGGGCCAGTTAATAGGGTTGGCCAAGCCCAAGGCCTCTCGGGCACTAACTGCACAGCTTACCTATCTGGCTGTGAAAGGCACAGAACGTTCTAGCATATTGTTGATGTGTTAATCTCATAGGAACTGGCTAGTGTGGTAAGATCACCCCATGGAGACTTTATAATCACAGTCATGTCTTGACAGGCTTGTCACTTATCCTCTAAGGAACACAAGTTTACCATTCAAGTTCAAGACATTGCTTGTCTATCAAATATACAAAATTAATTCATTGTTAAGTCATGATATCAATGTTCAAAATTCAACCAAATAACCTAGTACTGTTTGCAAGAGCCTATTCGGCATTTGGGCACTTACTATATGTCTGTCAACATGATTCAAGTTCTAGCAGCCTTTTGACTTATTATTGCAATGGTAAGGCCAGACTTTTAAACAATTTCAATACTCAGAAATAACCTTATTTTTTATAGTACAGATGTTCCTTTAAATGACATCATCATTGAACAATAATGACAAAGAATTCGTAAGAGCATTCTTTTTGCTCAGTTCAACAGCTTACAACACTGTCACTGGACAGTTGTACTGAATTCGACATAAAAACAGACTAGGCTATTCGTTTTTGGAGGAAATTCGTATTTAGTAGGCTACATTTTATAGCCTTTTCGTGGTACAAATATCTGTGCTTATTGTCTGTGGGTCATGTTTGGGAAAAACTTCAGTGGAACTAGCCTCTATCCTATGGCTACAAAACCATCCAACCATCTTGTTACTACAGCATGTTATTCTGAGGTTGACTGCACATTGCTGGAGGAAACATTACAAAGTTCATAGTTTGATTTGCCACACTGAATTAAAAGGTCTTCCCATTGATGTTGTTTGGATAGCCTTTCAACATAAAATAATGAAGAAGAAAAAAATATCTCTAGTTGCCTCTAGTTTGGCTTGCTCTGTTCGCGTCCCAGCCCCTTCACTCTGATTGGTTCTCTCTCAACCTTTGTGCACCTTTGTGATGAACTACATTTTTAGATGTTTGTGGTGGTAAGACAATTTCACAGAACCAATATACTACATTTTGATCAACATAAGCAATTTAAAACATAGGAAAAACAGCAGACAAATGAAGGCTACATAATCATTTGCATGAATGTAGGGTACCACAGCATTGGCAATTTGACTAAAATAGATGTGGAGGTTGAACAAGTACTACAGATGACAGAATTTCAATAGTGATCTGAGAAATATAGGTACCAAAACCACTTAAAGAACTGTCATCACCAGCTGCTTCACGGGCACTGCACTATCTATCTATAATACCAGAAATCTGCGTGTCACCGACATAATCGCGGGCATTGTTGTTCCCTATTTATAGTTCAAGTAATCTGATTTGTGTGTTTCACTGACATCTTAATCACCGACTGCATCACGGGTACTATGCACCAGTTTAATCTCAGGTTATTATAGATATAGATAAGCTTACTTGATAGTGAAGCCTTTGCATATCTATATTGTGAAAGATGCTTCAAACTATCTTTACATTTGATATTATAATGAGGACTAGATGGGGTTGGATCCAAGAGCAGAGATTATTCAAAGTAGTCAGGGAAAGGCAGAGGTTGTTTCACAGGCTAACAGGGTAGTACAGGGAATCCAAGAGTGTGGGTCAAGATACAGGCAATGATGGGTATTCACTGACTGAGAAAGTTGGGTGATCGTGAAGACAGGCCTTTACTAATTTACTAGTATTTACTAATGTTTAGACTGAACTACACAAGAACAATACTTCACATCGGACAATACACAAACAAACTTCAATAATAAATCAATATACAAGACTGTGTCGCCAATGCCATTAATATTCTGGAGATGCAGAGCTGCAACAAATTAAATGGTGTACAAGACCTAGGTGTGGCAGATTTAAGAATGTATATTTATGTTTTAACTAAATTAAAAATCATTGTTATAAAAATACTAAAATAGCCTATTTTATTACACCTCTCGTGAAAAACTTTAACAAGCAACATTTTGCTTATACATTCTCTGGAAAGTTACTGGGAAGTTTCACCCATTTTGACATTGTGATTTCTCAAATGGCCCTTAATTAAATCATCCATTCATTGCTGTCATTGGTAAATTTGCCTCCCTCCAAACTTGCTTTTGCTTTCTTGTAGATATTTGTCATGCAGTGGCACCACAATTATTTGGCAGCCATTATGAAATGTTTATTTACTGTAATGGTGGAGGAAAGTGATGGATTATTTAATTGAAGTCTGTTATTCTTAGTTATTCGCAAACACTGTAAGTAGCTGTATACTAGTAGCTCAGTATGCTTCCATGGTTTTTATATGTATTGTCTTCTCTTTACCCATTTAAACACATATCACTTATCAGCACTTTAGGGTTGTTTTCAACACTTTCAGTTGTGCTGTTGTAAGATAAATTTAAATGGTTTACTGTCAATTATTCCAAGAAAGACAATCACTCCCACTGTCGTTTGGACAACATGTTCACTAGGAAAGGAAGGGCCTGCAGAGGCAGTAGATTCACGAACAGCACTGTAAAGGTCACCAGCTGAGGGACTGTTGATGTTGTGCTATCGTCTGTGCCGTAAGGCCATGGCTGTGCCGTTATGAGACCTGCTGAGCAGAGGTATTATGTAGGACACGGTGGAGCATTGAGAGCATGACATGAGAGTGTAGGAAAGGGATTATTTTTTTAGAGGGATGGTGAAGAGAAAAGGAGACAGAGGCACAATAGACAGAGCTCACACACAGTAGGAAAGCACTAAAGAAAGAAAGGAAGAGCATGAAAGAGAGGTGTATGCCAAACATGTTACTATGGCTGTTACAATGTATAAATAAAATATATTTTTGACAGACAAAACTATACAACTAAGAGGAAGTGCCACTTTATTTATACTATAGTAAAATATTGTACTGTAACTGTACTTGTAGTGTAGTATCTAAAAGTCTATCATTCACCTGACAGATACCAGTCCACTGACAGATTAAGATGTGTCTTGGTCTCTGTTTGGTGCTTAAAGGGGACAAGCTTGACCAATCAGACATAATCTTCTTAAGACCGTGCTCAGGGAGCAGTGACCAACATGTTTTTCTGCTGTCCCAAGGCAGTTACAAGATTAACGACAGACAATGTTTGGAGTTAGACTCAAAGGCTAAAATAATAATGGTCGTCAAATACTGTACATATTAAACAGGTGTTGTTTATATCCCAGGTCATAGAAACAAGGGCATTATGTTAATGAAGGTATTTTGTCATTCGATATGCTGTGGACTAAAGATCTCACCAGAACTCGGTTGAACACAACTTCTTGAAAAAGGAGAGTTACTTCACTGTCAGTGTGTCTTTCTTTGTGTGTGGGAAAAGAGAGGTTTTACCAAGTAACCCCATATGGGTAACTCCCAAAATCATGGCTACCTAGTTGGCTAGCCAATTGGCTAACTACCACATGTTCAAGTTTTGCAGGCTAACACGAGAAATAGGGATATTATCATCAAACCAGGTTGCTAGGCCAAGCATTCAGTGAGCAGGCTGTAAGGTGTTAAGGTGTAAATGTGCATACTTGCCATATCTAACATCTAATTGAGCCAAATTTTAAATCTGCTCACTTAAACAATGGCAATACAGGGGCTACAAAATAGTGTAATGAAAATGAATACCCTAAAATTGTTGTTGTTGCAGACTGGTTACTGTTAATGAGAGTTTGGTTTCAGTATCCTTACTGGACTGGCCAAATCGTGTGCCTGTTAGATACCACAGGTTGGTCTTGCTACGTGATTGACAACCATTATTGGCAGACGTGCAGTATCACCATTTAATTCGTTTCTCTGATTGATTAGAGGTTGACCCAGTCACATGTGATCTCATTTTGGCCACGCTCATTGGAACGCCTCTTAGCCCAGACAGCTTATATCGGAAAGATGCCAGACTGATAGGTGAAGTGAGTGGGTGAAAAATCAATGTTGTGTGTGTCTGTGTGTGTGTTTCTTGACGTGTATGTGTGCATGCATGCATGAAATAGCAACAATCTGCATTTTGTCAACGGTTGAGTCCTCAAGCTTGATCTTGAAGACTCAAGCATCCAATCACCATAGTCCTCCACGGCATAATACTATTTATAGCTCTCCCCTCCAGTGATAAGAGATGGTTGCAATTTATGAATGGGATTAAGTGTGTCTGGACGGATTTGAAAACCCAATGAAAGTTAGATTTTTTTCTAGTGTGCACATTTTTTTATATTTTAAATGTATTTTAGAGCGTTTGGACTGTTCTGGTGTGTGTGTGCATCCGGTGGCATTCAATCAGCCCATCGTGTGCTCTCAATGTCACTCCGCCATCTTCCCTCGCGTCCATAAATCTGTGGCCTGTCTCACGGGAATTGAGTTGATGGGCACTCTGCTCCTGTCCTTCAGTGTCACACTCCACTTGTTAATCCAAGAGTATCGCACTACTTTCAAGGGTCAGAGGTGTTACTCATTAGAGCCGCCGTGTGTGTGTGTGCCAGAGTGCATGTGCATGCATGTGCGTGTGCGTGTGTGTGCTTTCATTTGTTAGAGAGTATGTGTGTTCAAAATACAGAGAGAGCTATGGACCACGAGACTCCCCAAGGTCAGAAGCATAATTCAGTCAGTCTGATGAATGCTAGAGCTCTATAACACAGAAGCTAAGCATCTCATGCTGTGGTTCATGGTGGCTAAATCGTATGGAAGCAAATCGTTACCAAAATTAAAATGCAAATGCATTTCCAGAAATGCATTTGCATTTTAAGAATGTGGCTGCATTATTTGACTCATAAATGAAATTAGTAATCAATCATCCTATTTGCATTTAAATTTTTCACTTTTTTTTTTCACTTTCACTTAATTAAAATGAAAAAGAAATAGACATTTGAGATTTAATTTTCAAAACATGCCCCAGCAAATAGATACCAAAATTCAATTTGAAATGTAAAATTTGAAAATTAAAATGCATTTCCAGAAATGCATTTTCATTTTAAGAACGTGGCTGCAAAATCGTGACCACAATTCAAATTCAAATGCACATTTTTTTTGTGCGGCCCGGTACGAAATGACCCACGGACCGGTACCGGGTTTGAATTTGAATTGTGGTCACGATTTTGCAGCCACGTTCTTAAAATGAAAATGTATTTCTGGAAATGCATTTTAATTTTCAAAATTTACATTTCAAATTGAATTTTGGTATCTATTTGCTGGGGCATGTTTTGAAAATTAAATCTCATGTCTATTTCTTTTTCATTTTAATTAAGTGAAAGATTGAGCACTCTTGAAGAAGAAAATTAAAATGCAAATAGGATGATTGATTACTAATTTCATTTATCAGTCAAATAATGCAGCCACATTCTTAAAATGCAAATGCATTTCTGGAAATGCATTTGCATTTGGTAACGATTTGCTTCCATAAAATCTAAGACAATGTTTGCATTTAAAAAAATAATATAAACAAACATATTGGCATTTGGTAATGAATGAGCAGGAAATGGGGCATATGGATTCAGTGCTGAAGTACCAATTTTAGCCTAGCTACTAGGCACAACATACGTGTAGACAGACACTGATGTGTGACACACACACGCACACACATGCATCTTCATGTAATTAAGCTTAGGTTTTAGCATTAACCCCCAAACATTTCCCAGGGGGCAAAGGCAAAATCGATACTTCTGCCATGCCTTAAAACATTTGACCAGTGTTCTGCTTTTCTATTGCTCTCGAATCCCTCACTCCAACCTTAACAACAGAGGCACATACTACACACAATTCTCATGAGGCCATGCCAGATCTAAACACAATCCATCAATGGTCAGTAATTATCATCATCCAGACATGTCAGTGGTTATTTGAAGTTGATGGCTATATACAGGCAACCATTAAACAACAGACAGGCCAGTTGGATTTAACTTGTGTCGGAACATTAAAATATTGTGTAGCCTATGTATGTGTGCGTATTGTGTAGTGGTTGATTTGCCTCCGTTAACATATGTATCGTAAGTCTTTAAAGAAAGTTTTTAAAATGTCTTATCTATCTCTTGGGACCGGATCCCACTTGTCACTCTAATTGAACATTTCATCAGAGATGCTATTAAAAATACATGTTTGTTTGTGACGCCTTTCAAGGTCCACTGGGCCAAAAGCGGCGTCAAGAGGAAAGAAGAATGCTCTTTGATACAGTGAAAATCTAAAAGATGAGTAGGCTTTCAGGAAGAAAGGAATATTAAATGAATGTTAAGTAAAAATTAAGTTTTTTGTCAGGCGCTCTCACTCCCCCCCCCCCTCTCTCTCTCTCTCTCTCTCTCTCTCTCTCTGTCTCTAAATGGCCTTCACAGAAAATGTTCAGTCAGCTGGCCTGGTTTTGTGCTTAGCTAGAGTCCCTCGAGACACACATTGCATTGTGTTCAAGTTTAAATGTCTTTGTTAGTTTGTGTTTACGTGTGCCTGCGTGGCTCTTTGAGAAAATGTGTTGAGTCAAGATATTTCAAGGTTTTTGTGTGTTCTTGTAGGAATGAAGCAAGGAGAGTTTGAAAGAGAACTGCCTATTTCTACAAGAAACACCTTCCTTTAATTAAGGTTGCCAGTCTGTGACAGACTGTGAAAGAAAGCAAAAACCTTCACTTTTACTCCCAAGTTCCCTATTAGTGAAACACAATTACACTTATAGACATTACCGTATACTTTAAATCTATATTCAGTTGTCAGGACTCGTCAGGTAAAATGGCCTAAATCAAATGGTCACTGTTCTTTGAATTGCTGCCACTAATAATGCAAATGTAGGTATTGTAGATATTACGTTTTCATGTAATTCACTGTAAAGCATTCTCCAACAATTACAAAAAAAATAAAATAATTGAATTTATAACAATAGGTTATGTCTTAGTTAGCTTGTGTAACTAGCCATCGACGTGAGCCACTTAAGAAAACAATGATTCTCTCCTCCCTTTGATCTAAAAGGGTGCTCTCTCCTTCCTCACACAAAGGAACTTTCCTCCTCTTCTGGCTGTTATACCGTAATGATGGTGAACTAATTAGCTCTCTGTGGAATAGCTGCTTGAGGTACTCTCTCGCTCACATCGAAAGCCTGGATGCCCTTATAAGCCGGGTGCATAATGGAAACAGAGCTCTGTTCAGGCAACTTTATATATATTTTTATCTTAAAACAGTTAATCTATCTACATCAGGGTTTCCCGCAGCACTTTTTACTTAAGCAACACACGCCTGCCGCCTTAACTACGTAGTCAAAAAAAAAGTCTAACGCACAAACTAGCCCCGCCCGGTCTGATGGCAAAACACACCCTACCAGCTTAACTAACCAATTTTCTGCATGAAACCCTGTACATAATATCTAAAGGATATTTATCTTCAGATTATATCTTTGTTTCTTTCTACAACATATCTATCTATCCATCTGTGCAATGTCCTGTTCTATAACTCGCTCTTTCTCACTTAATCTCTTTGTCTTCCTCTGCTTTCTCAGGTAGGCCTGGCCACGGCATGTCTTATGAATGGGAGTATTGTCCAAATGTGTATTTCATAAATGTAACGAATGTGAGAGACTCTGACTTATGTCCTCTCCTGTGTGGGTGAAGGAGCACATGTCTGATATACAAGCTTGGATCTCCAGTTACATCCATGTTCCTTTAGAGAGGAAAAAAAACTTTCATCATTGTATCATGAAGAAACATTGCTTGATTTCTCATTGGGGGATACTTTTCTCAGTGTATGATCTGAATCTTTTCGTTTTTTGTAAGCATGTTACATTTTAGGGGGTTTTCAGCTTTTTGTTACGCTGTGAAATCCAGATAGAAAATCTCAGTCAAAATTACAATCTCCATTCATTGAACGTTTCCTTACAAGAATGTATGACAATGTAATTATTGTAATAATATACAAACATTGTTCATTGTAATCAATTCAAATTAGTTAAGGAATACTAAATAAATATCTTCTCCTATGTCTTCCCCAGGTTGTGCAGCCTCACCCTCAAGAAGCTCATTGTCCTGAAGGAGCTTGATCGTGAGCTCAGCTCTGTGGTAATTGCTGTGAAAATACAGGTGGGAACCACACAAGACACTTTAAGGCCTGTTGTTTTCATGGCAACAACAGGTTGACCTTAGGGAACAGGGGGTTTTTTTCTCCAGAAAGTGGGTTTAGTGAAAACCATGAGTTGGATAATCCTGAAATGAGGCTAAGTCTGGGTTTTCCGTTCCAGAAAGAGAGGTAACGCAAACTTTTGGTCAGTGTCCATGATAACTGACTCTGTGAACCTAACCTGCTCGTTAACAGGTTTTCCATAACAAACTCTGCATTTCTACCTATCCCCTCCCACTTTCTAAGCCTGATAGGCTACAGATGTCAGTCATGGGGTGTCCTTTCCTGGTTCGGCCGACCAATCTCGAACAAAGTTTAATTCACTTAGTTATATGTTGGCAGAGGATTATAAGACCGCGATTCGATGTGCTTTAATTCCCTGATGAATATCCAAGTTAACGTTACTGTTTCCTGTCACACTAGATAGTTTAATTGAGCAACATTCTCAGCCTTTACATCGCTAATGTTACACACCGTGGATGTGCACTCAAAACCGACTAAATGCTTTTTGGCAATGAAATAAAGACAAATCATTTAAATGTGCAAAATGTGCAAATCATTTTATATTCATTATTCTCATCATTTCAGTGTAACTGAAAATTCCACACCAACCTGTAAATAAAAGTACATGGGGAGACCAGTAGCTACCATACATAGGCATCTCTGCATCCATGTCTGCGGCAGCAGTCAACGTCTCTTCATCATCTTAATCATCATCATCATCCTGTGATGAAAAGCATTCTGTTGGGGGTTACTGCTACTACAAGTTGAAATAGGCACCAACTGATATTTACTTTGTATCGTGTCAAATATGTTTAAAACCAAGCTTATAGGCCAAAGCATAATATGCCTTACCTGTTCGTAATATGTTTTTATATTTAATATAACATTTAACATGCTATTTTATTAAGTCCACCACTATTTCACCTGTAATATTAATGGACAGTGTGGTTAAATAGGGTTAGGGTTAGGGTTAGGGTTGCTTTACGCAAAGGCTATTGAGTAATGAAGGGACATGTCTCATCCTTCATATATTGATCCTAACGTAACAGGTGTAGTCGCGTCGCTCGTTAGTCACTCCCAATCTTGCCTGTAATTTGAACTTGAGACCTTTAGGGTTTGATCCTCTGGCTAGCTCTTTGTTGGCGCAGTATTTATTCTGGGGAGTGAGCTTAACCAATTCAAGTCGCTTACACTAGCATGCTTTATGTGTTTCACGGGAGTCAGGTGGCGGTTAGGGAATTGGGCTAGTAATCCGAAGGTTGCTGGTTCGATTCCAGGCTGTGCAAAATGATGTTGTGTCCTTAGGCAAGGCACTTCACCCTACTTGCCTCGGGGAGAATGTCTCTGTACTTACTGTAAGTCGCTCTGGATAAGAGCGTCTGCTAAATGACTAAATGTAAATGTAATGTTTATTCTTATAGCAAACAGAAATATACCTATTGAGTGAAAGGGAACATCTCAACCTTTGGTGTATTACCTGGAGGCTGCCCTTGTGGTATGCAGTCTTGCAAATAGGTGCAGAGGTTGCCAAGGTGACTGCTATTTTAACAGAGAATGGAGAGAAAGAATGAAGGAAAAAGCCATTATTCTGACCTCTGGAGGGACTCTGCATTCTTCTGTGGTCACGGTGTCGCCAGAGGGAGTCTGTTTGCTGTCATTTGTTTTATTTGACCTCTTTTACCAGAGCTATACACTATATATTTTCAGTATGTCAGGCCCATTCATACTAAACTATGACACATGGTTATTACCTGCTAACGCTAGTTTTGCGAAAATCCTGAATACACTTTTGATTTATTTAATGTTCACACTTTAAAAGTAACTCCATCCATCATCTTCCGCTTGTCCGGGGGTCGGGTCGCGGGGGCAGCAACCTAAGCAGGGAGGCCCAGACTTTCCTCTCCCCGGCCACTTCCACCAGCTCTTCCTGGGGGACCCTGAGGCGTTCCCAGGCCAGCCGAGAGACATAGTCCCTCCAGCGTGTCCTGGGTCTTCCCCGGGGCCTCTTCCCAGTGGGACGTGCCCAGAACACCTCACCAGGGAGGCGTCCAGGAGGCATCCTTATCAGATGCCCGAGCCACCTCAACTGGCCCCTCTCGACGCGGAGGAGCAGCGGTTCTACTCTGAGCCCCTCCCGGATGACCGAGCTTCTCACCCTATCTCTAAGGGAGAGCCCGGACACCCTGCGGAGAAAACTCATTTCGGCCGCTTGTATTCGCGATCTCGTTCTTTCGGTCACTACCCACAGTTCGTGACCATAGGTGAGGGTAGGAACGTAGATCGACTGGTAAATAGAGAGCTTCGCCTTTCGACTCAGCTCCTTCTTCACCACAACGGACCGATGCAGAGCCCGCATCACTGCGGACGCCGCACCGATCCGCCTGTCGATCTCGCGCTCCATCCTTCCCTCACTCGTGAACAAGACCCCGAGATACTTGAACTCCTCCGCTTGGGACAAGATCTCCTCCCCGACCCGGAGATTGCACTCCACCTTTTTCCGGTCGATAACCATGGCCTCAGATTTGGAGGTGCTGATTCCCATCCCAGCCGCTTCGCATTCGGTTGCGAACCGCTCCAGTGAGAGCTGGAGGTCACGGCCCGATGAAGCCAACAGGACCACATCATCCGCAAAAAGCAGCGACCCGATCCTGAGGTCCCCAAACCGGACCCCCTCAATGCCCTGGCTGCGCCTAGAAATTCTGTCCATATAAGTTATGAACAGAATCGGTGACAAAGGGCAGCCCTGGCGGAGTCCAACCCTCACCGGGAACAAGTTCGACTTACTACCGGCAATGCGGACCAAACTCTGGCACCGGTCGTACAGGGACCGAACAGCCCCGATCAGGGAGTCCGGTACCCCGTACTCCCGGAGCACCCCCCACATGAGCCCCCGAGGGACACGGTCGAACGCCTTTTCCAAATCCACAAAACATGTGTAGACTGGTTGGGCGAACTCCCATGCACCCTCCAGAACCCTGCCGAGGGTATAGAGCTGTTCCACGGCCAATCCGACGGACCCTCCTCTCCAGCACCCCTGAATAGACTTTCCCAGGGAGGCTGAGGAGTGTGATCCCCCTAAAGTTGGAGCACACCCTCCGGTCCCCCTTTTTAAAGAGGGGAACCACCACCCCGGTCTGCCAGTCCAGAGGCACTGTCCCTGATGTCCACGCGATGTTGCAGAGTCGTGCCAACCAAGACAGCCCTACAACATCCAGAGCCTTAAGGAACTCCGGGCGGACCTCATCCACCCCACGGGCCTTGCCACCGCGGAGCTTTTCAACCACCTCGGCGACCTCAGCCCCAGAGATAGAAGGGCCCCCCCCAATGTCCCCAGACTCTGCCTCCACGTCGGAACGCGTGTTGGTGGGATTAAGGAGGTCTTCAAAGTATTCCTTCCACCGATCCAGGACGTCCCCCATCGAGGTCAGCAGCGCACCATCTCCACCATATACAGCGTTGACAGTGCACTGCTTCCCCCTCCTGAGTCGCCGGATGGTGGTCCAGAACCTTTTCGAAGCCGTTCGGAAGTCATTCTCCATGGCCTCGCCGAACTCCTCCCACGCCCGGGTTTTTGCCTCCGCGACCGCCAAAGCCGCATTGCGCTTGGCCTGCCGGTACACATCAGCTGCCTCTGGAGTCCTACCAGCCAACAAAGTCCGATAGGCCTCCTTCTTCAGCTTGACGGCTTCCCTCACCTCCGGCGTCCACCACCGAGTCCCAGGGTTACCGCCGCGACATGCACCGACCGCCTTGCGTCCGCAGCTCCGGTCAGCCGCCTCAACAATGGAGGCCCGGAACATGGCCCATTCGGACTCAATGTCCCCGGCCTCCCCCGAGACATGGTCGAAGCTCTCCCGGAGGTGGGAGTTGATTTAAAAAAAAATTTAAAGCATTATTCAACAAGTCACAAAATATGCACTGTGTGTGGTCATACACATAGTCTACCCAAGAGCTGCCTGAATGAACGTGGAGGATTTTTTGCATGGTCATGCAATTTCATTTTGTTTTGAAAAAGGGTGATGAACGCTCCATGGAAAATTCCTGTCATTGGGTCTGACAGAAAATCAAATTCTCTTGATATTAATTAAAATAGCAAAATATTTGTTAAGCTCTTAGCAACTGAGCAGCCCATCCTTGACTTTTTCTTCTGTTTACAAAATGATATGACTTATATTATTTCTAGCAGGCACTGAATCTTTACATTTTCATAAAACAGTTAACCTCAATGTTTATGATTTTAGGCTAAAGTTACATTTGGATTGAAATATTGGTTATCACCAGTTTTTCCAACTGTCATGATTTAAAAGATTATTTTAGTTTAGAAGAGGTTGAACGTATGTTTTGATTTCAGTATGCCTTAAGACCTTATGTCCCAGTTTCAATGGAGTTCAACCCTGGGTCTTGGTTCCGTTACTTTGACTTCCTGTCATTTATGCAACATTACATAACCTTTCAAAAGTGTTGTCTTAATTGACAAAGCACTGGACTGAATCCTGCTTGGTAGCGCTACACAGCCATCTATAGCATCTGACTAGCATCTGATGTAAATCTGTCATTAGAAGAACTTGCAGGCTTAGCCTGTAGGCTCTCACAATTATGTATTACCGTGCTCTTACACTGTTCAGGTGGTAGAAAACCCAACAGAAAAACCCTTTAAATGTTTCATTCAAGTCTTGCGGTGTCAGCCAGAAAACCTTCCAATGAATTCCTTTATTCTGCCAAGTCAAGCCTATTTTATAGGCATTGAAGTCCATTCATCATCTTTGTAATGTTAATAATGAAAAAACACTGCCTGCTACACTTGCTTTTGTGGTACCTGTCAAAACAAAGAAAAAAACAAGGGTTGTTGGAGTAAGTCTACAGACTGGATGATAAGTGGGAGGAAGAAATTTGAATATTGTCACCCGCTCTAAAGTCTCAGTGTTCAACAGATAGTTGAGGCTTTCTACAATTGATGGATCCAGAGATTAGGAAAGCCAAAGTCAGCAAAACAAAGCTTTTTTTCTTGGGTCTTACTGCATCTACTAAAACGATATACCTCATCTTTATGTCTGTGCATCCTTGTGGCATGGTATATAATACCATTGTTTACAAACGTGTGCAGATACCTTGCACAAACTTACCATATAGAACCCTAGTGATGGTTGGTTCAGTCCAGTTTAATTCACCAAATCACTAATGAACCGAGAATCTTTTTCAAGGGTTATTATGCCATAGTAATGCCCCTAAGAGTGTAATGCTTCATACAGAGGCAATTACATTCTTGTAAATTAATCTTTTCTAAAAAATTCTTAGCCTTGGCTGTACTTAATATCTAGGCTACCTATCAAGCAATGAGCAGGCAGTGTTTGGAAGCCACATAGCTTTTGTCTTCCAGCTTTGGTATCAGTTAGCCTTGTAAGGTGGCTGAGCGGTTAGGGAATTGGGCTAGTAATACAAAGGTTGCTGGTTCGATTCTCGGCCGTGCAAATTGACGTTGTGTCCTTGGGCAAGGCACTTCACCCTACTTGCCTCGGGGGGAATGTCCCTGTACTTACTGTAAGTCGCTCTGGATAAGAGCGTCTGCTAAATGACTAAATGTAAATGTAAACCGTCAGAGTTGAGCCGTCCTGAGGGTGATGTAGTTTGTTTAGTTTTGTTTAGCAGATCTCATTGTGACGCTCTGTCACTTATGTCAGCGCCCTCTATTTCACTTTAGCTCAGCTGTGCACATGACAGCTCGTTAGAAGATAGGGTTAGGGTTAGACGCCACTGTGTGCTCCCTTTGGTCTTGTTAATGGTTGTACATCTCTTGTCCTTGACTTTTGTGAAAAGCCAGCCTAGCATTAAGTGTGACCTGCAGTTGGCTCCCAGAAGAAAATAAGTTAAAAGAAAACTAGTCAATCCATCTTGCGACGAAGATCATATTTTTGGTCTGCAAAATAAAATTTTAGTATTTGGGAATGTTTGTTTTCATCTGACTCACTCATTCGCCTGCACACGCTTAGGTTGAGGCATTCATTCAAAGATAGCTTCTTGAAATTGGTCAAATTAGTACGTTTACCAAAGGAACCAGTTGCTCCATGGTCCAGGATCATGAATTATTGGACACGCTAACACACATAATCACTTATCTCTCACCTTTTTATCCCCTTAAGTAATGGTAGGAAATCTAGATTGAGAAGCGGTTCAGTCGGTAATGCCAACACGCCACATGAATGTAACCCTAGACTATTCTGCTGAATACCAGAATGATAACTGTTTGCAGTTTGTTTTATGGTGAATAAAACACTTGATTGATGGAATCCTATTCCCTGTAGAAAATTGGTGCCTCAAAATGCACCTCAGAACTGAATTAAGCAGAGAAAAACACAAGTTTCTATAATTTTTGGAACAACACAAGCTAACTTTATATATATATATAAAAATAAAACTCTCATATTCATGACCTGACCAACACAAACTATAAAAGGACCATATGACTAGAGAGAAAGAGGGAGAGAATAGAACAAAGAAGCATACCAGATAATTTAATTTATGTTTGCTTGTCTCAACATCTCAAAATGTTTCTGTTCTCAGGGCTCCAAGCGTATCTTGAGGTCTAATGAGTATGTCCTTCCCCCGGACGGGCTGATGGAGACTGACCTGGAACTCACCTTTTCCCTCCAGGTTAGATCATTTAGTATAAACATGTATTGGGGAAAAAAACATTTGTGCCACTGATGTATTTCGTCTATTGAATTGATTGATGGCATTGAAGATAGCACAGAGTTAAAATATTTTTATAGGGACAGTGTATACGTTCTGTGTGGCAGCTTTTGGACCAGCCTACACACATTCTAAATACTCTTTTTAAGAGAAGGAATATACATTACATTTACATTTATTAATTTGGCATTATTGAAGTTCTAATACAGTATAAGTGGTCTGAACACTTAAGATGTCAGTGTTGCTTGGAAAAGCTTTCGTAAATGCATTTGCTCTGTTAGTTATATTGGGACAGTTAGCATTGTCAATCTGCTAGCCTGCTACTGTAAAAAAATACAATGTCCTCTTCTTAAGGTCAAGATTATAAATGGTATGACATTTACACTAAATTCTTCAGATGCAGTTGTATTTCCTCCATCAACTTTAATTTTACAGCGACATCGACCTCAAACCAGCTGGGTCTGCCAGTGCTCATCTTAACTGCTTATGCATTTATTTATTTTTCAGAAGCACAACCATGATGCAACAATTCATTCATGGTTGATGAATTTAAGAGTCTATTTAAGCAAAGGCAGAGAAGCCCACTCTTTCGTTTCTTTCTTTTTTTAAACGTACATCCAACATTAGATCAAAGCCTTTTTCTCAGGTGAAGGATCTGAAAGCATCAAAGACATGAGGAAAACTAGTTCATTGTTTTGAGCTGAAGGATACAGCGTGATGTAACCTAGTGTCACGACCATCTTTGTTTTCTGCCTTTCCTCAGTATCCCCACTTCCTCAAAAGGGACGCAAATCGGTTGCAGATAATGCTCCAGAGGCGGAAGAGGTACAAGAACCGGACCATTTTGGGTTACAAGACCCTGGCGGTGGGAGTAATCAACATGGCAGAGGTACAATGACAAATAAATATTTCTTTTAGTACAGAATTAAATATCTTGTTAGAACAGTTTAAATGCATTCAAGTCTACCTCCCACTTACATTTGGAGTCTCATGTTGACAGAACAATAAATCTAAGTTGAAGTTATTTAAATGTAAACCTATATTATGGTTCTAGAAAATACTATTTTGTAATGTTTTTTTATTTTTTATTCCAAGGCATTTTGTACCTTGTTTCCCCATTTTAGGGTACTACAAGTATTTGGGGTATTAACTCCAGAGCAGTGTATATCTATATTATATCTATGTTTAAGTTTACCTTTGGGGATTTATTGAGGGTGTTCCCTCATGAGAAATACAGCAGTGTGAGGCAAATTAAGATGCCTGTAATAAGCCTCTAAAATGTAAACAAATCAACTGCGGACCTTGCAAGAATCCTGGACATCCCAAAATCAATAGCTCATCATGGTTCGTCACTAAGAAGACAAAAGCATTGGTGAGGTCAGCTGTGGGATATGACCCAATGAGCACCACAGAGAGTAAACTACTTGATGCAAACCACTCATAAACCTGAAGAAAATTAAGTCCAGGACTTTAACCTCTTAGTCTCTAGATCATGTCAGATCTTGAGTGCTCAAAGAGGGAACCAAAATAACAAAGAAAAATCCAAGAAATGTTGGTTCTGACTATATGTTCGGAATGAATAGTGTTACGTTATTTATTCAACTACTTAAGTGTCCCATTTCCACCTCAGCAAAAGTTGCATCACTTAAAGTGACATTTCATGGACTTAACTATGGCAATAGGGAATCTGTCATATCCAGAGGAAATACTGTATATGTCAACAAAGTTGTCAGGCATGAATTCAGTTTGAAAGACAGGAAGACTTTTGGAGCACCTGTGACAAAATGGGAGAATCCAAATGTATGAGACATGGTGTAGTATGCACAAGGATGTGACCGTCGCTGCTGTTTATCACACCAAAGTGGTGTGCTTGAGTGGGACATGCTCCAGATTTGAATGGGTCTGTGTCCTGGATAGTGTTCCCATTGCAAATTGAAGAATAAAAACACGTTCATTGTGCATGTGCATACTAGCTTCCTTTGTGTGCTCAGAAATATGTGTGTCTACTGTAAAAAAAAGAAATCTGTGTCATCGTGCAAGCTTCTGTGTGTGTGGTTAGGTGATGCAGCACCCGACAGATGGAGCTCAGATCCTCGGTCTCCATAGCAACGTGAAGGAGGCTCCAGTGCGTGCTGCCGAGCTCAGTGTGTATTCCCTGTCCAGCCAGCCCATTGACCATGAGGATAGCAGCGGGCAGACTGGCAACAAGACCAAAGCCTCAGGTGGGAGCCCCAGGAATCAGGCTTGAGTCACAACTTGAGTTTTGAGAGATTAAAAATGACTTTAGGCACTCAAGGATTGGAGGGTAAAATGGAGTAAAATAGTTTAGCTTTCACCTGTCAAAAGATCAAACGTATGCCAAAGAAGTAATTATTCACTCCCAAAAAAATTGGCTGATAATTCTAGTCTCTACTCTACAGTGTCTAAATGTTGAGGACAAAAAATGGTTTAAGGTACCCTACCCTTTTTTTAAAAGCAAACTTTCCATTTTCTATAGGTTTTTTAGTATTCCATTGTTCATTTTCCCTCCACACATTTCCACACTTGCGTCTGAAAATCACAAAATGGTTTATTTCTACTGAGGTACATTAAGCTTATCACAGTCTTAAGTCCGATGAGGGATTGTCCTTCCAGTATACCACTAGCCTCCACAAAGCCCTAACCAAGACAAATGAGCCTTAGCACTCGTCCTTTATAATCAATGTCACGGCAGGAAATGGGAGGTGTTTATCTCACTCTGCATAAGGCTGTTACCCATCTAAGAATCAGAATCAGAATGGGTTTTATTCGCCATGAAAGTTTGCACTATATATAGGAATATAAAGTTTGAATATATAGGAATCTAAAATTTAAATATGAGGACTAACTATACTAAGGGTACATAACTAGCAAACTAAGGGTACATAACTAGCAATGGAATTAGATTAAAATAAACTACAATAAAATATAAGTTGCAGTAATTTACAATATAAAAATACAAATATTACAAAAGGCTCCTCGGCCTCTGAGAGCCAAAATGGCACCTAGTCGCCTTACAACACAGCTCCATGTCAGCTGTGCAGATGCAATGGAACCCACTGTGAAACCACTCCCCACAAATGAAGTCTGTCAAGAACGAGGTGGCAAGGCCTGACACAGTGAAAACAAACTCTGACATAATACAGGTCATTCATGCATCCTGCACTATCATTTGTCCTTGAGGCGGCTGTGTGGGTTGTACAGGGGGGGGGGGGGGGGGGGGATTTAAGGGAGCTGGTGTAGAGATGTACACAAAGCGAACAATGGATTGACCATGGCCTTGTACTACCTCCTAGACCGCTCCCCAGATATGGACAACTACTCCGAGGACGACGACGACAGTTACTCATCAGAACAGGAAGCTAGTGATGACGCAGTCCAACCACAGGTGAGAAACAAACATGCATATCATCCAGATCTAATGATAATTAACGATGGCAGAACACACTAACTACAATCTAACACCTAAACACACCAGCACGTAATTTCTGGGGGCCAGGAATAACATGAAATCTTTGTGTGTTGGTTTTAGTCATGAGTTGAGGTTTTCTCCACAAATCTTTTTTTCTGTAGGACTTGTATGATGAAGATGATGAGGTTCAAAGAAAGTCAAAGAAATCCCGGAGGAAAATGATCCGGACAACGTCCATGACAAGGGTAAGAATGTTCACCTAATGCTTGAGGTACATATTTAAGAATTTATAAAAAATCCTTAAACATTTCTTTTTTTTAAATACATATTTATCTATATCCCTTTGACTTAAAATGCATGGGATAGCAGCCACATTTTGCCAGGTCTTATCACTGCATAAAATAGAGGAAGATAACAGAATGATATAAAGATTCCTGCTTATGTTCATTAGCCTCTTTCAAAATCCTGTATTTTTGGACAATGGAGTCTATTCAACACTATCTGCTAATCTGCTAATCTGTCAGGGCTTGTCGTGTCTTAGTCATGTACTGTTTTAGCATGTCACAGATGATGTCCACAATCCTCTCAGGTTAAGCCGAACTTCAGTGACAGACATGAGATGTCCTTTCAACCGTCGATGTAGTCAGTCTGGCCTGATCGATACGAACACTTAAACTCACACACAAACAAACTGTATGTAATGTACAGTATACACCACTCCCCTGCCACTTTCATCTCTCATGAAATTCAGGCTGTTTATTTTGATCAATAAGCCTCCGTGTTTTTAAGGACATGTCCTGATCTGACACATTTAACAAAATGGCACACATCGTATGTAACCTAAGCTCACTGGAATCAAAGACATTCATCCTAGTGAATGCCAAGTGACTTGTTTATGCTGCCAAGTGCTCGGCTCCTTAAATCCTTAATGATGGCTGACAGGACCGGCATCTTAGGTGAAGCAATGTAAACCACTGACGGATTAGTGAGATGAGTTTAAATGTCCCCACCTTTAATGTGTCAGTGTGTGCAATGTGTCACTGCAAAGAACACAGAGCTTCTGTCAATGCGTGATTTTGATGCAAAGGAGATGGTGGCTGAGAGTGGTTGTCACTTGATTGAGATCCTTGTCTTATTCTGTTGTCTTCCCGCTCTTCCCTTCTTTCTCCCTTCCACTTCTCACTTCTTAATTTCCTCTCTTATTTTCTGTTTCTTCCCTTTATCTCCTTCCCTGGCTTTCTACAGCAACCTAATTTCAAACAGAAGTTTGTGGCCCTATTGAAGAGATTCAAAGTGACGGACGAGGTTGGTACACACATACTCTTAGTCACATCTGTGATGGAATCTTTTTACTACAAAAAACAACTATGTAATGCTGACTACAAATTGCAATTCGTTGAGAAGCTGAGCCGGGTTGACTGATCTCACAAGCAGTGGTACCGAAGCATGCACATCCCTATAGCACATAATGTACCCATGATGCTACCTTTATTTGTTATATATCAGTTAGCTGCTGAATTGGTTTCAGCCCAGTTCAAACCCAAATACATCCCTGGGTGTCCTTCTTTTACTTGCATAGCTGTATTGACGTGCTTTCACATGAAATAATTAGCGAGTTACGTTCCCAGGTCATTGATCCTTGTTTTCAGGCCAGTCTAAAGGCTGTTCAGTTGACCACAGCTGTGTCTCTAACCCTTACAACCTGTCTAGCAGCCTCATCAGCCTTTCCTAAGCTTTGCGCTGCCATCACCTAACCCCTCTAACAGTATTATTTCTCAGCTCCTGTGTAGGCAGTGACCCAGATAGAACAGCAGTATAGGACTGTTGTTCAATGTGCTATGTACTGTAAACGGTGAACTCTATTAAACTATACAATTTGCACCTTGTTTGCTAAGAGAGATACTGAAAAATCCTTGGACTTCAATGAGTGGATAGATTTATTGTTCTGTAAAAGTTAATCATATCACCCTACTAGATGTTGACTTTTCTATTGTTTTGCCTATTACAAACCGTGCCTGTCAATTAGACATTTTAAAAAATATATTTTTTTATTAAGAAATGGAGCACATTAAAAAGATCTAGTTAGCAAATCAGACAGTTGATTAATTATAACAAGCTTGTGATTAATAATAGCCTTTTGGGGTTGAATTTTAAATAGTCTCTGCTATGTTAGAAATTACTGTATATTGAGAGAAATGGACATTCTAGTCTGAAAACATATGGCCTTGAGACATTGATTAATTAAAAATGTACCTTTGAAATTAATTATGAAGTCTCAGCTCACTACCAGTCACTACCAGATTCATTAATTAAAGTTCTGGGGTGTGTGTTTTTGTTTTGTCCATATTTTTATGTAAATGTGTATTCATTTAATGTAAAACCTTAACAGATGCTTCAATTTGCTATGGCCTACTGAAATTATGTTGTGAAATTTCTTTAATTTGATATAATGAAATAGATGTATTGATTGATTTGTGGTTTACTTTGCCAGTTGTTTGACAGAACTTTAATCCTGTTGCAACAATAACATAAAAGCTGATTCAAAGCCAATACTAATCAGTATATGTCATTTGTTACAATATCAATGCTAGCCATGTATCTGGAAAAATAAAGCTTTTCAAATTGCAGTCCTGTTGTAAGAGATTCGTGTCATTTATGGCGTATTGTGTTTTGCCCTTTTAAAATGTAGGTTTTGGACTCTGACCCAGTTGACCAAACCCAGGAGGTGGAAGAGGACTTGGACCTTCTCTACGACAGCCTGGAGGTGTACAACCAGAGCGACAGTGGACCAGAGATGGAGGACAATGAGAGTGTCCTCAGCACACCCAAACCCAAACTCAAGTGAGTCACCACTACTTTGTCTGAAAGGGTGATTTCTCTCTATTGAATATCTCCCATTTCCCTTTGAGGACCCTGAAATATCCTCTGAAACACAACGATTATCATGAAAATAAATTGGCATAGACTGCAATTCTTCAATTTTCCTCTGTAGCAAATGTTCACATTTACAAGGTTTGGAGTCCACAGAGGGGAAAAAAGAACAATTTATGTAACTTAATGGACACACACAATCAATAATTTTGAATCTCTCTTATGTTGCGTTTGAAAAGCACATCTTGTCATCTATTTGTACTCTCTGCTGTGGCTGTGTTCCAGGCCTTTCTTTGAGGGAATGTCTCATTCAAGCTCCCAGACAGAGATTGGGAGTCTGCACAGTCAGAAGAGCCAACCCAGAGATCAGACTCTACCTGTGAGTATTTTGAAAACCGGTTAACCACATGTGATGGTAGCAAAGCACGCTAGAACATCCCACAAAGCATCCATTATTTGCAGTACTTTTATTGGTATGACGCACAAAATATGGGTTCAATTACCCCTCACAAAGGCATTGTTTAATTATTATACATATTTAATTATTATTTGCATGGATTTTTTTGGTTTCGGCAAATTCGTTTTTTTGACATAAAATCAGAGTGTATCTACATCGCTTTGAAATGTAGACAGTAGAAAGACAACCAACATGCACACGACAGCGCTAAAAGTATCAGTAAAAGCATTTCCTATTCTGTTGGACCTATATAGAATTTTCTTGTGTAATGGATTGTATTTTAGTTGGAAAAGCTCTTGAGCGACCCCCAAAGGAAATTTTATGTAACTGCATCCTGTGTTCTGTAGGGCGGGGATCTCTTGTCTCCAGAGAGAGCCAAAGTCATGGGGGGCAAGTATCAGGATGACACTGCTGGAGTGGAGTCTATTGCACGAGTGAGTGGCCTTAGGTTAAGCAATATATACACTCAAACTCACACACACATACACACACAATTGCATCAGACCATTAAAAGGCATCACAGCCCTTTCCCTTTCTCTCCTATCAATCTCTCTCTCACTTTCTCTCTCTCTGCCATTATCATGAATCACCCCCCATATGTTTATCTTCCACTGGGTCAGCTTGATGTGAACAAGAGGGCATTTACTGTAACTACAAAGAGCTTGATTATTGCAAACAGACACACACACACACAAACTCCAAAGCAGGGAGACTCACTCACTAATTGTCTCTCACAGATTCAGACACAAACATATGTGCACACACACGCACACACACACCATGTAGCCTTGCTCCAGCTGGTTGTGATAAGAGCTCGGCCCTGGTTTGTTGTTCTTGCCGTAGCGTTCTCTCTCACGCTCCATTGGCCCCTCCACACTTGTTTGCCCGCAGCCACGGCAACTTGGCCACCTGACGATGCATTTCCCCCTCTGAGTTAAGGAAGGAACTGATGAGGTGGGGGGTGGAGAGAGAAAGAGAGTTTATGAGAAAGGGAGCTCTCCCTAGCACACGGGAGTGTAGCGAAATTACTAATGGCCAATGTGCTCTCTTGGTGAATGTGATGCAGAGAATACAGTGCACAAAGTTACCAATGCACACAATTTCACAGACAAACACATTATACACACCTTAGAGCAGGGGTCCCCAAACTACAGCCCACGGGACGAATATGGCCCACCCACACATTTGGACCGGCCCTCTGAACAATGCCATATTTTGAAAATTAAATTTTAAATAGGCCTATATGTTTTAATCATATCATATCTGTATTTGATAATGAAGGTTATCTTTCAAACTAAAATTTCTCTGAGTTATTAACTATAATTATTAACGTAAACAAAAGATTTTGTTAGATTCACCCACCAACAGAATGGTACATTCGATATAATGTTCCATCGTTCAATAATAAACTAATCTAACATAATTAATACATTTAAAATCATAATAAAATCTCCACAATAATACGAGGAGGAGATCTATATTCTCCACTTCGCTGTGGAGACAGTTTTGTGTCTCGCAGCAGGCTTGCAGTAGGTGTTTACATCCACAACACTTTCCAGGAGAGATTACAGGGAGTACAAAAGCCCAGGCCGTCATTTTACTGTACAGTGGTGTTTACAAACAGAAAACTATAAATCATTCATGTCATTTTCTGGTTTGATAACCTGGTTATCATTTCTTTTATGACACTGTGGCCTCCATTGGAGGGAAGTGAGAAAAAAATACTAATATTGTCGAAAACGAGATGAAAGACAAAACAAGCTTGCATTAATCTCCATTTTAGTGAACAGTAGTTTATTACATTTTTTGTTTGTTCACAGGAGGCTGAGGAGGACGATTTGGGCACTGGCGCCGGTACGGGCACAGGGGACTCCAACCACAGCCACAGTCACAGCTGGGACCTCAACACAGACAAGCTCCCAGGGCCCGTAGCCAAACTGTGCAAGACAGAGTCCCAGACCCAAATGTCACCCAGGTAGCTGGACACACCCACTCACAAACACAAGCACAGGCACACCGACATACATAAACGCCCATGTTTAGACTGTAAACTTTACTGTTCCTTATCCTCCTACTGTCTACTTACAGTTCTGCCCTTCCTTTTGCTCTTTTTTAATTTTTATTGTATATAAGTAAAACGGAGAACAAGCTGACGAGGCGTCCTCGGAGCACCTCCATGAAGGACAGACAGAACTCCAAGACCCAGAGCGACAGGACCAGCAGTATCGACAGCGAGACGTCTCCAGACTCCAGGATCTCTGTGCAGGTGTGTGTGTGTATATATGTGTGTGTGTGTGTCAGGCTACATTTCTGACCTCGTCTTTTCTTCCAGGTGCCCCGGAAATCAGTTTATGACCAGTTGAACCAGATACTCATCTCCGATGAACAGCTTCCAGAGAGTATTATCCTCATCAACACCACAGACTGGCAGGGCCAGGTATGTGTGCATGTGTGAGTGTGTGCACTTGTGTGTGCGTGCACTGGAGCTGTGGTGTGTGAGCTGCACATTGAGCTGTGTTTATGTGTTTGAGTCTGTGTGATAAGGAAGCAAGGTTGAAACTTTTCCTTACACAAGCGTTAACACAACTGTGTCATTTCCATTTCCCCCCACTCTGATTGACACTCACCCACCCACCCACACACAGACACACACACACCTGTGAGATAAATCAGTTGCCAAAAATCTCCTTTGATCTCTCACCGCTCTCCTCACCTCTTTCTGTATCCCAATTTGTACACCTCATTTATGTTATATTCGTTTCTCTTTTTTAACCTCCAGTATCTCTCAGAACTCCTCCATGAGCACAGCCAGCCCATAGTGTGTACCATCTCCGGTGCTGACGTCCAGGCAGCCTTCAACACCATCGTCACCAGGATCCAGAGATTGTGAGAACATTACACATCCGTCACCCTCTGCTAATGACGTGCATCAGAACATGAAAGATAGAGCATGTTTTAATTATCTGTAAACGTTGTGTTTATTTTGGTGGTATATTTGCGTAACCGTACAGATATGTAGATATGCAGTTTAGGCAGAGGCACAAAATGACTTATATAGTATAATATAGTTTTGATGTATACTGTAAAATGTACAGTATATGTAGTATATACTGTAGTTTTTATAATGTTTATATAAATACATATTGTAAAGTAAAGGATATACAATGTTTTGATATACTGTACATGACACCAACGTTAAGATCTATAGTGGAATAATACATGAAAAATAACATTCTTATCCCCCTTGTAGTTGTAACTGCAATGCTCAGACCCCTCCCACCATCAAAGTGGCGGTGGCCGGAGACCAGAGCTACCTCAGCACTATCCTCAGGTGCTTCGTGGAGCAGCTGGCCAACAAGACACCCGATTGGCTGAGCTACATACGCTTCCTGGTCATCCCTGTTGGTAGGTAATCTGAATTTGGTAGAGGGTCAGGGCCAATTGCATATTGACTTGAGTTGGCATACTACAAACGCACTTTTTCTCTGTCACAATTACTTAATCAGTTGCTCACTCAATCTCTCTCAAATGCACACACATAGAAAGGCACGCATTGCAGAACACCAAAGCTCCAGAGACTTGGGAACAACCTATAAGCAAGACAAAACACACATATTCTACAATACGAAACTATCCTTGCAGGAACCCATCCTTTGGCCAAGTACATGGCATCGTTCGACAGCAAGTTCAACAACATCTTCATGGACGGGGGCTGGAGGGACCTGTTTGGGAGACTAGAGGCGCCAACATCAGGTACAGAAGCAATATTTTTCATTCAAACTCTAATCGTTTTTGTTTGTTTACCACCTGGTGTGTCTATGTGATTGTTCTCTAATCAAACTTAACAACCACAAAGACTGAGCTGTAAAATACAGTTTACCAAAATATCTCTGTCAAAGCTGCAAAGATGTCTTGAAATGTGTCAGGTTTTACAGGCTGTCCTTTCTCGTGTTTTGTTCTAGACAACATAGATGTAGCGGGCCGTGTGTCTCAGTACCTAGCCGGGGCCAGCGTCTCTCACCAGTGCCCCATATCTGAGGCCATGCTCACCTACAAACAGAAGAGGTATGTATAAGGTTTTGGGGGGAGGGTTGTGAGTGTGTAGTACAAATAATAATAATGGCATTTTTTTATTTTATTAAATTGAGGAGAAACTTTGTATGAATGATTGTTAAGTGTGTGTGTGTGCATGCATTTGCACATTTTGCTGTATATTTTGACCTATTTTGCGTGCTAGGATGTCTGGTCCTATATACTTTAGAACCTTTTCTCCATTGTTACCTATTGTATATGATGACCTTTATTGTATTTTCTTACGGTCCAACACAACACTGAAACATATTCCATTATGTTCTCCTTTTAAAATGTAAATACATCCACAGATTCTCATATCCACAAGTACATCCACAGTCAGTCATTTTGAAAACACAAATTAAATCCATAAACAATATTTGGTGTGGATTGACTACTTTGAAGGCAGCGCCCAGAAACCTAAGCATTTTTGTATCTCGTTTACTTCCTAGATAAAGAACAATTAGAAGCAAAACGTGAAATGTTGTACACTGAGTTTTTCTCCCTGTTTTTCTTTTTATTTGCATTCAAGGAAGCGAAGCTTGTATTTTGATTTTTACATCAGGTACCTTCCACAGCCGTTTGTTGCCCCCCACCCCCCCGGCCCTTCCTTCTGCATTGTGTCCCTCAATGGAACCGTTGTCTTATGTCTAATGTCTAATCCCACTCACAACATGTCTGCTATACGTCTGACGTCTTAACTTCTGCATTGGGCTCCCCTTGTCTTGGTTTGAGTATTGCGTGTCTTAACCGCTGTTTGTTTTTGTGTGCGTGTGCGTTTGGTTGGTTTGGTTTGGATGTAACATTTTGAGATAATGTTACTATATTTCCATCCACCTCATTTTAATGCAGGTACCACAAGAAGTGTATCTTCATGTAGTGTGTATTGTGCATTCTCAATAGCAGACTTGGACAAAGAATTGGCCCTAAACATCAGTACTCCTACAATGCAAGTTGACACAGACGTAAAGTAAGAAATGGAAGATTAACCTACGAGGGAACGTTTAAGTACCTTTTAAAGGTTGTTTGATATCTATAGAAAAAGGACATTATGTTCTTGAGGTTTTAGAGTAGTAGAAATAATTATAAAATGATTCCGCTGGGAGGAAATGAGTATGAGGGGTGGAGGAGTGCAGCTAAGGAGAGGTGATGACAGTTGAGACATACCATCATAAGATTTTGGATGACTCGACAAGACAGAGTGCAAGAAAAGGAGAGAGTACAGTAAGTGGAGAACGGAGGTTTTGGAAGCCATTCGGCTCACCCTTTTTGACACACATACACACACACCTGCCCAGGAGTGTTGCCCGCTGCTCCCTACGTTATTTTCTCCCTGCTTTTGTGCCAGGGTAAAGCTCCTCAAATGGCAATTCCTGCTTTGTCGGAGTGTCTGTGGAGACACACATACAGGCTGTCTCAGACAAGACAAACATATGAACATCTAAAGGTCACTTGGCCAGTTACCATCCTCAGAATCACAGAGGAGCATTGTAGCCACAGAGGGCCACTAGCTGTGAGGTGGTCACAATTGCAAATCAGTCAGAACCACTAAGGACAACAGCAGTTCATTATAGGCTCTCAACAATAGTAAATACAAAAACTAAAATGTGTTTTGGAACAATTTGATAACAACTGTGAGATCAAAATAATGTTATATTGGACACAGGGAAATTAGTCATCCGCTGATTGGCTGATGGCGACAGTCCTGTATTAAAACAGGTATCAAGTATCATGGTAAACCAACAGTTTGTTATTTGTTGTTGTAGTTTTGTATGTTAGGGTGCATCTAAATGATCAGAAGTGTACTTCAAACCTCCTTTTCTCTGTGCTAACATAAAATCACTAGAAATCTTACAGCTAAATGTCAAGATGGATCACTTCCATATTTCTTTTGGCTGTCTTGCTATGGGAGGCAAACTAAAAAGCAAGCTTCGGTGAAAATATGCAAATGTCGTTTGATATTCTCTCTAAAGTGCCATGTGAAAAGCAAGAGAGTTCTGCCAGGGAAATGTACTTATTGTTCCTGGTCTGTCTCAAGCTCGCTGTCCTAATACAAGCCTCCCATCTGCCCAGGATCTCTAAAAATACACTGTCTTTGGCCCCATTTTTACAGGTTATTTTGGTTCTGTAATGGCCCCCTCCTGTTCCTTGAGCACTGGTTTAGATAACTGCATTGAAAATGCTAAGATAGGTCAGATCAGATAAATGCATAATCACCTATTTAGCTGTCAAGAGCAAAATTAAGGGGAGTTCACTGAAAATGGTTGACTTTACTGAAACTCTCCAGATATAAACACAATCTCGTAAATGGTGCCACCAAGCACCGTTAAAATAAAATATATATGCATCACAGGTAGTTGTAAAAGGATGCAGCTAAACTTTATCCACAGACAACCAAAAAGAAGAAAAAAAACATGTTCAGAGCAAGACTTGAGCAAGGGTGAGATTTTGCCTCCTACATGAAAGTCACTTACTTCATGGTAACCCTTAAAGGTGACACTTATATAAAGCTATAAAATGTGACCTTTTATAATGTGTTGATTCAGAAGACACTTTTATTTAAATCAGCACACAGTCCGGGGGATTTGATCCTCCAACCTGTTAATCTGCAGTTAAGCACTACTGAGCTATACCCTCCCTTTTAAGTGCCAATTGATCTTCAGACAACTATGAAGGCTTAAAACATCAAAGATTTGAATGTGCTGTGTGGTGAGATCTCATATATGACACATTTGCCCTTAGTGTCTGTATGCAGTATGTTTACCTTTCAGAGATTCTAAAGGTATCATTCGATTTAAGTCACAGCTTTTACTTAATGTGAAAGGTGTTTTATTTAACCATAGGATAGGACATTTTTCAAGTAATTTGGACAGGGACCACCCATTCATACTTATGTTTCAGTTCATTAACACTCATGATGACCTAGCAGTCACTTCTAGGGGCTAACAATATTCACCATTGTACAAATTAGTAATGTCATCCTGCCCCTCGACCACTCAAACTCCTCTCACTGTCCTCAGCAGGCTTACAACACCACTCCGGTCGGTCAGACCGAAGTGTTGTAAGAAATGCCCCCACCCCCATCTGTTACCTACTCACGCCCCCTTACAGCATGATGTCATTTCTCCAAAATGTTGCCGGGCTTTTTCGGTCCACACACTTATACCCACCTAGATGCCATGCCTCATCGACATCGATCAATTGACATGCTGCAGCCATCGCCTCACCCTCACACCTGGACCCAATCACACCTTCACCAACCCATACAGACACCAGTTCCTTGTGTGTTCTGCTGATATGAAACTCACTCCCCCTTCTCTCATTATTTGTTTTGACAGCCCGGATGAGGACTCGTGTCAGAAGTTTGTGCCATTTATTGGGGTAAGGGAAAAAATACACAATTGCTCACCCTTCAGGCTTGGGTTGTTACCGCTGATATTAGACAGCTTATCGTAATTTAAACATATTCCATTTGTAGAGGGATTCAATTAGTCCGGTGTGCTTATCCTGGAACGTGTGCTATTTTTAAGGTGGGGTAAATGAGTGGTGTAAACAGGACTGTTTGGAAATGTTTGTTCATGACCTGTTTAAAGCTTCGGTGCCTAAACGCTTCTCTTATTGTCATCTCCTCAGCTGGTGAAAGTAGGGATTGTGGAGCACAATCTCTCCACGTCTGGTAAGAGATCCTGCATCCTTATCTACATGACTTGCTTGTGAACTATTTGAACTGACTCAGATTGCGAAATGCTACTATCTTGGATCTTTCATTTTAAGAGACTAAAGGTTTAAGCGAATCAGCAGTGCCAGGTGTAAACGCCGGTCTGGTCCCAGATTTGACTCTCACACCCTTTTCCTTGCTCTGTCTCCAGTGGACTCCGATGACGCCATGATAGGGGGCGTCAACATGCTGGGCTCCCCTCCACCACAATCGGTGCCCTATGGGAAGGACTTGACCTGTACCCCACCACCCTCCCCCTCCGTCTCTGCCTCCCTCTCTGGAGCTGGGTAGGTTTGGGAACAATTTAAGCATTGCTTGCTTCAGTCACAGGATTTTATATGATCACTGATCGAAGTGGAAATATCCTGGTTAATGTCAACTTACCCTGTAACATAGCCTTTAGATAAATATATACTTTATTGATCCCTCAGAGGGAAATTTGTATGTATCTATAACATAGCCTTTATAGAAACATTTTAATAGGCATCCATTTGATCTCACATCTCAATAAAAAAAAGTTGTGTTCAAAATAAATATTTAAATATAATTTGTATATTTTCACTTAACAAATGCATGACTGGCAGTGACTTTGAATGTATTTCTTGTATGAACCAGCACAAAATACATAAGAAGCCTATAACGAACATTGGCTAAATATATTTCACATGCACGCTCCAGGCAAGTCAGGATCGTGCAATTCAAAACTCCTTTGTCCTCTTGCCAAAGATCTCCAGGGTCAGGCGGTGAGGTGATGGGCTTGCAGGTGGACTACTGGACCTGGCACGGCACCGACAAGAAGAGGGAGGGAGAGAAGAGGGATGTGGGCATCAAGAACACCCTGAAGAGCAACTTTCGCTCGCTGCAGGTGTCGCGCATCCCCAACGGCGGGGAGCTCACCCCGCCACCCGGCATGTCCATGACCGTGGTCATGAAAGAGAAGAACAAGAAGGGTCGGTTAAGCTCTGTGCTTCAGTGCTTGCAAACAGTGTACCTAATCCCATACACCCCTCATTCAACTGATGGCCTTGCTAAGTGATGTGTAGTGTTTTATCTCAGCATGTGCAGTTGGTGTCTGACCCTTTTAGAATGACATAAGTGTCAATCTTAATAAGTGTATCTAAGATCCCTGCAATTATCTCTAATCTTGTGCTTGACATAAAGCTTGCGTGATTCCAATAAATGGGTGGTATTGTGTAGTTCAATTGATATACTTTATAGTGCATTTATCTCTCTCTCTCTTTGTTTCTCTCTCTCTTCTACTGTTTGGCAAAAAACAGTGATTTTTTTGAGTAAAAAACCCAAGGAGAAGGAGGTTGATTCCAAGAGCCAGGTGATCGAGGGGATCAGCAGGCTGATATGTACTGCCAAACACCAGCACACCATGCTGAGAGGTAGGCATCTCTCTTTGTCTGTCTCTCTCTGCCTCTCTCTCACCACACACACCCAACAGACTTTGCACACACACACACTCACACACGCACACAAGAGTACTTAACCCTTGTGCTGCCTTCGGGTCACATGACCCAAAGGTTCATAACGAACCATCATTGTGTTTACCCAGTTTTACCCAATACAAAAACTAATAAAAATAATTTTCTTTTAACCTTTGCAATGTGGGGGGTCTGAGACAGCCCAACGGTTAAAAGAAAATGCTTCACTTTGTTTTTGTATGAGGTAACTTTGTCGCAATACGACGGTGGGTCACACGGCTGATGGGTCAGAATGACCCGAAGATAACACAAGGGTTAAAGTCTGTGACCTTCAAATTACACTCAAATTTAATTCTCTAGATGACACAAAAATACAACACTGCCACCAACTGGTAGAGAAAGACATAAGTACATTTTCTGTTAATTTCACCTATTAGCTATTTGTAATTTCCTATGTCACAATGCGTGTCTGTCTGTAATCCTCCCTCCGTGTAGTCTCAATCGACGGTGTGGAGTGGAACGATGTCAAGTTTTTCCAGCTAGCCGCCCAGTGGCCCACCCACGTCAAGCACTTCCCCGTGGGGATATTTGGCTACACCAAGCCCATGTGAGATCGAACTGCCACTGCCATCCTAGGAACTGATCCTGATCAATTCAAGTGATAGGAAAGTTCTTATACATACAGAGAGAATCTGGGTAGAATTCCATTCCGACATGTTGCTCCCTCAGTCTGTTCTCAACAATCTTAACTCGGTAGACATCAGGCAATCGGTAAATTGTTCCAGTTTGCTCGTACCTCAAAAGATGTGGAGACTGCATAAAGTATCTGTTGGATTGATATTATGTGAAGCTCCTCTTTTAGCAAATATATATTTTAAAAAAATGCTATCAACTTTTAGTTCAATTATTTATATTATTTGGAATTATAAGACACCATGCCATCTAATTTGATTTATTTGGAAATCATTTTTGTGTTATTTTGTCTACATTGCAAGAACAACATCTTAAGAGCACCTTTTAAGTATTAGAGGAGCTAAAACAATTGAAATAAATAAATTAAATCTCCTAAACCATTTTGTCAAGTTGTCTCCAATTTGGGTGCCCGAGGAGGCATTGAGGAGCAGAAATATGTCTAGAAATGCTGGGGAAAAGTAAGAGAGCCCATGTTCAGTTTTGAATTCTCCTGAGGTTTCTCTGAATAAGCAAAAAATGATAACAACAACCCCTAATCCCTTTCCTGTGGAAATTATCAACTTTAAAACCTGTGTTCTTGGTATTACATGGATGTTGTTGTTAATGTTACTAGTTTAAACACCAGCAAAAAGAGAGGAAAAACCTTTTTGTTAAAAAAGTAAATGCTGCCTTTTAATTATAATAGTATATATTGTGATTAGAAATAAACAGCCACCAGTAATGGCAGCTTTGTTTGCACTTTGGTTACTTTTTCTATTATTTCTGTGAAATCCGATGTGGTTA
Source organism: Osmerus eperlanus (assembly GCF_963692335.1). Lineage (NCBI taxonomy): Eukaryota > Metazoa > Chordata > Actinopteri > Osmeriformes > Osmeridae > Osmerus > Osmerus eperlanus. The sequence goes on along the minus strand of NC_085039.1, from coordinate 5,882,907 downwards.
AATGTATTGTATATAATGTAAGGGATTGGAAAGAGTGTGTTTGAGTGTGTGCCGAAGTGTATTATATGAAGAGAGGGTATGTAGATGATTACAGAGAAAGGAATTGCGGTGATATTTTCAGAGGATCCCTTTCTGATTTGGAGTAATGTACTGGCTCTCTTTTTATCTCTGTTTTTGATACACTACGCTTTAGCTAGCATACTTGCCTTTTTTTCATTTACAAGCACAGTGTATGGAAAGTAAGGAACTGTAACCTTTACAGCTGTATAATTACAAGAAACAGACATGCTGAGGAAGGACTTAAGTGAACATGGTGTATTCTGTATGGTATCAAATATTTACACAGGTTTGTTCACTTTCTGTATAAAGGGTTGCCTCTATAAGTGAGCTGTATGAATTGTGTGGTAACCACTCAAATCCTGTTTGGTCAGTTCTGACTGTACATGAAAAGTTAGTCTTTCAATTTCACATAATTAAGTAAATATAAAGAGAAGACGATTTTGGTATTGTGACAGAAATTCAATTTTAAAAAAAAACGCTATTGTCCATGCCCATAGGGGTAGAAAATTGTCTTTAGACAAATCTTATCTAGGGGTCTCGGTGATGTAAAGGGTCCTCTTCTTATATTTAGTTATATAATACATTATGTCAAACTCCAACTTTTACTGACTTTTGCTTGAAGCTACAAAAGAAGAAATGGACATTTTAAAAGACAAATAGTCTTAAGGTTATTAAAACAATGCCAAGGGCTCTGCAGTTTGGTTCTCAGAGGGAATTTTCCATCATGGTGCTCTGTTGTTAACTGTTTACTAGTGACTTAAGTGGTTTTATTTTTCTACTTCTTTAATTCTGAAAGACAAATCCCTTTACTAACTAGTGTGCCGTATTCAACAAGGAATTGCTGTATACTGTCCTCTGTAACTGTTTTTATACTGTCTTTTAAGATAGACACACTCCTATGGAAAGACTTGTGAAAAAAGGATTGTCAGATTGATTGACTTGAAATTGCCAGAATACTGGGTGATGTGTGAAAGTAATTGTGATATTATTTGAGCATTTTCTTTCACCTCCATCTATGAGAAAACCGGTTTATAGAGGACAGCAACTTTTCTTTTGCCATTTCTCAATTATTTTAGTTTGGTTATCTTTTCTCTATTTACTTGGCACAAAATGTATTGATTTTCAACAAAAATTTGTGTTGAAGTTTGGAATATTGTGTGCATGCATGTATCATATTCTTATCTGTGCTTGCTTTGAAGGGATACTATGTAGCCCAGTTGTCCATTTCAACCATGGGGAAACTATGACTTCTCTTGTTATTTGATATGGTGTTACTTTTCTAGTTTGTTCAGTTATTCATGTTTTCACCAGAGTAGCTGAATACGGTTACAACATTGTTTGTTTCCAGGGGCTTTGACCAGTTCTGTATGGATTATTAACAGTCAAGGTTCACTGTTTTTCTCTTTTATTGTTTTGATTTGGAACGAGAGCTGGTCTTCATTGGTTTTGTGCATTATGTATTTCTGAAACACTTGTTTTGGTCCAGTGGAAGGAAGCCTTTATCAGGAGTAACTGGATTGTCAGATAACAATAAAAAGCTTATCAGCTTTTTGAAATATACTTTTTAGAAGTTTTTGCACAATTATTATTGTCATTTGTAACAGTGTTACTTTTTAATGAACCACTAAAGAATACAAGCTGAAACCCTTTTGCTTTTTATCTGTCATGTTTCATATCCATTGTATGTATTGGCTAACAATATGTTTCTTTCTATATGAATCCCACTTAAAACAAATTACTACTTTAAATGCTTACTAAATACATCACATTATACAGGACATTAATAGATGCTTCACAAACAGTTAATGAACATTTGATTGTTATATACAAGTTTTAACAGGTACTTGCATCTTTTGCTTTAACAAATTACATTTAACTATTTAAATATGATGCAAATGGTTAAATGACAATTTGTGAAGATGTTGTAGTCCCTACAGTAAAGTTATGGATTTTAATAAATACTTTAAAATTTAATTTAATTTCAGTGGGACCAACATTTCTTTGTCAGAAGTTCATATTTTCATTTGTATATGCTCCTTTTATTATTCTAATACTTTTCAAAGAGTTGACCTCTTTTTTAAAGGAATTCCATTTGGAAATTGGATTTTGGAGAGTTTAAAATGTAAGTGAAAACAAGGATATTAAAGCAGTGTGTTCTATCCTATAACTGAGTCAGAAAAGTCATTTTAGACCAGGAATATCCTATGTCAAATGCTACTATTAATTTTAACACCCACACATCTCAGCTTTTGTAGCTACAGTTTTTGTATTTAAATTGACTTAGTAGCGTAAGTGAAGTGTCCTATCACCAGCAGATGGCAGTGGTACAAATCTTAGTCTTGGATACAGTCGTCATTATCTGCATGAGGCAGGTCAGACTATAGCTTTGTCATGCCTTCCGTTTATGCTTGCTGCAAATTATGTTACAATTTGGGATCCATACTGCCAGATGACTAAAGATGACTGTGTTGTAGTGCAAAATGCAAATCAAGATGTATTTGACACCCGACCCGTAGTTTAGCTGAACTAAATTGTAACGAAATGCATCTTAATTAAAGGGCAGCGAATACATGAATGGCTCAATGAGGCTTTACATATTTTACCGAGTAGCTTGCTGTCCATAGTCTTTAGAAAGGGATACAGATAGACATCTCAAGACACCCGATGAAGTGTACAGCCACGCCCGAAGACGTCATCGTAAATGATCGCTGGGAATTGTGGGATTACATAGCTTGTTATCAACCACGGAGGACATTTTGCATTTAAAGAGATCGCTGTCGTTGACCAACCTTTTTAAACAATATTCTAACTGGTAAAGTCATTCTGACATGACATTTATGTACAGTCAATTTATTTTTTAATCCGTCGCACACGATGACAAAGCGAGGCTCTGAATGAGTCATGGAAATACTCCCACCCGTTGACGCTGTATCTTATTTTTTTTAGTATTGCTGGGCTTGCCACGGTTTGCTGGATCAGCTGTAAACAGCTGTGAGTGCAGAGCCTACTGTACGTCGAGGCTCAAAGTTACAGTATTTATCTGCAGAGGGACGATTTGTTTGGGTATGTAACTCAACATCATTAATCGTTTAACATCATAAATTTATTTGGCTACGGTGTAGTAAATATTCTCTTCGTTCAAGTTGAGTGCAATTGCTGGATTGTTTTGCTCGCTAGCTTATTAGCATAGCCATAGTTATCCATAACGTTTGCAATATAGCTAGTCTACATTTGCTACGCTTGCTGATGTGCCGATGTGTTGTTATGCTCCACATTGCCTCCATAACAGATAACGAAATATGAACAATAAGTGTGTGTCGAGATGGCGGTTTTGGATACAAAGTGTTTTTTGATGACATACTATAGCTAGCAAGCTACTGTAGTACATTCAGAAGGCCCATTCTAGTAAAGGACCTGGGGATGCTAGTTTTACATTGCCCTAGTTCAACAAAGAAAATGTCAATGGAATCTCGAAATGCCCACGTAGTGACCTATGGACCCAAGACATCCCATAATATTTAACTAGGACGGACTAAATTAAGAGATTAACCTGGTCACGTCGTTACATTTTTACCAAGTGCTAAGGTAGGAATGGAACAAAATGCACACACGCACTTACAAATAGTGTAGCCAGTGATGGTGGTGACTGAAAAAAATAGGTAGGCGTTTGTAGAACTGTTAATTATCTAATTTCTTGATGTTTTTACATCAGTGCCGTGATATAATGAGGCTATTACATCTCTATAACCTTGAAAGTTTGCATGTCTGAATGACTTTTGTTTAGGGGCTAGAGTGACATATTGGCAGACAGCGATGACTTGCTCTAACAAGTCACTCCCAAAGTAAACTGTTCTTTTGGAAAACAACATTGAGCCGGCAGTGCTGACACATGACTGCTTGCTAGTAACCCAGTGATGGACCATGTCACATAATTGGACAAATCAGACTACTTCGGATTAAATGGACCAAATGGCCTCATTAGATGGCATGGTGTCAAGTGATGCAGCGTGAACAGACATCCATGATATGTGATTCTTTGATAAGCAGCACACTTTTTCCTACTTATCTTGCTAGCTGTTATTCCTAAAGCATTTTATAGAATGGTTGATTAAAAAATTGTCTATAAACTAGTAATAGTACTAATGATACAAAAAAGCATTTGTCTCCAGTTGAAGGATTAGCATGTCCTTAAAAGTGAGCACTCAGAACCGTCCCTGGGAACTACAGGAAGGGAAATATAAATGGACCAAGGAATACATAATTCATTCTCTAACACTTTTCTTTACCATAAGTGCCCTACTTGAAATGCTTAATGTTGCATTTTGAAACAAACAGAACACAAGCCAAATCTGTGGGATTATTGTGCTTCCTTATTGAATGAAGCCTTCCTGTTAATCAATATTGCTATACTGCATTGACGTGGAGGTCTTGTCTTTATTACAGCAAGAGTGTTGATGCACAAGGCAAAATATGAATTACTAATATAGCAGTATATCATTTGTAAGGTTTAAAACAAAATGGCCTACATAGTGCTACAGTGACATTTTACTTCTGTGTGAGCCTAACAGATGATGTCTTAAGGTTTTATGTGACATTTGGTCTTAGTCCATGATTCAATTGGAATTGAATTATGTGATATTGCAGCCTGCCAGTAAAATGGAAGAGGACGACAACAGTAGAATAGCTATTTTTATACAGCAATGAAACAAACATTTAAGAATAATTTAGCCTGTTAGACCTGTATTCTGTTACAGGTTTGATGTGGCCTAGGCCTGTACACTAGTCTGTTTAAATGTCTAAACAAGCTGACAATAACCTAATAATCCATGCTCTTTGCTGCACATTTAAGTGGATGTTTGTCTCAAGTGGTGTAGTGTTTTACATTACCTTTTACAACCTGAATTAGCATCACAGCAACACATCATCATGCAGATGGAAATGAAAATAATGAACAAGTTAGATAAGGTACATGGAACCATCATATCTATTTGTAATGCCAGACGCATCATTTGTGAGTGCCAACAAGCCAGACATTTCATTACCAAGGCCGCCAGTAAAGCCAGAAGAAAGCCAATTATCTCTAGCAGAACTCTCCCTTATGCCAGTCGGCCTCCCTTGTTTTTTTTACATGAGGCACATTGTGGCATTTGGATGAACTGCACACTGACTCACCCCTATGACTCACCAGTGTCAAGTTTGTTGGAATTGTCTTTCGGGAAAGCAATTATACCAAAATACATTATACCAGAACAGCTGTTTTAAACCCTTGGTTTCTGTAGGCGTGCAAAGAGGCTAAAAGTAATATGTAGCGTAACATATTTTTATTATTATATAGCATCTACTATAACAGTGAATAGTCTATTCAGTTAGCTGAAAAATACACATTAATAAGCTATTTCAAAGCTTGTTACATGTTTTAGTGAACTGTCATTTCCTACACCACATTTACAGACAGTGCTTAGCATTTCACACGACTGAAGACAATGAGGCCCAGTAGCCCACACACTAAAGCATTTAGCCTACAGAGAACAAATATTCTGTTGAGTTTGGATTACAAGGTTAATGTATTCCATGTCCATGCTAAGGTTCAACTAGCAATTACTAAATAAGTAGCATAGGCAATACAGTATCTAGTTTCTTACTTGCTAGCTAGCTTGGCCACTGCCTTCAACTTCAGTAGACTGAAGACAACTTAACTTATCAAACAATATTTTGGCATTGATTGATTTATGATTTAGCATGCTATTTGGTAAATCAGTGTGAACATGTGTCCCAATCAAAATGTTTGAAGCAGTTCATCATTGTTCTGGTTTAGTCCATGCTATCCTTTTTTCTTTTTTTAAACGACCAATGGAAACCCATTTTTCAGCCACCAAGCCTATATTTCACCTCTCCCACTGCTTTCACCAGTGTCTCATTTGCTGCCTTTCCTAAATCACATTCATCTTCAGCAATCCTTCCATCCTCCACAAAGTCAGGCTAGAGTCTGAAAATATGGCCTATAAAACACTCTAGTAGCTGTCATCAGATAAAAGATGGCTCTTTTGGAGCCTGTAATTCCATCTAGTGATTGAACTGAAGGGAATAGGATGTAGACAGACTGGTTGAGGAACAGAATGTATTGCTTTCAGCTTGCCATTGCTCTCATGCAAATATCAGTGCTTAGCTAAGCATTTTTGTTTTGTTTTACAACATTACAACATTTGCTTTCTCCTCCAAAGGATCTACCAAGGTCATCATCATGTTAGGCAAAGGCATAGCCAAGATTCTGCTAATTTGTCTTTATCGGTCAACCTGGGGGTTCAGGGTCCACACAATTAAATCATGATATTCAGATGAAGTTTAAATTAAGATTCTACCCTGAAGAAAGTCTACTAGTAAGGAACCATGTGCTGAAGGCATAGGCCATAAGCTAGACATAGGAAGTCCTTTGGTAAAAACTATTTTTCTCCAAGCTTCAGTTTATGCCTTTTTGGTCTTTAGAGATGATTTTGAGGGACAGCGAAATATCATTTTGAGAAATAGACTTATGGTCATGTTTCACATTAGAGGCATGTGTTAAACAATTGTGGAGTATCCTAAGAATATCCTACTAAACCTTGCCGAGGTTCCATATCTTTTACATGTTAACTTTCCAAAAACGTCAGCTAACTGATGTTCTAGCACAGTCCATCATCGTCCCCCGAAGTCATCAGTTTCTTTCGTAAGATTTATAATTCTTATGTACAGTAGTCTGACAATTTGTGTGCAAACTAGGCCTCCATTTTCATTCCTTTCATTTGTTATGACTTTTATGTTTATTTAAAGGGCAAGGATTAAACCTAGGCTATTTGTCAACCCATTTCAAAGCTTGCTGAAAAAGCTTGTTTTGAGGAAAGGAATGTCATTCACTTCTGTACCATTCTGTGCCAGCCAGAACCTTTGTGTATTGTCTTTGTACAGTATGTCCATCTGTTGGTGTAGTGCCTGTGTAGTTTACATTAAGTGTATGTGTTTATTCAGGTGAAATAAAAGGCTACTTGGGCCGAGTGCACAAGTAGTTATTTTTGTATTTCATTGGCTTTCAAATGCAATTTTTGTAGTTCCCTACTCTTATAAAGTAGAGGGCACTCAACCTAATTACAGATATTCAACATGAAGGGCTTCTCCTCTCTTTTATGAGAATATCCATGGGGGTATTTTTCCTGCAGTTAGCCTAGCCTAAATAATCAACAACAATAACCAGAGGACTTATCATTATCTTAGGGCCTAACTTTCGGCTAAGTGCTTGAAGCTGAACTCATTTTCTGCTTGCTATACCCCTAGTGCGAGCATAATCATGTGATTGTCTTGTGAAGGAGGAGAGAGCACTTGGAGTGTTTTGATTTGTTCTCGTCTAGCTTTGTCAACTGTTTGAAGAATGGACAGTTCACGTGTGGGGTCTAGATTGAACTACCACTACAGTATGTTAAGGACTTTTTTGTATTTTAGGTTTAAGAACTTTATTTTACCTAACGTTTATACGTACGTCCATTTAATGACCTGAAGGTGAAGGTATTGGGGAAGCTTAATGTTTTATTTAATTGCTTATTTTGTGTTGTTGGTGCTAGAGACTTTAATATGTTGGACTGGTAAGACAATAAGAGCATTTTGTCAGGTTTACGCTGGAACTATTTGTCTGTGATCTTTCTATTGTGTAAAAAAAAACGGAACTTTTGTGTATTTGAGTTGTTCATTGAACTGTTATTGTATGTGTTAGAACTTTTCTATGCTAAATCGTTTAGTTTTATACATCCATGGGCATGTGAAAACCATGGTCAAATTCTGAACTTCTTCAATTGATCAACTGATGAGTAAAGAATCTGTCTTTGTTTTATGTCTGTTTTTTTACCCTTGTTACTGAAACCTTCGCCTGTCCTTCTCTCCCCCCATCCTCCACAGTCTAGGGGTGTAGGCCAGGGACATGTCCACCATGGTGTACCCCAGAGAGGAGCGTCTGGAGAAGCTCTCCCAGGAGGAGATCATCTCCAGCACCAAGCTGGTGATCCAGGGCCTGGAGGCCCTGAAAAGCGAGCACAACTCCATCCTTCACAGCCTGCTGGAGACCATCCGTTGCCTGAAGAAGGATGAAGAGGCCAACCTGGTGCATGAGAAGTCCAGCCTGCTACGAAAGTCGGTGGAGATGATTGAGCTTGGCCTTGGCGAAGCACAGGTAACACTGTAGATGTATTAATCCGAGACTGGGCTAACTGTAACCCGAGTAGAATTGTGTATGGTTAGAAGTGTAATTAATCCACATGAAATATGTCCTGCTAGAATACTTTTCTGACTCGGTAACCTAAGTTAAATGGAGCCCGTTTGAATGAATGTTGATGATTTATTGAGCAAGTTTAAAATGCATTTTACAAGTAGCAATTAACCATTAATTTCTGCAATTCTTAGACCAACAATAGGTCTTGTTGGTTAAAGAAAAATAAAATATTAGCCTAGTCATCTTCTCCTGTCACTGTCTCACTGTCCAGGTGATGATGGCACTATCAGCCCACCTGAACGCAGTGGAGTCTGAGAAGCAGAAGCTCCGCGCCCAGGTGCGGCGCCTGTGCCAGGAAAACCAGTGGCTGCGGGACGAGCTGGCTGGCACCCAGCAGAAGCTGCAGAAGAGCGAGCAGAGTGTGGCCCAGCTGGAGGAGGAGAAGAAACACCTGGAGTTCATGAACCAGATGAAGAAGTACGACGAAGACGTGTCCCCCACTGTGAGTTGTCCTAGCACCTGATCCAGCTGATGCCAGGGGGCGGCGGGTAGCTGTTGACCATAGACAATAGCCTGCCGTTGCTTGACCCAATTTACAAATGGAACCTCTCAGTTAATCTTGCCATTTCCAAAGGGCATTATCAATGAGTGCAGAGCAAAATGCCTTTCGACACAGTTACATAGAAATGGATGGATATAAGCATCAGAGCAATGAAATGTAATCTTGGTTGTTTACAAAAAGTCCTTAACACCGCTCCTCTGTACAGTTATTGTATTACACCTGAGCTGTATAAGACAAAGGGTTATGAGTGGCCCAGCCAGAAGGGAAGGAGGGAAATCTGTTTTAATGGTAGGGTGGCTACACCCATCTGCCAGAGCAAATAAAACATGAGCTGACAGATTCGTTGGGTTCCCAGGCTATTTTGACAAGCCTATGCTACCTAACCCTCCCCTCTTTATCTGAATTATTTGATTTGATTATTACTTGGAAATTGATTTGATCACTTTTAACAAGCTCTCGTCATATTTTCGAGGTCAACCAATTTGTTCTTAATTCCTAACAGTTCATTGATTTATTAATTCATTAAAAGAGTGCAAGTAATAATTAACAATAATTAGCTGACTACAACAGCATGCTTACAGAACACAGTGTCCTTAGTTGTAATAAAGTTTGTATGATTACAGTATGACAGAGGATATCATTGATAATCAATCTCATCTATAAAAGATCTTGTTTGGAACCACAAAAAATGAACCGCTATATTTGTTTGGATGTTATTTTACTTGTTACAGGAGGAAAAAGATGGAGAGCCTCCTAAAGACACACTGGATGACCTCTTCCCCAATGACGAGGAGGACAACAGCCAAGGCAGTAAGTAGACTGCACCACATCCACCTTTCTATATCTATATCATTATATCACTCTCTGGAATATTTCCATGCAAATTGCCCCACCATCAATTTAGGAATAAGTTTCCCTTATCTGCAAAACTGCTCGATTGCCAAATGTCCTTTCACGAGTCTGAACTCTCCAGCAGTTTCATAAAACAAGTGGATGTTCCCTGTCCCACAGTGCAGCACCAGCATAATAGTGCTGCAGTTGCCGCAGCCCAGCAGGGGGGCTATGAGATCCCAGCCCGCCTGAGGACCCTCCACAACCTGGTGATCCAGTATGCCTCCCAGGGGAGGTATGAGGTGGCCGTGCCCCTCTGCAAACAGGCCCTGGAGGATTTGGAGAAGACCTCTGGACATGACCACCCGGATGTGGCCACCATGCTCAACATCCTTGCCCTCGTCTACAGGTTGGTGTGTGGGGGCAGAATGGGTAGAATGCGGTTTTGTGATGTACATAACATCTGCACATCATGAAAGCTCATATTGGATTGGCATACATTTTACTAACCATTTTTAACAGGTCACAATATGTTACTTGTGTCTTGGGTTGTTTGAGCTGAAATAGAATCACAAGTTTGTTTTTTTCTTTTTCAGAGACCAGAACAAATATAAGGAGGCCGCTCACCTGCTCAATGATGCTCTGTCCATCCGTGAAAAAACCCTGGGCAAAGACCATCCTGCGGTAAGGCATGGCACTCGACTGCAACAGCGACATCTTATAGTTATAGTATCCACTGGATGATTTGTGAGATGGGTTAAGATGGCACTCTGAGTTGGCGATGATTTCTGAAGTTCTTTCAAGTCTAGTTAGTCACCGGGTGTTTCTTCTTCTTTCTTCTTTTTATTTCATTTGGCAAGCAGGGTTTTTCCTGGGTCAAAATGGGTCTTCGGTGCTCCAAAAAACAAAATATATATTCTTTTTTTTCTTTTTCTAATCAATGTATTTATTCCCAGGTGTTTTGCATCTCCCCCCCTGTAATATTCTAATAGCTAATGTAATAATTGCACATATTTTCGTCCTATTTCCCCTAAAGCAATAAAGTTAGGCTACTTAAAGACACCTTACACTCATTACATTGTAAATGGTCAGTAGCCGAGCCTATCGATTAAGGTAGGCCACTCTGAAGCATGTACACTGCCTGCTTCATTTGATCTTGATAGGCTAAGAATTCGTAGCAAATAATAACAATAAACCCACTTTTTATTAATTAAAACTACTTCAGCATAATAATGCACCTAAAATACAAACCTGAGCAAGGGCAGCTATCGAATCAACAGACAATTTAGCTAGCAGTGGAAGAATAAAAACTACGAAAATCACCAGTTAACTTGATTTAAATTGGCAAGAACTATAGACTTATAGTTTAGACTATAGGCTTAAATGAACTGAAAACATAAGTTATACGACTTAGTTCTCAAGAACGCACACACGCAATCTCAACTGCGGTGTGAAGCGCGTGTCCGTGCAATTCTCTGACATGCACTCTTACAATCACTGCTGATAGACTGCCAAAAATTTTGTACAGCCTGATTTCTGATACCGTGGCGGCAGAAATGTAGCCATAGAGGAAACACTGCACTATATATTATCATTCCAGATTAAGAATACCAATGGAGGCTGCATTGGAAATCGTAAATAAAACTTTTGTCAGCATTTTGAGTGGAAATTTAATTTGTACAGGTGTATTCGTGCACGTCGGGCTGGCCCTCGCAGCGGAACGACAGTTTACTCCGCTCTGTCCATTCGCGCACCTCAAAGTTGCGTATTGATCAGACAAGAATACACGCTTATCAACTCGATTACTATTGATAAAAACGGAACGAGGGTTCAGCTGTAGCCTACTTGAAACATACTATTGAGAACATATTCGCTGACATGCATTGCACGCGTGATGAACACAGCTTTTTTTTTTCATCGCTGACTTTTTTTTGCCTTTGGCGCACAGGATTTGTCATTGGCGCTCGGGAAAACGGCTTTGGCGTGCGCCAAACTTTTCTCTATGCAGGAAAAACCCTGGCAAGGCACAGCCTATATTCTCTCTCATACATATTCTTTATTATTTTCCCACCCTAACTCGACCCTCAATTTTTGCACTACATAGACAATGTCAGTGTCAAAATGTTCGTCTTGGTCCCGATTGCATTGCTTATATCCGCGCGAACATTCCATTTGACGGTTTAGGTTTTAGAAAGAAAATCGAAGCTAACGGTGAAGCTAACTAGCTAGTGTTGCAGGGTTTGCTCGTTTAAGATTAGCAATACTTAATTTATAATTAAGTATGTAGTTCTTAGGGGCACCACCTCTTATTTGTTAAAGGGACAGAGGAAACCTTATTGAATAATAGCCTTCGTAATAATCAGTCTAATCTTAAGTAGTGAATTCTATGAAAGTAGAGCAGATCAGATAACGTGAGGGATAACGCGAGTATTATAAACTATGATTTATTTAAGGAAATGTAATTATAATGAACAAATACCAGAGAACTTATAGGTTAGTTGAGAGTTGAGTTGAACTGTATACAGTAGGTCCTAAACTATGATGAGGGTTAGTGCAAGATGGTAGGTTGAGAGCACGTGGGGAGGGGGAAGGGAGAGATAGGCTTCTGGAGAACAATGGGAGTGTATCTTAACTAATCCTAAAGAAAGTTAGGTTAAATCATTTGCAAACTAAAATCAAACGTAACAAATTAAATCACAATATGCCAATGTTCACAAGTAAGAAATGTAGCAATATCGCAGTTACTGTTGTCAGTTTGAAGAAGAAGAGTCAAAGTTCCGTTCGTTGTTGTCAAACAGTTAGAGCAAAGGAATCTTTCGTTCAAGTTCCTAGCGGTCCAGTGAGTTGCTGATTGAGAAGGATAGGTCAGATGTGTCGCGAACACTTCCGGTGAATCCTTGCGGAAAATCAAGGTTTGCTTGTACGTTTGGGGGTTTTATACTCCAAAGAACAAGGGGGGGGGGGGGGGGTCCCCGTGAAGGTGACCTCTTTCATTGGTCAGTTTCTCCCCACCTGGGCGTCGTCCTGAGATCTGCCTAGGTGTGAAGTGGCTGTGGCTTTTGAGTTCCGTTATTTCAACTGTCCATGTATTGCTTATATTTCAAAATATAACAATACAATATTAATAAATGGTTTAGTTTGTAGATTAAAATCATTTTGATATCAAGATTGACTGATTTATCATAACAGGAAAGGAAGTTACATTAAAACATCAAATTATATCAACACAGCATTAAAGGGAAAGCATACATTATTTCAATGAAAGTAGTTGATGTGTTATAGTGTCCATGAGCCATGTAGTGTTTGAAAGCCCCGTGGCTACATGTAGCCATGTAGCCACGGGGAGTCAGGTGGCTGAGCGGTGAGGGAATCGGGCTAGTAATCCGAAGGTTGCCAGTTCGATTCCAGGTCATGCCAACTGACGTTGTGTACTTGGGCAAGGCACTTCACCCTACTTGCCTCGGGGGAATGTCCCTGTACTTACTGTAAGTCGCTTTGGATAAGAGCGTCTGCTAAATGACTAAAATGTAAAATGTAGTCCTTGAGAATATGTTTGTAAATCCAGAAAAGTTAGTTCTTCCTTAAAATCCTTTGTCTCCATACTGTAAGGCCATTTTGGTCTACCTTGGCCGACCCCATGCTGGGCCAGAAGCTTTGAAGCTCCTGCTCGGGAGATAAGGACAAAGGGGAAAACCCCTTTTTCCTTGTCGGGGGTAGGGGAAAGGTGTGATGGTACATGGTTTGTCTGTTGGCTCTGCTACACTAGCTACAGTCACAAACGTCACTAACGTCACAACGTTACAAACCCATGCACGATTATCTATAGTAGAACATTATTAGCTTGTTAACTTCTGGCCGATAGCTAGCAGAAACACCACAGGCAAAGGCCGGGGTGATAACATGTAGCTAGGTGTGATGTTTCTAGGCTAGTACACCCTGTATTTTTGTACGCCCTTCAACTGGTTAGCTCCTATGATTCCTACACATCGGTAGTCTAGTAGTAAGCTTAGCTGTAAAACTTACTTACCGGTCCCGGGGTCAGGTATGCATCTTAGTCAGCTTTGTTTTCCCTGTATTTGCACTGTTGAGCTAGTATTTGAGGTGGAACTGATTATTCTTCAAGTAATTAACCACGAGAGTGGTATCCAATGATGATCATAAGTCCTGTAGAGTAATCAATGCCATTCAATATCCAAACAATTAAAGCGGATAAGTGCAAGGCGGTTTTCCCTACTTACAGCGTGGATAGCCGGTCACATCACACCTAGTCTTCAGGGACGTTGTTACTGACACATAATTATCACTCCTATTAAACTTGTTATATTAGCTATACTAGCTTAGGTAGATACTGCCAGTGACAACATTGTTAGAAATAGGTTAGGACCAGTTTTACACAGGATTGCCAAATTTATTTGTTTTGATGCAGCTTTTTCAAGTATGTGAGGCTGCAACATAACTATCTATCACCATTCCCTCTTGCACTAAGGGAAATGACAACAGAACCCTGTTTCATTCTACTCTTCACTCTTAGTATTTTGAAGTTTTAATGAGCAGCAACAAATGTATACTTTTTAATCTATGCCATCTTCATAAATAATAAGTATGCATACTTATTTCAAATATACAGAAATATCAGTTGTAAAATGTCAGAAAGAAACTGACCTGATCTGCAACCGACACAAACACACCACAATTTCACTAGAAATTGTACCCTCTCTGGTTACACATTATTATTTTTTTATAACTGTTTTTCCAAACAGCCCAAAACGTTTACTCTGACCTGTCCCCCAGGTTGCGGCCACATTGAACAATCTGGCTGTTTTGTATGGGAAGAGGGGGAAGTACAAGGAAGCTGAACCCCTTTGTAAGAGAGCTCTGGAGATCAGAGAGAAGGTAGGTTATCCACAGGTAAAAATATGAACAGAGTAAAAGATAAGCTTGTCCTACAAATTGTGTGAATATTAACTTTAGTGTTTGAAACCAGTGACACATTCAAACTAATATTTTGCTGACATACAGTATCAGGGAAAGAAATACATAAATGGGAAAATATATGATTCTACACTAAATATGAACACAGATTACAATTTAAGCAGGTGCGTTTTTGTAAAGCAAATAATGTATTGTACTCCCTGTCGTGTTAAGGTACTTGGTAAGGATCACCCAGATGTGGCCAAGCAGCTTAACAACCTGGCCCTGCTGTGCCAGAACCAGGGCAAGTACGAGGAGGTGGAGTACTACTATTGTCGCGCCCTGGAGATCTACGAGCGAAGGCTAGGACCCGATGACCCCAATGTTGCCAAGACCAAGAACAATCTGGTAAGGGCCCTGATTAATACGATTCCATGATGGTGCCACACACTTAAAGGTTTACGTTATTTGAACTGCAATCATTTTTATTAAGGCAGGAAGCCTGAGGTCTTGCTCGAAATGTTAAAAAGCATTATTATAAATATTTCTGCACCGTCTAAGAGTTGTTTGCTGTCTTTTCAAATATTTTCAACTGTATTTTACCCATTAC
The DNA here is from genome assembly GCF_963692335.1 of Osmerus eperlanus. Taxonomy (NCBI): domain Eukaryota; kingdom Metazoa; phylum Chordata; class Actinopteri; order Osmeriformes; family Osmeridae; genus Osmerus; species Osmerus eperlanus. The sequence continues at coordinate 5,867,703 of NC_085039.1, read as the reverse complement.
TGACTAAAACAGTCCTGTTTTAAAGTCATGTTACGGATCGTTGCCGTTTAGTCTCGATAGGAAAATACCTGGTCACATGATTTATTTATTGTGTGTTGAAACAGTGGGTGGCCACCAAACTTTCCATTTGTGTCTCCAGGCTTCATGTTACCTAAAGCAGGGGAAATACAAGGAGGCAGAGATCCTGTACAAAGAAATCCTCACCCGTGCTCACGAGAAGGAGTTTGGATCTGTGGATGGTGAGCAAACGAGTCCCAAACTAGAAAGAGCCACAACAAATACATGGGGATAAGCCTTTGCCTCACCCAACACACACACTCATACCGACCAATCTCTATCCAATGTCCTTCACCTCGTATTACTGGAGATACCTTCTAGAATGGGCTGATAGTTCTCAATGACTAAATGTCAATTCCATTCATATTAAAACCGAATGGGTATAATCTAATATGAAACTGTATTTACGTGCACCAACAGGCCACTGCACTTACTTACACTGCATGATTCTAGAGTGCACTGTACAACAATAGGGTTGTTGTTTGTTAGTGAGCCTAACTCACTGGCTAGTTGAGGCGATTTACCTAGGGCTATGTGTAAGGTCCAAACTTATGTATATGCAGGATTTCGATAAATGGTTCATGGTTAGCGACATTGAAAACATCTCATGATCAACTAATCACAATTTACTGCAGGCATGATTTATGCTCAATATTCTATGCAGTCTAAGGGTTTGAGGCAGGTCGTATGAAGTTGAATCATCCAGGATCAGTAATCCCAATTGTTCCTTATCACAATGTGACCCTCTATTGAATGTAGTAGGAACTTAACTGGTTTTCTATTTTGTGAGTATATGCAAACAGTTATTTTGATGTGAATGGTTAAACCCTCCCATCTTTAAGTTGTAATTACCTTAGTGCCACAGGCTTCAAGGGCCTCAGTGTACATATGTATGTCTGTTGTAAGTGTGGTACAAGAAGGTGAGTGAAAGGTTGGAAAATATTTTATACAATATACAGTTAAAAAGGACAAAATGCACCTTTGCTGTAACACTTTCTTTGGAGGTACTCATTTTATGAACTGCTTTTAACTTGTGGCAGTAAAGAATGTGAAAAGACACTAGTCTCGGTCGAAACAAGTAATTTCTTGTCTTCCTCATTGTCTATACACTTTAATCCACAATCTATTTTTGCTGTCTTGTTTTTTACTTTTTCGAATGTTTATTTTTATTTTTGTGGGCATATATGCTATTTTGTGGCAATAATTGGTAGGTTTACTTGTGTCCTCTTCAATCGTCATCAAATTTGTCTATTTAAAAAAGCTCCCTGTGGTAACGCTTACCATAACAATATCTACTGAACACTGTCACAAAGGTGAGATTGCTTGAGAGCCTATTATTAATATTACTATTATTACTAATGTTTGCCAATTACATCTGACATGATACTCTTTTCCTATTATAGACAATAAAGCTGTGTCAATTGTCATACTAAATGTTTCCATAAGCTGTCATATCATCAAGTCATGATATGGGCAGTGTTACACAGATATTATGCCAAGCCATGTTACTTTTATTCTTTCTTGTTTGTTCGTCTTAATTTGATCATAATTCTTTTCCTCTATTTAATGTGTCCTGTAATCACATTTTTTTATGTACTGTTTGTGAACACTTTTCTCGTGCTTTACTATTAATGACAGCATCTTTGCCTTGATTTTGTTTTTTTTCTCCTATATTGTTCTTATATATAACTTTTTTTAACTCGTAAAAAACATTTGTTTGTCTTTTTACATGTGCCTTGGAAGTCTTCTTTTATTTTTTCCAATCTCCATGCATTTCCACCTCCATTTTTTTCCAATAAATGTGTTGCTGAGGCTAAATCTGTGCTTTGTCTCCCTGTTGTATTTTTTACCAATTGGACGACAAAATAATAGTGGTGGTGGTCTTAAAAAAAAAGTTGAATCAATATAACTTCCAGTTAATTCCATTTTAAGATAATCTTTGTTTTACACACATTTAAATGTAAATGTGATTTCCTTCTAGGGGTCTTCTGTTTTGAATACTTTTTCTTATGAGTATTTTTGTACTTGAATAAAAAAAATATTTTGATGTTTTTCAGCCTGTAGCATACCTCTTTCTGTCTTCCTCTGTCTGCAGCTGAGAACAAGCCTATCTGGATGCATGCCGAGGAGAGGGAGGAAAGCAAAGTAAGTTGTTTGTGTGTGCATGTTCATATGTGTTAAGTTTTATGTCAATACCCTCCAGGTAAAATGTAAGTTTTGACAGTTTATATGACAATATTTAGATTTTTTTCTTTTAAGCTCCCCTGCCTCTTTAAATTTGATGTTTTTTCCAACCCTTTCACCCAGGGCAAAGATGGCACTCCCTATGGAGAATATGGTGGCTGGTACAAAGCATGCAAGGTGAACAGGTGAGAAGATCTGTGTGATGCTGGATATTATCTAGTAGTTTGAGAACTAAATGAGAAGCAATTGTTTTAATTTTCCCTGAAATGGATATTATGCTATTGTAAATGTTGTTTAGAGTTTACTCTGAAGTATAGCTAGACTTACTTGCATCAATACAAAACACCTTTTCACTATCTGAACCCCACAAAAGTTATTGAAATTTGCAAAGTATAAACTCAAACATGTAAGCATATTAAAAGCATACCACATATGAAACTTTGTAAGAGCTTACACCAGTTCTGATTCATCTTTAGCTCCTGTGATATACGGTCATTCTATTTTCTGAACAATGTGTCCGAAGCCAATCCAGGGTTCAGGGCTATGTTATGTACGGGCTTGTTGTATAGCGATGGTTCAAGACTAGTCGTGAAAGAGGACTCCCTTCATCGCATGTGTATGTCTGTCCCAGCCCTACAGTGAATACCACACTGCGTAACCTTGGAGCTCTATACCGCCGGCAAGGCAAGACGGAAGCTGCAGAGACCCTGGAGGAATGTGCCTTGAGGTCCCGAAAACAGGTCAGCTACAGCTAGATGTTTGATACAACAGTACCATGATTTAATTGTGTGTCCTATAACCTTGAATCCAGAGTTTGCCATTAAGCACTCCACTTGTGTGTGCATTCTTGCTTTTAGGGTACAGGGACATATTCACAAGCTACTTTTCTGTATGAATAAAGATCGTGTGTGTATGCATGTTGGTTTTTAGGGAGCAATGGAGCCTATGAGGGATGGCGACAGGAGGAGGAGCAGGGAGAGTCTGAGCAGTGTCAAGTACGAGTGTGCCTCTGATACGGGGGAGGACGGCAGTGTGGACTGGAATGGGGTGAGTACAGTCATATTTTTCCCTTTTAACAAGTATGTACAGTAATGTCATGTTCTATAACTTCCCTTTGGGAAAAGGATACATCAAAGAATTGCCTGATCTATTCATAGGATACATGTGATACATTCCTTAGTTACAGAATGAGATACATTCCCATTGTTGTTTAGATCAAGTATCAAATGCACTGTTAAGTTCACATTGGTGGGCACAAACAAAATATACAAAGTAAAAAACTGTTGCATTTAAGGACAGTCAACTATAAAAAACTACATTTGTCAAAAGTTTTCTTCATCACGTATTATCATTATAGTTTTTAGGATATTCTTATGTTGGTGTTGTGATAGTGAGACACCATTTAATAATAAAGGAACACCGCAAGGCATTTTATGCTTGATCAAGACAAAGCCTTATTCTATTATTCTACTGTGTTGCCCGCAGTATGCCAAGTAGGCTGTAACTAAGTGTCAGTAGCTAGTTCTTAGAACTGTGTGAAGGGGCTGCTATGGTGTGCATTAGTCATTGAGTTGTACTGATGCCATAGTTTACTGATCCATTAGTATATTGTGTGTGTTTTTATAACACTTTGTCTATGTGAGACATGATGGGATTGTTTTTGAGTGTGTACTTTTCCATGTACCACCCCAGTGTTTAGTTAATTTTGATTGGAAAAACATTTTAAATCATATATAACTTAATTTGTGTAGCCCTTTTACAAGCAATGTGACAGCAAGCAGTGACATAATTAAATGTCCTGCCTGACCAATCAGTTTCCACATTGATTTGTCCATAACGATTCTAGAGACTAAGACACCAACACAGATTTGAGACACTGACTCAATGAATTTACTGTCATTGACAGTTTGTTTTACCATTCCAACAATAATTTATACATACCAACTGTATACATTAGTTCTGTAAACATCCAATCAGTTAAAGTGTTTGGATCCTGTTTTATAGCTCTTAACTCTCAAGGCTTTTAGGTGGGTGTTTAACCTTTTGTCTTTCTCTTCCTGTCTTTCTCTCTTGATCACTGTATATTTCTGTTTTTTCTCTCCCTGTATTTTTCCTATCTCCCCCTTTTCTATTTCCAATAGGCTTAAATCAACGGGATGAGGGATGACCTTCCTCACAACTTGTTCTCACTTTCTCCACAAAATCAAATCACGACGACTAAATCAAAATGGATGCTTCTGGTGTGATTCAGTGTGAAACACCTTTCCGTCTGGTAGAGGGCGCCTTCTTCCCACTTGAAATTCTGTCTAAAAAAAGATTGTCTGAAAAAGAAAAGACTAAATATGTGTATCCTTTCTGCTTCCTCCTCCTCTATTGCTTCTTCTCTACTCTTTGTCGTCATGTGCTTTTCTCTTTACTCCCCATTTTTGCCACTAAGCCCTTTCTCTTCCAGCTTTTTCTCCACTCTCATTTCTCTTGTCATCCTCTCCTTTTCTGCACCTTTACCGGTTTTCTGTCAGCCGATATCGCTTCCTGTGTCCCTAACTTTACTTTGATGTCTAATGTTGTAGTACAAACCCAACACACAGGTTTAGTGAAAATAACACAATTAGCTTTTGGACTGTGTCACTTAAGAACAATGGTTGAATTGAGAAGAAGAATCAAAGAATTGTATTTGTTTTCATGTGTGCAAACTCTCTCTGCCCTGCCTTTCCTGACTTATTTGCATATTGTATTCATTATGATTCCATTGCAAATGCTCCGGATGTTTCCAGAAGCACACTGACTCACACATATCTGAAGGTCAGTCCGTCAGTACAACAAAGGGTCCACACCAGGTCACCATGGTTATAATGATGTCTGCTGCTCTAGAACCACGTTTTAATTTAAGCCTTTGTTTTTGCACAGTCCGTTTATTGTCCAGGCTTTTAACCATGGATTATGTACCTACATTTTTTGTTTTTTCAATTGCTTCTTATCTTTGATTCATAGTCTACAGTTAGCAAAACAGCTGTGTTTACCAGCATAGCTTTAAGAATGAGGCATGGTCATTATTCTATTACTGTAGCTGACCAGTCAGTTTTGACATACACAGATTTTGATATAAAAATCTGCAAGTTAGTCAAACTGTTATACATGTCTGATAGCACGAGAAGCAGACGAAATATATATGATGACACAATTTTAGTGGTCCCATCTATTATTTTTACACATGAATTGCCTGTTATAGTAGGTCCAAAGTTTAGTCTGTAGTTTAGGTTTCAATTCCTATTTATCGCCTGTTTTATATATCTTTTTTTATTGTCTTTAATATACAGGGTAGTACTCATTTTGTATATTTGCAATGTCCCTGCGAGCTATCACTTTCTTTATTGTTACACAACAAAAGGAACATGGACTATGTTGGAATCAGTGCCTGAATATAATTTTGACTTTGATTTGTGGTATAAATTGTAGTACCAACAGGCTTTAGTTCAGCCATCTTTGCTCTAGGCAACATAAGTTGTTTTTTATGTATCACAAGACTCACAAACACGGAAATGTGATGTGATTTCGTATTGAACCCAGTGAGATTTGGATAGCTTTGTTTATGTGTTGCGTGCACACACACACACACCTGTTACTTCCACTGCTCAGAGTTGGCCCACTTTATGCTGTCATTTCATCTTGTTATTCCAGCAGAGATACTAGCTTGTTTCACATATGACATCTCAATAAAAGTCATGAGTTATGTCTGGTTAACTAGTCTGTCAGCCAACACCCTAGTTATCTTGAACAGAAAATAGCTCATACACTGCAGACTAATTTCAGTAGACTATATTAATGCTTTAACATTTAATTGTGTTCCCAAATTTATGGCAGTTTAAAGTAGGCTTAATTAAAGGGATTTGTCTAACCATATAAATTGTCTTGTGGATCTAACCGTATAAATTGTATGGCATCGTTTAAAGTGTTATGTGAACTGAATGTACATTTTGCAAATAATGATGTGCTCATTGATGTACCATAATGTAATTGTAAACTGTTTGTTTCCTTGATGTATTTCACATTTCAATCCTTAAAAAATTACAAAAAGGATGTAATATAGTCTGTTGTGTAAGTTGTTAGCCTCTATAGCCAGCCATTTCAACAATTCTGCCTAGAACTATCCTTAGGTACTATATAGATACAGTATAACTACTTTGGGAACTATTCATGTAATTACAGAGCATTACACTGAAACATATGTAACACATATAGAATTAGAATAGGTACACTACATGCAGGATTAATGAGTAGCTCCCTAGTTATGACACTAAATTAAGATTCAATTCCAAGGAACCTTTGACATACAAAAAGGAATGGTGGAATTAGCTACTTCTGGAAGAGACACTGGCATTTGAGCAAATAGACCTATCTAGTAAAGTTGTGGCGCATTGTTATTCCGTCTATACTACTCCGTTTACGGTCTTAATTCTTCCTCTTGCATCAGTGGTACTTTACTATCTGCACTGCGTTACAACCCTGCTTTTTGCATTGTGATGAAATGTGTCTCTCCTGTTTGACATCAACTGGAATAAAGACTCTTTCATTTTCTGAAGAGGACTTGGTTATTTTAGCTTGATGTTTGAGTGGAAGAAGCCACCCTCTGGAAGGCTCTCTTTGGACTCCTACTCAAAAACAATGGCATTGATGATTTTCCTGGTCAGATTAGCGCTTAAATATATCAAATGTTACGTGGATATAAGAGCAGTGGGTTCAAGCGAGTATTGTACATTCATGCTTTTATATTATGTTCGATCCAGGTGACATTTGATACAGGAGAGCAAAAGGCGGATTAGAGAGTTGACAGCATTACTTTTTGTTAGGAATTCCTTGTCGTTCATCTGACTAGGTTCTCCTGGTGGATAATTGTGGATAATCTAAACACCCTTGTCTGACCTGCTGAACATGGGTTTACCAATGCTGCCGTTCTTATCTCACTGGGCAAGGCCATCCACTGATTTGATTCAATTGCCTACTGTTGAGGAGCCATTTGAGTAAATTGTTTATTTTGAAGTACTTTCTCTGCTAAGGGTTTGCAAGGATTTACTTGTCAACATTTGCAGTTTAAAATCTGCATGAAGCTAATTTGACGTACATGGTCTTCTATCAGGATGGCAGTGGGACCATGAGAAGGGCTGGTTCCTTGGGGAATTTAAAAGCCATCCTACGGAGAAGCAGTGAGATGCTGGTAAAGAAACTTCAAGGAAACGTACCCCCAGACCCTAGGGACCCGCGGTGAGTAACACATACACCTACATTATTTCTGATGAAAAGAAAAGTAATAAAGTTAGTCTGAATGAGGATAAGTCATAAATTAATAAACTATCATATTTTTCCATTTATTGATTTGAAAAACGTGTGGGACTACAAATATTTGCCTTCCTTTTTTCAAATTGTAGAATAGACTGGCAAATTATCAATTGAAGTTATGATCCTTTGAAGTTAACAGTAATCTTTGCCAAAATACTTTTACTTGAATAAATAATTGTTGTAATATTCAGATTTACTTTTAATGTGTTGTTGGTAGTAGTATTAATAAATTGCACTGTAAACTATGCACAGCAAATCACAATGGTATTCATTTTTTTTTGTAAATACCTTCAGTATGAAACGAGCTGCCTCCCTGAACTACTTGAACAAGGGCGGTGACGAGGACCCACTTCAGGTAGGGTGCTGATGTTAAATAAGATTGCCTTCTTTGAAGAACTACGTTGGAGTCCAATCTCTTGCTATCTTGATCTTTCTCTGTATGTCTGTCTGCTCTCTCTATTTCTCTCACTCTCTTCCTATCATCCATTACAGACTCCAGAAAGTAGCCAGAGGCTGAGACGGAGTAGGCCCCTGAGTGCGAGCACGGTTGGTCTCTACACTGGAGACTAACACATACAGTTTGCTGTAGCAGCATGTTGCTATGACTGATGCATAAACGTCTGTTTCTACCATTTTAAACTGACTATGTTGTTATGTGTGTTCATGTTATTCATTTAAGCCTCTATTGGTAAGCTTCATTCCTATGGCTGCTTGATGGAAAACTGCAAAAAGATAGACTGAAGAATGGAATTATGTGTGTCTTGTCATAAAGAGACATAATTTATAAATGTGTTTCTTATATACTAGTGTAACAATTGGACCAATACGCTGTTCCTATTGGTCAAGAAGACGTTCTCAAAAGTTAATAAATCCGTTTATATCATAGACATATATACAGTTAGGTCCATAAATATTTGGACATTGACACAATTTTCATCATTTTGGCTCTGTATACCACCACAATGGATTTGAAATGAAACAATCAAGATGTGCTTTAAGTGCAGACTTTCAGCTTTAATTTCAGGGTATTTACATCCAAATCAGGTGAACGGTGTAGGAATTACAACACATTTTATATGTGGCCCCCCCCTTTTTAAGGGACCAAAAATAATTGGACAAACTAACATAATCATAAATCTAATTGTCACTTTTAATATTGGTTGCAAATCCTTTGCAGTCAATGACAGCCTGAAGTCTGGAACCCATAGACATCACCAGACGCTGGGTTTCGTCCCTGGTGATGCTCTGCCAGGCCTCTGCTGCAACTGTCTTCAGTTCCTGCTTGTTCTTGGGGCATTTTCCCTTCAGTTTTGTCTTTAGCAAGTGAAATGCATGCTCAATTGTATTTAGGTCAGGTGATTGACTTGGCCATTGCAGAACATTCCACTTCTTTGCCTTAAAAAACTCTTTGGTTGCTTTCGCAGTATGCTTCGGGTCATTGTCCATCTGCACTGTGAAGCGCCGTCCTATGAGTTCTGAAGCATTTGGATGAATCTGAGCAGATAATATTGCCAGAAACACTTCAGAATTCATCCTACTGCTTTTGTCAGCAGTCACATCATCGATAAATACAAGGGAACCAGTTCCATTGGCAGCCATACATGCCCACGCCATAACACTACCTCCACCATGCTTCACTGATGAGGTGGTATGCTTTGGATCATGAGCAGTTCCTTCCCTTCTCCATACTCTTCTCTTCCCATCATTCTGGTACAAGTTAATCTTGGTCTCATCTGTCCATAGGATGTTGTTCCAGAACTGTACAGGGTCTTTTAGATGTTTTTTGGCAAACTCTAATCTGGTCTTCCTGTTTTTGAGACTCACCAATGGTTTACATCTTGTGGTGAACCCTCTGTATTTACTCTGGTGAAGTCTTCTCTTAATTTTTGACTTTGACACAGATACGCCTACCTCCTGGAGAGTGTTCTTGATCTGGCCAACTGTTGTGAAGGGGTTTTTCTTCACCAGGGAAAGAATTCTTCTGTCATCCACCACAGTTGTTTTCCGTGGTCTTCCGGGTCTTTTGGTGTTGCTGAGCTCACCAGTGTGTTCTTTCTTTTTAAGAATGTACCAAACAGTTGATTTGGCCACACCTAATGTTTTTGCTATCTCTCTGATATGTTTGTTTTGATTTTTCAAAGCTTGCTTCACTGATGGTGACAGCTCTTTGGACTTCATATTGAGAGTTGATAGCAACAGATTCCAAACACAAATACCATACTTGAAATTTTATCTGCTCCTTGTCAATGAAATAACGAACTCCCATGAGGGAATAACATACACCTGGCCATGGAACAGCTGAGCAGCCTATTGTCCAATTCCTTTTGGTCCCTTAAAAAGGGGGGGGGGCCACATATAAAATGTATTGTAATTCCTACACCGTTCACCTGATTTGGATGTAAATACCCTGAAATTAAAGCTGAAAGTCTGCACTTAAAGCACATCTTGATTGTTTCATTTGAAATCCATTGTGGTGGTATACAGAGCCAAAATGATGAAAATTGTGTCAATGTCCAAATATTTATGGACCTAACTGTATATGTATATATGTCTACGATGATTTATATACCTCCTGAAAGTTCGCAGAGGTAAAAAAAAAAAAAAAAAACGTTTTACGGACCTAGCAACAAGCGGTTGCCTTGGAGATGTAGCCATTGACCTTAACAACGTGGCATCTGCTCGGCAACAAAGTAGCCTAAATTGCCTAAAAAAAAACTAAAACAACCACATATGGTTTTTGCACAGGTCTGCAAACGCCCCGCAATCGCTTCCCGTTTTAAAGAAGTATCTGAAGCAGACAGAAGAGGAATTGATGTTGTTGATATGTTGCCTTGGAGATGTAGTGACGTCACCAGTGCAAGTGCAGCTGATTGCTCTGACAACATGGCGTCTGCTCCAGATTCTACGTGTTTGATTTGGGATCTTCCCACGTATTGTTGTAGTATATAAGAAACCAAATGTTTTCTTCTCGACAGGTCAGCAAATGCTTTGTCGCCTCGATTTGTTAAAACGATTTGTTTGTAAAACTCGACCTACGGTCTCGGTTAACAAACGTTTTAACAAATCTGGGTTTACAAAGGCGTTTGCAGACCTGTCGAGGAGTAAACATTTGCAGTATATGAATCGTGCCACCTTCAAGGTGTTCTTTGCAGTTTGACATTCTGTTAAAGGCAGGGTAGCTATTTTTGCTGGAGTTTGAAAGGATTCAAACCAAACTAGAGAGGGTACAATTTCTGGGGAAATTGTAGGGTGTGCTTGCTTGCGTCGGTTGCACAGGGGTCTTATATATTAAAATATATATTATATATATATTTTTGCTGCTCATTTACAACTCAAAATATGAGTGAAATGTAGAATGAAATAGATGTCTTCTCATTTCCCCTGCAAGAGCCTCATACATAGCTGAATCAAAACTAAAAATTTGGCAGACCGGTGTAAAAATTGACCTAATCTCTATGATTTAAACGAAGTTTTTCCCTTCTCATGATATTTTCAGGCATTTAGCCTACTCATTGCATTCATTCATGAATAAAGAACCCCCTTTGAAGATTATTCTACGACGTTACCCGGCAGTAGAAGATGGAATCGCGATTCAAACAGTACCATCTGCTAACTGAAAATATGCCCCCCAAAACGTAAATAAGCTTGACATTTATTTAGTGGAAAATCGCTCATTCATAAAAAGCTCACTGGTAGCGATCATTGTCAGTAACAACGCAAAATGCGATATAGCCCTGTGTGGAGAAGCTTCCCCGGTAAATTGTACTACTACGGTACAGTACTAGACTACTGCTGTGTTCGTCTTGGTAGCGATTGCGTTGGTTGAATTGGATTTAACGTTCCGTTGTACGGTTTAGGCTGAAATTAATTATTTTCATGAGCAGATTGACAACGTTTAGGCTGTGGCAATGAAGTTCAGGTTAGTAGTTAGATATACTTTTGATTTAAGTAAGGGGAGTGCCGAACATGTTCTGTCGCCGTTTGACTTCCTAAACAGCTGTGTAGATGTTTTTGTAGTGTGTCTCGCGTAAGCTAGAGTGTTGCAGTGAGCTACACTGGTTTGAAACCACAGGTAATGATCATTTCACCCACAAATCGTTTACTTGTAATGTCATAATAAATCCTACAACGAAAATGTATTTGTGAGGAATGTTTATTTTAAAGATTGAAAACAGATGCATCATAGAGGTTGCCCGGGCAACAGAGGCTAATGTCATGATGCTAATGCTTCAGTGAAATAGTAGACTACCGTTTCCAAAAGTAGATGTGGGCCTACTTAATAATATCAGCTAATATTGTACATTACATTTCATAATTGTGTTTCACATCACAAAGTAAAATGAGTAAATAGTTATCACCCTGGCCTCTTTGCTTGTGGCGTTCCTGCAGCTGCCTTGCAGTAAAGCTATAGTTAGCCTAGCTATCCCCCAAGTTAACAGATGTGAAACGAATGTTCTGCTACAGGTAGTCATGCGTGTTTTCGTGACGTTAGTAACGTCGGTGACTGTGGCTAGCCACCGTTAGCTTCACTTTTCACCACAAAAACGCAATTTCTACTTAAACCATGCAACGGAACGTAAATAAAAATACAACCAACGCAATCACTACCAAGACGAACCTTTTGACACCGCCGTTGTGTATGTAGTCCAAATATTGACTGATCCTTAGGGGGGCGAAAATAAACAATAATAAATAAATAAATATATATGTGAGAGAACAAAGGTTGTGCCCTTGCCGAAGGCAAAGCACACCCAATAATAATATATATGTGAGAGAACAAAGGTTGTGCCCTTGCCGAAGGCAAAGCACACCCAAATATCCCACCCCTCCATTTAAAGCCACTCCAAAACACATCAACGCGCTGACTACTGCCGGGAGGTAGATAGACAAGTAACCAGTAATTCAGTAAGAATGCCGTCCAAATCATTAGTGCCGGTCCAATCTTAATGATTGGTCGTGTTTATTACAGTCGTGTGACTGCCACAGATATCGGATTGATTTAATTTTTTGTCAAACCTTTAGATTTGCCAGATACATGGCCAGATAGATTATGGCTCATATTAATAGAGCTCTTGGTCAAGCCTGCTGATTATGCCATAGCCCTTTCAAAATATGTAATCATAGTCCTAGCCACAGGCTCAGCTCCAGAATGAATCGGATGGGGTGCATCTGGTTTCCACAAGAGGGCATTTTGTATATATCTCTCTTATAGAACAGCATTCCATTTTGGGTGGCATTGCCCGTCAATGACCCTCCCTTGGAGCCGACCCTGTCAAGCCATCTGAAAGCATTGGAAGAAAAAAATCACTATTGTCACTATTGTTATTATATAGGCAATGAACAAATTACACATGTATCCCTTTAAGTACTTAAATTCACTTTCATCAAATGTTGCCATCCTAGTTTATACGTATGAGAGGGATGATGAGAGATGATATTGTCTGAAGTCTACCTCTAATCTGTAAAGAAACAAAAACAATATACTGTAGAAGTTTCCTGAGGTCTACCGAAACACTTGATACTCTGGCGCAGCCATTTTGTTGATAAAGCATAAAGAAATTACTGCTTTTAGATAAGAAAAGCTCATATGTTTTGAAAACTAATGTAACGTTGTGGTATTATTGTTGATTAAAATATTTTATGATTTTATTGATTTGATAAATCAACATTTAGTAATGCATATACAGTAGGGTATTCATTTTAAATTGATGCTAAAAGTTGTCAGCAGTTGGTGGGGCTTTGTTTACATTGACTTTAAATATGTAAATTGTATTTTATTCTCAGGTCTGATGTGATGTAATTCTGTGCAATCACCTCAAATAAGGGCATCTCTTTTGGAATGGAAGAAAGTTATAGAAATGTACATTTCTTTACAAAAATATTTCCTTTAAATTAGTTAAATAAAGTATCAAAATAATCTACAAATGTTCTATGTAATCTGTTTCTTTGTTTAGGTGGCGACAATACATTGTTCATGACCGAGAACATAGCTGAGTATATTGATGTAATTGCTAGAAGCTATTAATGTCACCCAATCCTTGCCATCACAATAATGCTGTTATCTAGGCCATAGTTGGACATGGTTGGCTTTGTCTGTTTATTACTTGGCAATAAAACAGATTCTGATTCTAAAAAAGGAAAATACATCAAGAAGTTTAGGGTTTGGCTTTCATGGGCTTCCCATGAATGTTTATGGCAAAGGGAAAACTAGGGTACTGATGCTTCCCTCCATGAATGCCAATTCAAAAGTAGGTGTGATGCAAAAACCAAAGATCACAATCACACCACCAAGCTACCAAAGTTGGTTTTGATCATCTGGATCTGGCCAAATTGTACACATCCAGAAGAAAAATAAACAGATGGGGCTATATGAACAGACATGTGAATCACTGGTATGAAATTATTTGGAAAGATCTGTTAATTTCACTGAAAGACAAAGACTTGTCAGTAAAATGGTCCAAACTTCACATCACTACATAACCCTGAGAGCAATCAGTGTCATGATGGTGAGGAATACGGTCATAATTGGTCAAATATTTGTATAGGGTCCAACTTGTATGTGTCCCCTATAGGCTACTCATAGCAAAATCACTACGGTTGCAATCGCAAGCACCATGGAACATCCATCTTATAAATATAGTGAGTGGCTCTTAAAAGAGCCTTTGGGGTGTTACAGAATTGTCAAATGGCATCCGTTTACTTGGAGCTGGTGTACTTGGTCACCGCCTTGGTGCCCTCGGAGACGGCGTGTTTGGCAAGTTCACCCGGGAGCAGCAGGCGCATGGCGGTCTGGATCTCCCTGGAGGTGATGGTTGAACGCTTGTTGTAGTGAGCCAGACGAGAAGATTCGCCAGCGATGCGCTCAAAAATGTCGTTGACGAAAGAATTCATGATTCCCATCGCCTTGGAAGAAATGCCGGTATCAGGGTGGACCTGCTTTAGCACTTTGTACACGTAGATAGCATAGGCCTAACTTTCTACGCTTCTTACCTCCTTTTGCGGCAGTTTTAGAAACGGCCTTCTTGGATCCCGTTTTGGGCGCGGACTTTGCTGTCTCTGGCATGGTTTACTATCAACGCGTATTGACTATAGAAGCGCATAGACGCGCAGTTCTCAATTTATCTAAAGGGTGGGATGCAAACGTATAAGGCACGCCTCCCGCTCTTCACAACGTTGAGGCGGGATCTCTTTCTTGACTAGCTACGCAAGTTAAACGCTCGTACGCTTCACCTCCCGCCTCCTCAACTTCCCTTACCCGGTCGGGGGTGTTCAATCCTGGTCCTCGAGAGCCCCTGTCCTGCATGTTTTAGATGTTTCCCTGCTCCAGCACACCTGATTCAAAATTTCCCGGCTTCCACAGAGCTTGAAAACAACCCATTCATTTGAATCAGGTGTGCTGGAGCAGGGAAACATCTAAAACATGCAGGACAGGGGCTCTCGAGGACCAGGATTGAACACCCCTGCGTGACTAGAGGGAGCGGAGTCCTTTTAAATCGGTTAAGGTTTGAAAATACTCAAATCAAGTTCTCAAGCATAAGCGCGGAGCAGAGGAAAGGGCAGTCGGTGACAAGCTGGCTCATGAATGTGCGCGCGCATCGCCACCGGGAAAGAAGGAAGCAAAGTATAACCTTTCTCCGATTGGATAGGACCGCACCGACCTAATGGCCAATGAGATGCAGTTCTAGAGGAGTATATACATGTGGTGCGACATCCATATAGGATTATCTTTGAATCATATTGATAGTAAATCATGAGCGGAAGAGGCAAAACAGGAGGCAAAGCCAGAGCTAAGGCTAAGACCAGATCTTCACGCGCCGGGCTCCAGTTTCCCGTGGGCCGAGTGCATAGACTTCTCCGCAAGGGCAACTATGCTCAACGTGTTGGAGCTGGTGCACCGGTCTATTTGGCCGCAGTTCTCGAGTACTTGACTGCTGAAATCCTTGAGTTGGCTGGTAATGCTGCCCGCGACAACAAGAAGACTCGTTTCATCCCTCGTCACCTGCAGTTGGCCGTCCGCAACGACGAAGAGCTGAACAAACTTCTTGGAGGAGTCACTATCGCTCAGGGTGGAGTTTTGCCTAACATCCAGGCAGTGCTTCTGCCCAAGAAAACCGAGAAAGCCGTTAAAACAAAGTAATTTAGGTTACAACTGTCGCTGTCAAATCCCAAAGGCTCTTTTAAGAGCCACCCACTCAACTTTAAAGCGCAGTATGTCCATACTGCAAAGTAGGTTATATTAAGTTAGGTGACGGACATGAAAGGTCGAATTACTACCCTTCAAATAATCATGGTGGAATGGAATATTATTGGTACCCATTTTCACATCTCTTGGGATGAAATGTAAAATGAATTACAATTCCATGCATGTGTAGGGTAGTGTTTGTGTGTGCATGTAGTGTATTATTATACATATACTGGTACATATGTACTCGTTCCCTTATATTCTTACCTTGTATGTGTAAAAATGCAGGGATGCAAGCCCATCAGGGGTGTGTGTACAAATTAAAATGGGTTAAGTTTTCCACTCATCTCAAGAACCGGGCACTGCAAAATTCATGTGGGAGAGGGGAGAGGGAGGGAAGGAGGGAGCCACCTCCTGGAAATGAGTGTCTGCAGGTTGGGATGTCTGTTTAGTGGCTTTCAAAGGGTCTGGCTAGCGAACAGAACGACAATATAAAGTGGATATACTTTCAGATATAGATCAGTTAATTGTTACATAAATGAATGTGTTTACTGAATTCAAAACTGCCAGTAGCCTACATTGCAAATGTACAAGCGCTGTATGTTGAATTAGGCCAAGGCTACAATGACAACTGGTTCAACCATTGTGCGTGTAATGACTGTTATGAATTTGAACAGAGAACCAATATAGTACATTTTTATAACATGAGCAATTTACAACGTAGGAAACATACAAATGAAGGCTACATATTCATTTGCATGAATGTAGGCTGCCACAGCATTGGCAATTTGACTAGAATAGATGTGGAGGTTGAACAAGTACTGATGACAGAGATGACAGAGAATTGGGTGTGCTTTGCCTTCGGCAAGGGCACAACCTTTGTTCTCACATAGCCTATATCTTATTATTGGGTGTGCTCAAGCCTTCGGCGAGAGCACAACCTTTGTTCTCTCACATATATATTATTATTGGGTGTGCTCAAGCCTTCAGCGAGAGCACAACCTTTGTTCTCTCACATATATATTATTATTATTATTCTTTTTGCCCCCCTAAAACTCAGTCAATATTTGGCCTACATAGACAAAGTAGGTGTCAAAAGTTTCGTCTTGGTAGCGATTGAGTTGCTTCTATTGTAATTTACGTTTCGTTGCATGGTTTAGGCTGAAGTTAAGTTTTTGTGGCGAAAAGTGAAGCTAACGGTGGCTAATTTGCTAGCCACAGTCACTGACGTTACTAACGTCACTACGTCACTAACGTCACGAAAGCACGCGTGACTACCTTTGGCAGAACATTCGTTTCGCATCTGTTAACTTGGGGGATAGCTAGGCTAACTATAGCTTTACTGCAAGGCAGCTGCAGAAACGCCACAAGCAAAGAGGCCAGGGTGATAACTATTTACTTGGGGAAGATGAAATAACATTTTACTTTGTGATATGACACACAATTGTGATGTGTAATGTACAATATAAGCTGATATTATTAAGGAAGTACATTTACTTTCGGAAACAGTAGTTACTATTTCACTGAAGTATTAGCATCATGACGTTAGCCTGTGTTGCCCGGGCAACACATACTACAGTGGTCCATGATGTATCTGTTTTCAATCGTTAAAATAAACATTCCTCACATATACATTTTCGTTGTAGGATTTATTATGACATTAGATTACAAGTAAACGATTTGTGGGTGAAATTATCATTACCTGTGGTTTCAATCCAGTGTATCACTGCAACGCTGTAGCCTACGCGAGACACTACAAAAACATCTACACAGCTGTAGGAAGTCAAACGGCGACAGAACATGTTCGGCACTCCCCTTACTTAAATCAAAAGTCTATCTAACTGCTAACCTTAACTTCATTGCCACAGCCTAAACGTTGTCAATCTGTTCATGAAAATAATTAATTTCAGCTTAAACCGTACAACGGAACGTTAAATCCAATTCAACCAACGCAATCGCTACCAAGACGAACACAGCAGTAGTCTAGTACTGTACCGTAGTAGTACAATTTACCGGGGCAGCTTCTCCACACAGGGCTATATCGCATTTTGCGTTGTTACTGACAATGATCGCTACCAGTGAGCTTTTTATGAATGAGCGATTTTCCACTAAATAAATGTCAAGCTTATTTACGTTTTGGGGGGCATATTTTCAGTTAGCAGATGGTACTGTTTGAATCGCGATTCCATCTTCTACTGCCGGGTAACGTCGTAGAATAATCTTCAAAGGGGGTTCTTTATTAATGAATGAATGCAATGAGTAGGCTAAATGCGGGCTAACCCTAAGGGAAAAACTTAAAATGACGTTTAAGTCATAGAGATTAGGTCAATTTTTACACCGGTCTGCCCAATTTATTCGTTTTGTTTCAACGATGAGGCTGCCTCTTGCAGGGGAAATGAGAAGACATCTATTTCATTCTACACTTCACTCGTATTTTCAGTTGTAAATGAGCAGCAAAAAAAAAATGCTTTTAAATCTATGTCATCTTTATAAATAATAAGTATGCATTTTTATATAAAATATACAGAAATATCAGTTGTAAAAATGTCATTCAAAAACGGACCCCTGTGCAACCGACGCAAGCAAGCACACCCTACAATTTCCCCAGAAATTGTACCCTCTCTAGTTATTATTATTTTCCCACCCCTAAGGATCAGTCAATATTTGGACTACATAGAAAACGGCGGTGTCAAAATGTTCGTCTTGGTCTCGATAACGTTGCTTCTATTGGGATTTACGATCCGTTGCACGGTTTAAAGGCCGATTTATACTTCTCCGTTTTTACGGAGACGGACACAGGGAACGCCCTCTCCGACGAGAAATTCCCTCTCCGTGCCCTCTCTGAGCCCCTCGGAGAGCTCTACGTGCACCTCCTGGTTTTCTTGACTATCCGTCTGTCCGTCCGTCATTTTACGGATACCCCTTGGCTGTGATTGGTCCGTATTAAGAACCTCTCTCATTTCACTAGAAGAGAAAAACTTAAAGGGACGGACCCACCTGCAACCGACGCAAGCAAGCACACCCGACAATTTCCCCAGAAATTGTACCCTCTCTAGTTTCAATTGTGATCTGAAAAATATAGGTACCAAAACCACTGTGAATAAATGTAATCACCAACTGCATCACGGGCACTGCACTATCTATAATTCCAGGAATCTGTGTGTGTGCCACCAATTTGATCACGGGCACTATGCACTAGTAATAAGAAAGTAAGTGACTGTGAAACCTATGTAAAAGGCAGTAGCCTAACGGAAAAGTTGAAACGTCGCCTAATTAGCCTATATGTTAATCAGAAAAAGATTTACGAATCAATAAAGGAACGCATATTATGACCAGAGATAGTTAGTTGTAAAACTGAAGCGCATACCTACCGAAGGATGTCTTTTACATTCTTTCCCTAAATGTCAAATACATTTATATATATATATATATATATGTATATATATATTAATCAAATTAAAATGTTGTGCTTGTAAATATATTTTTCTGTTCATCGAGTAACACAACAATGTGTAGGGTATTCAGATTGTTTCATAATCAAGATCATTAAATTAACATAATCACAGCATATCTAACTGATTATTTTGGCAGGACAATTAACCATTTAGTTTATGATGGATAACATTTTATCATTATGTTAAATATCTAATAAATTATGAATCAATTTCTGAGAACAAGTAAGAATCAGTGGCATGTTAAATGACAAGGGCACATGAAGGTACGTACAGATTCAGAATAGCATCCTGCTTGTAAAAGTGTCTGTACAGACTGAACCCCATACAAATCGTCATATACTGAAATTCAACTGTAACCCAAGCTATGCTGATGTCGTCATAGACCCCTTTTGTGACATCATCAAACACAGGCAGGAGGAATGTACAGAAATCCTGCACACTGAAACTTAGTCAATGGTGCTTTATGGTCTAATACAATATCAAGTTGTTTTGCTTAATCTCTCTTAGGTTGAATATAAAAAGACATAAATAAAACTGAATAATAACATCAACTCTAAGAATGGTAAATAGTCCACCTTATTGCAGCATTCCACACCATATCAGACAGTATGCATAACAATCATTTTACTTACATATCTTCTTTAGGTTTTTTTCTGTACCTGCAAAATCTCAATTCAAGATGACAAAGAAAATCCTATGATACCCTACATGGTCATTGTGAGAATCTTTCCTCATTGCAGCATCAAAAGAGTATAGACTGTGTCTATAAAGAGGCAACTAAATAGTCCAACCAAGTAGCAAACAAATCCTATGCATATGATTGCTGACAAATACAAACGCATATAAGATACTGTACATTTGTAAAAAGAAAGATTTGAAATTGATTTGATATGCAAATACTACTAGTATTTGCATATCAAAGTACTTTTGATATGCAAAACTTTTTATATATATGATATATAAAAAGTACTAGTACTTTTTATTTTGTTCATTATGTTTAAATGTTCACTGCACCTGCCCACAAAGTAAATTCCTTGTTTGTGACCATTTACTTGGCGATTAAACACGATTCTGATTCTAGAGTTACAGGAAAATATGAATAGGTCTGTAAATATATACTTGTGTCGCCGCCATACAAATTATACTAATGGGTTTGCCACCTTGCATTTGGCCCATGCACTATTCAGCACATTTCTATTTGATTACAAATATGGAAATGCAAAAGTGAATGCACATGCTGTCTGTTTGACTAGAATAACTAGAAAGAGGTCACAGTCTGAAATGTATACCACGAGCAATGCACAAATGTCATAATTTCAATGAGATATTCTGCTGAACATATACCCACTGTTTAACAAGGCTCTGTGTGTAACAAACAGGGTTTGAGGGTCTTTTGGCCCCTACTCACCAGGGCCCAGGGTTGGACTGGCCGTCGGGAGAGTCGGGGGATTTCCCGAACGGCCGGTCAAATGGCCGCGGCATAATGCAAAATATATATATATATTATAATAATACACAGCCTTGGGCCGGTCTGCGTTTCAAAGTCCCGGGCCGTTTTTCAGGTCCAGTCCAGACCTGCCAGGGCCGTAGCCTGACGTAAACAGTCGGGGTTTAACCCTAACCCTAACTTTGCAGGGTTTACGTATTTATTGGTTTTACCAAAATTAAAACAAGTATTTACAAATACATGTTATAACTTCCACCACATTTCACCCAATGCAAATAATACAAAAACATATACAATCACCCAATGACAATTACCTCAAAAATCTTTCACCAGAGTGTGGGCCCTCCCTGCGCCAACCTAAAACCCTCCAGGAAAGCGAGGAAAAACTCCTCACAAAAACTCTTTAGAGAAAATTTCGAAGAAACCTCGGGAGGAGCCGTTCGAGGGGGTATCCCCTCCTCCAGGGATGGTTGGGGGTGCTGCAGGTTGGGCCCAGTCCAGGTGCGGTGCAGTGTGCCCTGTGGTGTCCGGGTAAGTAGGGTGGGGTGTATGGGTGAAGAGGGGGGGGGAGGGGCCAGTCTTCTTGATGAGGTGGGGGGGGCTTGTCCTTGTGCCAGGAGGGGGGGGGGGGGGGGCTGTAGTGTCCTTTTCGGGGGTCCAGGGAGGAGGGTTCCAGGTGCTGCAGCGGATGTGCTGGGGGGGGGTGGGGGGGGTTGACCGGTCCTTGAGGCGTGGAGGATGTTGCTGCTGGGCTGATGTGGCCAACTGGAACCTGGGGGCAGGTGTTGGTGCCCCCGGGTCTTCGGGCTTGGTGCCGGAACGGGTGAAGTGGTGGCTGCCCGGAAGGTGGTGGTGGTGGGGGCGATGAGGGTGTTGAGTATGGGTGTGGCGAAGTACCTCTCAAAGGCTCCTGCCTTCCTGTCCGGTTTATGGATGTTTGTGACCAGTTGGGAGAGGCCCTGTGCCCTTATGATGTTGAGGATGTCTGGGACCCCCTTCCCCCCCTTCTCCTCTGCGCTGTACATGATGGTCCTCTTCAAGCGCTCCATGTTGCTCCCCCAGACAAAGGTGAACATCAGCCGCTCGATGGTCTTGCTCGTCACCCTGTCCGGGGGAAACACCCTACCGACATAGAGGAGAATGGGGAGGATTATTGCCTTCAGGATCAGGATCTTACCCGTTATTGTGAGGGACCGTGCACTCCATTGGGCAATCTTCTGTTTGGCTTGACTGATGGTGTTGGCCCAGGTCAGGGTCCCTTTCCCGTTGTTCTGGTAGATGACTCCGAGCAGCTTGATGTTGTCTGTTTTTACAGGGAAAGAGGTGGTCATCGCTTCTTTCCAGTGTTGCGACAGGTACAGTTCGCTCTTACCTCGATTGACCAGGGCGCCAGTGGCTGCACAGTAGTCGTCCACCACCTTCGTTGCCACGGCGATGGACCGACTATCCGTGCCGACGATGGTGATGTCGTCCATGTACGCCACCACCTGAAGCCTCTCTCCCTGGGCCCCCGGGAGGTGGTAACCCTGGATGGTGTGTGTAGCTCTGATTTTACGGAGGAAAGGCTCCAGGTAGATGACGTACAGCAGGGGTGCTAGGGGGCATCCTTGTCTGACCCCTGACCGGATAGGAAAGGGGTCTGTGAGCTGTTTGTTGACCAGGACTCTGCTCGTGATGTTGTAGCAGAGCCTGGTCCAGTGGATGAGGTGTTGTGGGAAGTTCATCCTCCCTAGCACCTCCTGCAGGAAGCCATGGCTTACCCGGTCGAAGGCCTTCTCTTGGTCGAGGCAGAGGAGCGCGAAGGGGGACCTCCGCTCCTGGGAGTGGAAGATGAGGTCTCTCACCAGGAGCAAGTTGTCATTGATGGACCTTCCGGGGACGCCGCAGGTCTGGTCCGGGTTGATGACTGTGGGGAGGTGTGTTTGGAAGCGCCACATGAGGGCCTTCGTGAGAATCTTGTAGTCCGAGCAGAGGAGGTTGATGGGGCGCCAGTTCCGAAGGTCCTTGAGGTCCCCCTTCTTGGGTATTAGTGTAACTGTACTCTGTCGCATTGATTCTCCTAGCCTCCTTTCCCTGTAGACTGCCCGGAGGACCTGGGCCAGATCGCCCTTGACGAGTTCCCAGAAGGCCTGATAGAATTCCGCCGGGATCCCGTCCGGTCCCGGGGCCTTCTGGGTGTTCATGGAGTGCACGGCCCGGGTGAGCTCCTCCAGGCTCAGCTCTGGTTCCTCGCTCTCGCCCCCCTCTTTGATTTGGTCCAGACCGTCAAGGAAGGTTTCCGCCAGAGCCCCGTCTGCCGGCTTGGTGTCAAACAGCCGGCCGTAGAACTCCTCGGTCACCTCCCTGATGTTGTCGCTGTCCGTGACGGTCTGGCCGCTGGTGTTATAGAGGGACTGGATGCCTTGTTGTTTGGACCGTGCCCTGCGGAAAAAAAATCTTGTGCATTTCTCCTCCTCCTCCAGGCCCCGGATTTTATCCCTGAAGGTCTTCCTCTCCTGTTCTTCCCGATAGAGTGTGGCCAGATGTTCCTTGGTCTCTGACAGCTCCCGGGTCACGTCGAATCCTCTGAGTTGGAGGAGGCTAAGGCGTTGTAGGGCCTCGTTGTGGTGGTGAAAACGGGCCCTTTGTTCCCTAGCCTTCCTCCTTCCCACCCCTCCGAAGAACCCCTTGACCCGGGACTTAACCATTTCCCACCACTCTATCGGGGATGTAAATAATTCCTTCAGGGTCCTCCACTCCAGGTAGCGCCTGGAGAAGGAGTGGCTAGTGGAGGGGTCCTGGAGTGCCGATGTGTTCATCCTCCAGGGCCCCCTCGTTGGTCTGACTGGCCCCTCCCATCGCAGGGTCACGGTCAGCATCCTGTGGTCTGAGAAGTGCGTCGCCTGGGTCTTGAAGGCGCACACTCCCAGGCCTGGCGAGAGCAAGAACATGTCGATCCTTGAAGAGGCAGAGCCCGAGGATCTCACCCACGTGTGTGTTGGGGGGGAGGTGCCGCCGACGTCCACCAGGGAGAAGTCGTTGATTATGTCCTGTAGTGCTGTGGTAGATCTGTCCTTCCTGGGTTTGCTCCGATCCTCGTCCCTCAGAGCGCAGTTGAAATCGCCCCCTACCACTACTGGCATGGGGGTCATCAGGAGAGGTCGGAGCTTGGCGTAGAGGGAGACTCTCTCTGCGACGCTGGTGGGGCCGTAGACGTTGATGACCCTGAGCGGGGAACCCCGGACCTCCAGGTCGACGGCCAGGATCCGCCCGCTCTCGACGACTCGATGGCTGATTTGTCGGAGGAATGGATTGGCCACCAACATCCCAACCCCGTCCGCTCTGGCCGTGTTGGAACCTGACCAGAGAGAGTCTCCCCGAGTCCACTCCCCCTCCAGAAGTGCATCCATCCCTTTGTAGGGGATGGCACACTCCTGGAGGAGGTAGATGTCGGCCGGTTGTGTTGAGAGGTGTCTGAAGACGGTTGCCCTCTTCTCCTGTTGTAACATACTGCGGGTGTTGAGTGATGTTATTGTGATGGTCATGGTGATTGTGATGGTTTGGCGGGTCCGGCGATTCCTGTGGCGATGATTTGGAGGTTCCTGATGGCCTCCTGTGCGTAGTCCGGATAGGGCACCTCCCCCTGGTTGCTCACGGCTTCGTCGTCCCCCCACCGTCTGCCTGGTGGTGGAGGTTCGGCCAGCACGGAGGGTCCTTGGGTGGGCCGGGGCTGGCTGGTCTGATCCTGTGTGGGCTCAGAGACTGCTGTGGGGGGTTGGCGTCTGGACTTGGGGCAAGGGCGGGGACGTGGGGGGAGGGGAGGAGGGAGGGGAGGGGGGGGGGGAAGGGGGCCTGGAGGCTTTAGTGGTGGTTCCGGGGGAGAGGGGGAGTCGGATGTCGAGGTGGAGTCGTCTTCGGAGGTCGCAGTGGTGGTTTTACGTTTCCTCTTCAGAACGACTTGGTTCCAGTCTGTGAGCGGCGTGTTATTGCTGTTTTCATTGTACAGTGACTGGGAATGTGGGGGTAAGTCGTGGGGGGTGACTATCCCTACCAGGGCCGGCTCCCTTACGGTTACCGACCCGGCAGGGGTGGAGGTGCGTATGGGAAGGTATATCGGGGAAGTCATGTCAGTGGAGTCAGAGTCCTGTAATGTTGGCTGATTTGTCGTGACGGGTGTCGGTTGGAGAGGGATGGGTAGGTCTGTCTGAGGGTCCAGTAGGCCTAGTTGTGTCAGTGGGGGGGAGACTGCCCCCGGTGGTAGGATGTCGGTCTTTGGGTCGAGGGTGGGGTTGGTGGGGGAGTCAGGAACCGGGTCGGGGTCCGTAATGATGAATAGGGGGGGTGTGGAGGAGTCTGAAGGGGGGGGGTCAGGGGTAGGGGAGGTGGGAGGGGCAGGGGTAGGGATGGGGGAAGTCGGTAGAGGGGGATCGGCTGGCTCTATCTGAGGTGAAGCTCCTGGTGCTGCCGTAGTGGTGGTAGTGGCCGGTCTCCTGGTTTTGTTGGCGTAGGACTGGGGGCAGTCTCTGTAGAGGTGTCCCTGAAGCCCACACAGGTTGCAGGGGCGTGTGTGGGTGCACGCCACCGTGGGGTGTTCCCCTCTACAGATGCGGCAGATCATCTTTGTGCAGGCCGCGGCCAGATGTCCAAGGTGGCCGCAGTTCCTGCACAATTTGGGCATACCGTAGTAGTGGACGGTGCCCCTATGGTTCCCCAGGTTGATGGTACTGGGGATGTGTTGGACACCGCCCACCGCTGATGGATCCGGTGTGAGCTGGACCAGCCATTTCCGTGCCCCGGTCCACACTCCATCCTCGTCCAGGACCCTCCTCGCTCCAGAGTTGACGCGGGCATAGCGGCGCAGCCAGACCTCCACGTCGTACTCCTGCACAGCTTCGTTGTGGAATTGGATGGTGACTACTTTGTTTTCCCTGTCTGAAAGTGGTTCTGTGTGGAGATGACTGAAGGGCGGGTTATTTTTGTTTTGACGGTACATGGTCCAGAATTGCTCTAACAGTTGTGGTGTTTTGAAACTGACCTCAAAGGTGTTGGGGGTTGAGGGTGGTTTCACCAGGCAGTTGAGGTCGTTTGGCACAAAGCCCATACCTCGTTGGAGTACGGCTCTGCTGAATTCCAGGCGGGTCATTCCGGTTGTCGTGTCTTTCTGTCCTGTCGTTGTTGCGGTGGTTGTGGATCCTGTGGTGGCTCCGTCCCCGGCAGCCTCCTCGGATTTCACTGTCACTCTGACGGCGTTCACCCGTCTCATCGCCCCAGGGTTCATCCTGGCAGCCATGATGATGGTGGTGGTGCGTGTCCCCCGGACCTGCTAGGGTGAGGGGGGGGGGGGGGAAGAGAAAACTCCGCAAGGGAGGGGGGGGTATGGGGATCCGGGAGAGTGCGGAGTACTGGGAGTGGAGGGTCAGGCCGGTCTACAACGACCTAGCCTCTCCTCCTGCTCCTCTGCCTCTCGCCTCTCACCGGGGGGGGGGGGGGGGGGGGGGGGGAAGAGAAAACTCAGAGCGGGCTGAGGCCACTTGGTAGCCCGTCCCCAAGGGACGGCACTCTCCTGTGGCTCACCCGCTCCTAACGTTGGTGTTGGGGCTCCTGGCCCTCCTCCCGTCTGGTCTGGGGTGAAAGTCTCCCTGTGAAGGGCAGAGGGAGACCTGAGAGCAAGGTAAGGCCACCCGAGTGCTTGGCCCTAGGGGTGCCACTCTCCTGTGGCCTGCCTGCTCTCGGCGAAGGTGGTGGGGCTC
This sequence comes from Osmerus eperlanus, assembly GCF_963692335.1. NCBI lineage: Eukaryota > Metazoa > Chordata > Actinopteri > Osmeriformes > Osmeridae > Osmerus > Osmerus eperlanus. Next base: position 5,841,315 of record NC_085039.1, on the reverse strand, counting down.
TTGCCCGTCTGTCCCTCCTTCCTCCCTCCGGGTCTGGTCTGGCGGGAAAAGACGATCTCGATCCCGACTTGTCGAGCGGTCTGGCCAACCGCAAGGGAGGGGGGGGTATGGGGATCCGGGAGAGTGCGGAGTACTGGGAGTGGAGGGTCAGGCCGGTCTACAACGACCTAGCCTCTCCTCCTGCTCCTCTCGCCTCTCACCGGGGCCAGCGGGCACCGGAGGCTTCCGGTCCCGTCCTGGGTGTTCCGCAGCTGGACGGGTCCGGGAGTCGGCAGGGGTGCTGGGAAAAGCTGGTGGGGGTCGGGGCCGGTCTACCACGACCTAGCACCCTCCTCCTGCCTCCTGCCTCCTGCCTCTCACCAGGCCCTGTGGCACCGGAGGGTTCCGGGCCGGTTCGGGGTGTTCCGCAACTGGGGGGGGATGGTTGGGCTGGAGATTTTGGCCGAACCGCGGTCAAGCCACGTATTCTGCCTCCGTCTCCAGCCGAGTGGTGAAAAAAAGGGGGAAAGTAGTGAGAGAGAGAGGGGGGACCGATACCTGGTTTCCCACCGCACAGTCAACAAAGTAATCGCAAGCCGTGTCCCATACACCGCTCGACCCCGGACTTTCGATTCCTTTGTTCACCCATGCGCCTGAAGGGGAACCAGAGTGCCGACTTTGCAGGGTTTAAACATACCACATTTCCCCAAAAGGAGGGGTCCAATGTTCCATGTCAGTCTTTACATGTGTCAGTGCAGATAAACAATTTCAGATCAGTACATACTTCATTGGCCTCATCTGTGATCCTAACTACCCTGGTAGGCTATGAGTTGCTTGTCCTTCATACTGGTATATTTTTTATGAAGGTCTCCCATCTATCTCCAAATATAATGTTTCAGTATAGGATTATTTTATAATATGTTGGTGTAACATAGCCATTGTGTGTATAATGGCTATGTATATATATATGGTAATAAATCTTGCATTGAAATTACATTTGGCATTCCTTCCCTTTATAGTTTTTCTCCTGTTTCGTAGCACTAATGGTGTACCTATTATACTTTTTTTTAAAGAATCAGTAATCGTTGTATAGTTTTTGTCATCGCAGTAATATGCTTTTCTTACACTTCTAAACATATATGCTGGGTACATTTACAATTATTTAAATGGGCTCAAAGGCATGTGGAATGAAAGGTTTGTAAATTGACCACTTCCTACTTATCTGCACTTTGGATTAAAGTGAATGAATTTGAATTGACACAGACACTGAAATTGGGTAATACTATTACGCTTACATCAATCCCATTCTTTGAAATCTATTTATTTTCTTTCTTTCTTTCTTGCCCTGCCTTTGTCTTGTTTTATGCCTTATGTAATTTCTGAACCCCCCGCCCCAATGCATCAGAACTGTTCATTTGGGATGAGCTGACACTTCTTAAGCCCAATCTACCTGTCCCTTTCAGGCATTCTAAAACATTAGACCGTAAATATGCGACATTGAGGTAAGTGACAAAAAAGGCACAAAACAGTTATGGATACTTCCAGAAAGATCTTGAGTCAGTACCGCAAGCATAAAGTACGTATAATTGTGTCCCATAGTTCAATGAACATGATAGACAGTTCAATTTACCAAGGGGGCCCAACCCGGTAAAAGGGTATACCTCATGGTATACACCTCAAACTGGACAGTGAATTAAGTTGGCTTTAGCTGTGGAAAAAAGGGAAAATGTCCCTTTATTGTACCACGTGACAGTTTCGTACTGCGCAGCTGCATGGTGCAGCGCTGTGTACCCCTTTGTTCCTGTTTTGATTGTAGGTCAGAGATGTTCTCTAGAACTCGTCTATTTTTTTAACAGGTAAGAATACCGCGGCGTTAACAAGAATTAGTTTAATAATACTTAAACGAATTAAGCCGTATTTAAGGCAAACGGTGCTTGCTCATATTTTGGGGGGAGTAGCCTACAGTTGATCTCGGCCATATTATTAACAGGTTGTCTGGCATAACATGTTACGTTATTTACAAAATCTTATCAACAAACAACGATTTGGAAACGTTTCCGTTTTTTAATTATTGAAGTTTAATGGACCACTGTTTAATGGCAACACTGTAAACCCCCCACTCCCTCAGCTAGCACTCTTCGTTAGTGTGTGCCTTGCATAGGGTGCCTTGTTCCTGAGTTGACCTACTTTTCTTTGTTATGGTGCTGTGTAGTCGGAATGTGCCTGCTCGATTACTCAGTAAATCATTCTAATAATTTATCGTAAAGTAGGCTAAGTACGGTGGCATGGATGTAGTTTGTTGTAAAGTGTAACCGATTAAGTTCCGTGGGGTTTGAGTATGATTTGTGTAGCCTACTGTATTCAAGTGGTTTGGTTAGCTGGATTAATTGAGCTCAACAGATGCCAAACATTTCATAAACTGCCTCATATTTTAAGTAATGTACATCTTTGCCTTACCTTGTTTATTCTTGCAACATCTGGATGTGAATACATTTGAGCAATTTGGTGCTATCGAGTTCTACTTTGCCACCTAAGGAGACTCCTGAGGAGGGTGTATGATGTTGAAAACCCTGACATTTTCGGCGACACATTAAGAGCCTGGAAAAATATGTATTATATTTAATTAATCAAATAAAATAATTGGACACCGACAGCCTGAAACTGTTCAACTTGTTTAACATTTTTATTCTTGTGTTTTTTTGTTCCATGAGAGTCTTGTACAAAATCAGTAGGCTATCAGTAGAATTAATTAGTATGTAATAAGGTGATAGCCTATAATAAAGTGGTGCAAAATAAAATGTGAACCAGTATAACAACAAATGAGCTTAGTTTGCATGAGTGCAAAAATGCAGTACTAATAGGCCTACAGCGAGCCTGCTTCAGTAAAATGTACTAAAAATACCCTAACTATAAAACAAATGTATTGTTACACCTATGTTGCTCTACGAATGGTTGTTCCTTGTATTTCTATACATTTTTAATTTTGTCTACACATTGTTGCAATATACATAATTGCCACAAATCCCAATGTGCCATGTTAGAACTATGAAAATCATCATCGATATCATGTAAACATGACCTAGTTCATGTGCATAACACTTGTGTGTAACTTCTAATTTTTCTTTCTTTTTAGATTGCACACTTTCATGCTAGTCATCAGCAATGGCTCTCATCTCCCTGGATGATCTTGAAGGATTTGATGAGGAACAGCTGGACGATGACATCACAGACAATCCCGAGCCAGTGGGTGATGAGGAACAGGAAAGATTATACAACCACTGGCAGGCAGTCGCCAGCACACATCAGGTCTCTGTCCCTCAAGGTGAAGATGTTCACATTGTTTTTTGTCTTAACATCTATACATAACCTGAAAGGGTGTATGTCGCTCATAAAAGGAACCCATTTGAAGCCCAACCTGCTTTTTTTATCCATAGGTTTTATTATAAACACTTTCTATGGGCTTGTGGTTTGTTTCCCACGCATGCCAATGTTGCATTGCAACTTCTGTAAAATATATCGCTTACAAAATGTTGACATTTCTGAGAGTATGACTCAAAATTAAGATAATAGCCTTCAACTGAAGTTACCAATTGATATTTGATCACTAATTTCGTCCTCAAAGAGACAATATATTTAACCTTGTTCCCTAGAAATGACCGGACCAATACAGGAAATGACGAGGCGGAACCAAGAGCGGGAACCGGTGCCATCTGTCACCATTTCTCGACATGAAAAGGTACAGCTCTTAATGTGCTTATCTGATTTACAGTTCAAAAGCCATTATGTTCAAAAGCCAAGATTACATTTTTCTCGTGTGCACAGTGCATGGGAGAGACATTTCTCCAAGTTATGGGTGGGTAGTGTGTATTTTTCAGTGGGTTTGAATTGCATTTTGGTGTTAGCCTCTAAATGCAAAGCAAACAAAGGTCTTACCGGCTGTGTGTTTTCTTTGAGAAGCCATTGGAAATCTCTACATTTGGAAAACGTATTTGTGCATGTGTGTCATTTCCACTGCAGCTTGGCGAGGTGGTGTATGAGGAGAGAATGTACCCTGCCGGACACTGGGCCTGCGTCACAAAAGGGGAGAAACTGTATGAACAAAGCATTTCCATGGGTTTCATGAAACTGATGCGCTTCATTTGCAAGGAGAACTCGGCAGGTGTATATTGTATATGTATTGTTTAGCACAATTTCAAAGAGGCTAATAGAGGCCCCAATATTTCAAGTACTACATGTTGAAAATATAGAAGTAGAAAGACATGTTCAACTGGAATTCGTCCGTTTTCTTACACCATCAGTCATTTTGAGACAGTTTTCACAAAGACTCTTTTATAACCCATTTTCTCATATAAACAGGACGCTACCTTGGGATGACGGTGCCTATTGTAAATAATATCCATATCACAGAGGATGGCTTTACTTTTAAGAAGGACATCTTGACAGCATACTACCTTCCTGCAGAGTTTCAAGCCAACCCAGTCCAGCCCACTGATCCGGACATTATCATTGTCCGCAGGGAGGCTTTTCGAGTTATCACCCGGTAAGTAAGGGATAATGCCCGACGAGGTGTACAATATTACCTGATAATGGACGATGCGGAGGCGTGAACCGTCCGACGCGCAGCTTCCGCTGAGTCCATTATCAGGTGATATTGTACACCGATAGACTTATATTTAGTAGACACAGCTTCTTTTCTCTTCGAAGATGGCGTCCCCATTCATTTCTATGAAAAGTGCTCAGTGACGCAGTGAGACAAGCGAGAGTGCGAAACGGACCGCCCCATCTTTCCAGTTCCGGCTCGTCCGGTCTTGCGCAGATCAATGGCTCGCCTTTTTTCTAGCTCCGAGACTCGTGCACGCTTGCAACTAGCTGTACACGTCATACTTTGCGACAACCAGTCGCGAGCGTGTGAGCTAAGGCATTGCATTGGCAGAATGGGGTACAAGACTGATCAAGAAGCAGATACATCATGTGAACTTTATGAAAATCAATGTTATTAGTACTGTATAGTATTCCTTTCACTTGGTTTTTAGAAAATATAGGCATATTCTAGATGGACATACATTCCACATACGACTCAGACTCACCAAATATACGTTGTTCTTTTTGCTTCGTACTTATTTCAGACACTTTGTACAGGCTCATACTATGCAGCCAGTGCAATAATTTAGAACGGTGAACAGACAGTTTTGCTGCAACTACGTAGTAGGTGTCCGGATATCACCGGGAAATGGACACCCCTGCAGCCAATCAGAATCGAGTATTCACCCAGACCATTGTATAAGGCTAATTAATTGCCAGGCATACCAACCACTCAAGTCTGTGGCCCAGTTAAACTGTGCTATGTAAAAAATATATACACATTACAAAAATTTAACTTTTTAGTTGTGTAGCATATACTGTATAATTCAGAAACAACTATTTTGATTTCTTAAAAAAAAAGTTAATACAGTGTTTGACATAAACCTATTTAAACTATTGGTTGTCTCTTGTTACAAAAGGGTTCTGTATAGTACACTTTGATGTAAAAAATAAATAAATAAAAAGTGTAATGTAGGGAGTCAGATGGCTGAGTGGTTAGGGAATCGGGCTAGTAATCAGAAGGTTGCTAGTTCGATTCCCGGCTATGCCGGGAGAATGTCCCTGTACTTACTATAAGTCGCTCTGGATAAGAGCGTCTGCTAAATGACTAAATGTAAATGTAATATCCACTGAATCCAAAATCCAAATGAAAAACAAATTCTAGACATTGAGAGTTGTATGGGACAATTTGACCTGGAAGATGTGGGTTGAATTCCTACATCAGCCTCATACAATGGTCCTGCGTACATACAAAGAAATGCCAAAAAAACTCAGAACCTTTTGACAGTTACTGTCGGTACCTACACATATGAATGGGTTTGACATGGGTTCAACTCAAATACACAAGGAAAAAGCTTTCTCTTTGTGAAAGGTGTATAACAAATGACTTGCTTCCCCAGGATTTTCTATGGCACGACCACAGAGGAGACCATCACACAGCAGATAAACATGCTGTGGGAGATACTGGGCGCCACAGACGACGTGCACCGAGACTCCTACATGGTGGCCGTCTACGAGAACCCGGGGGTGACCTGCCGCAGGAACGAGATCTGGTTTATTCGTCGAGAACCCTAAAATTGTCCTGAACAAGTCCCCTCTCCTCTATTGTTTGTCCCCTACGTACCCCACTCCTACCAACCCCTGTCAGCAGCCAATTCCTAGAAGGCAGCCTAGTAATGGAGAGTTTAGATTCATAAGGAAAAAGTATATTTTGGGTCTGTTATACTTATGTTTCTAAAAGGGTGTATAGTATATCAGGAAAGTAACTGTAAAGAAATAAGTAATTTATTAATCACTCTATTAGGTTTCTATGGAAGCCCAAATCAAGACAGAACTTCTACTGGGCCTTTGTGATGGTCATATTCAATCGTGTTAAATAAATAAATATGTGTTGTATTTAGGGGAAAACAACGCTTTGTGCTATTATGCATTGTATTTTTGTAAAAGTTGATTATTTTATTTGTGGCTTTATGTATAAAATATTATTAGGAACATCTGAAAGAGAAAAATATAGTTGTAAAGCAAACTGTGGTTTTATTCTTCAACATGAATGACAATTCTGCTTGCTTTCGATGCCTTGTTTAAGTGAACTCAAAATAAAGCTTTGGATTGTTGTGAACAAGCAGCCTTTGTTGAATCAGTCAGAAAGTAAGTCAGACTTTTCCCGTCCTCAACATTATGGAAAGTATTTTTCATTACGTATAATTTCTCACTTTTGAGTTGTATGATAAGTATTATAGTGTAAATTTGATAACATTTACTCTACATTATAACCTTTCTGGATGGTATAACCCCATCGTGACAAACTTTTTTAAATCACTGCTCCTATCACTAACTACTATAGAAACAAATTTGCAATGTCAGCAGCAGACCTGTACAACTCAAGTCAATCAATTTCTCACAATGCAGAAGCTGTCTGGTATGGATCTTCAGTGTTTACAGGGCCCACTATGTTCAGCTCACTCCAGATGTTCAGTTGCTGCTTTTCTTGTGAAGACTTACAAGAACCGCAGTGATATTAATTTAATATTTTGTACACTAAAACTTGTTCAGATTTGTAATTAATGACAACATATGTCACATTAACTAAAGTGGGGGGACGGGGACGTGAAGGTGCCTTCAAGGCTGTATGGGTTAAACCGAAACCTCTTTCTTATGACTTTTAACGCACTTCTGATGTCCTAGAGATAAAACGTTTAGAACATTTTGAGCTTGTTTAAACGTTTTGAACACGACTTGGTTGGCCGAGCCTATATCTTGTGCTATATTGGATAGCTAACCTATGTGAGATAGGTTATATGCAGATTTTCTTGATCGGACATATATAAAAAAAAAACTGAAAATAAAAAGGTAAATGTTTACCTTTATAGTGCCTCCCATCCCCTACACCCCCTTTCTTCCTCCCCTTCCCCTCACACCGGAAGCTCCGGATCCAAAGTGGGAGCCAAGGAAAGCGCTGAAGAGAACTTAGCTTTCATTGAATAGTTTACTTGTTCAATTACGGTGTGGACACTGAAATGAATCGCATGCGGGGCAATCGTTTTTGAGATGTATTTGCTTTAACATTATTGTTTTTTTTTATTTAAAATTGCAATATACTTCTCGAAATGTTAAGGCATCATCATCAGTGGACTACCTACTACAACAAAACAAAGCAGTCATCTTTTTTCTTGCTCTAGTCTGGGGGCTAGTCAAGTTTAAGGGAAACACATTTAGACTTTTTTGGCTTTAGAAGCCCTTATTTGGGAGCTTATTTACTCGCACAAATGATTTGAATGGGTCAGAATTTACTGGTTGGAGAAAGCTTTGGACTCGTGTCTATGGAATAGAAATAGCCTACTGAATGGAGACCTACATGAACTCGAGGAGCAAAGTTAAGCAAGAAATGCCGCCGACAATGACTACCGCGACTATGTTCACTATTATATTCTTCATTCAAGGTAAGACCTTGGGGGCTACAAACCAACATAATGTTGGACGCTCTTAATGTTAATGTGTTTCTGTATATATTTAGATGAATGTTATGTCGAGATGAGACGCCTACCTTGAATCCACACCGAAACATTATCTTTAGGCTATGTATGAAGCTTGAGATGCCCATCTTGCTTGGCACGACATAACAACGGCAAACTGTTGATGTGAATGTGTTCTCTTTGTGCGTTAAGATAAGAGTTCAGTTAGAAGAAGAAAAAACGCATTTGACAATTCCAATTGTCTCTAATACAACGCAACACGCAAATTATTTGGGGATGGTGTTAAATATAAGGCTAGCGTCACCACTCCACCCCAACCAATACAATAGCCAAGAACATGAATAAAATAGAGGGCCACTGGGAAGCATGGTATGTTGCAGCCTTCTGTATATGAACACTCTTGTCCTGTACAATCTTCATACTGTGAATCATTTATTTTGTTGTAAATGTCTTTACATTATTTATAATGACACTGCTTGTGACTGAAATACATGCCACCCAGAAAGTAACTTAAATATTTTTTATTTGTAATTCTTTTTATTTTATTATTATTATTAATTAATGCGGAATGTACTGGTTTGATCATTTCTGTGGCGCAAATTAGGTGCCAGTTTGTCCTTTTGGGCCATAAAGGCTTATTGCATCTTTGAAGCGTTATCTCCATTTTAATCAGTGCATGTTAGCTATGGTACATTTAATCTATTGCAGGCTAGAAGAAAGGTTCCAAGTTAAGCTAAATGGATATCGCTTGAGCTCATTTATTTTGTTTTTTCACAACGGTCTTGTGGCAATAGAAACACATTCATCTTGAATGTAGAAATAAAATGTAAAAAATAAAAAAAGACAATGGATTAGTGTTTTTGAGACAGGGAGAAAAGTGTATGGTTGGTTGGGGGTTTGCAGTTGCCCTCAAGGTCTGTGGAGGAAATTGCACAACATTTGAATGGAAGTAGTAGAGATAAAAGGAGCATGGTCAGAGACAATTCACAGGTAGTTGAGGAGCCCTGCTTGATCTTTAGAACTCAAGGTGGGCCCATCTCCTTCCTTTGTCATGGAAATCGCCATCGGTCTGGGAAGCAGACTTTGAGACCCTTGTTGTAATTGCAAAGTCAGAACCAGTGTCATTTTACACACAAAAAACGTTTCTCATGCCTCACATTTTTGTGTGTTTTGGGCTTTTAAACTAGACTGTTAAAATGTGCCTTCTAGATTTGATCTTTATAACACTACATGGAAACTGCACCCAGTCCTACACCGTTAGTGTGTTATGGGTAGATTGTTTACAATGCTAACACATTGAATTTCGTTAAATAATACAGAGTTTTTATTATTGGACAAATGTGGATTACCTTTCACAGTTTTGCTCTTGATGAAAGGGCTTGATTGCTAAAGTGGTCCAATAGAACATTCTCACTAGAAAGTACTAATTTGTTTCAATAACAGTCCCAAAGAAGCTTGTCCTGCACCTCCAATATTCTGTCTTTAGTGTGTTTATTTTTGTGTGTGTGTGTGATTTAGCTGAAACCTTGATATCAAGGCTACCCATTGGAAATAAAGGACACTGTGGAAGATTACTTGAAGGAAAGAGCAACTAAAATGTGTCTTGAAACACGTTCAGGATTATGCATGATGGAACGTTTGTTCCCCGTCTTAACTCCTTTGAGATCTCAAAGGGATTTGGAACAAGCCATAGTTATATGTTAGGGGAAACCATTGTTCTCTTTTGACATGCATCTGGCAGCTTGGCTTTGATTATAAACAGAAGAGTGTTAGTGTTGTAGTCCTAAACAGCTAGATAGGGGCAAATCCTTGTTCAACAATCATTTACAAGACTTTAACATGGGGTCCCTTTCTTGTCTATTGGTACCAATTATGGGGTTTGACATAAATTGTTTTTGTCTTCTCAGAAAAGGTCAGTATCCTTCAGAAAATATTAATATCTGTTTTATATACCACCAATTGTTAACCGTTCCCTAATGGTAAGTGACGACAACAATTGTCATGCTATTGGTTAAAGACCACCACAGCTATAATACGGGGTTATGCTGAGCAAGCATGCATGATTACCTCAACTGACATCTTATTTGACTTGAAATAATACATTTAACCTAGTCTAAACTAATTCAAAAGAATTTCATAACTAAAATGGCTATGGATTAAAAACTCCCTCTATGCCACTCAACTGTCATCTAACTTTGTGCAAGAACGCAGCTGCGCCAAATGTTTGATCATAATCTTAAAGAGCTCTTGAACCACAGCCTGGTGGATGTGTTGAAAAGTGTTTGTGTGTAAGTGCTAACAAGATGTAGGCCTGCCATAGTTGGTATACAAGCCACTGTGTACCTTTTTTACATTATGCTAAGTTATTTTGGATTCCAATGCATCCGTGAATGCCATGCCGTCCGCCATGGCTTGTTGGCAGTGAAGTGTCAGGGACTTTGCAAGGCATTGGAGAGTTGGATCATCAAATGTCAAGTAACCTCATATGGGGTGTCACCCACTAATGCCACACAATGGAGAAACTGGTCTGTCGGGGTATTATGAGTTAATTGATCTTCTACTGAACCCACATGAACAGCCCAAGTATACTAGCATGTTTTAGTAAACTTTTCAGAGCATTTTTTGTAATGAACGCAGTTCATTGTTTAATGAGGCAGTCCTTGGTATGTCATTTAAAAAACAACATCGGCAAGTATCTCATACTGAGGCATAATTGGGTGCCTTAGAATTTCTTTCTCCCATTTTCAACCATGTGTGGGTTTACTGGCTTAAAGTTATATTGAACTTTAATTTCTTCAAGAGGGTCTTGGGAGTCTTCTGAGCATTTCCTTTGAACAGATCTGACACATGGGTTGTTAGCAACAGTTAAGGCTTAGCCTACACTATTAACAGGCATTTTATTTTTTGCTTTCATTCAGCAAAACACTTGTATGCATACTAAACCCAGTCTGAAAGAAGAAGTCTTAGTATCTTATTTTTACTAACTGTTACCCAACATCATCATTCCCTACTTTCAGTGTCACCATTCTACAATGATGGACTTGCCCTTTGAAACAAAAATGAGCAAGATATTTGGCATTTGCCAGAAAACCACAGGCTTTAGTACTTACCAGAGCTGTGCTGATGAAGACGACAGGCTTCTCTCCTATTTGTAAAGTATGTTGCAATTTCACAAGGAGGCATTGAACTATTCAAGTGTTGCCCCTGTTGAAATAAAGACTGAATTAAGTTAAATTTGCATAACTAGCCTCGCAGAATAAGCATTCAGGCATTCCTATTCATATAGGTTCCAGTATGTGAGATGATCTCATCCAGGAGCAAACTCCTATGCTCTGTTTGCTTATTCTGATAGTTAAAATGGCATTATCTACTCTTTGTGGGCCATTGATTTAATATTTCACTTTCATAGTTAGTTAATTAAAAAAAACATCTCACCTCATGTGCTCAACCTTTTTATTGGCCACATTTCTTGTTCTTTCAGATGTACAGACATAATTTTGGAAAAGTTTGCCTCTGACCACACTAACTTTCTTACTTCGACAGTCCTGTTTGCTAATTTGCCCAGTTCAACGTCAATGCGATGTGAAATTGAAAGGAAAGCCACAAGATTACACGAAGCCCAGACACAAGAGAGCCAATCAAAACACCCCCCTCTGGTTGTATATGGGGCAAAGCCAAAGCTGCTGAAAAGCCACAAGCATCATGGGGAAATCTATAGAGATTCACAAGAGTGCAGAGGTCAAATGTTACATTAGCACAGCACTGGAGATTGGAATTTCCAAACCAAAGTGTGCCACCCAAGAACCAAAGTTTTTGAAGAGCTTGCAGAAAAGCGTAACTTTTTTCCCTCCCGTAATCAATTTTGTGCTCGATTTTGTAGCTTTTGTTCAAGCTTCACGAGACGTCTCTGAAGAAGCATTTTAGATCGATTTCTTGTCTGTCTGAAACCTTGAAAGGCTACATGGTAACTCCTGAGCTCCATGCAGACAACAAGTGGTTCTTGTTATAAGATCGAGATTTGGGTGTAATTAAATTGAAGTCCACATGCTTTTCATTAGACTCTCTCTTTTCCAGAGCTGTATTTAGAATTCCCACAGCATTTCTGAAGCATCAAAGGCTTTCAAGATTTGATGCAATATAAAAGTAAAGCCCTGTGGAATTTAATGTTTGATAGCTTGAATCTCATTATGCATGTTTCCCTTTTAAGTACTAGATCATTTAAATGAGGACATTTTAGTTGTCTGACAAGCCTTTCAAGACGTGAGGTAAGAAGAGTTTTCCAGATTTTCTCAGTGAGGCTTCACACACCATCCTATGAACATTTTCCATCCGTTCAATGATCTCTGCTGTCGGCCTCCCTGAATGTTTATAGAATTTTGTCCCTCCCTGTGCGCCGTAGGGTCTGTTTGTTTGTCAGGGGCTCCACACTGTCTGCGGTACACAGCAGTCACCCACACCGCTCGTAGCGTGAGGTCCATTCCGCCAACAGGCTCAGGAGGCGGTATGATGGGTGTAGGGTAGGGGGTCAGATTGGGGGGAGGGGGGAGGAATCCCACCACAAGCTGTGCCCCCCCCCCCCCCCCACAGGGAACAGCTAATTGCTTTGCATTCCAAATCTCACACAGAGAAACAACACACCCCTGGATGGAACTGCCAAGTCTGAGCAACAGCAGATGCCAGGTCATGAAATGTTGAAGAGAATGTCAATCCGAACTGCATTGGGTTCTCTTTTATACATATGGTCTACAGTGACCTGTCTGAATTTTTATGAGTTCTGCCAAGTTTAGTGGTGAAATAAACCTGACTAAACCCTAATACATTTAGATTAGGTTTAAACTCGTTTTCTGATTCAGTGAAACATGATAAAACACCCAAAAGAATAACAGTGTTTGGCTGCCACTTTTTGCCCAATGCCCATTTCAGGTTTTGTTGATAAGACGTAAAATATACTAGGCTACTTGTTATTGTATCCCAAAGCCAGACAATATTTAATCACTTGTGCGCTAGCTCAACTTGCATAAATACTGATGCTTCACATTGGTGTCTGGAACCCTTGACTCAAAGCTGTAAACTTGGCCCTGACCTGAACCCTAACTACCTCAACAGGGGGTGGCCTCTCTGAATGCCCCTTCAATTACTCAGAGGCACAAAAAGCAAGCTTCACAAATCCCTTAATTTCTCCAATGCCTCCAAGTGTTGAATTTCTGGTTTTGTGAATGAATGCCTACCCCCCACCCCCCCATAATGGATCGAGCCATGCTTTGGGGGATGTTGTAAATCAACCTACTTGTCCACTGAGGGACAATTAGGAGCTTGGGTGGGGGTTGTGGAGGTGGCTTAAACAGTGAATGAACATCTTCTCCACACAGTAGTTAGCTCAAAGTATTGTCCCAGATGTTGCCTTTAGCCGTCTAGGCTCTTCCCTTTTTTTGACAGTATCCCCACCACCCATAGCCTTGATTAAGGTCGGACCATTTTTTACCTGCTGAGACCCAGCTATATATTCAGGCTTTAATAAAGCGGTTAATCTATCCAGAAGTCCCCACCTACTAGTAAGTTCAAGATGATGTTATTAATTTACAATTGGGGGAGGTCTGAAAAAAAAAAAAGTATGTTGCTGAGTCAGTGAAAATCCCTTCAAACTCAATTTAAGCCTAAAATTCCCTATGTCATCTTTCCAAGCTACGTTAAGATGGTGAAACCCCAGGGAGGGGGTTGTGGGGATGTTTTGGGGAGGAGATAGTGATCCACAGCCAACAGCTGTGCCCAGGATGGGGTACAGAAGTTCACTTGGGCTAAAGGCTCATTATCGAACTGCGATGCAATCTCTAGTCATGCTGAGTGTGATGACAGCAAAGTGCAGAACAGCTGCAGACTCAAAGCAAAGAGATTCCTTCCCTTTATTGGATGCACACATCACTGAAGTTTGCTTTTTGTTCTCTTATTTTTTGAGCAGAATGAGTTATAAATTATTAGCCTCTTTAAGGCTAATTGATTTTCGTGAATAGAAAAGGGCACTGTAAAATGTTTCTGTATTTATTTATTGTTTATTGAAAGAGAGAAGACACAATTATTTTGACAATGTCCTGTCAGTATTTGATTGAATCAGGTGTTCTTTGGGCTCTATCCAGGAACTATTAATCCCAGTATCAGAAATATAGATACTGAATGAGATCACAATGACAATTGATATGCCTGCCTAGCTTGTTCCAGTGTCATCCCTTTCAATTTGCCATCTGTCCCACAAAACAGCATTGCAGTTATCTAATGTTTCCCCCCCAATCTCCCAGACTGGCGTCCAGTCCCTGCTTTCTTTCAGCCCAGGTTGCGTGTAGGAGTGAGTGGTTCCCCAGACCTTTGCTCTTACAGTACTGCTGTTGATTGGGCTTCGAAACCCCAGCACATATCCACCCATGACACTGTTTAGTTTTGAGGGGGGGGTTGTATCAGTTGGGGCACCTGTTTGATGGCGTCCAGCCCGACGTGACGGCCCTTGCTGAGGTAGCAGCTGCACAAACACCCCACTTCCTCCGGTCCCTCCGCTTGGCCTTGTGAACCCCCCTTCCTCTCACTCCCGCTCGGACCCCCTCAGCTTCCATCTCAGAAGTGACTGTAAGAGGAGTCGCAGCTGAAGTACTGTCACAGTCCCGGGTCTTGGCAGCAGTTATCCATGGAATGGTCTAATATAATACTATTCAACACCCAACAGCCATATAGCAGGGTGACTTTATTGTTGCAGGTCTTGGTCCTGCCATGTGATGATACAATGTCAATGGAAAACTTTGTTTATTACTATCCTGTAGTCCTTCATCTAACATGGGTGTTAGATGTTTGGTAAATATAAGAAAAAGGCTTCTGAATGTGCATACCGGTTATTTGCACACAGAAAGAAATGTAATACACTATGTTGATCTATACTCACATTGACTGTGTCAAACAGAGTCAATTGATGTTAGGAGGTGGGAATACATGTAGCCTACATTCGATATTTTACAGAAATTATATGACTGCTTTACAAAGCCACCAAGATGCAATTATATATAGCCATGTCATATAATATCATGTCTCATCTCGTTAAGTTTGCCTGATAGACAGTGGTCATCTATGCCTGCTTGCACATAATTGCTTGGAGCTCACATGTCCTCACAAGGCAGTCATGAGTCGTTGTTTGAAGCCCCCTTGCCCCCTCCCATCCCAGACTGTGTCCAACCGGTCAAACCAACCCTGGTCATGTTTCACAAGCTGGCTTTGTTTTAACCCCGAGGTCTGAGCAATTTTACTGCTTGGTTCCTTAAGAGGACAGGTGGTCCAAATCAAGCTTGGGGCGGTTGTTGAATACTCGCCTGTACACATCCTTGGACGCATGGAGTCATCTGAACTGTCTCTGCCGCAATCACAATATGGTAGAGCGTTTGGCTAAGTATAGTGTTACACAAGGGGGAAGACCACAGTCCCATTGAATGTCCGCCCCCCTCCCTGTCATTCTATAGGTACCGTAGTGGATACTACATTTACATTTAGTCATTTAGCAGACACTCTTATCCAGAGCGACTTACAGTAAGTACAGGGACATTCCCCCCGAGGCAAGTAGGGTGAAGTGCCTTGCCCAAGGACACAACGTCAACGTCACAACGTCATCTGGCACGGCCGGGAATTGAACTGGCAACCTTCTGATTACTAACCCGCTTCCCTAACCGCTCAGCCACCTGACTCCCCGGATACTCTATAGTTTGCTCCTGCCGTGGTTTATCCTAAAGTTTATCCTTCTGGTCATCTTCTCTTTCGAAGGGGGCCTCTGTCTTTTGCTATGGTGGCATGGACATGGAACCGTTCCTCTTCTTGCCTGGCTCCCCTGCCTGTACCCTCAGCACGCATAGGGTGGTCTATGCATCTAGTAATGAGACCTACTAGGTATTCTGAATGGGAGTAAACCTGAAACAAGTCACAGACCCACGTCTCGTAACCTAGAGGGTAGTTTACCACTCTCGGTCAAAGCCTGTCTTTGTAGACTAGCTGGCTCTGTGGGAAGAGGAGAAACCACCGTTTTTTCTTTTTTAAATATATATATATATATATTTTTTTTTTTACTCCTACAGAACAAACTTGAGCTATTGGTTAGACTGCACTCTAATGAGGTGAGATGATTTTTATGAGTGCATCCCTAAGGTAACAAGTAGTGAAATATGTCTAGATGCACTTAAAATATCCTGCAATGATTATTAACTTATACTTCATTTATTTCCACTCAAAATTGTGAAATTAAAATTCCTTTATATTAAATTGTACATTTTGCATATCCATGCACGTCAGCCTATCCAGTAATTTACCTGGATAATAGTAGGGTCATGGACTTTGTCTTGTTTTGCTGTTCTCTGGACTGAATATCACGCTTTAATGGCTGTGATTCATGCAGCAACATGCTTCAGCTGCAGTTGGTGTCATTGGCTTTGCTTACATGGTGCCAGTCCAGCCCCTCTGCACCTACAGGCATGAATACCACCTTTGTCGCCCTCAAACTACAAATTCCTGCCTTGGAATCCAGGAAGAGGTTTGGGAAGGTTCCAAAGATTGGTGCTTTTGCTAAGGCAGGGCATTTCTCTTCCAAAAGATCTGTAAAATGGCTGAAGTATGCTTTACTTGTGAAAAGTTTGTTTTATTTCTTGACATAAATCTTATATGAGAGGTTATTCTGTAAATGTGGAAAGTTATGCTTTGCTCAATTAAAGGCATTGCTGAACCTAGCGCTAGATGACAGTTTGAATTTAAACTTAATATAGCTTTAGTCCTGTTCATTGAACATGTACAATGTATGTTTATACCAACAATTGGAATAAGGGAACCTTAACATTTCCAGAAACAATATCTTCATTCAAATGATGGGTTGCAACCACATGACAGACACCAAACATGAGTAGCTGTTTATTTCATTTTTGTCCGGCAAACGCATTTCCTCCATGTCAAGCCAGAGAAGACGTCGGGACTATGAACAAAACCTTTCGCCCGAGGCCACGCAATATCAAACCGGTTTATTTTCCTCTGGAAGAGAGGGAAAGCTGCTAACATGAGAACCTTCTGAACTGACCACAACTTTTCATGGGGAGGAGGGGGGGGGAGGCCAAAAAGGGTTTGTTTGTGGAACCACATGCATGGTCTGTCTTCCTGCATTGTCTCTGGTCTATGTTCAAGAATGCGAGCAGTTGACATGATTTACTTGGTGGTTAGGAGCCATAGTGGGGTACGGCTTTGTGGTCGCTTGTTCTTGTCACTGCTGAGGATGAAAGGACCTTTAGGTTTTCTTTTTGTTTCTGTGAGATCTGAGTTTTACTCTTTTTTTGGACCGGTTCCTTTCTTTTATGTCTTAGTTTCTCTTCCTTATACCAGCATCCACTCGTCAACCAGTCTCTCCTGTAATGTTTCCTTTTACTTTAATTTCCATAAAGGATGTCTGTTCAGCCCACAAATAGTGGGTGTGTTATGCAATTCTATCTTCAAATCCACTTTTCATTCTGTCTCGGTGCTGAGTACCCTCTTGGCAAGTCAGATGTCTGTAAGCAAGTGTGAATAAGCCTTGTCTTGCAGTCATGCACTAGTTGGTGACCTTAACAGATAGCTAGATGAATTGATTTATTTTATGCAAATAACAAAACATTGTTATTTGTCATTGCAATATTTGTGTACATTAATGTGTTTCTTGGCGGATAGTTAACAGCTGACAGAAGATCTAATTCGACTAGGCAAGGAATGTGACCACCGCTGAAGAGAATGAAGGAGGATGCTACAGGATGTGGGAGAATAGGTGCAGGGTCATAGACATGAGCCTTGAGGGCATTGTTTTTGGATATGAAGTACACTCCTCTCCTTCCTGGAGTCTTTTAATAGATTAAAGCAACGCTAGAACTACAATATGCCACTTGAACACTGTTGTGTAGGAGGGTGGAAGAAGTTTGGTGTTATGCCAGGAAAGGACTAAAGCAAGGTATATGAGGTATCGCAGGAACAGTTTGATTAACACTCAAAACCACTAGAGGCCAATTTAAATCTGTTTGTGAGTCTTGAGTGTGTGTGTGTGTGCTGGTCAGTGGCAGGATGCCACCTCAGCAACTGGACAAAAAATGCTAAATTTGCCAAAACCATTCATTCATCCTTTAGCTCATGACAACTCGACTTGCCTACCACACACACTCTCACACTCTTCTCCAACTCCATGGGAAGCAGATACTTCATTTCCCAGTCTCCAGTCCCAGACTGGTCCAGGCCCAGCATGGGCTTCACTTTGGACGGGGCCCCCTAGTCACTGGAGCGAGACAGACAGACAGGCAGACTATACCCCTGTCTGGAGGAATGGGCCACTCTGACCCACACCTCAGACAAGCCCTGTCAATCATTTTACCATCACTGGGGCTCCATTCAACATCTGCAAAAAAATAATATCCTATTCATATGCAAATGTCACTTAATTTGAGTGCCAAATAATTGGTAGACGACATAAGAGAATGTAAGATAAGACTTTAATGCCCCCGGAGGGACATCTGCCTTGAACTCAATGCTGCAGTTTATTCTGTTAAAAAACATAAACATCAATCCGTACACAATACAGATATATAATTCACATATACAATACATATTCAATTCAATAGATGGGTAATTCATACAAAATAGCCTAGTTCAATTGATGACGACAGCATATGACACAACACCATATGACATGAGCCCTTGGCCCAGAGTTTTACTTGATAGCATTAAGAGCCTTGATTGATGCATGGTAAAATTTGTGTTTATAGTCAATCATTTGGCATTTGAATAAATACCAAAACTCATTATTACTCAATACATTGTTCTTTGCCTGTTAGGACCGTGAAATTTGACTCTCTTTGTGACATGGATATGTAGCATGGAAATCTTTTATCGCTAAGGAAAGTGTTGTTTTGTCTTTTGAAGATGTCACCCTGAAGTACACATCACCGATGTACTACTACACTATAAAATATCCTAGTATACTATAGACTACAGCTAGGGCTTCAGAGCTGTTCCTCCAACCTCACAAAATAACTCCCTCCCCTACGTTGACACAGCCAGTCTCCCAGAGATAATATGGCTTATGTCTGGAATGGATGACAGAATGCATACCTGCGCTTCACTCAGTGAGTGGGATTGGAAGCCATGGGGTTCACAATAGCTAACAAGGAGCCATGGTCTGTCTGCAGCACACCTGGACATCTGGGTCCAGCTGGCAGTGAACAAAGTAGCGAGAGAGGAGGGGAGAGAGAGAGGGGGAGGGGGGTATATGAGGCCCTTTCATAAAGGAGTCATCAATTTGGGAAGATGCCTGGGTTGAATGAGTAATTCATTGAATATATTTACAAAGTTAATAAAAGTGCTTATGAAAAAAGTAACATGAAACGTTGTTGATTTTGTGTTTGGGTACAACAGTGTGTATAAAATTGCTCCGTAAAATCCCTTCTCACATCTTTTCTCATTTCTTCTCTCCTCAATGTCCTCAGTTCTTGCAGTGCATGGGGTCTCCTTTCACTTCACCAAGGAACCAAAGTCCCAGGATGCACTGCACGGGCGTAGTGCCATGCTACGCTGCGAGGTCAGCGAGTCAGAAGACATGAGCTATAGCTGGCTTCAGAATGGCCAGGCAGTGACTGACTCGGAACAGCGTTTTCAGGAAGGCCCCAACCTCAAGTTCACCGCCGTGGATCGAACATTGGATGCTGGAAACTTCCAGTGCCTGGCATACAGGAATTCCACTGGTGAAGAGGAGCGCTCTACAAATGCATCGTTCAATATTAAATGTGAGTTTGTGTGGTTTGACTGAGTCTGGAGCTTTCCATTTTTTCACCTCCTGTGGAATTGATCATCATCTATCAAATTATCTGTATACATCCAACTTGTCAGTATTTTACTTACTATTAATGGTACTTTACTATAGTTTGTATAATTTGTGAGTATTACATTTACATTTAGTCATTTAGCAGAGCGACTTACAGTAAGTACAGGGACATTCCCCCGAGGTAAGGCAAGTAGGGTGAGGTGCCTTGCCCAAGGACACAACGTCATTTTGCACGGCCGGGAATCGAACCAGCGATCTTCTGATTACTAGCCCCATTCTCAAACCGCTCAGCCACCCGACTCCCTATTTTCTCTATTACTTTATTAATACACCCAGTTCAGTATTTTAAATACTTGAGTGCATTTGACTTTTACCCCATTGGTTGCATTACACTTAAGTAAATCACATACATTTGCGGTGTTTCATAGTACCTCACAGTATAACACGCCATGCTCAGAGGATGCATGTTTCCAAATGCATCCCACATTCACCAGCTTACTTTTCTTTTTTGTTTTTTTAGCGCCTCCTTAAGAAATTACTGCTGCCCCTTACTTATTCAACAGACCCCACTATGAGCCAGGGCTTTTCTTCCCCTGCTACTCATTTCCGCAAATGGGAAAAAAAACGTAAGGCGGGCCCGCATGAGAGAAAGTTATTTTGAGTTTTCGGACACAGCCGGACAAAGCTGTCTTTATGCCTCTGCCAAGATGAATCGCTTGTGATGCGAGGTCTGGCCCTGTCGTGTCATCGAGCGCAGAGTGTTGGGCTGAAAAGAGCGGCCTGTTTTTGTTGCCGGCGCAAACTTGCCAGCCAGACGGTGTGAATGGACTGGTCTGTTTTTGTTAATGAGGAGCGAGAGGGGTTTGACCCTTTCTTTCTTCCTTTCTCTTTTGCCCTCTCTCTCTCTTCCCTTCTTTCTCTCTCTCCCCACCCCCCCCCCCCCACCCCTCCCCCAGGGTTAGAGAGCGGGGATGTGACCCTGAAGGAGCCTGCGACTGAGCAGGAGATCCAGAGCTCTGCCCCCGTCATCCTCAGGTGCAACATTGACGGGCACCCAAGGTGAGGACGCCAAATACACCTTATAACATTTTTTTTTAATTTACACATCTTGGAATACCGACCACTTTGTTATTCACGCAAAACGCTTTTTCACGAGGAAATTGCTCACTTAACCAAAGTAGTCCAGAGTTCTTCATACTGTCAGCATAACTATAGAGATGGTCAAAACACCCTGCTTCTGTGTCAAAGTAATGTGCTTCATCTGCTAAAAGAAATGTAAAATATAGAATTGTTTCTGAAAACTATATAAACAATACAGTGGTGGAGGATAAGCTGTCTCCATATTGTGTGTGTGTGTGTGGAGGAGGGTGAGAGGGGACAGCTTATCTTCCACCATTGCATTGTTTACATACATTGTGTGATTGAAACATGAACTAAATGGATCAAGACACAAGGGGTCGTGTACTACATCTTTATGTTGCCCTTTTGTTCCTCTACCCCCCAGGCCAACGTGCCATTGGTACAGAGATGGCATACGTCTGCCAGAGAGGACACACCAGATCAACAACAAGGAGCGCACCCTCACACTACCCAGTGCCAACCCCGAAAACAACGGCCTGTACTACTGCTGCGCCAAGAACGCCGCCGGCCATGTCTGCAGCAACGCCAACTTCACCCTCAACATCATAGGTGGGCCAGGAACAGATTCTTTGGACAAAAAAAAGTACATTTTCGCAAGTTATATGCAATAATAACATAATAAGGGCTCACTCTGAACTATTACATAAAGTGATACAAAAGGTTTGAATTATCATGTGAATTGTCTTTGAATTTTACCGAGTAACTCTCATACTGGAATCCGTATGAGATTCATAAAAATAAATAAAACAATTTATTTGTTCTGCTTTAAGGAAATAATAACAAAATGTATTTGTTCGCCTTTGTTCATACCCAAGTAACAAAAATGGCGGTTTCTTTCTCCACGTAGATAAGAGCTACCCTCAGCCCGTGGTCTCCCCAGAGGACGTGGTGGTCCTGAGGAATGAGGAGGCTCTCCTGCGCTGCCAGTTCTCTGCCGAGCCCCCGCCCACGATGGAGTGGTACCACGAGGACGAACTCGTCGCCAACAAGTCACGGTGTGTTTGTGTGTGTATGTGTGTAGGGGGGGGGGGGGGGGGGGGTAATTGTTGTGTGTATGGTGTTGGTTCACATGCATCTCATTGTGACTCATTTGTGTTTGACGACTTGTTTGCCTGATATAGAGTAGACTTGCAAAACCATGACAGTGAGTTTGATAGTATTGGCACACATGCTGTTGGAATCATTAGATTTATTCTAGCTCTTTGCTTGTCACACCTGGTCTCTCCCTAGCTTGGTCTTATTGGGCAATGGCTCTCTCCTTATCACCCAAGTGAAGCCTCGGAACACTGGTCTCTACAAGTGTGTTGCCAAAGGCCTTAGTGGTCCCGCTGTTACTCTGAAGGCCACTGTTCGGTTAGCAGGTAAAAACACTTATGCTGATGCACACACGGCCTACATACACATCAAAAGAGGTTTATCTAACTATCTAGCCCATTCACGTATGCCAGTTGAGCTCAATTAATTCACATTAGCCTTTGGTAATATGCCTTGAAATGCATCCTCCTCTCTCTTTCTCACTCTCTTCTACCCCCCCCTCATCACCCACTAACAGAGATTGAGGACATGGGCTCTGGTATAAGCCATGTCTTCACCGACGACACCCCACAGCGGATCCCCTGCCAGTCCCCTCGCGGCTACCCGGAACCCGATGTGTGGTGGGAGCGTGACGGGAAGAAGGTTGCCGACGAGGGCCGGGTGCACCAAAGCGGCCTGTCCCTGGTCTTCAACCCTATCTTGAGGGAGGACTCGGGCACCTACAGCTGTGTGGCACAGAACAAGGCTGGGACCAAGAGGCGGGAGCTGACCATCACTGTGGCCAGTAAGTAAAACAAAGCCTGCCAAAAAGGGTGCATGGCATTAGTGCTTAGCAATAGCATTAGCTTTAGAAGGACTGCTTAGAAATAGCATTAGTGCTTAGCATTATCGTTAGCAATAGTGCTTAGCGTTAGTGTTTTGCATAAAGCATAAGCATTTGCACTAACAGTCCTTGTGTCTCAATATCCAATACCATTTAGTATGCCAGATAAAGATTTGGTATGTCCCAATACATAGTATATCAAGTATGCCAAAAATACTAGGATGTCCTACTGCATTCAGGCGCATTTTGTAGAATGTAAGCCAACATACTTTTCTGGCTATTCTGACCCACAACCCTCAGCGCAGAGAAAGATGCATCGCAACAACATTCTGAACTACAGACATGACCAACTCACAAGAGCAGAGCTCTGGTCGCCCTCCCACAGTATGCACGTTTCTGGTCAGCAAAAATGTAGCACCAACCATTTTTTCAACAATATTGACAATTTACATTTTAGTCATTTTGTGTTACAAACTGTCAAAGATGTATGAGCAAGAGGGTCAAAGTACAATATGTCCCAATCATAAACTGTATAAAGATGGACGACGCGTCTCTGCTTCCTTCCACTGTACAAAAATGAAGCCAAAATATCCAGGATACGGGTGCGCTGGTAGTGTCACTTGGAGCCAGAGTCTGCGCATTAGTGATCGGGTGGT
This sequence comes from Osmerus eperlanus, assembly GCF_963692335.1. Taxonomy (NCBI): domain Eukaryota; kingdom Metazoa; phylum Chordata; class Actinopteri; order Osmeriformes; family Osmeridae; genus Osmerus; species Osmerus eperlanus. The sequence goes on along the minus strand of NC_085039.1, from coordinate 5,817,792 downwards.
GGAGCCCTGGTGTCAAGGTCCCACCCATACACTCGCCCGATCCAATCGCGAGCACACACTAGCCCCTTTTTAAATCGTCAAATAAATTATTAAAAACAAACAGATCCAAAAAACGAGCACTTGAACAGACATCAGCATGATAATATATCTGATAATAACTACCTAAAATGACAGAAACCATCTTTGGAAAAAAATTTTGGGACGTGCACTTTGATTTTATTAGTTTGACTCATGTCCCATCCGCTAACATAGAGGGGAACTTACGACCTATACTGGAGCCAGCCACCTGGGGGCCATAGAGACTTTACTATTGGGGAGCTGTCATGCTGTCCATTCTTTTTATAGTCTAGGGTCCCAATTGTATTCAACAGTATGTACAGAGAATGTCCAATATGGGGAGAACTGCCACTCTCGGGAAACGTCCGGCTTCTGAACTGGTTGCAGTTCCACTCTGGTTCCATATGAGGGCGCTCACCAGTGAGTGCAGAATGAATGCAGGTGTATGGAGCTCTCAAAATCCACTTTTCTCAGGATATAATTTTTTGTCTAGTAATTTGAATGTTTTGCATTCGAAAGAGGAGGCAAAGAAAATACACACTGCTGGGAGAAAAAAAAAAAAAGTACTCGTTCATTCAACTTTTGAACTATAATCCATGTTGAACTTGCAAAAACTAAAATCAAATCTGAGATTTCTCAACAACAATCAGGCGAAAGAGACAAATTTAGCCGTCTAACTCCATAGACTCCCATTTCATTTTGCACTCATTGCCTCATGCCGGCGATCACCCCCAGTGGAACTCTGGTGGAACTGCAACCAAATTCGGTACAATGGGGCTTAATAGGGAGTGGACAGGCTCTCCGTAGACGGGCTCTGGTATGTACTTTGTAAGGGCAGCTGCCAGTGACGGCTGGTGGTGATATTTGGAGGTTGGGCTAAAAAAGTGTAGGCTATTATAGGCTACCTTCATCAATAGTTCACACTGCAGCAAATGCAGAATTGCATCTGAGATACCAAGTTACAACAGCAGAAAAGCCCATTCTTTGCTACACTTGCCTTTAGCCAGTCCTTTCTTTTAAAGATGCTGTAAAGCAAATTCCATGATTTGCTTCTCAGTACATTATATACATGTGAAATGAGTTGCTGAAAGCATGTGCAAAGCTCGAAAACTTTGTCGCACTGAAATGTGGAGTTACACCGTTGAACAGTTTCTCACCCGTTTTCAGCTCAGGTTTTGTATAGGCGGAGCAAAACCCAACTTATCTACGTCACAGCCACCTATCTACGTCAGATCACAGACGGTTTATATAACCTGCATTCTGTTACTCAGTTGGTACGATGCAAAAACAAAGTAATTAACACATAAAACACTCAGAGACTGCAGGTAGGTCTGTTCTGATATCTGAAATTGATTTAGCTAGTTGTTGCTGTTTTTGCTAAATTCAATACATACAGGGGGCGGAGCTTCAGCTCCTTCAGGCGACACGCCCCCCCAGTATCAAGCAGAGAAGACTGCTGATTTTCTCACGCTTTCAAAGCCTAATTTAACATACTTTTTTTCATTGGAATTTGAATGGGTAGTTAACAGCACATTCTTCTGTGGTGTGATGATGAACTTAACTCATTTTCAGTTCTGCTTTAAAGCATCTTTACGTCAACTTCCACAAAGAGTACGATTTTGTTGTTGTTCTTTTGGGTTATTTGAACGTTTGGACGGTGTGTCCCAAGTCGCTTTACTTCCAATTTGTCTTCCAGAGAAAACGTTTGAGAAACTAAATAATCCACCTCATTCAAAATGTTGCTAATGCGTGCCAAGTCAACGTTCACGTTCCCTACTCTATCACACACAGTATCCACCAGCACCTGACTGTACTGTCTATACGTCCGCTGGGCTTAGCCCCTGGCAGCTGCAGTATTAAAATAAAAAGTATGCAGTTTAAGATGCAGGGAGTGTCTAACTATTCCGTCAGCAATAACGCTAATTAGTTCATTAATGCTAAGTAATGCTAATGTTAATTTGCCTTCCTAACTAGCTGCTCCAGAGTGGGTGGAGAAGCCTGTGGACACCGAGATGCAAGAAGGCCAACCAGGCTACCTGCACTGCCACACCCAGGCCACACCTCAGCCCCAGGTCACCTGGTACCGCAACTTTGCCCCCCTCAGTTCCGAGGTCAGTTTTTTCACCCCACACTGTTTGTAATTTGCTGTAGATCCTAATGAAAGGGATAACTACCCCTAAACTTTCCCTAAAATGTATCATGTCGCATTGATGAGTAGGAATGGATTTCACACCTGAACATTCTGTCTGCAAACTGCTTAAAATTTGATAAGATTGAACACTATGAAAAAGATCCACTAGGATATATGAAAACGTACTCGCATATCAGTTACTTTTTCTTCATGAATTTAATCAACTTTGTTTACAGGATGTTCGTTATAAGCTGTTTCCCAATGGGACCCTGAGGATCAACACGGTGGAGGTGTATGACAGTCACATGTACACATGCCAGAGCCAGACAGAAGGGGGCAGACTGGAGGCCAGAGCCCGGGTCTTTGTACTGGGTAAGACCGACAGATGTGTGTGTTTAGATTTTCTTGACATTTCGTCTGTGGGGTGTATTCTCTCCCCACCTCCAATGTCAGACACGACTGACCTCCTGTTGTGTTTTCAGAGAAGCTGAAGTTCACCCCGACCCCCCAGCCCTCTCAGTGTCTGGAGCTGGACACGGAGAGCACGGTGCAGTGCTCCGCCAAGGGCCGCGAAAACCCCACCATCCTCTGGGCTCCAGCAGGTGTGTGTGTGTGTGTGTACCTTGTTATAGATTCTATGATGTACAGACCCCATTAAAATGTATTCATTATACATGTGATTTCAAATTTCTCAACGACTAAACTTTACATATCGATTGTTTTAAGTACATATTCTGGTTAAGTATGTTTAAGTTAACTCTCAATGTATGTGGGAGTCTCAATGTATGTGGGAGTCAGATGGCTGAGTGGTGAGGGAGTCGGGCTAGTAATCTGAAGGTTGCCAGTTCGATTCCCAGCCGTGCCAAATGACGTTGTGTCCTTGGGCAAGGCACTTCACCCTACTTGCTTCGGGGGGAATGTCCCTGTACTTACTGTAAGTCGCTCTGGATAAGAGCGTCTGCTAAATGACTAAATGTATGGTTGGACAAACTCTAATGATCTCCTTTCGTCTCTTTGTTGATGCCCCCTCGGTCTCTCCAAAGACGGCAGCGAACTGCCTGCCCATGTGGTCCAGAACGGCGGCGCTCTCCACTTCACCACAGTGACGCGGGCTGACAGTGGCAACTACACGTGCACGGCCACCAACCGCCTGCAGGGCCAGATCAAAGCAGCCGTGCAGCTCACAGTGGCAGGTAGGAAACCTGCCTCGTCAATAGCAACAACCATAGCTTGAAACGCCAATGCAAGTTTCACACACTCTCTCTCTCTCCCACACTCTTTCTCTCTCCTCTTTCTGTCTCCCCACACTCTCTACCGCTTTCTCTTTTCCTCTCTTTTTTCATTTTTTACCCCATTCTTTCTTTCTCTCACATTCTCTTCCTCCTATACCACCTACTCTTTTCCCCTTCCCCACTCTTTCACTCCCATCTTCCATCTCTCTCTCTCACACTGGCTCCCCGGTTCCTCTTTTTTATGTCCTCTAACACCCGTCCTCCCTCCCTCCCAGTCTACATAGTGTTCAAGCTGGAGCCAGAGAACACAACAGTGTACCAGGGCCACACAGCCATTCTCCACTGCCAGGCCACAGGTGACCCTGCTCCCTTCATCCAGTGGAAGAAGAAGGACAAGTTCCTTGAGCCTAGCAAGAGCAGGTACTGTTAAGTAAAGGATAGGGAAGTACTTTAGTGATCCCGGAAATGGAAATGTGCCTGCATTGACAGGCACGACAAAATATACACAAGTTCCAACACAGATCAGCTCCGACATACTAATAACTAATTAAAAGCCTCCGTTAGACGAATCCATTATGATATTAATGCATGCTAATGAAGTAACATCCTAACTTTCAGTACGTCCATAATGAATTTTAATAAAATAAATGATTAATGTTAATGTGCCAACTATCCCTGGAGGAGGAGATTCCTCACGTTGTTCTCTTTGTAGTTTTGTTACCAGTGTAATCTGTGTGTAATAACTTGTTAAAAAGGGCTATTGATATAGAGAGAGTATTTGATTTCAGTTAATCTTCCATGTACAGTAATTGAGATATGCTGAAATATCTAGGGCACCCAGGGCCACCTCTTAAAGCTGCTGCTGTTGCCCCACCAGGTTCCAGAAGATGCCCAACGGCTCTCTGGTCATTCACGATGTAAGCATGGAGGACACGGGGAGCTACACTTGCATTGCAGGCAACAGCTGCAACATCCGTCACACCTCTGCCCAGCTCTACGTCGTGGGTAAGAGGAAGAAAAATATCACTAATCTTTATTCCTCCACGCTCTGGAAATGGAAACCCACTGTCTCACAGGAATCCCCCAAACCAGGGATGTAATAGATGATAGAATACATACAGCAATCAATGAGGAGCCATTTGTTGCTGTTGATGTGAACTAAAGTTATACCAAATCCTATGGAGGCAGTATAGGTTAAAAAAATATATACATATATATTTCATTACTGAGAAACATTTCTGTATTTGACGTGGCACGTAAACACCACAGGAACAAGAGGTCTGGAAATGGTTGATATCTGGAGGGTTCCAAGTCAAGATGCCAGTCATTTTGGGTTTCTGTGTTGTTGAGTTGCATATTGTAGAGCCATCTTGAGATGCTGGTATGACATCTCAGCTGGTGAGGGTTATTTTAACAAGACTTAACTCAATCAGCCCTCTGTCTGAAAATGTACTACCCCACAGCACTGTCACCTGACTATGTGAGGCTCTGGGGGGACAATCAAAAGCACTGTGTTCAGCACCACTTTACCGTTTAACCGGTGACAACGCCTCGTGTCTGTAATTTGAAAAACTGCATTTTAGTTTCTTTCACATTGTCTATTCCCTTAAATGTCATTTATTGATGTTGCTGTGTAAAAAAAAAGAAGAAAAGCTTGTTTACCGTTGTTCGTGCGTGCGCAACACCACAGAGAAGCCAGTGCACCACTCTCTGGAGGAGGAGGAAAGGGCGCCCTACAAAATGATCCAGACTGTTGGCCTATCGGTGGGCGCTGCCGTCGCCTACATCATCGTTGTGCTGGGGCTGATGTTCTACTGCAAGAAGAGACGCAACGCCAAAAGGCTCGACAAGGGGCCGGAGGGAGAGGAGGCAGAACACCTCAACGGTCAGTCTCCAGTTGGTGTGTGTGTGTCATCTTACAACACTTAACATAACCCATCCTTGGATTGTTTAATTGATTCAGAATATGACACTAGGCAGCATACTACCCAGGGTTTTACTTATACAATCCAGCTGGCTCAAGCTGCAAAATAGTAGTCATCTTTAAACACGTGTTTTCTGAAGCCCTGAGTTGCCAGCATTTGGAAACTCGAGGAATTTGTGAAGGAACCATGCTGTTGTGTGTGTGTGCCCACCACAGGGGGCAGTGCCCAGCCCAATGGGCAGGCCACAGCAGAGGTCCAGGAGGAGTTGGCTCTCACCAACATGGGAGGCGGTGCAAGCGGCAACAATAAACGACACAGCAGCCAGAACCCTGAGAAGCTGCTGTACCCCCGAAGCAACCTGACCACCATCACCACCCTAGGTATGGGCGGAGGCATTCACACTGTCATACACACTCACACACGTGCATACACACTTGCATTGACATGCTCCAGTGCGCACATATACACACTAGTTCACGTGGGCCACATTGTGTGGCCAATGGAGCATAACAAAGAAACATACAAACACACATGATCGTGAGCCAAAGAAGCCAGACTTTATTTTTTATTTTTTTATTTTTACTTTTCCAATAAAATGGACAATAAAGCATCTGAAAATCTTGAATTGAGGAATCCCTGTAAGTAACACTCCTCCTCCACACAGGTAAAGGTGAGTTTGGGGAGGTCTTCCTAGCCAAAGCTAAGGGCCTGGGGGGAGGAGGAGGAGGAGGAGGGGGAGGAAAAGCGAGTGACGACGAGGAGGAGACGGTTGTCCTGGTGAAGAGCCTGCAGACGCGGGACGAGGCGGCTCAGCTGGAGTTCCGGCGTGAGGCCGAGATGCTGGGCAAGACAAGCCACCCCAACCTGGCCCGCCTGCTGGCCGTGTGCAGAGAAGCCGAGCCCCATTACCTGGTCCTGGAGTACGCCGACATGGTGAGCAACAACACGTGTGTGTGTGTGTGTCTCTGACACACACATCACTCAAACACACATACATCAGTCATGTATTGTGTATTATTCAGCACGCACACACCCACGTCACTCATACACACACACATATCACATCACTCACACATGCAAACATGATGCATACAGACATGCATTCATGCACACAGTAGTACACACACGCACACGTTCTCACATGAACACATACTGTACATATTTACTGTACACACACGCACACACACACTGCAGTTCCGTCCATAACTCCATACACTCATCTACTCCACCTGTTGGCCATGTGTAGTAAGGCACATAGCATGATGAAACAAGACTTGGCTGCAGGATTGAGTAAGTGAAGTCTTACAAATCGCTGTGTCATGCAGATTAGAAATGATGGCTAGACACATTAAACACATCTGTTATAATATCGTTATGAACCTCTGTCTATGGGTTTCATGTTTCCAGGGTGATCTGAAGCAGTACCTCAAGTTGGCGAAAGCCAAGGAGGAGAAGCCCAAGTCCCATCACCTCAGCACCAAGCAGAAAGTGAGTACACCTAGCCCATGTAGGCCACCAATATGTCTGTACTGTGATATATGTATGTGTTGCACATATGTACAGTTTGAAGTGCCACAGCAAACAGTTTGAATACTTATCTCAATGACAGATTGAAGTTTAAAAACAGGTTTACATTTGCACAAATGTCTAAAAACACGTTTGTCATTATGGGTAATTGAGTGTAGATTAATGGGTAAAAGAATTCAAATCCAATTCATATCCCTTTAGAATTTTTTACACAATAAAATGTGCTAAATGTAGGTCTCAGAATACTGTCTGAAGCCACTGTATATACTACCCGATGCTTGACCACACACAACATTGTAGTCCACACACATACACAAAACAAATAAAAACATACCTGTCATACTGTACACATACTGTTGGTCAACACACTCCTTCTCTTGATCCTAACCTGCACCCAGTTGACTGTCCCTCTCCTCATAATCCTTCTCTCCTGTTCTCCCAGGTGGGAGTCTGTCTCCAGGTTGCCCGGGGAATGGAGCACTTGTCCAATCAGCGCTTCGTTCACAAAGACCTGGCCACGCGCAACTGCCTGATCAGCGCCAAGAGACATGTCAAAGTGTCTGCCCTGGGACTCAGCAAGGACGTCTACAACAAGTGCGTTCCCTAAATATCCCAATGTATTTATGATTGATTTTTGACAGATGCTTTTATCGAAAGCGACAAACAAAAGTGCATATATTAAGTGCAGCAGATAAGAAAGTACTCCTGAGTGGACAGTTCCAACAGTCCTTTAGTAGTTAGTGCCAAGGACATTGCAAAAGTCAAATAAAAGATCACATTAAAAAAAGTAAGTTATTGCAGAAAGTGTCCTCATTGTGGAAGGTCTGGATATAGATGTGCATTATGTGTCTTCAATTCTTGGTATGTAGACCTGGGCCCTGTTCCATAAAGCGAGCTTACCAAATAAGCCAGGCTTATGTCAGTTAGTCTGACTCATTTCCAGCTCATTCGGTTCCATAAAGCCAGCTCAACGTAGTTTAAACTCGGGTACTATGGCAACTGCGAAACTAACCTGGTCCAGGGCAGGATAACTGTCAGGCTTAGCGCGCGTGGTTGTTTAACCAGACGTTACACTTTCTGACTTTCTTTTCCACTATCAGGTCAATATGTACATTTATAGAAAATTCCCCCCCCTCCCCCCCCCCCCCCCAAAAAAAAAAAAACTAATGCTTTAAACAATGATTAACAAACCTACATAGCCTACTTTAAACTTATGGCTATATGGTAGTTTGTGATATCAAAAGTTTAGGCTGATGCTACATATGTCTCAATCTACATAATAGTTAACATTTACATTTATTCATTTAGCAGACGCTTTTATCCAAAGCGACTTCCAAGAGAGAGCTTTACAAAGTCACTGATCATAACAACGAGATAGCCACAAAACATTGCGAGTAGCCAAAACATGAAGCACACATTGTGAACAACCAAAATAAGTGCCAAAGGGAAGAACCATAAGAGCATGTAGTTAAACAAGTTACAATTAAACAACATGAACTGCTATAAGTGCAAGTGTACCTGTGGAAAAAAGCAAGCAACAATAATAAAAACAATATATCACAGCGAGTACAAAAATTTAAGTCAGTTACCACTAACCACAAGAGCAACAAGTCTCTAAGCAAGAGTCATTGTGATCCTTGAGGAAACTAACATCGGGTCAAGCGAACCATTCCTAAGTACCGTTGTACTCCCGGAACAAGTGCGTCTTGAGCCTTTTCTTGAAGGTGGAGAGACAGTCAGTGTCTCTGATGGAGGTGGGGAGTTGATTCCACCACTGGGGGGCCAGACAGGAGAAGAGCTTGTGTTGGGACCGGGCGGTCTTGAGCGGTGGGACCACCAGGCGGTTGTCTGAAGAAGACCGTAGGTGACGGGTGGGGGTGTAAGGCTGCAGGAGAGACTTGATGTAGACGGGTGCAGTCCCGTTCACTGCTCGGAAGGTCAATACCAGGGTCTTGAATCTGATACGGGCCATGATAGGTAGCCAGTGGAGAGAGATGAGGAGCGGGGTAACATGGGAGCGTCTGGGTAGATTGTAGACCAGGCGGGCCGCTGCGTTCTGAATCCTCTGAAGGGGGCGGGTTGCACATGCTGGGAGACCAGCGAGCAGCGAGTTGCAATAGTCTAACTTGGAGAGGACAAGTGCTTGGACTAGCAGCTGGGTGGAGTGCTCAGACAGGTATCTACTGATCTTCCGGATGTTGTAGAGGGTGAATCTACACGACCGGGAGACCGCAGCAATGTGGGCCGTGAGGGAGAGCTCGTCGTCCATGGTAACCCCAAGGTTCCTGGCAGAGGATGAAGGGGTCACCATCGCAGATCCCAGGGTGATTGAGAGATCGTGGGAGATGGAGGGTTTAGCCGGGATGATGAGAAGTTCTGTTTTGGCGAGGTTCAGCTGGAGGTGGTGCTCGGTCATCCAGGCGGAGATGTCTGTGAGGCAGGCCTCAATCCTAGCTGAGATCCCCGGATCGGTCGGGGGGAACGACAGGTACAGCTGCGTGTCGTCAGCGTAGCAGTGGTTAACAGTTGCCTTCAATTGCAAAACTAATTAACAACAACAAAAAACGCATTAAAAGGCTACTGGATAATGTATTGGTTAGTATTTATTTAAAACAATGTCAAAAAGTCAATTTAGATGTGTTTAGAGGGTGTATGTTTTAGTTTTTTTTTTATTATCAATGAAGTAAAGGTCTATCTAAAAAAGGACCTCGGCCTGCGTAGCCTATCGTTCATGTCAATCATGCTATGTCATTTTATTTTGATGAAGTGGTAGATGAGCTGTCAAAGTACGCGGCTTAAAGAGAACGTTCTTTCAGGAAGAAGTCACGTGGTCTTGAATATTGTGTTTTGCTGTTGTGGATCAATATGATCGATGTTCGAACTCTCGGGCTGCTTAAGAATATGGTGCATCCGCAATTATCTTGACTTCTTGAATCTGACTAGAATGAATCGGATGACGTTAACTAGAATTGGCCTTTATTGCACCGCTTTAGCCCTGGCTGACTTGTTAGGTTAATTCAAGTCATGTTTGGGACTTCAATCCCAGCTTTTTTGAGCGTTCTTTATGGAATAGGCCCCTGGTCTGAAAAACATTGCTGCCACGGTGCCACCTATTGGCAAGTCGACCACATGCCTATTGAATGGTACCAGTTGCAGAAGTTTTGCTATGGATTGCAAAGATATCGAAGATAGCCTGCATAGAGGAAGGTGTTTCGCTTGTCCTACATGTGGATGTGTCTTAGTACACAAACTTGTCGTAATAGTCCTTTTGTGTGTATGTGTCCTTCCTTCCTTCTTCCACAGCGAGTACTATCACTACCGCCAGGCCTGGATCCCGCTGCGCTGGCTTCCGGCCGAAGCAGTCTTCGAGGATGACTACTCCACCAAGACGGACGTGTGGTCCTTTGGCGTGCTCATGTGGGAGGTGTTCAGCCTGGGAGAGATGCCCCACGCCGCGCTGGCTGACGACAAGGTCCTCGAAGGTAAGCGTGGAGGCCATGGATGTGCTTTTCTGTTACATATGGACTTGGTGGTGACCGAAGGACGACTGGGGTTTAATATGAATGTGTATTATGCTTCTTTTTTTTTTCTGTGAATTGTATTTCTGAAGAATTTGTATGTGTCTGCTCACATCTCCCCTCTCCGTCCATGTCTCTCTATTTGTCTCTCGCTCTCTGTTCACCTTTTTTTTCTCCTCATCTGTCTCCTCTCTGTCCGTCTCTTTCTTCTCTCTCTGTTTCTCTTTCTCTCTCCACCCTGCTGCGATACTCCCTCGCTCCCTCTACCCATCCCCCCTATCCCCATGCCTCCAGAGCTGAGAGAGGCCAAAGGAAAGCTGCCTCTGCCCCAGGGCTGCCCCTCCCGAGTGTACAAGCTCATGGTACGCTGCTGGGCGCCCAGCCCCAAGGACCGGCCCTGCTTCAGCGACATCGTGGGAACCCTCTGCGAGCTGCCCTCCGAGAGCAAGGTGTGACATGGGATACACCCCCAGGAAATAAGACAGAGTCCAGAGTCTGACAGTGTGTGTGTGTGTGAGAGACAAAGAAGGTTGGTGTGTTCCTACAAATGTATTCATTTCCTAATAGGGACACCTGTGTGAAAGGTAATGTTTTACATAGAATTGTTGTTTATGTCTGATATGTTTATCTGTGATTGCGGAAGCGACCTGATTGTGGACTAAAGTACTAGACGTGTGATGTTCTGCGTGTGGCGATAGTGTGCATCAGTGTGTCTGTAATGAACGTCTGCTTGTATGTTTGTGTATTTGAGTGTGTGTGTGTGTGTGTGTGTGTGTTTCTGTGACTTCACTTATCTCGCTACACACTCATGGACTTTCATTCAAGGCTTTTCCAGACGATATCTGAATTTTAATTGGGTGACTCAAATCGTCCCCTTGAGGATTACAAAGACAGTTTATTGATGATTGATTTCTGAAGCCTTATTGCCTTATCCAATACATTTTATTCAAAAGCTGAGTTAATCTGGGCGATAAAAATAAATGTTTGGCAGCAATAAAAATGTGTCTGCAACTCACGGGGCCGTGGAGGATTCAATCAACCCAGTCTGGGCCGTGAAGGTTCTACCTCTTGCTGGAGAAATGCATCATTGCCCACCAAGATTTTTGGGACCAGGAAACAACCAACTGAATTTCATTCAAACTTTTCACAGACCCTGTTCTGCATGCATCAAAACAATATTTCCAAAACATTTCAAACTGTAAATTGGGGCTGGAAGGGAGATAATCTGTAACCTGTTTAAAACAATATACCATAGGTCAGTGAATTGTTTGAACGCACCTGCTACCTGTCTTGTCAGCCGGATCGGTGAATGAATAAATATGTATATGAACCAACCAGAAGTACTGTTTTGGGGCCCAGGTACTTAATACATTTTTGTGGCTTTGTTTGTTAAATATTGTAGGTAAGGCAACCTACTCAGAAACACGTTTTGTTACACTCCTATAATGTGTGAATATCACTTTCCTTTTGTCTTACAATCTTAGCCACCGTTTTGAGAAAGTTACAATGCCTTTTCTTTTTTTTTATAAAAAAAAAAAAAAAAAGAATTCCAGGCTTCCATCTGTGGCCTGGCAAACCAGTCTGATGGCTACGCTCACCCTTTATCTTCACTTTACTTAGTAAGGCCTTTTTCTGAAAATTGTGTCAGTCAATGCGTGTGGTCACAGAAAGCGTTTGGAGTTATTTCGGTTTCAGTTTTGGACCATCAGAAAAAATATATGATTTGTCATAAAACCACACAAGTGCAAGGGACATTTGGCTGAAGGAGAAAAGCCAGACTGATTGGTAAAGTGAAACTGAATGTGAGCTGAGAACATCAGAATATGTGCCAATGTAAACTGGGAGACACCCAGTCCTCTACATCTAGAGGCCAAAGTTATAGACCTTATCTATTTTCCTTTGTAATCATGCTTAAAGCATGCACTGACTAAACTAATGTTTGTTATGTAGAAGGATTATATCAAGAACCTGCTAATTTATGTTCAAGGTTCAGTTTTTTATACTTTATATTTACTGTACATAAAGGTACCATGTTTCTTTGATATACATTTTCCATGTGCTAGGTATTTTATACACTTTTTATGAGACAACAGGAAATGTGGCTAACATAAGTGGCAAGACATTTTAGTAAAATTAACCTGAGGTGACATTTTGGAAGTTTTGTTCAAGTGCCTGGTCAATGAAGGACTTTATATCAAATTTGTTGCTGTTTTTTATATAAAATTGATTTAACTTGAATTCTTGAACTATTCATCTTAATTTGGCTCAACAAAATTGTAAGAAACATTTGTATTGGTTCTATTTTAAGTATGTTTATGAAAACAAATATTGTTGCCATGGTTTGGCTAATAAATGTAATTTTTGTATGAAAACGGTGTGGTGTGTGATATTTTTTTTTAGGTGTAAATAGATTCATTGTAAAATAAACTTGTTGGTGCCATAGCTAGCTAGTAAATCAGAGGGGCTAGAAATTGAACCCAGAAAAGGGAGACAACACCGACACGTGACACCTGTAACGCTGGTAGCAAACTCCAGTACCATGGACTACAAGCGCTACGTTGCCCCCCAAAAATTTGATGGAAGTTTGTTTTATTTAAAACACCAATATATTCACCTTTAGTTAGTATCAGCTCAAAATACGGGAACACTTCAAGATTTACAATAACTGAGATGCAACTACATGGCAATACCTAGAAAAACAACATTGTCGTTGCATAGGGACTGCAGTGTAGTTGCTGTTCAAGTTTTTACAAGTGAAAATTGGTATGTCGAAGGTCTTTCAAGGGTAAGTGGATGTTAATATTGCATTTACATTTAGTCATTTAGCAGACGCTCTTATCCAGAGCGACTTACAGTAAGTACAGGGACATTTCCCCGAGGCAAGTAGGGTGAAGTGCCTTGCCCAAGGACACAACGTCATTTGACACAGCCGGGCATCGAACTGGCAACCTTCAGATTACTAGCCCTCTTCCCTAACCGCTCAGCCACCTGACTCCTTATTGATATTGTTTTGGAAACACACCTTTCAGCTGCCTATTTGCAACAACCACCACCTACCCTGTACATCCATACCCCATGCTGTGCCTGTTAATACTTGTGTTATAATCTATACTGCTATCACTTAATACCAATTAATTACATAGCAATTTCTATTTACTGGCATTGTTTTTACTATAGGTATTGATATGTAGTTACATGGTAGGTAATAGTGTTGCCCATAATACCACTAATTCAAGGTTTCACTTCCACTGTTATCTTGGACAGGCAGTCTTACAAATGTGATACATGCTCAAGTATGGAAAAACACAGCTGGCTGGGGAATTTTATCAACACTGAACAAGGATATGTCTTAAGACAAACATTGGACACACCTTAGTGCATTATTTGTTTTATTACTCATATGTGCAAACAAGGCTTGAGACAGCTAGAAGTAATGAGTTGTAAATCTTAATGTAATGAGTTTAAATGTTTTGTACACTCTGTAACATGTATATATGATTTGATGACCTGTCACCCCAGTTTCTGAGTTTTTGAGTTGTGATTTGTATGCACAATATATGTGCATACAAATAGATATATAGACTGTTATTGTTCAACAGTTGATAGTGGTCCAAATAAGAATAATGAAATGGATGAATAATGTTATTTTCTTATACATTCACTTATGGAATTGAACTGGTCCTGCAACCTATCTATTTTAAACTGTGACATTTACAAGAAGAGGAAAAACAAAAGTGAAAATGTTTGCAGATAACAAAAGAATTTCATGACAATGTCTACCCTCTTAATAAAGAAGACAACTAGCCTGCAAGTTTCCATTGTACCTGTCAAGCTTGCTTTGCACACTCCTCTCCAACACTTGGTCTCTTCTTGCTTATCTATGAAGTAAGTATGATTAGGACCATATTTGATTAAGCTTTTGGAAAACTCATTGTCTTATAAACATTTCATTTTTATCTTTATTAATCTATTCTAAATGTTTGCCTTGTGCCAAAACGACATTATTTTGGATAATTAAATGTGTTACTTTTATACTAAGACTCAACTGGTAATATATTTATATCATAGAATTATGGCAAGTGAACAAACCATTATGTACAGTACATACACTTCCTGTTCAAGGTGTGTGCGGTCCTCGAGAGCTTTCATCATTGAGAGGTTTTTTGACAATGCTTCTCTCTTGTGAGAGGATGAGAGACTGGCCTTCATTTACTCAGAATACATTATAATTTTTATAGTAAAGGTTTCATTTCCGACACTTGAGCCTGCATACTTTGATCAGTAGTTCATGGCTTGTGTATAGGTCATTATTGATGCGATTGTTGCATGGACATACATTTTTAAAACATGCTCAATTATCAATTTTCTATTTTGTTTTCTATTATAGACTTGACCTGAAATATGGCATCGGTCATAATTGCTATTCCTTCCCCAAACCTTTTGGATGAAACATTAAATTCCTGTTCATTTGAAAATGACAGTGATATCCATGAACTGGTGAAAGCTTTGGTCAAAAATATCCAGTGGAGTGCAGAAAATGCAACTAATCTGTTAAAGGTGCTTTTTAAGCGAATAGAGAAGAAAGAAGACAGAGTAAATGCCCAGTTGTGGATGAAAACAGTACTGCATTCCATTCAGATAAACTATATTACTCCACAACTGAAAGTTGAGGAAGGAAAGACAATCACTGAACTGATCAATGACAAATACAAATCTGATGATGATATTAGCTCAGCTCTCGAACGTTTATCACAAATAGAAAAAGATATTGAAGAAATCTTTGAGGAAATTCGTCAGCAACCTTTAAATCAAACGGATGAAAGTGTTTTACACAAGGTAAAAGACATAGTGTCATCTGTCCACAAATGCCCCTCAGCACCCAGTGGGCCAGACCCAGATGGCCTTAAAAAGATATTATCTGAACTGTGCAAAGCAGTGAAAACAACAAAAAAATGGGAACCTCGTTTAACTCAGATGGTTAGCTGGTGTCTACTGGCTTTGTCTGAATCTGGTTGGCTAATCCAAGTTGGCACTGGAGAAGGAAAGTCATGCATTGTAGCTATGTTTGCTGCTTATCGAGCCAGAAAAGGACACAATGTAGACATTCTGTCTAGTTCATCAGTGCTCGCAGAGCGTGACTTGGAAGAATGGCATCACTTTTATAAAAAGCTCAAAATAACAGTGGACTGCAACACCAAAAAGGCTGAACCTGACGCCTTGAAGAGATGTTACAAGAGTAAAGTTGTCTATGGCTCCGCCCAGAGTTTTGCTGGAGACTACTTGAGGCATGACTTCCAGAGGGAGGGGGTGAGAGGGGAAAGGCATTTTGATTGTGCAATCGTGGATGAGGTGGACTCCTTAATGTTAGACAAGGGCCTTCAGATGGTATACCTGAGCAGTGAAATGCCTACAATGCAACATCTTAATTCTCTATGGGCATTGATATGGTCCATAGTGAATCAGTACCATCATGAGGGCTCAGAGATAACAGTAGGGCCCTTCACCACATTCTTTCATGTCATTCTTAAGCACATTCATGTTGATGGAGATTTTGACAAGTTCACCATCTTCCAGATGGCGGAGGATATAGGTACAATTCCAAAAGGATCTGTCGCGGACCTAAGGAGAAATTCAGATGACGAAGTTTTACTTACAAAAATAAAAAATGTTGATGCCCACCTGTTGGCAAAGTTCATGGAAACAGTGGAGAACACATTCCCATCTTGTCACTTTGCGCTGCATATCAAGAATGATAAAGGGGAATTGGAAGAATTAAACACAAGAGAGCAAGGTGGTGAAAACGACAAACAAAGAGTTCCATTTCTATATGTAAATTCAGGATTCTGTGGTTATATGCATTCTAACATGGAGACTGTCTTCATCACTGCAGAGGAGATTATCAAAGCCAACTTGACATTCACACCATGTAACATAAACCAGAATATAATAACCTGCTATATTCCTGGGTTCCTTCGAGAACTAATCAACAGCAAACTAAGGGTATGGATTGAAAATGCATTTCATGCCAAAACAATGACACTGGGCCATGAGTACATCCTGGAGGGAGATGAAATAGTTCCTGTGGACTACAGTTGTACTGGTGTGGTCGAGAACAACATGAAATGGTCCGATGGAGTTCAGCAGTTTCTGGAACTGAAACATGAGACCAAGATGAGCAACATGTCTGTTATCACAAACTTCATGTCCAATGTAGGTTTGTTCCAGAAGTACCAAGGTCAGCTGTATGGAATCACAGGCACTTTGGGAAACCAATTGGAGATTGAAACCTTACAGAAACTCTACACTGGAATAAAAACCTGTGAAATACCAACTTTCAAACGACGAAAGCTCTTCGAAATTGAGGGACTGGTCACAGGTGATGAGGAGGAATGGAAACAGAAGATCTGCAGTGTTGTTGAGTCACAAATCATTCCAACATCTTACAGGAGTCCCAGAGCTGTTTTGGTCATCTGTGAGACCATCAACAGAGCCGAAGCTTTCTGCGCGGCACTTGGTCCCAACGTCCCAAATATAAAGCCCTACACTAACAACAACAAGGACAATACATCAGTCACTAAACAAAACTTGAAAGCTGGGGATGTAATTGTAGCAACAAATCTGGCTGGTCGTGGTACTGACCTAAAGGTTAGTAATGAAGTGAACAATGCTGGAGGTATGTTCGTATTACAAACCTTCCTGCCAGAAAATGCTAGAGTGGAGAAACAGGCTTTTGGTCGCACTGGGAGGCAGGGAAATCCTGGTTCCTCACAACTCATCATCTGTACCAATCATATGTCAGAAACCCTGAAAAACATAATGACCCAACTGTGTTCCTTAATTCAAAAGGAGGAAGAGGATCACGTCATGCAATACAATTCGACCCGAGCTGGGACTTTCCAGATAAACATGGCAAAAAAGTCCAGAGATATTGTGGTGTCAAATAAATTATATCAGTACTTGAAAAATCATGTCCCAAAACTTCTAAAGAAGGAAGAGCTATTTTCTGATTATGTCAAACTGCTAGAAGATGTTCACACCACTTACAACGATTCTAAATTGCATGGATCACTGGTGTCCTCACTGAATGAGACATGGGGGATGTGGTTGTTGATGAGCTTTAATGAAAAAGATTCAACTGAAGATTTAAAGACAAAGTTGCAAACAGACATGCAAAAAGCTAAGCAAAGACTAGACAACAGACTGGCCCCGACATCAATAACTCACCATTATGTCCTGTTTGGAAATGCTCTCCGTAGCAGTGATAACCTTTCAGAGAGTTCAGATTCATACACCAAAGCCATGCAAGAAGACCGATGCTGGGTGGCTATTGCTCTGTACAACCGTGCCCTTAATACTTTGAAGAGAAAAGACAGCAACTACATCACTGGTGCTTTGGAAGACCTGGAAAATGCTGTGGAGTCACTAGAGTTTTACCAAAATCTGATTGTGAACACTATTGTTTACTCAAAATTGGCGACTACAACACCACTTACCGTTACTAACAATAGGCTGGACAAACAGTTAACAACCAGGCGGCAAGTGCTTGAGTGTTTGAAAGATAACATAAATGAGGCTATTGGAAAGTTGAAGAGGGCCAGAGACATGGGTGGGAATGTTAGTGTGGACGAAAAATTAATATTTTTCCTTGTACCGATATACTGTCTGATTCCTTTGGAGGATTTTGGACAACCAGTGATCCGCCTTTTGACCTCAGATGTTAGAAAGAGGCAGCAGCACCTCAACCACTCCTCATTCGACATCCTGAAAGAGCTACAGGCTCTCCAATGTCTTGGAATGACCGTGGTTTTCACCTTGGATACAGTGTTTTCCCTGGGTGGCTTTCTCTCAAAGATCTTGAAGCTCAAGTTACAATCGAAATGACCAGATTAGTCTACTCAACAATGTTTCCTTCCAGGGAGTCCTGGAATGGCAGCCTTAGGGTATGATGATTACGTCACCCGTCTCCCTTGAGAACATTATACACATACTGTATACTTAATATTGGCCCACCATTTGGGATCTTGTACAAAGTTAAAATGTATAATCCATGTATGTATCTGGACATGTGTAATATAGTTGTCCATGTTAACAGTCCCAAGGGAACTCAGTGTGTCTGCTGATGAATTGGATAAACTGTTGGCTATGCAAAAAGTGTTCAATGTTGATTCACAAAATTACAATGTTTTTGTCACAAGGGATATGGAACTGGAAAATTATAATTGAATGCTCAATTTTCTTTGCACAACCTACAAACCTGTTTGCATGAGGAAATATGAATAAATCAACATTTTTTCCATCAGTTTACATGTAATACTTGAGTAGCAATAATTATGTCCATTTGATTACAGTTTTTCATGGCTTAAAACTCTTGTCAGGGTATATTAAATCCATTTAAATAGCATTGTTAACATTTGAGACAAACCAGTGTCGAAGAAATGATCCGTGGAGTATTAATGGACTTTGTTAGTACAGTTATTCAACCAAGTGTAATAATTTGCCTACTATTGGTCATGGTCAATGTAGTGTGGTATTTTGATGGATGTCTTTTTAAGTTTACTTTTATTATTTTGGTTTTCTCTTAAGTCTATAAAGGCAAATACCCACCTTCACAATGAATTGAATAATGTTTTGTTGTTTCAGAAACGTAGGCTACTTATGACAGACATTTTTTTTAATGCTTTCTGGATGCAAATGATGTACTAAACAGATGAAAATAATTATAAATCCATTTGTGAATGTTTGATGGTGTTTGTAACATGTAATGATCCAAATCGATTCAATAGTGATGACTGGTTTCCAAACGGTATAGGCCTCTGTAGCCAAATATACATTTTTAAACGCTAGATGGTGGCCTAACATAGGCTATATGTTAACATTAACGCCGAGTCATTTGTAATGTTACATAGCCTACCGATTGATCCGAGCTCAGGACTTCCTATTGGCAATTAAATATTAGCACTTTTGTGTAAATATAAGCAATTCTGGGTAAGCATATCAGCTAAGTATTTTTTTTTTGTTAAATTGCCAACTTGGAATATTTAGGCTACTTTTTAATATTCATCGTCATACTCAAGACCATTTTTATTAGGCTACATATAAACATAACACATGAAGGTTGTAAAAACGTACCACTCTACAAAGACGTCATAACAATTCTTAAATACTTAATGGGAAAAACCCTCCCTCCCTTGATCTTGCTTGCTTGCTCCCTCTCTCGCCACCTGGCGTTGTTAATCGCTGCCCAGCTTTTAAAGCATTGCGGAGAAATATACATTTGAATCTTTCACGAATTTGAAACAAACTCGCACTTTAGGCATTGCACAGCCATATGTGTGCTCTGTTGAGACAACGGATGCTCCTGTCGAAATTATGCTTTTACTACACCTTTCGAAGTCCTAGTCTCTGTATATCTGGGGTGGATCAATGCTGGATTCTCTGCTTCATGCATACTCCTCTCCTTTCTCTCAGTCAGCTACACTCGCTTGCTTCACACCCGGGGGCGCATCAACCAGCATAGGCGCCTTTCGTTGGCTCCAAGGTGGACTGGATGCGAATATGTTCTAGTCTGGAATGCAACGGTTTGGACAGTCTGTTTGGAAATGCGGGTGGTGTAATTAGGACGGAAATTAATATCTCCTCTCATTGCGCTGCTCTGAGTGCCAAGCTCGGTGCTTTGCTTAGCGGCCTGTAAACACAAAATGTCGACCCGAACGCCATTGCCCACCGTGAATGAGCGCGATACAGAGAATGTAAGTAAACTACTCGATTGTATTGTTACTTATCGACTGTTATCATTTAAAAGAACGACGATGTGTTTTGTTTCCCTTGTGTTTGTATTGACGTACGAGTTACCAAGAAAAAGGCACCATCGGCTTCCAATAACCAGCGATCTACCGGTGCGATGTGGAATTAGCTTGATAGCTGTTGAAACCTAACTATAGCCTACCTATTGTACACTATAATTCGCCTATTCTATATACAATGGTGAACACACACAAAAAAATGCATACACACATGTATGAGTTGTCAATATAAGTACGATTTGTAGGGGGATAGGCTTTGAATGAGAGCTTGTGTTGCCTTCTGACGCTGTCGGCATCCATTTATGGAAACGATAGCCGAATCAGAAACTGTTCTAATTCAGATAGGCTAGGTGGCTCCGATGCGCGGAAGTTAATCGTATCAATGTATCATATCATGTGAAGTTAAAAAGGCCAGTAACTAGTAACATTTTATATTGAGCGCAATATATTGCTGCAGTTAACGGCGTCTTTTAAGTCAATGTGCTGCCCTATTGCACGCAGAGTTCAGAAGCTGTGACTCAACTTTGAGATCATGGTACGTGCGGGAAGAAATCGAGCTCAGTGAGCCTTCTCATCATGCCTGGCACGATTATCATCTAAAGGATGACAGTGTAGAGTGAACCATTGTAAAGAGTCAGTTGACTATGGGTAGGCCTACTAAACTCCAGCTCCCGCGGTGTTATTAACCTAAGGAGATTCATGCTATAGTGCTTTTTTATGCAATTTACTGACAGATTGTTAAACTGGTATTAACACAACATTTCTCTATTCAAATAAGTATCAGTAAGTACCAGGCCTATTCGTTGTTGGTGATACCGTTGGCTAAGTGATGGTGCTGTCATTCATGTTCAACTGGAAGTTGATTTTCTGGCCAGAATCTGACGTTATTTGTTTTGGTTTCAGAAGAGTGAGTTTGCTTTGGCTGTTTTACGGAACTAAAATATTGCCTAAGGTTATTTTAAGACAATGCAAATTGACAGAACTGGGTCCTTTACTCTTATCTACAGTGAATGGATGGATTCTATTACAATCCAGTTAAGTGAATGCTGAACAAGAAACTGGTAAATCATTGGCTCTGGTATTAAGTTTAGCAATACAATGTCAAGCTAATTATTCCAGTTTTTATTGGACAAATCAGGCCAATTTGCTCTGTGGTGTCACAATGTGCAATTGGATTCACAGGTGAGGGTACGCAGGAAAGTTTGGGTCTTCTCATTAAGGGGACATTAGCGTGAACTGGAATGCAAGGAAATGCTGTAGCTCTGAGTAATATGTTCCTAAACATTGTAACTGGCTTCGGCAAAGTCCTAGGATTAAATATATTCTAGGGGTACTATATTTAATCAATACAGTTTAAGCTTGTTTGCTCTTGCCAAGTTTATATCCAGCACCACATTCCAAAAAGTATAATGTGCTTGTGAAGGAACACAACCTCATTAAATATGTACATTCAGAGTTGATGTATGTGTCTGAAAGAGCAAGTGCTCATCGTTTTGGGGTGCATCACAATTTCATGAATGTGGCAAAATATTGCACTGTGTGCATGAATGTAGGCTTTGATCTCACCAGACACCGTGGTAATCGACAAGAAAAGTGTAAGCCTCAGGGAGAACAGGTTGTATTTTACCATCATTTTGGCATGTGGATGGCAGCGTGTGTTTTGTGGTCTAAGAGCGCCTATCTTGGTCTCTGCTGACGCAAGCCTGGCCATTGTTGCCACAGGCAGTGCACTATAAGAGCCTCGGAGCTGCAAACAACCAGCAGTTAGCTGTCTGCCATAAAAGAAACTGAGAGTGAAAGAGAATGACTGGCTAAACACACAGAAAGAGAGGGGAAGAGAGGAGCCCACTCAAGCCTACCATATCACTGCTTGGCCTTTCACCGGCCCAAACAATTGCGTAACAGCATCAAGGGGTCTGAGAAAGGAGTGAGGCTTTTGAAGAGGCGGACGAGGGGGGTGGGCTAATGTACCTTTCTGGAATGCTGTGTCCTAGCAGTATGCTCATTGTCATACTAACGTGGGAATGCTAGTGGTGTGTCTTCGCTGTTCATAATAATATATGAACAGCGAAGATACACCACTAGCATTCCATATAAATATATATATATATTGTTCCTGATGCTTCCTCCAATAAAAAGCAAACCAAATACACTTTTGCTCACAGGACCAGGCAAGACTCTTCCAGAATAATTGTCACTGGTGTAACCAAGCGTTATGTAAATGTTAAATGCAGTCCGAAGGTGAAAAGGTTTGTCATTTCATTGTTTACATGTTTGGCGTTTTCGTCCAGGAGTAGCACAATCGAATTTGGAAAGCCAAACTTTTGTGTGTGCTGCCTTAGCCACCGTCTACCACTTTACCAGTTTCCCAGGCTGAACAGCACAGTCACTCATTATTAAAAGCGTTGTAGAAATCTCCCTCGGGAAGCGTGCAGAAAGAGCTGAAGTGAAAAGTTCCTTCAGTGTGTCCAACTTGATTTTCTAACCTTGGCTGTTTGTGACTCGCTAGTTTTCCTACAGGTCCTTTCATATTGAATTACACTCACACAGTGTGGCTTACACAGAACAGGCCCCTTAGAATGAATTAATCATTAAAGGGTGACATTGCTACGAATGCAACACAATGCATTTCTTAAAACGAACACATCAGCCCCCACCTCAGTGTTTGGGAGGCAAAAAGGATCTCAGTACCCCCTTTTCCTGTAATGGAGAAAAGGTTTATTTAAAATCTGTACAGTACCTTTATGTCCCAATAGTCTACACATGGAGAGGGGAAAAAAAGCCATTAGACTTGGAAGTGGCAAATCCAAAGGTAGCTTGTAGCCAGTGGTAGAACTAAGGCTTATTTCAGAAACGGCACATTGTATTATCAGTGCTGACCTTAATTGAAGCAAATCACCTCATACATCTCAGTACCTCATTGCCTTTCATAATTTGTGCAAAAACCCAGACTTGAGAATTGCATTTAAACATTTTCATTTATGCATTTAGTAGACGCTTTTATCCAAGGCGACTTCCAAGAGAGAGCTTTACAAAAGTGCATAGGTCACTAATCATAACAATGAGATGGCCCCAAACATTGCGGGCAGCCAAAACATGAAGCATACATTGTGAAAAACAAAATAAGTGCCAAAGGGAAGAACCAAGAGCATGCAGCTCTTATGAAAAGCAATCAACAGTAAAATATTTCACAGCGAGTACAAGAATCTAAATCCGTTACAACTAACCAACAAGAGCAACAAGTCTCTCAATAAGAGTCATTGTAATCCTGGAGGAAACTAGCATCAGGTCCAGCAAATCATTCCTAAGTACCGTTGTACTTCTTGAACAAGTGCGTCTTAAGCCTTTTCTTGAAGGTGGGGAGACAGTCAGTGTCTCTGATGGAGGTGGGGATTTGATTCCACCAGTGGGGGGCCAGATAGGAGAAGAGCTTGTGTTGGGACCGGGCGCTCTTGAGCGGTGGGACCACCAGACCGTTGTCAGAAGAAGACCATAGGTGGCGGGTGGGGGTGTAATGCTGGAGTAGAGACTTGATGTAGTCGGGTGCAGTCCCGTTCACCGCTCGGAAGGTCAGTACCAGGGTCTTGAATCTGATACGGGCCGTGATGGGTAGCCAGTGAAGGGAGATGAGGAGCGGGCTAACATGGGATCGTCTGGGTAGGTTGAAGACCAGACCATTTAAAGTACCGTAGATTGTTATTAAGAGGGATCCAGATATCCTCTACCCTGTTCTGTGCACTGCAATGACCAAAACATCTAATACACCAAGGATTCTCCCCTTGGGGTACATTTGTTTTGCTTGTTGCCCAATGCATGCCATGTGTGATAAGTGTTCCATAGCAGTGGCCTGATACTTGAGGCAGTAACAGAATGCAGCTGTTGCAGCCACTGCCCAAGAGCAGATAATGCATACCAGTTTTGGGTCATTCCTTACAGTTCACCAGTGGGACCACAAAGCCAGACACCACCGGGCATGCTTTTGTGACATCCTCACACCTGTTGGCACCTACAGCATTTTGCAATTGGAGGTTTGCCTTCAAGTGCATTGCAGTTGACCAAGTTCCTTGAACATTTTACTCCATGGGGTTGAGTCCACATAGAAGATACTTTCTTGGTATACCCATAACAATGTTTATGGGAATAATTTTTCCCCTCAGAATATCGGTTCTGTACATTACGTAAAATGTAAGGTACCTTTACAGGTTTGAAAGTGGTTCTTGTTTCAAAGCTTTGGAAGAAATCTCAATTATTTCTGATTTTAAGTGTCTATTACCCTAAAGCAGTGGTGAAATGATTTTGTTTTCATAGCATTCAACTCAACCTTTGTTGCCTCTCCAACTTCCCCTTTTTCTAAATTCAGTTTCTGTTCAGATTTGAAGCTGAGGGAGTATTGTTGACAGACTAGAGGGGATCCCTTTCTGATCAGGAAGCATGCAGTAAAATTATACCATAAGAAACCATGTATGAAGTACTACTCAAATGCATCCCCCACATTTCTCTAGTAGCTAAACTACTCCTGGACTGTGGCCTCAAAATGACCTTCCCGTAGACAAGTCCCTGCAGATGGATGTTGAATTTATGAGGTAATTCCTTAACATTCAAACCCTTCTTTGTCGTATGCTTTGTGCTGGACCAATACTGACAGTGAAAGGGAAGTGGGCTCCACAGCTAGAGTTAGTCCATGCCATTGGTTCATTCATTCAGACATTGTTCTCTCAATGACCTACCTCCACCACTCCCCACCTTTTGCTTAAACACAGACACACACACAGACACTTAGTTTATGGCTGAATAGACACAGGTCAATCTTGGTTCAGGGAAAATGAGAATATTGTGTCATAATAAAAAAAAAACCTGAACTCTGCAGTTTAGTGACGGTGACACATTTGGCTGATCTGTCAGTATTTTTATTATTAAATACAGAGGGTTATTATGTTAAATGAAGCTGCAGATGGATCCTACGTTTTATGAACTTTAATGATGTCATTGTAGCTATGTATAAATTCACATTTCATTTAAGACAAAGCCTCAGCTAATTGAATACTGGCCAACTGGTTCTCAGGCTGTACAGGTTTGATATCAAATAAGGCAAGTCGAAGGTTTAGGAGTGGTCAAAGCGGTAGCACTTTAGAGATTTATTTCGCATTGAGGGATTAAGGCAGACAGTTGAGTGGCAGACGAGAAACTTAAAAAAAGACTTCTGTTGAGAAACACAGGACACCGTTGCTACGGCTTAAGGGGCCATGCAAGCGTGAGCAAGCAACTTGAGCAGAAATAAATGGGGAATGGCTAAAAACACTGGCAAACACAGACCAAATCCAACTGCTGTGAAGAAGGTCTGCGTTATCAGGATGGAAACATGGGTACAGTGCATCCTGAATGTGTGCTAGTACACTCTTAATGGGTTGTTCAGGTCTCCATTGAACATCTGTGTTTTATTTACTTGGAAAGAGACGTCGCAAAGTGATACAATGAACGTTATGTAATGGGGTAAAAATGATATGCCTCGGTCATGGTTGGTTTTACTGTGTACTAAAATCAAACAGTGTAGTAAGAATTCATTATTTGGAATTCTGTTAATTGTACACACTTCAGCAATTGTAATAAAGCAATGGTTAGTCACTTATGTCACTCAACAATGTCCCTTTACACTTGTGACCAAGACTGTATCTTGTAGATCAAGATGTATCTGCATTATAGCAACCTGCACGGAAGATTGTGAACAACATGATGCAATGACAGCGCTTGGTTGCTGTAGGTGGAGGATGCTGAAGGAATTTTGCTGAGTGGGGCATTTCTTGGTGCCAAATGTCAAGGGAGTCACCATGGTGGGATAATTAAAATGGGCAGCTGTTATTTGTAATTAAATGGTGTGCCCACATCTTTGAATGTAGTTTTGTAGTTTGAATTCTCATTTCCTCTCAAGCAAACCTGTTATAGCATAATATATCCTGCACAATATACTGTACAGTTTTTTTTCTTCAACAAAAATGTGCCATTCAAACTTATTTAATGTATTCTAAAATGTATTTTTTGTCTGTCCTCGCATCGAAATCTACCAGTTATGGCCCTACAAAAAGAAAATAGATTTAACCCTTGTGTTATCTTCGGGTCGTTCTGACCCATCAGTCATTGTGACCCACCGTCGTATTGCGACAACTTTACCGCATACAAAAACAAAGTGAAGCATTTTCTTTTAACCGTTGGGCTGTCTCAGACCCCCCACATTGCGAAGGTTAAAAGAAAATTATTTTTATTTGTTTTTGTATTGGGTAAAATTGGGTAAACACAACGATGGTTCGTTATGAACCTTTGGGTCATGTGACCCGAAGGCAGCACGAGGGTTAACAGTTTCCCCTAGGTTTTTTTTTTTTTGGGGGGGGGGGGGGGGGGGCTGGGGAGCAAGCTATAGCTGTTTTATAGGAAAGGTAACCTTAAATGACTTATTTTGTGATCTGGCGCTATATTAAAAATGTTTAAAAAAAAAGTTTACAAAATTAACTTGACCTTCCAGGGTGGGCGGGGGGTGCCATTGGGGGGGCGGGGTGCGCCGTTGGGGGGGCGGGGCGCCCCCTTAATATAATGGTAGGGGAAACACTTTAACAATCCGCCAAGCAACCTGTGAGCTCTGCCCACCACTGTTCTCTCCATCTACATGCTAACAATGTCAAGGCTAATGCTACCAGCTAATGGCTAACAGCTTGTGTTTATCCTCCTCACTTTTCCTTTCTGGCTCATAATCTAAATTTAATCCGGTTACTACTGAGTGTTTAAAGCAAGGGGGCACCCGGCCCCCCCCCAAAAAGACACCATGTTTTATTACAAAGATTTACCTCAGCGTGTTCCTTAGTCCCAAAATGTGGCTTGAGGCGACAGGCTAGGTCTCCACACCCTACTCCAAAATATTGTTGGAAAATTGTTGGCCTAACATTGTATTCCAATAGCCATGGTTTTATTACTCCATGTATTTATGCCTTTCGCACAGTTCCCTCTTTTACATAATTGTGGGTGGTAAGAGTGGGTGGGAGTCAGATGGCTGAGCGGTGAGGGAGTCGGGCTAGTAATCTGAAGGTTGCCAGTTTGATTCCCGGCCGTGTCAATTGACGTTGTGTCCTTGGGCAAGGCACTTCACCCTACTTGCTTCGGGGGGAATGTCCCTGTACTTACTGTAAGTCGCTCTGGATAAGAGCGTCTGCTAAATGACTAAAATGTAAATGTAAGAGTTTATGACACTTAGCCATGTAATATCACAATGCAATAGTGTAGTAGTCATCAATGCCCTACATCAAATTAAAGATGCTTTCTAGAAAAAGGCTTGGGACCATGTCAATGTGTTTTCTGGGGGGTTGTCAAGACATTTACAAGACACCTTTAGCTGAACAGTCAAATGGTGCATCAGCACATCTAATATTGGTGAAAAGACCCGTGGTGGTGGTGGTGAAGGGGAGACACTAACGTCTGTTAAAATTAATAAGAAAAGCAAACCGCATTAGGTATCCATCTAAAAAGAAAACAGAACATTATACTAATCTCAATTTTGTCGTATTGATTGATTTGGCTCTGTTTTTGAAGTATGAGCAGTGCTATTGTGATGGTTTTTAGTCACTGTCAACCAAACAAGGATTCAACATGATGACAACCTTGGCTGTCGCACTCTTGCCAGTGGTACATTTGTCACTGTTAGATAGATTGAACTTTGTTACATTTGTTTCCCAAGGCAACAATGCATGCATGGATGGTAAGTCAAGCAGTCAGATTTTCTAAAGGGGTTGTGACCTCCGCCTCACACATCCTACTAGATATAAGTCTTTGCTCAACAACTCTGTCAGAGAAGCATGTTGCTCATTTCCCCCCATGTGCCTTTCTTTCAGCACACATCCGTGGAAGGATACACAGAGCCCCCAGCCCCACCTGCCAAGTCTGGGAGTCGGCATAGCTTGCCCCGATGTCGGAACTCTGTGGCTTCAACAGCCGAGGAGCAGCCACACATTGGGAACTACCGGCTGCTCAAGACTATCGGCAAAGGAAACTTCGCTAAAGTCAAGTTGGCCCGGCATATCCTGACGGGTAGAGAGGTGAGTAACTTTTTATGCTTTTCCTTCAGTTTTTTGCGGGGATGCAGTATCCATATCGGTGGAGATGATTTTAGTTGATGGTGTTCCCAAGTAAAAACAATTATAAATAAATAACTGATCCCATTGACACCACAGCCCACACATATTTTAAAGAGGTCGCGTTGATTTAAGTTTCTTAAACATCAATGGGCACCAGAAGCCGATTTTTAGTCTTCCTTAGTGGCTGCAATTCTCAGCTTTCCAACCGTCAGAGCAGAGAACAAGTTGAAAACCTCTTACTTACTCATTCACTTTAACATGTGGTTAGATACCAAGTACGTTTCATTCATTTCCACTCTAACAGTAAACTACAAGGTTTTTTTAGTCTGTCAAATCTGTAGATGAACTGGTTCTCCTAACCAGCCGTTGACCTGTTTATCTCTACAATTCTGTTTTATCATATCGCCACAGTGCAAAAAGTCAGGCAGGTTGAAGAAATGTGCCTTTTGAAGTGGTAACAAGCTGGACGCACTTACCCAGTTTTATCCATGGGTTAAATTATTAATGCAATGTACGTCAGCACTCTCACACGAGAACCCTTGAGTGAGAGGCTGCGTATGCCATCAAATATTCTGGTATCCGTATTTCAAAATTTGGAGTTAAGTTGAGAACACTAGATGCTAGCTCTTGTGCCTAGAGCTTTTCTTAATATAAATGTTTTTCAGAGGAAGACGAGAGGTTGGTGTCCTCTTGCAAATGAAGAATCCTCTTACCACTGAGATACCTTCCATGTCATTCACCAAAATGCTCTTATTTAATCATATACTTAACAAAAAGGTTATGAGAGAGAAAAATACATTAAGCAAAAATTGCTTAATATATTCTATGCCATTGCGCAACCCCATTCAGTAAAGGCTCCAACAGTCTGTGGAGGGACTAACACAATTAAATTTTCTTACCCAGTGCTTACTGAGTTTGTAATCCAGCACATAGCTCACATACTATCACCACTCTCAGTGTCCACTGTAGGGATGATGTCATATTTGGACCTTCTGGTTTTATATCCTTGTGTTCTTGGCCTTGGGTCACCATATATTTCCACTTACCACTATGCAAGAAGCCAACAGAACCTTTTTGGGTGTCCCACAACCTCTCTAGACCTTTTCTGGGAAAACGGATTCTGTCTGAATGTATCAACATATACCCTTGCATCCCACATCTTTGTGACATTGTGTATTATTTAACCTTTTACATGTTTGTATCTATTTGTACTGTAGCTACACCTCTACTGGTGTTCAAATGGCCACATATGTCAGTTTGGGTATATGCAACCACAGTGTAAAGAGAAACCAGACAGCAGGAATCAGGGCCTGAATAGATTTTCAATTTTGAGCTCAAATTACCAACCCCAAGGCTGTATACACGGGCATGCTGGTGACTTCATCCCTCTTGCTTCTGAGAAAGGCACACCTCACATGGAGCACACAGTGATATCAAATTATTATTACTAATAATCCAAACTTTCTTTCTCACTTGGGGGTCTTCTCAGAGACCAGACTTTTTTGTGACCAACACAAAATGGGTAAATGGTTTACTTTGTTTGGTGTTTAATTGTATGTTTGTGTGTTGTCTTGACTTCTCTAGGTCGCCGTGAAGATAATAGACAAAACTCAATTGAACCCCACTAGTCTACAGAAGGTAAGACCTTA
Source organism: Osmerus eperlanus (assembly GCF_963692335.1). Taxonomy (NCBI): domain Eukaryota; kingdom Metazoa; phylum Chordata; class Actinopteri; order Osmeriformes; family Osmeridae; genus Osmerus; species Osmerus eperlanus. The sequence goes on along the minus strand of NC_085039.1, from coordinate 5,787,836 downwards.
CCTTAATCAATCCACCCCTTCTCTTTCTTTCTCTCTTTCCATGATTTTCCATAATAACGTGACAAAAGTTTCAAGCTAGATTCTTGAGTCTATACAACCTTCTTTTAGTATTTCAATGTAGTTTTGAGTTTAACTTTACTTATAGTGTTGGTGTCAACTTAATCCCCAGAACTATTTCTCAAGTCACAAAACATGGCTTAGGTATGTCACTGGATTAATGCTGATTGCCTAATGCTGATTGCCTTTGACTGTAACACCAGGAACTTTGCCTGACTTTTTGACACATTTTAGGATATTGCAGCTGGGGACCCTCTAAAGTTAGACTGAATCTTAGTTGATTCTGAGTCTGATCAGGTTATTTTAGGGTTTGGAAGACTTGCTGTCATTGTGCCTGATTATTTCTTACTGGGTCATTTTTAGGGAAGGCTGAAGTCCTGTCATGACATTAATTGGACTAGTGCACAGTGCCCGCGATGCAGTTGGTGCTTAACATGTCAGTGAAACACACAAATACAGATTACTTGAATTATAGATATTGCACAGTGCCCGTGATAAAAGTGGTGGCACACACACACACACACAGATTCCTGGAATTATAGATGGGGCACAGCTCGCAATGATGTCGGTGACACACACAGATTTATTTAATTATAGATAGATTGTGCAGTGCCCGTGATACAGCTGGTGATGACAGTTCTTCTCAGTGGCTTTGGTACCTGTATTTCTCAGATCACAATTGAAATGATCTGTCATCTCTGAAGTACTTCAGTCAACCTCCACATAATCTATTCTAGTCACTTATGTACATCATAAAAGCATTTTTTCATTATTTTAAACAAATTGCCAATGCTCTAGTACATTCATGCAAATGATAATGTAGCCTTCATTTGTCTGCTGTTTTCTACATTATCAATTGCTTATGTTATGGTGATAAAACATTTATTATATTGCTTCTCTGTTAAATAGTCTTACCACCACAAACATCTAGACGTTTAGTTCATAACAGAAGTCATTACATGCACAATTGCAACATCCATGCCTCGACAAAACAACCAAGGAGGCTAAAGTGGTAGTATAGTAGAATAGTGCCCATGTCCATGATGCAGCTGGTGATTTTTTGCACTGGCAGGCAGTTTTGACATCAGTAAACACATTAGTTTATGTAACAAACTTCACTGATCTATACTGAAAGTATACATTTTATATTGTCGTTCTGTTAGCTAGCCAGCATTTCATCCATAAAGAAAACCCTTTGAAAGCATCTGATTTATATGCCAGCAGTCAGCACTGCTAACCTGGCCATATCGAAAGCGAATAAAAGCGAATTTGCTTCAAGATAACGGTAGGCTATAGGGTACCCAAAAACATATTTGTGAATTGCCAATTGAAAGGTTGTCCAGCAAGTGATGCCTAAAGCAATGAAAATCAATTCTGTGTTGTCTTCCTAGGCTAAATCATTGTGATTTTGTGCAGTCCAGAGCCATAGTCCACACAGCAACAATTGTAGCTAATAACCTTCCAGCTACACCTACTGAAATAAGCCATCCATTTTTAATATTGTATGTTTTTGTATAGCTAGCCAGTCTTTCATCAGTGAAATAGTCTCAGATGTTCTGTATGACACTGACATATATAATATTGTTCATGTCTCATGCCGGTTTTAGGCTTGTTATATCAATATTGTTTTGGCTCGCTAGAACCATCTTAGTGCAGCTCAGACAACTCAAGAAGGCTGAGTCCAAAGTAAAGAGAGCAAGCCAAACTGGTGGCAATAATCTAATTTTGTTTTCGAAATGCTTATCCATACAACATCAATTGTGGCACTGCACTCAGTTGGATTTTAAAAAGGACGTTTGAAAAATATGAACTTTGCAAAGTGCCCGGTTCTTTAGGTGGTCTTGGGAAACTAAACCCATTTTAATTTGTACACACACACACAGAGAGAGATTCCTGTCATTATTAGAGAGATGTACTTGCACACAATATCAAATCGTAGTTTTAGGTTATGTTGTTATAAGTGGATGGATTGCTAATGTCTTTATTCAGTTGGATGAGAATTACTTTAGTGGATGAAACAACGTGGTAGTAATGTATACTTGTGGTTTGTTTTTACCTGTGGTATCCATTGATAGTTTATGAAAAGGGTGTATACATTTGACACCGCTATCAAAACAGTGACATGAACTACACACTCAAAAGTATGAGATCAAAACAAAGGAAAAGTTTGTTCAGGATACTCAAAATAAAAACTTGAAATTTGAGATGCCGAAGTCCATTTTTGACGTAGAAACACAAACTGAAATCCTCATAAATGGCTTTGGCAGGGCGTTTCATCTGGTGAACATTGGGAATGAGAAGTCCATCATTAGAATACCACTATTATAGGTTGTCAGGAAAATGTTCCTAGCAACACAAACAAATATCAATATTTCGGGGTCGGGGGGGGGGGGGGGGGGGAGGGATAACACAGGGCAGGACTGCACATGCTAGCAGATAAATCACCCAAAGCATGAATACAGAAGTTTACGTGCTGATGCTGTAACCACCCAGTTTACACATTGTGTTTTTAAATGAGTTGTTACCTTATGGATGGGTGGATGCAACACCACCTGTTAGCATTATTACTAACGGTTATGTAGTATGAAAGGCTTTTTTCTGTCATGGTGGTTGCATTGCCAACAACGCACTTGGGAGCTCTCTTCCCCTTTTGTTTATCATTTCTGGGTTGTCATTAAGAGCGTGGACAACATAATTAACGTCACCCTAGGTAGCCACGGAGTCCAATTTCAGCTTGGCACTGGGTAACTTGTTCAACTTACAAAGTACAAAGGCATATTATTAACCCTAAAACCTTTGCTCAGCATTGGTATTGCTTGTCGCTGTCATTATAGAGATCACCATGTGCTGATTGTAATCATGTTAGGAGGGGGAATTGATTCACTTCAAAGCTTGGATGTAGACTTAGGAATGTAGACTGTGAGTGAATACAAACCTGTAATTTTTAACTAGATTAATAGATGTGATGGTAACAGGTGCGGTTCTACACGGGGGCCTACAGGGGCCAGTGCCCCTGTAAAAATGTCCCTGACCCCCCCTGTGGCCCCCCTGAGCTGACTGAATAAAAAATACTACTGCTCTAGTAGTCATCATGAAACCAGGATGGGACATTGCAGCTTTTTTTGCCCCAGTAAATAAAAAAGTTAGAGAAACATATCAGTATTGAGAGAGCTGAGGAGCTGGAAGAGGGAGAGCCAGAGCTGTTTTTATGATTTTAATGTAAAGCAAAATTTAAGTATTTTATGGTTAAATATAATTTGTTTCCGTTTTTTAATGTGCCCCTCTGATTAAACACTGCCCCCCCCCCCCTCCCTCCTTGACCCCCTCAGTAAAATTTGTCTAGAACCGCCACTGGATAAAAGACAAACACTGATGAATACCAAACCACCATTTAAATATAGCAAAAATCTACATTTAGATGCAAGAATTTACAAGGTTCTGTCCTCACCATTGGACAAAAGAATCCATCAATCATTGTTCTGTGCTGCTGCTAGGGTCAGCCGTGCTATCGTATAGCAGTGGATCAATAGTAATCGTTTCAGAGCTGGCATTAGCCCCATTTGTTTGGTGAAGGTGAGGGGCACTGCATCTTTGAACTGGGCCCACCTTCCCCCAGCAATCGTCCTCTGGTGCACATCAATAGGCAAAAGATGCCTCCTTCCCCCCACTATCCCCTGAGTACTGATACCATGAACTTCACTATGAAAATGTTTAACATACATGGCGAATAAACCGGATTCTGATTCTGAAAGCAGAACCCAAGAAAGGTGTCCAACATATCGATGGGTTAGCTTGTCCTGTGTGTTAACAAAGCAGATGATGGAAGACGACAAAAGGAAACAAAAGCAGACAGATAGGATATGGGCAGAGCTCCACTTGGATCGTAAGCTTAGGGCCCCTTTCTCTGCCAGCCGCTGTGTTTTCTGTGTGGTCGGAAAAGCTAAAAGAGGCCTCTGTCTGCAAGTCAATTACTTGACCATGCCTTGTACCTCGGTAGGAAGGAATTCCGCCTGTTTTCTGATTAATGATAGGAGAGAGCTTCCTACACAACTCTTAACAAAGACGCACCATCTCTGTTGGCCCGTCGCGGAAGAAAGGTGAACCAATAGGCGATTGTGCATTTTAATTTTAATGTGTATTTGAGTCTGACTTGTAAATCCGATAAATCATCCACAAATCACTTGTATCACGTGGTATTTTGCCAGTAATGAGTATTTGAGGGAGGTTGAACTGACATTGCATTATAAACCATTTGTTCTAGTCCCTAATCAAATGTAAGTCTTTACTCTCAGCTAGTACTTGCTAACAGTTTCTTCTAATCCATAAAATTCCATGAAGGTTATGGAAAGGCACGCACGCATATATACACAGACACACACACACATATATATGCAGTATGCATACACACACATGAACCCTTTCCTGACAAGGTAGTGATTAATGGATTCATGATGCAATGGAAACCACCCTTCTTCCCAATTATGCCTTACAAATATATCTCTTAACCTAACACAAGACACCTTAAAGCGTCTCCCTACTGAAGTTTTCACTCAAAGCCAAGCGAGATTCACACATGTTCAAACACGGATGTCTTGACCCAGCCCTGGCCTTACTGAACCAGAAGAACAGACACAGATGAGTACAGACTTAATGCAAACAGGCCAGCTTGACAGACGTGTTGAACTTTAAACCCAAAACGATAGCGGATATCGTTACGAAACAGTATCAGGCAAATTGTTCCTTTGCGAGTTGCAAATAATGTTTACAAATATGTAAAATTCTGTATTGGTTGAAATGAAAAATATTGGTACTGTATGCTTAAGACAGCTAATTTTGCAAGACACAGGCTCTAACCAACTCTCATCAAGGTTATACCCTCCACAAATCTTTCTGTCGTATCATAAGTTTGACTGTGACACATTATGCTATGTCAGACATTAAGAAATTAACAGTCAAGCTGAATTCCTAGATCACAACCATGGCACCTTCTGGAAGCAATTAACATGCCTCACTTTTGTCTAACAGGGGAAAGTGTTTCACCGTGTACGTCATTGTCTTTTGTCTGTCTGTGTGTGCGCACAAGCAACTCTTTCTTGTCTTCTCAAATAAAATGTGAGTCCCAACTGAGGTACTGAGTGTATGACATGGGGTGGACCAGATGTGTGTGTACATGCATGTGTGTTTTTCTGTAGGGGGAGCGGATGGGGCAAGGGTGTATGTGCTTTTGTGTTTGTGCACATTTTTGTCTTTGCAAGACAGCTGGTTTGGGAACCCTTTTCAGAGTAAGCCATCAAGTCAGATAGATGGACCATCAAATAATTCCATCTCAAGAAGTCTTACACTTGTCAGCATCAGTTTGGAATGCCGTTGTGGCATTTAGAAATATTTGACTAAAAATAGCCTCCCCCAGTTGTCAGATGGAGGACTTAGTGCGCAGGAATGCATTACAAATCACATATTTGATGGGGGAGAAAAAAAAGAAGTATCTTCCCATAACAAGATTCTGTGAAAAGAATGATCTGCCTGTGTAAAAGATCATTTGATGTAACGGAAGCCTATGATTTGAGCATGCGCCAAATGTATGTGGGACAGTTGGTAATTCAATCTGTAGTTTAACATGTTTTCTTTCTCTTTTTACTGTGGTGAACTGTAGAAAGGCCTATACCCTGACAATGCTTGAACTTAGTCAAGAAGAGCCTATTCTGTCACCCCTCTGTGAACACCATACTCAATCACCTAACATCATTCATTCAATATAACTAACTTGCTGAATACTTCTCCAAATACTGCAAATATAAGTCAAATTCAATACATATGTACCTCTCTTCTTCCTCTGCTCTGTGTTCTTGTGCCTTGTGTCTGGTCTTACATGACTCTTGATCTCCCCCCCCCAAAAAGAGAAGCCCCCAAAAAATGTGGAGCGCTTGAGAACAGGGGGAGCCAGGGGAACAAAGGGTTGCCGGGATGGCGTCGGAATGTGATGACCCGATCTGTCACCCTGTATTGTTTAGTTTTTTTTGCCTTTGGTGGGTGGTAGGGACGAAGCCCCCTTGTCCCCTCCCTCTTCCTCGCGTACCTCCCCCCTCGCACTCGCTCCACCATTTAGCATTTTGCCTCTCTTTCTCTTTTCCTCTCTTTTCCTCCCCTCTCCATCTCTTCAGTTTCGCATCTTGCATTCTAAGCAGGTAGGTGACCTTCCACTGCCCTCCGTTCTCCACACGCCATTGTGTGTGTGTGTGGTGCGTGTGTGAAACGTCATTGTTGTAGTCCACGCCCTTTAAACGAGTCAAGATATGCTTTTCCCATCTCTGTTTATCATTATCGATGGTGTGTGTGTGTGTGTGTGTGTGTGCGCGCGTGAGAGAGAGGCACCACGTTCATGTTTCACAAGTATGACAAGGATCTGTTCACCAAGCACTGATCAAACACAATGCACAGCACTTTGTGGCTAACGTCACTGTTCCTTTCAACCCACTCATCTGTTCCTTTGTTATCACTGTCTCTTCTCGTGAGTGTGTTTGATTTAGTCATTACTATTATTTGAACTGATTTATCAAAATGATGCACTGAGGTGATCCGGAAATGTCTACAATGAGGCAGATGTCAGAACAAGCTGACTCATTGTGCTAAAGGCAAACCTGTCAAACCTTTGTCAATTCCTCCCTGCTTCTTTTGTCATTCTTATGAAGACTATTAGTTTTTTCGGTATTGCGTGGACTACTTTCGGATAAAAGCGTCTAAAATGCTAAGTGAATTAAAGGTAATGTAAGACTTTGCAGTCAAGATGTTAGGCATTGAAAGTAAAAGGGGTTACCTAGAGGGCTTCCAGCTGTCTTGAGTTCAACAGAAAAATGAAGAAATTGAAGGACAGAGCCTTCATGTAGAATATGGATGCAGACAGAATGCTGTATTTTCCTTTGTCAAACTCGACTAAGTTCTACTAACGTGAAAAAGCAGTAGGCTTATATATTTGGTTAAATGTTTTCTAACCATGTAGAAAAACCAAACCTTAAGCTTGAAGTATGCAAACACTAAACTATGGTTAGTGGTATTAGTGAGTCTATCAAATGTTGGAATGGTGTGAGCCACGTGGCACACCTTTTTCAAACCACAGAGGAAACCAGCACCCCCCCGGCGCTGTCTAACATTGTTTTAGCCGCTCTCCCCACAGTCTCCATGTTAATTACGAGGTGTGTGTGTGTGTGTGTAACGGAGTGCTATTGCGTCTCCTGTGCCAGCGCCGTTGGAAGTCGTGGCCACGTGTGCGCCCGTCACTCCACATCAGCCAGTCAGCCATCAGGATTTGAGACTGAGGAGGAGGAGGAGGGGGGGGGGGGGGGTGGGGTGGTGGTGGTGGTGGTGGTGAAGGGGAGGAGGCAGGGCTAGTGGCTGGCTGCAGTTTTGCTGCAGTTCATTGATAAGTGTGGGTGTGGGCATGTGCACATGCACGCGTACGTGCCAGATAAGTGCGTTTGCTGACGTTCGGCTACGAGTGGAGGAAATCCTCCAGAGGGGGATGTTAAAACCAAGACTGTTTCATGTGTCCGTGTGAGACGCCGAATGACGCAGGCCATTAATAAACGAACACAGTCTACGCAGGAATGCGTGGCTACGCCAGGGAGACTAATACCATTTTTGTCGTCCCCCCCTCTCTATCTAGCTGTTGACAACATGTCTGGTGCCCCTCGTGGAAGTGTTCATGTGCACAGTATTTCTGCCTGCACATTGAATGGGGGACACGCACTGAATATTTGGGTTGACTGCACTCACACACTTGGAAACACAAAGTGATTGACTTTGCATACCCATTCCCTTCCCCGCCCTATTAAGCTCGTCTTCGGGAACCAACCAATCTTGTTCAAGATGCTATGGAAATAAATCAACGAGGCTCATCCTGGCTAAGGGGGTTCTCCTGTATCCAAGGGCGGAGCTATTTATAGCTCTGATTGTTAGCGGTGACTAAATATAGCACTACTGTTACCCCGCCCCCCTTGGGCATTTGATGCATCACATCCTGATTTTGTGGGTGTGTCATTAGAGTTTCCCCTTTGTGTCTGGGTAGGGGGACTCCAAATGAGAATTTTCACTATCCTTGATTTCTCTTGCTATATCAAAAAAATGCAAGAACAGGATCAGATGACAATAACAACAGGTTTATTTAAATGCAGTGGACACATTGGAGTTTACATGCTGCGTTCAAGTTATTACACTTGCGCACGCCCCCCTTTAGAGGCCATAGAACGTCATCCATGGCCTGTCTCCTGTTGACTAAATAGGACACCGATGGTCTGGTTTTAACAAAATAAGCGCATTCCTTTGACTTTGAGACTAGACTGTACTCCTGTTGATTGTTAATCCTGACAATGACTACTCCCATTTTAGTGTTCCACTTCAACACAAATAAAAGCCCTTAATGAAATGTTTTGGCCAGCCTGTGATAAAATGACACAACTCGGTGCTGTGAACATTTGGGTCATATTCGGTTCTGTTGGAGAAAGGTATTTCTTTTTTTCTTCACCTTGAAGGACCTTTGGGAAGAATTCTCAATTGGTGGAGCCAGAGGATGGGTGGAGGGAGTGACAGGGAGGTGTAAATGGGATGTTTTTGAGCTGCAAGAGAGCTTCACCATCTGGAAGCTGGTGCAGGGAGAGGGGAGGAGAGACACTTGACAAGTGTCAGCGAGGCTATCTCACAGTTTGAGTGACGCTGCCTAATCACCCGGGTAACGGCGCTACCATGGAGACATTGGGGCCATCACTCAAGCATTATGGTCAATGCTGTCATGAGCCAAGCACACACCGACACACGCATACTACTCTCTCACACACACACACACACACCAACACACACATACTACTCTCACACACAAGCACAGACACACAATATTTTCACACACACACTCACACAGATCCTACTCACACAAACACACATACTACTCACAAACACACACAGATAAAACTCAAACACACACACTCTCCAGCTAGTGATCTGTCTCTGGTGACAAAATCACTGCACACTTGAGCAATCAAAGATGAAGAGGCTAAATATTGCCTTTTAACGTTGCTTCAACAAGCATGCCAATAATACCTTAGGATGAGGGGCATATTGGGTTTTAGCTACTGGAAAACCCATTTATGCAAACTTATAATGGTTGTCAAATTATTGGCTTGCCCACCTCAGCTCAATTTCAGGACTTTGATTCTGTTCCTAATTGTGTTACATGTAGTAATTAATCCTGGGCTGGAAGCAAGTCTGTTAAGCAAGTTCTGAGACAAAGTCAATTTGACTTTGACAGAATTGCAAAAGGGATAGATGACAATTTACATTACACTTTACATTGTAGGGGACATTGTAATTGGTTTTAAAAAAGTGCTTGAAATTTTTAGGCAATTTTGGATGATACAGGTTAGACTTAAACTCTGGTGTTGTTTATGAGTCTACTTGTCTTGTGGTAGACATGCTATGATCACATGCTGGCATATTCAGTCACTCAGACTGACACAACTGTTCTGCTAAACAGCCAGATACTGTCCTCTCTTTTATCCTTTGGTGTTCTGCAGCATGACATATCTCTCGAATGTCACACGATGTCACCCAATTTTCTATTTTTAATTTGATTTATTATTAATCCCTTTTGCATGTTTCAGAATCATTAAACTTGTCTGAGAGCGAGAAAGCCATCAGTAAAAAGTGTTACATTTAGATTGAGATAAAATCTTCTCTTTTCCTTTCTCTTTCACAGCTCTTTCGCGAAGTAAGGATTATGAAGATCTTGAATCACCCCAACATAGGTAAGCTTTTATTCATTAGTTTAATCTCTTGGCAGAAATGGAGCCTAATTATGTAGAGTTAACAGTTCATTTATTTAGGTAGGTGATATCACACTCCCACATTGCCAACGATGTGATTAACACATTGCAAGAACTCTTGATGTTTTTTTGTTTGTTTTTTTGCCGACAAAATTCAGTACTGCATCTATTGTTATCTGTCTTTGACAACCAAAACATTTTGCGTCCGTGTAAAATGAGACTGCATTCAAAACCTGAGAATTTGTGCCAGGCCATCGCCTGCTTAGTCGACAGCTTTCACCCATAATTTTAAATGTAGTGTGCCTAGTCTGCTACGGTCGATATGATGAGAGGCACATCCGGTATTCAGTACACAACAAGTTGATGGAAAGCTGCACTCTGGGATTGAAATGGCATCGTTGGGCCATGAGGGATGGTGGAGGAAGCCGGAGGTTGTGATATTTTTTTCCTGGCGGTCCGCCCTGTTTGACTTTGAGATGCTCCTGTGTTGGTCCATTCCTCGGAGTGAGCCAGTCCAAATTACGCCCATCAAACATGGTTTTCATTTAACGCTGTCTGATGGAGTCATTGGGACCTTAGAGACGAGGAGTTATTGTACACACACACAGACAGACTCACACTCAGAGATGCACACACATACACGCTGCAAATATTTATTTAAAGCACAAGGCATCCTTTCCAGGAATAGTTATTGTGGGTCGTTTTGTTGTATCAAATGATTTTGACTAAGAGATTAAATTATGAAAGATCAGTTAGTCATCATCTACTGTCTGTCTTGCCGTAGTTACTATGCTGGGGATTCATTTTAGAACACTTTATGTAGTGTGACAGAAGTTCTAGTATTTACAGTAAAATACCATAATATTATGCAAATACTAACAAAAATGTAACACCGCTGATATACAGTACATGTAGCATAACTGTTATCAAAACCAGCTTGAGTAAATTTATGAGTCAGACAATGTCATAACCCGTTTTCCAAAAATTGAGCAATTTATTGGTCGTTCCTGAATCCACACCCCATGCCCATGTTTGTTATTTGTTAGCACAGGTAAACCAGAACTACTGTTCTGGTCCACCTGTGGTAGAAGCTCTTCATCAGGTTTTTGTGGTCGGATCTCTAGTCCTTGTCCATTGCCCCCTCTCAAGACTTTCCTTCTCTCTTTCTATATCTCTCTTTTTCTAAATAGCTCTTTCTCTTCCTCTGTTCATAATAATGAAATGAGTGTGACAGGAAGGGTGTCATTCTTCGGCAATTAGCGTGGAGTAAATCAGGAAACACGTTGCCGCACGTTAGCCTGGGTGTGTGCGGTTGTGTGTGTTTCAGACAAGGCTTTACATTTGGACCTCTTAACCAATTTGGTCCCTGGATTTAATGCTGCAATGTTTCATTGTAGAATAGATGTTCTTGTGTCTTGTGACAGAGAGGTCATGCATAGAGAGGTCATGCGTAGTTCATAACAAATACAAACAAGCTGATCTTTTCTCACAAATCCCTAGTCATAGTAACAGTAGGATTTACTAACTAGACAAGATGGGTACCAACACCCCAAGCCTCCAAACTCTACACACACACACACACATTCACTTCCCAACTAATGTTTTCTCTGTCTCCTTTTTTCCGCAAGTTAAATTATTTGAAGTCATCGAAACAGAGAAGACACTCTATTTGATAATGGAGTACGCCAGTGGAGGTGAGCAGCATTGGTCCAGGTCCTCCTGACCTTGCCACAGCATCTTAGCCTGGCCTTTACAGTATTCTTTTTATGAGTTAAAAAACAACGGATATGAAGGCCACTGCGGCATATACCTCTGACTGGGGTCAGTGCGTGAGCGGGGGTCATTTATATTGTCTCTTCTTCAAATAGAACTTGTTAAAAATTATGTTTCCCATGATCATTTACACTCTATTTACTTTTATTTATTTTTATTCACTTAAAAATGTTAACCCTGGTGTCACATAGTTGGTCTAGCTTCAGGCAGGCTCATGGACTCCTGATATGACTTTTTTGTTTGTGTATGTGTGTCTCCCAGGCGAAGTGTTTGACTACTTAGTTGCACATGGACGGATGAAGGAGAAGGAGGCGCGGGCCAAGTTTCGTCAGGTAAGTGTGTCTGTCAGACACACACACACAGAAACACACAGAGAAACACACACAGAAACACACACACAGGGACAGCAAAATCTGAAACTGGAGCAAGGTGCCGTCTTTGTGCATCTCCCACATCGTCGGTCATGTTTGCAGACACGAATCTACCCCGAGATGAAAGAGAGAATGCAGGGGTGAAAGGGGGAATGCAGGGAGGGGAGGATGGGGTGGCAAAGGGATCTAGGAAGTAAAGAAACGTTGTTGCAATAGAGAGGTGGGGACCGAGAGAAATGGCAAGGGAGGAGGGGAGGGTGGCACTGATGAAGGCGAAAGGGAGAGGAAGAGGGGATGGGGAGTGAGAGATGCTGGGCAGGAGAGGCCAGAACAGTCATGGAGCAGAGCAAGAGAGAGATTAGTGGGAGGGACAGAGGGAGGGAGTGAAAAAAGGGAGGGATGATTATTGGTGTTCGAGATGGAGGGAGCAGAAGGAGAGGGAGAAAGATGGAGAATGTGATAGAGAAGGGGAGAGAGAAGGAGGAAAGGGGGAGACAAAGGGTTATAGAGAGAGGGGAGGAGAGGAATAGAGATGAGAAGTGTGATATAGAAGAGGAGAGGGAGAGGGAGGAAAGACGAAGATAAGGGGTTATAGGGAGAGGGGAGAAGAGAGAAGATGGAAAGTGTGATATCGAGAGGGAAAGGGGGAGGGAGAGGGAGAGGGAGGGAGGGGGAGGGAGGGTGATGGAGACAGGGTGATGGAGGGAGAGGTTGACAGGGTGATGGAGTGAGAGGGAGAGATGGAGAGTACTGTAGCGCACTGAGTGCATTTCCCTGCTACAGGCACTACAGGAGATGGGTTTGTGCTCTGAATAAGGAGACGAGCTAATAGTCTCTCAGGGATTGTGAGTGTGAGTGTGTGAGAGATCTGACAGCTGGTGAGGATGTATTAACAACAACTTTGGTATGAGTCTGTTTGTTAACCCGAATGTTAAAGTCTAGTGCCAGAGAATGCCATTCATATATATATATATATTAGTCAGCACTGGTGCCAATGTCCTACTGAATCACTAAGTAGAAAGACAGGACATGGAAGTAGTTTATCACTTCCCAGTGTAGTACACACAAATCACAAGTCATGCTGCCCTCAAGTGGCTGCAGTTTGGAACTTTAGCCTCAACTCTTTACCTTGTAGGAATGAAGGCTCTTGCCACTGTTTTAATGTGACATGACTGCGGTCTAGTTCTCGTGTCTTTGTCATTCTTGTGACATTTCCCTATCTTCAGCTTATTCATGATTATTAGCAGGGGTGGTTCTTGGGGGGGGGGGGGGGGGGTGGCCTTTGCCCCTTTCACAACAATAATGTTTAATGTAACTGGTCCGCTGAGAGTACAATCCCAGCTTGCCCCCCCAGTTGAAATGGTCCACAACCTCCCCTGAGGAAAAGTGCCGTACAAAAACGTACTGCACCAACAACTTGAACTTGAATGTTATTTATCGGAAGTTACAGTGTATTTTGGTGTTTATGTTTTGTATTTTCTTCTTACATGCATGGCGAAATTGAATGAGAAATGCCAAATTCTAACACTTACAGTAGGAGGGTTGGCTGAACACAAAGGATGGACAATTAATATTTATTTCACTATTGATTTGGTAGGGATGGGGCTCAGTCTGTGACCAGAAAATCAATAAGAGAGTGAATCTCTAAAATCAACATCAGTTGAAACTAGGAAGGAAGGATGCATTTTCATAGTGTTTGACGCGGGACTCTCATTCTTCATTCAATTATTCTTATCGCAGGACTCAAATGCAGCCTCCGTTGAGAGCATTGTTTTATTCACTGACTGGCTAATTAATTAGCTTGCGTTAGTGACTATCAAAAATGGTTGCGCTGCTTCGGGTTTTATTAGCGCGGCAGCTAATATTGTTATAGTGATTAATGAGTCCCCGTTAGCAACATTAACAGACAGAAGGTCGTACCGCATTCTGATGCGGACAGGCAACTCTTTATTGAGAGTTTCTTGAACTCTGATAAAGAACATAAATACTGTATTGCTATTTCAAAATATCAGAATTGAAAAGTGGTATTGGGAATGTTTAGATGTTTAAGAATTGCCTCTGAAAATGTATGAAACTGATTCTCTTTGTCTCACTCTCTCCTTCAGATTGTCTCTGCAGTGCAATATTGCCATCAGAAGAGGATTGTTCACAGGGATCTTAAGGTGAGTGAAACACACGCACACTGCCTCTCATCCTTCTCTTCCTTGCCTGTCTCTCATCCACCCTCGCTCCTAAACAGGCAGAGAACCTGCTTCTGGACGCCGACATGAACATCAAGATCGCTGACTTTGGCTTCAGCAATGAGTTCACGCTGGGCAGCAAGCTGGACACCTTCTGCGGCTCTCCTCCCTACGCCGCCCCGGAGCTCTTCCAGGGGAAGAAGTACGACGGGCCTGAGGTGGACGTATGGAGCCTGGGGGTCATCCTCTACACGCTGGTCAGCGGCTCACTGCCCTTTGACGGGCAGAACCTAAAGGTGCGTGTGAAAAAAGAGTTTTCCAGTTGCCTTTTGAGTGTGTGTACTGTGTACCGTTCTTTTTTTGGATGGACATGCACACATATTCTATCCATTTCTTGACATATTGTTCAAGTGTATAGTTTATCAAGAAGTTATTTAATCTGCCTTGGTGTGTGTGTTTGTGTAGGAGCTGAGAGAGCGAGTCCTCAGGGGAAAGTATCGCATCCCTTTCTACATGTCTACAGACTGTGAAAACTTGCTCAAGAAATTGCTGGTGCTCAACCCAGGCAAACGTGGAAGTCTGGAGGTAGGACACAAAACTCACAGGGCTCATGTTACAGGATTGATATCCATCTTAGAAAGTTGTTTTCTTCCTTGAGAGTTTTCAACATTTGCAGGTTTAAAGTTATAGGACATGTCCATGTAGGGGAGGACGGTATGAACTGTATAGAAATATACCGGTATGAATTTGGCCTACGATATGGATTTTGACTATACCATGTAAACTTTAACACAAATATCGCTAGCAATCTTCCCCATCCTCATAATTAGTATTGCACATTTGGAGGAGAGCATCGATTTGGGCTTTATCTTTTAGTTTTATATGACAACTTCCGACGTTTACAGAGACTTAAAAGTCAAACATGCAGCATGGAAGAGTGTAGCCATGCAAGCAATGATGCCAAGTTGGTTAGAATTGTGAAATGTTTATTGTAGGCCAACATAATCGATAATTTAGCCATGTAATAAATTGTTATACCTCACTACAAATATTGTAAAAAAAGTTTTCTTGTGATCCCATAAACGTACTGTTGAAAGCTACATTTAGCTCTTCCATGGCAAAGCACTGCAAAAGTTGGAAACATTTTACACATGCGACACACCTGCCGTACACAATCCTAATCCAGCTGAGGACGGTAGTCTAGATTAGCCACAGCGGTTCGGATCGCATTGAAATGTTAAGAAAAACGAATATATTGTGATATACACCGTTACCGTCCGTGCTTCAGAATTATACCGTGATATACATTTTTGGCCATACCGCCCGGCCCTATGTGCAAGAATAAATCCTTCTCATTCCCAGACTATTATCCAGATTTAGTCCTGTCATTCTCTTGTCAGAGGGAGGTAAAATGTAAGGAAACACACTTCTGGATTGAAACACCCAAGATTTGTACTTGGGGTGCGGGAGATGGATGTTGTTTTATGATTTGATGGTTTTGAGTGTGGGTGTGAGCCAATCATGTCTCGTTTGACTACCTCGTCAGCAAATCATGAGAGACCGCTGGATGAATGTGGGCCACGAGGAGGAGGAGCTTAAACCCTACACGGAGCCTGAGGTGGACATCAGTGACATCAAACGGATAGGTCAGTGACTGAACACGTACACAAACACAAATGCCCCACAAGGTCATAGTAAAGTTTCTTTACTATATTTGTTAAGACATTTGGTCCAACAAGAGCACATACACACAGAAAATGCCAGGCTTGCTGAAGAGGGTGTTACCTCCATAGTGATGAGTGAGAGCAATGTGGCTTCGTCACTCACACATTGCCCACCCCCCACCCCCACTTTCCTCTCTCCCCCCCTCAGAACTGATGGTCACCATGGGCTTCTCCAAAGACGAGATCTCTGAGGCGTTGGTGGGACAGAAGTACGATGAGGTCATGGCCACGTACCTCCTGCTGGGAAGGAAACCTGTAGAGGTAGGTCCCAGAAAGAGCTGGGTCCCAGTTTAAATGCTCTTCTCACAAACGGTGTTGTTGGTCAGATTTGTCATTAGTTATCTAAAGAAGCGACCTACTGAGGTGTGACTGTGTAGTGTGGGCAAAAACCAGGTGAGCAAAAATGGTTTTGATTAAATTACCGGAATATATAGTATACCTGAAAAAAATACGATCCAAAATATGATTAATTTCCTCTACTGTGCTATCCCTCCATGCTTCAGACATGAATATAAAGTGTTTTTGTTCCAACAAAAACTCCAACCTTACTCCCTCTACTGTACCTCTCATCCCTGACAGTTTGAGGGCAGCGAGTCCCTGTCCAACAGTAACCTGTGTCAAAGGTCACGACCAAGCAGTGACCTGAACAACAGCTCTAGCCAGTCACCCGCCCACTCCAAGGTCACCCGCAGCATATCTGCCAATCAGAAACAGCGGCGCTTCAGCGACCATGGTAAGTGCAGAATGCCCATCGCGGCCGCAGAAATGGGGTCTAATCAACACCCTAGGGTTGTGACTGTTCTGAAAATGTCTGAATTCTAGTTCTGATATTGATATTTTCCCCGCTTCAGTTGCACCCTCTATCCCCCCAACGGTGTCCTACACCAAGCGGGTGCAGGCCAACAGTGTGGAAAGCGACAAGAAGGAGGACTGGGACGCCACACGTAAACTGGGCACCACTGGCTCTAAGGGTGACGTGCCCGCCTCGCCTCTGGTGGCACAGGAGACAAGGAAGAAGTCCTCCACAGCCTCAGGGGTAAGAGGGCGGCGCAGAAGGGCTGTGGGGTCAGTAAGTGGTTTTTGAGGTTCTGACATGAGGAGTCATTGCGGGGTCGAAGAGTCAACCAACCATCCATTGTGTCAACCAGTCCACCGGGTTGTCTATCAAACCTAAAGCGTATTAGGGTTTATGCTTTCCAGTGTTTGACAATGGGTATATAACAGACCCTACTAGACCCTATAGCCTTTCTGTTTTTGGGGTGGGTGAAATATTCTCCTTTTTTATCTTTCAGCAATTAAATTGTGTCAGCTCTGTGAATTCTCGTCAAACAGGAGGGGACCCCCTTTTGTCAACCCTTTACTACTACAAACTTTATAAACAGTGTCTAAAGCAGGGGTTTTCAAAGTGTGAGGCGCGCCTCCCCTTGGGGGCGCCAGAGAGTTTAAGGGGAGGCGGCAAATATATATTTTCAAAATGATTACTATATATATATATATATATATATATATATATATATGCTTTCTGGAAACTAATCATTTGGTAGATGTATGGAATAGAATACACAAATATACATATTTTAATGTATTTTAATCTCTCTCAGTCCTGACAGCTTGTAAAGTATACTTGACACGAAACATTTTTAGCTAGCAGTGACAGCAACTTTGCCGATATAAAATGTCTGAACCCAGCAGAAAGCGCAGAAAATATGATGAGGAATATTTAAAGTTGGGATTTTCTTGGATAGGGCCAGCCGATGTTCAAAAGTCACAATGTGTGGTCTAGGCCGGATTAACCATTAGGGCAACTGGGCACTTGCCCAGGGGCACATGACATCTAAGGGGCCCTGGACAATGTCAACTAAAATGTTATATCACGTTATGAACGCAGTCCTAACTTTCCTTAATGTGAGTACTTTATTGCAACTCGTTCGATCAAAATATTATGTTAAATCAAGTCAAAAACAGTGTTTGTGTAGTCTAGTAGCCAGTGCCGCCGCTAACATAACAGTGCGTGTCCACTGCAGCGACGCGAATCGCTTGCCATCGCTCGCCTTCCCACAGTTCACCACGCTCGGGGGCGTTTCAAACAGATTCATATAAAATGTAGTTCTCTAAAGTCACTGTTGTAGTTGTCATGGCCAAGTGTGCAGACTTGGGTTTACGTACTCGCAACATCGATCAAAATACAACTTGTATACAAAATACAAAACTGTTTAATAGACATAAACGTTGACATGTGTAAAAAACGTTTTATTATATTACTCAAAGTCTGCTAATCTGTCGATACGATAGGGAGTTCCAGCCGGGCTAGCTAGCTACTGTAGTTACCACAGAACGAAGTTACGTAACGTGACTAGACTGAATTTTAAAGTACAAGCACCAACAACTTCGGCAACCTTGCGCCATGCATCGTTTTTTTTGTATTAACATCTCTGTACGAATACAGCTATGTATCGTACAGGACTGGGTAATAAGAAGCCACACAAACGATTAGTTTCTCCTCCACCTTGAAACCTAGAAAGCTAGAAATGTTTACCATGGTTGCTACGTTACAAGAAACAAGAAAACACTCCGATTGGCCATCGCTAGCGAAAATCGCTCCTCATTTACATAAAGTTGAGAAAATCTCAACTCGGTCGCGTCGCTACCCACAATGCACCACGCAAGCGATTCGCCTGGCTCCAATGAAAATGAATGGAAAACATGTTGTCGCTCGCATCGCGTCGCTGCAGTGGACACGCACTGTAACGCGCACTACGCGCTGTGCGTAGTGGCACCAACTCCTGAGGGGGCACCAAAAATTAGCCAACTGAAAAATCATCATAGTTATAATACTTATAATGCCGATATTATTTTAGTATAGAAATATTAGGCACGTATATTACAAAACAGGCAGAACAAGAGATATAGCCTATTTTAAATGCTCAAAAAAAGTTACGATGGTGCCCCCCCCCCAAAAAAAAAAAAAAACATATCACACACTCAACTTCCCAAGCTCGCTGTGGGTGCCCTTCCGTATCTCAGTGGCCTGACGAACTTTGACAGTAGGCTAGGTCAACCTTTCTAAAATGGGCTTAAAAAGATAACAGGAGTCAGGGGAAGAAAAAAAGAAAGAAAGAGACTGCGAGTTGGTGCCCGTGCATCACTTTCAAGTAAGCCCATGTTTAATCATTGTTAAATATGGGAAATGTGCTGCTAATTTAATGGTTAGCCTATGCATACACCTCAAACTAGCTGACGTTATTGCTAATGTTAGCACACTCAAATATGTTTTAACTTAGGTGCAAGCTAAATTTAAATTACTTTACATTCCATGATGCTTTTATATTCGATTTATCAAATCGTTTTTAAATTAGTAATAAAGGTGGAGAGCTCCTTGGCTAAACCAGGCTAAGAAACGCAAGGTACGTGGGGCTGAAAAATTGAGACAAAAAGACATCACCTTCTCTAGACACAACTTTACCAATTGAAAAACGGCTTGTAAAATGTTTATTTTACATAAAGCTCAAAAAACTATCTTGCGCTCAAATAAAGGCCCCAAAAATTCGTTCGCGCGCGTTTCGCGCTCGCATTAATTTTTGAAATCCGTAACTAGCATCACATCAAACACAGGGAGGGGGGGAGGGGGGGGGGCAACAAGCCCTTAAGCCTTGTTGCCCAGGGCACAGATAATTGTTAATCCGGCCCTGGTGGTCTGCAAAAAGGTTCTGGCTAATGATCGCATGAGACCCTGCAAATTCCGCAGGCATCTGCCTATGTTGATCCCGTTTGCTTGACAACAGAAGTGGAAACAACTAACGTTATCATTTCAAATGATGTCTCGTCAATTTGTTGAAAACAGTGTTGTGCAGACACAATAGGTTTATTTGTACGTTTTTATTTCAAGTCTCCACCTTCAATGTTTCAGTGAGTACATGTTGCGCTTTGCTCCGCAGCTTCACTCGTTGTAAACCAACCAATCAGCGCGCAGCTCATCTATATATTCATGAGCATACCATAGAAAGAAGAAACCCTCTCGTTTTATTCCAGGGCTATTTCACAGGGTGCATTAGGGCGCATAGAACAGCACCCGGGACATTTTCAGCCCAACCAATGTTACATACCCTATTCGGAGACCTAAAATAACAGTGTGAAATACCCCCCAAAAATCATTCTATGACCCCGTTAAAATGGGGGAGGCCCCGGTGACTTGATGTTCTCTCAAGGGAGGCTCACTGTCTTACACTTTGAAAACCCTTGGTCTAAAGCATGTCTTTTTAATATGAACTTCAACGAAAATCCACAAGAATTTTGGTAGATTCATATTTGTTGCATATTTACATAAAATTGCTCTCACATGAATAAACCAACTGTTGGAGATTTGAAAGTGTGTGTCTTGTGTCCATGTGTGTCGGTGTCCCATAGAACAGCGGTGCTATGACGCGAAGGAACACGTACGTGTGTGAGCGCACCAGCACCGACCGCTACTCGGCCATCCCCAACGGCAAGGACAGCAGGTGAGCCACACTAAAACACTGAAACAAAAACGAACGTGAAAGCTGTTGATGTGGATGAAGGCAAAGGTCGTCACTGCTGTTTAAAAAATAAATAAATACATTTAATCATCACTGAATGACATCACATTCTCTTCTGCCGTCTATTCTCTAACCGTCTCCTGTAATTCCTTCCCTTCTTTTCTCCTATTTTTGGTCTCCATTTCCTCTCTCTCTTTCTCCCTCAGTCTGACGGAGGTGTCCGCTGCAGCTGGAGGCTCCTCACCATCGTCCGGGGCGACTTCGGCTGCCACCTCAGCACGACCCCGCCATGTAAAGTCCATGTCAGCCTCAGGCCACCCCATCAAGTCTCCACTGCCCCCTATAGACGACAACACAGAGTACAAAAGGTCAGGCCTGTGGCTGGAGCTGTCTGTGGCTTTGCCGTTGTATCACCCATGTTATCGATGTATTTTTGTTTGAGTGCATGTAGTAGATGGGTTTTTATAAAGGACAAAGGTTCTCTTTTCTGCTTTTACTGTTTTCATATCATACCTTCGGTCACTTGTCCTTTAGCTCAACCCCAGCCCGTCCCTCTTTCCCATGTTTCTCTCTCTTTTACCGACCATCTTACCCCATTGCCCTTTTTAGTTTTAGTTCTCTACATTCTTTCACCTTTCGCCTCTCTCTTCCATCCTCCAACCCCCCCACCTCCATCCTTCTATCCCCCTCACCTCCCTCTTCCATCTCTGTGACACTCCGTATCAAAAACAATCTTGATTCAAAAATGCCGTACGCGCTCCATAAGCTCACCCCCCCCCCTTCTCTCTGTGTGGTTCCAGCACTACCCAGCGGCCCCCCGCCGCCTCGCCCTCGGCGCACAGCATCAGCAGCAGCAGCAGTGCCACGCCCGACCGCACGCGCTTCCCCCGCGGCAGCTCCAGCCGCTCCACCTTCCATGGCGCCCAGCTCCGCGACCGCCGCTCGGCCACCTACAACGGGCCACCGGCGTCGCCCACGCTGTCACACGACACCGGGGCCCTGGCGCAGGCACGCAGGGGCACGTCCACAGGCATCATCAGCAAGATCACCTCCAAGTTTGTTCGCAGGTCAGTCGATAACAAGTCAGTAGAAGCCCTTTGTGGCGGTCCATGTGTGATGAAAGCTGGTGAGGGGGTTACACTTTTTAGACAGTAAAAGTAGAATGACATGGATCAAGCTTGAGGACCAATCAGAGTGAAGGGGCTGTGACGCGAAGAGCAAGCCAAGCTTCATTATTTGATGTCGAAATGCTTATCCAAACAACGTCAATCCCAGCACTGCACTCCTTTGGGTTATAAAGAGGTTGTATGCAGAATATTAACTTTGTTTTGATCCAACATACCTGATTAATGAATAGGTTGTTATCAAGCTCGGTGGAAGCCTGATAACGACCATTCATTTGAATCAGGTGTGCTGGATCAGGGAAACATCTAAAACATACAGGACAGCAGCCCCTGAGGACCAGGATTGAACACCCGTGGTGCTCAAAGCGCCCAAAATATACACTATTTGCGCTACTCATTTAATGAGTGTTAGAGACCAGGAATTGGCTTCTTGGCATCATGGATGTGGAGAATGTTGCTGTGTGGTTTTAATAGGTTGTTGATAATAGTTTAGTTGATTTCATTTGAACCTTTCACATGTTGTTTGATTACGTTGCAATAAAGGTGAGCTTTGCCAAGATACTGACCACCATTTCACCCTGCAAGATATGCCACTATCACTATCTCCCTCTTCTTGTCTGTTCCTAACTCTTCTCTCACAGTCCTTTTCATGTAAAAACACCCCTACCAACTTTTTCTCTTTTCTTTCTTCTTTTGCTTTTTATTTTTATTTTTTAGAACAATGTCTTTCAGGGCTTACCAGAGGTAGGAGTGGTTACCATGGTTACAACCCTAAACACCACCATCCCCAATTCTCCTGCTTTCCCTAACATCTTTTAGACCCCCCTCCCCCTTAAAGAACATGCTACCCCTCACACCCTCGGGTACAGAGACCCCTGCTGTGTGTGGCTACCATGAAACCTGTGAAACCCAATGACAGAACCACACTTTGCTACCGGCTTTCCCCTACTCACTATTGGCCCTTGTACTTCTAACAACCTTGACAACACTGCGATGCCTGGAATGTGCAATTACCTGTCCTGTCTTACCTGCTCTTGTCTTATCCTTGGTTTGAGTTTGTAGATCTCTTTTAGCACAATGCCTACTCTCTAGCTAACCCCTAAGTTATGAACTACGTTTCCCATGTTGTCTTACTCTCGTAGCTCGTGCACACAGAAAAATAGCTGACCTCTCATTTAACTCTCCCACCGAGGACATTGTTGCGTACTGTCTAGACATTTTTGGTTTGACGTCCCCACTCTCCCACCTCAACCGTACCCCTCCCCCCCCCCCCCACCCCCCAGCATACTACCTCACACATCCCTCGTTCTGTGTGTGTGTGCTCAAACACTCAACTCATGCATCTTCTTGTTGAACACTGTTGAACTTTTGTGATTGACTTTCCAAGGGCCCCGAGTGAAGGAGAGGCCAGTGGCCGGACAGACACCCCAAGGTGAGGTACAGCCGCCAGCGAAAAGCCCCCACACTCCAAAACGTCCCCTTTTCCATGTCTTGTTTCATTCTGTGTAAAACAAACGTCATCCCATCCTCCATGACTTCCCAGTTTGTCAAAAGGAATCTGAACCCATGCCTGTTTCTATGTCTGACACCTGCAAATAAGTGGAAGGTACTAGTTCACTTGACAGAACTTCTAGCATGTGTTGTGTTTTGAAGAAAGCATGAAAGAATCTATAGCTATGAATACTTAGTCTTAAGAATCGCGGTTTAAAAGAAAGACCTTCCTGACCTATGTTTGTTTGTGTTTGTAGTGTGTAAATACTGTTTTCATCTGCAGTAGTCGTGGCGTGTGATGTTATGTTGTTGTTTTGTGCATGTTTGTCAAGTTGAGTTATATGATAGTGGGGGCTTTTTATCTTTATTTTACCAATGTTTAATCCTGCTATACTATCTCTGTGTGCCTGGAAAACTCTTAACAAAACAGAATTTTCCTTTAGCGCTCTTCTAGCCATTTCTTTAGCCCAGGCCAACTTATTTTGGAGGTTTTTGGACAGTACCAAATCGAGCTCTGACCGAAGGTCAAAAGCAACACGCCCGTTGGGCTTGACGTTCTCACGTCCTTATCTCCTCTCCACAGGAGCGCATCCGGGGAACCCAGGGAAGATGGCCGGGACTCGAAGCCGCGCTCACTTCGTTTCACCTGGAGCATGAAGACCACGTCGTCCATGGAGCCCGGCGACATGATGCGTGAGATCCGAAAGGTCCTGGACGCCAACAACTGCGACTACGAGCAGCGCGAGCGCTTCCTGCTCTTCTGCGTCCACGGCGACGCCCGCCAGGAGAGCCTGGTCCAATGGGAGATGGAGGTGTGCAAGTTGCCCCGCCTCTCGCTCAACGGTGTGCGCTTCAAGCGGATCTCGGGGACGTCCATCGCCTTCAAGAACATCGCGTCCAAAGTGGCCGACGAGCTCAAGCTGTGAACGTTTTAAAGCCTTTTTTTTTTTTTTTTTTTAAACAAGCAAACAAACTAAAGACTATTAATGTACAATGTTGAAATCCGGTAAAGGGGTGGGGGTCTGAGGGTGAGGGGTCTTGAGTCTCCTCAAGTTCACAGGCATCCTTGAAATTGACACGCTATGCCGCCATATTGAGAATATCGCTATTCCAGACAACTGCTGTATTGTGTGGTGAAACAAATCGTAAAGAAAATACACGTGTGTGTGTACCCAGAATCAGAATTAACACGTTTTGAGAACCGATAAGGTAGAAAAGAAAATAGACCCATCATTGCAATAATATGAGACTGTTCACACTGATGGCTTGCTCATTTCAATTACATTGCGCAGGGGGGTTGAAATAAAGACTGCATCGCAAATTTTTCCACATGTACAGTTACAAAAATTGAGAATGTGTTTTGTCGAGTTACATAGAGTTGTATAAAACAAGACTCTTCAGCATAACGTCTGCAGGTATTGTATAGTCTTGGTTTCTGTACAGAAAGTGTATGTTTATTGTGTCATACTGTAATTTTGGGGGGTTTGGAATTATCTTTCCTTGTATTGTCAACATAATGTGTAGATTGTTTGCCTCCACTGAAATTTTAAGTTTATTTTTTTATTCTCACAAGGAACAAAAAAAACTGCTTATTTCCATTTTTTTCTTTGACAATTTTTTTCCCTCCCGTATACATAATTATTCAATGACTTGACTGAAAAAAAGGAAATTGCATACATACGTACATCCCAAAGCCCTAAGTCATTCCTCTTAATGCACTATTTTGGCCACTTTCATGTTGTTCATCATGAAGCAGTGCCGGATGGTTATTTTAGCACTACAGTTGACAATGTTCTGTTTATTGCATTGACTTGCATAAGGGATCTTTAAGAAGGCAAACTTGGACCTGGGCAAATCCTGCCTTTACACTTAATGGAACTACAATGTTGAGCATTATTGAAAGGACCATGATTTGTCCACACGGTAAGCCTTATGTATGCAGTCTTAAGCTTGACATGAATTGCGTAGTCATATTTTTAGGAATAAGCAAATTATTTAAACAAAACATAACCATAAATTATGTAAATGTAATCAAATGCTGTCCAATGACAGGCCAAGAGATTAGTTATGAATGCTTTATCTGTCATGTTTTGCATAAGACCGCACAAAGCTTGATACTCAGTGTTAAAACAAAGCTTATTGTCTCTTTAATGGGACTTTATCAGAGGCCCTAGCACAGGTCATTGATATTCAGAAGAAAAACCAGTTTTGGTTGGTTTATGCTTTATTTTCATTTTATTTGTTCTTCTTGCAATTGTATTTATTCCACCACATTATGCCTTTTTAATGTGCTGCTTGATGTTTCTGAGGCATTCACCTGTACGAGAGGAAAATAGGATTTTAACGTTTATTTTTGGAGATTGTTTAAACATTTGTTTTCTCCCCCACTTTGTAATTAGTGATTGCGATGAGAGTACGTCAAAAGAACCACTAGTGCTGGTACATTTCTACTCGTTATTTTGTACTTAAGTCATGAGGGTTAACTGTGCAATGGTATTCCATGTTGTATTACTGTAAAGAGCAGTCGGTGTTAGACCACACCCTTAAAAAGCGACAGAGAAAGGAAAACGCAGGGTGTTCTTTTTCAATGTCCTTTTTTTGGAAATTGAGGATGGGGGGGTCTGAAAACAAGGTGAAAAGCTGTGACAAACCCTTTGAACCATTTTCGCAAGCTGAAGTGTCACGTCTCTATTCGTCTACGAGACATTTTGGGAGATAAACGTCTGGGAGAGTTGGAGAGGGCGTTATTTTATTGTCGCTGTCCAGAAACGACAACTTAAGCCTCGCCATGCGTCACTCAAGGGTTAGATAGGTATAAGCAAAATGGAAGTCTCCAACCTTGCTCTTTGCTAGGTTCGGTGGCTTTTTAATCCGTTTTGCTCATACTTGTGCCAATCCCTTTTTACCTATCTACACAAGTGCGCATGTGAGAGCTGGAGGGTCGTCCCTGTACAGTGGTGCGTGGCACGGCCGTTGTCGATGCAGGTTCCCATTTTTTCTATGGTACACATAATAGGGAGACTTGTCATGTTGCCTTAGCTGAAGGAGCAGAGGATCAGAAAGGGTTGATGAAATGTAAATGATAACACCCCCACCTCTATAAATGCACCCTCCCCCTCTTCCACCGTTCCCTCCCCTCCACAGTCCATCCCCCTCAATTAAACCTCCCCCCCCTCACCTCACTTACACCTCATCCACTCCAACATACATTCGAGGAAAAGCTTGATGAGTCATCTAGATTCAGTCTCACTGGTGCACAATATTAAAGCTTACTTGAAAGGAGTCTCGAGCCAAATGTCTGCTGTCGTTTATTCCTGTCTGTGTAGATGTTTGATCAAATATTTGGTAATACAGAAGAGCTGTAGAGTCGTTAAGAAAGTACCCAGCGCAGTGTGCGAATTACGGGGGTATTTGGGGGGGTCTGACCCCCCCGATTAAGGCTCGGACCCCCCCAAAAGAGGTAAAAACCACAGGTCGGGGGGGTCGATACATTTATATATCGTTCTTACCTGTAATCGTAAATATCACAATATAGTTACCATATTCATTCAATAACAGATAGGCGATACACAGAATTGTTGACTTTATGGCAGGGAATATCACACACTATTACACTGATTGCCATAGTCAAAATTCACTCAATAAACACAGTGCGAGTGACCAGTGCCCAATAAAACTCAAGAAACACCGCGCGCGAGTGACCAGGCAGTGTGCAATACAGAAGCTTGTTGAATCACCTCAGTGTAGCAGTGCGTTCTGCGTCGTGAGAAAGTGCAAGAAAGGCAAGTTTGCTATCTAATACCCCAACAATCTGTCACGAATGTATTTGTAATGGCAATTAGCTGTAGAATATTCACAAGAATGTTAATGATAGAAATGATAGGGGGCACTGAGTTGACCCCCCCCCCCCCCTCCCCCCCCGATTGTCATTGTATAATTCGCACACTGACCCAGCGGACATTCTAGAAAGACATGTTATGGTCATTTTAATTCTAATCTTTTTTAAATAAATTACATGGTGAAATCGATATTGCCCTCGAATTACAGTTGTGCTTATAAGCTATGGGTACCAGAATAAAACAAATGTTTCTAATTGTTTTTATATACAGCTATATATAGACAACTTACTGCATGTTGTTACATTGTTCTTTCCTTGAAACAGAAAAGTAATTGCAGTCCTAAAGTAGGTACTTACAGATTTTTCTTTACATCATACTTTTTGAAATACAGTAGTATCATATGTTCCATGGGGTTGTTATGAGTCCAACTGTCTGCCCCTTTTTTCCCTCACTCTACTTTTGCATAGGCACCAGCTCGTCAATGCTCTGGCCGTTCTCCAGTCTCTTCTCCATGACAATGAGTAGCTTCACCCCGTCCACCACCAACTGTGTGAGGCTCACCTCATTGAACCCGATGGTAGGCACGTTGCTCACGTTATACACATCCAGCTCGTCTGAGGGGAAGAGGTGAAACACTTATGTTGAGGAGCATTGGGTGTCATACGGTCACTTGGTGTTATGCCCGTACAGTACGTTATTACAAGCACACACAATTGTCATGTTGTGAAATCATGCTTAAAGATGCACACCTTTTGCTGACCTGTTAAAAATGTAATCTACTGTATAATGTCATAGACTTCAATTATGAAATTGGCGTGAGATTTAAGGCCGGCAGGACATTTCTTATAACGATCTAAAGTATTGTTTAGAAGATCCGTGAAAACTAAGCGAGGTGAAGTTAGTTTCATATTCGACATTCGTCTCACATTCGGAAAACGTTACTTTGCAGCGTCGAGTTAGGGACCGGGTGAAAATTACCCATGCAATTTTGAAAAATGATTACTTTTATAATATTTTTATGGATATTTAAACCAAACTGTCACCAGATTATTCTAATAATGTCTGGCCTACTTCCACACCCTTTATTTTTTCAATAAAGTTTTGAATACAATTCCAATTAATCGTTAATCTATGAAAATAGCATGAAATCCTCGCTAATCTCAATATCTTTTTCAAACTTGCGTTTGAAAAATCTCAAATATACACCATATTATTCTAATAATGTCTGGCCTACTTCCACACCCTTTACTTTTTCAATAAAATTTTCTAATGAATTATAGAAAATTGCTAATCTCTGAAAATAGCATGAAATCCTTGCTAATCTCAATATCTTTTTCAAACTTGTTTCAAAAAATCTCAAATACACACCAGATTATTCTAATAATGTCTGGCCTACTTCCACAACCTTTACTTTTCCAATAAAGTTTTGAATAAAATTCCAATTAATCGCTAATCTATGAAAATAGCATGAAATCCTCGCTAATCTCAATATCTTTTTCAAACTTGTTTCAAAAAATCTCAAATACACACCAGATTATTATAATAATGTCTGGCCTACTTTCACACCCTTTAATTGTTCAATAATGTTTTTAAAAAATGATAGAAAATTACTAATCTCTGAAAATAGCATGAAATCCTTGCTAATCTCAATATATTTTTCAAACTTGTTTCAAAAAATCTCAAATAGACACCAGATTATTCTAATAATGTCTGGCCTACATCCACAGCCTTTACTTTTTCAATAACGTTTTGAATAAAATTCCAATTAATCGCTAATCTCTGAAAGTAGCATGAAATCGTTGCTAATCTCAATATCTTTTTCAAACTTGTGTCAAAAAATCTCAAATATACACCAGATTATTCTAATATTTTCTGGCCTACTTCCACACCCTTTACTTTTTCAATAACACTTTTAAAAAAATGATAGAAAATTGCTAATCTCTGAAAATAGCATGAAATCCTTGCTAATCTCAATATCTTTTTCAAACTTGTTTCAAAAAATCTCAAATACACACCATATTATTCTAATAATGCCTGGCCTACTTCCACACCCTTTAATTTTTCAATAATAAAATAATAAAATTCCAATTAATCGCTAATCTCTGAAAATAGCATGAAATCCTCGCTAATCTCAATATCTTTTTCAAACTTGTTTCAAAAAATCTCAAATACACACCAGATTATTCTGATAATGTCTGACCTACTTCCACACCCTTTAATTTTTCAATAATGTTTTTATAAAATGATAGAAAATTGCTCATCTCTGAAAATAGCATGAAATCCTTGCTAATCTCAATATCTTTTTCAAACTTGTTTCAAAAAATCTCAAATACACACCATATTATTCTAATAATGTCTGGCCTACATCCACAGCCTTTACTTTTTCAATAAAGTTTTGAATAAAATTCAAATTAATCGCTAATCTCTGAAAGTAGCATGAAATCGTTGCTAATCTCAATATATTTTTCAAATTTGTGTCAGAAAATCTCAAATATACACCAGATTATTCTAATAATGTCTGGCCAACTTCCACACCCTTTACTTTTTCAATAACACTTTTTAAAAAATGATAGAAAAATGCTAATCTCTGAAAATAGCATGAAATCCTTGCTAATCTCAATATCTTTTTCAAACTTGTTTCAAAAAATCTCAAATACACACCAGATTATTCTAATAATGTCTGGCCTACTTCCACACCCTTTACTTTTTCAATAATAAAATAATAAAATTCCAATTAATCGCTAATCTCTGAAAATAGCATGAAATCCTTGCTAATCTCAATATCTTTTTCAAACTTGTTTCAAAAAATCTCAAATACACACCAGATTATTCTAATAATGTCTGGCCTACTTCCACACCCTTTACTTTTTCAATAACACTTTTTAAAAAATGATAGAAAAATGCTAATCTCTGAAAATAGCATGAAATCCTTGCTAATCTCAATATCTTTTTCAAACTTGTTTCAAAAAATCTCAAATACACACCAGATTATTCTAATAATGCCTGGCCTACTTCCACACCCTTTACTTTTTCAATAATAAAATAATAAAATTCCAATTAATCGCTAATCTCTGAAAATAGCATGAAATCCTCGCTAATCTCAATATCTTTTTCAAACTTGATTCTAAAAATCTCAAATACACACCATATTATTCTAATAATGCCTGGCCTACTTCCACACCCTTTAATTTTTCAATAATAAAATAATAAAATTCCAATTAATCGCTAATCTCTGAAAATAGCATGAAATCCTCGCTAATCTCAATATCTTTTTCAAACTTGTTTCAAAAAATCTCAAATACACACCAGATTATTCTGATAATGTCTGGCCTACTTCCACACCCTTTAATTTTTCAATAATGTTTTTATAAAATGATAGAAAATTGCTCATCTCTGAAAATAGCATGAAATCCTTGCTAATCTCAATATCTTTTTCAAACTTGTTTCAAAAAATCTCAAATACACACCATATTATTCTAATAATGTCTGGCCTACATCCACAGCCTTTACTTTTTCAATAAAGTTTTGAATAAAATTCAAATTAATCGCTAATCTCTGAAAGTAGCATGAAATCGTTGCTAATCTCAATATATTTTTCAAATTTGTGTCAGAAAATCTCAAATATACACCAGATTATTCTAATAATGTCTGGCCTACTTCCACACCCTTTACTTTTTCAATAATAAAATAATAAAATTCCAATTAATCGCTAATCTCTGAAAATAGCATGAAATCCTTGCTAATCTCAATATCTTTTTCAAACTTGTTTCAAAAAATCTCAAATACACACCAGATTATTCTAATAATGTCTGGCCTACTTCCACACCCTTTACTTTTTCAATAACACTTTTTAAAAAATGATAGAAAAATGCTAATCTCTGAAAATAGCATGAAATCCTTGCTAATCTCAATATATTTTTCAAACTTGTTTCAAAAAATCTCAAATACACACCAGATTATTCTAATAATGCCTGGCCTACTTCCACACCCTTTACTTTTTCAATAATAAAATAATAAAATTCCAATTAATCGCTAATCTCTGAAAATAGCATGAAATCCTCGCTAATCTCAAAATCTTTTTCAAACTTGATTCTAAAAATCTCAAATATACATCAGATTATTCTAATAATGTCTGGCCTACTTCCATACCCTTTACTTTTTCAATAACACTTTTTAAAAAATGATAGAAAAATGCTAAACTCTGAAAATAGCATGAAATCCTTGCTAATCTCAATATCTTTTTCAAACTTGTTTCAAAAAATCTCAAATACACACCATATTATTCTAATAATGTCTGGCCTACATCCACAGCCTTTACTTTTTCAATAAAGTTTTGAATAAAATTCAAATTAATCGCTAATCTCTGAAAGTAGCATGAAATCGTTGCTAATCTCAATATATTTTTCAAATTTGTGTCAGAAAATCTCAAATATACACCAGATTATTCTAATAATGTCTGGCCTACTTCCACACCCTTTACTTTTTCAATAACACTTTTTAAAAAATGATAGAAAAATGCTAATCTCTGAAAATAGCATGAAATCCTTGCTAATCTCAATATCTTTTTCAAACTTGTTTCAAAAAATCTCAAATACACACCAGATTATTCTAATAATTCCTTGCCTACTTCCACACCCTTTACTTTTTCAATAATAAAATAATAAAATTCCAATTAATCGCTAATCTCTGAAAATAGCATGAAATCCTTGCTAATCTCAATATCTTTTTCAAACTTGTTTCAAAAAATCTCAAATACACACCAGATTATTCTAATAATGTCTGGCCTACTTCCACACCCTTTACTTTTTCAATAACACTTTTTAAAAAATGATAGAAAAATGCTAATCTCTGAAAATATCATGAAATCCTTGCTAATCTCAATATCTTTTTCAAACTTGTTTCAAAAAATCTCAAATACACACCATATTATTCTAATAATGTCTGGCCTACATCCACAGCCTTTACTTTTTCAATAAAGTTTTGAATAAAATTCAAATTAATCGCTAATCTCTGAAAGTAGCATGAAATCGTTGCTAATCTCAATATATTTTTCAAATTTGTGTCAGAAAATCTCAAATATACACCAGATTATTCTAATAATATCTGGCCTACTTCCACACCCTTTACTTTTTCAATAACACTTTTAAAAAAATGATAGAAAAATGCTAATCTCTGAAAATAGCATGAAATCCTTGCTAATCTCAATATCTTTTTCAAACTTGTTTCAAAAAATCTCAAATACACACCAGATTATTCTAATAATTCCTTGCCTACTTCCACACCCTTTACTTTTTCAATAATAAAATAATAAAATTCCAATTAATCGCTAATCTCTGAAAATAGCATGAAATCCTCGCTAATCTCAATATCTTTTTCAAACTTGTTTCAAAAAATCTCAAATACACACCAGATTATTCTAATAATGTCTGGCCTACTTCCACACCCTTTACTTTTTCAATAACACTTTTTAAAAAATGATAGAAAAATGCTAATCTCTGAAAATAGCATGAAATCCTTGCTAATCTCAATATCTTTTTCAAACTTGTTTCAAAAAATCTCAAATACACACCAGATTATTCTAATAATGTCTGGCCTACTTCCACACCCTTTACTTTTTCAATAACGTTTTGAATACAATTCCAATTAATCGTTAATCTATGAAAATAGCATGAAATCCTCGCTAATCTCAATATCTTTTTCAAACTTGCGTCAAAAAATCTCAAATATACACCATATTATTCTAATAATGTCTGGCCTACTTCCACACCCTTTACTTTTTCAATAAAATTTTCTAATGAATTATAGAAAATTGCTAATCTCTGAAAATAGCATGAAATCCTTGCTAATCTCAATATCTTTTTCAAACTTGTTTCAAAAAATCTCAAATACACACCAGATTATTCTAATAATGTCTGGCCTACTTCCACAACCTTTACTTTTCCAATAAAGTTTTGAATAAAATTCCAATTAATCGCTAATCTATGAAAATAGCATGAAATCCTCGCTAATCTCAATATCTTTTTCAAACTTGTTTCAAAAAATCTCAAATACACACCAGATTATTATAATAATGTCTGGCCTACTTTCACACCCTTTAATTGTTCAATAATGTTTTTAAAAAATGATAGAAAATTACTAATCTCTGAAAATAGCATGAAATCCTTGCTAATCTCAATATCTTTTTCAAACTTGTTTCAAAAAATCTCAAATAGACACCAGATTATTCTAATAATGTCTGGCCTACATCCACAGCCTTTACTTTTTCAATAACGTTTTGAATAAAATTCCAATTAATCGCTAATCTCTGAAAGTAGCATGAAATCGTTGCTAATCTCAATATCTTTTTCAAACTTGTGTCAAAAAATCTCAAATATACACCAGATTATTCTAATATTTTCTGGCCTACTTCCACACCCTTTACTTTTTCAATAACACTTTTAAAAAAATGATAGAAAATTGCTAATCTCTGAAAATAGCATGAAATCCTTGCTAATCTCAATATCTTTTTCAAACTTGTTTCAAAAAATCTCAAATACACACCATATTATTCTAATAATGCCTGGCCTACTTCCACACCCTTTAATTTTTCAATAATAAAATAATAAAATTCAAATTAATCGCTAATCTCTGAAAATAGCATGAAATCCTCGCTAATCTCAATATCTTTTTCAAACTTGTTTCAAAAAATCTCAAATACACACCAGATTATTCTGATAATGTCTGGCCTACTTCCACACCCTTTAATTTTTCAATAATGTTTTTATAAAATGATAGAAAATTGCTCATCTCTGAAAATAGCATGAAATCCTTGCTAATCTCAATATCTTTTTCAAACTTGTTTCAAAAAATCTCAAATACACACCATATTATTCTAATAATGTCTGGCCTACATCCACAGCCTTTACTTTTTCAATAAAGTTTTGAATAAAATTCAAATTAATCGCTAATCTCTGAAAGTAGCATGAAATCGTTGCTAATCTCAATATATTTTTCAAATTTGTGTCAGAAAATCTCAAATATACACCAGATTATTCTAATAATGTCTGGCCTACTTCCACACCCTTTACTTTTTCAATAACACTTTTTAAAAAATGATAGAAAAATGCTAATCTCTGAAAATAGCATGAAATCCTTGCTAATCTCAATATCTTTTTCAAACTTGTTTCAAAAAATCTCAAATACACACCAGATTATTCTAATAATGTCTGGCCTACTTCCACACCCTTTACTTTTTCAATAATAAAATAATAAAATTCCAATTAATCGCTAATCTCTGAAAATAGCATGAAATCCTCGCTAATCTCAATATCTTTTTCAAACTTGTTTCAAAAAATCTCAAATACACACCAGATTATTCTAATAATGTCTGGCCTACTTCCACACCCTTTACTTTTTCAATAACACTTTTTAAAAAATGATAGAAAAATGCTAATCTCTGAAAATAGCATGAAATCCTTGCTAATCTCAATATCTTTTTCAAACTTGTTTCAAAAAATCTCAAATACACACCAGATTATTCTAATAATGCCTGGCCTACTTCCACACCCTTTACTTTTTCAATAATAAAATAATAAAATTCCAATTAATCGCTAATCTCTGAAAATAGCATGAAATCCTCGCTAATCTCAATATCTTTTTCAAACTTGATTCTAAAAATCTCAAATACACACCATATTATTCTAATAATGCCTGGCCTACTTCCACACCCTTTAATTTTTCAATAATTAAATAATAAAATTCCAATTAATCGCTAATCTCTGAAAATAGCATGAAATCCTCGCTAATCTCAATATCTTTTTCAAACTTGTTTCAAAAAATCTCAAATACACACCAGATTATTCTGATAATGTCTGGCCTACTTCCACACCCTTTAATTTTTCAATAATGTTTTTAAAAAATGATAGAAAAATGCTAATCTCTGAAAATAGCATGAAATCCTTGCTAATCTCAATATCTTTTTCAAACTTGTTTCAAAAAATCTCAAATACACACCAGATTATTCTAATAATGCCTGGCCTACTTCCACACCCTTTACTTTTTCAATAATAAAATAATAAAATTCCAATTAATCGCTAATCTCTGAAAATAGCATGAAATCCTCGCTAATCTCAATATCTTTTTCAAACTTGATTCTAAAAATCTCAAATACACACCATATTATTCTAATAATGCATGGCCTACTTCCACACCCTTTAATTTTTCAATAATAAAATAATAAAATTCAAATTAATCGCTAATCTCTGAAAATAGCATGAAATCCTCGCTAATCTCAATATCTTTTTCAAACTTGTTTCAAAAAATCTCAAATACACACCAGATTATTCTGATAATGTCTGGCCTACTTCCACACCCTTTAATTTTTCAATAATGTTTTTATAAAATGATAGAAAATTGCTCATCTCTGAAAATAGCATGAAATCCTTGCTAATCTCAATATCTTTTTCAAACTTGTTTCAAAAAATCTCAAATACACACCATATTATTCTAATAATGTCTGGCCTACATCCACAGCCTTTACTTTTTCAATAAAGTTTTGAATAAAATTCAAATTAATCGCTAATCTCTGAAAGTAGCATGAAATCGTTGCTAATCTCAATATATTTTTCAAATTTGTGTCAGAAAATCTCAAATATACACCAGATTATTCTAATAATGTCTGGCCTACTTCCACACCCTTTACTTTTTCAATAACACTTTTTAAAAAATGATAGAAAAATGCTAATCTCTGAAAATAGCATGAAATCCTTGCTAATCTCAATATCTTTTTCAAACTTGTTTCAAAAAATCTCAAATACACACCAGATTATTCTAATAATTCCTTGCCTACTTCCACACCCTTTACTTTTTCAATAATAAAATAATAAAATTCCAATTAATCGCTAATCTCTGAAAATAGCATGAAATCCTTGCTAATCTCAATATCTTTTTCAAACTTGTTTCAAAAAATCTCAAATACACACCAGATTATTCTAATAATGTCTGGCCTACTTCCACACCCTTTACTTTTTTAATAACACTTTTTAAAAAATGATAGAAAAATGCTAACCTCTGAAAATAGCATGAAATCCTTGCTAATCTCAATATCTTTTTCAAACTTGTTTCAAAAAATCTCAAATACACACCATATTATTCTAATAATGTCTGGCCTACATCCACAGCCTTTACTTTTTCAATAAAGTTTTGAATAAAATTCAAATTAATCGCTAATCTCTGAAAGTAGCATGAAATCGTTGCTAATCTCAATATATTTTTCAAATTTGTGTCAGAAAATCTCAAATATACACCAGATTATTCTAATAATGTCTGGCCTACTTCCACACCCTTTAATTTTTCAATAACACTTTTTAAAAAATGATAGAAAAATGCTAATCTCTGAAAATAGCATGAAATCCTTGCTAATCTCAATATCTTTTTCAAACTTGTTTCAAAAAATCTCAAATACACACCAGATTATTCTAATAATTCCTTGCCTACTTCCACACCCTTTACTTTTTCAATAATAAAATAATAAAATTCCAATTAATCGCTAATCTCTGAAAATAGCATGAAATCCTTGCTAATCTCAATATCTTTTTCAAACTTGTTTCAAAAAATCTCAAATACACACCAGATTATTCTAATAATGTCTGGCCTACTTCCACACCCTTTATTTTTTCAATAACACTTTTTAAAAAATGATAGAAAAATGCTAATCTCTGAAAATAGCATGAAATCCTTGCTAATCTCAATATCTTTTTCAAACTTGTTTCAAAAAATCTCAAATACACACCAGATTATTCTAATAATGCCTGGCCTACTTCCACACCCTTTACTTTTTCAATAATAAAATAATAAAATTCCAATTAATCGCTAATCTCTGAAAATAGCATGAAATCCTCGCTAATCTCAATATCTTTTTCAAACTTGATTCTAAAAATCTCAAATATACATCAGATTATTCTAATAATGTCTGGCCTACTTCCACACCCTTTACTTTTTCAATAACACTTTTTAAAAAATGATAGAAAATTGCTAAACTCTGAAAATAGCATGAAATCCTTGCTAATCTCAATATCTTTTTCAAACTTGTTTCAAAAAATCTCAAATACACACCATATTATTATAATAATGTCTGGCCTACATCCACAGCCTTTACTTTTTCAATAACGTTTTGAATAAAATTCCAATTAATCGCTAATCTCTGAAAGTAGCATGAAATCGTTGATAATCTCAATATATTTTTCAAATTTGTGTCAAAAAATCTCAAATATACACCAGATTATTCTAATAATGTCTGGCCTACTTCCACACCCTTTACTTTTTCAATAACACTTTTTAAAAAATGATAGAAAAATGCTAATCTCTGAAAATAGCATGAAATCCTTGCTAATCTCAATATCTTTTTCAAACTTGTTTCAAAAAATCTCAAATACACACCAGATTATTCTAATAATTCCTTGCCTACTTTCACACCCTTTACTTTTTCAATAATAAAATAATAAAATTCCAATTAATCGCTAATCTCTGAAAATAGCATGAAATCCTTGCTAATCTCAATATCTTTTTCAAACTTGTTTCAAAAAATCTCAAATACACACCATATTATTCTAATAATGTCTGGCCTACATCCACAGCCTTTACTTTTTCAATAACGTTTTGAATAAAATTCAAATTAATCGCTAATCTCTGAAAGTAGCATGAAATCGTTGCTAATCTCAATATCTTTTTCAAACTTGTGTCAAAAAATCTCAAATATACACCAGATTATTCTAATATTTTCTGGCCTACTTCCACACCCTTTACTTTTTCAATAACACTTTAAAAAAAATTATAGAAAATTGCTAATCTCTGAAAATAGCATGAAATCCTTGCTAATCTCAATATATTTTTCAAACTTGTTTCAAAAAATCTCAAATACACACCAGATTATTCTAATAATGCCTGGCCTACTTCCACACCCTTTACTTTTTCAATAATAAAATAATAAAATTCCAATTAATCGCTAATCTCTGAAAATAGCATGAAATCCTCGCTAATCTCAATATCTTTTTCAAACTTGTGTCAAAAAATCTCAAATATACACCAGATTATTCTAATAATTTCTGGCCTACTTCCACACCCTTTACCTTTTCAATAACACTTTTTAAAAAATGATAGAAAATTGCTAAACTCTGAAAATAGCATGAAATCCTTGCTAATCTCAATATCTTTTTCAAACTTGTTTCAAAAAATCTCAAATACACACCATATTATTCTAATAATGTCTGGCCTACATCCACAGCCTTTACTTTTTCAATAACGTTTTGAATAAAATTCAAATTAATCGCTAATCTCTGAAAGTAGCATGAAATCGTTGCTAATCTCAATATATTTTTCAAATTTGTGTCAAAAAATCTCAAATATACACCAGATTATTCTAATAATGTCTGGCCTAATTCCACACCCTTTACTTTTTCAATAAAACTTTTTTTTAAATGATAGAAAATTGCTAATCTCTGAAAAAAGCATGAAATCCTTGCTAATCTCAATATCTTTTTCAAACTTGTTTCAAAAAATCTCAAATACACACCAGATTATTCTAATAATGTCTGGCCTACTTCCACAACCTTTACTTTTCCAATAAAGTTTTGAATAAAATTCCAATTAATCGCTAATCTCTGAAAATAGCATGAAATCCTCGCTAATCTCAATATCTTTTTCAAACTTGTTTCAAAAAATCTCAAATACACACCAGATTATTCTAATAATGTCTGGCCTACTTCCACCCCCTTTACTTTTTCAATAACACTTTTTAAAAAATGATAGAAAATTGCTAAACTCTGAAAATAGCATGAAATCCTTGCTAATCTCAATATCTTTTTCAAACTTGTTTCAAAAAATCTCAAATACACACCATATTATTCTAATAATGTCTGGCCTACATCCACAGCCTTTACTTTTTCAATAACGTTTTGAATAAAATTCAAATTAATCGCTAATCTCTGAAAGTAGCATGAAATCGTTGCTAATCTCAATATCTTTTTCAAACTTGTGTCAAAAAATCTCAAATATACACCAGATTATTCTAATATTTTCTGGCCTACTTCCACACCCTTTACTTTTTCAATAACACTTTTAAAAAAATGATAGAAAATTGCTAATCTCTGAAAATAGCATGAAATCCTTGCTAATCTCAATATATTTTTCAAACTTGTTTCAAAAAATCTCAAATACACACCAGATTATTCTAATAATGCCTGGCCTACTTCCACACCCTTTACTTTTTCAATAATAAAATAATAAAATTCCAATTAATCGCTAATCTCTGAAAATAGCATGAAATCCTCGCTAATCTCAATATCTTTTTCAAACTTGATTCTAAAAATCTCAAATATACATCAGATTATTCTAATAATGTCTGGCCTACTTCCACACCCTTTATTTTTTAAATTATGTTTTTAAAAGAATGATAGAAAATCGCTAATCTCTGAAAATAGCATGAAAAAAAAATAATCTGAAAATAGCATGAAATCCTTGCTAATCTCAATATCTTTTTCAAACTTGTTTCAAAAAATCTCAAATACACACCATATTATTCTAATAATGTCTGGCCTACATCCACAGCCTTTACTTTTTCAATAACGTTTTGAATAAAATTCAAATTAATCGCTAATCTCTGAAAGTAGCATGAAATCGTTGCTAATCTCAATATCTTTTTCAAACTTGTGTCAAAAAATCTCAAATATACACCAGATTATTCTAATAATGTCTGGCCTACTTCCACACCCTTTACGTTTTCAATAATGTTTTTAAAAGAATGATAGAAAATCGCTAATCTCTGAAAATAGCATGAAATCTTCACTAATCTCAATAATGTTTCCAGACTTGTGTCTAAAAATCTCAAATATACACCAGATTATTCTAATAATGTCTGGCCTACTTCCACACCCTTTACTTTTTCAATAAAACTTTTTAAAAAATGATAGAAAATTGCTAATCTCTGAAAATAGCATGAAATCGTTGCTAATCTCAATATCTTTTTCAAATTTGTGTCAAAAAATCTCAAATATACACCAGATTATTCTAATAATGTCTGGCCTAATTCCACACCCTTTACTTTTTCAATAAAACTTTAAAAAAATGATAGAAAATTGCTAATCTCTGAAAATAGCATGAAATCCTTGCTAATCTCAATATCTTTTTCAAACTTGTTTCAAAAAATCTCAAATACACACCAGATTATTCTAATAATGTCTGGCCTACTTCCACAA
The DNA here is from genome assembly GCF_963692335.1 of Osmerus eperlanus. NCBI lineage: Eukaryota > Metazoa > Chordata > Actinopteri > Osmeriformes > Osmeridae > Osmerus > Osmerus eperlanus. The sequence goes on along the minus strand of NC_085039.1, from coordinate 5,747,725 downwards.
CCTTTACTTTTCCAATAAAGTTTTGAATAAAATTCCAATTAATCGCTAATCTCTGAAAATAGCATGAAATCCTCGCTAATCTCAATATCTTTTTCAAACTTGTTTCAAAAAATCTCAAATACACACCAGATTATTCTAATAATGTCTGGCCTACTTCCACACCCTTTAATTTTTCAATAATGTTTTAAAAAAATGATAGAAAATTGCTAATCTCTGAAAATAGCATGAAATCCTTGCTAATCTCAATATCTTTTTCAAACTTGTTTCAAAAAATCTCAAATACACACCAGATTATTCTAATAATGTCTGGCCTACTTCCACACCCTTTACTTTTTCAATAATGTTTTTAAAAAATGATAGAAAATCGCTAATCTCTGAAAATAGCATGAAATCCTTGCTAATCTCAATATCTTTTTTAAACTTGTTTCAAAAAATCTCAAATACACACCAGATTATTCTAATAATGCCTGGCCTACTTTCACACCCTTTACTTTTTCAATAATAAAATAATAAAATTCCAATTAATCGCTAATCTCTGAAAATAGCATGAAATCCTTGCTAATCTCAATATCTTTTTCAAACTTGTTTCAAAAAATCTCAAATACACACCATATTATTCTAATAATGTCTGGCCTACATCCACAGCCTTTACTTTTTCAATAACGTTTTGAAAAAAATTCAAATTAATCGCTAATCTCTGAAAGTAGCATGAAATCGTTGCTAATCTCAATATCTTTTTCAAACTTGTGTCAAAAAATCTCAAATATACACCAGATTATTCTAATATTTTCTGGCCTACTTCCACACCCTTTACTTTTTCAATAACACTTTAAAAAAAATGATAGAAAATTGCTAATCTCTGAAAATAGCATGAAATCCTTGCTAATCTCAATATATTTTTCAAACGTGTTTCAAAAAATCTCAAATACACACCAGATTATTCTAATAATGCCTGGCCTACTTCCACACCCTTTACTTTTTCAATAATAAAATAATAAAATTCCAATTAATCGCTAATCTCTGAAAATAGCATGAAATCCTCGCTAATCTCAATATCTTTTTCAAACTTGTGTCAAAAAATCTCAAATATACACCAGATTATTCTAATAATTTCTGGCCTACTTCCACACCCTTTACCTTTTCAATAACACTTTTTAAAAAATGATAGAAAATTGCTAAACTCTGAAAATAGCATGAAATCCTTGCTAATCTCAATATCTTTTTCAAACTTGTTTCAAAAAATCTCAAATACACACCATATTATTCTAATAATGTCTGGCCTACATCCACAGCCTTTACTTTTTCAATAACGTTTTGAATAAAATTCAAATTAATCGCTAATCTCTGAAAGTAGCATGAAATCTTTGCTAATCTCAATATATTTTTCAAATTTGTGTCAAAAAATCTCAAATATACACCAGATTATTCTAATAATGTCTGGCCTAATTCCACACCCTTTACTTTTTCAATAAAACTTTTTTTTAAATGATAGAAAATTGCTAATCTCTGAAAAAAGCATGAAATCCTTGCTAATCTCAATATCTTTTTCAAACTTGTTTCAAAAAATCTCAAATACACACCAGATTATTCTAATAATGTCTGGCCTACTTCCACAACCTTTACTTTTCCAATAAAGTTTTGAATAAAATTCCAATTAATCGCTAATCTCTGAAAATAGCATGAAATCCTCGCTAATCTCAATATCTTTTTCAAACTTGTTTCAAAAAATCTCAAATACACACCAGATTATTCTAATAATGTCTGGCCTACTTCCACCCCCTTTACTTTTTCAATAACACTTTTTAAAAAATGATAGAAAATTGCTAAACTCTGAAAATAGCATGAAATCCTTGCTAATCTCAATATCTTTTTCAAACTTGTTTCAAAAAATCTCAAATACACACCATATTATTCTAATAATGTCTGGCCTACATCCACAGCCTTTACTTTTTCAATAACGTTTTGAATAAAATTCAAATTAATCGCTAATCTCTGAAAGTAGCATGAAATCGTTGCTAATCTCAATATCTTTTTCAAACTTGTGTCAAAAAATCTCAAATATACACCAGATTATTCTAATATTTTCTGGCCTACTTCCACACCCTTTACTTTTTCAATAACACTTTTAAAAAAATGATAGAAAATTGCTAATCTCTGAAAATAGCATGAAATCCTTGCTAATCTCAATATATTTTTCAAACTTGTTTCAAAAAATCTCAAATACACACCAGATTATTCTAATAATGCCTGGCCTACTTCCACACCCTTTACTTTTTCAATAATAAAATAATAAAATTCCAATTAATCGCTAATCTCTGAAAATAGCATGAAATCCTCGCTAATCTCAATATCTTTTTCAAACTTGATTCTAAAAATCTCAAATATACATCAGATTATTCTAATAATGTCTGGCCTACTTCCACACCCTTTATTTTTTAAATTATGTTTTTAAAAGAATGATAGAAAATCGCTAATCTCTGAAAATAGCATGAAAAAAAAATAATCTGAAAATAGCATGAAATCCTTGCTAATCTCAATATCTTTTTCAAACTTGTTTCAAAAAATCTCAAATACACACCATATTATTCTAATAATGTCTGGCCTACATCCACAGCCTTTACTTTTTCAATAACGTTTTGAATAAAATTCAAATTAATCGCTAATCTCTGAAAGTAGCATGAAATCGTTGCTAATCTCAATATCTTTTTCAAACTTGTGTCAAAAAATCTCAAATATACACCAGATTATTCTAATAATGTCTGGCCTACTTCCACACCCTTTACGTTTTCAATAATGTTTTTAAAAGAATGATAGAAAATCGCTAATCTCTGAAAATAGCATGAAATCTTCACTAATCTCAATAATGTTTCCAGACTTGTGTCTAAAAATCTCAAATATACACCAGATTATTCTAATAATGTCTGGCCTACTTCCACACCCTTTACTTTTTCAATAAAACTTTTTAAAAAATGATAGAAAATTGCTAATCTCTGAAAATAGCATGAAATCGTTGCTAATCTCAATATCTTTTTCAAATTTGTGTCAAAAAATCTCAAATATACACCAGATTATTCTAATAATGTCTGGCCTAATTCCACACCCTTTACTTTTTCAATAACGTTTTGAATAAAATTCAAATTAATCGCTAATCTCTGAAAGTAGCATGAAATCGTTGCTAATCTCAATATCTTTTTCAAACTTGTGTCAAAAAATCTCAAATATACACCAGATTATTCTAATAATGTCTGGCCTACTTCCACACCCTTTACGTTTTCAATAATGTTTTTAAAAGAATGATAGAAAATCGCTAATCTCTGAAAATAGCATGAAATCTTCACTAATCTCAATAATGTTTCCAGACTTGTGTCTAAAAATCTCAAATATACACCAGATTATTCTAATAATGTCTGGCCTACTTCCACACCCTTTACTTTTTCAATAAAACTTTTTAAAAAATGATAGAAAATTGCTAATCTCTGAAAATAGCATGAAATCGTTGCTAATCTCAATATCTTTTTCAAATTTGTGTCAAAAAATCTCAAATATACACCAGATTATTCTAATAATGTCTGGCCTAATTCCACACCCTTTACTTTTTCAATAAAACTTTAAAAAAATGATAGAAAATTGCTAATCTCTGAAAATAGCATGAAATCCTTGCTAATCTCAATATCTTTTTCAAACTTGTTTCAAAAAATCTCAAATACACACCAGATTATTCTAATAATGTCTGGCCTACTTCCACAACCTTTACTTTTCCAATAAAGTTTTGAATAAAATTCCAATTAATCGCTAATCTCTGAAAATAGCATGAAATCCTCGCTAATCTCAATATCTTTTTCAAACTTGTTTCAAAAAATCTCAAATACACACCAGATTATTCTAATAATGTCTGGCCTACTTCCACACCCTTTAATTTTTCAATAATGTTTTAAAAAAATGATAGAAAATTGCTAATCTCTGAAAATAGCATGAAATCCTTGCTAATCTCAATATCTTTTTCAAACTTGTTTCAAAAAATCTCAAATACACACCAGATTATTCTAATAATGTCTGGCCTACTTCCACACCCTTTACTTTTTCAATAATGTTTTTAAAAAATGATAGAAAATCGCTAATCTCTGAAAATAGCATGAAATCCTTGCTAATCTCAATATCTTTTTTAAACTTGTTTCAAAAAATCTCAAATACACACCAGATTATTCTAATAATGCCTGGCCTACTTTCACACCCTTTACTTTTTCAATAATAAAATAATAAAATTCCAATTAATCGCTAATCTCTGAAAATAGCATGAAATCCTTGCTAATCTCAATATCTTTTTCAAACTTGTTTCAAAAAATCTCAAATACACACCATATTATTCTAATAATGTCTGGCCTACATCCACAGCCTTTACTTTTTCAATAACGTTTTGAAAAAAATTCAAATTAATCGCTAATCTCTGAAAGTAGCATGAAATCGTTGCTAATCTCAATATCTTTTTCAAACTTGTGTCAAAAAATCTCAAATATACACCAGATTATTCTAATATTTTCTGGCCTACTTCCACACCCTTTACTTTTTCAATAACACTTTAAAAAAAATGATAGAAAATTGCTAATCTCTGAAAATAGCATGAAATCCTTGCTAATCTCAATATATTTTTCAAACGTGTTTCAAAAAATCTCAAATACACACCAGATTATTCTAATAATGCCTGGCCTACTTCCACACCCTTTACTTTTTCAATAATAAAATAATAAAATTCCAATTAATCGCTAATCTCTGAAAATAGCATGAAATCCTCGCTAATCTCAATATCTTTTTCAAACTTGTGTCAAAAAATCTCAAATATACACCAGATTATTCTAATAATTTCTGGCCTACTTCCACACCCTTTACCTTTTCAATAACACTTTTTAAAAAATGATAGAAAATTGCTAAACTCTGAAAATAGCATGAAATCCTTGCTAATCTCAATATCTTTTTCAAACTTGTTTCAAAAAATCTCAAATACACACCATATTATTCTAATAATGTCTGGCCTACATCCACAGCCTTTACTTTTTCAATAACGTTTTGAATAAAATTCAAATTAATCGCTAATCTCTGAAAGTAGCATGAAATCTTTGCTAATCTCAATATATTTTTCAAATTTGTGTCAAAAAATCTCAAATATACACCATATTATTCTAATAATGTCTGGCCTAATTCCACACCCTTTACTTTTTCAATAAAACTTTTTTTTAAATGATAGAAAATTGCTAATCTCTGAAAAAAGCATGAAATCCTTGCTAATCTCAATATCTTTTTCAAACTTGTTTCAAAAAATCTCAAATACACACCAGATTATTCTAATAATGTCTGGCCTACTTCCACAACCTTTACTTTTCCAATAAAGTTTTGAATAAAATTCCAATTAATCGCTAATCTCTGAAAATAGCATGAAATCCTCGCTAATCTCAATATCTTTTTCAAACTTGTTTCAAAAAATCTCAAATACACACCAGATTATTCTAATAATGTCTGGCCTACTTCCACCCCCTTTACTTTTTCAATAACACTTTTTAAAAAATGATAGAAAATTGCTAAACTCTGAAAATAGCATGAAATCCTTGCTAATCTCAATATCTTTTTCAAACTTGTTTCAAAAAATCTCAAATACACACCATATTATTCTAATAATGTCTGGCCTACATCCACAGCCTTTACTTTTTCAATAACGTTTTGAATAAAATTCAAATTAATCGCTAATCTCTGAAAGTAGCATGAAATCGTTGCTAATCTCAATATCTTTTTCAAACTTGTGTCAAAAAATCTCAAATATACACCAGATTATTCTAATATTTTCTGGCCTACTTCCACACCCTTTACTTTTTCAATAACACTTTTAAAAAAATGATAGAAAATTGCTAATCTCTGAAAATAGCATGAAATCCTTGCTAATCTCAATATATTTTTCAAACTTGTTTCAAAAAATCTCAAATACACACCAGATTATTCTAATAATGCCTGGCCTACTTCCACACCCTTTACTTTTTCAATAATAAAATTATAAAATTCCAATTAATCGCTAATCTCTGAAAATAGCATGAAATCCTCGCTAATCTCAATATCTTTTTCAAACTTGATTCTAAAAATCTCAAATATACATCAGATTATTCTAATAATGTCTGGCCTACTTCCACACCCTTTATTTTTTAAATTATGTTTTTAAAAGAATGATAGAAAATCGCTAATCTCTGAAAATAGCATGAAAAAAAAATAATCTGAAAATAGCATGAAATCCTTGCTAATCTCAATATCTTTTTCAAACTTGTTTCAAAAAATCTCAAATACACACCATATTATTCTAATAATGTCTGGCCTACATCCACAGCCTTTACTTTTTCAATAACGTTTTGAATAAAATTCAAATTAATCGCTAATCTCTGAAAGTAGCATGAAATCGTTGCTAATCTCAATATCTTTTTCAAACTTGTGTCAAAAAATCTCAAATATACACCAGATTATTCTAATAATGTCTGGCCTACTTCCACACCCTTTACGTTTTCAATAATGTTTTTAAAAGAATGATAGAAAATCGCTAATCTCTGAAAATAGCATGAAATCTTCACTAATCTCAATAATTTTTCCAGACTTGTGTCTAAAAATCTCAAATATACACCATATTATTCTAATAATGTCTGGCCTACTTCCACACCCTTTACTTTTTCAATAAAACTTTTTAAAAAATGATAGAAAATTGCTAATCTCTGAAAATAGCATGAAATCCTTGCTAATCTCAATATCTTTTTCAAACTTGTTTCAAAAAATCTCAAATACACACCATATTATTCTAATAATGTCTGGCCTACATCCACAGCCTTTACTTTTTCAATAACGTTTTGAATAAAATTCAAATTAATCGCTAATCTCTGAAAGTAGCATGAAATCGTTGCTAATCTCAATATCTTTTTCAAACTTGTGTCAAAAAATCTCAAATATACACCAGATTATTCTAATAATGTCTGGCCTACTTCCACACCCTTTACGTTTTCAATAATGTTTTTAAAAGAATGATAGAAAATCGCTAATCTCTGAAAATAGCATGAAATCTTCACTAATCTCAATAATGTTTCCAGACTTGTGTCTAAAAATCTCAAATATACACCAGATTATTCTAATAATGTCTGGCCTACTTCCACACCCTTTACTTTTTCAATAAAACTTTTTAAAAAATGATAGAAAATTGCTAATCTCTGAAAATAGCATGAAATCGTTGCTAATCTCAATATCTTTTTCAAATTTGTGTCAAAAAATCTCAAATATACACCAGATTATTCTAATAATGTCTGGCCTAATTCCACACCCTTTACTTTTTCAATAAAACTTTAAAAAAATGATAGAAAATTGCTAATCTCTGAAAATAGCATGAAATCCTTGCTAATCTCAATATCTTTTTCAAACTTGTTTCAAAAAATCTCAAATACACACCAGATTATTCTAATAATGTCTGGCCTACTTCCACAACCTTTACTTTTCCAATAAAGTTTTGAATAAAATTCCAATTAATCGCTAATCTCTGAAAATAGCATGAAATCCTCGCTAATCTCAATATCTTTTTCAAACTTGTTTCAAAAAATCTCAAATACACACCAGATTATTCTAATAATGTCTGGCCTACTTCCACACCCTTTAATTTTTCAATAATGTTTTAAAAAAATGATAGAAAATTGCTAATCTCTGAAAATAGCATGAAATCCTTGCTAATCTCAATATCTTTTTCAAACTTGTTTCAAAAAATCTCAAATACACACCAGATTATTCTAATAATGTCTGGCCTACTTCCACACCCTTTACTTTTTCAATAATGTTTTTAAAAAATGATAGAAAATCGCTAATCTCTGAAAATAGCATGAAATCCTTGCTAATCTCAATATCTTTTTTAAACTTGTTTCAAAAAATCTCAAATACACACCAGATTATTCTAATAATGCCTGGCCTACTTCCACACCCTTTACTTTTTCAATAATAAAATAATAAAATTCCAATTAATCGCTAATCTATGAAAATAGCATGAAATCCTCGCTAATTTTATAGAAGACGAGTAATCATTTCATACAAGAAGACAGGATCACATCCACCACAACAGTTCCATTGACAGTCTCAGCTGTCAAGTCTTAGGTAAAACACTTTATAAGTAAGGAATATTTTGAATCCAGTCAGTACTGGGAGAGAGAGAGAGAGAGAGAGAGAGAGAGAGAGAGAGAGAGAGAGAGAGAGAGAGAGAGAGAGAGAGAGAGAGGGGGAGAGAGAGAGAGAGGTGTATGTGTAAGATTACTCTGATGTAACCCCACGACACACCCCATCACATGGAGTGTCTGCCTGTCAGAAAAATTGAAGATGTAACTTTTTTATTCTGTATAAAATGATACTGTGTGTGTTCAGCATTCCTTGTGTGCAAAGAGAGGCCTACCCCCAAATCTGAACTCTGGGTACACACACAATACCCTTATCTTGGGCTGAGGACTAAGGGGGGGTTTGTTTGTTTTAAAGAGATACTGTTTGACAAGGGCTAGATGGAGACGCAAACTCTGGTGACCATTTGCTTGACACCTATATGGTGTTAAGCAAATGAGTTTTTACGACACCTGAACCAGAGATTCAACTAGGGTTGATGACGCAAACACACACACGCGCGCGCCAGGTCTATGCAAGGGAGCCAATGAAAGAAGAGTGTGGAAGAAATTGTCAAGGGAGTCAAGTGGCTGAGCGGTTAGGGAATCGGGCTAGTAATCAGAATGTTGCTGGTTCGATTCCTGGCTGTGCCAAATGACGTTGTGTCCTTGGGCAAGGCACTTCACCCTACTTGCCTCGGGGGAATGGCCCTGTACTCACTGTAAATCGCTCTGGATAAGAGCGTATGCTAAATGACTAAATGTATGTCTCCACTGGAACTGGATGACTATCAGTTTAGTCTAGAAATGTGTAACTACAAAGCAACCAGATGATTAGAGAGTCTCTACATACTTTAAAAACAATAAAGACCAGGCTAAACATACAGTGATAATGGCAACATTTCTCCCTCTGGCATGAAGGTCAGACTACAGTATTACAAATTGCATAGTCCCTTGCATAGCTTGTAATTAGAAAGTATAACTAGTCTTTTGAAATTGGATGATGTTAATCCCATAGTAATGAACAGTTTTGCTATGTCTTAAACACAGTTTTTATTCAGTGAATAGTTTTTGGAATAATCCTTTGACGTCTGAATGAACAACAAATGCTACTCTCATTAATACTCTTCTACTTGACATTATATAGATTGCATGCTCTGAATGCATGAGGTGGTATCATGCAGAGTGCTTGGACATGACCCACAGAGAGTTCAAATGATATTGAGATTAGCGAGGATTTCATGCTATTTTCAGAGATTAGCGATTAATTGGAATTTTATTCAAAACTTTATTGGAAAAGTAAAGGTTGTGGAATTAGTCCAGACAATATTAGAATAATCTGGTGTGTATTTGAGATGTTTTGAAACAAGTTTGAAAAATATATTGAGATTAGCAAGGATTTCATGCTATTTTCAGAGATTAGCAATTTTCGATCATTTAAAAAAAAGTTTTATTGAAAAAGTAAAGGGTGTGGAAGTAGGCCAGACATTATTAGAATAATCTGGTGTATATTTGAGATTTTTTGGCACAAATTTGAAAAAGATATTGAGATTAGCAACGATTTCATGCTATTTTCAGAGATTAGCGATTTTCTATCATTCTTTTAAAAACATAATTTAAAAAGTAAAGGGTGTGGAAGTAGGCCAGACATTATTAGAATAATATGGTGTATATTTGAGATTTTTAGAAAAGAGTTTGAAAAAGATATTGAGATTAGCAAGGATTTCATGCTATTTTCAGAGATTAGCGATTTTCTATCATTTTTTTAAAACATTATTGAAAACTTAAAGGGTGTGGAAGTAGGCCAGACATTATTAGAATCATCTGGTGTGTATTTGAGATTTTTTGAAACAAGTTTGAAAAATATATTGAGATTAGCAAGGATGTCATGCTATTTTCAGAGATTAGCAATTTTCTATCATTTTTTAAAAACATTATTGAAAAATTAAAGGGTGTGGAAGTAGGCCAGACATTATTATAATAATCTGGTGTGTATTTGAGATTTTTGAAACAAATTTGAAAAATATATTGAGATTAGCGAGGATTTCATGTTATTTTCAGAGATTAGCGATTAATTGGAATTTTATTCAAAACTTTATTGAAAAAGTAAAGGGTGTGGAAGTAGGCCAGACATTATTAGAATAATCTGGTGTATATTTGAGATTTTTTGACACAAATTTGAAAAAGATTCTGAGATTAGCAACGATTTCATGCTATTTTCAGAGATTAGCGATTTTCTATCATTTTTTAAAAACATTATTGAAAAATTAAAGGGTGTGGAAGTAGGCCAGACATTATTATAATAATATGGTGTATATTGGAGATTTTTTGACACAAGTTTGAAAAAGATAGAGATTAGCGAGGATTTCATGCTATTTTCAGAGATTAGCAATTTTCTATCATTTTTTTAAAACATTATTGAAAAATTAAAGGGTGTGGAAGTAGGCCAGACATTATTATAATAATCTGGTGTGTATTTGAGATTTTTTAAACAAGTTTGAAAAATATATTGAGATTAGCGAGGATTTCATGCTATTTTCAGAGATTAGCGATTAATTGGAATTTTATTCAAAACTTTATTGGAAAAGTAAAGGTTGTGGAAGTAGGCCAGACATTAGTAGAATAATATGGTGTGTATTTGAGATTTTTTGAAACAAGTTTGAAAAAGATATTGAGATTAGCAAGGATTTCATGCTATTTTCAGAGATTAGCAATTTTTGATCATTTTTTAAAAAGTTTTATTGAAAAAGTAAAGGGTGTGGAAGTAGGCCAGACATTATTAGAATAATCTGGTGTATATTTGAGATTTTTTGGCACAAATTTGAAAAAGATATTGAGATTAGCAACGATTTCATGCTATTTTCAGAGATTAGCGATTTTCTATCATTCTTTTAAAAACATAATTTAAAAAGTAAAGGGTGTGGAAGTAGGCCAGACATTATTAGAATAATATGGTGTATATTTGAGATTTTTAGAAAAGAGTTTGAAAAAGATATTGAGATTAGCAAGGATTTCATGCTATTTTCAGAGATTAGCGATTTTCTATCATTTTTTTAAAACATTATTGAAAACTTAAAGGGTGTGGAAGTAGGCCAGACATTATTAGAATAATCTGGTGTATATTTGAGATTTTTTGACACAAATTTGAAAAAGATTCTGAGATTAGCAACGATTTCATGCTATTTTCAGAGATTAGCGATTTTCTATCATTTTTTAAAAACATTATTGAAAAATTAAAGGGTGTGGAAGTAGGCCAGACATTATTATAATAATATGGTTTATATTGGAGATTTTTTGACACAAGTTTGAAAAAGATAGAGATTAGCGAGGATTTCATGCTATTTTCAGAGATTAGCAATTTTCTATCATTTTTTAAAAACATTATTGAAAAATTAAAGGGTGTGGAAGTAGGCCAGACATTATTATAATAATCTGGTGTGTATTTGAGATTTTTTAAACAAGTTTGAAAAATATATTGAGATTAGCGAGGATTTCATGCTATTTTCAGAGATTAGCGATTAATTGGAATTTTATTCAAAACTTTATTGGAAAAGTAAAGGTTGTGGAAGTAGGCCAGACATTAGTAGAATAATATGGTGTGTATTTGAGATTTTTTGAAACAAGTTTGAAAAAGATATTGAGATTAGCAAGGATTTCATGCTATTTTCAGAGATTAGCGATTTTCTATCATTTTTTTAAAACATTATTGAAAACTTAAAGGGTGTGGAAGTAGGCCAGACATTATTAGAATCATCTGGTGTGTATTTGAGATTTTTTGAAACAAGTTTGAAAAATATATTGAGATTAGCAAGGATGTCATGCTATTTTCAGAGATTAGCAATTTTCTATCATTTTTTAAAAACATTATTGAAAAATTAAAGGGTGTGGAAGTAGGCCAGACATTATTATAATAATCTGGTGTGTATTTGAGATTTTTGAAACAAATTTGAAAAATATATTGAGATTAGCGAGGATTTCATGCTATTTTCAGAGATTAGCGATTAATTGGAATTTTATTCAAAACTTTATTGAAAAAGTAAAGGGTGTGGAAGTAGGCCAGACATTATTAGAATAATCTGGTGTATATTTGAGATTTTTTGACACAAATTTGAAAAAGATTCTGAGATTAGCAACGATTTCATGCTATTTTCAGAGATTAGCGATTTTCTATCATTTTTTAAAAACATTATTGAAAAATTAAAGGTTGTGGAAGTAGGCCAGACATTATTATAATAATATGGTGTATATTGGAGATTTTTTGACACAAGTTTGAAAAAGATAGAGATTAGCGAGGATTTCATGCTATTTTCAGAGATTAGCAATTTTCTATCATTTTTTAAAAACATTATTGAAAAATTAAAGGGTGTGGAAGTAGGCCAGACATTATTATAATAATCTGGTGTGTATTTGAGATTTTTTAAACAAGTTTGAAAAATATATTGAGATTAGCGAGGATTTCATGCTATTTTCAGAGATTAGCGATTAATTGGAATTTTATTCAAAACTTTATTGGAAAAGTAAAGGTTGTGGAAGTAGGCCAGACATTAGTAGAATAATATGGTGTGTATTTGAGATTTTTTGAAACAAGTTTGAAAAAGATATTGAGATTAGCAAGGATTTCATGCTATTTTCAGAGATTAGCAATTTTTGATCATTTTTTAAAAAGTTTTATTGAAAAAGTAAAGGGGTGGAAGTAGGCCAGACATTATTAGAATAATCTGGTGTATATTTGAGATTTTTTGACACAAATTTGAAAAATATATTGAGATTAGCAACGATTTCATGCTATTTTCAGAGATTAGCGATTTTCTATCATTTTTTAAAAACATTATTGAAAAATTAAAGGGTGTGGAAGTAGGCCAGACATTATTAGAATAATATGGTGTATATTTGAGATTTTTTGACACAAGTTTGAAAAAGATATTGAGATTAGCAAGGATTTCATGCTATTTTCAGAGATTAGCAATTTTCTATCATTTTTTAAAAAGTTTTATTGAAAAAGTAAAGGCTGTAGAAGTAGGACAGACATTATTAGAATAATCTGGTGTATATTTGAGATTTTTTGACACAAATTTGAAAAAGATATTGAGATTATCAAGGATTTCATGCTTTTTTCAGAGATTAGCGATTTTCTATCATTTAAAAAAAAGTTTTATTGAAAAAGTAAAGGGAGTGGAAGTAGGCCAGACATTATTAGAATAATCTGGTGTATATTTGAGATTTATTGACACAAATTTGAAAAAGATATTGAGATTAGTGAAGATTTCATGCTATTTTCAGAGATTAGCGATTTTCTATCATTCTTTTAAAAACATTATTAATAAAAATTAAAGGCTGTTGAAGTATACCAGACATTGTTGGAATACTCTGCGGTTTGTTTGAGGTTTTATAGTCATAAAATCATTATAAAAGTCATCATTTTTCAAAATTGTATGGGTAATTTTCACCCGGACCCTAACTCGACTGCAAAGAAGCGTCTTCTGAATGTGAGACGAATGTCGAATGTCGAATATGAAACTAACTTCACCTCGGTTGAAAAGCCTAGCATAATGCAACTCAAATGTCAGTTCGACCTTTAGCTACAAATAGGGAGGTTGGTTGCTTGAGTGACCCTAGGAAATGCCACTGACAATGTGTCAAAGTTAATCTAGAAATATATGAATGAAAAAAGGACTCGATCATTGAATACAAACAAAACCCTTTCTATTAGGAAAACGGCCCAACCATTACCTCATTCATCAGTCATTCTGAACAAGGACAAATCTGCACGATTTCCATACCAGATATTGGTTACAGTATGTGCCTGTATGGCTGCATTACCTGTGTTCTCCATACGGAGGCGCAGTCTCTTGAGGACATCCTGTAGACGGTTGTGCGTGAAGAGGTGGGGTAGCCGCACACGGACGCTGGCTCTCAGCCCAGTCCCCACATCAGCCGGGGAGCTGACCACCCAGCCCAGGTGCTGTTTCCAGATGAATGGGTGCCTCAGCTTCTTGTACAACGCTTCAAGCTGGAGAACCAAGGGAAGTCACAGCCCAGGACACATCTTACAGGCCCGCGTCACAGCATTATCTCCAAACTACTTTGAAGTTTGGAGATAATGCTTATACTTTCTCTAGTTCCAGAACCATTCGCTCTATGGTTGAGAGAGCGGCTACTAACCACTCAGGGTACCAACCTTGAGGATGTTGATGCAAATGCATTTGAATGCGTCTGCAATGTTGGCATCACTCCGCATGGTCACTAACTTGATGTGCTCTTCCATGTTAATCCATATCCCCAGACTACAGTCTTTACTGACCCTGTGTAAATACAATGCCATCATTTGGACAATTCATTGACAGCTCTCAGGTGAAACGGAAAAGTAAATAGAAAGCGGAATGCATACAAATCAATGTGTATCTAATAAAGGAATGGTTGACTATTGCCGGTATGGTGTCAGCAAAATATTCTGAAATCACTATGGTTACAAAGGTTATCTAACTTTTAGTAGAGTTTGGTGAGTATGGGATTCATTGTTTGGGGTCTTATTAATTCCTCCAAACCCTAACTAATATTATAATCCTGAGTGCATATACCAGTAGAATATCTGTTTTAGAGTCAATTTGGACATTTGGGGTAGTTAAGTTGATGTGTATATGTATGTATGCCTATACAGTATGTAATGTTAAAAAGGGATTGGTAAATAATCACAGTTGAAAGCTAGAAAAATGCACCTGTACCAGTTTTTGAGAGTGTCTGAATGAATGTAAATACAGTTATTTGTTGTAATAGCAAAAACAACATATGACTATTAGATTTAGGTCCAGAACACTCAACTGACCAGACGGCTCTAGAGTCTGGCCAGTCACGGGCCACACCAGTCCTGAACTGGGAGGAAGAGGGGGCGTCTACAATCAGTCCCATTTCCTCTTGATCCTCTGTCAGTTTCTCCATTGAATACAGCTTCCCTGGGAACTCTTCTGATAGTTGTTCTAAAGCTGGAGGAAGAAAAGTTGACTAAATGATACAAGACATGTTTAATTAGATTAAATCTACATAAATCAATCAACACATTTTTTTTTTGCAAGTTATCTGTCATTGACAGACACTCCCATAGTTCCTATATTACAATGGTTTTACCTTTTGCCTAAGCCAGTGGTTCTCAACCCTGGTCTTCAGGGACCCCCTGTCCTGCATGTTTTATGTTTCCCTGATCAAACAGACCTGATTCAAATTAATGGTCGACATCTAAAACCTGCAGGGCAGAGGGGGTCCCTGAGGACTATGGTTGAGAACTACTGTCCTAAGCAAAGGTTATTGGCACGAGATTATGCAGTACCTTTTTTTGCCAGTGTGAGGAGCTTTCTACGTTCTCCACGACTGCAGTGTGTAGGGAAGCAAAAGTCGTCCACACAGCGTGCCACAGACACCTCGCAGCTTATAGCGTAGTCTCCATCAAAATCATCACCTCCCTAAATACAAATACAAATGTATCTGCTGTTTGTACTGCTGTAAGGTTATTGTCACAAGTGAGCAATGAAATAAGGATGGTCAAGTGACTTGGGTGAGATGGTACAATTGGAAACTTTTAGGTCGTTATTTGATGATATTCAGTGAATAATAAATATCTAGTGCACACTCTTGCAATGTTTATAAAGCATGTTTACATCATGTTATATTAATGCAGTAGAGATGTGAAGAATTGCAGATTCTCTGCTGGAGATGTAAGACTGACCAGTCTACCTTTAAATTGTCGTGATTGAAGTCACTCTCCTGTGACTTGCTCATCTTGTGGTCGTGGTAGGCTTCAATGATGCGGTCAAAAAAGTCACAGAAGAGAATGTAGGACTGTGCGTCCCCAGCCAGACATCCAACCGATTTAGGACCTGTTATGTCATCTGTGGGACAAAAAAACACACACAAAAACTGTCAATAAATGTAATAACAAACATGACATAACACTTAGTCCTCTGCCTTAAGTGTTTGTGGACAAAGAAAATGATAGGGCAGTTGTGATAATCACAGTAGATTACAGTTGTGTCTGGGTGTATTTTGGAATTAGTTCCAACAAGCAGCCATTGTTATCACCTGTTTTTATGATGCTACTGAGAATAGCTGAGTGTGGATTTAGTTTCTGAAATTCATCCAACCACAGGAGGCTCATTCGCAGCCGTGGTGAGCCCATGTGTGTATTCACACAATGTAGCCTACTGTAGGACTCGTTCTGCTGAATCACTAAACCAATCCAATAACTGGCTTTAACCTAAAGTCCTGGAACCAAGATCTCTGTGTGTATGCTGGTGTCCCACCAGGTTCTCAATAGGATCTGGAAGAGAACTGCAGCAATGCGGATGTAACAGAAGTGTCCCCAGTTTCCACCCGCTTTAAAACAAAGTGCCTTTCTCTTTTCACAACTCGCCATCTAGACTGACTTGAAATATTTGCCTATCTGTGTGTCAACTACCCTCCAAAAAATAAAAGTCAAATCCTAAAATTCAAGTCCAAATATGAAAAGAAAGTTACATTTAAATGCTATGGCTGTCTTTAAAGGATAGCCTAAATAGTTGACTTTAAATTTAGCTCAGTATCATTACTACCTGAAATATGGTATAGTTATACATTCCACTATGTTTGAAATAAACTTCACATAGGACTCATAATTCACTCTTGGATTGGAAATGGATACTATCTCCACTGGGACCCTCACCCCGCTCTAGCTCCCTGACTCCACAGGAATTTAGCAACAAAGTGTTTTCTACAGATTACATCACCTGGCTCTTCAAGGCCTGGCCGTATGATATCATCAAAGATGACCCCGCTCTGAGTGGCACGGTGGTACTGGCGGGCATACATCTTTAATGTCAGGAAACGTCCCATGAACGTATGGTTCCCCCTTAGGTAGGGGAACTCCTCTTCGGGGGAGCCCCTCTTCAGGTTGAAAAGGGACATGGGATCTGTGGGGACCAGGCTCTGGTCGCGCAGGAAGCCATCAAATAGGAAATATGTTATGCTTGTGTCCTAAATGATTTTTTGTTCATATTTGGAAAATGATCTGACAGTATACTTGGCATCATCTTCCAAGTGTAAACATTTATATTTGAAAGTCAACCTTACAGCTCTACCTTCCTACAATATAGAAGCCATGCTTTGCAGAGCAGCTATATTGATTATACCATTTTTGCAGGCTAGTTTTTGCCCATACTCAAGATGCAGTGTAGGAATTAGGAACATGATTGTGTCTATCGGGTGCACAGCAAATCAAACTTAGATGAACAAAATAAAGTTTCAAAACCTAGAAAATGTTGCATGTATGAAATGTAATTCACTTTACTGATTGACTCAAATGAATATAGAGTTTATTGTTGGCCACATGACGACTCTTTGCCTGGTTGTTGGCACAGCTGTTTGAAAACACACAAAGAATCCCAAGGCTGCATTGGTTCAATCCACATAGCTTAGTTCCCTGCTGTCGCTCTGCTCAATCGGAACAGACTATGAATCCCTTTAAGGCAGTATACATGCACTACTGTGTTAGATGTGATCATAAAATCATATTGTCTTAAAAGCATTACCTCGAGAACCGGCCTGTATTTAGCTTCCTGAGGGAATACGATGGGGGCTGTAATGAGAGGTTTAACATCAGGGATGCTCAGTACTACTGTCATGTTTCATTATTAATTCAATGATTACAGTTTAAACAAAAAAAAATTAAAATAGAAATACACTGTTAGATTTTTGTCCAATTGTTAAGTTGTCCAGAGAAGTTATATCATACTTTCATGTTAACATTGAGACAGCATTCATGCCTTAAAACAGCTAGTACTTACGTTTGATTTTCCACATCTTTCCGAGTCAAACGTTTTGGTGGCTTGTGGGATCTGTCGTGGGGCCCTGTGAGGCGTTGGTGAGAGTTCAACAGCTTCAGGTTTTTCTCTCAACACTAAACAAAAGAGCTAAGAATAGCCGTGGAGTCTCGTCATCCGGAGTTCACTGTCCAACTCCCACCTGACCCGTTCATCTCTACAAAGTGGGGTGGCAGTCGCCGGTGTCATATTGCCTGGCCATTACAATGTCAAATCTTTTTATAACTCAATGTAAATTAGCACTGTGAGTGGGTGGGTTTGCACAAAAACAGGAAGACTTTGGTAATGTACACCATACAGTAGCACTGAGAAAAATGGATTGTACATTATGATGGTGGCCACTCAAAATGAAACCAAAATGAAAATAATAATAAAAATAAAAACTTAAAGATGGTGTGGGCAATGTTGTTGAGAAGCTATTTTTGTCAAATTTGCCTAAATAAACTTCACATCTTAATAGCAACCAATACATCTAAAGGTTTGACAGTATTAAATCAATCCGACATCTGTGGACAAATCAAATCAAAAACCCGATGTAGGGGGTTAAATATTGGCCAAACAACCCCTATGGTTTAAAGGAAGATGGGAAACTGAACAGTGTATTGGCATGAACCAAATAATGCCAATACAAATAGAATTATAGTTATTGACTCTATGGGTTAAATCAGAGCAAGAATGGTCAAAGTAAGGTTAAAATGAAATACGCATTTAATAACATTGCAAATGAATGAAATCAATTAGAAGGCAAACATGTTACAAAATGAAGGCTTTAAATCTTACCTACTCTACCATGATAATTTTAAATCAGAGAGAAAGCAAGAAGTGAGCAAGGAGTAGGAGTACAAGGGAGAACTGAGGAGAAAGTCTCAGGAGTTCAAGAATCCACAGAACAATGCTTCACATTTCCCTTTATACACAAGGACAACCAATCAGACCACTTATTGACCCTTACTTATCAACATATGACTAGTAAGGCTACAGTAAATAAACACAATGGGGTGTGAGAGCCATCAAGTACAGTCCGTCCAGAAATTCCAGACTTTAGCATATGAGAGGTGGGGGCAGATTGACACCCACCCTTACAATGACAAATCATTAAAGATGCTGTAAAGCAAATTCCATGAATTGCTTCTCAGTATATTATATACATTTACATTTAGTCATTTAGCAGACGCTCTTATCCAGAGCGACTTACAGTAAGTACAGGGACATTCCCCCGAGGCAAGTAGGGTGAAGTGCCTTGCCCAAGGACACAACGTCATGTGGCACAGACGGGAATCGAACTGGCAACCTTCAGATTACTAGCCCGCTTCCCTAACCTTTTTTTTCTACAAGGAACACCTGACAGAATGTGGTATTGATGCGGAAGACGCCTCAGTGTACTAGGCAGTTTTCATCTGCTTTTTCAACAGACTGTTTAGAGTACCTCACCGTATTCTATGTGTTCTTGACCTATAATGACAAGAAAAAATTTACTTTCCAATGATGTAAACATCTAGCCAGAATCATTCCCTATTGTCTTTTTATATAAGAGTGCAGTGGATACAGCTTTACAGAGCCGAGAATGATTTGTTCCTTTGCTTCCTTCTGGGGTTGTCCACAGAGGAACAATTCAACTCTTCTTGCAGGTCTGCTGAAGCAGGGGTTTCAGATGTCCCAGAAACCAATCAGGAAACAGTCAAGTTCATCCAGAAAATGATTGGGAAGAAACAAGGACTTGATGCATTTGACTTGAGGAAATACTCTGAATCAGATAAGGATCTTTGAGTGCTGCCTGTGGTCGAGGCTTCCAGAACAGCTCTGTGAGTATTTGCTTCATATTTGCAATAAAAAATTTGGTAGATACCTATATTTCAACTCAATACCTGCACAGAGTGTAACTGTTGCGTGCATGTATGTGCTTGGGTTGATGTCTGTTATTGAGTGATGTAGATTTCATTAGTGAGTAGCCTATATTGTCCCAGAAGGACTGATTGTGACCTCACTGAGATGTATTGCGAGCCTCTGGCCTCAACTCTACACTCAAAACACCTGTAGTTTGATAGGGCAGGACCTGAGCATCAATACACCACTCAGTAATCTCCTCTGTTAACTAGAGAAGGTAAGAAATTAAATGTATGTGCTTAAGTGTGTGCTTTAGCCAGTGTGATAATGTCATTGTAATTGTGTGGCAGTGTGTTATTTGATTTATATGTGCCACAATGGTCATTGAAGCAGATTAAATCTGTAACCATATTAAAGGAGCGCACAAATGGTCAATGTTATGTTTACGATAAAATATCGTGGCACAGTCCAAATGTAAGATTTGCATTTGTTCATCCACTTTCTGTTCAGCATCCATCAAACTTAAATAGCCCCCTTCATCTATAGGCTGGAAAATGTGGTGTCCTGGAAAAAGGTTGTAGTTCGTTTTTTTGGCGAGATTAAAATTGTCCTGCCTGGCTAGAGCTCTCATTAAATCCATGATCTCACTTAAGGGAGCTTGGTTTAACTGTAATGAGGTACATTCACACAAGTTTTGCATATACAGACTATATACTTGAAGATATACTTGATAAACTTGACTGCCTCCATCGCAGCCGTCTTCCATGTTTGGAATCACAGAGTTGACAGTGTGTGTGATCACAGCTGAATAAACCCCCTAGAAATAGTTGGTTTTACTCTCAATATTTCTACTCATATGTAATGTACTGAGTAGTGTGTATTGTCCTGATAAAATGACAGACTATTCTCTCTACAGCTGGTCATGATGTAACATCACGGAGGATGGTTGTGCCTCACTGGGTTCTACTATAATGTTGAATCCCTCACACTTGAGAAAGTTGGACCTGATTTCAAACAATCCAGGGGACTGGAAGAGAAAGACTTTGTCTTGTTTTGCAAATCCCTCTTTGCAGACTGTAAAACCTTGTGTAAGTAGTTAAAACGTATTTTTTATTTATTTGGTTTAGTAGACGCTTGTAACTTACAAAATAGCACTATAGTTATAATTTGTGGCTTTTTGCAGTTCTAAATGCAGTCATCTTGCTGAGAAATGCTGGAAGACTGGCCTCAGGACTCAGTTCCAACTCCTTGCCAAGCCTAAAAGAGTTGGACCTGAGCTTTAAAGGTCCCATGGCATGAACATTTCACTTTATGAGGTTATTTAACATTAATATGAGTTCCCCTAACCTGCCTTTGGTTCCTTAAGTATAAACCAAGCCTTGGGTATTCTTCTCCGCCTTTGAGAAAATGAAAGCTCAAACGGTCCAATCTGGAACCTTTCCCCTTGTCGTCATAAGAGGAAAGGTTACCTCCCCTTTCTCTGGTTTGCCCACCCAGAGAATTTGGCCCGCCAATGAGATAATTAGCTACGCGATATTGGTTTTTCCTCGAGAGACATCATGGCTGGCAAACTACCGAAGCATGGCAGTTAGCCCCGCCTCTCTCCTCCTCATAGCATTTAAAGCTACAGACAGAAATGGCACGCCCTAAGGAAAGCTCATTGTGGGACTGCTCGTAGTGGCTGTAATTCTGCATCAAGGCTGAATTTTGGGAAAGAGACTTCAGATACAGTATTAGGGGACCACTAAGGCCTATATAAAAGCATCCAAAAACATAATGCCATGGGACCTTTAAACAATGGCATGATTATGGAGTTAGGCTGCTCTCTGCTGGACTGGGAGATCTTCACTGTAAACTGGAGACACTGAGGTAATCCTCTAAAAGTTATACACATTCCTAATGATAGTCCCCAAAATTCATGTTAAACTTAAAAAGGGACATACAATGTGTATGATTATAACCTCAATATCACATGCAATTAATTCAATACAATTTAGGTGCGCTGAAAACACAACAAACAATATACACTTCCAAGGTGAAGTGCATGCTAAGGAGCAGGGCGGGCACAAGTGCCAGTGAAAGGGGTGGACCACAAGAGCTCATCTACAAACTAGATTTTGATGATGGCTTTGGGTATAAATATGGCCCTTCAACTTTTAGTCACACCTGTGAGTGTGTATGAAAATGAACGTGTATTCTTATTGCTATGTTCAGTGGCAGTATAATAACAGCTGTTCACACGATTATAGATTATTTAAATTAATTATCAGAGATAGGATGTTCTTCTCTGTCCTCAGCCACTAGATTAAAGAGAGAGAACTAATATTCTGAGGTGAGGATCTGCTCACTACTCTACTTAAGGATAGACTTGGCAAACTTGACTGAAGGGACATCATTTCCATTCAGATATCTATGAAAACTGGTGTGATATTTAAAGACTGGTATTTAAAAATGGAAACCATCTGATTTTTCTACACTGTACCTTGTATTATTGAAGTGTTGCAGTGCACCGATGTCATGAAGTGTCATAAGTCTCTCAGGCAAATAGGTGATATTTATTTCAAAAAAAGATTTATGAATTTGGATAGGATTTTGCTACTAAAAGCTGTATGAAGGTGTATAGGAATGCATATTTTCAATTGGATTATGAGTTTTGACAAAATAATAGAAACCACTTTACGAAATCTGTATTTTTATTGTTAAAGAAAAACATTGCTTAAAAATCATGTTCACCACAAACTGGCAATTTTTTATTGATGTCAAGTCATATACACTTGACTAATGTATATGACTTGTTTCAGCTGAAATTACCTTTGGAGAAAGTAATATTGTTTTTCAAGCTAGAGCAGCCAGTGAACAAGTCACCAGACCAGTGGAAAAGGTAATGACTCATAACTGTTACACATTCATCCTGTGAGGAGCAACTGCAAAAGCAGCAGCATAAGCTTCATATCACTAAGAAAACAAGTAAACCACAGTTTTGTGATCTTTAAAGCATTGACGGGACGAAGGTATCCTCCCTTAAGGTCGATTTGGGGTACTCTGTTTTCCAAAAAACGGACACCTGGGAACGCCTTCGTCTACGTGGAACGCCCTCTCCGAGCTCTCCGAGAGCCCCGGAGAGCTCGATGTGCACCTCCTGAATTTCCTAGTGAAAATTAAGAGTAGCAGGAAGTGAAGCATTTACTACATTTGAGAAAGAAAAAAATAGTTTTATAAACTCAATTCACTTTTTTAATACTTTTTAACATTCAAATCCCTGAGTTATCCTGTCAAATAACATGTATGTTCCTTTAAAATCTTCAGTCTGGCTGACAGGATAAATAGCTAGGTTCACAAAATTACTAAATAAAAACATGTATACACATCAGTAATTCCCTTTTTAAGATTCTTCACACAGTTAGTTTGCCCCCAGAAAAAGCATAATTGAGCAAGATGAAGTAGGTCTGACCGAACAGATCTACAAGTCATCTAAACCTGTTGTATCAACTTTGACCTTTACAAAGAGTGTGTCTTCTCTGACGTAGACTGCGGTTTTGGGTGCCTCCAGCTGGGCGTGTGAGATAAAGCGCGGGAAGCCTGAGGCAACGTTGGCAGCGACATCTGAGCTGGGACGCTGGAAGCTGTTACAGGCTGGGTCAGGCCGTAAATTGAGGGTGTAGTGGTTGTTGGCCCCACTCTGGTCCAAGACCGAAAGGGACACGGTCTGTCGGAAGGGCCATTGAAGGAGTGGGTCAAAGTCGCTCCGCATGAGGACCACGTAGAGGGACAAATGACTGCCTTTACCATCCCCATCCCCGTTCAGGTAGGCTTTGACAGCCATTTTGTAGCCACAACGGCCTGTATGGAATGGCACACTACAAAAGCATGGTTGGAGGCCCTGGACTCCGGACTCCTTCTTTTTGCGGAAGTCTCGGATCTTCCAGATGAGTTTCCCGTCGTATGAGGTGGACTCGAGCTCCTTGAAGCGTTCTTCATTGCGTTCAAGCTGAGCTGTGTGAATGTCCAGGAGGCGAGAATGACGCTTGTAGTTCTCCTCCAGAGCCACTGTATGAGAGCAGAGACAGTGGTATTTGTAGACTTATCTTAAGGTTAAGACTCTTGTCATGATGGTCATGTTTTAGTTAAACAAGCCATCCAGCAGTAGCCATTTCCATTTGCAACCTTGCCATCTGCTTGTTACTGTATATCAATCACCAATTGTCATTCTTGCAAATGTTTGACAGAGTTTAGCTGCTGACTATAAGATGGCTAATTCTTGTTGGGATCATTCATGTTGATATATTATTTTTGGTGCCATAAAAACACTAGGCCTCTTCTCCCAAAACCCCCATGCCATTGTGTGTGAACGAGAGGACTACTGTCTCAACTTACCCAGGTGGTCTTTAAGGCCTTCGGTGGTAGACACCTGCTGTTTCAGTGAGTCCAGAGAGGTTTTCAGATAACTCAGGCCCTCCTGGGCCATGCCAGGGCTGAACATCCTGGACAGCTCCTGAAGCTGGAGTCTGACACTGGAGATGTGGTCCCTTTGCTCGTTCAGAGATCTCTGAAGGAAAAGTTTTTTGAAAGAAGGTTCATTCTTCCACTGCATGAGGGCTTTTGTTGTTGATGTTTTTGAGCTCACAAACTTGCTAAATGAATGTCCATACATAGCATCAATAGACCATTTGGTTTTGTATTGCGGAAGTGATGGGTTAGATCCTTACCTGCACTGCAGTCAGGTTCTGGTCGAACCTGCCAACATGCTGGGCCAGAGGCCTAACATCTTTCTCCAGACTGCTGACAATCTGGCTGTTCTCCTGGAGCACCTGGTTCCTAAACAGCACCTCCTGTTGGACGACTTCCATCTTGCATGGAGAGAAAAGGTCATACCGATAGAGGAAATCAAATTTGAGATCAAATATGTATGAAATCCATGGTGCTGGGCAATCAATTAGAGAGGTTACATTTCTGAAACAATAGAAAACACTATCAGATTTTCAAACGTCCATTCTAAGAGCATTTCTTAGTTCCGTCATTATCCTTTATACCGTATTTTTGGGAAAATAAGACGCTTTTTCTATAAACTGCACCCCACCAAAATGGGAGCTTTGTGTTTGTAAATCGGAGTAGCCTATAAACCGCACTGGAATATATGCCGCACTTGATACGGAACAATGATACCAATGGCATGTGCATGTTGATATCTTGTGTTCCCGTCTACAGCAGAGATTGTATTTCCTACGTAGACTGAGGGTATATGGGGTGAACAAAAGCATTATGGTTTTATTTTACCAGGCAGTGCTGGAGAGTTTAATCAGATATGGGATGTCATCCTGGTATGGCAACCTCACTGCAAAACTGAAAACTAAACTCGCTCGTCTGGTGCACACGGCCATGAAGGTCATTGGAAAAAGCAGCTACCAGACCTTGCAGTCTATTTATGAACAATCTGTTCTTAGTCAAGACCAGAGAATAACAAGGGACCCTTCTCACATTCTCCATTCAGAGTATGACCTCCTACCCTCAGGGAGGCGATATAGAGTCCCTTACTGCAAACTCAACCGTTTTAAGAACTCATTTGTTCCAACTTCCATAACATTTCTCAATGCTGCTTGAGGATGAAATCTATGTAATAATATTTATAGTGCCTTTATTACGGTGATCTTTTAGCATGTATTATTATGAGGTGTATGTATGTGTTATGTTATGGTATATGTGCAATACTGTTATGTAACTGTTGATAATGTTTGGCTGAGGATGTATTGTTTGTTGTTATTGTGACTGTCAAGGCATTTATGACGCACCACAGAGACCAAGACAAATTTCCCTGAGCGGGACAATAAAGTTCATCGTATAGTATCGTATACCAAGCAATGCACGAGTATGGCCGATTTTACAGCATTGTGTAACACACTTCGGTTGTGGATAGCTAGGATGTCCAGAAATGAAACCAAATCACAAATTTAGTGGCAAAATCCATTTTTATGTCTACAAAATTATTTTAGATATAGTACATATAGTAGGGTGACCAGACGTCCTCTTTTACCCGGACATGTCCTCTTTTCGAGACCTTTCGAGAAAAAATGCGTCCGGCAGGGATTCCAAATTTGTTCCGGATTTTGCCTCGTCGGATATTTGTGTTTCTCTGGGTCTTTCACAAACTATTAAGCCCTTACAAGTTTTGGAAAGGGTATCTCCCTTACATTCCACCTTCTTGCGCGAGCTCTGACTGTAGAGAGAACTGTAATTTTGATCAGATAGTGCGACATTCACAAACTCAAATCTGGTCACCCTAATATATTGTATAGTAAGTTTAGCTAGCTTGCAAATCCTGAGGATATCGTACCGAAGTTCAATTAGCCAATGTCGTTAGCGATGCTAGCTAACGTTTGTTTGCTAGCTTATTATAACATTTCACTGG
The DNA here is from genome assembly GCF_963692335.1 of Osmerus eperlanus. NCBI lineage: Eukaryota > Metazoa > Chordata > Actinopteri > Osmeriformes > Osmeridae > Osmerus > Osmerus eperlanus. The sequence goes on along the minus strand of NC_085039.1, from coordinate 5,721,512 downwards.
GTCTTGTAGCTATTTGATTTACTGGAATTTGTGTTGAAATGTTATGTTCTACTAGCCATTGGCCTACTTTAGCAAGTCACTGTATTTCCAAGCCCTGATGGTGTAGTTAACTGAGACGACACAGTAAATAATTCCTCTTTCAAGTAATGCCCCCGTTCAAGTGTTGAGCATTAAATTAGCTGCACGGTCTGTAGAGGTATTTGTGACTAAGCCACTTTTTTGTTCTAAAACCGGGCTAAGCCGCTTCGAAATATAAGCCGTAGCCTACAACCTCAAGAAAACTGTAAAATCGGGGTACAAGCCGCGGCTGTATTTCCGAAAAATACGTTAGATCCTGGATTTCATCCTGTAAAATTGGTTCTTTAACAGGTAGTATTGTCACAATGCAACATAAAAACAAGAACTTGAATGTGCCTCAAATAAATGCTACAATTGGTATAGGCCTACTCGGCTGTATAGTATCTAAACATCTTGGTTACTTTGTTGATTGGTAAATTAGTGCTGTCGGTCTTGAAATTCCTTCCCATGCACTAAAACTGGAATCTTACTTGTTTTTCTAATTTGGTATTGCTTCCCAAAACGAGAAGCACATGGTGATTAAGGGCTGTTTCCTCATGGACTCGAACTTCAGCTCTCTTGTCCTGCACACACACAAAGAGGCATTTTCTGTTTTTATCTCGAATACCCTAATGTCACAACAATTGTTATATAGTACAAGGATGACATTTTTGAATGTCAGTTAGCATGTCTTGTGTCGCAGATTTATTTTAATGCAGAAAACTGGACATTGTGTGCTAATAAAAAGTAATCAGCATTCTTTTCAAGATTTAAAACCTAGAACAACAATCAGACACAAAACAAAAACCATTACAGTAAAAGAAATGTGTTGCGATGACACTGATTACACAGGCAACTCACACAAAGCAACATAAAAGTTATGTGCACAACAACAAAAAGTGTAATTTGCCCACAGACTATGCGGGCAAATTATGTTTTATCGACATTCAACACAGTTTTTGCACCTTGTTGGTCTTATTATTGTAAGATGGTCTACTATTGTAAGACCAACACATCGTTTTTATGTACAAAATCTTATTTCAATTTACAATAAATAATTTATCTTATGTCAACCAACCCGAACTGAGCAGCCAAATTTCGCATAAACACAGTCTGTCTCCACCTCTGGACACTCATCAATGTGCTCTGTGACCTTTCAAATAAAACAAATAAGATTCAAATGATTAGATAATAGGATAAAAAGAAAATAACAGTTGAGAGATAACAAAAGTTGCTAAAACAATGTCCTATGTATGTCCTACATAACATGTTATAAAATGGTAAATAAGGTACATGGTTGGCTCTAAGTGGACCTGTTTTTTTTTGGCCACTTCACTTTTGTCGAATACTGCTTTACTCAAGGTTAAGTTTCAAGTTCATTTGCCATTTAAAACAGGTATATTGGAATTCTTGGATAGTACAGACATCTTGCGGCAGAGGCAGTAACTCTTGATACTGTATGTGTACAGTAATTATTTTATTTTTTTGTCATTTAGCAGACGCTCTTATCCAGAGCGACTTACAGTAAGTACAGGACATTCCCCCGAGGCAAGTAGGGTGAAGTGCCTTGCCCAAGGACACAATGTCATTTGGCACGGCCGGGAATCGAGCCGGAAACCTTCTGATTAATAGTCCGATTGCCTATTACTTACCTTGCATCTTTTTATCTTCTGGTAGCATTTGTTGGGGCACTCAATTTCTACCTCCGGGCACGTGGTCATCTCATGGTCCTGTTTAATTATTAGTAGAAGAAGTAAGAAGAGACCACTTTCTTCAGAATAGCACTGGAGTCTACATAGGTATTTTACAAAATGTAAAAGCCGGCTGGACTGGCTGGACATTTTCTATTCAAGTCTATTGGATTATGTGTATCTTGCTTTTAAACACAGCTGTAACTACTTAAAGATGCACAGAAACAATCATTGATATTGAATGGATAATTGCCACAATCATTGTTACTACAAAGCATAGTTTATGGATTATTGATAATGTCAATACCTCCATTGAGGCTTTCTACCCAATCCTCTAGTTCTCACCTTGAGTTGACAGAACATGTATGGCTTTTTGCAGTGTTGACAAGATTCCATGCGATGTGTGCAGCTGATCCTAAGGTGTTCTTGGAGGTCCTGCCGCTGCATGACCTCAGAGCAACCTGTATTGGAACATTGCAGCAACTCGTACTGACAAGCTTTGAGGTGTTCCTGTGGGAAATACAAGTATGAGAGGAAGTCATATAGAGTGTGACTTTGGCTCACTTTTAAATTGTCACTCTTTAGGCTGCCTTCGCCATGTATCCATTTGGCATGAGAAGAATGCTTTAGAATTAAATATATATTTTAAATATAGCTGGAAAAATCCCAGTATATGAGGACTTACTTGCAATCGACATAATGTAATTCTACAAGAGCAGTTAGGGGAGTTTGTGCAGTAGACTTCTAAATTTGATATTTCCCTTTTGCAGCAATTGTCTTGGAAAACCTATACAGACAGCAATACATAAAAAACAAAGCCATCACATGTTGAATAACATTTTATCCAATATATCTGACCACCCTTTTACATTGCTAAATACTTTCAATTTCTCACCTCATTAGATTTAATCAAACCTCCATCCAAAGGGCAGACTGGATTCATTCCAGAACCCTCCCTAAAAAGAAAAAAGAAAAACAGTATATTCCTAGTTCAGTGCTAGAATTCAGCCAACATTCAGTATATTGACCAACAACTCTAATGACATATATGCCTTACTTGAACAGCAATTACAGAGTAACTACAGAGGGTACAATATATTTTAAATAATAATGGTAAGAAAAATAGAAAGATGTATACATGAGTTAACAATAGTGTGCCTTGCTGAGAGCAAGCACCTGATTAGGTATTAATTTAATGAAATGCTGAACCTTACAGTATCCCTTGAATGCAGTGGAAGCAGAAGATGTGACCACAGCCAGACTGATGCGGGTTGAAGACTACACCCTTGCAGACAGGGCACACATACTGCTCCTCCAGGTACTTCACAAATTTCAAAGTGTGCTGAATTGGACCCAGGTCAGATTCCCAGGACCCTGTCGCTCCGGAATTCTGCCGGGAGAGTTCCCATGGGCCGCAGCAATCACTTTCCTCTGTGGTCATTTTCTATATTCTATCTAGACAGACTGACAAGATAACAGGTTGGTGGAATGCTTGGGCCCCATTTACTTGACAGAGTGCGAATTATACAATGACAATCGGGTGGTAAATAAAATATTAAAAAACAACTTCTCCAGGGCGTTAAGTAGCCTAATATTTACGATTACAGGTAAGAACAATATCCTAAATGTATCGATCCCACCGACCTGTTGTTTTTACCTCTTTTGAAGGGGGTCCAAGCCTTAATCAGGGGGGTCAAACACCCCCAAGCCCCCAAGATGTGGAGCACAAAACATTAAGTGGAGCCAAACTGTAAAATCGAATTACCAATTAAAATTTGAATCCATCAAATACCGACAGAAGTGAAGCTTCTCGATTATTTTACGCGGTAGTCTACCGTTCAACGTACTGTACAATATGCCTAAAGCTCTTCCGATTTTCAGAAATCCCCCTGTGCTACTGCAGTGTAGATACAGCGGTCAACAAGGGGCAACCCTTACACACATTTCTTCTAATTGTAAATAAAGGAAAAGCGGCACTTGAATTGTGACAATGCCCACAATTGTACTCCGGTTTTACTATCAGACACATGTAGACATGAAGACTTTTAACAATGTTTGTGCTGTGAACATTGTTTAAGCTCAGAAGTGTGCGTCCTTACGTCGGGGAATCCCCATTGCAGTAGGGTGCTTGCTGCAAGCAATGAAACGATTGCATTAGATGAAGATCCTGATTTAAATAGCCTACCAATATCACACTTTTTTAATGAGAAGTTAAAACAACCGAGGACGTATCTCAGGAGAAAATTCAATAAATCCAACGTTAACCTTCAGGCTATTAAATTTGCTTTCGCTTTACATACAACGTGAGGCACACTGCTGTCTGCAGATTACATTATTACGTTCTTACCTTGTTTCAGTACGCGGAATTCCCGTGTGTGCTCTTTGCTAATATATTTCACAGATCACTAATAATGTAAATTAATGGCCTACAGAACATATTTGTGGGTCCTTTTTTTGTCCAGCATCACAGCTCGGCATAACGCCAGTGTCTGTATTTGAGCGGAAAAAGTTTCAGGAAGTTGAAATTGTGGGTGAAGTTTACACCAATTAAAACTTAGGTAGCCTTCAGCCCGTTAACTACAGACGCGTGCTATGCGTGTAACGTCTGCCAGCGATTTCAGTCTGCAAGCCAGGTTGGTTCAATACCATTGAATTGAAGGCCCAGTGTATCCTACATGCATTTTATATGCATTTGATTCTGACACAGTAAGCAATTGTAGGGTTTCCTCCTGTACACCGTTTATTTGTTATTTGAAAGCGGTTTAATTGAGATAGCCACAGCCTATAGGCTACTTTATATCCACATTATTTCCATTGCCCCATTCTTGCTCGAAAAGAATTGTGGACACCGTGTATAATGTTCATTGAATATTTTCACTCTTGGCCATGGTTAATTTTGTCAAAGATTTAAGATACTGTGTTAGAAAAGAAAGGCTACTGTATAGGCTATAGCGATATTAGATTCTACTGTAGCTTCCATATAGTTATCCATACAGCTATACTACAATATATTGTATTCGGGGATTGCATGGATCAATATGAGAACACAAGAAAATGACAATCTACCATCTATTTTTGGACATAGTGATTTACCTAAAAATTGTAGGCCTGTTACACGCAAGACATTTAGAATAAAGTGATGATGACAGACAAAAATGTCAGGCAAAAGTGAGTTATTTAAATGCCATACAGATATCAATGCAAAATGCTGACAGAAGTGGATTACGGTTTTGTTTAATGTATTCAAAAAAAATCTAAATTAATGCTTGATCAAAATATTTGAGTATACTGTACATTGTATTGAACCACATCAGCATATTTCTTTTTTGGAATATTAAAGTATGTTAGCGTAGACTTTTAAATATCACATCAGGTAGTTTTATGTGTTCAGTTAAAAAGAAAAAAAATTGTCATGAACAATTATGAATATTTGCTCTGTCATTTGGTTACTGATCATGGATTGACTAAATTTCATAAGCCACCTGAGTTATCGTCTACAGATTGTTATGAAACTTCATATTCCTTAAAAATGTCTAAAGGAATATATATGCCTAAATCATGACACTATTAACTACATGGTAAAGAATAAAAAAAGAAATCCTGGTTCCTTGTAAAAGAAAAGTATTCCTTCTTACAATTAATAAAACAGGTGGCTCAAAAAGTATCAACCTAAGTTGCCATTTATCTTGTCACACGTAAGAACATGGGGGACAACATTGACAAAATAATACACATTTGGTAACCACTTGCAATCTACAATGTCTGCATACAATCTTGACTGTTTTAATTGAATATCATATTTAATCTAATTCCTGGAAAATGTGTCTCACTGTTGAGAAAGACAAACAATAACAATGACAAACAGTGACATCATAGCTTATGAATACATCGATATAAAACATCTTAAGTATAGTAACGTTGTGGTTTTTAATCCATGTTTCATTGAGTTTTAATTCATGTCATAATACTGTTTTCTCACAAGAGAAGTAAGCATAAGAGCACTTACACAGGTTTATTACACTGAACACAGGCAAGAACCAGTGGAGTTCATAGCACCAAGTAGAAAAATAAATAATGGGATAAGACACAGAATTAGTTTAAAAAATATATATCAGTGTAACAATAAAAGAAACAAGCGCAGAAGTGTTGACATTATTGACAGTTGAGAACAATTTTTTGTGATACTTACACCTTCTTAGTGCCTTCAATTACATATTTAATGTATTTCATTGAGTTTAGTCAGTGTTAGAGTACAATTCAACTCTTAAATTTCTTACTGTACATGCAAACACATAATTTTTTAATAAATAAAACATTGCAGAGACAGGATGGCTAACCTACTTTACATTACATAATTATCCCACAAGGTTTTTAAATCTCATTAATATTCACCTTAATATTCTCCTTATAGCCGCTGCCAGCATAATAAATCATTGGCCTCCCCCAAAAAAATAATGAAAAAACGATCTATGACGGGTGACTTCACACTTTTTACTTGAAAAATCTACAGCATGCTCAGTGAAGCGATGACGAGGAGTTGGCCTCCGACTGAATACCCACCAAATTAGGCGGCTGTTGGGCAGAGCCTGGGCTTGTTCCCACTAATGTGGTAGGGGGTGCCGGTGCTGCCGGTCGTGGGTTCAGGCGTGGGGGCAAGGGGTTGGAGGGCCGGATGAGCGGGGGAGGCTGATTGAGGGTGGGCCTGGGCTGGAGGAAGCGGGCCTGCTGCTGGAGAGGTGGGGGCTGCCTGTGGAGGGCTGGGGTTGCCGGAAGCGAGGGCCGCAGGAGCGGCGGGGGCTGGTTGAGTGAGGCTGTGGAGGTCACCAGGGTCTGAGCTGTCACTGCTGATGGGGCCACAGGGGAGGGGCCTGAAGAGGGCATCACCTGACCCTGGAAGAGAGAGGAGTTTGTTTTTTGAACATCATACATCAAGGTGCAATTCACCATCTGTCTTAAAATATTATCTAGTTAAAACTCATATCTGGTCATAGTTTCATGTCCACATTATACAAACTCTGCCTTCACCTTTTGAACACTTGTGAAATTGCATAGCTATCTAGTAATCCTAGATATGGTTTGGAAAACCATGCTCTTAGTGATGCCGCAGTGATGCGGGCTCTGCATCGGTCCGTCGTGGTGAAGAAGGAGCTGAGTCGAAAGGCGAAGCTCTCTATTTACCAGTCGATCTACGTTCCTACCCTCACCTATGGTCACGAACTGTGGGTAGTGACCGAAAGAACGAGATCGCGAATACAAGCGGATGAAATGAGTTTTCTCCGCAGGGTGTCCGGGCTCTCCCTTAGAGATAGGGTGAGAAGCTCGGTCATCCGGGAGGGGCTCAGAGTAGAACCGCTGCTCCTCCGCGTCGAGAGGGGCCAGTTGAGGTGACTCGGGCATCTGATAAGGATGCCTCCTGGACGCCTCCCTGTGTTCTGGGCACGTCCCACTGGGAAGAGGCCCCGGGGAAGACCCAGTACACGCTGGAGGGACTATGTCTCTCGGCTGGCCTGGGAACGCCTCGGGGTCCCCCAGGAAGAGCTGGTGGAAGTGGCCGGGGAGAGGGAAGTCTAGGCCTACCTGCTTAGGTTGCTGCCCCCGCGACCCGACCCCCGGATAAGCGGAAGATGATGGATGGATGGATGTATTTGCAGTTTTAATCAATACTTTGATACACATACTCATTCACATAATAAATACCAGTGATGGGCAGTAGCGTCGCTACTAGCTTAAGTTAACTACATTTGTCAGTAGCTTGGCGGTAACGCTCCTATTTACAAAACCAAGTAACTTTTCAGTAGCTAAGCTCTTTTATTGATCAAATGGCGCAGTTGCGTCCTCGAAAGCTAATTTCTCCTGGACATTTCTGATGTTCATACATAAGGTTGGTGGATTATTGTGTTGACAAAGCACTGAAAAAGCATCTCACATATCCCGTTCTGCAGTTCATGTTACAACCGATCTCACGAGAGCCGAGTACAGCGAGGGCTGTCATCGTCAATTTGTAAACTCATTTTATGTTAATTTGTAAACTCATGCATTTGTTTTTTGTGTATTAGGCTATATTGTTCAATAAATAAATCTAAACATATTTTAGCCTTTATCTGACTGACAGTTGTGTTGATCACTAAAATTGCATTGACTTGGCATGTAGTTAGTTTGTAACTGAAAGTAGCTACTAATGTATCAAACTACTTTTGACAGATTTTTGTAACTTAGCTTGCTACATTTTTATGAGTGGTAGCTTCTGTGTAGTGAATCAGAATTTATTGTAGAGTAGCTGGTAGCTTAGCTCACTACACATATCAAGTAGCTTGCCCATCACTGATAAATACATAGATACACATACATGTAAATTTAAGAAGACAACACAAATTGTTATTATTCTTAGGAGAGTGTAACAGATTGAGTACAACACAAGTAAAGCGAAATTTATACTACTCTGACTCCGATACGGACAGACCGACAAACGGATTCGGACGGATTCGATTTACTCTTTTGAATTTATAGTACTCCGAAGGCTGTGGGTGCTGAAAACAATTCACCGCCAGAGCAGTAGGTGGATCAACGTTTTTGAACCTAGAGAAGCCTGCCCCATGACGTTTTTGTGTGGAAGTCGTCGATTGTTCATCTGTACGTCTCTGTATGCCCTCAAAGATGGGTTGTAGAGGTTCTCATACCTCCGGACCTCTTCAACCAGGCGCTCTTCAATGCTGTTCTTCATCTTCTTTGATTGTGTTTGTGTTTTAAAAATGGCGGTATTGTGAATGAAACAGGAAATGTGAGGTCTGGAGATGTGAGATTCCGGAAATTATGTTGTTCGGAAATGATGTCGTTAGCGGACTAATCACAGCCAAGGGGTATCCGTAAAATTCGGACGATAGTCCGAAAATCAGGAGGTGCACGACGAGCTCTACGAGGGCTCGGAGAGGGCGTTCCACGTCGAAGAGGGCGTCCCTGTGTCCGTTTCCGTGAAAACGTAGTAGTATAAATTTCGCTTTAGGTTAAACTAAAATATATATCTGTGAGCATTGGAGGACTGTAATAAACACGACCAATCATTAATGCCGGTCCGACCTTAATGATTGGACGGGCTACTTGTCTGTCTGCCTACCAACCTTCTGGCAGTAGTCAGGGAGCACATGCAGGTGTTTTGGAGGAGTGTCTTTGAAGGGAGGGAGTGGGATATTTTGGTTTGGTTTGTTACAAAATCTTTGAGTTACTGCTCTTTCCAACAGCCATATAATCCAAACATACACACATTCAAATGAATAATAGACATAGGGACCTCACAGGGACTGATACAGACCCTATCAGTATTATCTCGGGTCATAACCCTAACACAAATCTACTTTTTTTTTTCTTTCACCAAAATGTATATTTTTGGGGTAATTTTAGGAAGCTACATAGGATTCCATGTACTCAGATGAAAGGATACTCCTACACTCACTCCCGGTTGTTGTATTATTGTGCTGCTGCCACCCTCCACCATCCCCATCTCCTCTGTGTTGTCTTGTCTGTATGTTACTATCCATCAGGAAGGAATATTTCTCTATTTGCTTATATTCTATGTATGTTTCTCTCTAATGCTAGAGGCAGAGAGTGCTTCCCCTAGATACATCAACTCCGCAAAAGTCAAACATATTTCCATGTATATGGATGTCAATAAATGCTCAAATCTAATCAAGCGAGTGTCTTGACTGAATTACTCTTGTTTGGACTTGGAGAAAAATACCTTGTGGGCCAACTCAGGAGAGCAGAGTACACTGACACAGTAGAAGTTAGCTATTTGTAACATTAAAAATAGAACACTTTATCACCTCCTCCTCGTCTTCATCCGTACTCTTCCCAGAAGGAGTGTTGGAGCTGGTCTTCCCCTCCTCGCCAGATGTGGCAGCATCGCCATTGGGAGGACGAGTTCCCTGCTCAGCCTCCCACTCTTGCAGCACTTCCTCCAGGTTAAAGCGACGACGGTAGTTCACAAAGAAGTTCTTTACCTGGCCCACGGTCTTATTACCGATAACGTCTGCAATGGCCTGGAAGTCTTTGCCGTATTTCCGAACCCCTTGTGGAACACAGTGGTATTACATACTAAACATATGGCCATAGTTGACTGTAGGCTTATGCATTGCCTATAAAATCCAGCATGTTTTTTTTATCCACATTGAAGTAATATCTTTTCTAACAAGACTGCATAGGTACTGTTCCTATGCGGGATACATATCCCTCTCTAGAAGCACAGCTTACCAGCTTCCTATATGTAATTTAACCGTAACTCCAATTGCTCTACACACCTTACTGTTGAATCAGGACATAAATATGAATAAGAATGAAGCCTAGGTTAGACACCTGATAGCTGCATTTACCTTGAACGGCCAAAAGCTGTTCATCAGTTGTCCAGCGGGCGTTGACTTTCTGATTGCACTAGAACAAGAGAAAAGTTCTCTTCAGAGTAGTTGGCAGATGTGCAGTTTACAAGGTAGCATGTGAAACAATGTCCATGAGTGTTTTTGATGCACAGTACAGTGGCACCTTTCTCCTGGAATGAGTATGACTCCTGGAATATGAGCTAACTTCTGTAGCTGTTCACTAAGTAACAACAATGTTGAGCTCTTGTGGTAGGCCGATGTGACAGGATAAGTATTACCCATATCTACTGCTGCTTTCAGTATTCAAATATGCAGTAGAACGCAGCCCGCTTTGACTTACCTCTGGCAACCTGAGGTCATCAATACCTGCCTCCATCCTGTGTTTCAGACCACTGTTTAGCTGCTTTGCATTTTGAACCTGTGAGAGCCACAAACAGTCATACATGGATAAAAGATCTAAGGTTTTATGCCTTAACAGACATAAAACATATCCAGCATCACAACATCACAGCATTTTATGTTTGTGCAACACTTAAGACATATAACAATAGATTTAGTGAAATATATAAAAAAATAATAATAATGGGAAAAAAAACATTGGTATGAATCCAATGCCCCCCCTGAGCCCTCACCTGTCTCTTAAGTGACACCAGCTCCATGTCTAGCTGCCGGAGGACTGTGTTGGCAGCGCTGGAGCTGCAGGACACAGCCACCACGTCCTCCTGGGTCAGGTACATGCCTTTGGGCGGGCGGCACTTGGACCGTTGCGAGTGGTGGCGGTGCTGCAAAGTTTGGTGCTCCCGCCGGCCAATCCCTATCTTGGAACTCAGCGTCTGGGGCTCCGAGTGGCTCTGGTGGTGGTGGTGTGTGTGTGGGAGGGGTTACAAGTTCATGAGCATGCATTGACATATGGCAGAATATGTTCTATTGCAGTTGTGAATTGACCATGTTGAAAGTTGAGAGTATTGAAATAATGCCCCAAGAAGGGTACTTGAGACTCAATACTCAATACTGTGCATACTGGACTTCTTCAGCTATCATTGGAAAGTTGTCCTTCATATGCCTTGGTATAATGTCATAGTATAAAAAGCTATAATAGTAAGCTAACATCACAACTATGCAGGTATCTCCCTATTAACAAGCCAATCAGGACCTTTTAAAACAAACAAATATTTTACCTCTTTCTTCGTTTCTTTAGTTGGGTCATAATCGCTATCATTTGCTTCCACAGGGTTGGCTTCCTCCATCTCCTCATCGCTAAATACAAACATTATGTAACACCAATGATTAATTCAGGTGGGACTATCATTATATGTAAAACTACACATTTCTTTAAAATATATATACATACACATGCTAACTAACTGTACCTCTCATCTTGGTTGTTTCTGTTTGCTAGCTTTCTTGCCTGGCGATCCATTAAGCTGGTCCTGGACCGGGTCTTCTTCCAAGAGTAGTAATACTTCACAAGACTGGATATGGATTTGTCCGGTAACTGCAACAAATTAAAGACTTACTGTCAAACATTTAGTGTGTTAGAATTACAGCTTAGTATATTCACAGTTTAACTATAATTGTTGATGTAAGGAGCATTGATAATGACGATATGCATGATTTTCAAACCAATATTGCAGATTTTTAATTATATATTCATTCAGAAAATACATGGTCATCTCATGCTCATGGGTTCTTAAATTTGCTTTTGGCAACTACAGCTACTCCAACAAAGTAATGTGCTTGTACATTCTTTGGTCAAAATGGTGTCAGTAGAATGTTGTGTGGGTACAGTAAGTTACCATTTGTTGAATCCTATGAAAGCTTTTTCCGTGGAAGCTAAAGGCTTGCTCGAACAGAACTTTATCTTCAACTGTCCACTCATCGGGGAAGGGGGTGAAATTGGGCAAGTCTGCAAGAGACTTTTCAATGTTGTGCTTATGCCAGAACAGCATCCCAAGTGCCTGTGTATAAAGATGCAAAAGCTTTGCAATTAGTTTTTGGAACAAGTAAATCATTTTCTAAATCTATGCTGTACAAACAATATTCATTATAATATTGCAATTTGAATGTGTATTCTAATATTAAATTTTAGTAGCAAACATAATCAAACATACACAATCTGACATACCTGCTCAACATTATATCCATGCTTCTCTTTTGCAATGGCAATATATTCGTCCACTGTTAAAGAGAGATTACTTGTATGCATTTCTTCAAACCAAATTACCAAATTAGTGTTGGATAATAGAATAATTCACTGTTCTTTATATATACTTACATTTGGAGTCCACAATTGCATGATATGGAGACCATACCAGCATTCCTCCGTTATCTTTATCAGTGTACTTTGTAGAACCTACAGCAAAATGTATATAATTATCAAAAATAGGACAAAAGTCTAAGAGTAACTGATTTGGTATAATATTTTTGGTCAAAGAGCAACATTAAATTCACATGATATAGAACTGTTTTAATTGAGCGCGCAAAAGTTGTGGGGTATACTGTAGCCTGCCGCAGGGAGGGGAAGTCGAGCTACAGTCATGTCAATAAAGTGGCCACTATAGCCTCGGTACAGGTAGCCTACATAAACCGATCATTAAACGCGTCGATTGTTTTTAGAATTTCCTGTCACTTTATAATAATATGATGTGGTTTATTATCCTAATGAAAACATGATCTGACATAAGCTACAAATGAAATATATTATAATAACCATCTCGTGAAATACTGTACCGAGGCTACCATAGTTACAGTCAGTAGATCAAGCGTAACCTCACCTGGATCATATTCTGGAATATTGGCTTGATAATCGGTTCCCACGCGCATTCCGACATCTGTTGAGGTGGACATGAATTCAACAATGTAATACATATATATCAGCCGTTTCTAGTACAAAAATATACATCTACAATGGGAAAGTGTTCGAGGCTATACCGTGCTCGTCGTCACTGCCACTCTCATCAGAAAAATGCCCATTCGATGCATTCGACGGACTTTTCGTTCCATTCGAGCGACCTTTGCCCAAGTATTCCGACCCTTTATCCATCATTCCTGGCATTTTTCTAAATATTTTGAGCGTATCTTAAACTGTAGTATAAACATATGCATGCAATGTCCAATTTTCAGTCTGCCTTTTTCCTATAACTCCCTTCGCAGCTGTGTCACTGTGCCACGGTCCTGTATTAATCCACCATGTTTTAGCATTATATTTTACGCGTACATTTTAAAACCTTATCGTTCATCACTCTCAAATGCGTAATATTGAATATTGTAATTAATACAATTTTCCCTACAACTTTGCAGAAATAGTTGTTTCATTTTCCTGGGGACCTAGTTCTTCTAGCGGAAGAACTTTACGCACTAGCTCCAGTGAAACCACAGCGACTCCTTCGTGCGCCTCTGAAAATGGAGTTTGTTTACGCTCGTTCCAGCAGAAATATGAGTTGTAACAATTATTGGTTAACATTTGGCTATTATGTGCAACAGAACACAGTGAAAATCAGAACTTTCTTTAAATATATCGTTCTATTATAACGTTCATTCAATTGTGTCTTATTTGGGGCTTTTAACAGACCTTTTATTGGCAACATTTGCTTATAAATTTTACTGAAATGTAACACATCTGTCATGTTGATTGTATTTTCTCTAATAAGATTTTGGCTACATAACATCAAAGCCTATATATTTTCCCCCCAAATGTGTGTTGTAGACTTAATCAGACGGTTTACTACCTTTGGTTTGCCAGCAGATGGTGACAAACACCACAATGAAATGTCAGACCTTAGTGCAGAGAGAGGTCAAGTGTCTTATTTACTTACATTTACATTTACATTTAGTCATTTAGCAGACGCTCTTATCCAGAGCGACTTACAGTAAGTACAGGGACATTCCCCCGAGGCAAGTAGGGTGAAGTGCCTTGCCCAAGGACACAACGTCATTTGGCACAGTCGGGAATCGAACCGATAACCTTCAGATTACTAGCCCGACTCACTTACTATTCAGCCACCTGACTCCGTATTTATAAATACTTATTTATTTATAAAAGTGTGCCATTGATTGCACGGTAGACCGGCATATTCATTTAGCAGTGAATTATGCTGAGTAGTCTTTTTATTATTGTTTATTGGTATACGCAAGTTTAGAATATCTTTTCAAAGTTGTGATATATAATCTGTATTGTTTATGATGTGGACTTCCACAGCACGCACACGTAGCCCACAATCAGATGCAGCGGCATAGTATCAAATCAAATAAATAGTTGTAAAATGTGTGGCAACATATACTACTGAGTGCAACTATATTTTAATTCCAACATCAACTCATTATCCAATATAAATAACTATTAAGGTTTTTATGCTGAATGTCACATATACATAGTTTGATGGGGTTCATTCATAGTTTAATATTATGCGAGCATAATTTACTTTTTAGGATAATTACAGATTGAATACTGTTCTAATAGACAATGCAAAGCTGAGTTATTTGTTAGACGAGGAGACGAGAGTTCAAATTTTTGTGGAATTCTTCATAGCCATGTTCGTAAATCCAAAACCCACGTGTACGCCTTTTTTTGCCCGCATAATATGTGCGCGCGCATTGCTTGCCCTTCTGATAATATAAAATGCCCTTGGTATCGGATATCATGCAGTAGTAAGTATTGTTTTTTACAGTCATTGTGAGTCATGACCGCTCAACGTAAAAAAATCATCTGATCCCCAAATAATAATGAAGGCACAGTAACTACGAAATATCGGGAATCAAGTGTGCAGTTTTTGCAAACCGATCACAGTGGACAGTAATAGTTACAGGCTAAGTAGCCTACTCATATCTCATTAGTGTACATCCCTCAGTCGCCACCAGATGGATGCTGAAACTAGCCGTGGGAACATAGCGAGGGAAGGGAGGGTACGAGGTACCCATGATGACCAAGGATGCGAGGCGAGACACTCAGGTGATACTGGCTAAGCATAATTCCCACCTTCAATAGGGGGAGCATCGTCACGAAATGAGCCTTGGGCGACGTGAAGTGAGAGATTCGTCTCTCATATCCAAGTCGAAAGAAGACCATGAAAGCAGCAGTCAAGAGCTCTGAAAAGAGGTATCGTCCAGTGGATACTTCTGGAATTCTCATACTCTAAACGTTGTCTGGCCGGCGTTGAATGACGAGTCGGGATGGCAGGTGGACGGCGAGGACTTGTGGCCCCTCAAAACACTTTTCTCGAAAATATTGTTAGACGGTCTAACGGTAAGGATATACATAAACCTATTTTTGTCAGACAATGTGGAAGATGCCGATAATTTGAATACACATATTGTCACCAGACCAATAGGGACACCTGCTCGACAGATGCTAAACCGCCTATTTAAATATACTACAGAATAATACCAAACAATGAGAGAATCAATATTTTCGAATCAATATTTTCGAATCAATATTTTCGAATCAATATTTTCGAATCAAATATTTCGTTTATTTCTTACCTCACTGACATGTTTATCAAACAACTCGTGTAAACCTAGCTGTATGTGTCATAGTAAGCTATGCCACAATATATAACTCCCTCTACAGATGTACCACTGCATTTCCTGCTTGGTCCATATTAAAATGATAATGACTTCATATTATACATTAGTTAAATTACAGCACAATGCCGTTTGGGGGCTTGTCAGACACTGAACATTGCCCAGTATTTTGTGATGTTGACTACATTAAAGTGACCACTAGGACACATGTGGTTTTAGGTGGATAGATGTATCTGTCAACGCTGTATTTTGGCTCCCTTGGCTTTAACCACATTTCTTTTCAACTTTTCAGTTTGGACATTATCACATAGACAGACAGGTATAAACAATATTTTAAAGTGGTGTCGTGTCCCTTCCATGATCCTTACCCACCACCCTGGACTTGTTTGTGTTTGACTCCCATTCCCTGTGTCTGAATTACATTTTTATTCTCTTATCATAGTCTAATCATTGTAGTTAAGAGCCTTTCATTTGGAAATTCTTTAACTCTATTAGCTTCCTTTTCCATTTAATATATTACTCTGCTGATATATAATGCCATTTGTAAACAAGCTGAGATCAACAATGCAAAGCTTTACACTATATTCTATACATATTGAATGTAACAGAAAATAACCATTCTAGCCATCAAAGATGAATGTAGTGTTGTGTAGCTTGCCATTATAATGTTGTATCTGTGGTAGTATCCGTTGTCTAGTATAGGAATTAACCTGTCTTGTGTTGTGTTTGTTAGTGATAAACACCCAGTTTCCCAACAACAGTATTACATATTATTAAGTCATGATGTTGGTCTTGTGAAGCATTATCCACTGTACAGTATTGACCCAAATTCCCATTGACTGCAATGGTGCCATGTTGGTCTGTGTTGTTTACTCTCTCCATCCCAGTTGACTATAACTGTGTGAGATGTGACATTTACAACCATTTTATTTGAACTGTGACTATAGCGTAGTGGGCTTATACTGTAGTAAGTATTTTCAATTTCTAACAAAATAGCTCAGATGGAGATGGGTATGGCTCAGTGGATGAAAGATATCACATTAAACTACACTGTAGGTACAAAATTCGTTGGCTATTACCCCCGTGGCCCTTATCCTTTTTAGGTATGTGAACCAAATATGGACAACACATCTCGCAGCCTAATTCATTTAATAATATCCTTTAGTTGTAGAGAGATCTAGTGAAACCTACTACTTGTTACGTAAACCAAGATTATTTATGATTATTAATACATACAATAAAATGCCTTTAAAGAATTTAAATCTCTAAGTATTCTGAGTTAATAGCCTCCTTTTAAATTGGGACAACTTAAACAATGTTTATATTGTGTGATGATTCAGCATTTCCTTTTGAACTTTACAAACTCTAAGAATGTCTAAGAATGTTTCTTTATGAATGAGTGCAGTTCTGCAGTAGCCAATAGTATCCAAAATATAAAAGTTCTCACCAATGTTTGATAAGCACAAAACGCTAATCCTTTCTCCACTCAATAGCTCTATTGTCCTTTTTTAGTTACACTTTTGTCATAGCACATACATGCTGTATCTCAAACTCACATTTACCTTGACTGATGGTAGCACTCACAGTTTGGTCCTCCTAAACACCTGTTTAGCAAGATGTCATACGCTCCGTTTGAAGAATTCATACTTGCCTACGTGTAAAACACACTATATGGTGCATAGTAAGTACAGTTGTAGCACAATATTTCAATGATGTGTGTGAATAGACTTTGTGTCTGTTCATTTCTGAACAGCTATTAACTTTCTTTCCCTCTTGGGCAGATACAAACTTTGTTCTTGGTAATGCCCAGATTGTGGACTGGCCCATTGTGTACAGCAACGATGGCTTCTGTAAGCTGTCTGGATACCATCGTGCCGAGGTTATGCAGAAGAGTAGCACCTGCAGGTACCTCAGAGCTGCAGTCTAAATAGATTCAGCTAAATTCATAACATTGCTTTTCACCAACTGTTATGGGTCAAGGACATGAACCTCTCAAGGGTGCAAAAAGCTTTCATGTATTTTTTTTCAATACAAATTTGGAAAACATTTCACATACTTCATCACAAATAAATGTGACATATTTGTAATAATATAGTAATATTCAAAGACATGTGACATATTTGCCATCTCATTCAAATGTGCATTAGCTCATGTTCAGAAGTCAACTAATCCAGAAGGGTCCAAGAATATCTTCACGTACAGTTCTGTAGCTGAAGAAATTCAGCCAAGCCTTTCTGCTCCTATGTGGAACGTTACATTTTGTACAGCGCAAATTGAAAGTGACATTTGTTTAAACAGTAATTCTGCAGAGTCCGGTGTTTTTTGGAAGGAAGGCCTTTGTTGTTGAGGAGAAGAACAAATGTATCTTAAAGCCTCAAACTAATGTAATTGTAACCCTGACTTGTCTCTATTCAGTTTCATGTATGGGGAGCTCACAGACAAAGACACCAGTGAGAAGGTGCGACAGACCTTCGAGAATTATGAGATGAACTCCTTTGAAATTCTAATGTATAAGAAGAATCGTAAGTATTTCTTTGGATTTCACTAACTGGATGAAGGTTGATATTCTGTACTAGTTATTACCAAATTAGATATTGATGTGCAGTAGAATGGGTGTGCATTAAGTATTTGTGTGTTACAGGTATGCCCGTGTGGTTTTTTGTCAAGATCGCTCCAATAAGGAACGAGCAAGACAAAGTGGTTTTGTTCCTGTGCACCTTCAGCGACATCACTGCGTTTAAGCAGCCCATTGAGGATGACTCCTCCAAAGGTTTGTTGAGATGAGGTTGCAGCTAAAAAGGAAATGCTCTGGAAATAGAGTAAACAACTCCCTGTGTAAGACATTGTCCAAGTATTTACGTGCCGTTGCAGTCGTTAGATAATTCTTTGTGGTTATAGTAAACCATACATTTTGTTGATGGACATTTTTAAGGATGCTTCCTATTTGGTGTGTTTTTCATATTCAGGGTGGGGTAAATTTGCTCGCCTGACACGAGCGTTGACGAGCAGCAGAGGAGTGCTGCAGCAGCTGGCGCCAACGGTCCACAAGGGCGAGAATGTCCACAAGCACTCTCGACTGGCTGAGGTAAGGTGTTGAGTGTGTGTGTGTGTGTGTGTGTGTGTGAGTGAGTGAGTGTGAGAGAGAGAGAGAGAGAGAGAGAGAGAGAGAGAGAGAGAGAGCATAGGGATGTATGTGAGTGAGAGGGAGTCCGTCTCCTTTGTGATCTCATGCCAGGTGTGAGCGTGCACTTCGCCGGGTTGTCGACGTTGGCGCTCGATCGAATGACGAGCACTCTGCTTAGAATAAAGTATGTCTGTGAGCCCGCTCACTGGAGGAGGTAGTCTCATAAACCAGGACACATCTGTTCCAGTCGAATGAAGTGTGTGTTGTCTAGCTAGTACTATACTAATTTCTTGCCTTGAACAAAAATGTAATGTATTTCTTCATTATCTCCAAGCATCAGTGAAACCTTATATATCTGGGTAACTGCAACTGTAGACATTGATTCAGATATCTACTATGCGCCTGTAAATGTGCAAAAGTTGTACACTGAAACTAAAATCCTTACTTATCTACGCTTCTGGTAAGAGTAGTCTCATCTAAAAAGTGGTGGAAATTTACTTTTGACTGAAAATAAAGCATGTTTGATTGATTGAGTGTGCACAGGGAAAGTGTGTTACTTCCTATTCCCTGAAAGAGAATTGGACAGTAGGTTTAGATGCTCTGATAGCTCGGCTCTCTGTTTACCAAAGCAACGGTGAGCTGTGTTTGCTGGATTATGTGACACAAAATGGATACCTTTTGTTTATTTGCTCATTAGTAGGGAAAAACCTGTGGCCAATTTGAGAAGAGAGGTTATTACATTTGTATGTGAGATAAAGTGATCTCAGACACTTTACAAATCTCACACGAGTGTTGGCTCAGAGCCAGATACTCTATCTGGTCGTTGTGGGCTGGGGGGGGGTATAAATCTTTTTTCTAGAGTTAACCAACCAGATTGGCACGTCATGCCAAAGCCCTTTCGCTCAAATAAAGTTGACTATTTGTGTGCAATGTGTGGGGGAACATGTACCTGCTGCTCCTCTCACACAAACCGTCACATAATAGATGGAAAATGATAATGTCTCTGTCACACTGACAAAAGTGCACGTCAATGTATCTAACAAACAGCTTAGCGGTTATTAGTGGTGAAGACTTTGTTTGCTCTCACCTAAGAGTAAACACATTTTTGTGACATCTCAATAATTTGCCCCCCTCCAGGTACTACAGCTGGGCTCAGACATCCTTCCTCAGTACAAGCAGGAAACCCCAAAGACCCCTCCCCACATCATCCTCCACTACTGCCTCTTCAAGACCACATGGGACTGGGTCATCCTCATACTGACCTTCTACACCGCCATCATGGTGCCCTACAACGTTTCCTTCAAGACCAAGCAGAACAATGTTACGTGGCTGGTGGTGGACAGCATCGTGGACGTCATCTTTCTCGTTGACATCGTGCTCAACTTCCATACAACGTTCGTGGGCCCGGCGGGAGAAGTCATCTCTGACCCAAAGCTGATCCGTATGAACTATGTCAAAACGTGGTTCGTAATCGACTTGCTCTCCTGCCTGCCTTATGACGTCATCAATGCCTTTGAGAATGTTGATGAGGTAAGATCTCCTTGCTTTGTTTTCTCAAGTGGGTCTACCTCAGTCAAAGACACTAGTCAAATTAGATACATGAAAGCACTAGGGACTTGACACTCTGATACTTCATCACAAACTAAGTGCTTGACTTAAGTCTTTGGTCTACACAGTGCATTACAATAAGGTAGGATAGAAGACTATAAGATGTAATATGTTATTCATCCTTGGACAAGCACAGATGTGAATGAATATTCAGTACACTGGATGAATTATTGGACAGATTATTCAATAGGTTTTGAATTATTTTGCCATCTACAATATACATCATATATATAGTATATAGCACGTCAGTACTTTGTATACCAGTTAATACATTTGTTATGTATCAAACACGTGAAATGCAGCAGAAGGAACATTAACTACTGCAGAAAATCTCTTCAGTTCAAGATCAGCCAGCCGTTATACCAACCCCTTATCATGTCATTGGAAATGTGTCTCCTTTGCGTTTGTCTGCTGAAGCAATGAGCTGTTCAGCAGTTAGTGAGCTTGTGCGGTAATCTCTATTTTTCAGCTATCCTCGTCTGTCAGTGTAGCGCAAGGGATACTTTATCTGGGATGGTTATGAAACGCAAAGCAAGAGAGTTGGTCTGAATCTGCAAGTCGGGATTCCTCATGCCTGGGATTCAGTCTTCCTCAGAGGAAGGGACTGTGTGACATGCATTTAGGCTACTTGAATAATGAGACTGAGTGCTCTGCTCCACTACAGAGGTCATCATGCAGCATACTCTACAGTATGTCTCGCTATGTAAATGTGGCATTTTGTTATGCATTAAAATGCATCACATTAGGTGTGTGCTTATTTGTCATTGTGTCTCATGAATTTTGAAGACAATGGCACTGTGCACTCATCAGAATCTCGATGTGGTCACCAAGCATTATAAAAAGCTGTGGGCCTGTGGTGTTCTATCCAAATTACGGATAAACTAGACATTGTGTGAATTTGGAATCTGCATATTGTGCTTCAAACAAAAACCACAAGCTAGTACAATAGTCTTGGTACAAATACGTTCTCTAGAGTGGAGAAAAAAAGTAATCCCCTTGCAGTTGATTACTGTGGAAAGGTGGGATGACAGAGTGGGGTTGCCAGATTTGGTGGGGTACACCAAAATCCATTGTTCGACTTGGTAGATGAATAATCTACCTATTCTAATAATGTAGAATAATCAAAGCTGTAGAAGGTTAACTGTATTTTAAACTCGTGTAATTTCCGAAAGAAAAACAAAAGCAAGCTCGGAAGCCATACATACTCTCCAGATCTGTTGTTGTTTGTCTGATGATGTCCCCGGGCCTGAGGAAAAGGGCGTGTCGAGAAAAAGATTATAGCACCCCCACAGTGAGCTCACACAAAGCCTGTGGGTGCTGTGCCTTGGCCGAACTTGTCAACACAATTTAACTACCCTATCAAGGCAGTGCCATGAATGAACGCTTACTGTAGCTTGTCGTATATTCCCTTTTTTCCTTATTTTTTCCTTCCTTCCTTCCTTTTTCCTTTTTTTTTTAAAGCTCTGGTTTCAACACAGTTTGTCTAAGATTACATAATTCCATGGAGCCAAAATAGGGAACTTGTTCTCACCGTTTTTTTGGCCCTTTGTATTTGCCAACTGGTGAGAAAAAGACACATCCATTATGGATGTGTCACAAGTGGAGTGAACACAAAAAGCAAAGTGAGAAAAATGCAGAAGTTGATGTATGAATTTAAAAAGAGAAGAGTCATCCCACACAGATGCTAGCAAGAATACTAAATTCAAACTGCATTCTGTCCTGTGTCTACCTCTGGTACATGTAAATGAGCTTTCTGGGGAAGCAACATGAATATTGAAGCTCTTTCTCTCTGAGTGTACCACACACGCAATGGTACATTTTTTATAGATCCTTTATTTGTCTAGCGGTTGATTCTGCAATGGAGGGACACGGCTAATGGCTTTGTGTTTGTGTGAAAGTACAAACTCAACAGCCTCTCATCTCAGTCCGCTATCCCTGACCTACCCTGAACCCTCTTTCTCCATCTCTCTCAGGGTATCAGCAGTCTCTTCAGCTCCCTCAAAGTGGTCCGACTGCTGCGGCTGGGCCGCGTGGCTCGCAAGCTGGATCACTACATCGAGTACGGGGCCGCTGTCCTGGTCCTGCTGGTTTGCGTGTTCGGCCTGGCGGCCCACTGGCTGGCCTGCATCTGGTACAGCATCGGAGACTACGAGGTCATCGACGAGGACACCAACAGCGTGCGGGTGGATAGCTGGCTCTACCAGTTGGGGGAGTCTGCGGGGACGCCGTATCGCTTCAACGCCACGGGCTTGGGGAGGTGGGAGGGCGGGCCCAGCAAGGACTCGGTGTACATAACGTCCCTCTACTTCACAATGACCAGCTTGACGAGTATCGGTTTTGGGAACATCGCTCCTACCACAGATGGAGAGAAGATCTTCGCTGTGGCGATGATGATGATTGGATGTGAGTTGACTGGTGTTTCACTGTATGATTGATGAGCCCCTTTTCATCAAAACCCAGAATGAACTGAATCCAAGCATATATGTATTTACTGATAAATGGTTTTAAACAAGGGGCAATTTTTTTGTTGTACTGCAGCAGTATATTGTAAACGGTTTTTGACTCATACTAATGACTCATATTACAGTTGTGCCTTGCCTAGGCCTGACTAAAACCATGAGTAGAATGTTGATAGTTGACAGTGTGAAAAGTAATTACACACTCAGAGCAAGTTAAACGAAACACGTTTGGAATTATAATTATATAATTATGTATATGCCAATCACTATAGTTTAGTATAATTGTGTTTTGCTGCCAGCTGAGGACTTGTTATGTATAAGTACTCATCTATTTTGGAGCTGGCTACTTAAATGTTTTTATTTAGAAGGACTACTCTTTCTACTGGAGTTGGGTCGACAGTGTTTTCTGTCTTGTCTTCTGACACTTTTTCTAGAATCCTATTTTGGATTTATAATCTAAATTGCATTATCAATTGCAACCAAGCCTGAAAGTTAGAAAAGTTGGGATTGCTTAATACAGAGAGGTCATGTTCTGGTCAGATGGTCTACATAGTCAAAAGCAAGAGTTAGCCCGGGCATGTAGAATACCTGTTTGTAATGCGAGGCTGACATTTTGACAGTTTGTGAGTGCGAGCATGACAGCACAGATTTAGCCACCCACACTCAACATCTCATGTCACGATGACATGACATAGCAGTGGGGAATATTTTCAGTAAGGTTAACATTCCCGAATGCTTTGCTAGCCAACACCAGAAGTGTATGTCATGGGTGTCACACCATCAGACCACTGAAAACACTGTACAACTGACAGCAACCTCTAAAACATGAAGCAAATGGTTGCCAGATGATTTCACCGGCCATTTTGGTGATGAAAAAGAGAACAAGTTACCGGTATACTCGGTCACGCTGCATCAGGTGCACCTCTTCCTGAGGAAGTGCTCCAATGCATATTACATCACAGATGCTGGCTCGGTTCTTTGCTGGCCTTGCAGTTAAAGCTCGTTCAGGGCAGTGCCACTCCGCGGGGAGAGATAGTGGCACTGCCCAGGGGGTGATGGTGATGCGGGTTGGCAGAGGAAGGGAGAGTGACGGGGTGGAGGGAGGGATGGTGGGGTCAGGCTGCTGCCACAGCTATGAGACAATCTGCCAATGTCAGCCTGAAAGCTGGACAAAAGTTTAGTCATGCAATATGCTATCAGAGGAGACACCCACCTGCCTTGTATGAGTGTGTGTGCACAACACTGTCTGCTTCAGTTTCAGTCTCCCTGTGTTGCTTTCTGCTTTGTTTTTCTCTAATATATACTGAAGTGTATGTCAGAAATGTTGAATGTACTAGCAGTTTACTTCCTTCTCTGTGTGTGTGTGTGTGTCAGGGTATCACTTGCACAGATGTATTCATGTGTGCAATTGGGACAATGCTACACTGAGTCTGAGTCCCTGCGTATCATCCTCAAAACAACACTGGCAAACATACTGGTCAGTGTGCCCTGGTGTGTACTGGGTTTGAGCCAGAGATATGACATGCTACCTTCTACGACGCTGTGACCAGGTTTTTCCTGGCTGTCGTTGTAGACTTGTCTCTGTGCAGTCAGCCATGTCACATCCTTATATGTCTTACCATGACCATGGCAGCCAGACGGGGGGAAAAAACCTCCCCTGAAGCTTTTTAACCATTTATATATTAATACATCTTGTCTCTTTGCATCAGCTGAGAGACGGTGGTCGTCCTCGTTATAGTTTTATTCAGCAGAAGGTTGATTGAGAGAGACATTTTCAATTCCACAGGTGGGTGGATGGTGATTAACATCATGGTTTGACATGTTTAACTGTTGCATGATTGTAGTCAATGCTAACAGATGGATTGGAGATTAAGATTCTGTGTCGCAGCTAGCTTTTAAAATGTTTACTGAGCTCTTTCAATGACCCAAATCCTAAACTGGGGTCTTTGCATATAATCTCACCTTAATGTAAATGACATAAACATAATTCATGTAAATTCTAACTTCCATAGGAACAGTGGCTCTTTAAATCCGCTCTTGCTTTTGAAGTAGGCCAAAGAGATCCAAGCTATTTTTCTAATGCAGAAGTTTTGCACCCAGCCTATTTACAGCAAAGGAAAAAAAGTGGCAATGATAAATTGCTTTTTTCCCCCAACTGGCCTACCTGTGTCAAAATGCCGCATTTCGTTCAGCTGCAATGTTTTATCCAAAATGTTTTGTAGAAATGTAATTAAAAGGCATTAACTGTCAGGATTTTTGGAGGCTACAGCAGACAAGGCAAGTCTTCTCAGAATGGATCAGAAAGTTCTGTCCGGGCTTAGTAGTCAACAGTATCTAATAGCATACTCCTTTCATGACTGATTGCACACTCAGCTGGAGCCTTCTCGTCCCCAGTAACCCCCACAATGAGAAAACACAACTCAGACCAAACTAGGTACTAGATCGAACTTGAGTGCTGAAAAGTGGGGGGTCAGATGGCTGAGTGGTTAGGGAGTCGGGCTATGAATCAGAAGGTTGTTGGTTCGATTCCCGGCCGTGCAAAATGACGTTGTGTCCTTGAGCAAGGCACTTCACCCTACTTGCCTCGTGGTCGACTCATTATGTGATGTTTGTCACATACAAACCTTTGAATGGCTTAATTTTGTCCCTGAAGCAGACGTTTGTTGTCATCCATTTCCATAAGTCCTTAGTTTGCAATGACACAGAAGGACTGATTGTGAGGCTTGACAGAGTTCGAATGAGGTCTTCAATTGGCAGCAGATGGGGATGAGGAGGTGAAGTAAAAACTCATTCATTACATCTAATCAGCATAACATTGCAGGTGTGAAAATGTCTGGATAAATGGAACCGCTAGGTGACTGTGTGGGATTCATGAGAAACAGGTGTGAACCATTAGTTTCTCTTCAAAGAACCTCTTGACACGGTAGTCTTGTAAATAAGATACTTTTGACATTTAAGTAGAGGCATACGCAATTGGCATATATGAATTATTTTGGAAAATGACATGCTGAGGTTATTTTAGCGCAGTCTTGTTGACCAATGTCACTTCAAAATAGTTTGAGAATTTTTCCACTTGTTTTCGTAACCCGTTACTCATCTATTACACCAATTCTACAATTGAGTCAGTTTGGCTAGTGTAGCTCAGTCATGCTTCAAATGAAGAACAGAGAGAAATTGTTCTGTGGAACACAAGGTACAAACTATGAACCTCATGTAACAAAATCAAACCAGCAACACTTTGGCGTCATGAACTGCTGGAACAAAGTGTTCAGGACACACAAACAAAATGATAGACAGAGCTGCTGACCCACACACACAGGCTGAGAGCTAGCTTACCTGCAGCAAGCCCAGCTTGCAGAATTAAAGTGTCACCAAAAAGAGACGTTGGGCTTGATTGCAAGAGCCAATATTGATAGCTTCCCCTAAGGCCTTGTTGAGACTGGAGCTAGAGTGAGAGTTTGACTCCCTAGGGCTCCTATAATTACACTCTTGGGATGACTGTGCAAGCCAGTCTGAGAAAAGCCTAGACATGATCTAAGTGTTTTTTTCAGCTAACACAGGTTTTGTTATGCGCTTCAGACTTTCAGCATTGTTTTTCCTGTCCTTGGGTTTCAAGGCCACGTGGGGAAATTATTATTTATTATGTATTAACTACATTTTGGAAATATTTTTTGTATTATGACTATATTCTATTCAGCATTCATAAACTTAGCATATCAGGTGCCAGGTCAAGAATGCTTCAATTGTGAAAAATGTCAATTTCCTGTGGAAAGCACCTTGTCTGCTAAATAGGAACATAGTTTCACTGCCTCAATTCACTTTCGGCCAAAGAAAGTTTCCAATAAGACATGATGCATGGCGTGAACAGCAGAATGGGACATGAAATTGACCTGACTCTGACGTAACCCAATTTAATTTCAGATAGTGAGATGAGAGACATACCAGATAAACTCCCAGGCAAATTATTTGATCATTAATTGTGATATGTGTTACAGATTAGACTGTCATTCTATCAACAAGTTTTATACATTTATAAGGAAGGTGGATTTATTTGTTAGGTTGAATCCAATTGAAGAATATTCTGGAAACCGTCTACCTGTTGTGAGAAAATCCGCTGCTAGAATCTTTCCTCTTCTTTAGAAACAGATTTGTATTAGGGAGAAAGACAAATACAAAAGTCCAATTGGCTAGATATGGATGAAATGTAAACTGTTTATTTGCACAAAACATTTCTTCTGGCAACAGCAATATTACCCCAGAACCAATCATCCAAGTCCCAAAGCAATTGACATGCTTATGGCGAGCATAGTTCAATAGAAGATTAATATAATTGAACAGAGATCAAAATGTCCATTTACTCTACATGATGTTGTCTGCCGGCATTGAAAAACAAAAATCAGGTGACAAACAAATTATGTGTGCAAAAAATACAGTTGTGTCTGATAAAAATTCTTCAAAACCAAAACTCAAATACATTTTTCCCCTAATCTGAGAGTCATTTTTAACCAAGGGGTTGTGTTTGGCAGCAGCATACCTTGTTTGTTTAGGCCTCTGCTTAGTGTACATGGTTGTTTATTTGGCATTTGAAAAACTTCTTCCAACTACGTGACAAATTAGGTATGACAATAGACCTTGGGGACAATGGTCATCAGGACATCAAGAGGACAATTTTGCATACTTAACAATCCTCAAGCTGGGCACATGGAATGCACCTTGAATAGATCAGCTACTTTGGATGAGACGGTGCTCTCTGGTACATGGCTGTCATCGCTAGTGAGCTGGAAAAATGACACAGCTGTTAGTCATGAACGCACCCCTCTCATTGTGTTTGTGACAGGCCCTCTACCCTGGCTGTTTACCTGTTGTGTTTGCAGCCTCAATGGAAGATCCATTACATCAACACTGTCACATCATCTTCCCTGAATAACTTTTAGGAAGGTTGCTCTCGGTTGCTAGTTGTGATTATGATGGTTACAATCAACGGGAATTATGGGTTATCCCTCCTAAACCAGTCGAGTACTATATTTCTGTCAAGAAAAGGGCTGTGGTTTGTCAAAGAAGATTGTAAAAAAGTATTGGAACTAATGGTTGACAAGGCTTCTATTGATTTCTGTGACCCTTGTTGGTATACTTAGAGGGGAAAAGGGTGACACTTTCTCAGGGAAAGTGCTGACTCTGAGATGAATTGCGAGAGGCTGTGGTATTGATTGGCCTGGCTGTGATTTTGAGAGGTAGAGTGAGCGATGGCTGAGCAGCAGTCAATGGGGTGTAAGGGCACCGGACGATACATTTTCACAGACCATCTAGCAAAATCCATTATAACCACAGGAAAGACCACGCATCAGGGCTTTTGAGATTTTTAACAATGAGGCTGGAGTCCTCAGTAGTGACACATGTAAAATATTGTTCTCATGGTTGTCTGTGACTGACTAACAATGTTCAATTATTGTATGATGAAACCACTATGACATATGATGCACACTGAACTTGCTTGAGAGAGTACATTTTATATTCATCTATTTAGCAGATGCTTTAATCCTAAGCGACATACCAAAAACTGCTTTTGTTGGAAGGGGTGTTGCAGGCCTATTTATATCTCAATGAAGGTCTTATTACCGTTCAAAATAAATGTTGGGCCACTTTCTGAGTTCTACATGGCTATTTATCGTCCTCTCTCTTTTTCCAGCACTCTTGTATGCCACTATTTTTGGTAACGTCACCACCATCTTCCAGCAGATGTACGCCAACACGAACCGTTATCACGAGATGCTCAACAGTGTCCGTGACTTCCTTAAACTCTACCAGGTGCCCAAGGGCCTCAGTGAACGAGTCATGGACTACATAGTCTCCACTTGGTCCATGTCCAGAGGCATAGATACTGATAAGGTACGTTGCGTGTTGACCACCGGTTTCTCATTATTTCTGATTTTCAATGTGATTTAGCCAGGAGAAATATGCTTTTTTGATCCATACTTACAGCCAATTAGTAGCCTTAGTAGCAGGGGCATGATGAGTTGATGCTACCTCAGACCCTTGATGAATACCAGTCATTTACATTTTATTTATGTAGCAGACACTTTTAGCCAAAGCGATGTACATGTATTGCAGCAGCAGATCAAGCATCAGAAGTGCATAGTTCTACAGTATTTTACATTTACAATACATTTAGTCATTTAGCAGATGCTCTTATCCAGAACGACTTACAGTAAGTACAGGGACATTCCCCCGAGGCAAGTAGGGTGAAGTGCCTTGCCCAATGACGCAACGTCATGTGGCACGGCCGGGAATCGGACCAGCGACCTTCTGGTTACTAGCCCGATTCTCTAACCGCTCAGCCACCTGACTCCCTTTGGTGGTTAGAATCAAGGAACAGTCTGTATTTACTAGCCACATCAAAAAGTAACCACATTTCATTTAAGTCAACAATTTACGTGTCAGCTAATAAGATACCAAGAGTTGAGGGATGCTGATGGGTCAAAGACTTCAGAAGATCAATGGAAACAGCCAGCCATTTTTTTTATTTTACATAAATTTTTTATACAACAAGGCCTAAGTGAGCACTAACCTTTTTCAAGTTTCATTATTTTGTTCACCAAAGAAATGAAAAAATCAACTAACACGTTTTATTGTATTAATGTATAATAATGCAAAACATTCTAACAAAAAGAAGATAATGGCAACACTAATGGCATCTAACTAGACAGGGATTTACTATGTACATCAGTTGTGACCTTTGATTCTCCAGGTGCTGCAAATCTGTCCCAAGGACATGCGAGCGGATATTTGCGTCCACCTCAACAGAAAGGTATTTAAAGAGCACCCAGCCTTCCGGCTGGCCAGCGATGGGTGCCTCAGGGCTCTGGCCATGGAGTTCCAGACGATCCACAGCGCCCCAGGAGACCTGATTTACCATGCTGGTGAAAGTGTAGACAGCCTTTGCTTCGTGGTTTCTGGGTCTTTGGAGGTCATCCAAGATGACGAGGTGGTGGCCATTTTAGGTGAGATACTTTTGTGGCATGACATGTCAGCATGCACAGATATAATTATTTCGGTGACACTTTATTTGATAGGGGTATGCTGCACATAAGCATACTGTACATAAAGCTTTTTCGTACCAGAGGCAATTGAAAAGTGACAAATTCACTTACTGTTCCACAGACAGAACCAATATTAATGAGACGGATGACACATAAAAGCTGTAATGAATGTTGACAGCATTCAGTTACAGATGTTGGGAATGATCTATGACATCCTTTATATAGTACATGCCTACTGTATGTATACCACTTTCAAGTACTCTTAAGTGTTACCATTCCTTATCATAGTTAGTGGAAAGTGTACACAATATATACATCACAAGAGAGTGTTTCCAAGAGCATTTCTGGGGCTACTTCACTGATTTGGTTTACCTGAGTCTTACCCCTTTAAGTGGGTTTATACATCAACATTGTGTTAGCTTGACACCTTACGCAGAAATTACATGAATTTTCAAATGAAGCAACACGAGTCCAGCAACATGCATTAGAAGAAAGAACTAGAGAGGGTACACTTTCTGGGGAAATTGTAGGGTGTGCTTGCTTGCGTCGGTTGCACAGGGGTCCGTTTTTGAATGACATTTTTAAAACTGATATTTCTGTATATTTTATATAAAAATGCATACTTATTATTTATAAAGATTACATAGATTTAAAAGCATTTTTTTTTTGCTGCTCATTTACAACTGAAAATACGAGTGAAGTGTAGAATGAAATAGATCTTCTCATTTCCCCTGCAAAAGGCATCCTCATCGTTGAATCAAAACGAATAAATTTGGCAGACCGGTGTAAAAATTGACCTAATCTCTATGACGTAAACGTCCTTTTAAGTTTTTCCCTTCTCGTGATATTTTAAGGCATTTAGCCTACTCATATTGCATTCATTCATGAATAAAGAACCCCCTTTGAAGATTATTCTACGACGTTACCGGCAGTAGAAGATTGAATCGCGATTCAAACAGTACCATCTTCTAACTGAAAATATGCCCCCAAAAACGTAAATAAGCTAGTAGGCTTACAAGTAACACTAGCAGGTAGTAGCATTGCTACGAGTATTATGCTAGGTTGCTAGGTAACGGAAGCTAATTAAAGCAACCTAGCTGCCGTTTTGGAAAAATAACTGGTGGAAGCGTCGGAAATATTTAAAACTCACGCATCTAAAAGGTTAAAACGAATAAACTTATCCAAAAAAAGATGTCATGTACAAATTGGAAAAATTAGTGACATGATACTTTTATAGACGCCATTGCTGTGATTAAAACGTGATCAGCCACGCTAGCTCCACAGTCTTTGAAAATTCTGGGCTAAATAAACTATTTTGGGACAAGGTTTTTTAACAGTTCTGAACGTTTATTTTCACTGATTCTTTTGTGGGTGATTTGTGAGAAGCTAAACTTTGAAAACATGTAGGCCTATGCATTTTCAGTATTTCAACATAACTTTATGGAGGGTTTAACCTCTACTGTACTGTAGCTATCGAAATCCTAACGTAAACAATGTGAATCTGATAGCACATAAACAGGCTAAATGGCCTACATTTCAAACATATACGTATAAGTATGCCCCATAAAATTTCTTAAAATATGTTTATATATTTCTGTAAAGAAACTCACCTTTGAAGTAGCTAATTTCCAGTTGAAATCCAATGCGTACAAGACGGTGTTGAACCCCTGCAAAATCTCTTCTGAAACCCCAATTTGAGCGATGCGTTGAAATGGGCATGCGCAAAGTTGTTGCTCAGGGGCAGACTGAGGGGCAGGTTTGCTAAGGAAGAATTGTAATATTCTGTGATGACTTGTCTTTGGAAATGAAACTCTTAAGAGTCGCTTACCTTTTGGTCACATTTAACAATTTTGTATCACAAAAATTATTGGAGCACAAATTTGCATTGTGTGTCATACAGCTTTGGTGTGCTATACAAAGAATGTTTGCTTAATCATGTTACACATCAAACATTGATTGCTTTTGTACATGTTTATAGTAAAGAATGAAAGACTAAATTATATTCCAGATTCAGTCTTATTTATTAAAGCTATGTTTCTGCATATGAGAAAATTGATGACCAATGACATGCTGGGGCTGAGCTGCACATGAATTACATGCATTGTCTACATTTATACGTGCTGGGTGCAACATTTAATATTGTGTGTGATTGAAATTCATGTAGACTATGGGTACATTGCAAAAGTGTCAGAACTGAGAGCAGTCCAGTGTGATCTCTCCATCTCTGGATAAACCACTATATGCACTCGAGATCCGTTGTCCTGCGACCAAAGAGCGACTTAGCCGCAACTTAACCCATGGTACCAAAATTAATGTATCCAGCCGACCAAGGTACAACGTCTCGGCAACGTTGTCCACGGGACCAAAAAATAACGTAACCAGCCGACCAAGGTACGACGTCGCGGCAACGTTGTCCACGGGTCTAAAAATAAGGCAATTAGCCGACCAATGTACAACGTCGCGGCAACGTTGTCCATGGGACCAAAAAATAACGTAACCAGCCGACCAAGGTACGACGTCGCGGCAACGTTGTCCAGGGGACCAAAAAATAACGTAACCAGCCGACCAAGGTACGACGTCGCGGCAACGTTGTCCAGGGGACCAACAAATAACGTAACCAGCCGACCAAGGTACGACGTCGCGGCAACGTTGCCCACGGGTCTAAAAATAACGTAACCAGCCGACCAAGGTACAACGTCGCGGCAACGTTGTCCAGGGGACCAACAAATAACGTAACCAGCCGACCAAGGTACGACGTCGCGGCAACGTTGCCCACGGGTCTAAAAATAACGTAACCAGCCGACCAAGGTACAACGTCACGGCAACGTTGTCCAGGGGACCAAAAAATAACGTAACCAGCCGACCAAGGTACAACGTCGCGGCAACGTTGTCCAGGGGACCAAAAAATAACGTAACCAGCCGACCAAGGTACGACGTTGCGGCAACGTTGTCCAGGGGACCAACAAATAACGTAACCAGCCGACCAAGGTACGACGTCGCGGCAACGTTGCCCACGGGTCTAAAAATAACGTAACCAGCCGACCAAGGTACAACGTCGTGGCAACGTTGTCCATGGGACCAACACTGGCAACATTCCCTTTATAACGTAGCTAAGACGTTGCCACGACGTTGCCAGAAGGTAACGTCGCGGGTTACCAACTGAGCACTTACTGGCAACGTTGCCGCAACGTCATGTGTTAGCTGGGTTGACATTCATTTAGTGGAAAATCGCTTTCATAAAAAGCACACTGGTAGCGATCATTGTCAGTAACAACGCAAAGTGCGATATAGCCCTGTGTGGAGAAGCTGCCCCGGTAAATTGTACTACTACAGTACAGTAGACTACTGCTGTGTTCGTCTTGGTAGCGATTGCGTTGGTTGAATTGGATTTAACGTTCCGTTGTACGGTTTAGGCTGAAATTAATTATTTTCATGAACAGATTGACAAAGTTTAGGCTGTGGCAATGAAGTTAAGGTTAGCAGTTAGATAGACTTTTGATTTAAGTAAGGGGAGTGCCGAACATGTTCTGTCGCCGTTTGACTTCCTACAGCTGTGTAGATGTTTTTGTTGTGTCTCGCGTAGGCTACAACGTTGCAGTGAGCAACACTGGTTTGAAACCACAGGTAATGATAATTTCACCCACAAATCGTTTACTTGTAATGTAATGTCATAATAAATCCTACAAGATACATGATGCTAATGCTTCAGTGAAATAGTAGACTACCGTTTCCAAAAGTAGATGTGGGCCTACTGCAAATTTCTGTGAAACTTGCTAAAATAAAAACGATCTAGCTAGATTATGTACACTTTAAGCTCAATGTACATACCTTGTTTGGCCAATTTGGTCGATTGTGGAAAAGAGGTCGAACCGTTTTTAGTTATGGAGAGCCATTGCGCTAGCTCGACTATAGGAGAGAATAACAGAAGTGTAGCTAGAATCCACACCTCAAACAAGATAACCTAGACGCAAAACTGTACGCCCAATCCAAAATATAAGGATATTTTCCGAGACCCAAGACTCTGCCGAAACCAGATATATTATTTATATGTCTGTGCAGTCAGAAATACGACTCTACCTGCAGTTTCAAAAACGTGTGACTTCTGCTTTCCTGGTGCGTGTTTGTTTGGTTGCCACGGCGATGGCGCAGCTGTGATAGCTAACGAGCTAGGCAGAGAGAAAAACGAACATTTACCTAGCATCCACACCTCAAACAAGTTGACCTAGACGCAAAACTACAAGTCCAATCAATAAAATGAGGATATTTTCCGAGACCCAAGACTCTGCCGAAACTAGAGATGTCCTTTATATGTCTGTGCGGTCAGAAATATGTCTCTACCGGCAGTTTCGAAATCGTCTTCCTTCCTGCTTTCTCTGACGAATTTTACCCACCTCTCCATTGAAGTTAGTGAGATAATTTGAAAGGCTGCTCTCGCTTCAAGGCTCATAGCTGAAAATCTGTAAATGTGAGCTCTTTAGTAGTTACATTGGCTGAAAGAGGACAATTTTTCCTACATTTTAATGTATAACTTGTTTATGTAAGTTAAACTATATGAACGTTAGAGGAATTTGTTTGACAATTTAGTTGAATATCAGAAAAAGAGCAGCCAGCAGAGTGTGCCACTCTACTGGCTGCTCATTCATAAAAATCAAGGAGCAAACATTTTAATGTATTTCAAACTGTCATAATTCAAAATTGGCTGAATATTTGAAAAAGCTGAATCATTTGGGAATAGCTGAATGTCTTGTGAACATTTTAAAGGTTGAATGGTGTCTCTAGCTGAAAGTATGCTGAAGTAGTTACGTTTGAAAGAGGAGGAAGCTTTTTAATGATTTGAAAGGATTTACCATTACTTTTAATGGGAGAATAATTTGCACAAAAACCTTAATGTCTTAAAAAGTATAAAAGTGAGAAATACCAAAAGTCATAGCCAACATCTCCTGAAGGAGCTGAACGTTTTGATACAAAAATCGTAGGAATCGGTGAAAGTATGCAGAACTAGTTAAAGGCCAAAAAACAGCGGAAGAACTAAGAAGTTGATATAATAACTAGAAAGGCATTACCTGCTGAAAATGCGTTGGAATGCTGAAAGATGAAATTATTTTCCTTAAATTGCAGAAAATACAGAAATGAGAAAATACCCGCAAGCTGAAATTAATGTCAAAAATGTGTGAGTCACACAAAAGAGGCAGTGTGGAAACTGAACTGCATCATCTAACAACGCTAAGAGCTGAAATACAATGAGGGAGAAGCTGAAAGCTGAACTGTTAAACAGAAGAAGAAGTAGTTCTAGGCTAGCTAGTCATAAAAATAATATTATAGTCTTAACAGCTGAAATTATAGTTGGGATAGTAATAGCAGTAGCAGATGTGTGCATTGAGTGCGTTTACTCGGCTTTCTTAGTAGGACTCAATGTGCTGATTGAATGAAACATACAGCAGTAGGG
Source organism: Osmerus eperlanus (assembly GCF_963692335.1). Taxonomy (NCBI): domain Eukaryota; kingdom Metazoa; phylum Chordata; class Actinopteri; order Osmeriformes; family Osmeridae; genus Osmerus; species Osmerus eperlanus. The sequence goes on along the minus strand of NC_085039.1, from coordinate 5,686,204 downwards.
CCGATACAGGAAGACACGGCGACACTTTGTTGCTGAAGGATGATGGTGCAAGTTTTGTCCGTGGAGCATACAACGATTAATAAAAAGAATCATGTAGACGCGCTTATTGAGTAATCGCATAACTAATTACACATGTAAACGGAGTAATCGTATGGCATAATCCAACAATTGCTAGTAATCGGGTTTCTCATGGTCAAGTAAACGCACTCAGTGGCGTATTAGAATAAAACAGTTCCATTAGCAATAGTAGTAAAGGAGATATTAGCAGCACCTGCAGAGTCACCTCTTGTAAATTGTATTAGGTTGAAATACTATCAAACTCTGTCTTGTGACTCCACTAATCACCTGTGTGAGAGACTGAGTGGTGCGTGTCTGTCGTTGCCACGGTGATGGTGCAGCTATGATTGCTAACGCGCTGAGGGGAGAGAATAACAGAAATGTAGCTAGAATCCACACCTCAAACAAGTTAACCTAGACGCAAAACTGTACGTCCAATTAAAAAAATAAGGATATTTTCCGAGACCCAAGACTCTGCCGAAACCAGAGATATCATTGTCTGTGCGGTCAGAAATACAACATTACCGGCAGTTTCAAAAACGTGTACCCAATTCTGCTTTCATGGTGTGTGTCTGTTTGGTTGCCACGGTGATGGCGCAGCTGTGATAGCTAACGAGCTAGGCAGAGAGAAAAACGAACATTTACCTAGCATCCACACCTCAAACAAGTTGACCTAGACGCAAAACTACACGTCCAATCAATAAAATTAGGATATTTTCCGAGACCCAAGACTCTGCCGAAACTAGAGATGTCCTTTATATGTCTGTGCGGTCAGAAATATGTCTCTACCGGCAGTTTCGAAATCGTCTTCCTTCTTGCTTTCTCTGACGGATTTTACCCACCTCTCCATTCAAATCAAATCAAATTTATTTGTATAGCCCTTTTTACACGCAAGCATGTCACAGAGGGCTTCACATATGCCCATAGAACTGCCCCTCAACCAACCTAAACCCTCAAGGAAGACAAGGAAAAACTCCCAAAAAACTCTCAACAGGAGAAAAAAATGGAAGAAACCTTGGGAGGAGCAATTCAGAGAGGGATCCCCTCCTCCAGAGACGGTTGGTGAGAGAGAGGAGCAGAACACAGGCTAAACATAGTCATACAGTGTCGATGGGTTTTTAAAACACCAAAATCCATTGTTCAACTTTATAGATGTAGGACAGGACCGGGAGACTCGCGACCAGGTCCAGTGTTGGCTGACCGACGACCAGGCAGGTGCTGACAACTCAAACCCCCCACACCACAAGGGATGTGTGTGGGGGGGGACAGAGAGAGGAGAGCAGGGATTAGAGAATGCCAAGAGCAGCTAACAGTTACAGTCATAATAGAATGAGATCCCCACCGGTCAAGTGTGGACTGGTGCAGCAATTTAACAGAGCAAAAAAGGGGAATTTGATGCAACCCCACACACCAAGACAGCGACAGCCACCCTCATTTGGAACATGAAATCTGTTCCAGGGGAAGAGAACTCTAAAATAAGTTATACTTATAGAATAAGGATGGAAACAACCCGTCCCCCGTTGCCTCCAACTAGTAACATACTTACCGTTAACAGTCGTAGAATTGACTAAACAATAACGTTTTTAACCTAATTTTAAATGTCGAAACAGTATCAGACTCCTTAATTGAGACGGGTAATTTGTTCCAGAGAAGAGGTGCTCTATATGAGAACGCCCTACCTCCAGCTGTTTTTTTCTTAATTTTGGGAACCACCAGATAGCCGGCATCTTGAGATCTAAGTGTCCTTGCGGGGCAATAGGGTGCAAGGAGACCGGAGAGGTACAGTGGTGCCAATCCATGCAGAGATTTGTAGGTTAGTAGTAGAACTTTGAAGTCAGCTCTGGCTTGGATAGGGAGCCAGTGTAGAGAGACAAGAGTAGATGTTATGTGATCAAACTTTCTTGTTCTGGTCAATAGTCTAGCAGCAGCATTTTGCACCCGCTGTAAATTTTTTAGGTGGGTAATTGGGAGGCCAGAGAACAACACATTGCAATAGTCCAATCGGGACGTAACAAATGCATGTATTAGTTTTTCGGCATCATCCTTTGAGAGAAATTTTCGTATTTTGGCAATATTACGTAGATGGAAAAATGCAGTTCTAGTAATTTGCTTAATATGGTACTCAAACGAAAGGTCTGGGTCCATTGTGACTCCTAAATTTTTTACTAGCTGGCTTTGAGAGACTTTGACGCCGTCTAGGTCTAAGGTCAGATTGGAAAAATTATTTCTATATTTTTTAGGACCGAAAATTTGAACCTCGGTTTTATCCGAATTTAGAAGAAGGAAATTTGCAGTCATCCAAGCTCTCATCCTAGAAACACATTTTTCCATAGCATGTGGAAATTCTCCAGACTTTATAGACATATATAGCTGAGTATCATCTGCATAACAGTGAAAATTTACCCCAGAGCTTCTAATTATGTTTCCTAAAGGCAGCATATAGAGAGAAAATAACAGAGGGCCTAGAACTGAACCCTGTGGTACTCCGTATTTTACAGTGGAGCTCCTGGATGAGCAGCCATCATAGTGGACATATTGTGATCTATCAGATACATACGATCTAAACCACTGAAGTGACGTACCAGAAATCCCAACATAGTTCTCCATACGTTCCAAGAGAATCTCATGATCCACCGTGTCAAAAGCTGCACTTAGGTCTAGAAGAACCAGGACAGAGATAGAACCCGCGTCAGAGGCTAACAGTAGATCATTGACTACCTTGGCTAATGCAGTTTCAGTGCTGTGGTGGAGACAAAATCCAGACTGGAGAGGTTCATAAAGCTGATTTGAGGAGAGGTGCTCAGTGAGCTGTTGTGCCACAGCCTTCTCTAAAATTTTGGAAAGAAATTTGAAATTGGCCTGTAGTTGCTAAGACAACCTGGATCCAGGTTTGTTTTTTTAAGAAGGGGCTTAATAATAGCTTGTTTGAAATTGTTGGGGACTTGGCCAATTACAATAGATTCATTAATAATACTAAGCATGGGTGGTCCAATAATAGGGAGAAGTTCCCTACAGAGTTTAGCAGGGAGGGGATCGAGAAGGCAGCTAGTGGGTTTCGAGGAGTCTATCAGCTCGATGAACGCTTCCATAGAAATAGGGTTAAAGTGAGTGAGAGCCAAAACATGCAGCATGCTTGGTATAGGGGAAAGTTCAGTGATGATGGCCACTCCTCCAGGACTAGTCTGTAGTTTGTCCCTTATTGCATAGATTTTTTGGTCAAAGAAATCTAAGAAATCATTGGGAGAGAAATCTGAACTAACACAGAGTGTACTTTTCTTAGTGAGATTTGCAACAGTATCAAATAGGAACTTAGTGTTGTGTTTGTTCTTACTAATCAACCTAGAGAAATAATCTGATCTGGACCCGATGAGGACTTGCTTGTACTCCATTAGGCTGTCCTTCCAGGCCAGGCGGAAAACCTCCAATTTAGTGGTACGCCACTTATGTTCTAGTTTTCTAGTGGACCTCTTAAGAGTGCGGGTTTCCTCTGAATACCATGGAGCCAGTTTATTTTCCTTTCTTTTCCTTGGTTTGAGAGGGGCAACAGAGTCTAGGGATAGCTGAAGAACCAAATTCAGATCCCTCGTTTTAGTATTTAATGATTTATTTGGGACGTCAAGGACTTCTAGTGCAGTGGGTAGAATATTAGCCAGTTCCAGAGCTGTGTTTGGGGTTATGCAGCGGCTAGTAGAAATATTCTTAGTGCCTCCAAGGCTCTGGCAGAGGTCCATTTTGAAGGTAACCAGGCAATGGTCTGATAATATAGGATTGTGGGAGTGGACAATGACGTCACTAATCTTGATTCCCCGCGTGAGAACTAAATCCAATGTATGCGAGTGAAGATGGGTAGGTTTGGAAACCACCTGAGTGAGACCTGTGGAATACATTAGAGCAGTAAAGGCCTTACTTAAAGGATCTTTTGGGTCATCCACATGAATGTTAAAATCACCCATAATCAAGACGTTATCAGTATATGTCACAAGATCAGCACTAAAATCTGCAAATTCCTCCAGGAAGAGGGAATACGGGCCGGGGGGGCCGGTATAGAGTAACTATACAAAATGAGGGAGGGGGGCCAGGAGTAGTAGCATTATTCCTTTTTAAAATAGTTGGTGGTTTCATGCAAATTATTTCAAATGATTTAAAGGTATTTACAGATTTTAGGCTGAGGTTGAAGCTAGCTTTATATATCATAGCAACACCACCACCTTTCTTTGATACACGAGGGATGTGTGAGTACGCAAAATCCGGAGGCGATGCTTCATTCAGGGGGGAATATTCATCAGGTTTTAACCAGGTTTCGGTGAGTCCAATCAAGTCCAGGCTGTATTCAGACATTAGATCATTAATCAAAACAGCCTTTGTGGATAGAGATCTGATGTTTAGGAGCCCAACATTCCAGTATGGGTTTTTGGCAGATTTAGACGTAGATAATTCTTCTGAGAAGGTGGCACTGTCATCAGAAAACTTAGTAGGAAGAGCAACGGGGGAGCAAGGCTGAATACATATTAAATTGGTATAATTCCTAATACTTGAAGGCCGAAATTTAGAGAAAGGGCGGGGGACCGACACCGTCTCAATGGGAGAAACGACATCAGCAACCTCACTGACTACACTACAAGCTAGGCTATCGGGCCCCCAACAGCTTACAACAAAAAAGCACCTCTCCAGCTCGGATGGAGCCCGTCACTTTTCAACAAGCCAGGTTTGGCCCAGAAACAAGACCAATTATCTACAAATCCTAAACCCTGTTCTGAACAGAAGCGAGCCAACCAGCGGTTAAGAGAGACAAGTCTGCTGTAGATCTCGTCAGTCCCCCTAACAGGTAGTGGGCCAGAGACTATTACTCGATGCCGACACATCTTTTGGGCAAGGTCACATGCCCGAGCTATATTAACCTTCGTGACCTCTGACTGCCTTAGCCTAACATCATTGGTGCCGACATGAATGACAATATTCTCATACCTATCATCAGTGCGTGCGCCATGTGCCTTAGCTTGGGCCTTTGCCTTAGCCCTAGTGCTAGCCAGCACCCTGAGATTAGCTTCTACGTCGGTAGCTCTGGCCCCAGGTACACAGTAAACTGTCGCTGGTTGCTCCAATCTAATGTTACGAGTGATGGAGTCACCGATCACTAACGTCTGAGGAGTCCCACTCCCACCATGCTGCAAAGGTGAAACCGGTGGGGCTAATCTTGAGTCCTCCCTAGCGCTAGGACTCCCTGCCAGTGATGTTGCGCCAGTCGCATCTAAAGTTACTAGCATACGTTCTTCCTCAAGCGACTGAACGCGACTCTCTAACAGAGTCAACTTTTCGAGCAAAATGACACATGTAGGACAATGTGAGTGGGTGTGAGACATTATAGTTAACTTACGTTAATAGTTTATGCCAGCCAGGGAAATCCGTCAAGAGCGTTGAGTTGGCTAGTTCAACAGGAACAGTAGTGTCGGGCTCCAAGGAAGAAATCCGCGAAGAAAGCCGCGCCGAGTAAACCTATAAGTAAGATAGTAAATGTATAGGTTAAATCGGGAAGGACAAAATAAATGAATAAATTAAGTAATATATATATTCGATTAACAAGGAGCAAGAACAAAAGCTTGGGAAAAGTTTGGAGCAGTAGCTCAGTAGCTTCAACTCCATTGAAGTTAGTGAGAGAATTTGAAAGGCTGCTCTCGCTTCAAGGCTCATAGCTGAAAATCTGTAAATATGAGCTCTTTAGTAGTTACATTGGCTGAAAGAGGACAATTATTCCTACATTTTAAGGTATAACTTGTTTCTGTAAGTTAAACTATATGAACGTTAGAGGAATTTGTTTAACAAATTAGTTGAATGTCAGAAAAAGAGCAGGCAGCAGTGTGCCACTCTGCTTGCTGCTCATTCAAAAAATCAAGAAGGAGCAAACATTTTAATGTATTTCAAACTGTCATAATTCAAAATTGGCTGAATATTTGAAAAAGCTGAATGTCTTGTGAACATTTTAAAGGTTGAATGGTGTCTCTAGCTGAAAGTATGCTGAAGTAGTTACGTTTGAAAGAGGAGCAAAAACCAAAAACCTTAATGACTTAAAATAATATAAGTATAAAAGTGAGAAATACCAAAAGTCATAGCCAACATCTCCTGAAGGAGCTGAACGTTTTGATACAAAAATTGTAGGAATCGGTGAAAGTATGCAGGACTAGTTAAAGGCCAAAAAAACAGTGGAAGAACTAAGAAGTTGAAAAACAATAGTGAGAATGCTGAACAGTATTCTCACAATAAATATATATGTGAGAGAACAAAGGTTGTGCTCTCGCCGAAGGCTTGAGCACACCCAATAAATATGTGAGAGAACAAAGGTTGTGCCCTTGCCGAAGGCAAAGCACACCTAAATATGACAATATGTTGAAGACGAATGCTCCAGGCCCCTCATTAAGCAAACTATTTTTAGACATTAAGTCTTTCATATACTCGCATGCTATACAGAATCCTGGCAATGTCTGGGAGTCCCTGAGGGCATTCATTTGAAGTTATAAACTATTTTAGAAATGAAAGCTGAAAATGGTGAGAGAAAGGCACTGGAGCAAGTCTTATATATATGTATACAGTACTCACCTTAATTGGAAGAACCTAAATAATTTGTGAGGGCATCATATTTTCCCAGCATCACTCTTTTTGAAAAATTATATTATGTGATGGAGAACACTTGGTCTCAATTACTTTATTTATAAAAAAGATGACATTCAACCAATACATTTTAAATAGGTCATTATGTTTATAAATTGCTAGTACAGTTTTTTCCGATTGCTCAAGCACAATTTTGAAAACAGGGCTCACTTTGTTATAACACAACACACGATTCACACAACCAGACACACAGGTAGCAGAACACCTCCAATCTTTTGCAAAATGAATCACTTCATTCAAAACTATACAATCATGTATAAAAACCCAATTCTGTCACCGTATGCCACACACATGGTTCATAAAATGTTACTCTATTTGAACCAACAGAACATTTTTTCAGAGATATTGTTACAGTAGAGTACATAAAGTACATGAATATGTTGACCAAACAAAACACACAACAACAATACTGCACACTGATGAAAATATGTACTGTACTCTCCACATTGTCTACGTAAAGGTTGCATTTTGTGCAGAAGATCAGAACATATTTCAAATCTCTGAAGGCTTGATTGGTTTTCCGTATCAAGATGAGCACTGTTTTAGGTCACCGTGACAAAATGGGATAATTGGTTTACAATGCCCAAAAGCAACATTTTGTTTGCTTATGAGATTGTTGATAATTTTCTCCCTCTAAATTGTCAAGGGAAGAGGGCTTCTATTAAGGGTCTCGACCTGTAGATGCCGCTTCTTTTCCTCCACGACGGGTAAATATTTGGATTGCACTCTAGCAAGAGCAATGACAGGGAAGATATACCACATTGCGGATAATCCTCAGTCAGGCTGATATTCACTCCCCATGGGGGTTAGTTGTCATTAAAGAAATGTGTCTTTTGTAAAATTGGCCAGCTGTTGCTGAAAGGCTTCCACACATTGTTCACATCAGTATCAAATCATCCCCAGCTCAGGACCAAGTCTCTCAAATGAGGTCCACTTGATTTTTAAAGCTTACTTCAAAACCTTTTTTTTTTGCTTTATTTTGCCTACTGGTGTGTTCTGTCACAGCTCTGTCACAGGCTGTACTGTGTCATAAAATATCACCAGTCTGTACTGTAACTCCAAACCTTGAGCTAAGCCTTCACATGCATTTCATTATCCAATCCTCAGATGGAAGTGGCAGAGCTACATTTCATTTGTAAATTGAGATGAATATTAAAAGTCGTGACTAGAGTGTTATCTCTAATCCTTTTGGAGGCCTATTCCAGAAAAAAAGCTTAGCAAAGGTGTTTTTGTTTCTTCTTTTTTTTAATAATTGCAGGAGTTGGCCTATGACATTATTGAGTGCAATTAGTATTAACTAATTGTGACTTTCCATCCTAATCTTCATGCATTTGTTTTCTGAAAACAAACTGGTCAATCTGAAAGTGTAACACTGTTTCCACCAGTATCTCAAGATAAACTATTACAATGCCAAGTGTTTAATTAAAGTCCATTAAAAAGGGCCCCGTAAATCGAAGGAGAAAGCTCAATAGAAGACTTCAAGTATTGTGTAGGGGGTTAAATATTGGCCAAACAACAAAAACTAATTCCCCTATGGTTTAAAGGAAGATGGGAATCTGAACAGTGTATTAACATGAACCAAATTATGTAAATACCAATGGAATTACAGTTATTTGACTATGGGTTAAATCTGAGCAAGAATGGTCAAAGTAAATGAAATGAAATAAACATAATAATAACATTGCAAATTAATGAAATCAATTACAAGGCAAACATTTTACAAAATGAAGGCTTTAAATCTTCCCTACTCTACCATGATTATTGTAAATCAGAGAGAAAAAGCAAGAGGTGAGCAAGGAGAAGGACAAGCCAGAGCTGGGTAGAAGGTTTCAGGCGATCCACAGAACAATGCTTCACAATTCCGTTTATACACAAGAACAACCAATCAGACCACATCATATCAACATATGACTAGCAATGCAACAGTAAGTTACACAATGTGAGACCCATCAAGAAGAGACTCCGTCCAACAACTCCAGATTTTAGCATATGAGAGGTGGGGGCAGGGGGACACCCAGCCATACAATTGCATGTTCAGTTTCAAAGATCCTTGAATCTTTAGCAGTGTATTTCAACTGGACTTCTTAATTATCTTGGATTTACTACAGAAAAAAACATACCAAAGTTCATTATTTATTATATATTCTCTAGGATATAAATATCGGACTGCAATGCACTTAGGGTAATAAAAAAAGTTTTCATGCTGTTACTGTATTTCTCTTATCCCTAAATATATGCCACACTGCATTCTCTATTATGGAACGTGTGACCTTGAACACCTATCTTCACACCAATCGTGATTGGCTGCAGGAAGGAGTGTCACAGGGCCTAGGAGATTTATATCACTATAGAGGAACGCAAATTGTTCTCTGAACCTTATCAACCCTTCTCTCCTTCTCTCTTCCTTTCTTTGCTTATAATTGAACCTGCACAGGAAAGGGGGATGTGTTTGGGGATATATTCTGGAAAGAGGTGACCCTTGCCCAGGCATGTGCCAACGTGAGGGCGTTGACCTACTGTGACCTGCACATCATCAAACGCGATGCCCTGCAGAAAGTGCTGGAGTTCTACACAGCCTTCTCAAACCACTTCTCTCGCAACCTGCTGCTGACCTATAACCTTAGGAAGAGGGTAAGCATCTCCAGTTTACCTCAAAGTTTCCTTTCCTTTCAAGTAAGTTCTCCAACCTGATAGGTAGACAGATTAAATATGGTTTTACATATTGTGTGGTGTGGAACATAGAGTGAGTTTGAGGGTAAGGAGGTTTCTGGGATGTATGTTCATGTATTTTTATAGGCCGTTTTAATGAAGAAAATTGAGCATACTCTTTTTCTGTTCTGTCTGCAAGTTAAATTGAAAACCCACTGTAGAGATTTTTATATTCCTTTATAAATTGCTTGACATTTATTTTCTTTGTCAGCATTCAGTAGATTGGTTGTTTAAGGGAGCTGCTGCTGCACAAAATAGTATTTTTTCATCAAGAGGAGCTTCAGCCTCGTTTAAGTACTTCACTTTCATCAGAATGAAGTAGGAGTAAAGTAGCCTGGTCCTAACCAGACTCTCGTACATTGCATTTGTACATAGAGTCTGGGCTCGATCCATTGACAAGCGTTAACTTCCTTGAAGGCGGGTACTCTGTTGAAGTTTAAAACTATTGGATCTGCCCAGAGCCACTCTGGATCTGGCATAACCAATCGCTAGCCAACTCCTTCACCACTACTGGAGCTAGCTGGAAAATCAAACAAACCCGGTGGGGATCAAAGATTGTTCTTGCTCCGGCTTTAACTTCTGGATATTCGTCAGCATTGCCACAACGGACCGAAAGGCTTCGCTCGCATCTTTCTCCGCCGCCATTACGTAACTACAACTCAAACTAGCACACAACATCAACGTCGTTCTCAGCCACTCTCTCTGTTCACTGATTGGACCGGTAAAAATTTTACCGCAGACATCTGACCAATATACCTCAAGCCCAGACGCAGTACAGAAGCACAATGAAAATTGAGAGGAAGTACGTAGGCGGGCAGAGCCAGGCTAGGAGTAAAGACCCTTACAGTCAAGTTGGCAAAGATGATGACTCATTTTAATAGCACATTTTATAGGAAATAATTCTGTCTTGATATTCACAATTAGCCATGGAGCATGAACCGTAGGTCCTCACTAAGGTTTCATTAAGTTTATTGCTTCGTCCAGCACAGAAAAGCCTACAGCGCTTAAGCCTCTTTACTTTCACACAGGCACTGATCCCCCCCTACTTGTTAGCTTAGGTAAACACTGGGTTGATTTGGTTAATGCTGAAACCTGCTGTGAGGTATGGCACAGGTTTCACAAAAGGCCATGGTGCCCTTTTCTTCTGGTAATTGTAATTGGTTGGTATTAGGGTTGGCTGTCATTGTTCCTAATGAGCAGGTTCTCCCATGAAGGTTTCCTGTTGGTTGGGGTTAACATGACCTGGTTGAAAGGTCAAGGTTCTAGGGCCTTCCTCCACATCAATAGGCCATCCCCTTCTTCATACACCTTGAAATTAACTAAGGGTGAAATTGACAGGTTTATTACTGTCACTGACTGAAGAGGGAAAACGTCTATATTAATAAATATATTAATATTGAACCATGCCCTTTGGTGGACGACTGTACGTGAGGATATAAAAGCACAACTTTGACAAAAATATTGCAGCTACGTTGCTGGGCAGGGTCTTTAGGTTGACAGTACTTAATAGTGCAAATGTAGTGTAGTGTGTCTCTAATAGTTGAGATATATAATTTGTCAACTACAATGTACAAATCTTACTAAATAAATACTTACCAAATAAATACAAACCGCCCTTCTAAAAATCACCAATGACATACTTCTCTCTGCTGCCTCTGGCTTCCTCACCATCATCATCCTCCTTTACCTTAGTGGTGCCTTTCGATACCATGCACCCCCTCTGCGTAACCAACACCGCCCTATCCTGGCTCAACTCATATCCCTCTGACAAACATCAATATATCTACGTAAACAATTGCAAATCTTCCACCACAATCACCCATGTTGTCCCACAGGGTTCAGTGCTTGGTCCCCTCCGCTTTGTCCTTTTCATCTTTCCTCTTGGACAAATCCTCTGCTGTCATGGTTTCCACTGCTATACTGACGAGACTCAGCTTTACCTCTCCTTCAAAACCATTACTAACTTCAGCCACCCACTCCACCCCAGTGGTGTAGTGGCCCTGGGGCATACCGAAACAAATCTCTGTGAGCCGTTGAAAATTCCATAACGTTTTTACCGGCCCAGTCTGTCTTTTTACCGGCCCTCATTGTGCCCATCATTCTGAGTATGCATGACGAGTGCTACATGCTTTTCCAGGACTGGGCTCACTGGCCAATCACAAGCAAGTTAGTCAATGTGCGTTACATTCAAGACTAACACAAAAGTGTGCAGGTTTTACTGCAATACTTTTACTATCCAAAAGTGGTCTGTTAGATCCAGTTATCCTAGAGATGCCTATCCTAGTAGATGCCTATCCTATTGTGCACAGGATACATTTTTATTTGTTTGACCAGGTAAATTATGAATATATCTTTCAGGCTGTTTGGAAGGTGCATATCCCATCCCCCTTATAATGATCGTTCGCTTCAACATAGGCTATATATATAGTCTAAAGTCTCATTTACCAGACGATTCTATTACAATTGGCATATATTTAGTAAGTAGCCTATAATAGCAAGTTCAACGTAATCAAGAATCAGAAGTGAATAGTTCTACTAAAAGTGATTCGTACAAATGAATACCAAGGATGCTCGCTTTAACCAGACAGTGACATAACAGCAGTCGCAACTACAACATAATTCACATATGACCTCATTCCGATAAAAGGACAGTGTAGCTCAACATCAACAGTGTTTCTCAAGTGCAGCTCAACATTACGTCCATTTTCGTGAGAGAATCATTCCGATTATACATGTAGCACGACATACAAATCGCATCGGCTCTCAAGTGCAGCGCAACATAACTTATATTTTAAAGAAACATTAATAAAATAGCCTACTGACATTTTACTCGTAAAAATAGCCTCGGTTCGCTAATCTATACATAGCAATACGCTAGGAAGGCAGTGCGCGCGTTCACGCGTAGAGGAGTGGAATTCTGGGGGGGAGTGAGATTTCGGCCCAACACCGGCGCTCAGCACTTCATATTTAACACAAAAACACCCTGATTCATTCCAGCATTCCAGGTTTACCAACATTCAGATATGCGTATCTTCATCAACTATTTTCAGATTTCAATGTAACCTATGACCTATCATTTGGAAGTTTACAATCTGCACTTCCATAATCTCTAAACAATTTAGAAATGACCGTGGCCGACAACAGCCCCTTTTCACCAGAGCTTGTCACATAATTGCGAAGTTACGCTGTGGTGCCGACTTTCGAATGCTAGATTTGAGTATCTAGAAAACCCCAATACAAATTGCATGTATTATTATTACATTTGTCTTGCAAAGCACCGTGTATACCATCATTCACATACTGTAAGGCATAGGTTTAGGAGGGGACAGTAGGGAAATATCCCTACCAATGCCTTGAGACCATTGGAACATCTCCACCAATGATTTGCAGAACAGGGGTAGTGTTATAGGGTTAGCAAACCGGGTTATAAAAAGATTTGTCCCTACCAATGTTAAAACCAAACCTACGCCCTTGAATAGTAATACTATATACAGTACCGTATATCACACTTTACAAAAAGGGTCAAAGTACTGATTAATAACCCATGACTATTTCCCAAGGGTTATAGGGAAAATGCTACATACATTTTTTATGAAGAAGAGCCAAATGGGATAGACAACCAAGTAATGGTTGGTGCATTTTGGTCTTGCAGCTGGAAAACAGAACGATAGTGACATGTTCCATTGCATGCTATACCATATTTAAATTTTCAGAAACTTTCTTTACAGGTGATCCCATGCTTGAGTATTCTGTCTGCCATTTGTCTCTCTTTCCTTCTCATCATCTTCATATTTTCTTTCTCTACTGTTTATTTCTCTGTCATTGTATCACCACCCCCCTCTCTGCCTCTTCCCCACAAATCGATTTGAAACCAAGCCCACTGCATGTGTCTCGTTCTGCCTCACTGTGCAATAATGGTTTTCAGTGTGAGAAATGACCCTGACTTGCCTGAGCAGACACAGTGTTTGGTCTTACAGACGCTTTCCCCTGCTGCTTATAGATTACGTAAAACAAGACTTTGGGCAGTTTCAGCAGATGTTTCTCTTTGAATTTCATATTAGTTAAAGGATTTTTTTTTAATTATCTCTCATTACAATAAGAGTTTGATAGGTTCTAATCAACCAGCCATATCCCTGTTCTAACCCCAACCAACACAAAATGGTGGTGGTCTTTGTTGTCAATACTGTATTTCTTCAAATAAACGCTGCAGCGTTTATTAAATAACGTTCATTTTTGGTGCAGCGTGTATTCGAGGGCGGCGTTTATTCGAGGGCGGCGTTTAATTAGTAAGGGTGATCTTGTGAATTGTAGTTGCAGTGCAGCCATAGACAACTTCGTTACTGGCATTGTAACAAATGAATCATGCTGCTAAAAACGCAGGTTTCATTTACTACCGCTGATCTCCTTGTCTATTCTTTGTTTGTCTATGAGTGCGGCAACTCCCTTTCTCATTGGCTATCAATTAGGTGTGCATTGGTAGTACAACTGTCTCAAATACAGGTGTTCTACATTGTGTAGAAATCTGAAGCAGCATGCCTTAATGTTCATACACGTTAGCTTTCAAACAGAAAGATATGTACATGTGTAATAAATACTGGGGTTGAATTAAACCAATTAAATAACAGTTTTCAGATTTTTTTGGTGCAGCGTTTATTCAAGGGCGGCGTTTATTCAAGGGCGGTGTTTATTCGAAGAAATACGGTATGTGGAATCATTTGGTTGACATTTATATGGTCAGTGGTTTGGATAAATAATAGCCAGATTCAGTAGATTTCTTATCCTTCTTCCTTTTTGATTGATTATCATCAACGGTTTATGTCCTGAAAGACTATCAGTACTGGACCAGGCTCCATCCTGTCACCCCATGCAATGGATTTTTCTTTGTAGCACCACTGTCACAATTCAATTTCACCAGGTCAGGTAGCTAAATGAAAATCCCTAGAACCTCAAAAATACAGATACTGATGAAACTGTAGATGCCAGGATGATCCCTTTGCAAAAGCTTCTGTATGATGTGACGTAAACATGACACCGAACAGCGCTATTACCAACAAAAAGGAGCCGACTGCTAATTGGGTGTGCTCAAGCCTTCGGCGAGAGCACAACCTTTGTTCTCTCACATATATATTATTGGGTGTGCTCAAGCCTTCGGCGAGAGCACAACCTTTGTTCTCTCACATATATATTTATTTATTTATTATTATTTATTTTTGCCCCCCTAAAACTCAGTCAATATTTGGCCTACATACACAACGGCGGTGTCAAAAGGTTTGTCTTGGTAGCGATTGCGTTGCTTCTATTGGAATTTACGTTCCGTTGCATGGTTTGGGCTTAAGTTAAGTTTTTGTGGAGAAAAGTGAAGCTAACGGTGGCTAATTTGCTAGCCACAGTCACTGATGTTACTAACGTCACTACGTCACTAACGTCACGAAAACACGCGTGACTACCTGTAGCAGAACATTCGTTTCGCATCTGTTAACTTGGGGGATAGCTAGGCTAACTATAGCTTTACTGCAAGGCAGCTGCAGGAACGCCACAAGCAAAGAGGCCAGGGTGATAACTATTTACTAATTTTACTTTGTGATATGACACACAATTGTGATGTGTAATGTACAATATTAGCTGATATTATTAAGGAAGTAAGCCCACATCTACTTTCGGAAACGGTAGTCTACTATTTCACTGAAATATTAGCATCATGACATTAGCCTCTGTTGCCCGGGCAACACATACTACAGTGGTCTATGATGTATCTGTTTTCAATCGTTAAAATAAACATTCCTCACATATAAATTTTCGTTGTAGGATTTATTATGACATTAGATTACAAGTAAACGATTTGTGGGTGAAATTATCATTACCTGTGGTTTCAATCCAGTGTATCACTGCAACGCTGTAGCCTACGCGAGACACACGACAAAAATATCTAACATACACAGCTGTTTAGGAAGTCAAACGGCGACAGAACATGTTTGGCACTCCCCTTACTTAAATCAAAAGTCTATCTAACTACTAACCTGAACTTCATTGCCACAGCCTAAACTTTGTCAATCAGTTCATGAAAATAATTAATTTCAGCCTAAACCGTACAACGGAACGTTTAATCGAATTCAACCAACGCAATCGCTACCGAGACAAACACAGCAGTAGTCTAGTACTGTACCGTAGTAGTTGAATTTACCGGGGCAGCTTCTCCACACAGGGCTATATCGCATTTTGCGTTGTTACTGACAATGGTCGCTACCAGTGAGCTTTTTATGAATGAGCGATTTTCCACTAAATAAATGTCAAGCTTATTTACGTTTTGGGGGGCATATTTTCAGTTAGCAGATGGTACTGTTTGAATCGCGATTCCATCTTCTACTGCCGGGTAACGTCGTAGAATAATCTTCAAAGGGGGTTCTTTATTAATGAATGAATGCAATGAGTAGGCTACATGCCTGAAAATATCACGAGAAGGGAAAAACTTAAAATGACGTTTAAGTCATAGAGATTAGGTCAATTTTTACACCGGTCTGCCAAATGTATTCGTTTTGATTCAACGATGAGGCTGCCTCTTGCAGGGGAAATGAGAAGACATCTATTTCATTCTACACTTCACTCGTATTTTCAGTTGTAAATGAGCAGCATTTTTGTCTGTTTTTTTCTAAAAAATCTATTCAATCTTTATAAATAATAACTATGCATTTTCATATAAAATATACAGAAATCAGTTGTAAAAATGTCATTCAAAAACGGACCCCTGTGCAACCGACGCAAGCAAGCACACCCTACAATTTCCCCAGAAATTGTACCCTCTCTAGTATATATAGCAGCCCTGTGGTCTGTACCGCAGCACAGTATACGGAACCATGGGTGCACTTAAGCAGCTATACTCAACTTATTGACCTTCTATGTCAACACCATCTATATTTAACGGCTATTACACACTGTGTGAAGCAGTGTATTAGTCCTTTCCACAACTTGGTAATAGCTGACTGGTAGCTCCCAGGACTGTCCTTCATGCATACTTAAATGTAATTCATGCTGTAGGACATTGTATGCATCTGGAACAGAGCTGAGACTGAATGTACATTAGACAATGACTGCTTTTGGTGGAATAGACCGCAGAAATCACATCTACTGTACCTGAACTTTATAGCAAGTATAATTGGCACTTGAAGGCAATATGTTTGAATAAGAATGTCTAACATGAGAGTCTAACATGGGGCAAAAACTAAATAAGTTTAAGGGACAAAGTAGTTTTTTTTAGCCAAGTAAGAAAAGGCTAATATAATTGTACAATTCCAGAGGATCTTATTTGGGCAGATATGATTCTGATTATTTCTGATTAGTCTAAAAATAATCAAAGTTTTCCAAAACTCTTTTTGTAATGTTTTAGTTACTTTACAGTACTTAACATTTTAAACAAAACGATTTGACATGGCTGTACAGTAGCTAAATTATTATATTGTAAAATAATCACGACTCTAACATCTCTCCATTTTAGGCGGACATCATTTCACATCCATATTTGTGAAGTGATCTATCATTAATCCCTTAAAGTGGGAGGCAGTTAGACTTTTTGGCACACCGTTTACAGCTGTAGCTACCATCCAGCTGACAATTAAAATATGCAATAAGACGTTAAAAAGACAAAAGTCCTTGGAAGTACAGATCAGGGTGTAAATAACTTGAGATATTGCGTCTTTAATATAACTAGGCTACCACTGACAAATCAGCATTCTATCCAATATTTTGGTAAACATGACAATCTGAAGGGTATTGATAGATATTTCTTTGAAAATAAATGTATGGTGTACTCTCCAAAAATAGAGCTTTTATTTTAAATTTCTCCATATCAAGACATCAGACAATGTGTGGTATGGACTTGCTATCATTAATGAGACAAAAATGTTATCAGACAGAATCAGTCACACCTGTACTAGAATAACACAAAGTCAGACAGTCATGAGAGAAGTTTCCATTATAATCACAGACTAGAAACAGGATTATTCATTCTCAGCTGAGAGTATATGCATTTCAATAGCAGTATCCATCATGCTTGCAAAAATGCTTCATTGCTTACTCATACTGGCATTTGATTTGTTCGGATGCAGTCTATATAAAAAGACTGGTTTGAGTAAGGGATAAGGCCCGATGAGGTGTCCAATATCACCTGATAATGGACGATGTCGGAGGACGGTTGCTTCCGTAGGCCATTATCCCGCTTATACCATGGTCACTTGCCAACAATTTTTTTTTTTAAACATTAATTTATGTTTTCAGGCGTTTTGCAAAATAAATCTAACGTTTTTTAACGTTAGCCAACTCTGATATTTTATAGTCCGCTCAGCTCATAGAACCAACACCGGCTTTCCCTTGGCTGAGCTATTAACTCGAAAGCTAACGTTATGCTAGCAAGATTCAGAGGCAATAACATTGTGTACGGTTGACAAACAGTAAATATAATTTTACAGTATGTTTGACAATAAGATTTGCTAGCTAACCAGCCATGTCACTGTCCCAAAATCAGTATCAAGATTTTCACGAACAAAGTATGCTAGCCATATTAGTACGGCCGCAGCCTGTGGAGCGAGTTGAATAGCAAATGGATGTGAGATGACTGCATCAAAGTTTACATTTTCTCCAAACAGTAATTATAATTTGACAGTATGTTTAACAACATGACTAGCCAGCTATCAAGCCATGTCATTGTCCCAAAATAAAATCAAGATTTTTATGAAGAAAATAATCGGCCATGTGTAGAGTTGCTGCTACTGTACTGTCGTGTTGGCCGCAGCCTGTCTGCAGTGGATTGACTAGCGAGGTGAATAGTGAATGGGATGTGAGATGAGCGGTTACGTGACACTGACACACTACATTCAGAAAAGTAAAATTTTTCAAATAGGTTAAAATAAATATTGAAGTCACTCATTGTTGTAAATACAAGTTAGCTTGTTAAAGTCTTTCAAAATTGTAAATGGAGGCTTTGCCTCCGTCCCTGTTGTTATGGTTACTTCTTTCAGACGCTTTGTACAGGCTTTGTGCAGTTTTGCTGCAATTACGTAGTAGGTGTCTGTTATCACCCGATAATGGACACCCCTGCAGCCAATCAGAATCGAGTATTCACCCAGACCATGGTATAATAGATATTAATGTATTTGGGGATATCAAGTTTTACAATTCTTATTGTTAAGGCAATTGTGAACTACAACAGTTCGCTAGCCAATTATGATTTGTATGTTTTCCTATGTTTGGTCAGTCATGATTCTCATTTATTATTTAACAAAAATGTCCGTTTGTCAGTTGTCAAACGACACAAATAGGTTTGCGTGGTTGCTAGCAAGGTAGCTACAGAAGGCTGGGAGTAAATCTTCCAGTGAAACTTACAAAAACATGTCTTCTTCTTAGACTCAAATTTGTATGATTAACATACACGTTTCTGACATGTGACAGGTACGATTGGTGCATGTTGGTGTAACGTAGATTCTACAGGGGGGATTCTGACATAAAGAAAATTGCGGGGGTTGCAGTGTACTGTGGCTCTGTGCCATGTCTGATATCTGATTCTGTCCTAACATGGATGGTGTACTGCTGCCCCTACATAGTTTGACCTTTTCCTGGGGACATTACATCACCACCTAGGTTCCCATATCAAACTATTTCAAAGGATGCCATTCTGTACTATAAAGTGCAGAATTATTTGATTATACCTGACAGAACCAAACTAGGGGACAGCCTATCTGTTCAGGCTTTGAGAAAATAATTTTCATGTCTGTTTGCAGTGCTCCTTTTAATGGTCAGTATCTCAACATAAACAGTGACCACATCCTGAGATTTATATCTCAGAGAGATATGTTTTCTGCGTTTTTCGGTTTGTTTATTCTGAGCTAATGACATTTTAAAGGCTAGGGGACATTGCGTCTTGTTGATGACCTTTGCATTCAGCATAAGGTCAGCGTGTGAAAAGAATACCTCTAAAGTACTATAACTATCATTACATATTGAATACTTATTACTATGCAAATTCAGAGATTAGAATGCATCTACAGTATCCACAGTACTGACTGCTTGTTCTCTTGTCACAGATTGTTTTCCGAAAGATCAGTGATGTAAAACGCGAAGAAGAGGAGATGCTCAAGAGGAAGAATGAGGCCCCACTAAACTTACCCCCGGACCACCCAGTTCGTCGCCTGTTCCAGCGATTCCGGCAACAAAAAGAGGCTCGTCTGGCTGCTGAGAGGGCCAGCCAAGGGGAATCTGATGTGGAGAAAGGTACCATCATTCTGGAACAAACAAGGGTACCGGAAGTTTTGGCCTCAACTAGCATAATCATGGTGACAGAAAGCCCTGCCACTCCAACAGCCTCTTCCACATCTGCATCCACTTCCTCAAGGACCTCTAGCAGAGTCATCCTTCATGCCCCTGCCATCCAGAATGGCAATCTTGTCGGTTGCAAGTCTGCTGAGCCGCCAAAGGCTAAAGGCTGGGGGCGTTTCAAGGAATCTGTTGTAAAAGCGGAATCGTGGAGCAGTGTTTCCAAAGCAGAGTCAATGGAGACACTACCAGATAGGACTAAGTCCCATGATGAGATGTCCCTCAAGAAAACGGACTCTTGTGACAGTGGCATCACTAAGAGTGACCTGCGTCTGGACAATGTGGGCGATGCCCGTACACCACAGGAGAGAAGCCCTGTACAGTCGGAAGCAAAGCAAGTCTTTTGTCCAATACCTGAACAAACCATGCATGCCTCTTTCTTGGAGCTCAAGCAGGAACTTAGGGGAGATATTCGATCTCTAAATGGCCGGATGGCTACACTTGAAACCCAGTTGGCCGAAATGCTTCGATTGCTCAAATCAAGAAAGAGTTCTGGTTCCTTTTTTGAAATATCTAGACCAGCATCACCTGATTCAGATAAATATGACAGCTTCTCGTAATATGCATGTAAATGCATGTAATATGCATGTATTATCAGTCCATGGAACTTGGAACAAGTAAATGTATCTAGACATTTGGCCATTGTGTCACATGTTGCACATTGGTGTGAGAAAAGGAAGAAAATGTGCATTGTTTTGCAGATACAGTAAATTCAATGATGCTTTGTGTAGTTATGATCACATTTCTTATGATCACTAGCTGGAAATGCACATGTTGAGATCTGCACTTTGAGGTACATTTACAATTCTATGGGTCTCCTTTTTAAAAGGTTAAAATAATACTATATAAAATGGTTACATTTACATGTTTTCATTCATTTTGTTAGAATGACTAACATTATGTAATTATATTTCTCATTTATCAGCAATAAAAATCAATTACATATAATTGATTTTATTTCAACCGTTGAGTTAAATGAGGTAAAGTAAAGACTTTTAACTGTAAGGCCTGTCCTGTATATTAATATTAATGTTACCCTATTCAAGTGGGAAGCCCTATTCTAAAGTGGTAATGCCAATACATGAATCCGTTTTCCTTCTTGGTAAATACATTATGTTGGACATTGTTCACTTTTTTAATACAAAGGTTTGGAAATCACTTCGTCAAAGGTCAAGCAGGAAATTCCTGTGGATAGAATCTGGTATAAAAAAAAAGTGTATAAAAAAAAGTGTAATTTACATTTCCGCGTTAAGTGAAGTTGGGCTGTGTGGCTGTTTACAATCCTTGTAAGGACTCGCATTACCCTTGTGTTTTTAGATTGACCCTTGCCTTCAGAACTGGGTTGCAGACGTTTTTTACCATGCTTTCTACATTGCAGAGTGAGAAAGCCCAGGAATGGGGTTAAGTTGGTTACATTGAAATTGAATCAAAGTACATTTGAAATCCATCTATGATATGAAAGGACAGGCTGAAGAAAAACATATTTTATATATGTATATTTCAACTGTATTGGTGGTAAACCTAAACAATGTTTTCATGTGATACCAAAAATACACAGCTATATCAAAGTGTCCAGCTTTAAACTGGTTTAGGTACAGTATGTTGGTTTTGTTTTGTTATACTTTTCTCAATCTCAAATCACTAACGTTCGTATGTTTGATATTATAGTAAAAGCAACCTTTGCACAAAACATTTGTATCATAAAAAGATTTGCTTGTTATTTGCACCATTGGTCTCTTTTCAGTGATTATTCGTTTTTGGAGAACACCTTGGCTTCTTCAACTCGTAAGTCAGCAGTTTCAGAATACCAGCCACCTTAATATGTAAATTCATATTAAAAATAACATGAATTTGTCTTCACTTTGAAACTGTGTGCATATAAGTGTGATATCATACTGATGTAATATGCAATTACATTTATGTTGCATCTTTATATTACAATTTTAATGGATACAATTAAATTATTACTTCTATGTGGCATTTCCCGACTATGCTGTACAAGCAAACTAATGTAAATATCACACTGTTGCACTTTTTCACTATAGTCCATGCTTGAGATGCATCTGACTTTCCTGGGTCAGATGTAATAACATGAAAACAAATTTGACTATGTGTTGCTTCATACACCAGTGCCACACTATTACAAAATATATATGATTTGCTTAAGACTCCAGTATCTACTGTCCTTTCTACTTTTAGATTATTCAGTTTTTGTGTCTGCATTGAGGCATGCCATTGTTTGTATTTGACCTTAAAACTATACTAATATTGTGTATGCACTGACATGGAATAAGGATTTGGAAAAAGAATGAAAATAATCTAAACACTTATGTACTGTATATGTTACTACATTCATTTATTGCCTGAAAATAGTATTTCTGGTAAACACAGCTATATAATTTGTAAAAAAACAACAAAAAGTCTATTAAATGATTTTATACTTTTATTCACTTACATTTATTTCATTAATACAGTTCCAAATGTGGCATAGGCATTAAAATAAGTTAACTTCATAACATGTTTACAAAGACCTGACCTTTTAACTGAGTTTGCTTGCATAACAAGGGACTAATGTAGGTAACAAAAAAGCTTGCTTTTTTAACCCAGATTTTATAGGTTGATATTACACATTGCATTCCATTCTTGATCTTGTTCTATGGTGGTCTGGCACCACGGAATGACATGACGCGATGAATCACAACTTCTCTATTTCTTAATTGCACAGTACACTAGAAAAGTTTTTAACCTAAAATAATAATTTACATTTGGTGTAACTGGATTACATTCGAGGAATTTGACGTGACTAAGAAAAGCAAGCCTGCACATGTAGGTTGTGAATGTGAGGTCTAGGAAATAAATATGTCTGGCCCCACTGTAAGTATGGTGTGAGGGGACTTTGAATCCCCTTCGAACCATAGTCATTAGAGTGGTTTGTTTTCTCTGATAGGGCCTCTAATCACATTACCGCTGTCGAGACACATTCGTCTTTTGAATGCTTGATTAATCTGAAATATTTAACTATGGCAAAGACAACAACCAATCTCTGAATTAATAAGACATGGAACTCAGGCAGGTGGGAAAATACAAACATTGGCATGATATTAAGACATGAAATTAAGGTATACCAACCAAATCCTTGCTCCAATGCTTGCAAGAACTGAAAACACGGCCTACCAAGTCAATACAAAATGAAAGGTAAAAAAGAAAAAACTTCTTAACTACAATTTATAACCATAAACTGAGGTTAATAAACTGTAAATGTATATGGACTGCATATGTCTACCATAATTTCTTTTGAAGATGATAACGCCAAAACACTGTGTACCAACATTAAAACATATTTAGAATAATTAAACCTGCCCAACAAAACTGTCAACCAACCTGACATCTTTTGTATTTGTAGATGTAGGTTAAATCGTACACACCATCATTTTAACAGTTTTTAAGGTTCATTCTTCCTTCTCACTTTCTCCAAGGTTTACGAGCTAATTTTCTCATTGCTTCCCCCTAACAAAATACATATAGTGTCCACTAAGTGGTGCCATACTGAATTGAAAGTTAGCCAGACTGGGGGCATCTGGAGCCATCTACAGGTTTTTGCTCCAATCATATTCAGGCCTACTTGATTATAAGAATTGACTGGTCGATAACGTGATTCTGTTTAGTTACAACTATGGTAACAGCAAAACTCCAGAAAATGATCTCTCCAGAAACGGTTGGAGACTGCTGTAAACAAGGAGAAGTTTGACGACTGTATCAGAAAGAGAAAAACATAAGATTACATTTTGTTCTTCATTGGTCTTTTTAATCATCAGAAAATGCAAATGTTTATACAAATGATTGAAAAAATATACTGTGCTGTGTAAACCTGGGATCTCATTATGAAAATGTTTTAGTAAATAAAGTATAGACAACTAAACTTATTTCCCCTGTCATAAAGCAGACATTTAAACAATACAACTGACTCATTGTACTTATTTCCTGTAATATTTCATCACACTAACTAATGGACAGATTAATGTAATTGACAACATGAAGAACATAATAGTATATTTGGCAATTACGTGTTAGGAGAGCAGTATGAACTGGTGTGTCCTTGCAAAACAGCTTTGCTGTGCAGAGCAGTGAGTCAGAAGGCTACAGATAGATGGATAAACAGAACAGATACAAACTGTTTTAATCCCTATGGTTACAGACATGTCATGTTATTCAAGACTAGCGTAATGAAATAGGCTATACCAAAGGCAAAGACAGATGACTACATTGTAATTGTTCACAAAATGTTTGACACTGATGTAAAGACATGTTAAACGAAGATCAAAATGTGTACATTAGCACTGTCATATATGGGAATTACCATCCAACACCATAAGGTGGGGAGTATAATAATTTGAACAATTTAGATTTGGAAATGTCAATATTCCAGAACTAACTATAATTTAAACTTTGCAAGATGTAACGGAATAGAACACATAAGTTGGGTCTCAAGTCTAAAAGTTGGGTACATTTGTGAGGTATTCCGCAAATGATAATGTAGATCTGAATGAAAGTATTAACACGGGCCTTCCTATTACTGCTACAAAGATAAAACAGCACAACCTGACAATAAATATTATTATAAAAATGATAAAATAGCAATCCATCTCACTCAAGAACTATGTAACAAAGTTGTGTAAAACAGTAGTGTTAGATTAGTGAGGTATTTTTGTAATGATGGCTTGCTATGGCTTATGATGTACTGCGGATGTAAACGGCAGGATTGTTGTATCACAAAGTAAATACATGTTGGCTAAATCAGGGTACACAACTGAATAAAAAAACAAAAACAGAACAAACATGGCAGTAGAAAAAGAGAAATCTGTGAAGGAGACAGTTCAAAGTCTGTTTAAGCCTAAAGGAGATATCCCTTCAGAGAAACTTCCAGACAAAGTGTTATGAGAAAAGCACTATAAAACAGGCTTCCTCTCTCGTGGTGTCTGTGAGAATATTTCCATGCTGAATACAATCCTTCCCCACCATGTCCATCTCTCTCACACAAACACCATAACTCCCTCACGTGGCAGCAGACTAGGTCAACCACCCATCCTCTCTCCCAGAAGAAACACGGCACCCCTACTCAGAGGAAGTGACTCAACTCTGCCACAGGAAGTCATCACTCCATGAACTTTGACCCTAGGGGCTCTTAGCATTGCACGAGGTTAGACTGAAGCCCCCGTTGGCCTCTCTCTGCTTCTCCTTGTTCCTGGCCTGCACCAGGCCGAACACCACCGCCGCCAGCGTGCTGCGTCCCCCGGAGCGGCCTCCAGAGCGCCCCACCAGAGTGCTCATCCTCTGGCCACGGCTGCTGTTGATGAAGTAGGTGCGCACCTTCCCCTGACACTCGCTCACCTGGGAAGAGACGGGGACAGATCAGGCAGTGGCGCCCTCCAGTGGACAAGATGTTCAATCACACTCCCACTTGGAGTTGTAAAACAGAGCAGAGGACAGATGAGAGGAATGAAACAGAAGTGACGATTGGAAGAGCAACTGCCTAGTGGCGGTTGTTTTCTCCCTGGCCTCCAAATCTATCCCGGGTCTTAGTTCTCCTGGTTGTGATGGAATCCACCCCTCTGAACTCAGAACTCACCCCTTTGATGAAGATCTCTCCCCGGAGCTCCAGCACAAAGCCCCAGTCCACCAGGATCCTGCGTGTGGCCTCGGGCACCTGGATACGGCCGCTCACCCCCGTGCTGTCCATGCGGCTCGCCAGGTTCACCGTGGTCCCCCAGATGTCGTACTGCGGCTTGGTGGCGCCGATCACCCCGGCAACCACAGGCCCGTGGGCAATACCTGGATGACACGGACAAACGACCTTCATTACGAATCACGAGAGACAGGCTCAGTCAAAGGGAGGGATTTCACCCACAGTGGAATAGTCCAGTGGCCAATATCTATTAAATAATGTATGTCGTCTTCTGGAGTAAAAATCTCCTGGCATAAAACTGAGATCTTCTCAATGAAAACACAACCCATTTGTAGTAGTCACATATAGACTTAAAGGATTACGATGTTCCCCTGGTTTGTTTGGGGTAACAGATAGTTCCTCTGCTACTAGTGGCTCCAGCACTCCCCCTGCTGGGCTGAGCTGTGTGAACCAGGCCCCTGCATGTCTCTCTGATGGTCTTACCCACTCGCAGCTGGAAGTTTTTGGAGGAGAATCTGTTGATCTCTCTCAGTGTCTCCTGCATGGCTAAGGCAAACAGGATCAGCTCACTCAGGTGGTTCCAGTCATTTACACGGCCCTGAGAGTGAGAGAGAGACAGAGATGGAGAGAGATGGAGAGACAGAATGTTGCTCAACACAAGTAGTTACACATCTCATTCTTTTTCTTGTCAGTAAATATACTGTACATGTTGTGCAGTTGTTGATCTCCCTTTAGCCAGTGTTGATGTATGGTGACCCACCTGTCTCTCTGGGGCCAGGCCTGATGCTGCCATGTAGCAGCTGCCAATAGTCTTGATTTTCTCTATGTAGTGAAAATAGGACTCCTCCAGCAGCTGTAGAAAGAGAGGCATAGATTAAGAGAGATGGAGAGAGAGAGAGAGAGGACAACGTTATAATAGTCTTGTAATAATGATTCCACCCTCCCCTAAACCCAGGTGCTCTGGTTTCCTGACTCACCTCATCGAACCCTGCAATGATCTCATTGAGCAGCCTCAGGGAGTCCACTCCCTCGTGTTTGACCTCCTTCTGCTCGTAGTATTCATTGAACCCCGCCACAGAGGCAAACAAAACCCCCACCTCCTCGTAGGACTGGGAGTACAGATCCTTCAAACACAGACACGCCACGCAGACAGTAAGTCAGTCACTGCGGTCTACAGATGTCACTCAAACCTATCCAGGAAGCAGGGAGTCAACAGGGAGCTGGGAGTGGGACCTCGTCTTGGGACAGTCCCAGTGTCTGAGGTGAGACGGTGGCGTGAGCCAGGTGTTGGTGAACCTTAGGGATCTACCTCATCGTGTCTGTTCCGCTCCAGGAAGTGGCGGGCCACGTGAGCAGGCAGGATGTTGTGCAGCAGACACTCGTTGTGCTCGCGCAGCTCCCTCATGTCCTCCACTTCCTGTTGGGCTTGAAGGCGCCACAGGAAGTCCAGCCTTGTCGTGGCCTCCCACTGTGCAACAAGGTGCAGCCAATCAGGACCAGACTGGAGTGACATGTGACTAGACCCTTGGTTTAGGAAGTGTTGAATTCAAGTGCGCGGGGGACTAGAGGGTCATGGTGGTTTCTGGTTTTACTTAATACTAAAGCTACTACTGGACATCTGAAGAAGAGAATGACTGTGCACTGGGAATGAAGGAAGGAAGGAAGGAAGGAAGGGAGGGAGGGAAGAAGGAAGGAAGGAGGGAAGGAGGGAAGGAAGGAAGGAATGAAGGAGGGAAAGAGAGAGGAAGAAAGGAGGGAAGGAAAGACAGGAAACATGAGGGTTTAACAGTACCTGCCGTCCGCTGTAGAACACAGCTACAACAAACATGGCCATGAGGAGGATGGATATGCCCTTTCTCCTGAGGTAGTGGGACCTGTGGGTTGGTGTGTGTGGGTGCACATGTATGCGAGAGTGTGTTTGAGTAAGTGGAGTAAAGTGAAGACAAAAAATTGACATTATAACACTGAACATGAATTAACTGTGTAATTAACAAAGGCTACACAATCATTTACTGAGGAAAAGTTATCGTCAGAGTTTGATCATGTTTTAAATATCTACCTGTGTGTGTGTATGTGTGTGATACCCATGAATGTGTGTGTGTGAGTGTGTGTGTGTGTGTACCTGTGCACCACCCCCTGGTCTGGCTGACTGACAGACAGCACATGGAAGGCCACCTGGATGAAGTAGGAGTACACAGCCACCACGAGCAGGAGCACTGCCAGCTTCAACACAGAGCTCAGACGCAGAAACACTGCACACGTCACCATGGCGATCACCCCGCTCTGCACAAAGAACTACTCACCAGAAGAGATAGCGACAGAGAGAGAGGGTGATAGAATGATAGTTATGTGTACAGTGTATAGAGATAGAAAGAAAGGGGGATGTCGGTGGTGTAGAGTTAAGAAGAGGAGGAGACAGAGAGAGAGAGAGAGAGACAGTGTACAGTATTTCCATTTAATGACTACCATTCAAAAGATAACATTCATTTTCATGTGATATGAAATGTAGTAGGAAATGACGGTTGAATTGTAAAGTGTATATGTCCACCTACACAACAGACTATCCCTATATTTGCTGTGACTGTCCCTCATTATGAGAATGGTCATGTGACTGTCCCTTGTTACCTCAGGGAAGGTGCAGGTGCTGAGAGCCCATTGATTGGTTGAGTCCAGACTGCTCCTGTTGAGCCCCTCCTCGTCCCCTGTGACAGGGTCTCTCAGGGAACACCACACCTGGGGCCACACAGCAAGCAGGAGGGGTCAGACCACACGGCAGACACAGCAACATTCTCACATCCTATTGGACCACCTATCAGTCAGCTAACACTCTATGGAGACAGACAGAGCATTGTAGAGTTCTAGAATGTTCTATTTGAACTTTTAGAATTTCAGGTCATTGAAGGGTTATAAAAGCTAAAAAACTATCTGCAGGTTTAAGATTATTTGTATAGCCATTTTCCCAAGTCCAAAATCCTCTAAATGACAAAACGGCCACTCTCCCAAGATTGCGTCTCACCATGTCGGTGGAGACCATGGCGAAGTTGAGGGTGATGGCGCTGAGAGTGAGGAGGTTGCGGGCGTTGTTCTCGTGGATCCAGCAGCAGAACTGCTGCAGGGCCCAGGGAGCCTGCTTGAACTCCTCAGCCAGAGCCAGAACCAGCAGCAGCAGGTAGGCCAGCAGGAAGACTGAGAACTGCAGCACAGCAGGGTACTGCCTGCTCAGACACGGGGTGGAGGAGAGGGGAGGAGGGGAGAAGGAGGAGAAAGGGAGGGGAGAGGGGAAAGAAAAGATAGTCAATTTCCAAAATATTAATACTAAGAGTTATGAGTAATGCTAACCCACTCCAGTGGTCAGTAACTGCCCATACATAGAAGTGAGACTGTGATTGGCCAGTGGAGGCATCCGTCTACCTGGGGGCGGGGATGAGGGCCTGGACAGCCATGAGGAAGAGGACCATGATGAAGGAGCAGACCAGGTTGGAGTTGAACATCTCGTCTCTCATCAGGGAAAACTGCAACACATAGTTGCACAATCTCCATCATGTTGTTTTGAACTTGGCCAGTTCAACCATCTAAACCCCAAACCAGCATGGCCTCCCCTTCCTGCCCCCTCACCTGGTCCTCGATGTGTGTGTCCTTGAAAACGAGCGTTACCGGGGTGATGTGCTCCTTGCGCATGCGCTCGCTGCTCCGCACCTGGATGGCGTGCTCGATGCGCTTGTTAATCTCTTTGGACGGCGATTTCCGCGTCGACAAGTTGGGAAGCTGTTTAAGGGAGCCGTTGGTGAAAGAGGCCAGGATCTGTGGGTGGGGGGTGGAGGGGTCATAGGTCACCAAACAATTTTCAAACTCAGTGGAGAACTGGGTCATCAGAGGTCAAAACCATGAGCATACAGAGTTCATGTTGATGATGTTCCCAAACGGCAGCTCTGCGTTCCACGTGCGGCTTGGTTGGCGGGTTTTGGGCGGTTCTGGTTTGTCCGTGGTGGGCCCCTCCTCCTTGGGGCAGATGAGGAACGTGTCGATGTTGTGTTTCCGCAGGAACTCGTTCCTCTCTCGGCCGTGCCCCTCCTCTGTCTGGTAGCTGCCCTCCAGGCTGTCCAGCGTTGCCCGGGAGATGTGGATCCTCCTGGGGAGAGAGAGAGAGAGAGAGAGAGAGAGAGAGAGAGAGAGAGAGAGAGAGAGAGAGAGAGAGAGAGAGAGAGAGAGAGAGAGAGAGAGAGAGATCAAAAAAGAGAAAGTGTGAAAGAAAAAACTACAAAGTGAGAATATAAACACAACCTTTTTCTCAACTTTTTTATTGAGCCATTGTATCCTAAAGCCTTCAACCACAATCATAATGTGAATCACATCTCAGAGCCTCCCACCATGAACCATGGGGAGGTATGAAGCTCTCCTTCTCACCCTGGTATTCCCCCTGCCTCCAGCATGTTAGCGATGCCCACATCCCAGGACCACACGTCAAACTGCCACTTCTGCAGGCCCAGCACGCCACACAGCACGGAGCCTGAGTGGATCCCGATACGCATGTCCATGTCGTGGTTCAGATGCTTCCTCACAGACCTGGTGAGGTGGACAGGAGAGAGGCCATGGCACCGTGTCCACAGACTGACTGAAGCATGTAGAGCATGCGAGGACACCTAACTTGGAGGTTTAAAGGGCAGAAACATCCTTCTACATGTTGGCATTTAACAGTGTTGAAATGATCTGGAAGATGATGTCTGAGGGAAATGTTCTTCTTACATGTCATTCGACCAAAATTGAAATATGGCATGTTAAGTTTCAGCTTGGCTGATCTGTAAGTCATACGGACGGGCTGACCTGATGGTGTTGATCATGGCCAGACCCATCTCTACGCAGTAGCGAGCGTGTGCACGCTGGGGCTCTGGAACACCCGACACACAGTAATAACAGTCGCCCAGTATCTTAATCCTCATGCAGTGGTGCTCCTATGAAGAGACAGAGAAGGGAGGTCAGAGTCATAATGCACTAGAGAGACAATGAGAGATTTGATAAGGTAGTCAGTTAAATCAACATTTGAATAAAGAAGATAAGAGAGAATAATGCTCATCTAATTTCCCTAAGCTTCCAGAATGGTGGACTGTATGGTGAACATGTTTCAACTGTTTCTCTATCTATCTTACACAGAAATCATATATAATCTTGGAGAACAAGGGGATGTTCAGTGCTGTTTATTATCTTCTAAGACATAATTACCTTTTAAATATTATTCTTAACAATGACTCTTTAAATGTTTTGAGATTGTAAGTGAATTTGTTTTCATCCTCTGTCAAGGTCAGGTTAGGGATATGAGGGTTTGCAGTGCAGCACATTGATGGTGTTACCTCAGCTAGATGGTCAAAACGTCCAAAGAGCTCGTTTAGTGTTCATGGAGAGCAGAGTGAAGCCCTTCATGTCAGCAAACAGGATGCTGACAAGAGAGGAGAAATAAAACATGTCAGATGGAGAGGTGAGAGGTAGAGGAGGAACAAAGGAAGAGGGGTCAGTAAAGAGGGGTTTGGGGGAGCCTTACTGAGGTGCAATCAGTCAGGAAAATCAGTTTTTATTTCATTAAAACACCCTCTGCAAAAGTGTGTATGAAACAATGTGTCATTAATGTTCTGTGTGTGTCAAACAAGCCATTTGTAACCACACAGTCCATAGAAGGCAATGTTGTCCAAGAGGGGTGTTTCTATTCAAGTTCTCTGAATGTTCACCAGTGTACCTGAACTCAGAGGGTTGGATCTTAGTCTGAGTCAGAGGGTGGGATCTCTGAGAGTATAAGAACAGCGGCTCTTCTACAGAGCTACTGTGGGTTACATCCTCTGAATGTGACACAGAGACCTCTAGTCCTGATGAAGATGATGGTGATGAAGATGATGCTGACTGTGGAACTCTGCCTCCTCCTGCTCGTCCTCCACACTCCTCTCTGCCTCTCTGATGTAGTGGACAAGTTTGACAACAACAACTGCCTGCAATTCTTTGTAGGATCGAAAACTCCAGAGATCAAAGATGTTTTGGAAGGCGGCGTTGTTAAAGATAAAAACAGATACAAGCTCATTTGCCAGAGGTCCATCGGAGTTGATAGGTTTGCAACGCTGTATGATACACTCAACAAGATCCCAGTGTTTTCTGCATATACCTTTGAGGGAAAATCTACAACATCTTGTACAGATATACGAAACTCCATAAACTGGAGAATTGAGGTGATTACTATTTTATTGTTTTATTCATTTTTGTTTTCAAATTGTCTTGGATGTTGATACTATATCTGTATATCTAAGAAACAGTTTGTAAGCTGATAATAATGCTGACAATTATGATCTTTATTTATGATGAAGTGAAGTGGTGTAATAGTCACATATTTACATGTGACTTGAGATATACTGTCTTGTAACAGGTGAACCTTGAGCTACAAGCCACCAAGAAAAATTATGAAGATGGAATAGTAGCTGACCTCACGGTAGACAGAGGCCACATTTTCCCATGCCAGCATGCAATAGACAAGGAAACCCAAAAGTCAACATTTACCCTGACCAACGTCGTCCCTCAAAAGAAAAGCTTCAATGGTGGGAGCTGGGCAGAGATGGAGACGTCTGTCAGGAATCTTATGACTGCAAATTGCAAGGACAATAATAAAGTGAAGGCTTATGTGATAACAGGAGCTGTGCCTAGCAAACCTGAGAAAACAATGAATGGTGTCAACATTCCTGAATTCATGTGGACAGCCTACTGTTGCAAAGATAATAATGGCAAATGGGTGTCAGATGCACACTGGGCAGAAAACAAGGTGGAACAAACAAAACCAAAGATAACAATTCCAACAATCACTCTGTCTGAACTTTACCAAAAAGATCCAAGTACATTTGGAAAACTTTTTCCAGATGGTACATGTGAAGTACCTAAATAATCCTAATAATGAGTAAACAACCTCCTCTGACTGCTTTCTAAACAAGCTGGTGATGTACTTGATGCCCTTTGTAATTCTTTCTCTCTTTTCTTTTTACCAAACTGAATTGTTACACGAGATTAAGGTGTATCAAACAGTTTCTGATGTATTGGCAGACATATTTCAGGGTAGCTTGCAGTTCTATTGTGGACAATTCCCTGTATCTTTGCTTCTGCTCTTAATTCTTTCCTGACTTTCAACATTAGATCAGGTGCCACGCTTCCTATACTGTGTTTTGAGAGGCAGAACGTTGACAAGAGCATCATGATGCTGAGTGACTGGAACATGTCACCCTTCTTCATGGACTCAAATGTACATGTAATGTTTGCTCATGAATAAAATTACAGCATTAGCACGGTGTCATTCATTACTTATATCAATAGGTAATATACTTTAAGCAATTGGCTTTTCCTCAACAGTTTGTCTAAGGTTTAAACTTTCTGACAACTTCAGATCCGAGAAGTCTCTTAGCATAAAAGTGTCTGCTAAATGAACTCATTGTTATTTGACATTATTAAGTATGATTTAAAAAGTTTGTTAAACATGCTTTATTTCATTGTGGGAATACATGTGAATGTGTGTGTGTGTATTAAACCAACGCATGACAAATACAAGTACTGTATGTTGGTTCTCCAAGCATGGAGACAAAGAGATTGGGGAAAAACCATAAGGACAAAGAGGATGACAAGGACAACTTTGTCTGCGGAAATCGAAATGAACAGATTTTGACAGAGAACATCACCACCTGTGGCATATTATCTGCATTTTCTAATGTCCCTTAATTAGCCCTTGATGCCAGGTTCAGGAAAGAACAGGAAAAAGGAAAAAAGGAAACAGGAAAAAAACACGTGTTATGAAGTGGACTAGAGACAACAGAGGGGCTAGAGATGGGAATGTAGGACTGTTTGTCCACTCTCCTCCTTCACAACGCACCCTACGCCTTGTGCCACAGCTGTGACAAATCACTCTCATTTACTCCATTTGTTCTGAACAAGAAAATAAATTCACTTCTTCACAGTTGAATACAGAGAATTGCATAATAAAATGAATGGCCCTCAGGCTGTATAAGGACATCTACAGGGATGCAGCTGTACAATGGGGAATAATAATAAAGGAAACGGCGTAATGATGTAAAAACACAGACAACCCTGTTTTTCAATACAAACAACAGCAGCATTCATTTTTAACAATAACCTATTAGTAAATATTGTGTTGATGTAGTGTCAAATACTTTAATGAAGATACACCTTTTGTTTCATTACCATACAGTTCCTCTGTGGGGGGAAAATCTATGGTAGAAAGCAATCTCAATGTGCAACTCAATTTATAAACTACATGATCTTTACCCATGTTGTCTAAATCCATGACATGCCTCATGTATCACCTAGTCCTAGACTGTCTAATGCTTTAAAACTGCATCCCCTCCACGACATCGCCAACTCGCCAGTTTTGCATTGTTCAAGAAATGATCCGGTTTATAACTTTAAAGTTATACCTTTTTAGTTTTAGACTTCAACATAGCTACCATAAAATGTTGACTTGTATCCAAATGGCAGTCCCATTGTTGCCACATTTATCAGATGTGCATTCCAGTCCTACTGATCCATATCACCACTTATTTTGCACTGCTTGGCTTTGAAACAACCGCGTCTCGTCACTAGAGTATTGGAGAAGTGTTATCTTTATTTCTGAAGTAATACAACCTATAAAAGTAAAATATATTTGCCACAATCACAAAGCATAATTGTCACAGCCCCTACCAATTCAACATAAAGTAATATTATGTTGCACAGCTTAGTCAACCATGCCTCAAACCCAAACTTCCGGTAGAGTATGGCTGGTGTTCAGGGTAGAGACCAACACTGTGCCCACCATGGATTAGTCATCTGTTCTGAAAGAACCTTGACCACTAGCTTCAGGATATGTCAATCACAAATCTTTTAACCAGGAAATGGTATAGTACACAAAGTTTCTGAAAATTCTTTCAAATTAAAATAGTAAAAGGTTAGGTTGTGCAGTAATAGTTTATACTGTAAATACTGTACTGTCGGTGCAGCTTTCCTGAAGGGGTGCTGTGGACACAGTGTCACAAATCTGGGACAAAAGGAAGCAAATCTTATTATGGAACAAGCATAACAGCTCTGAGCTGAAACATCAAACATTTCTAATGGGGTCCATCCAGACAATTCAAATTTCAAACCCACCATGGAATTATAGTACAACAGTATTCACAGCACTGAATTAAATAGAAAGTGTACTGTATCTTCGAAACATAGAAACCTGCTTCTCATCTATCAAGGCAGAAATTAGCCATGTCAAAACATATTGAAACAGACTGAATAAGAGTTACTTATTCAAATATAATCCAACGTTTAGTTCCAGTCCAATCTGCACAGTGTTTTTTGTAAACAGTGCTTGTTTAAACTTGTTTCCTGACAAATGCCAAAATGCAACTACTGTAAGTAACGAGTTACATATATGAATTGTACAGTACATTTGATATTCCACATACTGCCAACAGGGAATCCCTCAGCCTCCCCTCTGGAAATCCCTTTTCTGCAGAGCCAGCTCTTCTCCTTCCTCACCATGCCTCCCTCCCTCCTTTGATGATCTGCAATGCAGTGCCAGGCTTTCCCTTCCCTTCCCTTTCCTTTCCCTCCCTCCCTCCCTCCCTCCCTCCCTCCCTCCCTCCCTCCCTCCCTCCCTCCCTCCCTCCCTCCCTCCCTCCCTCCCTCCCTCCCTCCCTCCCTCCCTCCCTTCTAGGATAGGTACTGCAGCATGGTACCCAAACAGACAGGCTATCCTGAACAGTGCACTGTGGAGTTTAATGCACAGAGACTCCTCCCACTGTGGAGTCATTCTGGACAGAGAGCACATCTCCAGCATCTCATCATTTCCTGGCTGATGTCGCTACTCCATCTATGGAGCATAGTGCCAGCACTACATTGAGTTATCAGAAAGTAAATTAAACACAACCAGTTGTCAGTTTATTTACAGTAAGCTGTGCCAATATTCCGGAATACCGGTAGGTCTGTCTGAGCATAGTGTTTGACTAATCTCAGAGAGCTGGAGAGCATTTAAAATTTTCAATCACTTAATTAATTTGTTTATTACACAGTTGAAACTTGGGGGTGATTGGGTTTTCCATGGGTAAGTGGATGTTAACATTGGTCTTGTTTTGGTAGCATAACATTTAACTGCCCCTTTACAACATCTACTTATACCCCTTCCCCCATACCATGCCTTTTTATACTTTTGTAATAACATATACCATTTAAATATATAGCAATAGCTACGTAACTACAATGTTTTTACCAATAGGTATTGCTATGTAATGAATGTAACTTTAATGTAAAGTGTTGCTAATATATTTCATGAATTCACGTGGCAAAACAGTAAAGCACATAAGCTTTTTGGAGGGGAAGTGTCAAATGCATAAAAGAAGAAAGATTCTTCGCCCATCAGAAAAGACTGTGTTTGTAAGAATTCCTCTAAAGTTAGCAGATCAAAACTATGCCCCACTTTTGAGTCCATGACAGTTTGGCTGACCTCCCTCTACATTGTCCTAAACGCCTGGCCTTTTTATATTGGTCTAGTGCCACATGTCACGGCAATGGCAAAAGTGAGCCCTCTGATTGGCTGGCTGGCAGGGATCATCCGTTGCCATTTGCAGTGAGAAGTGCTGAGTGGACCCTCCTTTTTAAAGCCCCCTCT
Source organism: Osmerus eperlanus (assembly GCF_963692335.1). Lineage (NCBI taxonomy): Eukaryota > Metazoa > Chordata > Actinopteri > Osmeriformes > Osmeridae > Osmerus > Osmerus eperlanus. The sequence goes on along the minus strand of NC_085039.1, from coordinate 5,650,070 downwards.
CAGGCTCCGCTGTTGAGTTCATGGCCTCCTATTATTTAGCAGATTTGTTTTTGCATCCTGGTTGAACTTTCTAGTGTGAGAGGAAAAAACTCCATCAGGATCATATATGTGCCTTTGCAGGGACGCGGGGGGCATAACCTAACAAATGTGTGGGGTCAATTGGTAAGGACTGCTTTCTGTTTGTTACTTCTCCAGAGTTAGAGACTTTAGGGGGGGATAATGTACGTTGTATGCCAAGGGAGGGGTGGAAATGTACTGTGATCTGAATTTTTGGGGGCTTTGGTGTGGATTCTAGAGTTTTGGTCACTAGACTCCGGTCAACGTAACTTATGAAAATTAGGACAAGACAATGGTAAGAACCTCAATTCCTGATTAATTTAAGGCAAGTGCTAGTAACTTGAAAGCAACTGTTTGTAAGGTTGTTTTTATGCCTCAAGAGTGAGTTATATCTCTTTGAAAGCATGTTGTACAATACTCAGATTAGTCCATTTGCAGGGGAATTCCATAGCAATAACTTGGCTGTATGTACTCTTAAGTCTTTTAAATATCTCACGTGTGAGTGTTTGGAATTGAAAAAAATAAACTTATTGTGGATGAATAATTTTTGGATGAATGGTTCTTTGGCTTTAAATGCAACTGAACAGCAGGCTGCCAGGTTGGTACTCAGGTAATTGAGGTAAGATTTGTACTGACACTATAAGTGAGCTCCTCTTGCTGGTTGCTACAGAACAGATGGGAGAGAAGAACGTCAAAGTTACCTGGCATATTCAACTCAAAAGGACATCTTTGGGTTGCTGCCAAAATGGAAAGATGTCTGCTCTCTTTGGGGTGGGGTTGTTAACTGACAAAATATAATCTCCTGAGAGTGCACCATTAGGTTATACTTGGGAAAAAAGGATGCTACCCTTAATAACAAGGAAAATCTTATCAAAGAAATATCTGGAAATGGACCACATTTTTCATGTATTGTTGGAGATATATTTCTGATTCCAGAAGGACAAAATAACACAGGGACAAAAAAAACTAAAAACAAAGGCTGAAGTTACAACAGAATGAAAATGACACAACAAGGGGAAACAAGAGGTCAACTATAGGTCAGGGACAGAGGTGATGCTTGAGTTTTAATCAAACATATCTAAAGGGCCTTCTGAGATAACATGTCAACCACCCCAAAAAGAAAAAAATTGGAATTCTGAAGAAGCAATAGTCGTCTTCTTAATCATCGATGGAAGAACACTTGAAAGACAAAGACGGGAAAATCAAGCCTGACCTCATCCCATGTAGCTAATGAAAACCGGTGAAGGCAGGGGGGGGCAAAGAGAGGGGGGGGAGGGAGGACAGGGCCACTAAACAAACAATGTTGCCCTCAGTACATTTAACATCAACCCCGCAGGGGAACAACAATGGCGTCAGCAAGGCCCTAGCACATCTAAACATTGCTAGATTTCTCTCTGGCCAGTTTAGCTGTGCTTGAACAGCAAAAGTTGAACAATTGAAAGGTTTTATATTTTCCATCGGGCTCAGCAGTCAGAACTCTGTGTGGCTGTGAGAGGTTGGATGTATATAAGGGTATGGAGAGTGGCCGTGGTGAAGATTTGAGGTAGCAAAGAATGTGACCTTGGTGTCTGAATGTGCAGTTCTTCAGAAAGCTAAAATTATTGCTATGGTGCTTTGGTGAGGAGTGTTACTGGTTGAGGTACTGTTCTGGTTTCTTTTCAGGCTTACTTTATGGATGAGGGCTTCAAGTGAGTGCAATTTAGATGACGTTTGATTAAGTGCGAGGGACTGTATTTTGGGGAATTCAAGTCATGACAGTCCCACTGACTGATGCAACAGATTTTAACGGGGTTGTTACATGCAGAAACAACACTCAGTGCTACAGTAATTTGTCAAATGTTGTGTATCCTTTTGTTCAAAAATAGGATTGTATTGCAGTTTTTGGATCTGCAAGGAATCAGGAGTTATAGAACATGATAATAATATCTTGGATCAGCAAAAACGCATATCTTTGCAGAGTCCATCTTTATGGACAATAACGATTGCAAATTAGGTCAATAGTCTATGGTAGATCAGCAAACATTTTGAGCAATGGCCTTCATACACATAAAAGACCTGGATTTTCATCAGGCAAAAGTGTCAAAATGTTTAATTGTTGAATTAGAAGACAGCAGGTTAGAGGAGAAAACATAACGCAATAGAAGTAAGTTCAAGTAGTGCAAGGGTTGCCAAAATAGACCAGAACTAATGCCGAACGTAAGCGTAACAATCTTTTAAGTTTGCATAGCATGACTTGTTAAGAAAATACTAGCAAAGTTGTCATTCCTTATATCAAGATGAAAAACTAGACATTCTTGACATCAGGATATAATTAGTTTCATTTTCCAGATTACAAATTGTATTATTAGGCATTGTTCATCAATGTTAAAATAAGAATTTGGAATGTAAACTTAATTGATCTCCTCAGTGACGCAACTAAGGACTTCAACCTGTAAAAGTCAGTGTAGTATACAGCAATCATACGTTTTGTTAATTAAGTCACAATATTGCGAGAAAGACCAATATCTCTATGCTGTAGAGCATGTGAAGCCCTATGTGCTTGTAAAAAGGACCATACAAGTATAATCTGATTTGATTTGTGGTTACTAGCTCCATTAAACAATCTGCCCTTTCCTGCAGGTTTCCCAAGGGGACGCTACTGAGAAGCTGGCTCACCAAGTCCCGGCCCAGACTGCTGCTGCTTATTGCGGGGTTGAAGAGGCCTCAGGTGACCCTTATGCGGAGGAAAAGGATGAAGCGCACAAAAGTAGCAAAGGCCACGTAAGCGGTAAATATGGCTAATGTTGCATGTAAGAGTAATACCCGCCCACACCTTTACTAGAATTAGCCCCACACCTACAGTCAATTATTTGTTATAATTTCAGGTCTTGGATGTTGGGAAATTAGTCGGTAAAGTTAAGTTTTAAACGGGTACTTTGGGATTTGTGGTTCTTTTCTACTCACCCCAAGTTAGAAAGTAAACTGTAAATAATAATGTAAAATTATCTATAGTTGCATTTTAAGTTTGGATTTCTTTTCCCAAACTCTTAACTACAAACTTTTAAAACTATTTATTTTATGCAAGTGTAAAGTTTTCTTCATTATTTTTAAATGTACAATCAACATCAAGTGAATGCGTCAGCAGGTACATATCACTAAGTAGTATCAACACAGCTGACTAGCTGAAACTGCAGTACAGCGAAAGTTTTACTGACATTTTCAAATGCCAAGTAGAAAAAGGTAGAATGTAATTAGCAGAATGGCTTAACGTAAAAATGATTTCCAAGAATGTGTCTGATTCTGGGTGAGTAGGGAATAACCAATAGTTTGTTGAAACTTTCATAAGGTATAACCTGTAATAATTTACATTACTAGACATACTGTAAGCTTTGGTTCTATGATTGCAAAGTAACATAGAACCAAAGCTTACAGTAACATATTTTATACCCTGTACCATCCTGTCAACGATTACACTCATATTCTGTTTCATGAACAAATATCAGACTATTTGTAAGTAAACATCTAGAGTCGTGAGAAACCAAGTACATTTCACCTTTTATTACTTTAACAACCACACAATTTAGCTTGAGGTAGAGAAGTAGGCATTTTGATTGGAATACAGTAAGTCATACCATTAACGCAAAGGATCTTGGCAACTACAGTTGTAGCTGGACAACTTTAGTCATGGCTAGACCCCATTGTGTAGCATTTGCTGCCCAATCAGCCTCTAAAGTGTTGGGTTACATTACAAACTCCTAGAAGCTGAGCAAATAATTTGCACAATTGAATATTGTTGCTGTGAGGTACCTGACATATCCAACCTATAATTGCATGGTAAATGACTAAACTTACTGCACATAAAAAATATATTCCAAAAGGGAAAGACATGAGATTAGGAGACAGTTATTTTAGCTTTAGCTTTTGTTGTAAAAATGTCCTGTAGAACCATGAACACACACTGTTGTTGCCTTCATTCTGGTCCCACCCACAACATTTTGTTACTATAAGGTAATGAACATAGGTAAATCTAAAAGCCAGATAGGGTTAATCCAGTATTTTATACTGGATTACGCCTTTTTATGATTGTAAAATCCCATTCGAGTATATAACTTGTCTTATCAGCACCATTTAATGTTTAACAGCAACTGGATCAAACTAATCACAGCACACATACATTATTACAGTAGCTTTTAGGTGGCTAACCCTGGTAACCCTGTATCTACAAAGAAGAAGAACTTCAATGCAATGACTACAGTTGTTGCTAATAGAACTTAGTTTCGAAGTTGCAGTTAACACAGTTTCAGACCATGTCAGCATGACACTGAAAAACTGGTGCATGTTATTATTTGATCTAGGCTGGAAAACATAAGTTGTCCACACTGGCTATCACCATGAACACATGAAGAATAAGGTCAGTCCAGAATGCAGTGTAACATGTAATTAATCTAATGGCACTAAATATGAGCAGTATTGGGTACAATCAAACATGTCCATTGGATAGTAAAATTAGGCTGAATATAAACAGGTCTGATCTGTTCAATGGCAAAATCTAAATTGTTTATGAAGTTAAACCATTTTGACAATCTGTACTATCCATAATCCCAGTGGCAATAGTTCTCATTAACTAAGCCAATCATAATGTTTACATACATTACATACATACATATTACATACATACAGTATCAAATTGTATTTAGAGAATACACAAGTTCATACACAACGGATGACTACTGATAGTATTTTATTACGTTTTTAAAAAGGCTATCCAAAGTTTAGAAACAAATCTATCTGTATTTTAAGGATATCTATAGTGGATTCTTCATTTTACAAAATAGAGTAATATTATATAGATCTTTAAGTAGTTACTAATTAAACATCCATGTTTAAAAGCCAAGATACCATGCCATCAACTACAGCTAGTACATTGTGGAAACTTGAAGAAACATGTTCCTTTTCTTACAGAACCTGCAATCGGATGCCGCATTTCACTTGAGGCCTTAGAAAAAAGGATCTCCCTGCCCGAGTTAGATATGGAAGCCCAAGACATGGAAGAACTACGTTTTCAATCTCTGCCAAAGCAACGAACTAAAAGCCAAAGCAAACCGAAAAGGGGTTCCACATTTTTCATCAAAACGAGGGATCGACCACAGAGATCTAGACCCCCGGATTAAATCAGGATTTTTCCTGATTCACACCCATTTGTACATCTTTTTCTTCAAATATACATTTGTTATGGTTCATGGCACTACAATGCGTGTGACTTGTACATTATTTTATATCAAGAGGCATGCATTTAGTTGAGAAATACTGAATCTCACTGTGTTTTTAGGTTAGGTTTTTTCTTCCCAAATCAGAGCAAATTATTCAGTTTCCAAGCGGACTTTGTGTTGGAATGAGTGAAAATTAGAGTGTCTCTCCACACCTGGTGGGTGCAAGTGTCTAATTCATACAGGGCTCAATACTGAGGTACTGCTGGGCCTACAGGTTACCATCAGAGACCCACCATTTCTCCTTAGTCAATAATCCACAAGTCACATTGGCTGGAATGGAAAAATAGGTTCATCCTGAGTTGCTAAATACCCAGAGACCATTTTTGCTCGAGTTATTACTTTATTTAATTGAAAACTCATTCAAAGATTAGCTTGGTAAAGATTGGTTGAGTGTCACCTACAGGATACGGTAAATATGTCAAGCAGCCAGCACACACAATTTGTCATTTGGTAAGAATTCACATCTCGTACTAATGTAATATTAAAGTATTACATTTATTAAGACTGGCACAAAATATTGGAAACCATATTCTGTTAATGTATAAGTTCAATTATCTGCATGCTTATTTGTTACATTGAAAAGCAGTTTCACAAGCAATAATACAGTTAAGTATTTTTGTTCTACTAAAACTGTCCTCTACCCATCCAACTACTAAGAAATTTAGATACGTTTTTACCTACTGACATCTGCTCCATGACACCTACATGAACACTGAAAGTTCTTGTTAATGCATTCAATCACTAATCAAGGTGTGTTTGTCCTAATTCTGTTCACCTGTCTTACCTGCTACCATATGACAGCAAGCACACATAACAAAACTAGCATCTTTGACGTTGATAGCCATCATAATATTTAGTACAAATAATACCAAATGAGTAACCTTATAATAAGGTAACACTTTATACTAAGTTGTTCTATTACATATGTACAATAGATTACCTGTTGTTGCCCAATTGTCACAAGGGACCAAATTTGACTATTTTTTTACTTAAATGAGTAACTTATACTTGAAACATACACATTTAAATCTAACATTTATTTAATAACAATGTATCATTCAGGGAATCTAATCTTTGTTACTCTAACTACTTGCTGTAACAAATGATTTATTAAAACAATAAACTGCTAACTTAATATAAAGTGAGACCGAATACACTCCTGGATTCATGTGGTAGCTGTTTGTTTGAATGTGTGTTGTCCACTCTGTGCTTTCCAAGCGTTATGAAACTCAAGGTTATACATTTCTTACTGTCATTTTTCATTCCTGTCACATTTACTTTTGTATTATTGAATTTGATGTAAATTACTGGGTGGAGATGAGAAAACACTGCACAAACCAGTTAACTTTGTATACAGACTTGCATTCAACAGTCCCTAAAGTGTTTTAGTGTGAACTGTAAACTAGTGCCTTAGGTGGGTGTAATGTTGACAAAATTTTTCACAAATAAGTCTGTCTAGCACTAATATCACAAAAACAAATGTACTTAGAAAAGGAAAGCATTACCCTGAAATAGAAAGATCAGTAACATTAATTATTGTTTGGCTGACTGCATTTATTGACATGTGGATTATACCTCAAATTACATGTGAGATTAGAAAAAATACTGCCTTACTTACTAGAATCGTTTTGATTACGTATTTTATGTGTCATGCAGAGTCATATGTTCACAAGTCTACATTTTAGTGCAATTGAGCTCCACTTATTAGTGATTTAATATTTCAAGAGCCTGAATAATCACATATACACCAATTATCTCACATAATAACACCAGTTAGGAATTACACACGAGTACCTCACCGGGATAATTTTTTAAGTAATTTGGTCACTGCTTACTGCTCAGTGCAAAAACACCCAGCATGAACCCATTTGAAATGCTGGTTTCTAAGATGAAAGTTTTGAAGAATAAACTCTTAGGCAGAAGGTTTGGAGTACTGTACCGCAGATGGAGCACAGATTAACCAACACATGGGGCAACACTAGTCTTTGGGTGGCTTGGTTATTTTGCAGTGAGTTTCTGTTGAATGTGTTTGTATTTGAGAAGCTCTTGGTCAGAGACTGATGGTTTGAGGCTTTTCAGAGCATGATTAAAGTCATCTGCAGAGAGGATAAGAGGTGAATCATCTGTGTCCAGACCTGAGAGTTAAAGAGAGATAGGGATAGCACATGGATAGAGGACGGAAAGAAAGAGGGATGATTGAGTGAAAGAGAGGCAGAGGGAGAATGAGAAAATTACACAAAAGAAGAATACATATTCCACTAGTTGTTAGTTTGAAGTTGCCATTCGATGGTAGCAGATTAAACCATTACCATCCTTAGAAGTGCTTTAAGTAGGAACTTTCATGACATGATTAAGTACATGAGAACATTTTTATTTTACTTATCTTCCAAGACATTACACAAATGGTTGATTTTTTTGGTGGAATTAGTCATTTGTTACATAATTGCCATGCGCTTGCACTGTAAAATTAAGTTTTGAAAGCTGTAGTAAAGTTTTTATCAGTGAGTGAATGCCTCTTGATTTGTTTCACTGTGTTAATATGAATACAATTATCATAGTCAGAAAAAATTATCCTGTGTGTGGACATGCATGTTTTACAACATTTTACTGCAATTAAAGGTTTTTGAGATTGAAGAATTACATATGCTGGAGTTATAAACTAGATGTATGTGCACTAAATGTATATGCATTATACTCTTACATTACATAATGCTATGCAGTTCTGTCAAGAACAGTCAGTCAGTGCTGACAATTCATATGTCCTGAATGATAGAATTCCAAAGCATACCGTCAGAGATTAGAGCTATCTTCCTCTTGATGGCTGACATCATGGCGTCCGAGCAGAGGGCGTACATGTCAGCTCCGGTGAGCTGGGATGGGCATCGCTCCACGATGTCCTGAAGACTCACACTGGGGTCAATCCTGAATCTGGACACAGAACCACAATATACTCCATCAAAGCTGGTCCCGAAGCACATTACTGCTAGCGGTCGCACAAATTTGTTAGGCAAGTTGGTCATTTACACAGAGACCTCATATCTATGAAAATGACCCAGTTTGTGACTACTGTGAGACAAACATAAGTACAACAACATCTGGAGCATTGCAGACACACACTCACATTTTCACATTCACAAGCGCTTTGCCTCTGACCGAACAGCTCCCTTCAGAAATGACTTACTACTCATTTTCATCTTGAAAGGGCCTACTTACTTTCTGACAATTGCCTTTAGAACCTGGAGCTGAGAGTCTTTGTCTTCATTGATTCCAACATAGACCAATTTATCAAACCTGAAATCAGAGTATTAAATCGTAGTATTTGCATTTTAAATAAATAAAAACACTAGATGGGACAGGAAGCCATTTGACTGAACCAAAGGATAGTTATTTTTGTATCTCACCTGCCAGGTCTGAGCAGCGATTGGTCAAGCAGGTCCGGCCTGTTGGTTGCACCAATCACAAACACGTCCCCAGAGGAGTGAAGGCCATCAAGCTCAGCAAGGAGCTGGGAAACAACCCTGTAATACAATGTTGTTATTAAACCCAAAATGAAATTTATGACAAAGGCAAAATTATATAAAACGTTTAGCTTTTAAACTACAGGGATTGCTACCACCAGTACTGTCAGGGCTCAAGACTGCGACAATTTTCGAGACCATGCAACTACTCGCACATGTGCGACTTGCAAATGTGACTATAAATTAATATTTATTTTTTTATGTTGAAAAATGAGGAGAGAGCGAATCTGTCAGAGCTGGCCAATGTGTGAGGGGGTAGGGTCCGTGAGTGATTAGTCAACTGCGTGGGTAAAATCATCTAGGAAGGGATAACTTGTCCCGCTATATACAATTAATGAACAAGGCGCAGGCATATGGAGGGAAGTTTTCTTAGGTAAAAAAAAAAAAAAAAACACAATGTGCTGTTTGTTATTTATTACCAAAGCATCTTTCAGTAATACTGTTAAAATGGGGAAAATGTGAAAGATTGCATTGCAATGCTCAGTGCTCCTAGTTAAACAGTTAGTCTGAGCCCTGATTATTCAATATATATATTATTATAGTATTTGGTTGTTACTGCCCTTAAATGGGACATCGGCCGACAAAAATATAATTGGGTCAACAGTGTGCTACATTTGAAGATGATAAATGTCTGCCACTGGACAATAAATTGTAGTCCAAAATAAGTATCACAGGTTAAGTAGTGCATCTTATTACTCCCCCAAAAAGTAGGTAATATTGAATGTGCAAGTTATCATTTTTATTTGTAATATAGGGCCAATGTTTTGTGCTGTCATAACTTGATATTTTAGTCCAGGTGATATGTGAAAATGTTAACTTTTTCACAAAAGCATGAAACTAGGTACACTTGTACAGTTTGGGGCCCTGAACATTTTCTGAAATGCCGCCATTGAAAAAACGCCTCATGGCGGCCAATTTATTTAAAGCCATAACCGAATATGTATTTTGCATCACATCTCCTGAACCAAACACAAAAACACTAAATAGTTGATATCTATCCCTACATTGTGATGGTCTAGAATTACATTGCCATGTACAATATTTAAAACTGTTCAGGTGAATGGTTAAAGTGGCTGTAAAGCAGAACTGAAAATGAGTTTTAAGTTCATCACACCACAGAAGAATGTGTTATTAACTACCTATCCAAATTTGAATGAAAAAAAAACACAGACAAAAATGGTAATTTAGGTAGCTAAATCAATTGCAGGTATCAGAACAGACCTACCTGCAGTCTCTGAGTGTTTTATGTGTTAATTACTTAGTCTATGCATCGTACCAGCTGAGGAACAGAATTTAAGTTATATAAACCGTCTATGATCTGACATAGATGGGTGGCTGTGACGTAGATAGGTTGGGTTTTGCCCCGCCTAAACAAAACCTGAGCTGAAAACAGGTGAGAAACTGTTCAACGGTCTAACTCCACATTTCAGTGCAACAAAGTTTTAGAGCTTTGCACACGCTTTCAGCAACTAATTTCACACGTATATAATGTACTGAGAAGCAAATCATGGAATTTGCTTTACAGCACCTTTAATGGAAGAGGATTACAATGAAATCACCTGGACTAATTTACTAAAGAAATTCTAAATGGAAAGATAGGTTGTAGGACAAGGTATAACTGTGGTACATTGCTGCAGCCATTAAAACTTGTTTGAGTTCTTCAGGTGTGTAAAATGGTAACAGTGGTCACCCCCCCTTCCCTCCCCATCTACAAGAACAGCGCATATAAAGACAACCAAAACTAAGCCAGGGTGCTACAATAAAAATAACACAAACAGAGCCAACCTTTACATTCTTTCAAGTGTTGATGTTAAGTAATTAGAAAGACTTTTAAAAGGATCTCACACACCTGTCCATGACCCCGCCTGAGTCCCCGCTGCGCCCTCTGTTGGGCGCTAGCGAGTCAAGCTCGTCGAAGAAGATGATGCAAGGGGCGGCTGCACGAGCTTTGGCAAACACTGAGACGGAACAAAACACGCTGTTGAACACGTGTCACTGAAGCAGTACAACGTTTGACATTTTGACGTCAGTACAACGCTCAACACTTGTCTACGCTTACCCTCTCTCACGTTCTCCTCACTTTTACCCACGTACATGTTGATGAGCTCTGGGCCCTTGACACTAGACGGCAGGAACAGGAATATTGTCAAAATAAATCAACAGGTCAAAATGCAGAGACATTCTCTGCATTAGTAGCTTGGGCTGGAGGTTGACCTACCTCAGGAAGGTCATGGAACACTCGGTGGCCACAGCCTTGGCCAGCAGGGTCTTGCCAGTGCCGGGGGGCCCGTAGAGGAGCAGGCCAGAGCGGCGCAGGCCGAGCGACAGCAGCTCGGGTCTCTCCAGGGGCAGCTGCACCGTGTCCAGGATCTCCCTCTTCACCTGCTGGAGACCGCCCACATCCTGCCATCGCACGCTGGGGATCTGGACACACGCAACAGATCGTCAAATATATCTCCCGCAATTTCATCTTGTACACCATGTTTAATTCTTTGGTTTTATTTGTAACTCGAGGTGCCATTTCTGAACTACAGTCACCTCCGGATTTATTGAAACCCTTGGCAAAGATGAGTAAAAAGTCACATTTTTGTTATACAGCTTAATGTCACATTGGGGAAAAATGCGAACAATCCAACCTTCAATAGAAGTAGATTTATTTTGAGAGAAAAAAATCTGTCATCAAGAAATTATTATTTTTTGTGAAACCATTTGTTTGAGTTATTGGCAGCCTTACGTTTGATGCTTTGTACAACCTCATTTTGCCCATAAGTCTTCTCCTTAACATTTATTAAGGTTGGATAATACAGAGGTAGGAGTCTGAGAGCATTCCTCTTCACAAAATCTCTCCAGATCATCCAGGGTCCTAGGTCCTCCCTTGTGCACTCTTCTCTTCAGCGCAGCTCACAGGTTTTCAATGGGGTTCAGATCAGGTGACTGAGATAGCTATGGCAGAATACTGTTTTTGTGTTCAGTTAACCATTTTTGTGTGAATTTGGACATGTTTAGGATCAATCTCCTGCTAAAAGGTCCAGACAACCTAGGTTTACATTTTTCTTCAATAAGCAGCCATATTCATATTTAACATGTATTTCATGATGCCATGTACCCTAACAAGGTTTCCAGGGCCTTTAGAGGAAAAACAGCCACAAAACATCACAGAACCTCCACCATACTTCACCATGGGGATCAAGACATTTTTGATATGGTATACATTGCTTCCTCTAGGATTTTTTTTAGCAGTGGGGGCAGGTCTGTTTCGGAGCAGGTTAATGTAGTAGTCTAATAGGTAATGTAATATTGCACATATTTTCGTCCTATTTACCCTAAAGCAATAAAGTTAGGCTACTTAAAGACACCTTACACTCATAAATTAACAATTAATAATTGACGTAACAACTTATTGTAAATGGTCAGTAGCCTAGCCTATCGATTAAGGTAGGCCACTCAGAAGCATGTACACTGTCTGCTTCATTTGATCTTGATAGGCTAAGCATTCTGTAGCAAATAATAACAATAAACCCACTATTTATTAATTAAAACTACTTCAGCATAATAATGCACTTAAAATACAAACATGAGCAAGGGCAGCAATCGTTATCGAATCAACAGACATGCAATTTAGCTAGCAGGGGAAGAATACAAACAACAAAAATCACCAGTTAACTTAATTTAAATTTGCAAGAACTATAGACTAATGGGGTGGATGAGGTCCGCCCAGAGTTCCTTAAGGCTCTGGATGTTGTAGGGCTGTCTTGGTTGACACGACTCTGCAACATCGCGAGGACATCGGGGACAGTGCCTCTGGACTGGCAGACCGGGGTGGTGGTTCCCCTCTTTAAAAAGGGGGACCGGAGGGTGTGCTCCAACTTTAGGGGGATCACACTCCTCAGCCTCCCTGGGAAAGTCTATTCAGGGGTTCTGGAGAGGAGGGTCCGTCGGATTGTCGAACCTCGGATTCAGGAGGAGCAATGTGGTTTTCGTCCTGGCCGTGGAACTGTGGACCAGCTCTACACCCTCGGCAGGGTCCTGGAGGGTGCATGGGAGTTCGCCCAACCAGTCTACACATGTTTTGTGGATTTGGAAAAGGCGTTCGACCGTGTCCCTCGGGGGCTCATGTGGGGGGTGCTCTGGGAGTACAGGGTACCGGATTTCCTGATTGGGGCTGTCCGGTCCCTGTACGACCGGTGCCAGAGTTTGGTCCGCATTGCCGGTAGTAAGTCGAACTTGTTCCCGGTGAGGGTTGTACTCCACCAGGGCTGCCCTTTGTCACCGATTCTGTTCATAACTTATATGGACAGAATTTCTAGGCGCTGCCAGGGAGTTGAGGGGGTCCAGTTTGGTGACCTCAGGATCGGGTCGCTGCTTTTTGCGGATGATGTGGTCTTGATGGCTTCATCGGGTCGTGACCTTCAGCTCTCACTGGAACGGTTCACAACCGAATGCGAAGCGGCTGGGATGGGAATCAGCACCTCCAAATCTGAGGCCATGGTTATCGACCGGAAAAGGGTGGAGTGCAATCTCCGGGTCGGGGAGGAGATCTTGACCCAAGCGGAGGAGTTCAAGTATCTCGGGGTCTTGTTCACGAGTGAGGGAAGAATGGAGCACGAGATCGACAGGCGGATCGGTGCGGCGTCCGCAGTGATGCGGGCTCTGCATCGGTCTGTCGTGGTGAAGAAGGAGCTGAGTCGAAAGGCGAAGCTCTCTATTTACCAGTCGATCTACGTTCCTACCCTCACCTATGGTCACAAACTGTGGGTAGTGACCGAAAGAACGAGATTGCGAATACAAGTGGACGAAATGAGTTTTCTCCGCAGGGTGTCTGGGCTCTCCCTTAGAGATAGGGTGAGAAGCTCGGTCATCAGGGAGGGGCTCAGAGTAGAACCGCTGCTCCTCCACGTCGAGAGGGGCCAGTTGAGGTGGCTCGGGCATCTGATAAGGATGCCTCCTGGACTCCTCCCTGGTGAGGAGTTCTGGGCACGTCCCACTTGGAAGAGGCCCCGGGGAAGACCCAGGACACGCTGGAGGGACTATGTCTCTCGGCTGGCCTGGGAACGCCTCAGGGTCCCCCAGGAAGAGCTGGTGGAAGTGGCCGGGGAGAGGGAAGTCTGGGCCTCCCTGCTTAGGTTGCTGCCCCCGCGACCCGACCCCCGGAAAAGCGGCAGATGATGGATGGATGGACTATAGACTAATACAATAACAGGCTTAAATGAACTCACAACATAAGTTATACGACTTAAAGTTCTCAAGGACGCACACACGCAATCTCAACTGCGGTGTGACGCGCATGTATACGTGCTATTCGACATGCACTCTAACAATTACTGCTGATAGACGGCCTAAAATTTTGGATACCGTGGCGGCAGAAAGTTTGCCAACATGGAGGAAACACTGGTATAACTTCTCTCTTCACACTTATAATAAACAAAACCAAGCGAATAGTTATCACTGTGCTCAGTTGATTCACGATGATGATGAACGTGATGTGCAATACCTTTGGAGCGCCTATGGCCAGGGAATGAGCATCTTGTAGGGTCTCCAGGGCCCTGGTGAAGTCCTGGGACAAGATAGTTACTCCGCACGCACACAGGTCCTCCTCGTTCTCCACTCTGGCACCCTCCGGGAAACTGAATGCACAACAAGCCAGCCACAGATTGGAGATGAAGTGGTCTAGGTTTTATTTATAATCATAATTATTTTTTTACATATAAAATGTGTTTGTGAGTATGTATGCAGATATCCACAACACGTGACAGTAGCAGCAAGGTTGCTAGAGAAAACCTTTTAAAAACACTGTTTACATATTTGGTTTAGTCAATTGCGTTTCAAAACAGTGTAAACGTGTGTAGCGTAATACTGTGGCCGAGGGACTGGCAATAGCAGGGGGATTTACCAGGAAGTGAGCAGCCTTCTAAAGGCAGCTTTACCAGCCTGATTGAGTAGCGCAACGAGATCCCCCAGAAAGAAACCCTAAGAATCAAAAACACACAAAGGCAGCATTAAAGAGCATTTAATTGCTCATTAAGAAGTTCAAAAGCACAGGCATAAATGATATCCTGGGGATTTATAATAGGTGTTTCAAAGCAGACTAATTCATATTAGGGATTCCCCTACTCCCCTCAAACGCTCTGGAATGTGTGTGGTCTTACCGCAGTGTGCTTGGCAAGGCGGGCTAGACTGATGTCCTTCCCCAGGGGCAAGCCCTCTGTGAGGCTTGCCAACATGGCCCTTCGCTGCTCCTCACTGGGGATCTCCATCGCCACTTGGTGGACAAACCCTGCCGTGACATCTGCCGACAGCTCCCTGGGTTTGCTGACCGCAGCAATGACCGCCACGCTGTGGGAAAAGATATGAAGAGAATCGAGTTCAATCACTGCGTTTACTGCTGTGTCGTTTGTCTCCAAACACTTTTAGATGGTATGCTACATACCGTATTTCTTCGATTAAACGCCGCAGCTTTTATTACACAATGATCATTTTTGGTGCGGCGTTTATTCGAGGGCGGCGTTTATTCGAGGGTGGCGTTTATTCAAGGGTGGTGTTTAATTACTAAGAAATATTTAGTGAATAGTAGCTGCAGTGCGGCCATAGACAAACAAAGAATAGACAAGGACGTCAAACCCAAAGCCTAGTGTAAAATTGAAGCCGCACGTGTCTACATTGTGTAGAAATCTGAAGCAGCATGCCGAAACGTTCTTACACTTAAGCTTTAAAAAAGAGAAAGCTGTGCAGAAAGCACTCACCAGCAGCAACAGATCTGTAGCACGCGAACTTGGGGTTGATGAAAGGCGTATTCGCGAGTGGTGAAGTCAGCTACCTCGCTATCTTGTACACGTAATTGTCGCAATTACATTATAAAAATGTATAATTTGTTTTCAACCAATGTTGGACCGACCTACCCCCACTACTAAAAAAATCCTAGAGGAAACACTGCATTGTATGTTCATATTAAGCTAATGTGGTCTATATTTTCTCGTTATACTGTGGGTTTCGTTTTCACTTTGGATTTGGAGAAGAAACTTCAAATAAACCTGTAGCAAGAAAACCACTTGTGTCTGCCAGTGCTTCGAGGGATTTATAGTACACTTGTGATTTAATTGTCCAATAAATAGGCTACTGTGTTTTAATTTAACCAATTAAATAACAATTTTCAGATTTTTGGGGTGCGGTGTTTAATCGAGGGCGGCGTTTGAGGGCGCCGTTTAATCGAAGAAATACGGTATTCTCTGCAAGTAAAAATCACAGGCCCTGATATTTTTGGTGCAGTTATCTAATCCAGTGGTTCTCAAACTTTTTTGGCTTCCGTAATCCCTTTTCCTGATTAAATGAATCCAAGTACCCCCTTTACTCAAATATATATTGAATAAACACATATTTATACGCACATTTTCATCAATCCCTTTACCACATTCTCTCAAAAACCCTGTGTAGTACGTCACATACCCCCGTATGAGAAACACTGATCTAATAAACATTGCCAGACACTCTTCCTTGCATTCAAAGGCTACAGATGAAAGAAAAGTTCACAGGCATTACCTGGGAGGCATGCTGGTGATGAGCTGGCGGAAAGAAGCCAGAACCCTGGCGTCCTCCTCTGAGCCATCCTTGGGCTGGCCCAACAGCTGCAGGTTCCTGAGGAGCAGCACACAGGGCTGGTGGGCCTCGGCTCTCTGGAACGCAGCCCTCATCTTTGCCTCGCAGGCGGCCGCTGTGTCCGCGCAGACCGTCACGCAGTCCACCTGGGGCAGGGAGAGGGGGATATGGAGAGAAGGGGGTTCACGCTGTTTAATGAAGCGCTGCAGTGGGTTTCCAGAAGTTTGAATTTTGGTATTACCCTGGAGTGACTGAGACAAACACCGTGACTGACCCAAACACAGTAAGCACAGCGACTGTCCCGAGTGGCTGATATCAAAGTCTGCAGAACTGAGGGTAAATCTTTTGCTACATATTGGTCAATCTCCATGTATCTCATTCGTCTAGTGACACAATAAGAGACATCACTCACTGAAAATCACCCCCTCTGCCTCAACCCGTCCCAGCAAATGCAGGCATTGATGTTTATGCTTCCTTTCAAAGGATATTTCTGGTAGTATACATTATACATACTTTGTTGGGCTGCTTTTCACATTATCATCTACAGAAGATTTAGGGAGTGAAATGATGAAGTGAAATTAGCAACAACAAAAAAGTTCCCCCCATGCCATGGCAACTGCAGACACTTGAATGGCAAAAGAAGCTAGCTGTGTCAGAGATACCTTAACCAAGTGGAGGTGAAGTTTCCGGCACGTCGCCTTCACTGCTGTGACTTTGCCACTGCCACTGTGTCCTTGGAGGAGGATGGAGCATCCACTTGCCAGAGCACTACAGCTTCAACAAGGTAATGATGGTCCATTCAGTAGAGTTCCAACTATTTAAAATAGTGTAGCTAACTGCCAACCAACATTACATGTGACATATTGAAACTATACCTGTCCACATTATTTGCGTCAACAAAAAATTGTGCAGTTAAGAAAGTATACTGATGTACATACATTTGAATATTCATTTAGCAGACACTTATCAAAAGTGATGTAGAAATTTGGGAATTCATAGTATTTGTGTGAAGAAGACGGATATAAATGTATAAAATACTAGGGGGTTTAAATGGTTAGGTATACTGACCTTTCATAAATATGGGGTTGGATAATGGTGGTGAGTTTGTCCACAGTGGTGGAAAGCCCTGGTGGAGCCAAGCTCGTCCATAGGGATGGCCCCTCACCCACTAAAGACCAAGGAGCCAAGCTGTTGGTGGCACCTCCCTAAAAACAATCATTTTAAAACTTATTTTAGAAAATAATCTAGTTCACAAATCTCGACATGGTTATTTAAGATAAGACATCTACGGTGCCACAGTATTATTACTGTACACATTTTTCACAGTTTATGAATGAACTAATTCTAAATATTAGTGAAACCTGACAGTTTGTGGTTGGTCAGAAAATCATTTACATTTAACAGGCCTGTCAAAACCAGTTTTTGGAGAGCTACTCTCCCTTTAGTTAGTTTTTTAACCTCAGTTACACCTAATTTGATTCAGATTGTTTTGTTTTTTACTGTACTAAATAAAGGTTGGAGCAAAAACCTACTGGTGCCTCTCCAGGAACAGGGTTGGACAACCCTACATAAGGTAGTGTCCAAACATACCATGTACAGAGATGTGTGAGTGGTGTCTGCCAGGTAATGCCCATTCTCTTCATTCTCATTCTCAGTAGAACCACAAACCTTCACTTTAAAGTGAACAACTGGCCACCTAGTGGAAGACATTACCATAAGAATTGCATTAAAGATACTACAGTCACCGAGCCAGAATATTTAGAAACCATTGGTACGGTAAGAGCAGTTAACCATTTGGCACAGTATGGAGGAGTTCATCTCAAATGTTCCAATGTAAAAAAACATGTAGATGATAACAATTACCTTGTGATTCCCTCAGAATTGCTCTCCAAAATGTCAGGGTGTCCCTTGGATGGGATAGCCAATATATCTCCTTGACGCACTAGTCTAAGAGACATATTAAAAAGCAACAGAATCAGCTAAATTGGTGAAAAGTTGGAGACTATTCTGATGTTATTCACCAATTTAACTGACAGTAGATTCACCATGATAGTAGCAGACAGAAGAGCCGGTACAGTATGTGCAACAGGAAGTCTTGCTCACCTTGGTATAGTGAAGTGCTCACACAATAAACTGTCAAAGGGGCCGTGGGAGTTGTACTCTGGTGAGATGACGGTCTTGATGTGGAGTTCTGTGACAAATGCTGGTGACGTTGATCGAGAGAGGCTCTCTGAACACTGTGGTCCTGACCGAGAAGAGGCACTATTCCATCTCTGTGGGACATTTTATAAAAGGTTATTGTTGGCAACAGTCATTGCTTGAGAGAGGTAAAAATAATACCCCCAACTATAGATTTTGTAGCCCTGATTGAGGGAGTTGACATGGTATGCATAAAAAGCTGTCGAGTAAGTATAAAACTATTTCATATAGTTTAAAACTCTATGCCTACAAAAACATATTCCAGCATATTCTTGTTTTAATCATTTTAACCCTTGTGTTATCTTCGGGTCATTCTGACCCATCAGTCATTGTGACCCACCGTCGTATTGCGACAAATTTACCGCATACAAAAACAAAGTGAAGCATTTTCTTTTAACCGTTGGGCTGTTTCAGACCCCCCACATTGCAAAGGTTAAAATAAAATTATTTTTTATTTGTTTTTGTATTGGGTAAACACAACGATGGTTCGTTGTGAACCTTTGGGTCATGTGACCCGAAGGCAGCACAAGGGTTAAAATAATTGAATTATAAATCTAATGCAAAAATGTTCACCTTTATCTTCACCGTTTTGCAGCCAATTGGAATTGGATCTCCATTTGACAAGTTAAACCAGTGAGTTGGAGTTATAAAACCAACACTGTCTTGCAGGTCCAACTCCAGATGCTTGCCAAACTCTGACACACAAACCAAGGACAAATGGGCTCGTTTGGGGTCTCTGACAAGCATCTGATCTTCAACCGGTCCTGGACTTGGAAGATATGAAAGCCTGGATGATGTTTTCTCTGATGGACAACCTAACGTCGATACCATCACCCATTCAAGGTTAAACAACCCGAGTTTGAGAAGCAACTGTTTACTGACGAAAACTGCATTGTCAATATCAACTTCAGCTTCGTGCACTCCGAGTTGACTTTTGCCTTGACAATACAGATGAGAACAATCAACCACCTTGACATCCAACCTACATTCAAGGGCTCGTAAGAACGCTGAGAAACTTGAATTCAGTACCAGCTTATTGTCAAGAAGTGAACTGCCACTGCTAAGACTACTAGCATAGTGTGCAAAATCTGAGACGAATAATGACGTCACAGTTCTACTAGTCACATTATTGCCAGGTGTTTCCAAGTCCCTGCAATCGGTCAAAACCACACTCGTTTTGGTTGTAATCATCCCCTGCATAACAGGTGTGCACTGCAATACGACTAAATCCAACATATGTTGTTGCACTTGAGATATGTCGTCACCAAGCAGTGGATGATAAGGCACTAAAAGTGAGTCGCCTTCCCTTGCCAATAGCCTCTGTCCCTGGCATGAGGCTAAAACGAGGAGTCCATTGGAGAATTTTTCAGAGGTTGCCCATTTGAAGCATTGTCTGGTTCGTGCGCCAATAACAACTTTACTTAAAGCCAGTGGCGACAGCAGTCGTATAGCTCCTCGTGTATTTAGTTGAAGTCCATGATGTTTGAAAAACAGTTTACTTGTATAAAGTTGTAACGTTTTGTTGTTGACATCAGCACCACAGCCTGGCGTCTCTTCATCGGTTGTTGCGTGCGCGCAGAGCAAAATGCCTGACTTCCCCAGTGACTGAAGCTTCTGAGATGAGAAGAAAATGGTTGTTGAGGGTTCGGTGCAATTTGGAAAAGCGTACCTGAATTGTGACTTGAAAACAAGGACGTGCAGAGGGTTTAAGTGCGCTGGAAATGTTTCCAAACACGACAGCTCTACCTGCGCTGCCATGTTGGAAGATGACGCGTGCATACGTATAGCCTTACCGCTGACGACAATAAAACACTTTGATGCCATCTAATGTTTAGACTTGCAACTACACTGCAGGACGAATAGTTTCGATATGACTACACTTTAAGGTACAGTTCACCCTCCCCTTGAGTTGCCGGCTCATGATTTCATGACAGATAGTCCTGTTGAGAATTTCAAAAATGTAATTGGACAGACAATGCTTGATTAAACATACTTGCCATTTTAAAATATTTTTTATGGCCAGTGATAATGGGCTGATGCATGATCCTGATGTGGTAAAACAGTTCTACAATTACTTTGTTGTTGATCCTGCACAATTATATTATCTTCCTGTAGAATATATATATTAATTAATTTAGAAGAAGGTGATCTTTTAATGTTTCCTATGAAGTCACGTTCTCTTTGTCTAGGTGAGTAAATTGGTCCGTTGTCAGAAATCCAGTCAACAGTAGGTCTGTACTTACCCAAGTCAGTTTTTAATAAGCAGTAGGTGTAAAACAGTTACATTATTCAGAAACCTATTCTACTGTCCATACTGTACTTTTAACACTGTAAACACACACACACTTCAAATAATAAGTGTACTATTAGTGTGTATAGAACTGTGTATGGGACTGTGTGTACTGTGGAAATCAATATTGGGTCCTTACAAATGACCACACACCATATTGTTCCATATTCCATAGTGTGGCGGTTTATATACTGAGTTTAATCATTTAAACTTGGTAACAACTCATTGAATCATGATGTATCATTCCCAAATTATACTGAAATTATTGAGGCACTTTATAACACCTCCTAAATGAATAATAGAATACATTCTACCTCACTCCACTAACAATGGTGCTCCTCACTCAAAATTACACTCAGTTATTTAGATATCACATAATTAATTAATTGTATAATGGATAGTTTAAGTACATTAAAGGGTAGGCTACATGCTAGTGATAAATACGATAAAAGATGGTTAAATCCACAATATAAATGCACAACATATGCATTTCAAACTACACATTAACATGGCAAGTGGAAGGTTATGGCTATAGTTATGTTCTGGCCACATTTGGCCACATTTGGTTAATGGTTCTAATCCCATTACTATGATAGATATTTTTTTTGAAAGCTGTCGTTACATTTGTGATTTTAATATTTGCATATTAATAACAATTTGCAATTACTTGTCCTCTTGTGATGATGTGAGTCGTCTTGAGTCAATTTCGTTCAACTCCAACCCCATAGCTTCATCTCTGGTGATGTGTAAATGCCTAGGGGGGGGGGGGGGGGGGAGGAAGGGGGGAAACATTAGTATAAACATTCATCCACAAACGTTCTAGCATATAAGCATTTCTTTCTGGTCAACTGGCTGTGTCAGGTGAAATTCAATTACATATCCAGTACAGTAATATACATCATGACACTCATGAGCCTGGCACCAATGAGAATCAGTATACCAATGCACCATCCCTACTCCAGTAAATGAGCACAATGCATGTCCAGCAACAGTACCTTCCCTCCTCCACATCAAGGATGTTTTCCGGCAGCCTCACGTTGAGGGTCTCAGGCAGCAGGAAGACCACGCTGCCACTGAGGACTGCTGTGATGGCGAAGATGATAGGGGGCAGGAGCACCCAAACGTCCTCCAACAGCATAACCATGGGGGCCAGGGACCCCCCCAATCGGCCAATGAAAGAAGTGTAGCCTAATCCACATTGTCTGTGGGAGGGAAGAGAGGTGACTGCACTTCATACTGTTTGCCCTTCGTTCTAATCTTTTTGAAGCATATGTTTCTCTTCTAAATTTTGTGAAATGAACATTCATCAAATAAACATTCATCTATTAACTAGTGTGTGTGCTTGTGATGGTAAAAGTGCATTTACCTGATGACAGTGGGATACAGCTCAGCGGTGTAAAGGAAAGCAGTAGTGAAGGCTGCTTCAGAAAAACCCTTCCCCACCACTGCCACACAGGTACGAACAAGACCGTAGTCTATAAAACAAAGCAAATGGGCAAAAAAGAAGAAGACTGCAATGAGATTCGTTCTCAAATAAGTCAATACTGGAGCTCTGTTTATACAGGATACAGTTATATTGAAAACACACACAGGACCTTATAAGCTGGCTTCATGAAAATGTTCTTGGAATGTTTTTGGAACAATGCAATTAGCAGGTTGAGGAAATTAGAGTATCGTGTTACCTGTGGGTATTGCAGTGTTCAGACCAATTAGTGTTCCTGTTATGATGAGAGACCACGCCTGCCCATTTCTACGGCCAATACGATCTATGACAAAATATGTCCCAATTTTCGCTGGTACTTCAATGGCACCATAAACAAAATGTGTGAGGTACATGTTAAGACCAAAGCCGGTGATCTTGAAGCTAATTCCATAGTATGTAAAGGCAACAGCAAACCTAGGGGGAGACACATGGCTTCAATTAGTCTCCATGTACCCTAACAAAACACATTTGTTTTAGCTTCAGATTATTTAGAACGATGTACTGTCACATGTACAAAGCGTCAAATGTGATCAGTCAAGACCCCTTGTGATATGTTTAGATACTACAAACACATTCCTCAATTAGCTACAACACATTACATAAAATGCACTCCAGCAATATTGACTAACATTTACTATATAACTAATTGAGAATTGATTCTGTGAATGTGGGTTACCAGTTAATTTAAGCCAATTTAGTTATCTTAAATATCCTGTTACACACACACACTCATATTCCTCCTCACAGCATGAGCAAGAGCACTAAGGAAATGACTCAAGGACTGTTTCAAATCAAAAAGGAAGGAAGAAAAAAGGTTCTGCTGTTTTTACCAAAATATCCCTGAGCAAATGGCAATTTTCCTCAGTTTTGGTGTCCTAATCAGGTCCAGGTAGGAATGGTTCTTACTGGCAACTTCAGAAACAGTGACTTTCCTCAGCCTCTTAAAGATGATCAGCACATAACAAAAGTTATGCTCAAGTACATTTAATTTCAGTTGAAGCTGTATTTAAATTGGGGGTCCCCAGTCTACAATTAATTCAATAATATCTATTGTGGCAGTACAGAGACTGCTTACAGTGTTGATAT
This sequence comes from Osmerus eperlanus, assembly GCF_963692335.1. Lineage (NCBI taxonomy): Eukaryota > Metazoa > Chordata > Actinopteri > Osmeriformes > Osmeridae > Osmerus > Osmerus eperlanus. The sequence goes on along the minus strand of NC_085039.1, from coordinate 5,626,598 downwards.
ATTTAGTGTCTACTTTCATCAGAATTTACAATTATATGGCATTGGTTTATTCATCACTGTAGTCCTCACACAAGAAGTATTGTAGGAGATCTATTCACACTGAACTACATATTTTTCATCCAAATTTGAAGAATTACCTCGGTATCCAATTTAGATGTGTAATTATACTTTCCATTCATTTTAGCACACTGGACCAGGTACTTCTTGGCGTCGTCCACTTTGCCATTAGCCAGCAGCCATCTAGCAGACTCTGGTATCCACCTAAACAGAGGTAGAAGTCTGATCTACTAGACCAAAGAGAAATTGTCAAAATGTGTCATATTTAAACTTTTCCAGTCTTGAGTGTCAATTTACCACCAGGAGATAATGGCAGCGATGCAAGGGGACGTGACCACCAGCATGAGATATCTCCAATCTCTGATGAAATAAGCCAGAAGTGCAAGCAGCATGTTTCCCACACTCCAACCCAGGCTGATGATCGTCCCAGTGAAGGTACGATGCTCAATGTCTGTCCACTCAATGCCTGGAGGTTAAATTGTTTTGCAGAATATGTAGATTTGTTGTGTAAGGATATGGCACTCATGATAGTTTGTGACACTTTGATTTGACATGGATTTCTTGATAGGGACATTTTTGAGGGATTAGCAAGGCTTGGTTGAAAAGGATGCAAGATTGCAGTTTAGTTCAATATAAAATATTTGAAACTTCTCTCTGTTAATATTGGATAGAACATAGGACACAATGGAGCTGAAGAACAGGATTTCTTACTCAGTGCAAGTGTAGTGATGGACATTCCAGTTAGGGCCACTCCACAGAGTGTCCTTGTCACAGCAAACATGACATAAGAGACAGAAAAGGCAGATATTGCCCCAAATAGAGCACTGGATACAAAGGACACCAAAATCATAGGTTTACGACCAAACCTGTCGTGAAGGAGCAAAGGGAAAACATTTATTTTCACCACACTTTACTTTCATTTACTTTACATGTACACTACCACTTTTTGTTACCATTCCATCTATAACCATTTTAAAAGGTTCTACTGTAACTCAACCAGGTTATTCTGTTTTATCTAGAACCTTTAACACAGACCCCATGTGGGATATAAGTGTTTCTATAAGTGTGTACTGTTGAATGACAGAATTATCACAGTATTTCTGTAATTGAGACTGTCTTAGTTAACAACATTGTTTACACTGTTGTGGATTTTTTTGAGAAGTATCATATCACACATATCATATCACAGATATAAGGGAAGTTGAGAAAGGGCCAATACAATCCTCAAGGCATTTGAGGATTTGCCCACACTATGCCCCGCCCCCCAAAATAGATTTTAATAGATGGTGTTAAAGTTGAATAAGTTGTTAATTGATAGCTAGTTATGTTTTAATAGTTGCATGTAATTAATTAGCATCTGGTTGTGTTGGTAAATGGGTAGCATACATTGTGTATTACATGAATAATTCTGTTCACGGTCTTTCGTCAAAAGGACAAGCAAATACATTTAACATACTTATCTGAGAGTTGTCCGAAAAGAATTGCACCGATTGTTACTCCAACAAAAAATAGGGTGGCAAGACCATTGTTTAACTTCTTGTTGTCACAAACCAAATCCCACTGAATAAAAACACATAATTATGTAAATATATTTTACAGCTCATTATCCATCATAGACTTGGTTCATTTCTTAAGGTCTCGTACAGGATACAAGAAGCATTTTCACATTCTTTGTTTCTCATGATGATGCACCACATGATGTGTCTAGTGAGAGCAAATCAAATCAAATCTTTGTTGTGATGCAAACAATATGAGTTTCACAAAAAGTTCATAGTTGTACCAGGGCAAAGAAGAAATGTTTGATGTCACACTTGATGCAAACATTATGCATGTGCAAAACTGTTATTTATTCATGGCAACAAATGTGACTAACATCTCTATAATTATTACCTTAATAAAATACAAAAACAAGTCTGATATGTTTCTTTTTCAGATAAGAGCCAATTGCAATCTACATAGTCACTGTACAGTACCTGCGTAGCAGTGGTAGAGCTGAACTGCGAGTGGTCATACACCCAGCCATTCTGGCATGGCACCTGCACGGTCACGTTGGTGTGGTTGGAATGACCGAGGTCCGTCTGGGAAGCAAACACCCTGCAGGAGCTGAGTGTCTCTGGATCGGCCAAAGACATGGACAACCCTTCTTCCCCATGGCTGGATTCGCCCAGGTCACAGTGGTGGGGTGGCACTGCCGAAATGAAGTTGTGGAGGAGGAAATGGAGAGGAAGGATGACCCTAGGCAGGCAGAGCAAGTGCAAAACCAGAAACTGGAATTTGGAAAAGCCACCCACATCATCCAGGATCTCCTCAAACCTCATCCTGACCCTGGGTGTATTTATGTGTGTAGAGCCTGATGAGGTAGACCTATTAACTTGCTCCTTCTTGACTTGGTTCTTCCTCCCCTTTTTATCTAATATTTTATCAAAGGATACAGAACTCTCTCCTCAGAACTCTGTACTTTCTCCCTATTTCTGACACAGTCCCTCTTCCGTCTTTCTGACACACTATGCCTCATACACACATTCACTCACTCCTTCTCTCAGTGTGCTCTACTTTGAGAACCGTCATCTCTCAACGTGGGGAGAAGAACACAGGGAAAGGGAGGGTCTTAGTGTGATGCGTGTACAAATCAAACCGTTATGTCTTGTTCCACCCCACTTCAATATGTTCTCCGTCACGGTAGTCTGTGGAACAGTAAATTTACATTTACATTTAGTCATTTAGAGGACGCTCTTATCCAGAGCTAGGCAAGTAGGGTAAGTGCCTTGCCCAAGGACACAACGTCATTTGGCACAGCCGGGAATCGAACAGTAAAAGACAAACATTTCTTTGTGCCAGACTTCTATCTGTGAAATGTTTCTCACATGGTGTTCTGCAACACTGCCTCTCACCTGACAGTGAAAAAGGAGAGCAAATGCATTTTGTTTGGAGAGATTGCTTCTGGGAACTTACTTGCAGAAAAGGGAATGGTGTAAGTTGGTTTGAACCATGCATTTGGTTCATGGTCTTCCTCTTCAGCATATTGATCACCTTTAGAGTACAACTGTAAACATATTTTAATAGAATATATGATTCTTGTATTTACAGGAGATTTATTTGTGTTATGCCTCGTGATTTTGATGCTAGCCAAGTTCACTTTCACCATGCCACATATGCAAAACATAAGGGTCAGGTCCAGGACTTGAAACATAAGGGTCAGGTCCAACGAAAATTCATAAAACAAATCAGAACATAGCTACTGACACAAGTTTGACTTGTACATTCTATATTTAAAATTGTACTCTGTGCTGTAATATTATCTAATAATGCAGTCCTAAATGAGTGGAAATGCACTTTGGATAATTATTACTTAAATTTATTGGAAACATATTTAGTTGAATCAAATTTATATTTTATATGGATTGAGAAGAAACATAAAAATGTGTAAGCATAATGTATGCAAACAAAAAAGAGAGATCACATTTCCAATGCTGGGGACCACGGCAGACTTTCCCTCTAGTACAAACACGCATGTTGTTTTAACATTTTTGCCTCCCAATGTTTTCAATTTAATTTGACCTTTTCTCTTAACAGGCTAAGTTGACAGAGCTGGAAAAATACTACTTTAGGACTGCTCAAACAAAACTCTTTAATTGAACAAAAATATAAAGGAAGTTTGCTTTCCAGACAGACTTTTCTTATTTTGAGTTTGAGCATTTCATCTTCACACACTGTGATAATAAAGATTTTTACAAATAGCGTTTCAGAATGGACCTAGTTTCAACCATGAAGTCCTGCAGTCCAAGTTTAGGCTCTATATGTTTTACTAGTATGCATTTTGTATGTATTTTTCAGTAAATATTTGTTGTCATGTAAACATAAGAGTAGGTTTAGGGGCAGAAAGTAGGGAAAGGTCCCTACCATTGTAAAAGACTATTGAATCCCCACCAATAATTAACGTCAGAGCAGGGGCAGTATTAGCATTAGGGCAACAACACAACAATTTAAACCAAACCTATGCCCTAGTAAGTAAATTGTGTTCTTTTTAGAATTGCTATTACTGTTACGATACTTTAAAATCGTTTTACAACATTTTTCATGAAATGTAAATGCTGTAGCAGAATGTTGTATTTGTAATGACATTATGACAATGTTGTTTTTCCAATGGTATGAACTATAATATTGACGTTCCATTTATTATTTTACTTTTAACAGCTCTTTCTAGATAAACCTCAACACAGCCTTAGAGGAGGACATTAAAGTTGTGGCTATAGAACAAAAAGACAAGGTCCATTGATACACAGGATCTCTGCTCAAATGCTTGTGATCTTGCAGGAGACTAAAACGTTTTTTATGGGGATGGGCTTTTGTTTCAGAAACTATATTTTTGCTGAATTACGGATGTCTTATTACATGTTGTATAATGTAACCTAGATATTGTTTGAGTGTCCTGAAACCATGTGCCCTAATATTAGAAGAACTTAAAGTCACCCAGCACTCTATTATTGTGCATGAAAACAATTAGGGAGTAAACACAATATATATCTTTCCACATGACCAAGACTTCACTTTATAGCTCAGTGCCCTGTAACTTCAGGTTTTATCTACCCAATACAAACATTCAACTCAACATGGGCTCCAGTGATCATCAATCATTGCATTGTCAGAACATCAAAGGCAGGTATCTCTCTCGTTTTCACATTACCTTGTTTTTTTCCCATGCCAAAAAAAAAGACAGGCTTAGTGCCATCCATTTGAAACCAAATGTTAAAGAATTCTGTCTGCTTCGCAAGAGAAAAATAAAGATGTATTTTGGAGAAAGTATCATTATATACAAAGCATAAATATAATTGAACATCCAGAAAATAGTATTATACAAAGCATGCCCATTGACACACAATAACAAGGAGGCTAGCAGTAATATTTGCTTTCACACCCTCCCCTTTGTCCAAAATCATGAATTTAGTAAATTATTCTACCATGTCAAAATCTGAAGCAGCTGAAGCTTTCATTCAGACTACACAGTTGGGAATTCTTTTGGCCAGTCAGTTTGATCTGAATTGGAGAAAGATGTCACTACTGGAAGATACTGGAAACTTTAGATGCAATTCAATGAAATGTTTCAATTAATCAAAGGTGATTTGTATACCATGCGAAGCAAACCAAGGAGATATTGGACTGTAGATGAGGTGAAACTGTTAGTTTCATAAGTGCTTGATACTCTGTGATGAAAATCATTGTGAGTTTGCTTGTTAAATGTTTTTAATTTACATATCTACCTTACTATTGCATAATATGCAGAAACCAAAGAACTTTCAATGGAGATTTTCAATTCCTCAAACAAAATTTCATGAATAGGATTCCCCCACAGCATAGCCCACACATAGCACCATGGTAGCGTGGCTCATCAAGTTATTTTAGTTATTTCCTGGAAGCTCGTGGAGATAATTTTGTATGATGTCGTCCTTTCACATACTATTTTAGTACAGACAAATTATTTGGATCAAAGGAGGTCATTGTGAGATCAAAAAGACTTAAAGCATCAGTTTAGCTTTGGGGTCAGCTTGGGTCCTTTTGAGGCATCAAGTTTTTCTGAAGACCATATAGATGTATACACAACTATTGTCTAGGTTTAGTCTCTGTGTATTATCTAACGGAACTAAATTTGTCCCCTGTGCTTTGTTTCCCCTTTGCTGGCCCTGTGGACTTAGGCCTGACCCTGGCAGGCATGGCAGTGGATGACTGCGTTGTGGGGTCCTGTGAAGCGCTACGTTGGAGGGAACTTGTAGTTCTTGGTCGTGGAGGGGGAGCGGTTGTGGGTCGGACTGAGAGGGGCTGCCTTATTGGGCGGACGCGTTGGGGGGAGGGGCTGTCTGTCCTGCAGTGAGAGGTACTGAGGCTACGACGGGCATCAAAAACACAGCGCAGGGGCATGCGGGGGCTACCGCATGGCTGGGGAGGACCGGAGGAGGGTCGGGGGCAAGACGAAGAGGCAGACCCGATCGGCATTGTTTTGGATCTCTTCTGGGTGTGAAGGGTGCTCAGTCCTACTCTTTGAGATTGAAGTCTGAAGAAAAGAAAGAAGTCACATGTGAACGCTTTTTTTTTTTACAAAACAACTGGATGTTTTAACTTGCATTAGAAACCAATGAATTATAGCTATATTTCCTGTTTCACATAATTTTCATATACCCCTATATTATAGATGAATAGCAAAATGACATACCCGTTGCAAATGAAGGTGGCTGCTCGAGAAATACCACGTCCTGGCAGGGTGAGAGGGGAGGGGGCTGCGGCCGCCACTAATCGCCCTGAGGGTCTTTTAATGGGTGTGACAGGCCTGGGGATCCTGCTCCGCCACTCCAAAGGCCCCTCCTCCCCCGTCGGCTTGAGACGAGAAGTCCTCCTCGCCAGGGACTCATCCGAGGCATGCGTGTCCTCTTCTGAGCCGGTGGTAGAGAGAGTCTCCGATGCCCTCCGCCGCTCGTCATCCCCAGACGACAGGGAAGACGAGGTCCCCGAAATCAGCCTCCTCCTCATCCAACGCCCCTGCTGCTTCTCCACCACGAGTCTTGCCAAGTCCAGCTGCCGCACCCTTCTCTGGAGTCGTGCCCGGGCCGAGAGGGAGGACGAGTGCTCTGAGCCGGTGTCTTCCTCCGAGACCAACACAGGGATCCGGCTCCTGATCCTGGGTTTGGGAGGGGTTGGTGCTTCTGGTTCTGGACTATTCTCCTGTTGATCTGTAATGTCTTTCTTTTCAAGCAGCTTCTTTTGAGAATCATTGCTGCATAAAGCTTCATGTGCCAGAATAGGCAATGTGGCTTCTGGGACAGGCTCCAGAGATTTGGCAAAGACAAACGTTGAACAGTTTTCAGGTTCGGGCTGCGAGTCATTTTCCAGGTGCCCATCAATTGCAGACTGGACTTGGAGGTCAAGTGAATGCTCAGAAGATGCGTTGCCCTGTTTTACAAGATGTATCTGTTTATTGGTGCCTCCATCTGCTGAAGCTTTTTGGACAATGGCCAAGAGGTCTCGATCACTTTCCTTGGGAGTCTGGCTGCTGGAAGACATGACATTCAGGTGGGATGTCTCAGCGATATGGATGAAAGTCCGTTCAACTTTAGTGAACGGAGGAGACGCCGGAGCGATGGGGGTGGTGGCTCTCAAATCCGATCTCAATGCAACCGACAAACCCCCAAGTTCAGATGGTTCTGCCTGAATCGCCTCACCCATTGCGGGCCTCTCTTTTTGGGGGGTGATGGTACACGGGGTACCAAAATCAGCTTCGAGGTTGGGGTACCCAGTAGATGGGGACTTGCGGTTGTCCCCGGGTGAGAACAGGACCAGGGTCTTGGAGGCGTCCTCCATGTCAGGGTCTGCATCGGCAGCTGAGACAGGCTCCCTCGGGCCCTTCAGGTCCTCGGCCATGAGAGTGGATGGAGCTCCATCCTGGCTGCGCTCAGTGCTCTTCTGACTGGCCTCGCTGTTGGACTCGCTCTTGGTCACGTCATCATCCCTCGGCCCCTGAGGCTCCGGTACTTCATTCTCCGGCAGCAGAGCCGAAAACGTCCGGCGCTGAGGCAGGGTGCCGGTGAGCATGACTGTAAGGAAATCTGCCCTCTTTACTTGGAGCTGAGGGAGGATGTGGAAGAGCTCCTTTTCATCAGTCTGACCCTTGGTTCTGTAGTCTGGAGATGGCAAAGATGGGCCATTTTGCTCCGTAGGTGACATTATCACCTACAAAAGAAAACAAGTGGTGTTACTTTCCCTCATACAGAAAAATAGGATCAAAGCTGACGGTAAAAAATAATAGATATTATTTACGGAAAATTTAATCAAGTTATTTTCATAGTTCAGCTCCTAAAATACATCTTAACATGTGTTTTTGTAATGTGGTATTGTAACATAGCACTTTGTCCAGAGCTGAGGTTCAGGTTCAGATTCAGAAAGTCGAAGTACCATCATATGTTTGTTAAGCCCATGCACTAAGCCAACTAATGACACCAATGTGCTGTATACACTGTCACAGATCTACATGACTGAAATCAGCCGGCTCAGAGCATTGACGAAACAAACACAAGGAAGCACTTCTACAGTGACGTCTACTACAACATTGGCGGTAACATAAACATTTTTATAATGTTGTTTAGAATAAGAGTCACACGTTTTATTTATAGGTTCTCTGTGTAGACTATACATAGTATGTAAAAGCTCTCCCAACCCTAACTGCAATGGTACCAGGGTGACACAGCAAGAAAGTCTTTAGAGACGGAAAACACCAATGCCTTCATCAATGCCTGTACCTAGAAAGAAATAAGGGACAAGACAGTTTCCCCAAATCATTTAATGTTGTTTTGGTTGTACACAAGCTCTTCAAGATTGTCTAGATTACATACATTAATAGAAAAGGCACAAAAATGCATTGCAGAGTTTTTCCTTTGACAGCACGCAGCCCAATATCTTGTGAATTTTCAAGTGTTTCCCTTCAGATTTGAAATAAAGCACATTATATACACGCTAAACCCAACAAGCTGGTTAACATGCTATTACCATTCAAAAACTGAATAATTTGTGAGATTTCTGTATATGTACAGTACATGGAATTTGTTGATTTACAAAAACTTTAAAATACATGCTTTACCTGTAAATATTACAAGCAGACTGTACATTTATATTGTGATACAAAATTGCTTACATGGTACATATCTTTATCTATGTCTAAAAGACACTCACGGATCACACTTGACAAATACTGCAAACTGTTTATCTCCGCACCACTATAAATCACACGTTCTACGTCATACCCAGGAGCATTTCTTTGTGATTATCTCAAATATTTGCAAGGAATGAAAAACAATGGCTAGCTATGTATTAGTGCATCACATATAAGTACTTGTCTGTGGGACTAGACAGGAAAAGACTGGTGCAGTTGAAGGAGAAAATCAATGTACTGTATGAAGACTCAAAAGACTGATTCAGCCAAAAGTAGTCACAACAGATCACCAGTGTTATCACTTAGATTCACTGAGACTGTACATCAACTGTATTATTCACTATTACCCTGTTCCTCCATAGACATGGACATTGGCATTAATACACTTTTCACAAATGATGGCAGGTAAACAGTATGCAGTACAACACAACACAGAATACATTACATTTATACAAGTCTAACATTGACCTATGCTAGAAAGATCAATTAATTCATTGACAAAGAGCCCTGTTTTGAAAACAGTCTTGTTAAAATTTCGTAGGACAACATGCTCATGTTTTATGTGCACTTGTCACTCATACCTTAAGAACTACTAGTAGGTGAATGTTTGGGGGCTTAGCCATATATTTGTACATTTTAAAAATAATAGCAAATGTATATAACATTTTGATAAATATGTCAGAGACTCTTTCTTATAGGAATTTCTCCATCGTAGATATGTGTGTTATATTTATGTGTCATATTTCCTTTACAGACACAGATTTTACCATATTAACAATGTCACAAGACATTTCTTTCAACAAAATATGTTGTACTGCAAATGTGAGACGTGCTAATGTACAGTTGTAAACGTTAGTAATTTCTGTCAAATTAGCTTACACTACTGAACAATAGAAACAATATCATCCACAATGAATACATTGTAAGTAATATTGTGTAGTGTTGACCTAACAACACAACTCTGCTTTATCTCGAATTTTGTCTATGATCCGTGAGTATCTCTTTACCAGTGATATACAAAAGTAAAATAAATTACTATACATTTACAGTTGTTTTTTTTTTCAGTGTAAGTCATGCAAATATTGTTAGCTGTAAGAAAAGAATCCACTGTTTTTTAACTATATGGTTTACTTTCAAGATATATATTTTTTCAATTCAAGAAATTTTTGAGAAGGAGTACAGTCTCTTCCTTTGACATCCTTCTATTGAGATAGGTACAGTATGGCAATTAACTGTTTTAGTCAGAACATGAAAAGGACGTAGGCATATCTTTTGGAAATTGCATGAATGAAACATTTGCAGGCGTGCAACACAAAAGAGTTAGCAGCTAGTTCACTTTCAGTGTTGAGGAGTGTTATCAATATGGTGCCTAAAAACAAAATTAAGAGAATGATCAAGCAGCAGCAAGTTATATTAACGGTCAAACGGTTATTTGCTTTCTTTATAACAGACTGATAAGATTTGAAAGTAATAGCGCGCTTACTGTAAGTAATGTAAACCCTAAAAATGCTAGCTTGACAAAAGCATAAGAGGTACATATTTTGTTAGCGTAGCCCTTAAACGCCTTTAAAAAAAAGCAATCATAGATGTGACAATGTCATCAATAACATTAAATAAGATGGCTGTATGTGATGAGGCCTTTTCAGAGGACTAATATGACAATGGTTTTAGTAGAACAGGGAAGACAATATACCTTATTAGCCAACATCCATAAAGTAAGTTTGTAACAAACAGACGTCTCACAAACATTGGTGAAAAAGCATCAACTTACAGTGCAGAGTCAAGCTTTCGATCTCACGGTCAAGTCATTCTCAACTGAGGTGCAATTCTATATAATTCAGACCTTACATTACCCAATGGCTACATTGACAATACATGCCAGTACATTACAACTGCTGCCCATTGAAGTGTCAAATACCTCATCGCTTAAAAAGGTGTGATACAATGAACAGGAATTGAGTATTGCTTCTTCCTAGTATCTGGTGGCCATAATACAGAACTTCTAGCCCAAACCTCCTTAACATTTATTGCGTTACTTCATATTATCCAGTCCCATAAAGTGCAACAGTGAGGTGCAAAATTCAAGGGGAAACAAAGTGCCACTAAGCGGCATTCAGTAATGTTCATGACTAATTGCACACTGACACAGTAAAGCATACAACAGTCAATCTAGACATACCTCACTTTACTACCAGGCTAAAATGGACACGCCTAAAACGCAATGGTCCACTAGTATTTTCACCAGGAATGACTGTAACGGACACTTTGAGCAGATAGGGAGTTTCCACAGTCCGGTTCTAGTCACAGTTGGTTTAGCTACATGGCCAACAGATTGGCTCGAGATGAGTGTAATTTCATGAAAATTGTTCAATGACCCCCGCATGATCTAAATCTTTAGTTTTGCAAAATGAAGCAATCTAGTTAGACAAACCTGTACAAGATGTCTTTCCCCCAGTGCACACCTCACACTGCCAGTTCTTTACCTGAATCTTTTAGTTTCTGAAATTGAACCAATGGCTTGAATACAGAGCCGGTCCTTCCTACAGGCGACATAGGTAGCCGCCTAGGGCGGCATTAAGAGGGGGGCGGCATTTTCCCAAGTGCATCCATTAATTAACCCTCCCGCACAACCACTGCTTGAATATATTTAGTCATTTAGCAGACACTCTTATCCAGAGCGATATATGTCATGATATATATGTCATGATAGGATTTGAAACAGGGATTTAAGAAACAGGCACACACTTTAACGTGTATCAATCCATACATCATGATGCTCTATAAAGAGTGTTACCTAAATCTCACTCCAGTATTATGCACAAAACCAGTTACGCAACTTACTCTGAGAGAGCACACTGAAGTAAAATTGACATAAAGAGTCTTCAATGGACAGTTAACCAGGAAATGAATGCAGTGAGATCCCCCTAAAGAAATGTAGGTGATCTAGGCTGGCACACTAGAATCTATGTAAGAATCAATTTTGAGACTTGTGTAAGTATTGCAAGCAAAACTTCATCAATGACTTGAGTTAACGGCTTGACCGAATTCAAATACCAGAACACATTTTCTGTCATCACCTTCACTAAAGCTTGTGGCCATTTGCAACAACTGTGTTTGGGTATCAAGCCACTTTTAAAGATAAATATTTTCTCAATTAAACCTTAATAAAACAGACATGGATACTGTGACTTCAAATCTGAAAGATTAGAACACTACTAAAGGTGTTACTGTATGACAAGTCACTAGATTCTATGATGCAAACCCTTTAGTAATTATTAGTCTCAACGGTGTTACAGGTTTATTAAGACTTCCTTTGGGACATGGAAACTTATTTTATAATATTGCATCGCTTGTTATTTTAAGTCTTATGATCGAATACTCAAATGACAGTATCATTTTGTTGGTATACTTATCGCTGGAATGACCTGCATTCAACGACATAGCCTCAAGTATTTTGCATGATATTAAATGAATAAAGCTGAACAGTCATAGAACAGTCCCACTGCTATGGCCTTATATCTACACAGCTTATAAATAAATAAAAAAACTGAAATTTCACTTCAACCAGTTTAACCTCAAATCAGTTCCATTTCCCTGGCATGTGCAACTTTGAACTAGCAAGGAGCAGGTTTTTTAAGAGTTTATTGCATGAAACATTTGTTGATAATTCTCTTCTTACTGTATTCTCTCCTTTGAAAAATAGTAATATTACAGTGAGTTGGAGAAAACAGTGTGTGTGTGTCTGTGACAATCTGGATGTGTGTGTGCGTCACACTTGCGTTCTCATCAGCCTGCCGAAGGATTGCTTATTGGGTAGTGGGTAATTCCACTTATGTGTGTGTGTACTGTGTATGGTTCATGTAAACTGTATTTGTGTGTGCCTGTGGGTAGGTCCCTGCGTGCCTGGTTGCCTTAGCTTGCATTCTTGTTCATTAGCTTAGCCAGCATTTGCTGGATCTGCGTGCGAGAAGCGTTCAACACTGAATGTCTGGTCCGTGGGCTCCCCGGGCTCTGCAGGGGAGCATGGCGCCGGCGGCCGCTCATGTTGGCATGAGCGGGGCTGCTCTCGGCTGAGCGGCTGCGCTGGATGAAGGAGCCCCCGGCGTGGGGATACTGCTCCGTCTCCAGGGTTGAGGATGAGAAGACGTAGGAGGCCAGCCTTCTCAGCTGATTGGGCCTCGGGTGCGGCCTGTCTTCATCCAGCTGCGGAAAAACCAATCAGAGAACAGGATGGCGGTGTGTTAGCATGGACGGCAGAGAGGGGCAACATCTAACAAACATCTTAACTGCTACACTCCAAAACTCTAAAATGGCTTTTCTACTAGTTTTCCTCCCCTGTCTGACTGATGATCTGAAAGGATCAGATAGGCAAGATCATCTTGTGCTCTCACTCATCAACAGCCTTTCAGGTCAGTGGCTTTAGGGAAAGGAAACAAGGAAGCCAATATTAAGTGTTGGAATACATCTGTTAAAAAACGCTCCTTCCCTGTGTGCATATTATGTGACTTATCTGCAGTTGCCTGCAGAGAAAACAATTGAAACAGGGATAGGGAGAATAACTTTAGTTGTAGCTAGGTTGCTTACAAAAGGACGCTTTACATCACGCTATTCCCAATGCAGATTCATGTCCCTGTAGGTTGCTAGGTTTGAGCAACTGCGACTAGGAAAGTCCTTATTTGATAATCAATGTACACTGCAAACATTTCCCAAGGATGCACTTAACAAAAACACACAAGCCACCTGCACAAGCACTGCACATGTATTACTAGTCTGGAAACACACTGAACCTGGAGAATCGAATGTGTTTTTTTAAGATGTTAGTAGGAAAATCACCATTGGAAATGTAAAGAGGGAACACAAAATAGAGATGATTTCATCAAGCACACGAAACACAAACACACGACGAAGGAAAAGGGGTAGATATGGCTCAACAAAAAGGAGTTCGGAAACAAAAACTCAATTGAGAGAAAAAAACAGAGGTAAAGGACTATCCTAAACTGTGCTTACCCCAAAACACCACTTTACTTCTTCTCTTGCTGTTCCCATGGCACCCTCGCCTTTTTCTTTTTCTCCTCGGGTATGTGCAACTTGAAATACTGTACTTTTAAGCGATAGGTTGGGCAAAGGCAGCAGTTATATCAAGGGAAAGATCGCAGAGCAAAAAAACGACCGTTTCTTTTGTAGGACTGCAAGGCTTGGTACTTTCGCAGTAGCCAATACAAAGGCACCAAAGGAAGTGAGGAATCATTTCCGATGTGTGAAAATGTTATAAAAACAAGTCATGACATGTGAGACTAGCTATATGTTCCCTAACTGAAGTTGACAAAAGCTTTGTTCCTCCCAATCTTCATACATTAATATGAAAGATAAGGCATGTTGTAAGTATGGTTTCAAGTACTCCTAAATATGCAGGTATCAATTATTCATATATATCATTAAAGATTGATTGTATATCTTTTTTGTCATGTCAATCATTGACAAGTTAAATCCACTATACAACAAAAAGTATTGAAGTGTAAAACAATGTACGGAAATTAAAGATATATACTGTATATACATAAGTAAAAGCTGGGAATATCAATTTGTCTGCTTGACCTGCATACAAAGGAGAACCTCAGACTTGATTTTGTCAAACTGATGCAGTGGACTGATTATGCATCTTTGATAGTGTGCTTTAAGTCCCAAAGATAAGAAACTAGATCAATGAAAAGAAATGTCCCAGAGTTGCCCCTGTCATTTTAAATTAATCAACTAAACACAATTGTATTTCTTTAACTTCATTTGAAACCACTTAAAAGTCATAATAATCATAATTTCCCCTTGTTGATGACATGTATGACTCCTCTATTCATCTGTTAAGTGATAACGTCAATTATTTTTGGAGTTGGAGACCTGGCTTAAACAAGCCTGTGAAATGCAGCTGTATGAAAAAGATAGTATAAATGTAGTAGTGAAGACCAGAGAAGATTTGTGCCACCCTCTAGTGTTAGGCCAGATACAATGCATTCTATAGCTGAGCACAACAGACAAAAAGAAAGAAATGTACATTTATAGGTGTACCGTTTTGATATAACAACACAGTCACAAGAAATGGATGACAAAAATTTCTGATCTGAACACCATGGTAAGCTTTGATAAGAACACTTGTGTGCAAATCAAGTTAAACTTAAAACTGGTCTTCAAATATGCAAACACACAAAACTAGTAGTACCAAACTAGTATGTACTATATGGGGCTCAAACCACTAGTAAACCAGTCAAATCATAATATGCAATTTTTGTGGTATATATACGTGGAGCAACATTTTCAGCTTTAATCATACATTTATAATAAATGTATTTAATGACATTACAATGGACTCCCTAAGTTATTCAGGATACAGCAAACTTGAAATGGTCTGGTTCTAGAGCTGATATATTACATCTCATCATTCATCTACATAGTTCTGGTGCTGGGCAACAGTGTGCAGTTTGGTCAGTGGAAGGTACTACTTACTATATAACATTACTATAAGGGAGCACCTTGATAAATGAGTGACTGTTTAATTATTTGTTGTTATGATGCTTTGAAATATCTTATAAAATATTAGCAGTGATCTATGGTGAAGGATAATTTGATGTCCTTGAAACTCAGTAGAGGTGGATATTAATGATGAAAATAAATGTGCCGTGTGTTGTAAAAAAGTAAATTTTCACTGACCTACAACTGTGCTAAATATCAGATCAAGGTGATTGGAATCACTTGGTTCAGTAGGCGGAACAGTAGACATGATACAATGATACTTTTACTTTCTGAATCTGATCTTCTCCACCACTGTCACCTATAGTACTGCATGCAAAAATAACTGTAGTACCAACATCTACCCCTAAAAACTACATTGCCAGCTTTTTTGGCAAGCTCTTTCCAGTTTACTATTTTAGTAAGCCAGTTAATTTGTGTACTTTAAAAGTGTTACAGTTCAAGTGAGTTAGGTCTAATACAATGGTACAACTAACATGTAGTTGATTGCCTTGTGAATTTTTTATTTCTGATGCCTAAAGAAGAAATATATATGGTAAATTCTTGACCCAATTTTTTTTTTACTTTGTTTAGTGTACACAAATCATAAGTTACAACATAAACTATGTAACAAAAAAAACATTTCAGTTAGATAAGAACTGTAATTTTATGGTATTATGCTTTAGCTGTATTCAGTATTGGATAAATGGAACAAGGAATTGGAAGGGGGCTCTCCAGGGGCTGGAGGATCTTAAAATGTAACTTGTTTTGGCGATGCAAACTTCAGTTGGAATTTTGCCACATTCCCCTTTTTCTTGGAGCTCTGGTCCACATTTGTGAAAAAACTCAGTGTAATACCTTGTGTTTCTATCGCAGTCCAATGGACCACTGTAAAACAGTGGCTGTATTGCATTGTAGTTTAAAATACTTACAAACACTTTAGATGTGTTACCAACAATGGTATGGTAACCAATAAAATGTAAAACATAGACGTCTTGAAACAAGTTAATGGAAGTAAACTGTGTTATTAATCATAAAAAAGTGCAATAATGTTGTAATATGCTGTTAGTTTCCCACTCATACTTTAGATTTACAAAAACAATGGTTAAAACTAAAGTCATGGGGAAAACAAACTGATGGAAAATAACAATTTTGGTTAACCAACATGTAAAACCTGATAACACATTTCTTGAACCACCTTTTGTAAAATTGCTTTTCAAATGATTGTCATTTATAAGGAATAACCAAGTTACTAGCAGTCAGATTTCATTTTCTTAATGTTAAATTAAATAAGTTTCAATATGTGTACTATATGGGGTTCTAAGTAAATATATCTGTGACTAACTTAGTTACTTGTATATTATTTTTACAGCCAGATCTGTGTTACCTTCAGGTGTCAACACAAAACCTGGAAACTTTAAATGCTAACTGTCAAGTTCATGCCTTAAAGCTATATTACCACAATCAAACAGCAAGGCTGCTTATGGAATCTGCTATGTCAACGACAACCACTTCATGAGAATGGGCTCATGGAAAATTTCATCAGAAAAGGCAGCAGGCATCATGGTTAGCTTAGTTATTCACTTTCACAGGGGCTACTTGCCTTTTTGCAATTTGAGTACTACATGTTAATGGACACTTAACCAGAGCTGACACAGTACAGTTCTCCTTTTAACCATATGGGTTGGCAAATACTTAGGCCCATCCATACAATGAAAAGAGTTGTGGAGCTGTGCTGCAGCAACCTACTCGAAAGCCAAGCCCATGAACATGCAAGGGTAGAGTATGCTCTCTCCTTTCTGATTGGATGACCCGGTCTCTTACCGGTCTTTGGGGTCCAATGGGCTCGGACTCTCTTCTCCGGGGGCGGCCTGATGGGAGTGAGTGACACGGCGACTGGGCGGGGCTGCCACTGCTCCTCCGGGAGGCTTCCTCCTCAGTCAGGGTCAGCATGCCTCGACTGCTGTCCCTGGTATGGGTCTTGGGCCGTACCACTAGCTCAGCACCTAAACAACACAAATCTTTAGGAATCTAGGATTTGTTGTTGACAATGAAATCATATCCCAACATATAGTATTAACATCTCTTGAGTGACTATTTTTCATTTTTGTAAAAATGTATTGTAAAAAAAAAGGTGAAGCCTTCATCCACATGAAAAAATGTACCAGTTCAACAACACACAGCAAGCCTTCAAAGATTATCTTTCTTCAAAGGGTATTTGCAAGGGGGGGTAGGTTGTGGTCCAAGAAGGTTTACCAGACGACAGCTCAGCATGTATTGACTTTCACAGTCTTTCCTTTGTATTATCTGCACCTAATCAAATATTAACTGGCTATGATAGTGTGATAGAATGAACAAAAATCTCCTAGCAATCACATCCCTACTTTTCCAAAATGTTGTGATACCTTTACATGACACAGAAAATGTTTTGCACAATTTATATATATTTTTTGTAAATAAATACTAATTACTATTGTAGATAAGAGTTTTAAGGTGATTTAATCAGCAACAAAACATGCTGCAATGCGTCTGATGTCACTCACAACAACTGAATTAAAATAAACTGTGAAGTGTATTCAACTACCAACAGAATGTAATAACAATGACTACAATTACGTTTCCAGGAAAAAAAACTATGATCTTCTTCCACACCTGCGGCCCGGAGCTTCCTCCTTTCCTCCTGCTCCTCCAGCGGCCTGAGCTCCTCGGGCTCCTCGTCGGTGGTGCCCGATGTCGTGGGCTGGAAGTCCCTCAGCTCGGTCTCCTTGTCAATAATCACCCACTCCTTGCTGTCAAAGTCCTCCTCCTCAGCCAACGGCACGGAGCGGATGAAGGCGTTGCTGTGTGCCTCCTGGTCCACCGAGGCCACCGAGCCCTCGTGGCGCCCGCTGGCCTGCCGGTCGCCACACCGGACGCCGTCCACCGACAGCATCTGGGCTGGTTGGGAGGAGTAGACGTGGCGAGAGGGCGAGCCCAGGATGTCCATGCGAGACCTGACACTAACCACACACACATTTTACACACGTTATCAAGATCAACTACAAAATTGGTCATTGAAGATGTTGGGCTGGGACAACAGCCAGACATAAATGTATTCTTAGGTTTATTTGACGTCACCACATAAATATTATCTGGAGGTCTCTTACCTTTGGCAGTAGCCATCGACTCTGCCCTCGGCCGCAGACAGGCGGTCTGACTCAGGGCTGTTGACACGCCGGTACCTCAAGGAGCGCACCTGGCCACTGGGCGAATCTGGGCCCCCCGTTCGGCCAGGAGACACAGGGCAAGCCCCTCGACCTGGGTCTTCCTCCTGGACTCCCAGGAGACCCAATGGCAGAGGACACAACAAGTAAAAGGAAATGTATAACTAAGTTACCATTCCGTTTCGGTGCTATCTTGTGGTCAATACTTGGTTTTCCAGATGCTATTGCTATTCGGGTTGTTATTGTTGACTAATGCGAGTCTGAGCCTTTCGACTTCCAATCTCTCTACCCATTTATTCACTGCATACCATCTATCTTTACTCATAACTTTCTTTCAACCTGCCCATCTACATCACATCCAAATATCCCTGCCTGGGGATTAAGTGTTATCCTATCTTCACCTATCAATTACTCACTCTCACATACTCTTTCCCTCAAACTGGGTAGCATGCATCTCGGCCACACCTTGCTGAGACTGATCCTGAGTTTGTTGCGGTTGAAGTCAGTGTCCTCCCAGTTCTCGCCCTCGTTGGGTACCAGGCTGGCTGTCTCGGCCCCCTGCTTGCCAGGCAAGGCCGGAGGGGCGTTCTCCTGGTCGCTGAGGTGCTCGTCCTGGAGGACGTCGTCCGTGTTCTCCCTCTGAAGATCGCCGGGGACCAGCGTGACGTTGATGGCTCTGAACGGTGGGAAAGAGTAAAGGTGGTGTTGGTGAGCGCAGTTAGTGTATGGAAATGAATGTGAAATTGATGTGCAAAAATCTCACAATTAAATGTCCTGCACTATTCTATTAGATGAGTGCCAAGGCTGGTGTTTATTGCCAACTAAGCCCTTGTTGATATTTAGTGTTTTAATGTCAATAAAAAGTATGAAAAGCATGAATATTTGTATGCATTT
The DNA here is from genome assembly GCF_963692335.1 of Osmerus eperlanus. Lineage (NCBI taxonomy): Eukaryota > Metazoa > Chordata > Actinopteri > Osmeriformes > Osmeridae > Osmerus > Osmerus eperlanus. Next base: position 5,607,254 of record NC_085039.1, on the reverse strand, counting down.
ACAATATTACCTGTTAGCCAAACTGACGAAATGTTTCTCATCTCATCTAGTTTATTTTATTTATGTTAAGAAACAGGTCGGGATATGAAGGTTTTCTTTCTGATAGTCTCTCATTGTTCATTTGCACTTAGAAGCTCAGTGTGTAACAAAAACCAAGACACTATTGATGCAACCTGAGATGGAAGAATGCTGTCTGCAAGGACGTCATGCGCCCTAGTGTGCCCTAGTGTTTTAGAGGAAATCTGCATTTGACCTGCTTACAATCTACAATGTGTTACGTCCATGAATGCATGCTTGTTTGTGAGCTTGTGGGGTTGCCTGAACTTTACCAGAGCTTCCCTGCTTGAACCTCAGAGCCATGGGATCGTTTTACAGTCAAGAGGAGAAACAGAACGCGGTAGTATACGTAGTAACGTGGTAGATGCCAGAAGCGTTCGGTCTGCTGAGCAGAACGGGTTTTGTTCTTACCCCACCATGGCGGCGGTGGGCCGGGTGTGGTGCTGTGGCTGGGTGGAGGTGCTGGTCGACTGGGTAGAGTCGGTCCCTCCTTTCTCCCAATCGAACGGCTCGTTCTCCGTGATGATGCGTTCCTTCATACTGTTCTCAAACACTGACATCAGGAGCTGATAAATGGAAAAGGGATTCCAATAGGCAGGTATTGAAAAGATTGAAGACATTGAGGAAATGCTTGAAGCATTACGAAATGCTTCATTAAGGAATCTGAAGAGGTCTGTCCTAAACGACTGACCAGTTAACAATAATTAAAGATTACAGCTAATGATTACTTTATTACTTTTATACTGTTTGGAATGCTCTGAATATATTAAACAATGTTTGAACTATACCCTGCTATATTAGCTCATGAAACATGGAACATCAGGGCAATTTCTAGGAGCCCTATCTAAAGCCTAAACAGAATCATTCTAGCATGCAGCGTCCTCTTTCTGTGCTTGCAAAGGCTATGTTGATTGTCATCCCCCTGACATTTCTTGTGAGAGTTAAACCCCCCATATTGTGATACTATTTAACTGCCCTTCATTCCTGTATTCTTTGTCCAGTCCTCTGAGATGCTCAACTTGAGTGTATCAGACACCTGCACCTTACATATACAGTTAGGTCCATAAATATTTGGACATTGACACAATTTTCATCATTTTGGCTCTGTATACCACCACAATGGATTTGAAATGAAACAATCAAGATGTGCTTTAAGTGCAGACTTTCAGCTTTAATTTCAGGGTATTTACATCCAAATCAGGTGAACGGTGTAGGAATTACAAAACATTTTATATGTGCCCCCCCCTTTTTAAGGGACCAAAAATAATTGGACAAACTAACATAATCATAAATCTAATTGTCACTTTTAATACTTGGTTGCAAATCCTTTGCAGTCAATGACAGCCTGAAGTCTGGAACCCATAGACATCACCAGACGCTGGGTTTCGTCCCTGGTGATGCTCTGCCAGGCCTCTACTGCAACTGTCTTCAGTTCCTGCTTGTTCTTGGGGCATTTTCCCTTCAGTTTTGTCTTTAGCAAGTGAAATGCATGCTCAATTGGATTTAGGTCAGGTGATTGACTTGGCCATTGCAGAACATTCCACTTCTTTGCCTTAAAAAACTCTTTGGTTGCTTTCGCAGTATGCTTCGGGTCATTGTCCATCTGCATTGTGAAGCGCCGTCCTATGAGTTCTGAAGCATTTGGCTGAATCTGAGCAGATAATATTGCCAGAAACACTTCAGAATTCATCCTACTGCTTTTGTCAGCAGTCACATCATCGATAAATACAAGGGAACCAGTTCCATTGGCAGCCATACATGCCCACGCCATAACACTACCTCCACCATGCTTCACTGATGAGGTGGTATGCTTTGGATCATGAGCAGTTCCTTCCCTTCTCCATACTCTTCTCTTCCCATCATTCTGGTACAAGTTGATCTCGGTCTCATCTGTCCATAGGATCTTGTTCCAGAACTGTACAGGGTCTTTTAGATGTTTTTTGGCAAACTCTAATCTGGTCTTCCTGTTTTTGAGACTCACCAATGGTTTACATCTTGTGGTGAACCCTCTGTATTTACTCTGGTGAAGTCTTCTCTTAATTTTTGACTTTGACACAGACACGCCTACCTCCTGGAGAGTGTTCTTGATCTGGCCAACTGTTGTGAAGGGGTTTTTCTTCACCAGGGAAAGAATTCTTCTGTCATCCACCACAGTTGTTTTCCGTGGTCTTCCGGGTCTTTTGGTGTTGCTGAGCTCACCAGTGCGTTCTTTCTTTTTAAGAATGTACCAAACAGTTGATTTGGCCACACCTAATGTTTTTGCTATCTCTCTGATAGGTTTGTTTTGATTTTTCAGCCTAACGATGGCTTGCTTCACTGATGGTGACAGCTCTTTGGACTTCATATTGAGAGTTGACAGCAACAGATTCCAAACACAAATACCATACTTGAAATGAACTCTAGACCTTTTATCTGCTCCTTGTCAATGAAATAACGAACTCCCATGAGGGAATAACATACACCTGGCCATGGAACAGCTGAGCAGCCAATTGTCCAATTACTTTTGGTCCCTTAAAAAGGGGGGGGGGCACATATAAAATTTATTGTAATTCCTACACCGTTCACCTGATTTGGATGTAAATACCCTAAAATTAAAGCTGAAAGTCTGCACTTAAAGCACATCTTGATTGTTTAATTTCAAATCCATTGTGGTGGTATACAGAGCCAAAATGATGAAAATGGTGTCAATGTCCAAATATTTATGGACCTAACTGTATGTAATAAAGATGTTGATTTTGTCTTGAACTTGTAGTTGACGATTCACTTCATTGATTTGGTACTTTCACAGTTGGGTACTATCTAATACTTCTTCAAATCAGATTTGTTTTATGCACAACGAATTATGGTTATTATATAACAAATATAATGATGTCAAAGTACCTGATAATCTGGCTTGGTGTAATAGTCAAGGCCCAATACATGGTCAAGGAAGATTTGAAACTCTGAAGGCATATGTTTCAGCAGCATCCTATGGTCATATCGTTCTTTAATCTGTCCAACTTGCTCCTGAAGACAGAACAGAATAGATTTTTGAATGATATCACAACAAACCACTATCTACTTGTTTTGCAGACATTTTTGATACTACATGAAAACAGAATTAATTGATTTAAGTGTACAGACTGCACTTTTACAATCTGTTTATAAGGATCATGCCATGCTACTGAACAGCAGAGGAAGTCTACCTTATCTTTGATTTTCCGCCATGGTAGCTGACCAACCGCAAATTCCACCAACATGTAAAATAATGACCATAAGTCATCATGGCGACCCATTTCCTAGAAAAAAAAGAGAATGGTAATCTATAGTGACAAGCCGACCTGTTCAATAAAAGTACATTGACATTAAAAATACATTAATTGACAGATAATTTTGCAGTCTGGAAAAAGGTACTTGCTAAAGGACAAAACTGATTAATTAATAGGTTAGCAACAATGTTACAAAAACATACTAAAAATAAGAAACATTTACCTTGTTTTTATGTGCATTTACAGAGGCGTATCGGACTGTTCCTCGAAATCCTGCAACCGTTCTGGGCTAAAAAGAAAAACATTATACAACATCATACAACAATAAGAATCTTATTTCAAGATATTACTATTAATCACAAGTATGGCACTGGAAACACTGTCCATGTATTATATAAGGTAAGTATTGAGGAAAACCTTCGGAAAAATACCTCTTTACATTTATAATTTTTACATCAAGCATTTAAAATGCATTAAAAGAGTCATAGTCTTAATAGTTTTTTCATATTACATAAGCATATGAAAATATATTGAACACTAAGTCAACATGTCTTATTATAGACTCAGATATGACCTTCAGCACTGCACCATGAGCAATGCAGCAATGATGGTGTAATGGATAAACCACAATGAATGTTTAATAATAGCATAAATATTTAAAGTCCACTTGCCTTAAAGGAACATCTTGCACCTTTAAGTCTAACACAACTAAAACAACAAAAGTAACCAAATAATGAAATAATCAGAAATGTCAGCAAAGGGTCACACCGGGCATTAGGCCAAATACTCCTATAATCTTAGGATTTCTCATCCAAGAACGTCAATGTGCCCGGAAATAGGCATGAGATCAAGTGACTGGGATAAAACGATAACAGAATTATTACCCAGATCTAGGTCAGCCCCATCTTACTCAGTCAGTCCATAATGAAACAAATTAAAAACGTATTCAGAATAAAAAATATTTCTGGTCTGTGACCTTAGCCTAGGGCATCTGAATGCCGAGTTCCCCTATCTGCTTCTGGAACACTGAGTGCACTGAACACTAAGGTAAACACTAAGAGGCCTGACAGGGAAGCCCTATTTTGTCAACAACACCTGTGCTCTCAGCTGGTAGGCTTTTCCCGCTCTTTGGCAGCCATTAGAGGTGGATGTCATAAAAAAGATACTGAAAGATTCTCTGTTGATTTATTCTGTACTGATTACCTACAGTGTGTCAAACCAGAGGCATCAGGCACTGTACAGACAATTATGGATGGAGAGGCTGAATAACAAGGAAAGTTATAGAATGACAAGATTCAGTCACAAACATTATTTTGAATAGTAGTGTTAAACTTAACTTATAAACAACATGTGTATGTGTGCGACCACGTACAATTTCCCAACCAGTGCAAAATTTTACCTACCTTATACTTCTAAAAATGTGTTTTCCCTAAATATTGTGCAGTTACTAGTATAATTATACCTCGGTGTGACCCCCCTCTGCTATGAGGAAAACAGAAGCTCGGTGACCACACTCACGTCACTCTGTCACCAGGTGTAACGAGGTGACAGCCACGGGGGGAGCAAGGACCTGATGGAGAAATAGGTCGGAGCATGCACTTCAAAATCATAATCCAAAGGAACTGTAACACAAAAAAAAACAACAAAAGCAAAACAAACCAAGCATTGAAACATAGAGGAATGAAAAACAAATGCAAGGTCAGTAGTACAGGGGTTCACAAAAGCAGACGATACAAGATAAATAATTTGTTCAAAAAGTTAAAATAAAACATGATGATGGACTGGTTACATTTATTCATTTAGCAGACGCTTTTATCCAAAGCTGGTTATGGGAATTGTCATGCATTGTACAGTACAATGGAATCCTTTTGTCAGAAAGTGGTCAGAATCAGTTTAAGACTCTGGTACTTACACTATATTTCCAAAAGTATTCGCTCGTCTGCCTTCACACGCATATGAACCTAAGTGACATCCCATTCTTAAACCATAGGATTTAATATGTCGGCCCACCATTTGCGGCTATAACAGCTTCAACTCTTCTAGGAAGGCTTTCCACAAGGTTTAGGAGTGTGTTTATGGGAATTTTTGACAATTCTTCCAGAAGTGCATTTGTGAGGTCAGACATATGTTGCACGAGAAGGCCTGGCTCGCAGTCTACGCTCTAATTCATCCCAAAGGTGTTCTATCGGGTTGAGGTCAGGACTCTGCAAGCCAGTCAAGTTCTTCCACACCAAACTCATCCATGTCCTTATGGCCCTTGCTTTGTGCACCTGAATTCAATGATTTGGATAGCTGAGTGAATACTTTTGTCAATATAATGTATTTGCTTACAAAGGTATCTACAGTACAAACCCTGTTTATATCATTCTGATATGTAAAGTACTGTATAACCGCATTCCTGGTGGAATCTATATTTTGCATAAACCCTAAACTATTAACGTGTATTATGTGACAAAGGGTCTAAGATAGAACATTAAGTTGTGAGGATCTCATAACACATGCATTTTACACTCCATTTCTCTAGCATCTCGAGACCTCCTAGCATTGCACAGCAATGAAACAAACATCTTAAAAGCATTAAAAACGCTGAATGCATGCCATACTTTTGTACAAAACCTCGCACTGCTATTTATTCTTCACAAATGATTTATTCAGAGGCTCTGGGAGGATCCTTCCTCGTTACTGAGAATACGTGATGAAGCAGCTGGGACGGCCCTTTTCATGGAATCAACATCTTATGCTTAGAATTCGGTGCTAACGATATGGCTAATATCTTAGTGCTAACTTTATGCTGAGTGGTTCTTTTAAGAAGGCTATGAAACATCCCAGTGGTAAGGTGAAAGTCATGTTGGCCTGGGGACACTTAGCCACCCACGGACCAGACTGTCTATGTGTAGGGGAAGTGCTGTGTCTGAGAGAGAGATGGAGAGAGAGAGAAATGGAGAGATAGAGTGCAGGAAAGTAGTGGTGGAGTAAGTAAGGGGGGGTAATCAGAGGGAGGGGAGAGGTGAAGGCAAGGGAACAGAGTAGAGCATAGGCAGGGAGAGGGAGATATGACAGAGGGATTTGGAGTGGCTGATAGCAGGTGAGGAGATAGAGGAGGAGATAGAGGAGAGCACTGTAAGAACGCCTGTCAGAGAGAGAGCGAGAGAGAGATGGGGGGGACAGTATGAAAAACTGAGGAAATGCAGGACGAGCCAGAGCCCTGTATTTATCACGAATCAATGAGCTGAAGCTGACTCAGCTGTACTGAGGAAAAGGAGAAAAAAACTAAGGTAGAAAAGGGGGAGGGGGGAGACAGCCGGCCTTGCCGGCCTTGCTGGTGGCCATTGGCCACTGACGCATGCAGGCTCATCAAATATTCATCTCACGCTGCTGTACTCCCAGTTCTAGCAAGGGATCTGCACTGAAAACACTGACAGAGCTACAGCCCGGAAGATGACAGAGGACAGAAGGGAGTAGTAGAGAGAAGGGGAGGGGGAGAGGGGGAGAGGGGGAGAGGGGGAGAGGGGGAGAGGGGGAGGGCAGGAGAGCTGAGACATAGAGAGAGGAGCAGGTAGTGCCCTCGTCAGAGAGATAAAGGGAAGGGAGAGAAAGTAAGTAGGGTAGAGAAAGAGAGAGGGAGGTAGAAGTGATGGAGTGAGTGGTCGATACGAATGGAGTGAGTGAGTGGGGAAAAATCAACTGGATGGTGCTGGTGTGAAGCTGGAGAGATGAAAGCAGAGAGAAAAGAGAGGAGAGAGCTGACAGAAAAGGAGAGGGGAGTAGACACTGCCTGTGACTGAGATATGAAGAAAGGAAAAGAGGAGAAGGAAGATAGAGGTGAGAATGAGAGAGGAGAATAGTGGAGCAGCAGACAACACTGTGACAGCGCTTGAAAAGGAGGGATGGGAGGAGTGAAGGGCAGGGAAGTGAACACAAGAGGATTGGCCAGACATTAAGAAGAGAGCAGATACTGCCTGAGGAGGAGAAAAGGCAGGATGGAAAGCAAAGTACTGTAAAAAATATAAGAAATTGACAAGAGAAGGGTAGAATGACAGAAGAAAAAGATTAGAGGATTGGCATTGAGACAGAAGAGTGGTATGTGAGCAGAGAGGCAGAAGGAGGTACAGGAATGTGAAGACAAGACTTGGAGGAGTTACTGTACAACTAGATGAGGAATGCCTCTAATGATTTAAAAGAACATTCCACACCATAGCCAGATAACAAGAACTCTGCATACACATCTCTTGTGTGTGTGTGTGTGTGCGTTTGTGTCCCTGTGTGCGTAGCATGCAAGACTTTAGAGAGAGGCGAGAAGAGAGAGATGAGAGAGGGAAAGAGAAGAGTGTTTTAGAACAGAGGAGTTTATTCTCTCCAAGGCACTCCCAATGCAGTCCACCAGATTAGTTCCAGTAAGGCATTAGCTAAGACTTTGATTACCATGGAAGCTAACAACAAAGGCCAAGGATTAGGATAAGAGTAACAATGCAGGCATTTTTCTATATCTATTTCAACGGCTCAACAACTGCTCTCTCAATGTCAAATAGATAGCATTGCTTTTCACTTGGTCTGAACCATTCACAAAAAAGAGTGATGCTTAAAAGTGGACTCCAAACAACAATATGATAAAATGACTTTAACATCAACAACAATTTTTCATTCATTGTCATAAAAAGCACAACATAGTGTGAAACATTATGTCACGTAACCAAAGTAATTCTATTTCCTGATACTTTTATTTCATGCTATTTTTATAAAGACAAGGGACAGTTAAATTGTGAAAAGTTGAGCTTTTAACATCTAAAGCTATTTCGGCAAAAAGAGAATAAATGACTGACATATATTAATTAAGGAGCTGACACTTTCATTTATGTTTTGAATCTTAAACGGTAGGCTCAGAGGGTTCGACGTAACTGCTGTCAAGCCCTCTCTTCTCTTCATTCAGGTTGGGCACATCTGATGCGCTCTCTGATAAATGAATCCACTATTGAATGAACTGCACTGCAATGCACCAAAACCCAACATCTTACTGTGTCTTTATGTAAACAGACAGTGGCTCAGTGGCTCCCTAACTTATTTGAGCTGCGGAGTGACTCACTTGGAGTTTTATAACAGTCAACTAACAGTCAACCCAGCTGGGAACGAAGATTACCTTGATTTACCTTTGACAGTTTTTGCAATTTCACTCAGATCTTTAAGGTGTCAAAAACAAGACATTTGCAGTGACCCTTTGTGTAATCACAATTAACCCCATGAATATTCATTAAGAGCCTTGACTAGCTCTTTATAAGGTTATACGTACATGCAAAAAAGTACAATATATAATCTGCAATCTGTCAAGTGCCTACAGATCAAAATAAATCTACCAGAAATGTCTTGTAACAAGCAAGATTTGGCTTTTGTATTTTTTTTTGAGGGGGGGTGGGGATAAATTATAAACCACAATAATTAAAGAAAATCACCCAAAAAACGTAACAAAGAAATTACAGCACCAGCCGAACCATAGGAAACCAGAGCTGACTTACCGGTCGGACTTCCCCTGTGGTGTTGGTGTATTGACGAGCAAGGCCGAAGTCTAGCATAAAACACTTCCTGTACGTTGAAGGCAACCTTCCCATAGCAAAGTTGGACTGGAAGAAATAAACATTAAACAAATAGACATTAATCAAAGATTAAAATACATCAAGGGCCGCTCACAGTAATGTGATCAGCCAATAAAACATAATAATAAAAACCCAGTACTTTTTAAAGATGTATGAAATCAATCAGACTATGATGTGATGAATACATCATGCTGATGATAACTGCACTGAATAAGAACAGGTTTGTGAGATTAGTGATGTATTAACCAGTAGTGATTAATACATCACTACTGGTAAAATAGACCTGATAAAAATAAACAACATATTGAAGAGTCCAGATTGAACCAGACTGAACCAAACATACGTACTGGTTTGATATCTCTGTGCAGAAAGCCAACAGAATGGATGGCCTCTATCGACTCCAGGATCTGTTTTCCCAGACGGAGGGTTGTGCTCATGGTGAAGGTCCCTCGAGGCTGACTCCTTCTCAGGTCAGCCAAATTCCGCCCCTATCGACCCCCGGGGAAAACAACAGGTCAACGGCTTCATTTTACAATATTGAACATCAATCGGGTCAATAGCAGTACTTAATTTACATTAAAGTTTGTAGCTTGGTCAACTTAATGCAATACATCAAGTCAAGACATATCAGGTCAGGGTAATGTAAAACTACTTTCTTCTGAATGAAATAAAGTGCTGAAATATGTGCCTCACAGTACTATACCTCATATACTGTAGTCTGCCTGATTATTAGGTGTAATGATAGATTAGTTTGTATATTGTGTCTATTGTGGTTTTTGTCATTTGTATTCACGTAAAGAGTAGCAGTCAGTAGCCATTTGTTTTTATCAATAAGGGTCAATAATGTGTGTGGTATATAGATTCACTCACCTGAAGTTGCATCACCACGTAGTTGAATTTGTCATTCCTCCCACAGCCAATAAACTTACATACATGGTTTTTACCTGAAACGATCAAACCAATATTAGCAAGAGAACCTCAACACTTGTGCAAAAGCAGCTCTACAATCTCTCTTCTCCTTTATCCATAAGAAAAAAGATTTTTTTTAAAGGTTTGAATTCTATCTTGGGATTTATTGACTTTTAATAGCTACAGACTAAATCGTGTTCTATTATGTTCAGTGAAAGCTAACTTTGCATAAACTATAGCTCCACAAACATAACACTTGACAAATTGTGATTGTGATTCCTCTTTTTTTATGACAGTAAATACCTACAGCGCATGCTCAGTAGCGCAAAGATAATCATTGTTCATCAGGCACCATTAATTTTGATAATACAATATCCTGCTAATTCTAGGACAGAGAAAATTTGTCACAGTTGGTTTCATTATTTATTTTACTCCTAAATGTGACTTGTCAAAGAGCTTTATGTGACACATATCCATGGTGTTTTTTATCAGGTGTCATGTCTACATCAGTGCCATGTATCTTGTACATACAAACACACACATGTATAGTATGTACACATGCACATACCAAACACATATGCATGTGGCATACATGGGCACTGGTGCATACGCAAGCACCCACGCACGCACACACTCACGCATGCACGCACGCACACGCACGCTCACACAAAGATTGACAGCTTTTCTTCTACAACTCAACAAACGTGAAACACTTCTGTGTCCCTCACATGTTTTTGAAAGTCCCCAAGCTGACGTGAGACAGCTTGCAAAATGAACATTCTCCCTTTCTAGTACGATGACCCCCAGCCAGTGTGAGTCATTTGTGTCCCCTGCATGCTGGTGTGTGTTTGTACGTGTGTGTGTATATAAGTGTGTGTGGGTGGGGGGGTGGGGGGGGGGGGTTGTGTGCGTGTAGGTTAGAGTACCACCGAAGAGGGACTTCAATTCCATGTGACTCGTTCACAGTGTTAGTGCTGCATCAACCAACAAGCGACGCCAAGTGAGTCACATCTGATCTGCATGTGCACACAGTTTCAAATACTCAGTTCTCTATCTTTCCACAGTGTTGGTGAGTTTCAACCAAATAGGTCAATGTTTATACAATGTTAGTTTATATTAGCTTATGGGCCATCATTTTGCATTACTTCTTTAGGCTTAGTGCACTGTTTGTATTTTTATGTGGACTTTACTCTCCTAGGTAATCTTGTATTTAAGATGTACAAGCCCTTTAGGAGAAATATAGGTTCACTAATATTAAACAAATAGGAGGAGTCAAACTGTCTGTTCCAGTTTTCCTATGCTAATCATTTTGGAGGAAAGGTCTGATTCAATAACAACATGAAAAATCGGTGTCAAGCGGTTCACTATTGATTTCTTCGAGTCAAAGCTATTCTTATCTTCTCTTCCAAGCAGAAATTATGGACATCGTAACCTAGTGAAAGATCTGTTTATATGTTGCTTTCCCTGAGCAACATAATTCAATAGGTTGAATGTACTGTAGAAGCCCACCCACAACATTCAAAGACAAACAGGTAGGCAGAAAATGTTTCCGCATTGACCCACTAGACAACCTGCTTTCTTAAATAAGCTTTGTGCAGGAAATGCTGTATTTTGACACAGAACACGTTTTTGTATTTTAGGTTAAGGGTTCTCGACCTACCTTTTTACCTGAGGTAAAAAAGAAATCAAATCTATTTGAGACCTATCATGGTTTTATCTATTACAAGTTTGGTGTGGATACAAACTACTTTGTCACTTCACCTGTTGTAAAGCATTTTCATGAAAATGACACATTGGATTCAATAACTGGTTAACTACCAAACAAAAAACACTGTGACAGTTTCTTCCTAGGTTCAGCTGGTTAGCTGGCAGCTATTATAAATTAGTTATGACTGTATGCTATTATTAGTGAAAAGTGTGACTCCTCTTTACTCCGGAGTTGAAGTTGTTTTTTTTACAAAGGCAACTTGGCACAGACAGTGTCAAGGACGGGCGACAGTAGGAATCATAAGGAGCTGGCACAGAGTTTGTCGACAGAGCAGTAAAGGTCTGTCCGCTGGCCTCACCCTGCAGTTTCTTTAGGACGGCCACCTCCATCTTCAGGACCTGTTTGGGCTGCTGGGCCGACTCCACCTTCAACGCCACATTCTCCCGTGTCAGCAAGTCTAAGGCCTCGTAGATCTCCCCAAAACCTCCCCCTCCAATTTTTTTCAGCTGAAAAGGATGAGGATGTAATGTTTATTGCCATTTGTTTATGGACATTCAATTCAATTCGAGGATTTAACATACGAGCATGCTAGCAAAAATGGAAAGCGCCAAAAAATCCACTGTCTTCCCAATTCGGTTTTGCATGATGGAAATTGAAATCTGAGGTTCAAGATTCCTTGTAACAAGCAAAAGGTTTTTTTTCTTTACTTATTTGTAATGTCACAAATACTATATTGACCTGCATTCCTTTCATACGTCAACAGAGTTCTAACGTTTGTTTTTATGTCCTTTTCAATATCACTTTCTTTGGAATGAACAGGGCCTCCATCCATTGTGGATTTGCTGTTAGCACGCTGCACCACTGCGTCTGAGTCTCACTTTGCTGCTTTTTCAGCAAGAGCTAAAGTGCTCTTAGCCATCGTATTATTGCTTGACCATGACAGCCAAGTGGCCGAGACAAATTGACCACCCATGCGCAAGCAGCCTTTTCTTTCATGCGCCGTGATTTTGGTGTGGAGATCTGTCGATCCTCGATGGTTTCTGACAGTGTAGTTGAATGTATCAAGTCGGCAGAGCAGTGACTCTGCTGTTACGCAATACCTTACTTCCTTCCCAGGCCCAATCTTCTCATATGCACGAGTTACTGTAAATTTAATTATTTTAATGGCTGATTGTATCCAAAACTAAAGCTACTAACTAAAGCCAAAACTATTTTTCATGGGTTCTTTCATGGTGGACTACCTGTCTCTCACAGTCTTGGACTAGGGTCGGGTGATTAAGAGAAAATGTCAGTAATCATGACTGGTGACATCTACATAATCTGAGGTTTTCACGTGAATGATGTGTCTATAGTGCCTACAGTTAGTGCAGAAGATAATCAAGGACTAGAATTGAAATTCTAACAGTATTAATGTCAAGGAAAAGTGTGTGTTTCACCATACACTGTCACTTTGGGTTGGAGACCTAGCCTTTTTTTCCCTTTGTTCTAGATGTGCTTGGATCTTGAATTAACCAAAACTGCTAATGAGAACAACATTTTCACAAATGCAAACTCACCACTTTCCATCGATCCTTGACCATGCAGTTGGGTGGCAATATGTCCGCCTGATCTCCAGCCCCATTCATGTTGGCGTTGTCCTGAAGGCCAGGCACTAGGCACTGCATCTGCCAGCCGGACAGAACACGAGCAGCTCCCAGCTTAAACGAGCCATTTATCTGTGAAAGAAAGGGGGTGGGAGGGGGTTTTGTAGGACATACATAAGTGTATGTTCCTTCTGCAAAAGACCAAGCCAGGCATCACATATCGCACGCAAAGCAAGAAAGGGGTTTATCAGAACAAGCCATTCCTAGTGTTAGCTTGGGCCACTACGAGGGGAAAGGGAAATGGTATTTGCAGTTGTTGAGGCAAATATCATGGACATAAACAATGGTGACTGGAATTAATAGTTGTATATAGAGTCTGACACCTACAGGAGAAGACTGACTAGATATTGAGTAAGTGCTTAGAGAAACTGCAGATGGAACTGAATTATGTGAAAGAATAACTACCAAAATGTCATTCACCTTTGCCCCTACAGTACCAGTAAGATATTCCTTTTGTTAAACAAACACAGTGGTGAAGTCCTAACTGAGGTATGCATCATGTGTGCAACTTGCTTCTATGCCCTCAATATAAATCAAATACAAATGATTTACAGATGTCACAAAGAAAGACATGAAGACCAAACAAGCACTACACTTAATATGCTGCATTGTTTGTTAACTAACACGTTTAACAACTTTTTTCTCCATTAAACACGTGCATGTTCAGATAATATGTTTAAAACTTTTGAATATGTATAACTTATAAAAAACAATTTGCTAATTGTCAACAGCCGCAATACCCAATTATAAAGAACAAAAATATACTTTAGGATGTTTTTGAAGTCTAGATGCATCAATGCACTATTTGTAAATCCAAACACTTTATTTGACACTCACTAACTCAAATGTATGGTTCAGCTTTAGGGTCAACAGTAGCATTCAAGTGATGCATGTAAGTACCAAAACCATGCTATTCTGCATGCAGTGCCACGGTTCATTGGTTATCCATGCACAGCTCAGCTCAATTGGGGAAAAAGTACTTAGTCATGCCCTGGTCAACGCTGTTCCAGTAGACTTATGTGGACATTCTTTTTCCCTTCTCCGATAGAATAAGTGGCAAAACAGGATTTAGCTGGGTGAGCGAGGAAGGTAATACCAATGGTTATGTCTTTAAGGCAAGAACTGTCACCCCGCACCAAGAACAGTTTTCTAAACATTTGCAGTGCTACTGCTGGAAAAGTTTCTCCTGTTGTTGCGTAATTCCTGTTGACTACCCAATAAAGTATAGTCACGAGTGACTAATTTTTCTTTTTACAGGACACAACATTAATTCTGACTGCAGTTACATTGCAAATGTAGTGAACCATGGTGCTCTCAACTTGCTTACTTCAAAGCCAGAAGAACCAGCAATACAAACGCAGTATTGTAACGAGTGAGGCGGGATCAAGCAGATATGACCAACCAATAAGCATTCAGAGTAATAGAACGTGAGTTCACACTGGAAGCATTTCCCCAATTTGACTTACACCTTTCTGTAAGTCAATGCACCTGCTAGGAAATGTAAAGTTACTTGATAACTTCAACTGCACAACTGGTCAACAATAGGATGTTTGCTAGTTTAATTTATATTGATAGTCTCTAAGGAAATGGTATATAATTCAGTTTACTTTCCAGTTGGGTTCATCCTAGTGAATAGACTATGAGAAGCATGTGAAATATTATGAACACATGGGGAAATGCTGCAAGTCTTTCCTCCTTTATTTAAAATAATATTTCAAATCAAGGATTCTTTTTAGCAGCATTTTCATCTCATTTTCAGAAGCCATTAGGAGCAGTGATAGGTTAAGGCAAAAAAGGAAAGACAAAAGCTGTAGTGCATAATTTGCAAATAGTGAGAGACTTGATAGATTCCAACTAGTTACAGGACACAAGTAAGTTATTTTTTTTGCTGTTCTTCCTCGATGAAATACAAATAGCCTTATAGGAAGTGAGGGAGTTTTTACTCAGCGAAAAGCCAAGGGTTTGTATTCAAGTTTCCCAGATCTTTAAAGCGAAATCATGAAATTACTTGAAGTCCTAGGAAAGGGGAGCTGCCACAGCCATTTTGTGTTCAAACTGGTGGATATAGATGCAGCCACATTTCCAAGGGACTTTGAAGAACACATAAACCTCTCACCATATTTAAAACCTCTTCGAAAACCTTACGTCTGAGAAAAAATCCTGAGCTTGCCAAATTTAGTCGACGCCAAAACCTTCCTTTGTTAGCCTACAATCCAAGAAAAGTCAAAATACAGAGAGGTTTGTCACAACTGTTTCCATGACATTCACCAAAGTGAGGTTTGAAGATATCGTTGCACTATTTGGCGAAGTGTTGCAGTTTATTTGAATTAACACAAAATATAAAATGTATAATACACATTTTTTAACAAAACTTATTTTAAAAAACATGCTGAAACAACAACAATTACAGGACTATGACAGTTGAATAAAAAAAGTAAATGGACCAGACAAAATATATCAGAGCTACATAATGTTTCAAGTGAGAGAGACGACTTTGTTTAGGCTACAGCACAGAATCCACACTGTATTGCTAGACCTACCAAAACCACCATAGCGATTCACGTTATTTTTTTTACTTAATTACTCTAAATGAATAAGAATCATCGTAAGTAGGTCTACCTAAATAAATGACATACAAATGTTGTAGGCTATATCAATTTGGCCTAAGCAATTAACATTTCAACCACCACTGATGGATTTTAGGCTTGAGGCTCCAACACCACAATCTGCCCGCAAAATGTTGTACAGGCCTACTTAATTTCAGTCCTATCCCATAGACGATCTAGAGTCTAAAGGGCTTGTGATGTCAACCATCATTTCATTAGACGCGTGTCGTTACCTGGCGCAGAGAAGGCACGTTAGTCTTTTCCGTCTTTTTGGAATCTTCATTTGGGATTTTAAGGTGGCACAAAACGTCCTTCAAAGTCAAAGACAAACACTACTTTTCCTGTATGATGAACCGATACGATGCAGCTCAACACTTAGGTTCGCAGTGGCAACAACATATGATAAAATCCGTTGCAAGGACTCTTGTAACCGCGTCAACTTCAACATCTCTGACGTCCCATGTGAATGTGAATAGTGGGGCTTTCTTGCATTCTGGTATCCAAGACAAAAATCCAAACTAATGCAATCTTTTACCACAAAAGAAGCAGTTACAATTGCGCGCTTTGTTAATTTCTCATCTAAAAGGTTATCCTTTTACACAAAAAATGTATGTATTTTCAAATAAGTATTTAACGAATGTTGTTTCAAATCCTGCAGTGGACAAGTGCAGGGCTTTGCTTGAATTGCCTACAATGTCAATGTCGACGAACGAAATGTAGGCTAGTTTAGGCTACTATATATAGTTCCAATAAGGCATGCAAAGTTATTTTGATATCTCAGTTTATAATACGGCATTTATCCGCAACGGCTCTCGATCCATCCCATTCCACTTTTTGTCCGCACTGCAGCGCAGTCTCATGTTAGACAAGAGACCCACCTTTTCGTACCACGTTTCAGGCGAGAGGTGGCGCACGCAACACCCCAAATGATGAAGGGGTAAAAAAAAACAAGAATTTATGCTTGTCCCACCCTACAAATAATCTACCCCAATGGCAGTATGTTTCTTATCTTCGGGCATACAGGATGGGTGTTAATTGGGCCTATTTAGATTCATTAAATATCGCATCTAAGTAATGGGCGTTACATTAAAATTGAAAGACCATAGCCTACTGAAAATAATGGAGCTAACATTCCAACGTGAATCGCACGCTGGGATTTCCAAACGGAAGCCCAATACAATTATAACATAAAAGCACCAGCACTTAATTGAAAATTAACTTAAACAAATGATGTCATTTCATATTAATGCATGTATACCATACGTTAAATCTCATCCTACATCATGTGGGCCTACACAAGAAACAATAGGTTTGCAAAGCGACATTTTCCTAAACCTCAAATGCTGTCGAGATTATGTAATATGGAAGCTTTCTTCTTACCTAATTCTTTTCCGCCGACATGAGATAGAAGTCGTAAAGATTTTGACGAGGGGCATTGTTTTGCCTCCACGGTCAAAACCATATAAGGAGGTTCGCCCCGTGCACCGCCATTTCTACAGTAGCATCCTCTTGCTTGTCTCCATTCGCATCCCCAGCATCAGCATCATTTGCCAACAACGCACTCCCTCGTTCTTGCACGTTTCTGTAGCCCCCGTATAGTATTTTGAGGCAGCAACACCGCCGCCTACCGAAAAGGAGTGGAGCTTTTCAACAGGCATCCCACAAATTATAGTTAAATCATGCCATGAATGCACACACCCGTCTCATAACAAAAATATTATAGAGCCGAGTCAAAAGTCTTCATCGATTTGTATTTTAGCAAGATTTTACTATTGCAACAAAGTTACCTCATCGGGAACTTCTGTTTTCTCAAAATCTCCTTCAAACTTACATGTAGTATTTTGTTTCATTTCCACTGATGAAAAAACTATTCTGATCCTGTTACATAGCTACAAGACACTTCAAGGTTCAAGATATTTACAAATCGAGATACTGACCGAGTTTAATAGGAAAGAGATAGATAACTAAATATCACATTGAGGAATATTACCCATTTACAGCTTATTGCATATAGAAACCTCTTAAAATATATTTAATAGTATTCATATCAAGTAGTTTATGTTACATATGGAATGATACATGATATATATAAGCAGCTATATTCATTTCAGTACAAAAGTGTAAAGTTACATAGAGTATTTGATTATTTCCCTTTTTCAGCATGGCTATACATAATCAAAGGAAGGGTTTGAGAAGTTCAGGTTTGATGGGTTGTTAGGATCCTCATCTTCTGCAAAGTCCTCAGGGCTCAAGTCTGCTTCAAACATCCTCTGTAACAAGCCATCCACAGTTTTGTATCCTGATGGAGAACAGACAATGAATGTCAGTACGATGAACTACCATCATCCAGTTAAGTTTACAACAAATGATCCTGTCTCATAGCTTCATAATGGCTTGTTGTTGCTGGTTATATCATGTGAAACAGAAAGCGCAGTCAGCTCTCAAAAGCTAGTTTTTGCAACTAATGAGGTATTTTTGTTGTGTGTGAGTAGTGTTATAAGCAAAAATGTAAATGAAATATTATTCAGACACATGCCAGTCACGTGATGCAAGGCTATGGGGAACACGGTAAACACAATGGGATTTTGGAGCTTATCTTACTCTTTGAGGCAATCTTAAACATGAGTGCCGGTTTGGCCTTCGTAGATTCTGAAGTACCCATGTCATTGTCATTTGTTTCCATTGCATCCACCAAGTTTTCATCTGGCCCGTCCCTAAGTGGAGAGAATCTTTTTTTATTCATTCATTGTTAAATGTTTTATGTTTAGTAAGTGCATTATGAATGAAATGAGTGTGTGAGAGTTGTTGTAAGCTTAACTACTAAGTAAAGTAATACATTAATCAAGTTGAAACATTAGCATTGGAAACAATAGAAATATTGGAACCTAGTCTAGGGCAATGAGATATCTGCAAAACATACTGTTCAACACCCAGCCCCAGTTCTTCAATTTTCTTTTCCAGCGACGTCTGCAGGTGGCTTTTGTCAACGGTGTATTCCACAAAGAAGGCCTCAAGTACAAAGGCGATGAAGATACTGTCAAGAAATTACATTCATTCAGCCAACTCGTCAGGATATCAAGACTCATGTTTTTATGAAAAGCAATTTGGCAAAGAGCGATTATTGCTCTTGTAATTTCAAAAGTGCAATATGGAAAAACACTAGCCCAAAATGATGGGTTTACCAATCTCCTGGTCTGTGTATATGTGAGATACTGTACATAAAAACTGCCCTTTTTAAGTGCTAGCAAATGTTTTTATTCTTACTTGATGATGATGATGACGACAACAATATGGAACAGGACAAAGAATATTCTGGCTGATACGTGAGTGACAGCAGTATACCCACTGCTCAATAGTGGAACCCCATTAAGGAACTGCAAATTAAGTTTTCACTGAGAACTGAATTTAACTTCATTAAAAGCATTTCACAGTTGTGAGTCTGATGTAGTTAAAATAAATGGTTACGATAACTTAGATGTCAACATTGTTTTCTAATTGGCATATTTCAACTATATGAGTCCGGTTATGTAAAACATTCTGACCATTCAATTTAGAAAAGCACAAAACAGACAACTGCTGATGGGTGAGAAAAAAAAAGGGTTGTCAGCGGACAGGCTAAACAGAATAACTTTAGCCGACCCGTTGTTTCTGACCCCATTTCCTATTTACAGATGTGAGTTTTAGAAAAAGGATATCATGCCACTGGTTGACCACAGTCAGCTCCAGCAGAAGAACAAAGGAAGAAATCACATTGTTGAAGTTGTTCTTGCAGTAGTTGTTCCTGGCAAACGCCGTGCCCTTGAGAAGGGGGTTCCCACAGTACTCCTTCTCAGGATCGGTGGAGTCTTCCGGAAAAAAATGGATTCTCCCTTTGAATAGTTCCATTCCCACCATGGCAAATATGTAGTAAACAACCTAAGAAACAAGAAGGAGGTATGATAGTTTTGTTTAGGCTTTTTTTTTTTTTTTTACTAGTGCACAGTGCCCATGATGCAATCGGTGATTAAGATGCCAGGGAAACACACAAATACAGAACTATAGATAGTGCACATGATAAAATTGGTGTCACACACAGATTCCTGGAATTATAGATGGGGCACAGTGCCCGCAATGATGTCGGTGACACACACATTTAGGGAATTATAGATAGATAGTTCAGTGCCCGTGATGCAGCTAGTGATGACAGTTCTTCTCAGTGGCTTTGGTACCTATATTTCTTGATCACAATTGAAATTCTCTGTCATCTCAGAAGTACGTGTTCAACTTACACATCTCCTAGTCACTTATGCACGTCATAAAAGCAATTTCTCATTATTTTAAACAAATTGCCAATGCTCTGGTACATTCATGCAAATGATTATGTAGCTTAAGGGGTGTTTGCTATGTTTATATTAACGTTTGAATTTTTCCTTTGTGCTATGGAATGCTGTAAAATAGTCTTGCATTTTCTGAATCGCATTCTCATAAATATGACATGACAACTGACCGAGGAGACAAAATTTGTATGCACTCTGGTGATTATAATGTGATAATTGATTTGGTGTTGAGAGTTTCGTGCACAGTTTTGTGCGCACAGCAAGCAAAACTTGTAGTAAATCATTTTGGGGAAATTCTTATCCAAACCACTGCACTCCATTAGATTATAAAAATGACACCTGGGAAATACGAACTTTGCAGAGTGCCCTAAAATCCCATTCACTCAGATAAACAGATACACACAGAGATTCCTCGCATTATTAGAGAGATGAAAAAGAGAGAGATGACCCAACAATCTTATGACCTCAGAGCTTCAGTTTAGCAGATTTATGAAGTCAGTAATTAAATGCAGCTCATACAAAACATCATAAAATAATTGACAACTGTGTAAGTCTAATGTTGCATATACACTTCTGTAATTACAATTAGACTCTAACCACTTACAACAATGAGCTGTCCAAATGTAAGTATAGTTGGCCCGATCTTGATGAGAGTGTTGATAATGGCACGGAACCTGTTTAGGAAGATAATAATATGAAGAAGGTTACAGCCTCACAGACTTAGGTTTAAGCATGGGGGCTATGATTGTTGGCAAAGATGTGGACATTCCAACTCTGAATATCTGCTCACAGACGTAAAGTTCTGACCTTTCGATGCTGTCCACAATCCGTATGAGCCTCAGCACCCTCAGGATGAAGACTATGTCCAGGATCTGACGGCTAGTGTACCCTCCAGCTGTGACAAGGCATGTTTACGTCAATGTGATAAATCCCAAAAAAGACATTTAATCTTCTAAGATGTTCTGAAATAGCATGCTGTGAGGCCATTAACAGGAGAGTTGTAATACAAGAAGACCATGCCAGAGTTTTTGAAATATACAAAATCAGGGTTAGAGTTGATTCACACCCCCCCCCCCCCCCCCCCCAAAACACCCAGTCAAATGCAAGCACAATACCTCTACCCCTATAAGCCAAATAAAGCTGAATATAGAATGTAACTTCACACCAAGGACCCCTTTAATAGCCAGGCTTGCCCATCACAACTACAGCGTCCACTAGAGGCAGAATAGCGTTAGGGAACAGCAGGGTTTATGGCCTACCTCACCTGGGGCCTCAAACGTTGCGTACCCACAAAAACCTTGCGTACGCTGGTTTTCACGCACACTTTGTGATGTATAAAGATTTACTTGACGTGAGAATGTGCGGACCGTCCGCAAAGTCTTGTCTGGCTCTGTAACATGGCGAATTCTAACTGAAAAGTGCTGAAACTCACCAACATTACAAAATAAAGTTTCCATGTTTTATGACGTTGACTATTCAAAAAACATAAAAAATAAAAGTTTGATCATTAATGTGGATGATCACATCAAAATGCCAAAACCCTAAACGGGAAATGCTATATAGCCTTCTGTGTAATCCGTCACCACTTAATAATTTCGGTTATACCATGGTCTGGGTGAATACTCGATTCTGATTGGCTGCAGGGGTGTCCATTATCGGGTGATAACGGACACCTACTACGTCATTGCAGCAAAACTGTATTTTCACCGTTCTAAATTATTCCGCTGGCTACATAGTATATGAGCCTGTACAAAGTGTCTGAAATAAGTAACCATAACAACAGGGACGGAGTAAAAGAGTCCATTTACTATTTTGAAAGACTTTAACAAGCTAACTTGTATTTACAACAATGAGTGACTTCAATATTTATCTTCATTGAAAAATGTTACTTTTCTGAATGTAGTGTGTCAGTGTCACGTAACCGCTAATCTCACATCCCATTCGCTATTCACCTCGCTAGTCAATCTACTGCAGACAGGCTGCGGCCAACACAACAGTAAAATCTAGATCTTCTTAAAAATCTAGATTTTATTTAGGGAAAATGACATGGCTCGATACCTGGCTAGTCATGTTGTTAAACATACTGTCAAATTATAATTACTGTTTGGAGAAAATGTCAACTTTGATGCGGTCATCTCACATCCATTTGCTATTCAACTCGCTCCACAGGCTGCGACCGTACTGTAGCCTAGTACTAGTATGGACGATACTTTGTTCGTGAAAATCTTGATATTGATTTTGGGACAGTGACATGGCTGGTTAGCTAGCAAATCTTATTGTCAAACATACTGTAAAATTATATTTACTGTTTGTCAACCGTACACAATGTTATTGCCTCTGAATCTTGCTAGCATAACGTTAGCTTTCGGGCTAATAGCTCAGCCAAGGGAAAGCCGGTGTTGGTTCTATGAGCTGAGCGGACTATAAAATATCAGAGTTGGCTAACGTTAAAAAAAAAAATATTTCTTTTACAAAACGCCTGAAAACATAAATTAATGTTTGTAAAAAAAAATTGTTGGCAAGTGACCATGGTATAAGCGGGATGATGCCCTTCGAGGTCGGACGGTTCACGCCTCCGCATCGTCCATTATCAGGTGATATTGGACACCTTGTCGGGCATTATCCCTTACTTAAAGATCCTGTAAAGTAAATTCCATGTTTTGCTTCTAAGTACATTATATACGTGTGAAATAAGTTCCTGAAAGCATGTGCAAAGCGCTAAAACTTTGTCGCACTGAAATGTGGAGTTAGACCGAAGAACAGTTTCTCTTCCGTTTTCAGATCAGGTTTTAATGGGCGGAGCCAAAAAATGCCCTATCTACATCATTTCGCCCTATCTACGTCAGATCACTGAATAGCTCCTCCTGTTGTACTGTTATTGTAGCCTACATCAGCTACATCAGCTACAGAACCCCGGACGTGTGTCCGGGGACACACGGCTTCTCTTGCAGCGTGGAGCCGTACCGAGCATCGCCCTCCCGGCCGTTCCTCCTCCGGTCGCACCTGGACAATCCACCGCTGCCAGCAGTTCATCACTCTGTTCTGTGTGCTTGTTATAATTATACTAGATAACTTTTCCAGAGGTATCTCTGCTATGAGTTAGTGCAAACCGCTAAATTGATATTAGGCTACTCGGTGTAGAATGATGGTATTTTGGTGAAATGGTAGCTAATGTGTTAGAAGTAGCCTAGTTGGAGAGCTCACTGTCTGCTGTCTCTGGTGTCCATTTTTACTGTTACAGCTCAGGGGATCATTTCATTTATATGCATCTGTACGTTTCACTCATTGAACAAATAAATACTAATTGGGTGTGCTTTGCCTTCGGCAAGGGCACAACCTTTGTTCTCTCACATATATATTTATTTATTATTATTTATTTTCGCCCCCCTAAGGATCAGTCAATATTTGGACTACATACACAACGGCGGTGTCAAAATGTTCGTCTTGGTAGCGATTGAGTTGCTTCTATTGGGATTTGCGTTCCGTTGCATGGTTTAAGTGGAAATTACGTTTTTGTGGCGAAAAGTGAAGCTAACGGTGGCTAACTTGCTAGCCACAGTCAAAGACGCTACTTACGTCACCAACGTCACGAAAACTCGCGTGACTACCTCTAGCAGAACATTAGTTTAGCAGCTCGTTAACTTCTGGGAGATAGCTAAGCTAACTGCTTTACTGCAAGGCAGCTGCAGAAACGCCACAAGCAAAGAGGCCAGGGTGATAACTATTTACTAATTTTACTTTGTGATATGACACACAATTGTGACGTGTAATGTACAATATAAGCTGATTTTATTAAGGAAGTACATCTACTTTCGGAAACAGTAGTCTACTATGTCACTGAAGTATTAGCATCATGACATTAGCCTCTGTTGCCCGGGCAACACATATTACAGTGGTCTATGATGCATCTGTTTTCAATCGTTAAAATAAACATTCCTCATGAATACATTTTCGTTGTAGGATTTATTATGACATTACATTACAAGTAAACGATTTGTGGGTGAAATTATCATTACCTGTGGTTTCAAACCAGTGTTGCTCACTGCAAGGCTGTAGCCTACGCGAGACACTACAAAAACATCTAGGTTACACAACTGTAGGAAGTCAAACGGCGACAGAACATGTTCGGCACTCCCCTTACTTAAATCAAAAGTCTAACTACTAACCTTAACTTCATTGCCACAGCCTAAACTTTGTCAATCTGTTCATGAAAATAATTAATTTCAGGCTAAACCGTACAACGGAACGTTAAATCAAATTCAACCAACGCAATCGCTACCAAGACGAACACAGCAGTAGTCTACTGTACTGTACAATTTACCGAGGCAGCTTCTCCACACAGGGCTATATCGCACTTGGCGTTGTTACTGACAATGATCGCTACCAGTGAGCTTTTTATGAAAGCGATTTTCCACTAAATAAATGTCAAGCTTGTTTACGTTTTTGGGGGCATATTTTCAGTTAGCAGATGGTACTGTTTGAATCGCGATTCCATCTTCTACTGCCGGTAACGTCGTAGAATAATCTTCAAAGGGGGTTCTTTATTCATGAATGAATGCAATATGAGTAGGCTAAATGCCTTCAAATATCACGAGAAGGGAAAAACTTAAAAGGACGTCATAGAGATTAGGTCAATTTTTACACAGGTCTTCCAAATCTATTCGTTTTGATTCAACGATGAGGCTGCCTCTTGCAGGGGAAATGAGAAGACATCTATTTCATTCTACACTTCACTCGTATTTTCAGTTGTAAATGAGCAGCAAAAAAATGCTTTTAAATCTATGTAATCTTTATAAATAATAAGTATGCATTTTTATATAAAATATACAGAAATATCAGTTGTAAAAATGTCATCCAAAAACGGACCCCTGTGCAACCGACGCAAGCAAGCACACCCTACAATTTCCCCAGAAATTGTACCCTCTCTAGTTCTATATGGTTTTGTTTGGCTTGACATAGCGTCTATTATCTGGGTCGGAGGTAGGCACTAGGCAGTGAGGGGCGGAGCTTCAGCTCCTTCAGGCGACACGCCCCCCCAGTCTCAAGCAGAGAAGACTGCTGGATTTTTCACGATTTCAAAGCCTAATTTAACATACTTGTCTGTGTTATTTTTTCATTTGAATTTGGATGGGTAGTTAATAACACATTATTCTGTGGTGTGGCAAACTTAAAACTCGTTTTCAGGTCCACTTTACAGGATCTTTAAACTTGAGGGTGTCAATCGAACGACAAAATCACTCAGGAAATGCATGTCACGCTAACCCTATTGCTGCCATGCTGTTATGATGCGCCACCACTCGTTTCTTCATTTAAAATTTTGCATTGGACCATTTCTTCTTAATTTCTGCCATGGTCCGGTTCTCTGAACCCACAGCATTTATGGCTCTATAATAATAATGATTTTATTTGTAATGCACTTTACATTTAGCTAAATCTCAAAGTGCTACAGGTTAAAAACAAGAAAGGGCGCAAATAGTGACAGTTTTCTCTCCGCCGACTTTCTTTTGTCGCTAATACCTGATGACAGGTCGCCAAACAGGATACATTTTATCGCCTCCACCTCTGTTGTCAGAACCTTGATCTCACAGTCACCGTATTTATTCGAATAAACGCTGCGGCGTTTAACGTTCATTTTTGGTGCAGCGTTTATTCGAGGGCGCCGTTTATTCGAAGAAATACGGTAATTCAGACAAAGAAATGACCTCAGGAGTGCATTTATAGTTCATCTGCATATTCATTTATGGGAGGAGGCCAGGCGGGGTCAGTGGTTCGTTCACCACTCGCGGTCAATCTCACGTTGATTGTGATTTATAGGAAAGGTGCGCAGGACCTGGCGTACGACCGGTTTTATACATACATTTACATTTAGTCATTTAGCAGACGCTCTTATCCAGAGCGACTTACAGTAAGTACAGGGACATTCCCCCGAGGCAAGTAGGGTGAAGTGCCTTGCCCAAGGACACAACTTCAGTTGGCATGACCGGGAATTGAACTGGCAACCTTCGGATTACTAGCCCGATTCCCTCACCGCTCAGCCAACTGACTCCCCTCACATACATAATATTTCTGTGTGTAGGTACTTTGAGTTTTGGCCGTACGCCATCTTCTGGTATGAAAGCTGCGCAATCCTTTATACATGAGGCCCCAGGAGAAGTGTGCTCATTCCAAACCTACATTTCCTCACATTATAAATCTCCTACACCCATCTGAAGGGATTAGATAATATTATAAATGGTAACATTGAAGTTCTTCGCTTTAATACACGGTATGCCCTTATGAAGTTGAAATTTAAGTTTATAAATTAAGCTTGGCTTTACTATATTGTTGGGCAAAATCAATGGGAAATAAGTTATGGGGAAAAAAACAATTGTTTTTGTAGAAATGACAAAACTTTGAGTTGACAAAGATCCAGTTTTTTTTACTTCAACTGTGGTACAATATGATAACTTTCCTGTCACAGTGTTCAGAACTAAAAAGTCATCACTTTGTGTGTAATCCTCACAAATGATGACAATGACAAACAGAGTACTCACATGACTTTACGGCTGAATTGATGATCGTAGCAACCAATGCAGAGATGACGATGATGGTGTCAAACCTGTATCAGTTAGAGTATGCTAAATCAACCACAATTTACCATGTCTTTTCACATGTTTATAAATGAACATGAACAATAATGGCATAGATAGATAACCTATCATACATAACTTTCTAAATGCAATTCAATTGTAAAACAACACATTTCATACAATGTCTCGAGTTCTCACCAGTTCCAGAACTGATGTCTAGAGAAGAAGGCGCGGGGCTCAAAGGTATAGAGTTTGAGGAGGATCTCCAGAAGGTAAAGAGCCAGGAACCCCCACTCTGCGTTGGATATCAGCGGGTTTCCCTCATCCAGACCGATGAATATGGCATTTACCAGGATGATCAGGTCATAAGTGTAAATAAACACCCTGTGTGGAAAAAACACGTAAGGTCAGCATGTATGAGGACATGCTCACACAAGTAGATTTACATTTATTATTTTAGCAGACACATTTATCCAATTCAATTCAACTTTATTTCGCCATACAGATACTAGGAATTAGGGCTGTCCCCACTCAGTCAACTAGTCGATTTTCTGGTCGATATGCTCTTGGTCGATTAAGATTTTTTTAGTCGAGCTTCCATATGGCAGTGTGAGATCTGAATCCCGCTTGTGTCATCATTGCTGAATTAACGAAATGTTCTACAGAAATTGTAGATTATATTATTTAAGACAAATAAAGCAACTCTAAAAATATATAATTTAAAAGAAAAGGTGTTACTGCTTTCCTATGGAAGCAAATTGTTACCAAAATTCAAATGAAAATGCATTTCCAGAAATGCATTTGCATTTTAAGAATGTGGCTGCATTATTTGACTCATAAATGAAATTAGTAATCAATCATCCTATTTGCATTTAAATTTTCTTCTTCAAGAGTGCTCAATCTTTCACTTAATTAAAATGAAAAAGAAATAGACATTTGAGATTTAATTTTCAAAACATGCCCCAGCAAATAGATACCAAAATTCAATTTGAAATGTAAAATTTGAAAATTAAAATGCATTTCCAGAAATGCATTTTCATTTTAAGAACGTGGCTGCAAAATCGTGACCACAATTCAAATTCAAATGAATTTCCAGAAATGCATTTTCATTTTAAGAACGTGGCTGTAAAATTGTGACCACAATTCAAATTCAAATGCATTTGCAGAAATGCAAAATGAACGAAAAAGCATTCTGAGCGGCGCAGCAGAGTGACGTCAGTAGCCGCTCTTCTTTAGCTCCCTGCTGACCGAGCTATCCATCTTGTTCGGTAGGGGGCGGTGTGCACATCTGCATTGCATTACGTTGCAAATGTGCCGGGAAATTGATTGAATGGCCGGGTCTTTAGAGCAGCGTTCCCCAACCGGTGCCCACCGGTCCGCGGACCGGTAACGGTCCGTGGGTCATTTCGTACCAGGCCGCACAAAAAATAATTAATAACATTATTTCCTTTTAATTGATTATCAGAGTCTGAAAGACGTTTTATTCTGAAAAATGACCTGATTCTCTCCTTCTCCGCGGGCCTTTTCCCCTGAGCAAAAAAGCTCTGCAAAGACGTGTGTTTACTCATTTTTTAGCAAGTTTGTGGGCTTTATTGAACGGTATCATGTGCGTCTCTTCCTCTTGACAAGTGATAGTTACCACTCAATGAAGCCTGTTTGAGACAACAACTCTATCGGTGTTTTGGATGAAGGCTATCCTGAGATCGCCACTAAAGCACTGAAAACCCTGCTTCCATTTCCAACATCAAGCGGGATTTTCTGCCGTGACAGCAATCAAACTAAATTTTGGAATAGGCCTGAACTGGATATAAGGAACGCACTTCGGGTGTCACTGTCGTAGCTTATAGTCACACACAACAGTGGGACTGACACATCGAAAGCTAGCTAGTAACAATATAACGATGGAAAACCAGGCTAAGAAACTTAAAGATGGGTCAATTGAAAAAACGGCTGTTTATTTTACATAAAACTCAAAAAACAATTTTTCGCTCAAATCAGATAAACTATTTTTCTCGCGCGCTCCGCGCGCTCGCATTAGGTGTGGAAGTCACTAACTAGGATCACATCAAACCCAGAATGTACATGCATTAGCAGCGCAGCTGTCCAGGGCCTATCTTTCCTCCCAGTCCGTTCTGCCGGTCCGTGAAAATATGTCTTACATGAAAGCGGTCCGTGGCGCAAAAAAGGTTGGGGACCGCTGCTTTAGAGGACGCATCACAGACCATGGCGCTCCCTCAAATTGTGCAAACACTGTTAGAATTAGCTGAACAGGTAGACTCTAATAATATATCTGAGTCTGATGCCTGTGACCGAGTAGAACAAGTCATAGAGAGCTTGGCTGCATACTCTGCCGTCACAGATTTACACATTAATAGTAGCTCTGCCACTGTTTTATTCATTGTTTGACATCAAGTTGCTCAGTCTGTGATGCGTCCTCTAAAGACCCGGCAATTCAATCAATTTCCCGGCACATTTGCAATGTAATGCAATGCAGATGTGCACACCGCTCCCTACCGAACAAGATGGGTAGCTCGGTCAGCAGGGAGCTGAAGAAGAGCGGCTACTGACGTCACTCTGCTGCGCTGCTCAGAATGCTTTTTCGTTCATTTTGCATTTCTGCAAATGCATTTGAATTTGAATTGTGGTCACGATTTTACAGCCATGTTCTTAAAATGAAAATGCATTTCTGGAAATGCATTTGAATTTGAATTGTGGTCACGATTTTGCAGCCACGTTCTTAAAATAAAAATGCATTTCTGGAAATGCATTTGAATTTGAATTGTGGTCACGATTTTTCAGCCACGTTCTTGAAATTGTTCTTTGAATTGTGGTCACGATTTTGCAGCCACGTTCTTAAAATGAAAATGCATATCTGGAAATGCATTTTAATTTTCAAATGTTACATTTCAAATTGAATTTTGGTATCTATTTGCTGGGGCATGTTTTGAAAATGAAATCTCAAATGTCTATTTATTTTTCATTTTAATTAAGTCAAAGATTGAGCACTTTCGAAGAAGAAAATTAAAATGCAAATAGGATGATTGATTACTAATTTCATTTATGAGTCAAATAATGCAGCCACATTCTTAAAATGCAAATGCATTTCTGGAAATGCATTTGCATTTGAATTTTGGTAACGATTTGCTTCCATACTTTCCCTTTCGTTAATCTGCGCTTTGTTTTGGTATTTTGCACAAGGCACGAGCACAATTGGCTGCCGAATTACAAACTCTGCCATAGCTTACTTTGTCGGTGTTATTAGTCAAAATGGCAAATAAATCTGTGGTAAGGCAGCATTTAATTAAAGTCCATTTACAAAGTACCGGGTGACTCGAAAAACGTTGAATGCAAACAACGATTTTTCATAGTTCAACGTCGAATATGATGTATAGCTTTCCATCTGAAAAACGTAAGTTGGCCTAGCCCTACTTCGCTCATGCTAACGCGCTGGGTTGAAAAATGAATGCCTATTATAAGAATCACATCCAAATCGAATGACATTATCTTCTCCGGCCAAGACAACAAAATCTTTCTCTGTTGCACCGTTCCCCACTCAGCTTCTGCGTAAGTTCGCATGCTGCAAGTTTTCAGGCAGTGATAAGCGCGCTCTGATGATTTGCATGTTAAACACACAATATTTTAAATTTGTAGTACATTGTAAGAGATACTAAATACCATCGGCATTCGGTTACAACAGGACTGGTGATACGAGTCTTATTATTAGTAGGCTATTAGTGGCTGAATCTGCAATGTCCAGCAGCCATTGAGTCAGATCGGGAAAATGTTTGTACGTTTTTTTGTAAACGTACAAAAAAAGTGACTCCCTGAGTCACCACCTTACCGCGGTGGAGGGTTTTGCGTGTCCTAATGATCCTGGAAGCTATGTTGTCGGGGGCTTTATGCCCCTGGTAGGGTCACCCAAGGCAAACAGGTTCCAGGCGAAGGATCAGACAAAGCTTGGCTCAAAAACTACCATGAAGAAAAATAACAATGGTTCTCAGTTGCCCCTGCCCGGAAGCGGGTCACCGGGGCCCCCCCCTGGAGCCAGGCCCGGGGGTGGGGCTCGATGGCGAGCACCTGGTGGCCGGGCCTTTTCCCATGGGGCCCGGTCGGGCACAGCCCGAAGAGACAACGTGGGACCCCCTTCCAGTGGGCTCACCATCCGCAGGAGGGGTCATGGGGGTCGGGTGCAGTGCGAGACGGGCGGCGGCCGAAGGCGGGGGCCTTGGCGGTCCGATCCTCGGCTGCAGAAGCTAGCTCTAGGGACATGGAACGTCACCTCGCTGGCGGGAAAGGAGCCGGAGCTGGTGCGCGAGGTAGAGAAGTTCCGGCTAGATATAGTCGGCCTCGCCTCGACGCACAGCATCGGCTCCGGAACCAGTCTCCTTGAGAGGGGCTGGACTCTCTTCCACTCTGGAGTTGCCCTCGGTGAGAGGCATCGAGCTGGGGTGGGAATACTTGTTTCCCCTCGGTTCGGCGCCTGTACGTTGGGGTTCACCCCGGTGGACGAGAGGGTAGCCTCCCTCCGCCTTCGGGTGGGGGGACGGGTCCTCACTGTTGTTTGTGCTTATGCACCAAATGGCAGTGCAGAGTACCCACCCTTTTTGGAGTCTCTGGGAGGGGTGCTGGAAAGCGCTCCTCCCGGAGATTCCCTCGTCCTCCTGGGGGACTTCAATGCTCATGTGGGCAATGACAGTGAGACCTGGAGGGGCGTGATTGGGAGGAATGGCCCCCCCAATCTGAACCCGAGCGGTGTTTTGTTGTTGGACTTCTGTGCTAGACACGGCTTGTCCATAACGAACACCATGTTCAAGCATAAGGGTGTTCATATGTGCACTTGGCACCAGGACACCCGAGGTCTCAGTTCGATGATAGACTTTGTAGTCGTGTCGTCGGATCTGAGGCCGAATGTCTTGGACACTCGGGTGAGGAGAGGGGCAGAGCTGTCAACTGATCACCACCTGGTGGTGAGTTGGCTACGATGGTGGGGGAAGACGCCGGTCAGGCCTGGCAGGCCCAAACGTAATGTGAGGGTCTGCTGGGAACGGCTGGCAGAATCCCCTGTCAGAAGGAGCTTCAACTCCCACCTCCGGGAGAGCTTCGACCATGTCTCGGGGGAGGCCGGGGACATTGAGTCCGAATGGGCCATGTTCCGGGCCTCCATTGTTGAGGCGGCTGACCGGAGCTGCGGACGCAAGGCGGTCGGTGCACGTCGCGGCGGTAACCCTCGGACTCGGTGGTGGACGCCGGAGGTGAGGGAAGCCGTCAAGCTGAAGAAGGAGGCCTATCGGACTTTGTTGGCTGGTAGGACTCCATAGGCAGCTGATGTGTACCGGCAGGCCAAGCGGAACGCGGCTTTGGCGGTCGCGGAGGCAAAAACCCGGGCGTGGGAGGAGTTCGGCGAGGCCATGGAGAATGACTTCCGAACGGCTTCGAAAAGGTTCTGGACCACCATCCGGCGACTCAGGAGGGGGAAGCAGTGCACTGTCAACGCTGTATATGGTGGGGATGGTGCGCTGCTGACCTCGATGGGGGACGTCCTGGATCGGTGGAAGGAATACTTTGAAGACCTCCTTAATCCCACCAACATGCGTTCCGACGTGGAGGCAGAGTCTGGGGACATTGGGGGGGGCCCTTCTATCTCTGGGGCTGAGGTCGCCGAGGTGGTTGAAAAGCTCCGCGGTGGCAAGGTCCCTGGGGTGGATGAGGTCCGCCCGGAGTTCCTTAAGGCTCTGGATGTTGTAGGGCTGTCTTGGTTGGCACGACTCTGCAACATCGCGTGGACATCAGGGACAGTGCCTCTGGACTGGCAGACCGGGGTGGTGGTTCCCCTCTTTAAAAAGGGGGACCGGAGGGTGTGCTCCAACTTTAGGGGGATCACACTCCTCAGCCTCCCTGGGAAAGTCTATTCAGGGGTGCTGGAGAGGAGGGTCCGTCGGATTGTCGAACCTTGGATTCAGGAGGAGCAATGTGGTTTTCGTCCTGGCCGTGGAACTGTGGACCAGCTCTATACCCTCGGCAGGGTTCTGGAGGGTGCATGGGAGTTCGCCCAACCAGTCTACACATGTTTTGTGGATTTGGAAAAGGCGTTCGACCGTGTCCCTCGGGGGCTCATGTGGGGGGTGCTCCGGGAGTACGGGGTACCGGACTCCCTGATCGGGGCTGTTCGGTCCCTGTACGACCGGTGCCAGAGTTTGGTCCGCATTGCCGGTAGTAAGTCGAACTTGTTCCCGGTGAGGGTTGGACTCCGCCAGGGCTGCCCTTTGTCACCGATTCTGTTCATAACTTATATGGACAGAATTTCTAGGCGCAGCCAGGGCGTTGAGGGGGTCCGGTTTGGGGACCTCAGGATCGGGTCGCTGCTTTTTGCGGATGATGTGGTCCTGTTGGCTTCATCGGGCCGTGACCTCCAGCTCTCACTGGAGCGGTTCGCAACCGAATGCGAAGCGGCTGGGATGGGAATCAGCACCTCCAAATCTGAGGCCATGGTTATCGACCGGAAAAAGGTGGAGTGCAATCTCCGGGTCGGGGAGGAGATCTTGTCCCAAGCGGAGGAGTTCAAGTATCTCGGGGTCTTGTTCACGAGTGAGGGAAGGATGGAGCGCGAGATCGACAGGCGGATCGGTGCGGCGTCCGCAGTGATGCGGGCTCTGCATCGGTTTGTTGTGGTGAAGAAGGAGCTGAGTCGAAAGGCGAAGCTCTCTATTTACCAGTCGATCTACGTTCCTACCCTCACCTATGGTCACGAACTGTGGGTAGTGACCGAAAGAACGAGATCGCGAATACAAGCGGCCGAAATGAGTTTTCTCCGCAGGGTGTCCGGGCTCTCCCTTAGAGATAGGGTGAGAAGCTTGGTCATCCGGGAGGGGCTCAGAGTAGAACCGCTGCTCCTCCGCGTCGAGAGGGGCCAGTTGAGGTGGCTCGGGCATCTGATAAGGATGCCTCCTGGACGCCTCCCTGGTGAGGTGTTCTGGGCACGTCCCACTGGGAAGAGGCCCCGGGGAAGACCCAGGACACGCTGGAGGGACTATGTCTCTCGGCTGGCCTGGGAACGCCTCGGGGTCCCCCAGGAAGAGCTGGTGGAAGTGGCCGGGGAGAGGAAAGTCTGGGCCTCCCTGCTTAGGTTGCTGCCCCCGCGACCCGACCCCCGGACAAGTGGAAGATGATGGATGGATGGATGGATGGATGGACGTTTTTTTGTGTGTGGAAAAAAAAGCGTTTCAAATTTCAATTAGTCGATTTTCAGACGTTTTAGTCGAGTCTTGGTCGACCAAAGAAAATCTTAGTCGGGGACAGCCCTACTAGGAATTTGATTTGGTATTCTCCATGCAGGCTATAACTCCTGCACGAGATCTCCACGGCAGCTACACAAGCGCTGCTATCCAAAGTCACTTACAAAGTGTGCATTGAATCTGCAGGAGGTGTGTGACTTGAACCCTTTATACCTTGTACCGATTTAGGCTGAGGAGGATTCAAACCCACAATGTCACCATTTAGTGTGTGTATTACAGGTGGGTACAAAACACATTGCAGGAATAACAACTTATCACACTGAGGCCTGAGCCACCTATAAACACTTACTGGCATGCATTATAGTGCCCGCCCACCCACCCATGCACACAAGCACCCATCCTACACTCACAAATGAATATGTTTACACAAAGTAATGTGTGGGGTTGAGGGTGGGAGTGTCCATGTCTGTGTGTACATTTTTAGATCAATAGGATAGAGAAAAGCCAATCAAAAGCCTAAGGTTTTTGAAGAAAAACATATTAATAAAAAAATATAACAAATTGCTTAACTACAATAAAGAATTTAAACGCAATTAGCCCAACTGCAATTGGGCCCAATGGCCAAATGAAACTGAACCACAATGAAACAACCACAGAGGCACGCATTATTCTCTAGTCCCTCACACCAATTACTTCCTCCAGTATTTTTTAGTTTGAATAAAATGTCAAACTCAACATTGGACCAACGTGATTAGTTCAAAGGCATAAAAACTGCCCTCCACATGCTTCACACAGACAAAAGCAGTGTGACCCCCGGACAGCCATGTTCTAGCCAGGCTATATTTAGAGGCTTGAATGTAATGAGTCACGCTGGAAGGTTTATAAGTCACATCTTTTATAACCTTTATGAAAGTAAAAAACATTCTACAACTCACCCAAGGTCATAAAGTGCCTACAAGGCTCATTGCAAAGGCAATAAAGGACTTTTTAATGTTGCTATGGGAATTGCAAAAAAAAACCTAAGTCCATACTGATCACAAATCATGTCTAAGTTCAGTAAATGGTTTCAAAGCAAACTATGGTTGCCCTCTGAAAGCACCAATTAGAGAAGCCATGAACTAAATTAATCCAATCTCAACTTGCTATAAAGTATTTACCATATTGCTCCCATTTGTCAAATCACTGGGCCCCCCACCCACCCCAGTTTGATCAGGGTTAGGAAAGACCTCGAGCAAGCCATACCGGTGCTGGACCATGCGAAGCAGCAGGCGGCTGGGAGAGGAGAGGTAGAGGGAGGGCATCCAAGTCTCTAGGGGATGGGGCCTAGACTTCACGGTGATAACCTGGATATTGAGCAGGTCTGCCAGCTGGACAAACATCACTTTGCCTGGGAATTTATAAATTTCACAAATTTTACTAAGACACATGTAGTGTGTTATAGTGTCCAATCTACAAACCAAGCAAATATATTTCCTCTTTTGTCCTTTATGTTGCTTTGTATTATGTAATCAATTTAAATGCATAAGTCACACGTTACTGAAGGTCACAACTACTGACCTATGCAGCCTTGGTTGCCGTCATCACAGACATTCCAGAGAAGCTCCCTGTGGGCGTTGCTGATATCCGGCTGGACCAATCGTACGAGCTGGTTCCAGCAGGCCTGAGTCACCACTGGCTCCTCCTCCCCCTGTCTCTCCTGCAGCTGCCCAAACGCTCGCACCATCTTGTGTCTTTTGGTCCTGACCAGCTGCCGTACCTCTTCCTGTAGACAGACAATGGTAGAGAGCCGGTTGGTGTGTTTTATGACATTGTCAAGCATTAAACATGTGTTTAGTTTGCTGACTTCCTCAAACAGTCTGTAAATCGTTCAGCAGCCACATCAGCATCAATTAAAGAATCATGTTCTCCAGAGAAGCAAGCAAACCAAATTAGAGTGTGCACTTTACCTTTAGGTACTTCTTGTAGTTGTTGTAAACGACCGCCAAGAAGACAGACATGAAGATGTAGGTGTTGATGAGGATGTAGAGAATAAAGAAAACAGCAAAGAGAACATGGGAGTTGTATGCTGGCATCCTATGAAGTAAACAAGAAGGAAATATTAGTGTTTTAAAATGTTACACAGACACAATATAACTAAATGGCAGATAAACAGATTTACTTGTAGGTTATATAATTTCTAATTTTATAGACATTCATGTACATTCAACACTCTTTCACAATGTACTGTAGCTGTGTCCTGTTTTGTCAAAGCAATATTGTCATAAAGAAACCGTCAGCAAGACACTGAAAATCCATAAACACTCACATGACGTCAGGACTGTTGGCGGTGGTGACAAGCACGTAAAGATCAAAGACGATCTCTAGATAGTTGGTGAAATAGGAGCTTCCTTCAATTGTTTTCAAGTCCCTGGAGAGACAAGTGGGAGCAGATGATCTGGTTTACATCAACTGCAACAATGATAACGCTGCTTTTTCCCCTGCAACTGACCATCTGCAGCAGATGTTAAGAACTGGTCCAGGGTCAGATTCCACTGATCTGATCCTGCTCATGACTGTCTGATGAACTACAATTGGATCAAGATCCGTGTCTAGCTAAATGTTTTATAGAAAAGTGTGCAATGTACTTTTATTCATATTATTATTTTTTTACACACAATTTTAGTCATTGGGCAGCCACTCTGAACTCTTGGTAGTGTTGTAGGGGAGTGCCGCTTTCTATTGGACTATGGAGACGTTGTTGTTTGTAATTTTATTTTAAATGGGTCTTGGCTCAACAATGTCATTGCACATGCACTCAGAGGTTTAACATACTGATGCACATTAGATATTTCAGTATTTAGTTTTTAATGTGAACAAAAAGGTACAGAAGAACTGGTCTTCACTTCTTTAATATGGGGCATTATATGTATATTAGTGAGACTAACACTTATTTAATCCATAATAATCATTCGTTTAATTCAGGTAAACATTAAAATGTTGACAATTTCAGCACAATTCTGCATTTAAAATAGGAGTACTAAAAGATACACAAAGTTATGGTATGAATAACATCATTACATCACACAAAAATCATTGTAGAATTGCAGACTTACCTTTTCCCAAACAGTTTAAGAGCCATGAGAGAAAACATCAAAAGACTGAACATGAAGAGCAGGAAGACATACAGGATCTGTGGCAAGGCATTTCGGATGCTTCTGAAAGCTCTGCGAAGCTGAAAGGAAAAGAGGAAGGTAGAGAGTAATAAAAGATAAGCAACACAAAATAATAAATTCATGAATAGTTTAGAAACTAAGCAATTGAGACAAATACATGTCCTCATACTGTACAATTACTACAAATATAATATCAAATACTAATAATTAAATATACAAACTAATTTTATTGTGTGCCACATAAATCATTGAGTTATTCTGTTTTGCCTTGAGAAATAAGCTTTGGGACAACCTTACAACAACCCAAGCCAGTGGAAGATTGTCAATGATTATTACCTGTCGTCCTTCAGTTACATTGACCAGAAGGAGGGGTCTCATAACT
This sequence comes from Osmerus eperlanus, assembly GCF_963692335.1. Classification (NCBI taxonomy): domain Eukaryota; kingdom Metazoa; phylum Chordata; class Actinopteri; order Osmeriformes; family Osmeridae; genus Osmerus; species Osmerus eperlanus. Next base: position 5,569,847 of record NC_085039.1, on the reverse strand, counting down.
CTGGACCATCTGACAGCATGAAAGTTTGAAGATTTCAGTGCTCCGTAGATAACCATGTCAAGCATGGTAAGCTGAGAGGGGAGACGGTGGAGGGGAGAATGAAAGGTTTACAGTCAATACACTGTATGGCTTTCTTTAGAAATTGAAGGATTCAAAATGGTGGTAGATGATACATAGTAGATATTGCATTTAGGAAATTGCCTAAAATGAAAAGCTTTTGAAATACTATACAATCTAAACACAATAAATCTGTGAATGCCAGTGCTCCACAACTGTCCTCTGACACGTAATCTTTCTTTTACAACAAACACATACAGTAAGCCACAGTCATACTATTGGCAGCTACCATTATCTGAGAATCTGCAGTGGCAAGCAACACAGTACCATTAACCTGCAAGCACTACCATTTGACTTCAAAAATACTTAGTCCCTCTTTCAGAGTAACAGAATTCAGAGTAAAAGTAATTTGCTAACAAAGAGAAAAGAATTGGAAACGCTGACTCAGGGAAAACGTAGGCTAAAGGTTACTTCACAACAATGTGCTAAGCACTCCTCAGAACATTATCATACATGTTTAATATTTACTTCAAACACCCCATGCTGACAGCAAGTATTTGCAGTAATGGTGAAAAAAACTAACACTTGAGGAAAGTCTTACTGTTACTGCTTTTTCTTACTAAAATGTATTGGCACATTTAAATCAAACCTGGGTCAACTATTTGAAGACATTTTGGTGCAACTGATGTAGCTCACAGTTTTGTTGCAGTGGGTAAGCCAAATCGGTAGTTGCAAATACGAATTGACCCTGTACTGTTTCAAAAGCATATAATATACAATGATACAATGGATAATAAATGTTGTATATATTTGCTATGCTCCATCTACCAGGGCAAATGTCAGCACCCATACAGTAATGCCAAGTTTAACCTACTTAATAGTTTTAATCTGAATTGCTCTTGCAAAAAAATACTACCAAAATGATGACTATGATGCAGATGTTCTTGGGGTCTTTCCAAAACTTTTGCCAGGGAATGACTTTGGCATAGTGGACAAGACGAGCTGTAAAAGCCAAGAGACAGACAAGCTCGACCACCATGGTCACCTGTGGGCAGACAAAAGGAAAGCAAACATGATTTCTTTCTGTTTGTCTAATTGTAAACCTGACAGATACATAGTGGAGGCTTGTAGGCTAGCTAACTCCCCCAGGAATATTTCCAACTTCCCCATACAATCATGAATTGTATTCAAACTCAGTCACAACAGAAACATGCTCAAATTAGACAGATATTTATCTTAATTACTATTTAAAACCTGTTTGTTCAAAGGATTGGTTATGGTAAGTGCTATGTATACAACATGATTACACTGTACCCATATTGGTACATGAATGACAGCAGGGTCCTCAAAGACAGCCAAAGACAGGTCAACAACAATGAAGGTGTAAACCAAAACCTGGAAGCCCCAGTGGTTATACAGCATGTACAGCCTGTGAAAGAACACACAAAAAATCCAACTAGTTATGTTAGTTTTCATAACTAATAATGAAGTGTATGCTATTTAACCCCCACAAGATATGAAACAAAATTGAAATTGATGCGGCTCTAAGAAAAGCTTCCCTACCTCACAGCTTGGGGTGTTGTGTCAAAAAAAATGTTTCTGTTGTACTGAGCATCCGAAACATAAACAGCGGCCAGGTCAAAATCCTGTCACAGGAGATAGAAAGAGGACATGTTTGATTTGCGTTTATGTCAGATGCATTGTGTAAGATGCATAATATCAGCAAATACAAATATTATGGTTAAAGCCATCATTGAGCAATATTTTGTGTTTCAGAAAATGTTAATAGCTGGTGAATTTATGCACTCACAAATCGGATGTAATTAAAAACAAGGTATGATAATTTATCACACAGGATGACGTTTCCAGCAGGTTCCGTAAGAGTAAGCTATGCGCGTGACTTATCTGCCAAAAGTTTTAATGCAAATCTCAGACTTGATACACACTACCACCACATTTTTTTCTCAGATTCGCCTTTTCATTTAGTACTGAGACTTTGTGACGGAGTGAACGCCAGCAATTGATACAATTGCATCACTTACATCCTTTGTTTTTCCATTCAAGTTTTCAGAGGTATTTCTGCCGTTCGATAATCCCATGACGTGTTGTGGAGCTTCTTCTTGTGCATCTTTGTCTTTTCCTGACTGAGACATTGTTTGAAGCGAAAAACTGTTCTTACTAGTGTCTTTTTCACTTCTTTCATATAGCTAAACGATTCACTCAAAACGAACACGATATCCCTGTTCCCGAGAAGGAAGATCGTCTCTAAAATTCCAACTGTTTTCGCTCAGTCAGCTGCACCCGTTATATTCCTCTTGATGAATTACATACATTACTAACGGATTGGCCACAACTTTAGCATTATTTCCTATAGATCAAAAAGGCACATATCATTCCCAAGTGATTCCCAAATTCTTCTGAAATGCAATGCCATGATTTTTGTGCAGTCATGTGACAGAAATCTAGCGGAAATGGCAATGGAGAGAAAAGCTGGAAGGAAACTTTTATGACCTGACTTGGCATTATGTTTCTACAACACACAATTCAGTTAATAGAACGTATTCTATGCATACAACCTAGTTGCATTAAAAACACCAAGACAATAAACAATCAACAAAGAAACTCATCCAAACATTTTTTAAACGTATTTACTTGCTTTGAGTATTAACATTCTTATGGTCAGTGTTTGGAAAAAGTCAATTGTATTTTGAGTAAAAAATCCAATGATAAATGTGTCAATGCTTTTAATAGTAGGCTATAGTTAAAATTGTACATTGTGCTCAATAAATGATAAGGTGCCAAGAAGATATTTCTTTTTTTACATAATTAAACATTAAACTACATGATTTAGGCTTTTTGGAAAAGGGGCAATCAATCAGTAAAAACATTTAGTCAAAAGTACAAAGATGTCTTACATAGAGGAAATCAATAAATATAGAGATACTAGGCTACAGCATGTTTGATTTAAACATTCATTAAAACCAGTGATAATCTCACTAATTGTGGCAAGTACAGCACTGATATCTACATACATTTTGCTTAAAATGCATTCTTAGCCTAAAATATTCCAAAGTATGTTATTAGACACTGACATTAGATCTAGTTTTGATCTGTATGGAGTGCTAACATACATCTCCCTGCACAATGGTTAATGGTAAAAAACAAACAAAAAAAAACACTAGACCTTGGAGCACTGGTCACTTCATGTATATCTGAAGTAAGAAGATGAACCGCAATAGTAGCCACCCACCTTCCTTTTCAAAAGGTGTGGTGGAAACTGGCAATATATTGCTGAGATTAGTGTAATCTTCGTAGGCCTACATTAGTGCATAAGGGAAAGGATAGAGCGTTTGTTTTCCGAAAAGCCTACTCATAGAAGTCTGGGCCTGGATGGGTTGGAGCGTACAGAGGAGTAAGCACCAATATGGGTAATGAGGTTGGGTTCGAGGCTGTGACCTCTCTCCCCAGGTATGGTCCTGGCCATCTGATACAGGACCATATCCTTAGCATTGCCCTTGATGCAGAATGATCCATCTAGGTAATCTGCTGCTCTGAGGGAGGAGTTACCAGGATAGAGCATAGCCGGGGTGCAGCACTCGGTGGCCGGCGAAACTGCGTAGAGGTGGGGTGATATTCGCCGGACCTCCAGAAGATAATGCCTGCCGGTGAGCTCGATAGCAGCCATGAAGTACAAGGTGAAGAAAAGGATGTGGGTGGCAGAGAAGGAGAATGTGAAAGAGAAAGGGTTGCAGTGCAGCAAGGTTAGGAGGACGAACGTGGCCCCGACTAGTCCTAGTCCAACCCATTCCAGGATGCGATATGGTTCTGGGTTCCAGTACCGTTGCAATCTCTCAGGATGATAGAGCTTAATGTAAAGTGTGTGGAGCGCAAACCGTCGAGAAAGCAAGTTCTTTATGACAGGGAAGAAGTCGCTTAGAGGTAAGGCATCGTCCTCAATGACAACAACATTTTTGGGTCTAACCAGCTCCCATCCTTTTCGAAGACAAAAAACATAGTCTCTTTTCTCCCTCTCGAAGGTGTTCACGTGGCCTCTGCTTCTCCACTTTTCCTCCGGGGAGCGCCGCACCACCCGGAACTGGCTCTCCAGTAAGGCAGCATCCTCGTTGTCAAGGGGACCACTTTCCACGTCACAGACCAACACCTCTGCACACTGTTTCTGCCCCTCACAGCCTCTCAGGAGACTGGCTAGCTGTTGCATCACCTGGAGCAGGTAGTGGAAGTTCCTCCCCTCAGTTCGCCTCGCTGTAACCACAGTGACCAACAGCTCAGGTTCCTTGGCGATGTTTCTGAAGTCGGAAGAGGACTTTGTAGAGCTGTCCTCCCAATATTGCAAAGCATTCTGCCCCCTTTCATAACTCTTTTGTAACACATCATCGCTCAAGGAATCCAAGTAAAAGGATTTCATGAAATAATACGAGTACAGCTTTCTGTGGCACACTAGCGGCAGAATGATGCAAAATGTAACAACGCTTAGGACTAGTCCCTGAGCAACAGGGCTGGACCAACGCAAATGCTGGCTTGCAATAGCTTTCCATCGAGGCATTTGTGAAGGATTAGAGTATGGGTGGAAGATTACAATTTGATAGGATAAAAGTTATTTAGGTTGTCTTCAGTGCATTCTTGTGTAAATTAGAAAGTACAGGCTACCGTTTACAAAACTGGTTTGGCAACAACCATTCAGTTTCCTGGATGTGTAAACAGGTGTTTTGCAAGCCATACATGGTAGTGAATGACTAATAATCAAAAGCAAACAAAGAGCTATAAAGGAGTGTAACATAATATGGCGTTGGGCTTATAAGGGTGTCCAAAGGTGAAAGGAGGGGTAGGTATAAAGTTTCTATCTATCTTAAATTCCACTGCCAAATCCCAGAAGCTGTTGTTTCCATGAGGAGGTTATGTCCATGTCTTAACTGAATCTGCGGAATGAGAATGGATACATTGAGTTGGACGTTAGCTCAACTGTTGCCACTTCACGTTTGAATCGATGTCCATAAACCCAAAATAGCTCCGTGAACACATCTAGCCCCACACATTTTCGATATCCCCTCGTGTAACTTCTAAGCTATTCTTGTAACAATTATAATGTTAAATAACGTAAATAATCTTTTAAAGGCTACTTCCGTCTAAATAGCTAGTTACTTCTGTGAAACACTTTTGCCTATGGCGATTCAGCAACGCGTTGAGTGAAAATCGTGTCAACAGAATGAAACACAGACTACAGCCAATAAGCCATAAAGCATGTCTGTGGAAATGTATTAAATATAGTTCGGGGAAAACATGGACGCTAGGCCAACTTGATCTAATCTAGAGCATAAACACACAAGAAACATTGCTCACCTGATCTGTGGTTACAGCTGGTTGCTCGCGCTTTCCTTCCTTCCAGTACGGTTGTAGAAGCGCAGCCATTTACCGTATTGGTTGGATTAGTACAATGTTTTTAAATGTATGTAGTGACAAATGTTGTCACTAGATGTCAGTCTTTACTATGCTAGTGTATCATTCCGTGAGATATAGTAACTGAGATATGATAAATCTATGTAGATCATAAGCAGATGATCAGCGGTCATGTTCATGACCATATTAATGACCCAAGGGTCTAATGAGAACAACAAGCATTAGGCCTATATCTAAATCAGACAAGCTTCACCTTCAGGATAGTCTGTTTTTGAGCACAGGTCACCTGAAATCATTCTGTCTTGTTTCGTGGGGTGATGGTCACAGTCACAGAAGATATAACCTCTGTCAGTAATAGTCAGTAATGTGGCTTTACCAGTTCAAACTTCCATTGAACCGACCCTTACTATTAGGGGAGGTTCTAAACCATTAGGGGAGGTTTTAAAGCATTCCAACAGAGGGGGGGGGTAGTTATACTCTTAGAGGGGCCAGTTACATTAAACATTATTGTTGTTGTATAGTTTTCTTCACTTTAACATAACCGCCCCCCATAACCGCCCCCCATAACTGCCCCTGCTTATCATCAGGGGCAAAATGCCTAATGGGTAGACAGAATGTTATGTTGGGTAATTGGTTCCTATGTAGTTTCTTTGAAAGGGTGTTCCGAAAACAATCTAGCCTATATTTACATTTAGTCATTTAGCAGATGCTCTTATCCAGGGCGACTTACAGTAAGTACAGGGACATTCCCCCGAGGCAAGTAGGGTGAAGTGCCTTGCCCAAGGACACAACGTCATTTGAAACGGCCCGAAATCAAACCGGCAACCTTCAGATTACTAGCCCGATTTCCTAACCGCTCAGCCACCTGACTCCCTATATCTATATCTGAAGAATGCATTTGTTCTCATCTCCCCGGTTGCAACTGCTGAGCTTCAGTGAACATCTGAGTGATAAGGTGTCTCAGACGTCATTTGAGAGCAAAAGACAGATAATCAGAGGCGTGATTGTGGGGACGTTGGGAATGCTGAACCAGTAATTATTCATAATGCGTGTAAGAAACCTTATTGTGTTCACTCAGAAGAGCATGTTCCTTCACACCCCTACACACAAGTACATCCGTCACCGTCGTTGAGCATTGTAGGATTAAATTTGATCAATGTCAAAATCAAGTCTGTGCAGACAAACAACCTATGTAACTTTGGTTGGCACTCACAACATGTCCTACTACAAAATACTTGTTTTCATGACGTGCGCAGGTCATCAAAAGGTTACTGCTTCCAATCCTATAGCTGTGCCTTTTCAGAGGCTTCAGGTCCTTGATTATGCTGTTACATTATTGTCTGTGTTCTCCTGAGCAGACTATCATGCACCGCTTTAGTTGACATAAACCTATAGGGCCTACAAGGTTTGACTATACATACATGTTTATATATAAATATGTTAAATGTAATCTGTTTGGGCGTTATCATTGCGCTGTAGCCTACAGTGTGCCATCTTTGAATGTGCCAACTGAATTGAAGTCAACAGAAACCAAGAGCAATTCTCAGACACCAAACTATTATCTTATCAACTCAGCGTGGAAACAAAAGAAAGGAAAATATAGTAGAAGAAAAAGGATGGAATTTTGTCAAGGATTGGGTTACATCACTTTGTCGGAAACCGGATCCCATAGAAACGGTTGACCGGCAGAAAAAGTGCCCCGGTGACACAAAGACGGGGGAATGTGACCTACTGCATCGTGGGTACAGGGATGGTGCCCACTTGTGATCCCTGTAATAGAGACAATGAAATACATTACATAATTATACCTCAACTTGGCATAGGAAAGACAACAGTACTGTGTGAACCAGTCTAGTAGAAGAGTTATTTTTAAATTTCACCACAAATACATGCCATGCACATAATTGGCCTACTATATGTTCTGAAGAGGGGATTTATACACACATCATGAAACTTTAGACATAGACATAACCTATAAAAAAAGTAGTAACAATTAGGTTACTGATATAGTAATTGTCCTAGCGCAGTGACTACATTCACCATGGAGAACAGATAATGTGACATAACAAGGTAACCGGACCTTACTCACCGTTTGTCTAAGGTGTTTGTCTTACAGACACAGGCTGATGAACTGTCCCATCCTGCCAAAATAGGGCTGTTGTTGCCATGGCTGTGGTGTTCAGGCTGCACTGAGTGCACAATTGTGTTGTCTGCCATGCATACATAGGCCTACAGAATTTACTGTGTCAGACAGAATGTTTTTTTTGCTTGTTTGTTTTTTTGTTTTTTTGCAGTTGGTTGTCATGGTGGTACCACAACATGAGTTTAGAATTAGAAGGTTCTACAGTATCAACGTTTTCACATCTAATCGCTCTGGATAAGAGCGTCTGCTAAATGACTAAATGTGATATCTTAGACCTGTTTTATTGTTGCCTTTTCCTTCATCTGTCCTTCAATCCCTCACTGCAAAGTGTGCTCGTACAATGCAGATTATTGAAAGACATTTGTAAGTGTATTTTTGTTACAAAGGCAACAATTGCAGATATAGCCGTAGGGATTTTATTTACTACAGATGCTGGATGCTTAAAAACCAGGGGGGGGGGGGGGGGGGGGGAACGTTTATATCAGAGGTAGCAATTCACTTTCAATAGTTTCTGTAAATATGGTATAGTATCAATATTCTACATGACTGAATGACAGAATTATTTGTCGAATCATGTCATAGTAGAGCTATATTTACACTGCTCATGTTGACACACAGATCATGTAGCATTTGGGGAAAGTGCCAAAGGTTCCCTTCATAAGAAGGAAAGTGTTGTTCGTATGCCTTCATCTCAATTCGTTCTTCTAATTGATTGGATATAGGTCCAATTGACTGTAACTTTTGGCAATACTTTTGTCACAATCCTTGTCTAGGGCAATTTTCAATTTCTGAAAAGAGCCAGACAGATAAGTGACATAAAACATCAGGCTAATGGAATCTCCAGGAACATCTTTCAGAAAGTGTTTTCCCCCCATGGACTGTATAGGTAACATAAGCATCGCCATGTGTCTCAATCTTCTCTGAGCCCTCTATCAAGGATCAGAGAAAACTGGTTTTAACATGAGCGCACATCAAACATTAAGCTGCAGTTTAGTGGAAACCAGTTTCCTTATATGTGCTATGAACAATAGTTGTCTGTCTCTGTGGACTTTGTATCTTCATTTTGAGGAAGGACAGCAAGTCCTGGATAAGGTAAACCAAATACAGGATCAGGATCCCATGCTAATACAGGCAAACTCAATATTTTCTATACAACTGTTGCACAATATGATTGTTAAATTAATCCACAAACAAGCTTTATTCCAGCACACAGCTACTATTACACCAGTAGGGTAGCTATTCAGGGTCTGCCTTCATCACATAACATATTGCTTGTGCATAATTTGGGTTGTGGTGGTCATTTTACTTTCCTTTGCTTTTAGGCTTTTCATAAACCACAACTCACCACATGAAACGTAGTTTTTGTTAATAATTGTGTTGTATTTAGATCATTAAATAGAACACTGTCATTCAACTAATGAGTGTAGTTGTGGACTATCATAGACAACGCTGAACGTAGTCTACATATGTGTCCCACTCCCAAAACGTGGAAAAGTCCATTTTCGAGGGTGCGGTGTTTAATGAGTCAACCTGGTCAAAATTCATACGTGCAGTTTCCACAACAACTTTAAACGAACTCCAGAAAAGATATTGATGACCGATAACATCTGAAACCTAAAGACAAAAGTATTCATTTCTTTTACGGGTGTGTCGTGATGGTAAAGCAGGTTTTTCTAGTCTGTAGGTTCTTAAGACGTGCGCACCTGTTCAACCGTTAGTTCATTCAGGTGTGTGAGCAGAAGAGCGCAACCATGGCATCGAATACTGCGACTGTAGGGAATTTGCCGAGCGGAGTAGGGATATGCACAACTATTCCAGACATTCTTTACATTCCGGAGCTTGTAAGTTTTTTACTTTTAATTGTAGGCCTAGCTAATTTACACTAAAATCATTATAATGCAATTGAGCATGCTCTGTAGCAATGGATTTCATCTGAGGAACGCTAAATGAAAAATTGGGAAATTTGACTTTTCACCCCACGACAATATTTTGTTTTTGGTTCAGGTTATAGGTTTTATATTTTGCCCGCTTTTCATGTAGCTATACTGTTGAGTTTTCGTTCCACACCATAGGCCAGATCCAACAGTTTGTAGACACTGACAGGCAGCCCGTAGGCCTATACTAACAGTTGACTATTGCAACTTGTTATGATGAATTTAACAAGTAATGCAATGATAACAATCAGACATTCAATCGTAAACCCATACGCTTTGAACCTGACGGATGATTTCTGGTGAAATAGTATGTGCTTTGCTTAAAAAAGGGAGTAGATGCATTTGGCTTGCTTGGATATTTTTAAATATAAAAACCTGTATAATAGCCTATGTGTAATGGTGCCACGGGATGCATGCAAAATACAGTATATAATTTGCAAATGGCGTGATGAGGGGATCCCCCACTCCACTCGAATCATCCTGCAGCAACAATATTTAGCGCAATAGTGTGTATGGTTAACCATCTAAGTTCTGACTGGGTTGATAATTAAGTGTGGATACCAGCAGGGCTATTAAAGGACACAGTTGACGAAGACCATGTTAATTTACACATTAGTGGTTAAAATGATTATGTTCAATTCCATTATATTTCTATTTTCAAGCCACATTGATCATGAATGAATAATAATATCTACTTGTTTATTCATCCTGTACTATTTGCCACACTGCCTTTCAGATCTTCGGAGGCCTGGTATGGATCTTGGTGGCATGCACGTTAGTGGTGCCCGCTAACCCCCAGGGCTGGGTGATGTTCGTGTCAGTCTTCTGTTTTGTCATGACCTTCATCTGGCTCTTGGTATTTGCCTGCGGTGGGCATCACAACAGTGGGAAGTGGGCTGCTGCGGTAAGTCTCCTTAAGTATTGATTCTCACAATATGTACAGTATTTGACCTGCTGTAGATATTGAGACTTGTGTTTTGCCGTGTCTTGCGTTTTTCTTAAACTTCAACACAGTAATTAATCAATAATAATGTGGGGTAACGCATTGTTTTAGAGACAGAAGAAAAACAAAGTCAATTTCAGGGGTCATTGTTCAGTGTGTCAGTTGTCACATCTACAACCCCCAGGGTTGTAGATGTGACAAAGGCCATACACAAAGGCCATACACTTGAAAACAAGATTGACAAAGCATGATGTTTTGGAACTTTGGCCTGGAAGTGTACAATCCACAGATCCAGAGTGATGTCTTAATTCCTTCAAACATCATGCTTTTGTTTCAAGCACTTTCATTGCACGTTCAATTCCCACAGATTGTTTTCCATTTCCTAATCCTTCCTGTTCTGTCTGGCTCAGGACTTTGCATACCACGGCCTGGCTGCTTTCTTCTACCTCAGTGCTTCAGTTGCACTTGCCAAAGTGACTCTGGATATGAAAGATGGAATTCACTTCCAAAACTACCAACTTGACATCTCTGCAGTGGTAAGCCGCTTCCCATAAAGACTTGTGACAAGTGGTTCTCAGAAATTTATGTCAACCCTAATAAGCCCAGAGAAGTTTACTAAAGGAAGTTTTCAAACATTACTATTAATTATAAGCGCCAGCCAAGTGGTTTATAATTGTTAACCGTTTTCTCTGTCTTTTTCAGGTGTTTTCATATGTGGCCACACTCCTCTACTTCATTCACACCATCTTATCTGCTATCAGGTGGAAGTCTTTCTAGAATGACAACCTAACCCTAACCCACACCAGAACAATTCTAGCTCTTGGTTTTGTGAGGTCACAAACCGCTGGAAATCAAGGGAAGACTTGAAGTGAAGAGAAGTGTTGTCTACGCACCATAAGCTAAGGTTCAGAGGAGATCTTTCTATAAATACATCACAATTAGATTCCTCAATGTGGACCGGCCTGATGGAAAGTATGGCACATAGACTGAACATGAATAACACCATTAATTGACCTGTGAATCACATGATGATGTCATAACAGTGGCATCACAGGTGTCATGCACAACCATAAGCCTTTCTCTAAACCTATGACAGTTATGACACAAGCGGCTAATGGTCCGTTCACACCAAGAACAATAACTATAACTATAAAGATGCCTTTTTAAGAATTGCTCTATATTTAAAACAATACCACACCTCAATGATAACAATAACTATACCGCAGAATAATATCGTTGGGATCACTTTCAAAAATATTTTCTTTCCAGCTGATGAATTATAAAATACTGACAACCAATCAGAATCCATAGGAATTTTAAGTGCCCGTGCATTTGAAATGGAAGACAACATTGCAAGAAGCTAATCGTCCAGGTTGGTGTGGATGCAAATTATAGTTAACAGTTATGGTTAGAGGAATAATGGATTGTATTTTTCTAAATTTAAGAAGAACATTTGCAATTGAACTTTTTTGTATTTTTATAGTTTTCGGTAACTAGCAACATTTTACAAAATAGATATATAACATAACAAAAAACATGTTCAAATTGCTTTTCTTTTTGCTTGTTTTATATATGATTGGTGCTTGTTAAATATATTATTTTGGAAACTGTGGAACTATGGCTATGTTACAATAAAGATATGTTGAAACGTAGAATATGGATGCATTTTTACATACTGTAGTTTAGATTTTCACAATTATAGAAGAGTAAATAAGTATAAAAATTATTGTTACATACTGTACCACAGATGTAATTCTATAGATGATCATTTGAAATATATTTCCTCTGCATGTTTTTGTTTGGCGCACTGTGCATTGCACAACCAAGCCATTTAACTTGGACAGGAGTTTCGGAGAAGGTATTTAGCTGTGAGCAACAAATAGGGTTTAATTTCAACTAGGGTGAAGCCTGGTTTTGAAGTTTATACATTTTGTATTCACTGTGTGGTGAATCAACCAAGGCAGAATGAAGATTCTGTTTCTTATTTATTTATTTATTTACTTTTGTCACATGAATGAACAAAACGATAGGGTCTTACCAGTTCTAACTAATCGTCAGTTTACCCTGATACTGGTGGTGTACTGATGTTGTCACTATCAGATGTAAGGGCATTTAAAGTATTAAGTGGCGTACGCCAAAGGTGCATTCCTTACATAAAATATAAATCTAAAAGATCCAAATAGGGGTTGTGACGGAAGACACATGTATTCAATGTTCCTTCTTAGGAAATGTATAGGGAACTCAAATGTTTTTGTATACTAAATTCTCAAATTAACTGAGTCTGCTGTACCAACATGCCTGTAAATGTATTCAAATGTTCAAGGTGTAATGGGTACCTTTTGTTTTTTAATGTCGAAAAAAAAAGAAACAAGGATTGTTTTTAGTAGGGTACAACTCAGTCTTTAGAGCACTTGACTGCATTTCAAGAGATTGCAGGTTAAAGATCCTGTAAAGTGGACCTGGAAACGAGTTTTAAGTTCGCCACACCACAGAATAATGTGTTATTAACTACCCATCCAAATTCGAATGAAAAAATAACACAGACAAGTATGTTAAATTAGGCTTTGAAATCGTGAAAAAATCAGCAGTCTTCTCTGCTTGAGACTGGGGGGGCGTGTCACCTGAAGGAGCTGAAGCTCCGCCCCTCGCTGCCTAGTGCCTACCTCCGACCCAGATAATGGACGCTAACAGTGCGTTCACACTGCAGCGGAGCGGGCGGCGCGTGGCGTCGGCTTCCAATTCATTTTCAATGAAACCAGGCGTTGACGCTCGCGTAGGGCATTGTGGGAAGGCGAGCGGAGCGGAGCGGAGCGGAGCGTTGCAAGTTGGATTTTCTCAACTTTATGTAAATGAGGAGCGTGAAAACGCTAGCGTTGGCCAATCGGATTGGTTTCTTGTTTCTTGTAACGTAGCAACTGTTCGTCATGGTAAACATTTCTAGGTTTGACAATTTCAAGATGGAGGAGAAACTTTTCGTATGTGTCTGCACACCCAGTTCTGTTCAGAACAAAGTTACTAATGTGACGAGCCTGAATTTAAAGATTACATTAAACTAATAATGCATGGTGCATGGTTGCCGATGTCGTCATTGTTCCTAGTGTGTTTTTATAGCCTACTTTTAAATGTAGTCGTCACATTACGTGACTGTTCTGTGCCACTGCTAGCTCGCTAGCCCAGCCTACAAACGACTGGTTGAGTGACCGGTGGCGTAACATGTATTCTACTGTAATCTTGCACTAGTAAAATCTTGCACTTACATAAATGTTGTGTAAAAGTGGTATTTTGATCGATATTGTGAGTACATGAACCCAAATCTGCACGCTTGGCCATGACTACAACAGTGACCTTAGAGAACTACAACTCTGTATTAACTTGTCTAACACGCCCCCGAGCGTGGTGTACTGTGGGAAGGCAAGCGATACAGAGCGTTAAAAAACGCTGCAGTGTGAACGCACTGTGCGTTCACACTGCAGCGTTTTTTAACGCTCTGCATTTGGGTTCATGTACTCACAATATCGATCAAAATACCACTTTTACACAACATTTATGTAAGTGCAAGATTTTACTAGTGCAAGATTACAGTAGAATACATGTTACGCCACCGGTCACTCAACCAGTCGTTTGTAGGCTGGGCTAGCAGTGGCACAGAACAGTCACGTAATGTACAAGAAACAAGAAAACAATCCGATTGGCCAACGCTAGCGTTTTCACGCTCCTCATTTACATAAAGTTGAGAAAATCCAACTTGCAACGCTCCGCTCCGCTCCGCTCCGCTCGCCTTCCCACAATGCCCTACGCGAGCGTCAACGCCTGGTTTCATTGAAAATGAATTGGAAGCCGACGCCACGCGCCGCCCGCTCCGCTGCAGTGTGAACGCACTGTAACAGTGCGTTCACACTGCAGCGTTTTTCAATGAAACCAGGCGTTGACGCTCGCGTAGGGCATTGTGGGAAGGCGAGCGGAGCGGAGCGTTGCAAGTTGGATTTTCTCAACTTTATGTAAATGAGGAGCGTGAAAACGCTAGCGTTGGCCAATCGGATTGTTTTCTTGTTTCTTGTAACGTAGCAACCTTTGGTCATGACAAACATTTCTAGGTTTCACAATTTCAAGATGGAGGAGAAACTTACATAAATGTTGTGTAAAAGTGGTATTTTGATCGATATTGTGAGTACATTAACCCAAATCTGCACGCTTGGCCATGACTACAACAGTGACCTTAGAGAACTACGAAGTTATAATAAATAAGTTCATTATATAATAAATAGCATTTAAGGGTTACAAAGTAAATTGATTAAAATGTAAATTATTTGTTTTGTACTGTTTATATGTATTTCGATTAAGTTCATTAATATTCACGTTCCTTTAAAAATATACAATCAGAGGTCGTGGGGTGTGCAGGAGGGAGGAAGAGAGATAACGGTGAACGGAGGAGGTCGAAAAAATAAGTGTTGTAACGTAAACCCCTACAAACAGTTTATTTCTAGTATCCATCATTATTATAGCAAGTGTTCAACCAGGACTCTGTTTAGCTTAGTAATGGTGATATATTTAGATAGTTGAGTGGATAACTCAACCATTGTAAAACGTACTTCAGCTGCTGACCAAGTGGCTAGCGATTGAACACAGACTTTGCTACCAAGCTAGCGACCAGCGAACGTAGTGGTAAAGCCTGTGGAAATTCGGGATCGTCCTCGGCATCGGTCCTCTCTTGGATTCTGCTCTTCTCGTCATCCACAAGGATCTTCGAGCAGTCTCTCCTTCACCTGCTACTGCCCT
Organism: Osmerus eperlanus; assembly: GCF_963692335.1. Lineage (NCBI taxonomy): Eukaryota > Metazoa > Chordata > Actinopteri > Osmeriformes > Osmeridae > Osmerus > Osmerus eperlanus. The sequence continues at coordinate 5,554,579 of NC_085039.1, read as the reverse complement.
TAGGCCGCCACATCTGAACCAGAGGTACCATCTTAATTTTATTTGCGCCCTTGTGGTGAAGCAGCCATTCGGTTTACGGCTACAACGTACCCAAGCTACAGTCAGGCCTGCACCGTTTGAACTGTATCGAGAGGGTATTATATTATTTAGTATTGCCGGCTAGTTAGGTTCCTCCGGTAGGAGGGAACCTATTGTTATTGTTGGTATTCTTATTAGGTTCCTCCGGTAGGAGGGAACCTATTGTTATTGTTGGTATTCTTATTATTAGGTTCCTCCGGTAGGAGGGAACCTAGTGTTATTGTTGGTATTCTTATTATTATAATTTTTTTCTCCTTGCGCCCCAATATCTCAAAAAGTCCCTGGTCATAAATTTTCTAATTTGGCACATTGATACTACATCCAAGTGGGTACCCCCACACCAAATATGGGCCACATCGGACCATAGGGGGCGCCACAGGCCACGCCTAAAAGTCCGATTTTCAAAGTGATGGCATTTCCACCCCATTGCTCCAATTCTTCTGAAACTTGGTGTGCATGCCTCATTTTTCATGAGGAACAAAAAAGCCTCAAGGACCCATAAGGTCCGCCATGATGGATTTTCCTGTACTGTGATAATTTGGGAAAACCTTCAAAATTCCTCTTCTCTTGAACCAAAGGTGAAATTGACTTGAAATTTGGTACATATATGTATCATTGACGTATTTAAAAACTTTACTTAAGGCAATTGAATCAAGTACAAAATGGCTGAAATGGGTGTATTTATGTAAATGTCCACATTGCCTCAATATGTTTGTGTCACTAAATCAATCAATTCAAATGTATTTTTGAAGGATGGTTCAAACCTAATAAGCTTTAAGGTGACATGCCTCTGAAGTACCATGCAAAGTTTCACCTTGATATGTCAAAATATGACTGAATTACAGCAGTTTGAACTTGGACCAAATCTGACAATGCTCGCCATTGGAGAAACAGCTTTTTTTTAATTATCCAGTTATTGATCTTTGTGTATTCCATGCCTGGGAATGGCTCAATTGGCTGAGATGTTGTGCTGGTAATCAAGGTTCAATACCAGTCAGAGGCATAGTTTTTAATTTTTTATTCTGACCAAACGGTTTCTAGTCTCCCGATAAATCCTCCGGTTGTAAAACATAGCAATGCGTGTTTATTTGAGCCCATCACAACACTCTGATCATCTGTTTAGCGAGACTGTGTAAACCACTGCAAAACAAGCCAGGTTCACCACAGTAGCTAGCTACTTGTAGTCTACGCATGGTAGAGATAACTCTAATGGTTTTCTCTGATGAAGTCAATTGATTGTTCAGGTGGATCCCTTGCCTGTTGCACAAATTCATTTCAGTAACCTAAGCCAGGACACATTCCCACTGATGCTAGGCATGATTTAAAATTCCCTTCCATGACAAGTTATGGCACTCCAAACAACCTGTTTAAAAAAACGATGAGAAAGTTATTCTTTACAGCATCAACCCAGTCATCCCGTTGTCCCGTTTTTATAGGAAATGTACAAGCAGTTTTAACTTAGGCTGAATCTAACAACACTTACCACAGGAGAAACAGCTTACTTTTTTATACAGTAACTGAACATGACAATATTCAACACTGAGAATAGGGCTGGGATGGTGACCTGTAAAGTATAAGGTAGTTGGTTGGAATCCAGCCATTATCTTTTGGCCTGTCATAATTTTGATTATCTGTTTAGTTAAACAGGATGACATCATTCTGAAATACGATGCACAATTTCATGCAATTTCACCTTGAAATGTCAACCGTTTCTTAACCTTTGTCCAAAAGCTGACCAAAGCTAATACTCTGCCCTTTCTATTCATACAATCTCAACAGTTGGTATGTAGCAGAGAGGATAGAGAGACTGACTTGTAACCTTATGCTCATGAGTTCAAATCCCCATTCAGCCTGTTGTTGGCAAAACATGAAGTAGTTTTGCTCCCTTGTTGTCCAACTCTCGATCTTTTGCAGTGTACATGTTTATAATATTTTGCCATTTTGCGGAGGAACCCGCATCGCTGCTTGCAGCTATATTTATTATTATTATTTTTCTTCTCCTTGCGCCCCAATATCTCAAAAAGTCCCTGGTCATAAATTTTCTAATTAGGCACATTGATACTACATCCAAGTGGGTACCCCCACACCAAATATGGGCCACATCGGACCATAAGGGGCGCCACAGGCCACGCCCAAAAGTCCGATTTTCAAAGTGATGGCATTTCCACCCCATTGCTCCAATTCTTCTGAAACTTGGTGTGCATGCCTCATTTTTCATGAGGAACAAAAAAGCCTAAGGACCCATAAGGTCCGCCATGATGGATTTTCCTGTACTGTGATAATTTGGGAAAACCTTCAAAATTCCTCTTCTCTTGAACCAAAGGTGAAATTGACTTGAAATTTGGTACAGATATGTATCATTGACATATTTAAAAACTTTACTTAAGGCAATTGAATCAAGTACAAAATGGCTGAAATGGGTGTATTTATGTAAATGTCCACATTGCCTCAATATGTTTGTGTCACTAAATCAAATTTATTTTTGAAGGATGGTTCAAACTTAATAGGCTTTAAGGTGAGATGCCCCTGAAGTACCATGCAAAGTTTCACCTTGATATGTCGAAATATGACTGAATTACAGCTGTTTGAACTTCGACCAAATCTAACAATGCTCGCCATTGGAGAAACAGCTTTTTTTATTATCCAGTTTTGTGTAATCCATGTCTGGGAATGGCTCAATTGGCAGAGATGTTGTGCTGGTAAGCAAAGGGTTGTAGGTTCAAAACCAGTCAGAGGCATATTTGTAAATTTTTTATTAGGACAAAACGGTTTCTAGTCTTCCAATCAATCCTCTGGTTGTAAAAACATAGCAATGCGTGTTTATTTGAGCCCATCACAACACTGTGATCATCTGTTTAGCGAGACTGTGTAAACCACTGCAAAACAAGCCAGGTTCACCACAGTAGCTAGCTACTTGTAGTCTACGCATGGTAGAGATAACTCTAATGGTTATCTCTAATGAAGTAAATTGATTGTTCAGGTGGATCCCTTGCCTGTTGCACAAATTCATTTCAGTAACCTAAGCCAGGACACATTCCCACTGATGCTAGGCATGATTTAAAATTCCCTTCCATGACAAGTTATGGCACTCCAAACAACCTGTTTAAAAAAACGATGACAAAGTTATTCTTTACAGCAGCAATCCAGTCATCCCGCTGTCCCGTTTTTATAGGAAATGTACAAGCAGTTTCAACTTAGGCTGAATCTAACAACGCTTACCACAGGAGAAACAGCTTACTTTTTTATACAGTAACTGAACATGACAATATTCAACACTGAGAATAGCTCAATGGGCTGGCATGGTGACCTGTAAAGTATAAGGTAGTTGGTTGGAATCCAGCCATTATCTTTTGGCCTGTCATAATTTTTGTCATCTGTTTAGTTAAACAGGATGACATCATTCTGAAATACCATGCACAATTTCATGCAACTTCACCTTGAAATGTCAACCGTTTCTTAACCTTTGTCCAAAAGCTGACCAAAGCTAATACTCTGCCCTTTCTATTCATACAATCTCAGCAGTTGGTGTGTAGCAGAGAGGATAGAGAGACTGATTTGTAACCTTATGCTCATGAGTTCAAATCCACATTCAGCCTGTTGTTGGCCAAACATGAAGTAGTTTTGCTCCCTTGCTGTCAAACTCTCGATCTTCTGCAGTGTACATGTTTATAATATTTTGCCATTTTGCGGAGGAACCCGCATCGCTGCTTGCAGCTATATTTATTATTGTTTTTTCAGTGTGAATAATATGTCATGTTGATGTGAACGTATGTGACAATATTGGAAACGAGAATTGAATTACTGATCTGTTTTTTCCTAAAGTAAAACTTTAATGCTTTTCTGTATATGGGTGTACTGATTTTTTCCTATTGGACACAGGCGTAGATTAGTAATAACTAATAAGTTTATTAATGATTAATAAGTAAATTAATGATTGTTGATATACTGGATTAATATTGTCAAGTTCATTAGTGAAACCCCAAGTGTATTTTTGTTAGTTAAAAGAATTCAGGTTAGCCACCTCTCACTTCAGCTCAACTGAGCTACCGAGGTGAAATCAGTTTCATATTCGAGATTCAACAGACATTCATATTCGTACCTCCGTTCAGGCTCTGCGTCATATTTAGGGACCGGGGTAAAAGAGTAGACAGTCAGAATGTTTCTTCAATATCTTTGTCAAAATCGACCATACAAACTTCAAACTTGTTGCACATTCTTCTACTACTAGCTGACCAAGTTGTCCAAGCTTTGGTTTGGTGATAAAGTTGATTATTGATTAACCCATAGCCAATAAATCAATAAAAACACCAATATTTCAGTGTTTCCTCAATATCTTTGTCAACAATGAACATAGAAACTTCAGACCTGTTTCACATTCTTCTACTCCTAGCTGACCAAGTTGTCCAAGCTTTGGTTTGGTGATAAAGTTGATTATTGATTAACCCATAGCCAATAAATCAAGAAAAACACATTCCAGTGTTTCCTCAATATCTTTGTCAAAAATAAACATAGAAACTTCAAACTTGTTGCACATTCTTCTAATACTAGCAGACAAAGTTGTCCAAGCTTTGGTTTGGTGACCAAGTTGATTATTGATTAATCCATAGCCAATAAGTCAATAAAAACACCAATATTTCTGTATTTCCTCAATATCTATGTAAAAAATGAAAATAGAAACTTCAGACCTGTTTCACATTCTTCTACTCCTAGCTGACCAAGTTGTCCAAGATTTGGTTTGGTGATAGAGTTGATAATTGATTAATCCATAGCCAAGAAATCAATAAAAACACCAATATTTCAGTATTTCCTCAATATCTTTGTCAAAAATGAACATAGAAACTTCAGACCTGTTTCACATTCTTCTACTCCTGGCTGACCAAGTTGTCCAAGATTTGGTGATAGAGTTGATTATTGTTTAACACATAGCCGATAAATCAACAAAAACACCAATATTTCAGTATTTCCTCAATAACTTTGTCAAAAATGAACATAGAAACTTCAGACCAGTTTCACATTCTTCTACTCCTAGCTGACCAAGTTGTCCAAGATTTGGTTTGGTGATAGAGTTGATTATTGATTAATCCATAGCCAAGAAATCAATAAAAACACCAATATTTCAGTATTTCCTCAATATCTTTGTCAAAAATGAACATAGAAACTTCAGACCTGTTTCACATTCTTCTACTCCTAGCTGACCACGTTGTCCAAGATTTGGTTTGGTGATAAAGTTGATTATTGATTAACACATAGCCGATAAATCAACAAAAACACCAATATTTCAGTATTTCCTCAATAACTTTGTCAAAAATGAACATAGAAACTTCAGACCTGTTTCACATTCTTCTACTCCTAGCTGACCAAGTTGTCCAAGATTTGGTTTGGTGATAGAGTTGATTATTGATTAACACATAGCCGATAAATCAACAAAAACACCAATATTTCAGTATTTCCTCAATAACTTTGTCAAAAATGAACATAGAAACTTCAGACCTGTTTCACATTCTTCTACTCCTAGCTGACCAAGTTGTCCAAGATTTGGTTTGGTGATAGAGTTGATTATTGGTGTTTTTGTTGATTTATCGGCTATGTGTTAATCAATAATCAACTCTATCACCAAACCAAATCTTGGACAACTTGGTCAGCTAGGAGTAGAAGAATGTGAAACAGGTCTGAAGTTTCGATGTTCATTTTTGACAAAGTTATTGAGGAAATACTGAAATATTGGTGTTTTTGTTGATTTATCGGCTATGTGTTAATCAATAATCAACTTTATCACCAAACCAAATCTTGGAAAACTTGGTCAGCTAGGAGTAGAAGAATGTGAAACAGGTCTGAAGTTTCTATGTTCATTTTTGACAAAGATATTGAGGAAATACTGAAATATTGGTGTTTTTATTGATTTATTGGCTATGGATTAATCAATAATCAACTCTATCACCAAACCAAATCTTGTACAACTTGGTCAGCTAGGAGTAGAAGAATGTGAAACAGGTCTGAAGTTTCTATGTTCATTTTTGACAAAGATATTGAGGAAATACTGAAATATTAGTGTTTTTGTTGATTTATTGGCTATGTGTTAATCAATAATCAACTTTATCACCAAACCAAAGCTTGGACAACTTGGTCAGCTAGGAGTAGAAGAATGTGAAACAGGTCTGAAGTTTCTATGTTCATTTTTAACAAAGATATTGAGGAAATACTTAAATATTGGTGTTTTTATTGATTTCTTGGCTATGGATTAATCAATAATCAACTCTATCACCAAACCAAATCTTGGACAACTTGGTCAGCTAGGAGTAGAAGAATGTGAAACAGGTCTGAAGTTTCTATGTTCATTTTTGACAAAGATATTGAGGAAATACTGAAATATTGGTGTTTTTATTGATTTCTTGGCTATGGATTAATCAATAATCAACTCTATCACCAAACCAAATCTTGGACAACTTGGTCAGCTAGGAGTAGAAGAATGTGAAACTGGTCTGAAGTTTCTATGTTCATTTTTGACAAAGTTATTGAGGAAATACTGAAATATTGGTGTTTTTGTTGATTTATCGGCTATGTGTTAATCAATAATCAACTTTATCACCAAACCAAAGGTTGTACAAATGTGCAACAAGTTTGAAGTTTGTACGGTCGATTTTGACAAAGATATTGAAGAAACATTCTGACTGTCTACTCTTTTACCCCGGTCCCTAAATATGACGCGGAGCCTGAACGGAGGTACGAATATGAATGTCTGTTGAATCTCGAATATGAAACTGATTTCACCTCTGTAACAGACCTAGAGAGGCACTACACTTGCATCTAGGGAAGATGCAGTTGTGGGTGGTGGGAGACATCCTGAAGCTAGCTGATGTAGGCTACAATAACAGTACAGCAGGAGGAGCCATTCAGTGATCTGGCGTAGATAGGGCGAAATGACGTAGATAGGGCATTTTTTGTCTCCGCCCATTAAAACCTGATCTGAAAACGGAAGAGAAACTGTTCTTCGGTTTAACTCCACATTTCAGTGTGACAAAGTCTTAGCGCTTTGCACATGCTTTCAGGAACTCATTTCACACGTATATAATGTACTTAGAAGCAAAACATGGAATTTATTTTACAGTATCTTTAAAAACCACACCATAAAATTGTGATAAATACAGTACAGTATTCTTCTCAGACTAATAATTAGATTTGACATCAGATGAATGAACAACATTTAAAAATAATTACTAAGTACAAAAGGGCTCCTGTTCAGCAATTGTCAATTTATTAACCACCTTTCATGTTTCAGGAGAAAAAGTGTGCTGGCAAACCTCTGAGCTGGTTGCGGTGTGTAAACAGTACTGGGTACAGGCCTATTCTAAAACCACAGTTCTAAACACTCTTAGGTGAAATTCATTCTCTATTATTAAAGTGGTGGTGAAGGAGAGAGGAAATTGTAGGCTGTGAGTAGAAACTGGAAAAACGACTCTACGAGATGCAAAGCATAAATACAGGTAGCAAATTAAGCATTGAGCTTGTGTAGGCTACTCATGTAAAAAAAAAGCCTTGTTTCCTGTGTGTGTGTGTGTGTGTGTGTGTGTGTGTGTGTACACACTTTCAGACATACAGCACCTGAAAGTGCACACATCCCATTCAGTCCCATACTGTGCGCCCACATGTCAAAAAATGGGGCAGGCACACAGAATGAGATAAAATCTCATTCTTATACACAAACACATGCACAAACGTACACACATACACACACACACTCCCAAACAGAGGATAAGACAGACCAGTGGCGGGAGGTGAGTGAACTGTATCTGGTATCCATAATTCATGGGAGAAGGCAGCTGGTGATGATGCGTAACTATCTCCATGAAAGAGTAGAGTAACCGTGCCCTTGGAACACAATTGGAGAAAAAGAGTCTTCCTTTATTTCGATCCCCATTAGCTTTCAACGCAGCAGCAACTGGGTCTACATGCTATGGACAACAAAACTAACTCTTACACCACATGGGATGGTTCACACAGTAACTTCCTACACTAACATTTTAAATATGTAACAGTACATAACAGTAACAGTGACAGGAACATAAAGACTACAGACTTTTCAGAGCAAAATGATATGTACAACGCAATGATGTGTACAACTCCTTATCAGCCATAGTTTGCGAAACGTGACATGCAGTGCCCTCCATAATGTTAGATTAGATTATATTTTCCTTATTCCACTGTTTTAAATGTGTAATCTAAAAGTTGTTAAAGCACAGTAAATATAATATTTACAGGCTTTATAAAAGGTTTTTTTCAGTTTGTTTGTTTTGTTTTAACATTGAAACATTTTATACAGTCCCCCCATTTTTTGGCACCATAGTACAGTAGCAAGGAAAATCAAGGGGGAAAGAACGTTATTGAAGGCACTGCACATTAGACTATTGATCCAAGTTACTATATAAAATGAATTTTATAAATATTTTAAGAATAAAGAAAATGTAAAAGCAATGGTTTCCTACCAGCTATCCGAGAATATGTTATTTGACTTGTTTCTTGTTTCTTGTTGTAGTTTTAATGAGGGCAGCTACCCCTTCCATTCCAATTCTCCTCAATAGCTTACTGTAATTGTCATCTTAAGGAAGACCCAAGTGACTATTGGAAGTGTCTGGTGTGATGATCATGACCAAAGTACCCCATTATTATGAAACCCACCAACAATGCCAGCAATTTATCTAGTTTGAGCTTTTTGTGTGCTTCGTGTCCTGGAGGGAGTAGAAGGAGGCAGGCATGGCTGCATTGAAGCATTACACCAAGCCAAGATCAGTATTCATCCCTGCAATTGTGACAGGCAGCATTCTTTGGGTCAACTGCAGGAGCAGAATATGGATGATTGGGTTTATGTAGTGGGATTCTCTTTGGCTTAGTTGCCAACGTCGTTGTGAGCTAAACTGTTAAAGTTTTCAGATTAAATTAACTTTCTTAAAGGAATGTAGGGAGGTAACTGACCGATAACCATTGACAACCTCATAACACCCAAATATAATATGAGTAAGACACATTTTAAAGTATACCATAAAAGCTGAGTCATGAATTCCCATACTCATATTAACCCCTGCCCATGGCCCCACATACAACTAATGTCAAACGGCACTGTGCCCTATCTACAATTCCAGGAATCTGTGTGTGTGTTTGCCACCAATTTTATCACGGGCACTATGCACTATCTATAGTTCAAGGAATCTGTATTTGTGTGTTTCACTCGCATCTTAATCACTGACTGCATCACGGGCACTGTGCACTAGTACATTTAATTTAGCTCCCTAGTAGAGTAGCAGAAATGTCACACGTAAAAGCAACAATTTTGCTTACAAATTCATAAAATGGCATAATCCAGTGAAATTGTATTCAAAGATAAGTCCACTCTGATGCCAATGTTCAGCAGGCATGATTTTCCACCTTAATTCCATAAACATTCCTGAGCCGGTGGTACTATAATCTGTCTATGAGTAGTTAGCTTTCAAGACCAAATCTGGGACTGCTCAACAGAATAATTATATTCTGCTTTCACTTTTTCTTCTTCACTTTTATTTATACACAGAAGACTGATCCCAGTCTCAGGGAGCAAACAGTAGTCTGGTTATATGTCCTCCCACAGATATCTGGGAGTTATAGGCAGGGGCATCACCATAAATGTTGGATTCCATGACAATACATTTGATTCAGTTCCTATAGGCATTCCTATAAACCATACTCATCCAGACTTCTCAGTACAGGGGCCCTTAATTGTGACAGTAAGAATGTGCTACAATATGGTTCAAAACAGGGTACAAGAAGTTATGTACATTTACATTTAGTCATTTATCAGACGCTCTTATCCAGAGAGACTTACAGTTATGAAACGACCCATTGTTACTACTTTAATTCATGATAGGTAAAGGAGTTTGTATACATTTATTTGAACTATAATAAGCACTTGACTCTCCAAACTTACATTTACATTTAGTCGTTTAGCAGACGCTCTTATCCAGAGCGACTTACAGTAAGTACAGGGACATTCTCCCCGAGGCAAGTAGGGTGAAGTGCCTTGCCCAAGGACACAATGTCATTTGGCACGGCCGGAAATCGAACCAACAACCTTCTGATTAATAGCCCGACTCCCTAACCGCTCAGCCATCTGACCCCCTGAAACTTGACTTGTCTCTACCCAATGCAATCATTTGATGTCCTGAGCTAGAAAACACTCTGTGTCAGCATCTATCTGTTGGCATCAGGAAGTGATGCATTACTGGGGAAAAGAGTTCAGCATGACTATTGAGAGTCTGTTATAAAGTAACGTTAATGCACCACCATGTGTTTGACTTGCTACATTACATGAAGAGAAGGAAAGAACAAGTCACGCCCCTGGCTGTGACACTGAATTTCTTTCTTTTCCGTGTGTTCTCCTCCCTCCCTTTCCCTGTGTGTGTGTATGTGTGTGTGCATGTGCAGAGTCTCCTGGGAACAGACAACTAAACTCACCTGCCACAGATCTGCAATCAACATTCTACTTCAACCCTGCTCACCATCCAGATTGTTAGGCAGCTCAGTCTCTGAGTTTTGAATTATTCTTACCTGTTTTTTGTGGATTCATCATACTTACCTTTCTCCTGTGATCTTCAGTTCCTGGCTGAGACTCCAGTGCTTCTCCAGCCAGCTACCTGCCTTGCCCTGATTCCTCCTGAAGACCTGCAGCCCATAGCTTCAAACCTTTTTTCATGGACAATAAATACTCACCTTTGAGCCTTTGTGTTTTGAGTCCATTTTCGGGTCCTCACATTGTTGCGCTGTAACAGAACAGAGATAAAACTGTTTGCGTAGATCAGGAGCATTCATTTCTGCAGTAACAACACCACAGGATATCAATTAAGTTTCAAATTTCAGGTTTATTTGCCATTTCTAACAAGTACAAGAACAGGTACAGGTACATTCGGATTCTTTGGTCCAAATCTTCTTGACATAAGAAGATTAAACTTATTATAAATTGGTCCTAATTCTATATGAGCCACTATTGTACTCATTCTACTCAAACTACACGTTGAGTATACAGGTTGTACTTTGGAAACTAGGTGAAAAAAATGAGGAAGCCCTTAAGACCAGAGTGCGATTCAAAACTGTTCACAAAAGTTAATCTAAACTGCCTGACCAGCAAGGGAAAAGAAAAGGACAGATGTGAAAATTTGCAGGTAATGCAGGAACCCATCAGAACCCTAAAATGATATTGTATTTGGGCAATTATAGAAAAATTGTCTTTTTACAACTGCAATTGAGACACTACGAGTTTTTTGGTCATTTAAATCTGTACACACATCTGGCTCACCAGATAAATGTGTGCACTATGTAGGTTGATGCTGCGCCTGGGTTCAAATCCAGCCCAGGCCCTTTACCCCATGTCACCCTCTCTCTCTCCTATATTTCCTGTCCCCTTCACACTATCTCTGTCAAAAAAATTATAATAACGGCAGAAATGCCCCTAAAATATATTTGTGTACATACATTGAATATAGTATGATGCAATAAACACAATGTGCAGAATCAAATGTCACCCCCCAGCACACACTTCACCAACAACCAGCAACACCAAAAATAACTTTGCTTTCAACCAACCAAAGTCAGTGGATCTGTATTTTTTCAGCCAGTGGGCAATTGAGGTTGGACTGAACAGAGTTGTGCAATGTCATCTGCAGTGATATAACATGTATTCACTATGCCCTGACTGTACCCCTCCCCTCCATATTTGTCCACCTCTATTTTCAGATGTCTCCCATTGTCAGTCATGACAGTCCTAAGGCATACAATGTGACAGCTGTATTTCAACTCCTAGATGTGTGTCACCCCTCAAGAAAGTTGTTCTGATTATACCGTTGTCATTCACTTGTACTGTACACTTCACTGCACTTGGTATAATTATGTCCTCAAATAAACTTGAACTTCAAGTTATATTTTGTTACATTTATTATGCAAAGCATCATGAGAAGGATCTCAAACAACAATTCTAAACAAGAGGAATTATTAAGTGAAATAATGTTAATCAGTGAAATGATCTGTGTCCTGTATCTAGGTTTTTAGTGCTCTTAAAAACCAGCACAAATAATGTGTGTGACCACACTTTGCCAAGCTCTTTCTGTTTCTGATGATAATAATATAAAAAATAAGACAAGGTTTTCTATTAGATTTTTTTATGTATTAATGTAATACCTGATGAGAACAGATGTCAATTCACGGGAGCACTTGAAAAACAGTATCAGTTTGATGCTTTTGAAGATTTCCAGAATTGAATTTGATGTTCATCAAGTCAATCATCAATCAAGCATATTTTGATTTGGACCTACAGTTTTCTGATGCTTGTTATTTAACTGTTCTCTACCCTACGTTGCACTACGGTTTAAAAATATGTGATCAATCTATCAAAACAGTCAATCCCTGTTGTCCCTGAAAGACAGCAACTTCTTACTTACATGTTAGGGAGTTTGAGGTTTTGCCAAGACATTTGGAGACAATAGTGTAACAGCTGTTGCCTGCACCCTCTATTTCTGGGCACCCACTAAGAAAGAACAGGGTTATGTGCAGTGACCGATCAACAACATTTTGTCTTGATTTTTCAAGAAGAGAGTAATTAAAGTATTCTTGATATCAGCAGTGGCCCCATGTGTTAGTGCCTCTAGTTCCACCATATGGTCTGTGAGAGATGCCATCTTCTGTGTTCAGTGATAATTGTTGTTTGCACATCTACTCAAGGCACAAATGGAAAGCCCTGGCATTCTCATAACGTAAAATCTCCAAAAGGTCTGGATTACTAAACACATCAATAGAATCGATGATTTGGAATTTGTAAAGAGAGGTGAAAGGGAGAGCCCATTCTTTTCCTTTCTGAACGCAATGGTTTCTTCCCAACCTCTTTCAAGACTGTGTGAGGTGTGATGTACAATTTGCAGCCATGGTCCACCGTCAGCAGGGTCTGGAGAGGTCCATCTGTAAACACCTACATTAGAACTATGAACAACAGGCAAGGCGTGAGAGTAAGGTTACTGGACCCCATCAACACCTCTTTGTCAGTCCACAGTCCTCACACCCCCAAGTTTGACACAGCAGACAGAGAAAGGGATCAATGGAATGTCACAAAAAAAAAAAATTCTTGGCACTTGGACATTGCCCTACCTATGCCATTCCAGTGTTTAATTTCACTGTAGCTTTAATTAACTTCCAACTGTGACAACATACAACGAGTTGAAGGCCCCCATGGGAGAAAAGATTCAGTTTGACAGCCGACTCAGCTTTTACATTTGCTGGAAGCCTGGGATTTTCATTATCATAAATTATCATTATCCCACATGGAAATGGAAATAGGATTGTAGATGTTGTTTAGTGCATCTATGATGTACAGTCTGCAGCCTAATACATAACACTGTCAATTCGAAAATGGTATATTCTGTTCTATTTTTACCTATATTTAAAGTGCGTGTGTTGTAAGATTACATATGATTACATGTAATTGGTTACATTGGTCATTCTATTTATAAGATATTTTCATCCTTTCGGATCACCATCCTTCTGAAGACGAAAATGATTAAGTAAAATCTCATTTTCAGGGGGCAATATCAAACCTGGGAGGCTTTATAGAGAAAAGCAAAGCTCTTTCACCAAACTTAACCATCAGACTCCCTTACATTATTGAAAAAGTAATAGTCAAGAATGAGTTTTCCATTCCAATGACTCTTGCCTTTTTATTGTCTCATATTTCCTTCTGAAAGTTGAAAATGAATTCACATGATGGGATCAAAACTATATTAAAAAAAACTGCATGAATTTGATGGATGTATTCATCCTGCTGTGAAAATGTCTAGGAAGACTGGTGCCAAAAAACATAAAATAAATGAATTTGATGTTAACTACAGTAATACACTGAAGTGTTGATGGTAGGAACATCAGGGAAAGCCTATTGTTTGGATAAATCAACAAAATATATGTTCTGTTACTCACAAAGGGGATCCACTTATTTAAATGAATGTTAGATGTCATGACAGTTTGGGGACTATTGTTATGTTCTGTTTCTTTTCACATTTCAATGACATTTGTATGAACTGAGCACAGATCAGATTGGACAGATTAAAAAAATATTTAACAGAAAACATTGTATGCATGTGTGTGTGATTGATGAATTGTTATTGTTGTTGTTATTGACTCATTGACAATTCTTCCCTTCATGTAAGCTGTAAGAGGGATCACTAAACATCTCAAGCTTTTCGCATCTTAATCAACCATGCTAGGATGCATTCAATTAAATCATTAAACCACGGTCCCACTTTTGTTTCGTCACGGTCCTCTCTAAACAATTTCCACCCATTTTCAAGGGCCCGAGACGCTTCCTTTGTGCATTCATTTTTTTGTCAGTTACTGATATTCTTTGCTGGTATCTTTGTTTTCAGGATCATTCCTCAATAAGGTTTATATTGGGTTCTGTTTTCTTGAGTGCAGGGTAACATGCAGTGGCGGCGCCAGAGAATTTTTCATGCAGGTGCTGAGGGGGTGCTAGATCATTGACAGGGGGAGCTGCGCAATTATATATATATTATATTTATTTCTATAAATACTATCAGGGCCAGAGTGGGACCCATTTTCAGCCCGCGAGTGTAATGGCCAAAACCAGCCCATCCCCACCAGGGGCCGAGGCATACGTTTAACATTCGGGGCTTAACCCAAATTTAGGACCTAGTCAAGGTTTTGATGTGAGCTGAAATCGGAACTTCACATTAATGCGAGCACGCAAGCGAGATATTTTGCATTAATTTCAGTGCAAAATAGGTTTTTGAGCTTTATGTAATATAAACATTACGTTGGACTCATTGTTATATTTTCTCGAAATTACAACCCAAATTTTTACCTGAAAGATTTGGGGCTTTTGAGAACATATTTTTCCCACCCTTGCAGGAACCTAGATTTCTGAAGTGACAGATCTTTCTTTTTTTACCTGTCTTTTTCAGTTCCTCCTGGCATCTTTTTCCCATCCATTTTATTATTTTGACATCATCTTAATCTTGCAAACTCCCTCCACAACAATAAATGATGGTTTAGGGTTGTCTTGGTACACGCACCTGTGTTTGAGAAAGAGAGCATGCGCGACAACTGAAAACGGCACTTTTTAATGCACGGTCTGATCATGCGTTTATTTAGATTAAAACCTAGTGTAGCCTATTAGCTTACTTATCAGTCACACAGTAACAAACTTAACACAAATCGTTTTATTCGGTGTGTGAAAAAACAAAGACAAAGCAGGCGATCTGCTGGCACAATTTATGAACGGCAGAGCGGGCAGACCGGGAATTCTCCCGATTCTCCCGATGGCCACTCTGGGCCTGAATACTATTACTAAATGAGCAATATTTTAGGGGGTGCTATCGGGGTGCTTTTGTCTTTCTTGGGGGTGCTGAAGCACCTGCTAGCCCCTCCCTAGCGCCGCCCATGGTATCATGCCACCAAAGAAAATCCCTTCAGTCACAGAAACATCTTGTCACAGGCAATGAGAAGAAGATGACATAATGGGATCATGTGGAGGATTTTTATTTTTCACAATGCCAGTAGTGAGTTTATTATAGCATCGGCATAGTCAGAAGTGTTTTTGGATTTACCTGCACAGTACCGGCACACTATCATGTGTTGTTCATATGGGCATGAGTGTTTTCACATTTTCACAGGTACAATGAGATCAATGAAACTGGGACTGACTATCATGGCACCCATCTGTCTTTTCAGTGGAAATGAGCGAAAAGGTTCTAAACAGTAGAAGGTGTAATCAAATTAATTACCTTCAACACAGACAAAATGCTGAAGATCTGTCCATGTTTTGAGATATGGTTAACTGCTTTTGGAAACCTTAATCCATATTATCCCTGTTTCTTCCTTTTACACTGTAAGACATGTTAGTTCCACAATAGATTGAGCAGATGGACTTTTCAAATAACCATTTGTTCGGCCAGTCCATCTGTAGATCGTCTGTAGATTACTAATAAACTATCAAAAACTGTGAAAAGAATACTGTGCCAATTTACCTTCATCCTAACTCTAGCCTGTTCAATCAACAGGGATGCTCTTTACACTCTTTTAATAGCGTTTTGATTTTGTAACCATCTACAGATCTCTGTACAGGGGGTAATGTTACTACAGTCAATTAGAAAACAGAAGCAATAGAAATAATAGTGTGTCCAAAGGGAAGGTTAATTTACTTATTGAAAAGACCTACAGAACAATGAGTGACTGCCTCGACAGTATGTAACAGACATTTGGCATGCCTTTATTATTAAACATGACATGGTGTAGGTAGAGAACAAGATCGAGTCCAGAAAATAGAACAGGGCCTCAGGCTAAATGAAATGGAGCTTAGACCATAATTCTATGCAACAGACAGGATATATATATGAATGTCTCTGTTTCAAGGGAAGAGCAGTGGAGGAAGGGATTGTCTCAATTAATAAATTATCACATTTCGAATGAAGCAAACAACCACATGGATAAAAGGGTCTGGGATCTACTTGACAAAACTGTTATGATTTCTTAATTTGTCATGAACAATGGCCATACAGTAGGCAAGAGTTTGATCATATTCTCATTTACAGTACTCTTTACAAATGTTTTTTGTATCAAAATACCACTTTTAATAGTATACATTATACAGCATCATTGTAATAGTTACCCTAATATTTACATGATTATATACTTCAATTTGACTATCTCCTTATTCAAGTTTCTCCTCAGAAGATGTGTGAATATGTGATAGCAACATGACTAAATGATACCCCTTGTAACAAATGTATCAAAATGTTTCGGCAGTAAGTGTGTATACATGTTCACAAACATGTTTAACCCTTGTGTTATCTTCGGGTCATTCTGACCCATCAGTCATTGTGACCCACCGTCGTATTGCGACAAATTTACCTCCTACAAAAACAAAGTGAAGCATTTTCTTTTAACTGTTGGGCTGTCTCAGACCCCCCACATTGCAATGGTTAAAAGAAAATTATTTTTATTTGTTTTTGTATTGGGTAAAATTGGGTAAACACAACGGTGGTTCGTTATGAACCTTTGGGTCATGTGACCTGAAGGCAGCACAAGGGTTAAGGGAGGCGTGACTTGTGTTGTGAAATCAAGGTTTTAACTTGTGTGTTTCTTCAGTCTCACGCATGGAGAGGTACTTCTGTGTGAGAAAGAACAAGACACCCACCGGAGCAAAAAAGAAAGTCTGCCACAGATCTGAACATTATATTTTGAATGCAGAGATCCAACAAAAATGCATCTTCGCATTTTCTGTCTGTGTATTCAGCTCTGAACCATCACTCTCCCTCCCCCCCCCCCCCCCCCAGTCCTTAACAGAGGATCATAAGACGTCACCTCCGCAGTCAGAGGGCATGGGAACAGTGGAAAATCACCACGGTGGCGGTGCAGGGGTGAGGGGGGGGGAGATGGAGGTGGCGGGATGTAGGGTGGTGGACCACTTACGCTGACATTCCTCCTCGGGCCCCGCGCCATCAAAAAGGTACCCGCCGGCCGAGCCCTTTATCTCCCACGTGGCAGTGGCGACAGGGAGCTGCCAGATAGCTGGCCCCTGCTTCCGCAACGTGGTGACAGTCTCTGATGTAGAGCCTTGTATGGCTATAGCTCACGCTAAGGAGGACGATAAGCAGCAAAGCCAGCTATGCGGGCCATGTTTAGAGACACTCAGGGGGGAACAGTGTCCCGAGACAATGTCTGTTTCTGTTAAATTTAGAGAGGTTATCGCACCCTGTTCTCCCCGCTGAGCAGTGTCTCTTCTCTCACAGCTCCGTTGGGACTTCAGAGGTGAGTACAAGGCATCTTGCAAGCCACCGTGCTTTGTCAGCACTCTTTTATTTACTAACAGAACTTTTTTCCTTGAGATGTTTGTTCAAGGTTCGGGTATGGGAGATTTTGGCTGTAGATGTGTGTGTATACAGTATGGGTGTGTGTGTACAGTACAGTACAGTACAGTACAGGACAGTACAGTTGGTGTGTGTGTTCACCAACTGTACTGTCCTGTGTCCTGAGAGAGAAAGTAATGAGGAAGATGATTTGGTCTTTCACTGCACAAAAATGTTTCAAGCTGTGGCTGTCTTAACCCTCGTGCTGCCTTCGGGTCACATGACCCAAAGGTTCATAACGAACCATCGTTGTGTTTACCCAATTTTACCCAATAAAAAAACAAATACAAATAATTTTCTTTTAACCTTCGCAATGTGGGGGGTCTGAGACAGCCCAACTGTTAAAAGAAAATGCTTCACTTTGTTTTTGTATGCGGTAAAGTTGTCGCAATACGACGGTGGGTCACAATGACTGATGGGTCAGAACGACCCGAAGATAACACAAGGGTTAAAAAGGATTCGATTTGGTAGGTTAGCCTTGGTAAAGGCTATGGTTGAGAGATGAACTATGTGAACTATGCCTATGTGAATGTGCTCAGAGATGGACACTTGCCATCATAGAACAGATTCTTGACACTTTTCAGCACTTTGTTCTGAGAAATGGTTCACCTTGATGCCAGGGTTATAGTCTTTGCAGAACTATCAATTCATTTGATTGATGTCGTTCGCCACATGTAAAGATTAAAGACCATTGCAACAGTTGCCATTCCATAAAATTACTTATGATTATTAAGCTATGCTAATGTTGTCAATAGTTAATTTACCCTGTCTAGTAATCAACTTGTGACAAAGTTGCTTAATCTGTCTGAAACAAGGTATGCTGTAGGACTAAGAGAACAGTCCTAGATTGTATGTTTAGGTTCACCAAAAAGGCAGTGACAAACAAGTGTGGATAACTTCTTGTGACTGTAGAAGGCTTTTAAGATTTGGCTACAGTATGACACATTGGACCCACAAAATCGAGCAGAAATGCCAAGGCAGGCTGGCAAAGGGCTCACTGCCAGCAGGGAATTTGTAGACAGGAACAAAATGCCTCCTTTCTCCCCAGGGGATGGGTAACAGAATTATTTACTAAGTAGTCTCCGTGTCAGCTGAGAAAACCAGAGAGCAAGGTTAGTTCCAAGGTCATTTGACTCTAAAGTTAAAACGAAAATTGAAACTAGAATTTTGCTGCAAAAAGTTACCCGAAGTTCTGGGTAAACACTAAAAATGTATCTGGTGTTGCACAAGTAGGACAATAGTGGTAGTGTGTAGAACAATGATTAGAAGTATTAACAATGACACATTAGTGTTAACTAGCTACAGGTGGATGTCAATATATCTGTACATAAACATACATATCTGTACATAAAGAATATTCTATGCATTAGAATATGCTTTGCCATGTGGTGATTTTGAGGGCAGTGAAGGTGCATCCTAAGAGTTCAAATTAAGTGTTACCAGGTGTGGTCCATCATCTCAAAGCAGTAGCAAGCAGAATAAAAAACATAAAAACATGGCCTGACTCATCAAGTTCTCCTGGTCTGTACCCTCTAATCTTCATAGATGTTATCCAAGGTGAAGAATGTCCATGAGGACTACCATTAGCTCCACTGACAGGTGGAAACTGGGTTCATTTGAATGCTTTGCCAAGCCACTGGAGGCCTTATTCAGAAGGAGCAAAATTGCAACTTGCCACATCACACTAGTACAACCACTGGACCCTCACCTTTCTTTTATGTCCATGACAAAGTGTGACCGTCCATTTCAAGTCAGTTTCGAAATAGCCTCAATAGTTGTTTGTGTGTGCAGTCTGTGTGCAAGCACCAGTGTTGTGCTATGCCACAGATCAGCATAATTCAAAGGGTGACTGTTGCAGCATCATCTGACATATGATTCATATCAGTTGGCTGTTTGGTGGACTTCCACTGCAGGCCTCGAGACGAACTGGCCTAACAAGGGGAGACAACAAGCTGGGCATTGGGTAACTTGACCTGACATGGCATTGCCATGACTCAAGATTACAAGCAACAGCGTACATTTCTGTAGGGAGCTATAATACATCTCTACTAAGTTTCATGGTGAGCAGTGAATGCTGTCCACATTATGCAATGAGTATCTTGTTATCTAAGTGCAACAATGAGACAGACCCCTCAGCAAAATAAAAAATACCCTTCTAAACGGAAATATTATCAGTGTAAATTGTAGGACGGTGAATGAGGTGAATGGAGAAAGCAGTCCGTTTTATAACAAATTGTTACATTTAAATTTAAAAAAGTGCAGCAGCAGTAGCCTATCTCACCATTTGTCATGCCCCTGGCCCTGATTCATCCGTGCGCAAGCGTGAGAGAGAGAGAGAGAGAGAGAGAGAGAGAGAGAGAGAGAGAGAGAGAGAGAGAGAGAGAGAGAGAGAGAGAGAGAGAGAGAGAGGTGATGCACAAGCCAAGCGCATCAGCAGCAGCGCGAAAACCGAGAGCTGACAACGACGACCGGGTGCATGTGAGTTGACTTGCCTCACCTCGACAATTTTTTTTCAAAGAAAAGGTATTGATGCTTTCAGGAACTTCTTTGAGATCCGGAGGTTTAGTGTGAGTTAGGAAAGTTCAAAGCAGCTGCCTCAATGTTATTCAAAATTTGCCTCAGGCTATTTCAAATTTGTCTCCTTGCACGACAACGGGAATGAAAAGGTAGGTCATCACAAAGCAACCTATTTTTTACATTTATAAGGCTAATGTTTCTTTATTTTATGTATTTGTTTTGAAGGCAATGATGGACCGATCTCATACCGTAACCAAACCTGAGTAGGCTATTCGTGCTTATAGTATGGGTTAATAAAGTTCTTTCTTATCACATATCGATTTTTTTAATTCTGAATGTGAATGGCGTGTGCTATATTTGAAACGTTTTGACGTAATTATTCCTTTTCATATTCAAATTCAATGGATTTGTGTGAAACGGCTGTGTGGATATGTAATGCATGGAAAGAGCGTATAGGATACTAAGCTCACACATGCAGACACATTCTGAAAGTACCGAGGAGTCGAAAAAAAATACAGTGGCACATGGAAGTTTCACTGTGGAATGAGAGAAGCAATTTAACTTTGTTATACTGCCATGTTTAAACTTTTGCTGGCTTTTTGTGAAACATTGTGTAAGAATTATAACAAAATAATTTATAAAAATTGTATTTGAGACTACATCTCAACTTTACTCTTAATTAGTCTGACTGATTTAATTGCAGATAACTAAATGACTGCAAGTCAAGAAGGGTCAGAGGTAGAAAACCAACAAATCATTACACAGTTGTTTCTCCTGAATGATGTTCTAAAGAATATCAATAATGAAATGATTAAGGAGAAACAAACACAGAAGTGATCCATACTTACAGCAAACCTCAGAAACCGGGCCATAATTGGGCTTTGATGCTGGCGGGCTTAATTCTCATATAGAGACACTTTGAAATGCATATTATCAGCTTTGAATTATGTTATGTAATATCAGCATGGTACATAGCATCACGGCTAGTACCAAGGTAACGATGATGGCTCAGCCTTCAGGAAGTAAATGCTTGCAAAATTATTTCGCCAAGTAACAAACATTTCTACTTTATTTGTACTCAGGTGTGCATACTAAATGGGATATTTCAGATTACTGGTGGCGTTTTACTTTGTCATTGTGGTGTACTGTGTGTTGATAAGCAAGATTTTTTTTTTTAAGGAAGGTGAAAGATAATGTCGACAAAATAGAAACACTTTGTAAAAGTTAGATTATTTGGTATTCTATCATTCCAATGATTTATTATGCAATCTGCTGTCAATTGATGTAAGTGGAACCATATGTAATCATACTTATTATTCAGGATGAGGATTAAATAATACCACATGCAAAAATCTGTATTATGTGTGTATGCATTACAGGCCTGTATCTTAGATATCAGAAAATGTTTAGGACCTACTGCAAGTGTCTGCTAGGAAAAACAATTATTTTCAGATGCACTTTAAAAGTTGTTCATTTGGTTTTCAATGCTATGTAGGGTTACAACAGCATTGGCATGGAATTCAGGCAAAACATGTTATGTATGTCCTTTAGCTATTAGGGTAACTAACAAAAAACATTAAAACAACAATAACATCCTGTATTGAAGACAGTCTATGAGAGAATCCCAAATGTAACATATTTTTCATAACAAAAACTCTCATCGTCAAGAAAATATGAATCCAATGTCTGTAACGATCTGTAAAACATACATTTTTTCTTTTCTGACAGGGACACGGAAAAGAGGGCCTGTTAATAACATCTTATCAGCACCATGGCGCAGACTGGGACTTCATCCATGCTATTCATTCTTCAGCTTGCTGTGTTTTTGTCAGCATTTTCATCTCAAATTCAGTATTCAAGAGCAGGGAGTCCCAAACTAAGCATGGAAACTAACTCTACAGATGATGGGAATAGTACACAATGTGGTGGAGGGACACATAAATGCACACCTGGTGTTATCCTGGCGGTATGGAAACCAGAAAACCCAGCCTTTGCCGATCAGTTGGCAAGAGCCACTGTTTACTTTGTAGGCTTGTTTTACATGTTCCTGGGGGTTTCTATTATCGCAGATAGATTCATGGCTTCCATTGAGGTCATTACTTCACAGGAGAGAGAGATTACCATCAAGAAACCGAACGGGGAAAAAATCACAACGACCGTGCGCATATGGAATGAGACTGTGTCCAACTTGACTCTAATGGCGTTAGGATCGTCTGCCCCAGAAATCCTACTCTCCGTCGTTGAGGTGTGTGGCCATGGTTTTCATGCAGGTGAACTGGGCCCTAACACAATTGTCGGAAGCGCTGCCTTCAACATGTTTGTTATCATTGGCCTCTGTGTTTCTGTCATCCCCAATGGAGAGACCAGAAAAGTGAAACATTTGAGGGTATTTTTTGTCACAGCAACATGGAGTATATTCGCTTACATCTGGCTTTATCTGATCTTGGCTGTTATCTCTCCTGGGATTGTAGAAGTGTGGGAAGGCCTTCTCACTCTGTTTTTCTTCCCGCTGTTCGTGGGGTTTGCTTATGTCGCTGACCGCAGACTTCTTTTCTATAAGTATGTGTACAAGCGCTATAGAGCTGGGAAGCAGAAAGGGATGATCATTGAAACTGAAGGAGACCCTCAGCTTCCCTCAAAGGTCGACATTGAAATGGAGGGCAAGATGCTCAATTCTCATGGAGAGGATTGCATGGATGGAGACATGGCAATGGACGAGAGAGATCTGGACAATGAGGAAGCCAGACGGGAAATGGCCAAGATCTTGAAGGAGCTGAAACAAAAACACCCGGAGAAAGAAACGGAGCAGCTCATTGAATTGGCAAATTATCAGGTGTTGACCCAACAGCAGAAAAGTCGTGCCTTTTACCGTTGCCAGGCAACCAGGATCATGACAGGAGCTGGGAATGTTTTGAAGAAACATGCTGCCGACCAAGCCAGGAAAGCCATTGGTGCTCACGAGGTTCGGTCAGAGGTTTCGGACAATGACTTCTCATCAAAGATTTTTTTTGACCCTGGTACATACCAGTGCTTAGAGAACTGTGGTACTGTAGCGCTGAATGTGGTTCGTCGTGGTGGTGACTTGACCAATACCGTTTCAGTGGAATACCGCACTGAAGATGCAACAGCCAATGCCGGATCAGACTACCAATTCACTGAGGGCACAGTGGTCTTCAAGCCCGGTGAGACGGAGAAGGAGATCCGAATAGACATCATTGACGATGACATATTTGAGGAAGACGAGCATTTCTTGGTCCACCTCAGCAACGTAAAGGTAATTTCTGAGGGCACAGGTGTCAGACACTCAGAGGCCAATCACGTGGACACCCTGGCAGGTCTTGGCCTACCATGCACAGCCACGGTGACCATCTTTGACGATGACCACGCCGGGATCTTTACATTCGAAGAACCGGTGATGACCATTAGCGAGAGCATTGGGATGATGGAGGTGAAGGTCATTCGTACCTCAGGAGCTCGTGGAGTAGTTGTCGTACCCTACAAGACCATTGAGGGTTCAGCGAAGGGAGGTGGAGAGGACTTTGAGGACACCCATGGAGCACTGGAGTTCCAGAATGACGAGATCTGGTAAACAACATTAATTTGTTTTTGTCACTATGCTTGTTTGTAAGGGTGTACCTTTAAACAAGACTAGGTGACTGCACATTGACTAATACTTGCCCTATAAAAATACTGTAGTTCCCAAAAAAAGTATTGGCCTTATTACAGCATATCATTCCAGTCCATACAAGTCTATATGTTGTCCTGTCCAACTTTCTTGTTTTATTAATCCATTTTTTATTTTTTAATAACTTCATAATATATCCATATGCCTGAGGGGCGAAAACAAATGTACATTTTCAGCCTCTCGTGTGCCCTCTATTTCTGCTTCCTCTTCTGTTTCATGTTCTCTCAGCTTTGCCTCTCCTGTCTTTCTTATTTCTTTCTGCCATGACATCATACAGTTGTGAGCCTGGAGAGGCATACACAGCAACGTTGTGTCACAAATGAATATTCTAAGTAGTAATATGACCTATGAAATGTATTTTATTTTAGTATCTGTATTCCACCCCACTCAATCAGTAGGATCTGTCATGATGTGCAGTGAGCATGCGAGTGTAGTCATTACCTCATTTGGCTGCTCACAGAAGGCAAGATTTGATGACTCACTGCTGCTTGGCTGTGGAGGAAACAAATGGCAACAAATGATCATTGTGATCAGAATGGGATGCTAATGCTAACTATGCATTTTTAGATGTATATATATATATATATATTAGGGTTACAAGTTTTTGAAGCAAGAGCCAGCAGCTGTAGCATAATAGATATGTAGTCGGAAAAAAATCTATTGAAAGATATGACATGCACTCTGAGCAAAAATGCCATTCATAAGATTCTTAGTCTTTCTTTTACCTGTGATTTTTATAATGAATCTTTTATTTTACTAGGATTCCAGTACCCACTTTACGTAATCTTCCACTTCACATTGGAAGTACTCTAGGCCTAGATCACCCAGTTGTACACTCAGGTTTATATTCTTGAAATAGCAGTTGGGCCTGGACCTTTCCACAGAATGAGTGGTGGCGGGAGTCGCTGACAACAGTTTCATTCTTTGGAGAATAAACATTGCCAGCACGAACAGAACACCAGCCTCTTGAAATGGAAAAGGCCCTGCACTTGTGCTTGTTTTAAGCGGATTAATGACGAGACACTCACACATTTATACAGAGGGAAACGGATTGCTTTGAAGTGCGTTATGTGAAAGGGGCTCAGCCAGCTTTGCATGGGGAAGAAGAACCATATATAGACAGGGCACCAGTCTGTATTGGGAAGGTGGCACTTGAGTTATCATTTGGAAAATGTATAAGTCTTGGCATTGAAGTTCGTAGTGGTTGGGGCGCAGTAGCAGGGCGTCCCCAAGCCTATTACTGTAAACACACTGCTAGATATGCCTGCAATGTCCCTCACTATGTAGATATGAATTGTGTTCGGTAACACTTTATAATAAGTCAACGCTTTTTGGCATTTACAAAGTGTTAACTAATAGTTAGTTAATCCTTTATAAAACATTTTGAAACATTAACAATACATTATTAAATAGTTAATAAGCTTATTATTAAACACTATGTTGATCATTAATAAACACTGTTAACAATTATGGATTTTATTCATAATACAATTCATAAGGTGTTTAATAACTGCATTATCATACTTTATAGACAGCTTGTTAATATAGTTGCAAACCAGTAGTTTAAAAGGTGTTAATGGTACATGAGCTGGTATAGAAAGCATTAGCAAATGGTGAACAAACCATTTACATTACCTTTATAAAGCATGAGTAAATAACTAACAACGTATTTACTTAGGTCTTTAATTAATGTATGCCAAGTCGAATACATGATGTACACTAGGCTATGCTTTGCAGATATCTTAACAACTATTTTATAAAGACTTACTAATGATGCAACTTCTGATTAGTAATGCAAGTTATAAAGCATTTACTAACTGTTAGTTAAGGCTTTTGCGTGACCTAATCTAAAGTGTGAACTATCTATGCCTTATTAAGTATTTATAGACTATATAGATATTGTGTTTTTGTTTTTTAGAAGAAATAGCTGTTAATTTATTTACCTGGGTAATAAAATAGTATTTTATTTCCATTAAGAAGCAAGACACTAGAATTGGTATAAAAGTTGGTTACCCAAGGCTGTATTTTATTTTCCAAAAATGGCTGTAATAAACTGCAAATGTTTAGCTACTCCTCGACAGGTCTGCAAACGCCTTTGAAAGCAGAGATTTGTTAAAACGTTACAAACAAATCGTTTTAACAAATTGAGGCGACAAAGCGTTTGCTGACCTGTCGAAGAGTAAACATTTGGTTTCTTATATACTACAACAATATGTGGGAAGATTCCAAATCAAACACGGCGAATCTGGAGCAGACGCCATCTTCTCAGAGCAATCAGCTGCACTTGTACTGGTGACGTCACTACATCTCCAAGGCAACATATCAACAACTCTTTTGAGAACGTCTTCTGGACCAATAAGAACAGCATATTGGTTCAATTGCGACAACATTACGAGCGTTCTGATTGGCTAATGGGTAGTCATGCTAGCCGCGTATTCATGGTCTATATATATCTATGGCGTATTGACCTCATCTGCGGTCTGATACGTATTCATATTGCCCTCCGCTGATGTCATCTTCAAAATGAAGATCGAGGAGTTTTACTATCCAGATGACAATGAAGACATCAACAGCGACGAGGAAATTCTTAACTTTCTGAAAGAGCAGAAAAGTGTGAACACAGAGAGATAAACGACAAGCGCTAGGCAGATTGCTAGGTTTGGTTGCTCAGATTTCAGATTGGTTGCTAGGTGCTAACACCTGAAACACACCGTGAGAAGACTTGAGTAGAGCTGAACAAAACGACATGTTTTAGTTAAATGGAAAGAGCTAAAAATGGCATATAATAAACAACTTACTAACCTCGACCGTTCGGTCATGCCGGGAAATAGCTATCAAACTGAGGTTTTAACGTATCGACCGCTGTCACTCTCGGTTACTGTAGTAGAGCTAAGTAGTAAGTACTAGTAAGACACATGCCTGTCGTTACTTCAATAAAATAGTAATTTTGAGTATCACATTGTGTTGTGTCTTTTTCCTTTTGAGAAACGTATGTTCAGCCTTTGTGAATGTGAGGTTCGAGAATGGACAAGAATACCTTAATAAATAACTTATAAATGTTTAATAAGGCATAGATAGTTCACACTTTAGATTAGGTCACGCAAAAGCCTTAACTAACAGTTAGTAAATGCTTTATAACTTGCATTACTAATCAGAAGTTGCATCATTAGTAAGTCTTTATAAAATAGTTGTTAAGATATCTGCTAAGTATTAGTGTACATAATGTATTCCACTTGGCAAACTTTAATTAAAGACATAAGTTAATATGTTGTTAGTGATTTACTCATGCTTTGTAAAGGTAATGTAAATGGTTTGTTCACCATTTGCTAATGCTTTCTATACCAGCTCATGTACCGCTAACACCTTTTAAACTACTGGTTTGCAACTATATTAACAAGCTGTCTTTAAAGTATGATAATGCAGTTATCAAACACCTTATATTGTATTATGAATAAAATCCATAATATTTAACAGTGTTTATTAATGATCAACATAGTGTTTAATATAAACTTATTAACTATTTAATAATGTATTGTTAATGTTTCAAAATGTTTTATAAAGGATTAATTAACTATTGGTTAACACTTTGTAAATGCCAAAAAGCGTTGACTTATTATAAAGTGTTACCTTGTGTTCTATAAATATCCTTCCCCTTCATGAGTGAAGAGGATTCATTTAGTTAATTACATGAATCGGTGAAGCAAAACATGAATGCATTTTATGAATAGTAAACTAACAAGCAAATTAACCCTGTTGTCCTAAAGAGTTGCCGGCTCCACAATAGATGTGACGTTTTGAAGAAGTGTAACGCAGGGCTTAGCTTCTGACTGTGTCACTTGCTATTTGCAGTAAGTGAGGAGAAATTAGAGCTGAGGAGAAGATCGGGGGAGTCTGAAGCACACACACAAGTCAGCCATCTGCTCCCTCCCCTATCCTAGCCATCAAACTTCACTGGTGCTGAATCCATACCTATTCTATGCAGCCTTACTTCTCTGGAAAATACCAAGAACTAAGTTTACATTTTACATTTCCATGGCTATGAGAATATGAGTGTTACCACATTTCAATATAACCTTAATTTCTTACTGCATAAGCTGTTGCCAGTTTCATCCAACAGCAAAGGTCTCATTAGGGGCAGTTCTAGGATCAGACCTTTAGGGATTCTCAGCCCTTAATGAGAATGTGACATGGATATTCATACAGTGCCTTGCAAAAGGGTTAAATACGGTGGCCCTGAAGTGCAAAACACACCCACTAATATGAGTACATCCCCCAAATAAAAACACTCCCCCCAAATACGAGTCAACTCCCCCCAAATAGGATGACTTGCTCACCTCCCCCCAATACAAAGACACGCTCCCCCAAATGGGAAACGACATTACCTCAAAACTACATTACATGAACTCAAACCGGAAAGGGTTGGTACTTTCGTCGCTGAATGGATGCAGTAACTAACATGAAATAAGAAATTGATCAATAGAAGTACAAAATGAAATAATGACAGAGTTACGTGCACCAGAACAGTTGTTTGGCCATCGAAGCATGTAACATCGAACAGGTAATACTTTTGCATAAGTACTTGCTACATGCTCCGATAGCCAAACAAATGGTGGTGCACGTAACTCTTGTCAGGCTATTGCATTTCATACTTCTGTAGACCAATTTCTTATTTCCTGTTAGTTACTGCATCCATTCAGCAACGAAAGTGTTGTACCAACCCTTTCCGGTTTGAGTTAATGTAATGTGTTTTTGAGTTGATTTAATGTTGTTTCCCATTTGGCGGAGCGTGTCTTTGTTTTGGGGGGAGGTGAGCAAGTCATCCTATTTGGGGGGAGTTGACTCACATTTGGGGGGAGTGTTTTGCACTTCAGGGCCACCGTAGTTAAACCCCCTGCTAAATCCAGAATTTCACTGGAAGTCAGGTGGCTGAGCGGTTAGGGAAGCAGGCTAGTAATCTGAAGGTTGCCAGTTCGATTCCCGGCCGTGCAAAATGACGTTGTGGTCTTGGGCAAGGCCCTTCACCCTACTTGCCTCGGGGGAATGTCCCTGTACTTACTGTAAGTCACTCTGGATAAGAGTGTCTGCTAAATGACAAAAAAAATAATAGATTATTTTTTTTATTAATACAATTATTTAACAATAAATGAAAAATACATTGACATTGGGTCAACTCACCCCACAACCCAACCCAGTTTACCCTAAGGAACAGTCCCTCAATCTCAACCCTTCTCCCCTTTTTGCTTAAAATATCTCTGCGGATCATGCCTTATACTTCTCTGGGAGAATTTAGCTTTGTCGCCTAAATGTACTCCTGGAAACATTTAATGCAGGCAAAAACACATAGCATCTACATGGTCTTGATTACCTGTCCACTTTCTCATCTGGTTCTTGATCTCTTAGTGATGACACTCTCTGTGTGCTGACTCCATCCAGCTCCATCGCCTTCTCTCCCTCTTTATCCTCCTCTCTTCCTCTCTTAGTGATGTCAAACAAAAGTCAAACCAAACAGAGTATAATCTGATAAGAGGTAGGGCCTATAAATGGATCCATATCAATGTA
Organism: Osmerus eperlanus; assembly: GCF_963692335.1. Classification (NCBI taxonomy): domain Eukaryota; kingdom Metazoa; phylum Chordata; class Actinopteri; order Osmeriformes; family Osmeridae; genus Osmerus; species Osmerus eperlanus. Next base: position 5,524,816 of record NC_085039.1, on the reverse strand, counting down.
TAACATATTCTAATATAATATTGGGTTTCTGTGGGTACTGCAGTAACATAATTTAAAATTCACAACTTAACTCATTACACCAAATGACAAAGTTCCTTTGCCTGAACTCCACATTTTGACACACATTCGACTTGGCAGAACGGGTGACTTGGCGCTTCAGGAAGAGAGTCAGTTTACACAATTAATATTTTGGGAGTGCGTGTTCATTTTGCCCTTCGCATCCCTACGGTGCTCTGAACCCCATAAGGACAGGCCCAGCAGTTCATCTGTCCTCAGAATCCTAGCAAGCCACTGTCATGGTCATGATCCAGAGTTGACGTTGCATGCCCGCTCCCCCCCCCCCCCACCCCCCGGTGAAGCCCCCTCGCTTGAAGATCGCATGACCGCGACTGTGATGCCCATCTCCATCCTGTGGGCTGTGTGACGGGGAGATGTCAGTACGGCTTCGTCAGACTAGATAGAGCAGAGGGGAAAGGCCCGATGAAGAGAGAAAGAGAGAGAAGAAAGGTAGAAAGACAGACAACCTCGAAGAGAATGAGAACCCCAAAAACCTCTAACTGCACTGATTCAACCTCTGACACTGTCCGTCTACATTTGACCAATACCCTCTCGCTGGCTTTGCAGGCTTCTTGTTTTTTTAGGGAGGTTAGTCAGTGCTCTGTGCATGTCCCTAATTTTCATAGCTACATGCTTCAGTGACTGTGCACATATTTGTGGCTCTGTACTTTGAGGGAAAGTTGAGCAAAGCCACTGCTGCCAGCCGGGATACAGATAGACTAAGTGCTGATTATTTCACATCTTCCACGCACAAGATGAAGAGATAGACACTGTTAGATCACAAATCCCAGCTGATATGACTCACATCAACAGTCCTCTAACACTCCTCTCAGCTACTCCTCACTGTGCTCTTATCTCCTCAGTGTCTCTCATATTGAAGCTTTTTTTTGTTGTCCTTTGCAAACTATGTATGACCTTATTAGGGCATTGAGATGCAGTATAGTTTGAATGCATCATTTCATGTTGAAACAAAGAAGTGAAACTTATGAGAGGCCGTATAGGCCATAATTCATACTTGGTCTCACATACACGCCATGACCTCACATATATACCATTATACTCTCACATATATACCATTATACTTTCACATATATACCATTATACTCTTACACATAAACAACTTGGTCTCGCATACAACACCATAACCTCACCTATATACCATTATACTCTCACATATACACCATTATACTCTTGCACATAAACTGGCATACTCTCTCACATGCACAGTCAAACTTTACTTTATTTACTATCATACTCTCACACAGATTGCTATTCTCTTTTACACACACAGAAATACCCTCTTATATGCACCATCATACTAAAGTATGACAATATATGTAAGAGAGACAAATAGTATGTGTGAAACAGAATCGTAGTATATGTAAGTAATATTAATAGTCTATGTGAATAAGAATAGTTATATGTAAGAACCATAATTACTGTGTAAATGTAAGAGAATAACAGGATGTGCAAGAGAGAGTACTTGTCTATGTGAGAGAGTACTGAATTATCAGTTCCTGATTGGCTTACACATGAAGAAGAATGATTTTGGGTAACGCCTACCTTCCCTATCTAGACGAGACTGAATGACATGACAAGATGGCAGATAGTGGGCAGCTTAATGAAGCCATTGGACTCATTAATAACATTTTGAATAGTCCAAATGCTGCGGCGTCATTGTAGGGAGGACAAACCCGTTCCTGAAATACGTTTTTACAGTTATTCCTGGGGAAATTATGGAATTCAATTACATATTAACTGTACTAAAATACTTGTGCCCAATAATATTTGCTAAATTTAAAAGGTTTTTAATTTTACCTCAAAGCTTTTTGTGAAAATGAGGCTAGTTTCATGACAGCGAGTTTAACATGTTAGCTGATTAGCCAGTATGAGTGAGATATGTATACAGTTAGGGATGGGTATCGAGAACCGGTTCTTGTTCAGAACCGGTTCCCAGTGAATCGATTCCTTGGAATCGTTAGCAAAATTCCTTAACGATTCTGTTAACGATTCTCTGTGCCGTTAAACAATTAAAATGCTACGTTTAATAATGGATTAAAAATCGATATGCTCAGTTAATAATGGGACACGCGGACGTCTGTCTGAATACACTATAAAAGTTTGCCATAGACAGACTGCAGCAAACATGGCAACTAGGAAGAAGCGTTCTAAAGTTTGGTTGTATAGTACGTATATGTACGACAAAATGACAACAACGCCACTTGTAACGCGTGTAAAAAGTCTATTTCGTCGAAGGGAGGAAATACTACAAATATGGGTAACACTTTATAATAAGTCAACGTTTTTTGGCATTTACAGTGTTAACTAATAGTTAATCCTTTATAAAACATTTTGAAACATTAACAATACATTATTAAATAGTTAATAAGCTTATTATTAAACACTATGTTGATCATTAATAAACACTGTAAAAAATTATGCATTTTATTCATAATACAATTCATAAGGTGTTTGATAACTGCATTATCATACTTTATACACAGCTTGTTAATATAGTTGCAAACCAGTAGTTTAAAAGGTGTTAATGGTACATGAGCTGGTATAGAAAGCATTAGCAAATGGTGAACAAACCATTTACATTACCTTTATAAAGCATGAGTAAATAATTAACAACATATTAACTTATGTCTTTAATTAATGTATGCCAAGTCGAATACAGGATGTACACTATGCTTTGCAGATATCTTAACAACTATTTTATAAAGACTTACTAATGATGCAACTTCTGATTAGTAATGCAAGTAATAAAGCATTTACTAACTGTTAGTTAAGGCTTTTGCGTGACCTAATCTAAAGTGTGAACTATTTATGCCTTATTAAGCATTTATAGAAAGACTATAGGCCTATAGATGTTGTGTTTTTGTTTTTTAGAAGAAATTGCTGTTAATTTATTTACCTGGGTAATAAAATAGTATTTTATTTCCATTAAGAAGCAATACAGTAGAATTGGTATAAAAGTTGGTTACCCGAAGATGTATTTTATTTTCCAAAAATGGCTGTAATGAACTGCAAATGTTTAGCTACTCCTCGACAGGTCTGCAAACGCCTTTGAAAGCAGAGATTTGTTAAAATGTTTGTTAACTGAGATCGTAGGTCGAGGTCAAACAAATCGTTTTAACAAATTGAGGCGACAAAGCGTTTGCTGACCTGTCGAAGAGTAAACATTTGGTTTCTTATATACTACAACAATACGTGGGAAGATCCCAAATCAAACACGGCGAATCTGGAGCAGACGCCATCTTGTCAGAGCAATCAGCTGCACTTGTACTGGTGACGTCACTACATCTCCAAGGCAACATATCAACAACTCTTTTGAGAACGTCTTCTGAACCAATAAGAACAGCATATTGGTTCAATTGCAACAACAGTACGAGCGTTCTGATTGGCTAATGGGTAGTCATGCCAGCCGCGTATTAAGTCTTTATATATATCTATGCGCGTATTGACCTCATCTGCGGTCTGATACGTATTCTTATTGCCCTCCGCTGATGTCATCTTCAAAATGACATCAGCTCGAGGAGTTTTACTATCCAGATGACAATGAAGACATCAACAGCGACGAGGAAATTCTTAACTTTCTAAAAGAGCAGAAAAGTGTGAACACAGAGAGATAAACGACAAGCGCTAGGCAGATTGCTAGGTTTGGTTGCTCAGATTTCAGATTGGTTTCTAGGTGCTAACACCTGAAACACACCGTGAGAAGACGAGTAGAGCTGAAAAAAACTACATGTTTTAAATGAAAAGAGCTAAAAATGCCATATAATAAACAACTTACTAACCTCGACCGTTCGGTCATGCCGGGAAATATCAAACTGAGGTTTTAACGTATCGACTGCTGTCACTCTCGGCTAGTAGAGCTAAGTAGTTAGTAAGACACATGCCTGTCATTACTTCAATAAAATAGTAATTTTGTGTATCACATTGTGTTGTGTCTGTTTCCTTTTGAGAAACGTATGTTCAGCCTTTGTGAATGTGAGGTTCGAGAATGGACAAGAATACCTTAATAAATAACTTATAAATGTTTAATAAGGCAGAGATAGTTCACACTTTAGATTAGGTCACGCAAAAGCCTTAACTAACAGTTAGTAAATGCTTTATAACTTGCATTACTAATCACAAGTTGCATCATTAGTAAGTGTTTATAAAAAAGTTGTTACGATACCTTTGTGAATGTGAGGTTTGAGAATGGACAAGAATACCTTAATAAATAACACAAAAGCCTTAACTAACGCTTAGTAAATGCTTTATAACTTGCATTACTAATCACAAGTTGCATCATTAGTAAGTGTTTATAAAATAGTTGTTAAGACATCTGCTAAGTATTAGTGTACATCATGTATTCGACTTGGCGTACATTAATTAAAGACATAAGTTAATATGTTGTTAGTTTTTTACTCATGCTTTGTAAAGGTAATGTAAATGGTTTGTTCACCATTTGCTAATGCTTTCTATACCAGCTCATGTACCATTAACAGATTATAAACTACTGGTTTGCAACTATATTAACAAGCTGTCTATAAAGTATGGTAATGCAGTTATCAAACACCTTATGAATTGTATTATGAATCAAATCCATAATGTTTAACAGTGTTTATTAATGATTAACATAGCATTTAATAATAAGCTTATTAACTATTTAAAAATGTATTGTTAATGTTTCAAAATGTTTTATAAAGGGTTAACTACCTTTTAGTTAATACTTTGTAAATGCCAAAAAGCGTTGACTTATTATAAAGTGTTACCCAAATAGGAAGAAGCATTTGAACACACAGCATGGAATGAAGTTACTGGAACGTCATGTGTTCGATGCATGCAGCAGCGCAGCTAACTTTCGCGCTTCATCTCTAACTATCTAAGGTAGAGCTAAACTGCTCAAAAGTGATCACAACCCCTTGTTACTGTGTGAAGCAATTTGCCTTTATTGTGTGTAGTCGATCTAGTTATCTTCTGTCCCGTTGTTTGAAGCATACATTTTAGCTCCGGCATTCGTCTCCCATTAGTATTGATCTTATTGATCATTTCACGTTATCGGGGCGGCGTGTGTTATCAGCAAACGTTCGCGTGTCACATTATTAAACTGAGCATATCGATTTTTAATCCAATATTAAACTTAGCATTTTAATTGTTTAACCTTTTAATAGTCCTGTTAAATGTGCCTGAAAACGCCTAAACAACATACCCAAAGTACATTGAAAGCTTTTGTTGAACCATTTGGAGTACATGCATGTAAATGGTCTCTTTTGAAAGGTGACACTGAAGTTATTTCCCCTGTTGTTAGGACCCCTGTAAGTCCTACTGGTGTTGAGTAATAGAAGCTTGAACACAAGGAAACTGAAAGTTTCTATCTCCGACTAGATTTTGTTTTGAAAACAGAGGCCTGAAGAGGCCTAGAGGTGGTAGGTATTAGCTCATTTCAGAGCCAGTCAAAGCCAGTTTGAGAAATTCGTTTAGAACGAGTGTGTGTGTGTGTGGGGATGCAGGACGCACAGACCTATGGCTGTAGAGGGGAACATCGATAAGAGAATCGATAAGGAATCAAATCGATAAGCAGGAATTGATAAGGAGTCGGAATCGTTAAAATCTTATCAATACGCATCCCTATATACAGTTACATTAACAAACCTCTTCTTTGTAAAATATTTTGTCTTAAATACGATGGGAACCCATCACATTAACAATTCTAAAACGCACCACACGCCAAATGTCTTTTTTTGTCAAGCGTCTCAAAGCTCAGATTCCGAGTCAGAGTTTCATGAAGCTATTTCGTTGCAGTGAATGGGTGTGGGCACTCATCGGGCATAAACAGCAAATGTTTACTCCTCGACAGGTCTGCAAATTCCTTTGTAAACCGAGATTTGTTAACGAGACCGTAGGTCGAGGCTTAGAAACAAATCGTTTTAACAAATCGAGGCGACAAAGCGTTTGCAGACCTGTCGAGGAGTAAACATTTGCTGTTTATGCCCGATGAACATTTGGTTTCTTATATACTACAACAATACGTGGGAAGATCCCAAATCAAACACGTCGAATCTGGAGCAGACGACATGTTGTCAGAGCAATCAGCTGCACTTGCACTGGTGACGTCACTACATCTCCAACGCAACATATCAAAAACATCTCTTCCTCTTCTGTCTGCTTCAGATGCTTCTTTAAAACGGGAAGCGATTGCGGGGCGTTTGCGGACCTGTGCAAAAACCGTATTTGGTTGTTTTTGGCTTTTTAGGCTACTTTGTTGCCGGGCAGTCTTAAACTGTTAGAACCCCAGTGCCACATATGGGACAGTATTCACACAGGTATTGGCATTTAAATGATAGTTTGATTGTTTGTTTCATCAGAAAAACTGATCTGGGACTTTTGACTCAAGTAGTGGGGGTGCTAGCTTGTTCGTATAGCTTCCTAAACAACTATGGAATTCTACATTTGAGTTTTTTGGTGGATTTGCCTGACTCATTGTCAGAAACGTTGGAATCAAAGACAACAGCCATCCACAGGGGCTATTTCTAACAAACGTTGACAATGAAATGCGCCAGCTCTTCAGACCTAGATCAGGTGCATCAAGGAGCGGCAGCAGCACTCTGTCAGGAGTTAGTCTTGTGAGAGTGTGAGAATGTGAGAATGTGAGAGTATAATGGTATATATGTGAGAGTATAGTGGTATATGCGTGAGGGTATAATGGTATATATGTGAGAGTATGGTGTTATATGTGAGAGTATAATGGTGTTGTATGTGGGAGTATAATGGCATATATGTGAGAGTATAATGGTATATATGTGAGGTTATGGTGTTGTATGTGAGACCAAGTTGTTTATTTGCAAGAGTATAATGGTGTTGTATGTGAGAGTATAAAGGTATATATGTGAGAGTATAATGGTATATATGTGAGGATATGGTGTTGTATGTGAGACCAAGTTGTTTATTTGCAAGAGTATAATGGTGTTGTATGTGAGAGTATAAAGGTATATATGTGAGAGTATAATGGTATATATGTGAGGTTATGGTGTTGTATATGAGACCAAATATGAATTATGGCCTATACGGCCTCTCATAGAAACTTGTCTAGGCTGTGTATTCATTCACGAGAACATATCAGAGGACATACACGCCCTACAGTAAGCCAGATATGGCAATGTTTTACATTGACCTCTGTATGACAGAATACTCTAGAATTCTCCTCACTAGGACAATACCACATTCACTTCACCACATTATGGGTTGGTAGCTGAGAGATAAACTATGACAAAATGAGGGTTTGTTTGGTTTATTGAAAAACTAATCTTCTTCGGATATAATGTAAATTATAAAGATAAATGCTTCTATTTGTTAACGTTTATGTGCATGTATAGGACCTTATGTCTTAGATCTAAAGTACTATTTAACATAGAGTAACTAAAAACATACAGTAAAATAGTCTTCTTAAAAGAAAGCATCAGAAAGTAAAAGGATGACTTGGGAGTGAACTTCGTAGTTTGGATTATCTAACTGCTTGGCAAAGAAAACTGCTTTGGAGGAAATAGCTTAGGCTGTAGAGATATTGTCAGTTTGGATAATAATTAAAACAGTTTAGCAGCTTGTTATAATGCATGAGTGATTTAGCTGCAACGACCTGAAATGTACTGCCATCTAAAATCTGCTGCAAGCTTAATTAATGTACACTACAGTATGACAGTAAAATTACATTTATTTTAAGACCAATATAATTCTTCTGCATCAGACCGGAAATGGAAAAATAATCTGGGTGAAAAATGAGAAACATTCAAAGGCGAATCAACAACTACTAGATTGCCTTCTCCAGAGGCACCCAAAAGAAAATTGCTCCTCACAGTCCTGCTCTCAGCTTGTAAGTATGATGTATGAATGTGGCCGGAGTTTTATAATTGAGTGGATCATGAACGAGTTTGTTAATATAGTTTTGACATTGAGGAGTTAGCCTTTCGTGCGGCTCAGTCTAAATGATGGTCGAATTTGGCTTGGCATTAACTTCCAGTTAATGAAAGATGCCTCCAGTTGTATTACATGGATTCACATCAGTTAAAGGGATGTCCTTTATGTTAGACTGCGCAGCCTTTTCCATTAAGCATGTGAGCTACGATTTGGAATGAAGAAATGGTCAGAGAAGTAAACAATTTGTCCCATTTTCAGTTTCTAGGGGTTTATTTGGCTAAAGTGCATCCTGTTGATTGAAATCTTCCAAGAAAAATTCCAATAGATACAGCAGTACAGAAAATGTAGTAAACACCATCCCAGCAGGAGGCTGCCCTTTCCAGAATTTCACCACAAAAGTATGAATGTGTCGGAGGGTGTCAGATCTGAAAGTTAAAGGGAACATTTCCCCCTGAGAACTAGACCCAAGAAAATAAAGGGCAAATATGCTTGTCCATATAACACCGTATTTCACTGCTATTGCACATATTACTCACTGAGGTCTCCCCAAAGGCTCAGCTCATTAAACGTTGCACAGGAGGAAAGGGAGATTACAAAGGCATCCATAATGGAGAAGTTAGCCATCTGCTTGCTCATTGTTACCAGGATGTCGCCATAATCTATAAACAAACATCAAACAAGGTCCTGAGACAGATATTCAGAAACTGCCTTTTAATAGAGTCACTTCTCAGAAACAGAACTGAGCGAACTGAATTTCAATGTCTACCTTGCATATTTTGGTCAATTCTAGTATATTGTCCATGGTTTCCAAATGCCTGTGCTGCAGATGGTGGTTTACATGTATACATAAGACCACAATGTAAATGAACCACATGTTCGTGAATCCAATTTAGACATTTCATGTGAATCAGTGACACAGGATTAAGACAACACATACAACACACAAGAACATTGAAACACACAATTGACTGCTCCTTCAACTTCACCTCATTCTAGACCCACGTCAGCAGGAGCTAGGGATACCTCAGAGGGTGGGAATTAACAAGGCAAGGTAGAGGGAGTTTGTAGCTCTCAGGCCCAGCTGGTTGTTGGCCCAGAGTCAACCCAAGCATCAGCTTAGTCAGAGGGCTGGCCTGTTGGGATAGGATTGACACAAGGCTAAGAAGCTAGTGGAAAATTATGTTCCGTCCTCCTAATGTCTATCTAACCCCTTTCTCTCCATATCGGAGAGAAAGGGGCTATCGCTCCGCCATAGACCTTTTCCCTCCATTCCCTCTACTCCCGTCAGCTTAACCTCTCACTCACTCTCAGTGTCTGCAGCTAGACTATATCCCCCCTCTGCCTTTGACAAAGCCGCAGGGAAGGAATTTATAATTCATCTGAAAACATCCTCCCTGTTTTCTGAACCATACTTTATGGATGCAGTGCAATTTTTATTCCTGGCCAACCAACACTGCGTTTGAAAGAAGGGGCCCTAATCTCTCCAAATTGTTGCAAAGAGCCAGAAAAGTGAAATCCCCCATTTCACAGTTGCATGAGCTTATTAAGGGGTCTCTTTGAAAGCGCTGTGTTTGTAGGATTTGCAGAGCAAAACTGAGCAAAATGAAAATAACGGGCAAACAGCGGCCCACCGCAACCCACCGTCTCAGAGTTATCAGTTCCCCACCTCTCTGTCAAGCACTTTCTAGCTAAAACAAGCCGCCCCTATGAAAACACGAGGAACTGACTTCAAATGTAATTCTCCTTTTCTTCCTTCAACTCTTTGTCGCCACATATGTACTCTTATTGTTTGAAAGTGAGTAACTCATTTTTAGCAAGTACCGTCAGTGGATGGTTTCATTTTTCTAAAACAATACGTTTGATTCTGGGGTTAAGACTGTACTGTTGGATTATCAAGCAGGATTTATTTTGCTAGTCGGTGACAAACCATAAGCATACATGCTTGCAGGAGATTCTAGCATGTTGCCAGGGAACTTGATTGCTCCCTCAGGGCACAGCAGGGCTCCTGGTATTTCCATTCACCAGATAATCCTTACCCTTTGTTGTAATTGCACAATAGGTCAATCAATTATTCATGTTCATCTGAGTAAATTACTGTCACCTGTGAAAGGTCCCCTAACAGATTGTTGTGAATAAGACAAACTAGTTTTGACACTGGTAAAATCTAAAACTAGTTTGAGGTGCAGATCCAAAAGGAATTGGAAAGATAGTAGTGAAGAGAACGGATTTGACTAAATTGATGTTTTATTGAATCAAAAAGCTATATGAACTCTATGTGCCCATGATAACCTAACTTTTCTTCTCTGACTATTAGCGCAATGTAGTTTGTAATAGGTTTGTACTGTATCTGTTTGAATGTATTCAGCTTTTTTGATATGTTGTTAAAAAGGACAGTAAAAAATCGAGCAGGGGATTTATAAATAATTTTCAGTATGATTTATGTTTCTGCTGTTATGCTACTTAATGTATTTGAACTCCAACCCCAAATGGAAATCTGCTTCAGAAGATTTTCATTCAAACCAAGTAACCAGACATTTCTTTAACAAATTGCCAGTTTATCCTCCCACGTTTAGGGAAGTCCGGAAAGCTTCAATGTATCCTTCCACCTCCTCAATGTAGTTAGCCACAACATTTGGACTAAGACAGTAAGTGCATTCACATGTGTATTAATGTCCATTGAATTTGGCTCTGTGTTCAGGCAATAGGCCTCTCATGTCCCCAGTCTCTGGTTTGGATGATAAACAATACTCAGGAGTTTGTCTTCCTCCTCCCTCTGTTTTTGTCTTGCATTGAATTAATCTCCATATTAGGGTATTGCTGTGCAGAGGGGGTCCTGGTCCTTTTCAAACATGGGATACAAGTCATAGGATCAAACTATTAAATAGATAAATAGACCATGCATGGCTTGGTCTTCAGTTTCCAGTACTAGGAAGGTGGCTTATTTTCAACACGTCTCTTCTGTAAATGTTCCTTCTCATAAACCATCCAGCAAGCAGCTGTCAGTGAAAGTGTATCACACACAAAAAGTATAGCTATTGAAACTATTGTCTCCGAAAGTAAAAGCAGGAAATGGTCATTAGGATGTATAAGAATGGAGAATATACAGTACAGTAAACATAGATGGACCTCTACTGTTTAATGTAAGATACTATGTAAGAAGCTTTGGCTCTTTAAGTAAAAGCTTCTGTTGTGTTTTGGCCCAACTGCCTGTGGAAAGAGCTTTTTTGTAACTACATCCATAGTGGTAAACACCTTCAACCAGACACCTCATGCCAATGTGTAAAAGCCCTGTACCACTTATTAGTAGCAACTAGTATTTATCCTCTTCAAGTTGTGTTACAACGAATAATATAACACAGGTTAGCAAGCTTAGGAGTCTTCAGTGGTCACGGCTGACATTGCAACTAATCAAGGCTTTACCTGTGAGAATCATAAGCAATTGTCTTACAGACACCCAGTGAATTATTTCAAATCAACCTATTATTCTTCAGGCTTCATCCCCAACTGGCCATTCAAAATAGCTTGGTTTGTTGGAGTTTTCTTTCCTGAGAGATTACTTTCTTGCGTTAACTAAATGGAAGGCCTTATTGGATTCACCATTCCTGTTTTGTTTGTTATTTCACTGAAATCTAGTAAATGCCACGCTACAACCTCTCCATCTTGTTTTTTTGTTTGTCAATTGTGTGTTTCCTTGATGCATGCCTTGAGTTATTTTTGCCTTTTTCAAGTCTGCACTCTCCACACGCTTCTCTCTGCAACTCTTTCTCTTTCTCCCTCTCTTTCTTTTTCAGCCAAACTATACAGATCAATATAATCGATGACGAGGAATATGAGAAAAACAAGAACTTCTTCCTTGAGATTGGAGAGCCTCGTCTGGTGGAGATGAGTGAGAGGAAAGGTGGGGAGTCCCCTTTCCCAGGCTTTGGCCCCTCCCCCAACCCCACCCACTCGTTGTCTGTGCTTGCTCAAACCAAAATACTGTATGGACATCCAGGGAGAAGTAACCATGACTAAAGTACTAGACATTTGCCTATTGTTCTTGTTGAAGAGCACTGTGTAGGCTGGTTTAGCCTATTTCCTCAGAGGATGTAAAGCTTTGTTATCCTCCTGCTATCCTCTTATAGATTTGATGATTTAGAAATCAGATGTCAAGTGCAAACCAGTATACACAATGGTCTTCAAGGGTCATAAATGGGCCAGTGGACTACTAGATTCAACCTGTTACGCTTACTTACAGATTTTTCAGGAACATCCTTCAGTCAGTGATTGTTGATGGGGGTGACTATCAAAAGTTGTACAAAGTCCTTTTATGTCCAAAGGAATTGAACACAGCTCCTACCAAAATCAGGATGTATGTGCTCCTATTTTACATGAGATGGAGTGAGTGTGTGTGCAACCCTCTCTATCAATCCCTGTCCAAATCCATCGGTGGTATTTGTGTAGCATGACAACCACCTCCTTCCCAACTCCACAAACCATCCACCCCTCCCTCCACCTCCCTCCCTCACCTATGTCCCTTTTTGTTTTTTGTTTTTTTGTACCCATGTCTTGTGTTCCCTCACAGGAAGACCCTAGCGATTAGAATACTTGACCACGAGGAGTATGATAGGAGAGCCAGCTTCTACATAGAGCTGCAGGAGCCCACATGGAACAAGAGGTTGACAGGTGTGAGAGTCTCTTCCAGAATAGTCCGCTGAGCTGTTTCCAGTCTTCTTACCTCCTCCTCCTTCTCCCCCTCTTCCTCCTACATGCTGTCTTCCTCTCTCTCTCCTATCTCCCACTCTGCGCTTTGCCTCTTTTTGCTGTCGCAGGGCCTGCCCTTTAGTTTGCTGCATTGCATTGATTCTGGCCAGCTTTGTTTACAGGAGGCGGTAGGGAGGATAATATCTGACCAGTTTTAAAAGTTGATACCTGGCCCTTGCAGGACCCCAGTCAAAAAGCCTTGAGAGATATAAAAAAACAAAAATAGTATTGAAGATACTTTAGCATTGTACAACAAGTGGTCATATGAATGCACAGTATCTTGTTTTTGTGTGGTCTTGAAACGAGCGAGTAGCATGCCTTGTCCATTCTAACCATTCTCCTTGTCTCTTTCTAACCATTCTCCTTGTGTTAAAATTTGGGAATTTCTGGAAACATTTACGTCGCTGTACAGTATTACAGTTTTTGACATTTTACATCTGCTGGTGACATATTTGTGTACCTCAAGCTTGCCCCTCCTATCCATTGTGTATGCCAGAAATTCAGATGCATTATGCAAAATGATTCATTAGGATTACAAACTATAAGCATAATTTGTTTATTAAGTATTGATTTTAAATAAGAAATAGTCTGAATCACATTAAGAAAAACATACAATCGTTATTACATACTGTACATATTGATGTATAGACATTTTATTTAATAATTCCATAGTTTCATAGAAAACACTGTGCTTTCCAGGACGCCATTGCTATGCTACTTTTGATGCCATCAGTCTGTGTTTAGGCTATTTATCATTATTATTTAAACTAACTGAGGAAAAATCTGTGACATCAACAAACACTGTGTCATTATACAGCACAGTAATTCAGGTACCACTTCTGCCTTTACACCGGCATGGTTCACAAGACATTACTCATTTAATGCACACAAAGCATTATGGTTTGTCACAAAAAAACTAACTAGGGAGGTATATGGATGAACTCAAGCACACTTGGAAAAGTGTCCTCAGATATTGCATCATAACTGGCTTATCTGTCATGTTTTGCCCTCAGCTCACGTGTTCATTCTCTTGTTCCATTGTTACTGTTTCCATTTCCCACTTACCTCTGCTCACTGTCTGTGTCATCTGTTTCCCCCCTATCAGCTGTGTTGCTTCAAGAAGTTGGTAAGCAGTTCACTTTTTCTTGTTCTCTGCTGAGATCTTCTGTCACACTGACTGTCTCAGTTTTTCATTGTCTGAATCATTCGTTGCTTCAACTGTCATTGTCTGTACCATTGTAGTGAAAGAATCTTTAGATAAACTGGCAGCTGTACTTTTTACTGCATATTTAAATATTTCATATTAATTTCCTTTTGTTGTTGACAATATTATTCGTAATGAAAACTCAATGTTTTGGGATGTAATAACAAGACACCAAAACTGGGATTAAGAAACTGGGATTAGTAATGGGTATCTTTTGATTTTCCTTCTCATTTTAGGTGGATTCGTTAAAACAGGTATGAGATACGACAGCAACAATGCTATGCTTTATACAGTGATTTCTACTAATTCCAGTTGGAGTTCATTAATCAAACATTTCCATTAATTTCTGATAGACAAAAGACTTTATGGTAAGAAACGATTCAGTGTTGTGACAGTTTGCTTTGAAAATCAATCTAAATGTAAAGCAGAAATTGTGCTTCTCCGACCCGCTACTAATAATCCAACTGAGGCTTTTTGTCTACTGCTCAGACTGGATTTGTTATTATGTCTACTAGACGTCACGTGTCTGTAATTGACATAATAGAGATGTTGATAGAATCATTAGGAACGATTTAGAACTAACCAGCACAAGATGGCTTTCTTGTGGAAGTCCCTTTAGCTAACCATGTATAAATTCGAGCATGGTGTGTTTTCACGTGGATTATTCTTCCGACGTCACAGTGTGTACGCTCGGAACTGGGATTTTGTAGTGCCCGCTTTTGTCACACTTTTGGGCATGCTTCATGGAGCGAGTCATGGAGCAAACTCTGTCCAATGAATCTCCCAACACTGTGGCAAAAAAGTGTGAACGTGAGGAATAACCTCCCTGTGTGTGTGACCTCACTGTGTGATGTGTGTCTCTCAAGACACGTGCCATTTTGCATGCTGCGGGGGGGATGGGTCACTCAGTCAACCCTAATGTGACCTCTGAAGGGGGGCCTCTGCCCGCTGAGGCAGATGGGAAGGCGCCCATAGGTATGCAGTCACTGGTGTCACTGAGTATGGTCCGTGCTCTTTTAATGGCGGGGTCACACTTTACCACTCACTAAGGTGGGACCTCAAATCAAGTCCAGAGGGAACTGACATTCTGGCAGCTCTCAATCCCTTTACCATGTGCAGTACTTTAATGACTGCTACCATGCTATTTACATATTTACATTCCAATTTGTCAAATGAATTCCAATTTGTTTATTGTTTAGCAATTGAAAAGGACTTCCCTTTTTCTTAACAGTTTTCATTAGAGAAATACTAATTGATGACATATGTAATGTACATGATATAGGTGCAACAATGTAAGCGTGAAGTCATTTCCACTACAGTTTATACAGTACCTCGACACTTCATTTGAATGTTGTTGTCTTAACACCTGGAATAACTGTGCCACTTATACAGAATGCTGAATATATTTGTATGATGGTATTGTATTCAGTATCATACTTGGTCCAACCAAGTGTTGAATTTGATGCTTCGTATGAGCTTTTAATGAAGGCATTGCTAATCATCAATAACTTCACGAGACATATCACCTTTCAAGGTTGGCAAATACTGTATGTATAATAACCCCTCATTTAGACATTGGGCCCTGATCAAACACCTTTTGTTTCCTTTTATCCTGGATAGGTCAAAAGTTTCAATTGGGCTTTATGGATATTGATCTCTTTTTTTGATTGCTGAGTAAAAATGTGAAAAAAGCAAGAACTATAATTCAATTTAACTTTTAGTTTCATTGTAGTTTCGTAAGTGTATCTGTAGTAACAACAATTGTACTGCTCCAGTATGCAATAACATGGTATTCCTGTTTAGCTGTATTATCTGAATAAGGTATGATTAATGTGGGGGGGGGGCTCTCCTTGTGAAGGACCACCTTAACCCACAACTTAACCCATAGTGAGAATGCCTACATCAGACCTTGTATCACTTAAGGTTCATATAACCTGTTGTTACTACATGTATTATTACGCAGTTAAATTCTTCAATTTTGACTTTGAGAATGGGCCACTGTAAAATGAATTGTTTTCAACTTGTCCCTCAGGCAGGGATGTCTACCGGAAAGTGCAGGGTAGAGATAACCCTGTTCCCTCCACCATTATCTGCATTGCAGGTATACGTTCACCAGTTTACATCTTTTTTTCTCCCCTTTTCCATTGTATCTTCCTTCTTCTTCATCCCACACACCATCCACCCTTTCTAGAATATTCTCTCTCATTCTCTCTTCATTTTAGTCATTACACAAATGATTTATTAATGGTCACTTTCATTATGTTTAAAAATTAGGGCTCAAGATTATAATTAAAAATAATCCGACATAGTCCTTTCACTTATCACTAAATTGAAACCTATCTATCTCAATCGGAAGGGTTCAGAAGGAGAGTTCAAGTGGATTTGGAGTAAACATCCAAGCAATTAAAGGTTGTTTTTCTATACAGCCACTCCTATATTGTACAGCCCATAAGCTAACTACTCATCTTATGAGTGGTTAGCGTACGTTTGCGGTTTGTGAAGATATAGTCACATGTGATTCATGAATTAACCAACATGGATGTCTCACACCCCCGAGCATTAAAATGTTCAGTAATGTTCGTTTTTTGCCTCCAGTGTCACTATTCCTGTATGACCTCTTGTACTGAGCCATAGCAGTCATCCCGGTTCTTCTTGTCTTTGTGAGCTGCTATACCAATGACACTCACTGATGCTAATTGAATTCCACCATTCCAAATGCCACAGATGGATTATTTTTGTCAACTCTTCCAAAGGGCAATTTTGTAACCTACTGTTTGTATGGATTGAGGGTGACATTTTGATTGTTGAATTTCAGATACATACTTTGCCAAGTCATAACATTTGAAATATGGGATGACAAGACAAAACAAATGTATGAACATGTAGGAGACAGTGGTCTTTGAGGTTAGCATACTGTTAATGGAACTGTGGAATTTGGTGAATTAAGGACGTGAGGAGGGGGAAACAATGCCATGCTTCTCAGGTATTTTCATAAAGAGGGATGAGAGTGTGTAGGCGCCTTGTCAAAAGAAATTGTGCACATTGTAAAAAAGAGAGGATGTTTTGCGTTCCCATTTTAGATGCCGAACCTGAATCCAAAAGCGTGTTGTCCTCACACAACAAACTGAGAATTGGCTGTGATATGATTAGTCATCGACTTTTAGATAAGCCCTAAGTGTCTGTCTCTCTTGCTCCCTGTTTATTTGTCAGAGGAGGGCGATGAAGAGGCCCTCTCAAAGAAAGAAGAGGAAGAAAGGCGAATCGCCGAGATGGGCCGGCCCACCCTGGGAGAACATGTCAAACTGGAGGTGGTCATTGAAGAGTCATACGAGTTCAAGGTACTGTTGGTTTGACTTGGTTCTGGTGAGAAAGAAAGAAAGAAAGAAAAATTAGAACAGCATCATATAGTTTGCTCAAACTAAAATCATCTTCAAATGTAATCACTCACCTACTCACCATTTTCTTTGCTTTTGGTTTTCTCTGAGATCCTCATCCACCTTCATTATAAAAAACCCTTAAGACAGGAGCCAATGAGCCAGTTGTACTTGAAAGATGGTATCTCCCACTCCCTCAAGTAGACTCAGTTGAAAGCCTGTACAATACTTTAATATTTTTTTTCAGACAGAAATGGTCTTGGGACATCTTTTAGTCCAAAAGGCATTTCGCAGAAAATGTCAGACACTGTTTTTTTTAGAAGACGTAACACTAGACGTAACCACAATTTGACATTTAATAACAAAATATGTTTATTAATCTCTAAGTAATTTTGAAAATTTTCTAAGGATAGGAGCAGGGCCAGATTGTGGTTCTGTGAGGTCCCTGGGCACATGGTTCTTTTGACATGTGTCTGTGATTAACACAAAGATAAGAGATTTTTGGAGCTTGTTCTATGACACAGGGCCCCTCACGATCTGAGTGGTCTGAGCAGACACTTAACGTAGCAAGCATACAGTAACACAATTCCAACAATACAACTAAAATAAAAATATCCTTAAAATGTACTATGTTTACAAATGATGTGTGTGATTAAAATAATACATGAATTACCACACACCTTTGATATCCTCACAGAACACAGTGGATAAGCTTATCAAGAAGACCAATCTGGCTCTGTTAATTGGAACTAACAGTTGGAGGGAGCAGTTTGTGGAAGCCATCACAGTCAGTTCTGGTAAGTCAACCCACATTCACCAATACAGTTAGCCACACTCACTAATACTTACTCCAGCCTGGAAAACCTAATAAACCAAAGTGTTCATTTGGTTTGGCAAAAAAGAGTTTTCTTGGCAGCCTACAGCAGGCTCTTAAGAAATCATGTTTTGAAACGGATGTAATTTATGGAAATCAGGAATTTGTTTGTAGTTAAAAGTCTGTTTCAGTTTAGTTTGTACCATGACCATATCATGGGTGACCATACATGTCAAGCCATAAAGTGTATTTTTAATAAACTAAATAAAAAATCTAGTATGGAGATGCATGCCTTACACATGCCTATCAGAAATGTTACTAACATATACTGTATAGCATGTCAGATCTAGCATATCCCATACTGTAGAACAACTAACATCATTTAATTTGTCCATCCAAACCGCACAATATTGTTGTTAAATGAACACTGTTGTCTATGTTAGCATGAAGCCAGCTGCTGGAATCATTTATAAGAATGCTTCCTACTGTTAACTGGAACAGAGCAAAGGCGACCTCCGAAGCCAAATCCTGAAACAATGCAATCTGAGGAAAAGACCCCCAATTGTGTCTGGTTGAAATCAACGCTTATTGTTTCTGAAACTGCTGTTGAGGAAGATTGTATGCATGAGAGTCTGACATAGATGACTAGCCAGCTATAGCAAATTAACACCTGATTGTACACTCTTAATTTTACAGATGTTTTTAAACATCTAGGCTTTCAGAGTCCCACAGATTACTAGTAAGATTAATTTTTACTGTTGGAGATATTGTTCTATTTTATTGATGGATAAGTGCCTTGCTGCAACATACATGCAAACAACTCAAGAAATCTAAAGTAATTACTTAAGAGTCACTCATGTTGTTCCTGTCCAGCTCATGTCCTGGAGCGTCATGTTGGACTAAAAACAAACATTTGTGTATATTCTGGAACTATTTCTCGTAAAATGACGCAATAACTCTCTCTCACACACACACACAGACTCCTACTACCCACGTCACATACAAAGTCTCTCAGTTCCTGAGTGGAACTGACAGAGCTTGTTAGCGAAGGAAGAGCATATGGGAACAAGCATGGCATCCAAACCCAGGCTGAAATTCCACAGAGGCCTGTAATGTGATCATTAAAGCCCATGTAGCAAATTAACCACCGGAGAGTCTAGCCTAGGTTCTAATCCAGACAGACTCCCTTCTGCATCATGCAGACACATACACACACGCACACTCACACACTTTCACTCAGACACAAGCATACAGTACACACACAGACAGTCACACACTGTCACTCATTTATCTACCCACATTGATACGTACAAGACTCGTTATTAATTTTTAGTTTTTCACACACACACGCTGCAAACATACATCATATATTTGTGTATTTATAAATGCTGGGAACTGTTGTTACTGATGGTCAATCATTACCAAGAAAGCAAATGTGATTTGCTATGAAGCATCGTCAACATAATCACAGCTGGACCTGTTTGCTCTCTCCCCTACTCAGAAATACACACTCACACACACAGTACTGTACATACACACAAAGTTATGTGTTCTACACCCTTTCACACAAGTCTCTACAAGTTCACTGACAAAAAACTAAACACACACACACACACACACAGAAACCCACAAGAACAAACACATGCAGTAATGGACCCTTTTTCACTCAGATCAACAAAACTTTCAAATGGATTTTCACTTTGGCATTTTAAGCCGCGCTGTCAGGGGCTCTAATGAACCCTCTCATCAATGAAAGGTGACAATGCTCTCTGTTCTGACTTGATGTGATGAGAGACCTCCCTTTTTGTCTAAGGAGTGAATTTATGTCTGAGATGAAGTAGCTAGAAGTGTGAGGAGTCAGTGATTCTGCTGAAAATGGCTTATCCACAGTGCATGTTTGTTTCAAATGGGAAGAATTTTTGGCCCTTATTTCGATTTTTTGTCTCTTCTGTCACTGACACTTTTCTTCCATGCCAGAACGTGTCTGGAAAACTATAAAAATCAATAATGACCATGTAGCAGTCCTTTAAATATGTATCAGTAAGATAACATTTGTATGCCTAGCTGTGCGTTACTCACAGGAACGTTCTACATTCAACATTTTAAACCATAAAAGCAGAATAGGAGTTTCTATTTTGACCATAAAGTCATGTAGGTTTGAAGACATCCGTTCTATCCATCTGTATACATTCCTCTGTTTCCAGGCAACGACAATGAGGACGAGTGCGGCGAGGAGAAGCTTCCGTCTTGTTTCGACTACGTCATGCACTTCCTGACCGTCTTCTGGAAGCTTCTGTTCGCCTTCGTGCCGCCCACTGATTACTGGAACGGCTGGGCCTGCTTCGTGGTGTCCATCAGTGTGATCGGAATGCTCACCGCCATCATTGGTGACCTGGCGTCCCACTTTGGCTGCACCGTGGGCTTGAAGGACTCGGTGACAGCTGTGGTGTTTGTGGCTTTGGGGACTTCTGTACCAGGTTAGTCCTTCATACACTACTGTAATACTGGGTAGAGGGTTGAACAATCTCACTGGGTGAGGAGGAAAATAAATTATACTGAGATTTTCTAACAGCCTTAACAATGTCAGTTTCAGTTTAGTGGAGCTGGCAGCTTCATGTGGTGGAGCTGGCAGGTTTGAAGTAGATATAAGTTAAATGCCTTCTTTTAGACTTGGTAACCCAATATTTAGTTTGAAAACTGAAAGTTTACGGCTAGAGTTAGTGTAAAGAAATTGCTATGTCATGACATAGAATTTAGTTTTAGCAACATTTGTGAAAGTTATTGTGAAAGTGTAAGAAGGGACAGTATGGAGGACAAGATAAAAATTGGTTTGTGGCATAATTTATACCGCTAAACTGTAGTTAAGTGTAACTACTTCGCAGTTACTACAATTTTGTTACTTTTGGTATTGCTATGTAGTTATTATATAAATGGCTACCAAGAATTGTATTAGGTATTTTCTGCAGTTGAATCAGAGATGCAATAGATGGCAACTTAATTACCTATGTCCAAAAGCATGCTACTTTATAACTATATCTAAGCAATATCAGATTTTGGAGTAGGTCATCCCAATATTCCCCATTTTCTTTGTCCTCTATTCTTCTGTTTCTCTCTCTATCCATCCACTCTTGTCTCCCCTCTAGACACATTTGCCAGCAAGGTGTCAGCCACCCAGGACCAGTATGCCGACGCTTCCATAGGCAACGTGACGGGTAGCAATGCCGTCAACGTCTTCCTGGGCATTGGCGTGGCGTGGTCCATCGCCGCTATCTACCACGCATCCAAGGGCCAGACCTTCAAGGTGAACCCTGGCACTCTGGCATTCTCTGTCACCCTCTTTACCATCTTCGCTTTTGTGTGCGTGGGCGTGCTCATGTACCGGCGCCGGCCTGAGATTGGCGGCGAGCTGGGCGGGCCTCGTATCCCCAAGATATTGACCACAACGCTCTTTTTCAGTTTGTGGCTATTGTATATTGTTTTATCGTCGTTGGAAGCCTACTGCCACATTAAGGGTTTCTAGAACCTACCCAGTTGGCTTGGGGGAAAAAAATCCACTTTGACTTGGAAACACCTCATCCAAGGTATCTTCAATGCCGACTACTACCATCAGAAACTTTTAAGCCGTTCAGTGCAACATAGTGTTGTCTGAACCAGTGACAACCACCTTGCCCACATCCATGGGATCAATCCCTTCATTGGGATCTGTGTTCATCCCTTTATTTAAGCATTCATCGATCTCTGCGTTGAGGTCACACACTGTACAACGACTTTGGAAATGTTGACCATAACTATGTGGAATCTGATGCTATCGATGTGCGCCTCCGTATTGTTAACCTCTTCATGGCTCACATCTCAGGGCTCTGAGTTGTTCAGAACATCCAAGCCTTCTAATCGTACAGCTAAAGCACCCCAGCCTAAAGGCACTTTCTTCTCGTCCACTACAACTATTTATGCCTCATCAGAGACCTGTCCATACTCCATTTCCATTTCAGTCTTTGAGCGTACAATAATATCCAATACAAATTAGTAGATATCTTAGTATAGGAGTAAATGAACCAATTTTGCATCATGTAGCGCCTTCTACAAAAACATGAACATCAGAGGTAACAGTTCTAGAACACACATTATTTGCATGTAATACATGAAGTGAGGGATACGGGTTGGGCAAGGGGTTTAGTCCAGGGAATACGGACCCAGGTTAGGGTAAGGGATGTAGTGCTACATACTTGAAGCCTGGACTGGGACCGATGCAACAGTACTGACCAATGGACATTTTTTAACATGTGCAAGGTCACACCTTAATAAAGGAACGCAAAATAGGGGAAAAAATACTCCCCTGGATATCCAGATGCTTCTGTGTATTTGTCCTTTAGCTACTTAGTTGTGCCAGAACTATAAACAGCTCTTTTTATTCATGACTCAGCTGTGAATTAGGCTGTAGGCTGTATATTCAAAATGTAATTTTGTTCAAAAGGAAAAAAAGTGTGTTTGGATGTGGAGAACTTCAAAGTGAGCCTTAAAAGGGCTTCGGACGGTTTCCAAGATTACTATGGAAAATTAGGAAAAACAAGAAGGGATAAAATAACAATAGATTATGTGATTTTTTTAAATATTTTTGGGGCTGGTTCGAATGAAAAGGGAAATATTTTTGGTGATTAATGCTTAGTTCCTGATGTAAACTTTTAGGAAATTACTCATTTCATGACAACAGTAGATGATAATGCTGTGGTGATGGCTGTAAATTAAATGTTAGTGACATGCTAATACATTATTCTGTGTCCTTTTGTAATGTAAGTTAATTAGCAACATGTCACTAGTGTGTCAACATTTTCCCTCTAGATAATTAGCAACAACCATATTACACGATAGTTAAGTTAAAAGCCAACTAGACATGACTGGTTTTCCTGTTTTTTTTAGATGTGTAAAAAGGTTCGAATGAAACCAAACTGATTACCAAACTACTATACATGTCACACAAAATACTTTTTGTGTTTTGTGATGTTTTTTGAAGGTAAATGGTAAATTCAGCCTCATAATATGTCTGCTAGTAGACCTCTTACTTTCTTGATGGAGGTAGAAACAAACACGTTCTACCAATCCCTTCAAAAGTGGGATGTACCAGGCAGAGTTTTGACAGCAGACAAAATAGACAAATTCAATTTCTTGAAAAGTCAAATCGCTGTCAACTATGTTTTGAGGTTGAGGTTTCCAGCCATTCTCACCTGTTGAATTCTGTTGTAAGCACAGTGTGCTTGTCTTGTCTGTTGCTTTTTCTGTCCATTTTCTGAAATTGAAGTAGCAATGTGTTATCTATTATTTGTGCATGGATGAAAAGATACTTGTATATAATACAACTGGTCTGAAGTGCTGTGCCATTGTTGTTTGTGACCTGTAAACATTAGTTGAATCCAGTGCTAGTCCCAATCACTACTGTTTTGGGAAAGTGAGTAACAGACTGTGCACTTTTAAGTTTTAAAAAGTCCCCCAAGTCGATTCATGGGGAAGGACATTTTACATAAACTTTTGGATTAGACTTTATATTGGTAGTTCTCTTGTGTATTTTGGCTGTGTGGAAATGCCAACTTGAGGAGAAACATAACAACTTGTCTATTTGTCTATTGTGCCAACATGATTCTGTAGACCTGAATGTTAGACAACGTGATTTCCCGTTAGCCAATTTACTTCCAGGTTGGGGAAACAAAAGCATAGCAAATGTTGCCTTGCCTTCAGTGGGTCACTTGTTTGAAGAGATTCAACTTACATCTTTCAACTCTCATCTTTTGTTTACTGCCAGTTTTTTTCTTTCACTACTTTTTGTCATGTTTCGTTTTCAAGGTTGGTTTTCATTCAGGTGTTTAGGGCTCCAGAGCCCTATGTTGAAATTATATGTGTCCCTGGTCCTTATTGAGACCCTTTAGTTTTCATGCTACTCTTTGTAAATTGAATTTAATCAAACCTGCACTGCAAGAAAATTAAATTTCATGAATTATGGCTGTACTACAAAAAGCATGTTACTGTGATGAAATCTACTTCTAAATTATCCAGGGAGAGTGGATGTTATGTGATTTATGTTTGATTGTATTTAGACTTGTTATATGTATTTTTCACATCATGCACAAAATGTTTATGATAAGAAGAACTCAAAAATATGAGTTCTGAAAACATCACAATGTCTCTTTTGTCATTGCTTTTTATGAGTGAAGTCACACCTAATGCCACACTGTTTTGATGTATTCAGTCTTCAGTTTGTCACCCACGGGTTGTATGTTTGTATGTACTGTGCTAGCAAATCTAGGCAGTGCAAACAATGTGTTACCCTCAGAAAGACAAATGTCTATCTTGATTTGACCAGATTTTAGTTTGAATGAATTTGCTGTTGAAATATATTTGAATGTCTTGATTTTTCTTGAGCACACACAAATAGAAAGGAGGCGCATGAATTGAGATGGTCAAACTTGGCTCAGTTTCTGTCACTGAAAATAAAGTTTTTTGAAACCTCCAAATAAGTGTCAGTATATAAGTGTTAGTATGAGTGGTGTTGGGTAAAGATACTGTGTGCCTTGTAAGCCGTGTAGATGAACAGTACGTTGGCTCCACCCTCTGGCAGATATTTCGTTTATTCTACCACTGTTAACAACCTGAAAGTCTTTAGCAAAAGGATGTTTAAACCATACCCAATTATATGCTTGAATTATGAAAGACAAAACTTCTATGGATTGAATTTAATATATTTTTTATTGTATCACTTCTTCCCCCTCGACTATTAAGAAAATAATTCATGTTAAAATATTTTTTTGGGGATTATAAGAAAACTAAGTAGTGAAATAGAAATAAACATAAGCAACATTACATTTCTGCTGCTCACATTTTGTGTAAGGTTAAATCCTGGTCCTAAGGCTGTTTTTCTCTAGCCCTGCTTTTCTGTCTTCCACCTCAAAGTCCCACAAAGACACAGTGTGGTCAGGCTCCTGGAGAACATTCTGGAAGCTCATCCTTGGGATCTCCTTATGCTTGGATGAGTGGTAGCTCCCCAAGTTGCTCCACATGCTGGAAGATTGGCAGTGCCTGGGGGGTGAAGAGGGCACTATTTGCCAGGGAAAGTATGGCCAGAATGGTTCAGCTGGGTAGACTGCCATCTCAGTGAAGGAGATCCAGGGTCTCTTGGGGTGACAGGCCCCAGACCTCCAAGACCCAGCAGAACTTGGCATCGATTCATCCCTAAAGCTGCCGGCAGATAAACTGGACATTGACATGCTCAAGTTATAATGTCCAATGAGGCTGTTGGTTGATCCATCACCAGAAAATCCTGTACTGGACTTCACTTCTTTTTGCTGTGTCACATACCCTCTTTTGTTGTAGTCTTTGCCATAGACAGGTGTTGAACTGACTGTTCTCCTTATTTGATTGTAACTGTGGGAGAAATCCGTCATGTTAGCAGAGCTAGTGTAACGCTTCATGATTATGTTTCCCTTGTTCATGGTAAATAATAATTTAGAAGTAGCACCTTGGAAACTGACAAAATATTCTTTATGGCATCACTGCAACTCTATGACATAATTGTTGCTAGATGATGAAATGCAACTGTTCTGAATAGCAGCAATCTATACTGTTCTGAAATAATAGCAGCAATCTATCTTCTGTAAATGTACGATTGTTGTATCTTTATATATTGATATTATAAATACTATAAATATACACACTCAAGATACTGAATAAATGAACAGTCAAAATTCATTATTATTATTATGTTATTTTCTAAACAGTGATCTGGTAATATGGTGCAGATGGTCTTGTTTTGTCACTAGAGGACAGCGTGAAAGCCTTATTAATGACAAAAATGCTTTTGCCTTTAGCTGGTACAAAAAGGTGCTGGGTTCTAATATTTCAAATGGAAACCAGCAGCTTACAGTTGAATTCATAACACTGATCACATTCTGTGGACGGTTCAATATGTGTTGCATTTTCTGGCCAACAGGTGGCACAGAGTTTACAGCTGCAAATTGTGATTCCAAACACAACAACTTAATAGAAAATAATTATAGTGGTCATTTTATTAACACAAAGAGGGATTGAGAGACATTTTCAGTCAAACCAATCAGTTGGAACTAAGTTACAGAGCATGAGCTGCAATTCCACACAAAACTATCCGTCTTCATCCCTAATAACCTCTGACATATCTGTACGAAGGGAGAGGAGAGCACGTGTTCTAGCACGTGTGGAGATCAATAAATGAGAAAACAACATTCCACTGAATTCATGTAATTTAGTTTAGTGGTAAATATTTAAGTCCTCAAACTGTAGGTGGAAAGGCCACATTCAGGGCAGCTGTTATGTTTTTTCTGCTGTGTATTTTAGCACCTTCTGATGTTTCTGGCTTGGGTGAACAATCAATGCACTTTGCACACTTACTACAGCTGAATGCTTTCTTGGTGTGTCTTTACTAAACAACTTAATGAACTTAAGACCTCATTTACTGAAACAGAAACAGTAGGTTATCAGTCTGAAGGAAAATGAATAATAAGCTTTTAATTATTGAACTTTTTAAAAACACAATTCACATATACAGTGCATCTTGAAAGTTTTCATAGCGTTTCACTTTTTCTACATGTTGTTATGTTACATCGCATTCCAAGATGGATAAAATGTATTCTTTTCCACAAAATTCTACACACTATACCCCATTATGATGTTATGTTATCTATATGTTATAGATAATCTGTGACTAGCACAGAAATCCAACAACAAACATCCACTTGGGTTCAGATCGGGGAGGCTGTTCCTCCCAATCACGCCTTTCCAGGTGTCCCTGTCATTTCCCACGTGTGCGTTGAAATCTCCCAGCAGCATTATGGATTCCCCTACTGGGGCCCTTTACAGGACTCCATTCAGGGTCTCCAAAAAGGCAGAATACTCAGAGCTGCTGTTCAGTGCATATGCACAGACAACAGTCAGAGTTTTCCCCCACACAACCCATAGGTGTAGGGAAGCAACCCTCTCTTCCACACACGCCCGTCACCTCACACCCTGGTCAACCAGAGAAAAGTCCATCCCCAATCCAAGAGTATGGATCCAGTGTCACGACTGTGCATAGAGTTAAGCCCCACCAGATCCAACTGGTAGCGCTCCACCTCCCACAACAGTTCAGGCTCTTTCCCCCCCAGTGAGGTGACGTTCCACGTCCCCAGAGCCGGCCTTTGTCCGGGTCTTGTCCGTCGAGGCCCCTGGCCTTCACTGCCACCCATGTAGCATCGCACTCGACTCTCACGGTTTCTCCCATGGGTGGGCCCAAAGGATTTTTGCAAATCTATAAAAAAAAATTAACGAAACAAACACATGTACATAAGTATTCACAGCCTTTGCCATGACACTCAACATTGAGCTTAGGTGCATCCTGTTTCCACTGATCATCCTTGAGATGTTTCTACAACTTGATTGGAGTCCACCCGTGGTAAATTCAGTTGATGTGCCACAGTTGACAGTGTATGTCAGAGCACAAACCAAGTCATGAAGTCCAAGGAATTGTCTGTAGACCTCAGAGACAGGATTGTATCAAGGCACAGATCTTTGGAAGCATTGGGGAAGGGTTCAGAAAAATGTCTGCAGCATTGAAGGTCCAAATGACCAGTACTGGTACCATACCGAGGTACTGGCTTTTTAGGAACGGTTCGATACTGGCATTAAGAAAACCTTTATACTCCAAAACAGGCATTTGAACCACAGCGATAAAAGCTGTCGGCTACTTCAAGAAAAGCAGACCTGCGTGTGATGTCACGCCCGTGCTCTGCGACATGCGGCCAGTGTTTGGAGAATTCAGTTACCCTGTTTCCCCTTCCGCGCAAGTTTGCCAAAAGGCACCTGAAGGACTCTCAGACCATGAAAAACAAAATTCTCTGGTCTGATGAAACAAAGATTGAACTATTTGGCCTGAATGCCAAGTGTCATGTCTGGAGGAAACCAGGCACCACTCATCACCTTGCAAATATCATCCCTATAGTGAAGCATGGTGGTGGCAGCATCATGCTGTGGGGATGTTTTTCAGTAGCAGAAACTGGGAGACTAATCAGGATCGAGTGAAAGATGAATGCAGCAATGTACAGAGACATCCTTAATGAAAACCTGCTCCACAGCACTCTGGACCTCAGGGGCGAAAGTTCATCTTCCAACAGGACAACGACCCTAAGCACACAGCCAAGATAACAAAGGAGTGGCTTCTCGACAACTCCCACGTGAATGTCCTTGAGTGGCCCAGCCAGAGCCCAGACTTGAACCAGATCGAACATCTCTGGAGAGATCTGAAAATGGCTGTGCACTGATCCTCCCCATCCAACCTGATGGAGCCCAAAAATAGGTGTGCAACGCTTGTAGTATCATACTCAAAAAGACTTGAGGCTGTAATTACTGCCAAAGGTGCTTCAACAAAGTAGTGAGCAAAGGCTGTGAATACTTATGTACATATTTTCTTTCTTAATTTTTGCAAATCTATAACAAATATGAAACAAGCTTTTTTCATTTTGTCATTATGGGGTACTGTGTGTAGAATCTTGAGGATTAAAATTAATTTAATCAATCTGGGAATAAGGCTGTAACATGACAAAAAGTATTAAAATAATAATACTAATTTCCGGATGCATTGTAGATTAGAATAGCTTGTCAACATTGTGTCAAAAGAAAAACATTCCACTGTCAGGAAAAGGACAGGATGATAGAATGAGGAATCAGCCCAGAACTACACGGGAGTATCTTGTCAATGATCTCAAGGCAGCTGGGACCATGGTCACCAAGAAAACAATTGGTAACACACTACGCCGTGAAGGACTGAAATCCTGCAGCGCCTGCAAGGTCCCCCTGCTCAAGAAAGCACATGTACAGACCTGTCTGAAGTTTGCCAATGAACATCTGAATGATTCAGAGGATAACTGGGTGAAAGTGTTGTGGTCAGAGGAGAAAAAATCGAGCTCTTTGGCATCAACTCAACACGCCATGTTTGGAGGAGGAATGCTGCCTATGACCCCAAGAACACTATCCCCACCGTCAACAACACGGAGGTGGAAACATTATGCTTTGGGGGTGTTTTTCTGCTAAGGGGACAGGACAACTTCACCGCATCAAAGGGACGATGGACGGGGCCATGTACCGTCAAATCTTGGGTGAGAACCTACTTCCCTCAGCCAGGGCATTGGAAATGGGTCGTGGATGGGTATTCCAGCATGACAATAACCTACCATTAACCTACCATTAAAACTGATCATTTCTTTGTCAGTGGGCAAACATACAAAATCAGCAGGGGATCAAATATTTTTTTCCCTCACTGTAGATCTGTGCAATGTAACTGACTTAATATTTCAGATTAGATCTGTTGAATGTAACTGACTTGATAATTCAGTTGACTTGATATTTGCATGCAATGTAACTTTACTATTGAAACAAAGTACAGGACAAGGTCCAACATTGACACAGGTTGTCGATTGTTTTTTAATTTACAATTCAATATTACGTAGGATGACAATATTTCATAATTCAGAGGGGTTTGCCACGAACGCTGCCCGGATTGCAACCCAGCATACAGTGTCAGCCAGGTACGACCTAGAGAGTGACACCTCTAACGGTGTGGGTGGCATCAGAGGCCATCAAGTTTGCATTGCCGCCACAGTCACTTGTTCCTCTCGTTCAATACGGAGCATTGGCACAACGTGAACCAATCAGGACCTCCCGTGCCCTCTTCATTCACTGTGTGTGCCAGGAAAAAGTGTTTGGATCATCCATAAATGTCTGTTACACATTCCAGAGTGTTACGTTTCCCTTGTCTCTTCTCCAGCGTATTCCTATGATTTCATTCCCGTTCCAGTGGTGTATAACCATCCTCTTTATTTGAAAAAAAAACTTTTGAATGCATGATTAACATCCCTCTGCACATTAATAATGTTGATATTTTTGGGTTCACTTTTAAACTAAGATCTGATTATGTTTATAAGCAGATAGTAAAACATCAACAACTATGTGTTCTAAATCCGTAACAGTTCCAGTTGCGCATAGAAATGGCCCACTGTATTTGAGAGCCAAAGGCAGAAATAACTGTGGTCCTCCAATACTGTAGTAATGCACGTGATATAAACATCATCAATGTAACAGTCTCACACACATTTGTATAGTCAGGATTGTAGTTTGCCTCAGTTGAGAGGAGATTTATAGGATTGACCTTTTCTGAATCTATTGCAATGATCATGCACCCCAGGATCAGGCAACTGATTCAATTTTCCCCAAAGGTGAATTTGTGTTCCTATGCAATGCAAATTCTTACAAAACAGCCAATATAAATTCATATGTTTTAATAATTTCAAATAAGTGGTTAGATATGTTGTGGATACAAATATGTATGTATCTGACCCCATTTGGTTATCCTGCATCTTTTTTTGTTGTGTCAATGTAGTGTGTGCTTGGGTAGTCTGTGTGTCTGTGTATGTGTGCATGTGTCTGTATAAAAGAGCGAGACAGTGTTTGTGTGTGTGTGCCTGAGCAAATACAGACTTACAACAAACAAACGACAAGTCATTACACACATTATCATTTGCATAACACCTCAAGAAGTGAATGGAGAGTGAACCAAAACTCAATCCATGATAAAAACTCAATCCCCCATCTCTCGACTGCGACACATTACGTTTTCATTATGCGTCTGAGTGCATCAAAAAAACACGTAAGTAAGCGACCGTTTGTTCGTGTTGTAACCAACAATGCACATAGTTCCTCCTCCGGGACTATAGGGGGAGCTCACACAGATGACTCACGGGCGGTTTTGGAGCGCAGGGCCTTGGCTCTGCTGAGAAAAGGATAGGTGGTGCAGATGCAGCCCGATGCCACAGTGAGGCCCAGACTAGCCCAGGCACAGAAGATAGACCACCCGTAGCCGTGGTCCACATCACCGGGAAGGCCGTAGATGAAAGGCGGGTTCCTGGAGAGGTCGTAGGAGACGCTGGCCGCATAGGTACACAGGGAGATGGTGCAAAAGATGCCTAGGGAGAGTAAGTGTTCATGGTTTACTGTTGTTGTTGTTTGTAAAGTTTACGAAACGTGCTAGGAAACTCGTTTCGTAAAAAAAAAAGTTTAAATATTAGAACTCTTTATTGGTCATTATATGGTAGATACACACTCTTGCAGAGGGTGATGACACCAATACACACACACACTAGTGCTCCACTGTCCACCAATTGTCTTTTATCAGGAGATGTTAACTGCAGGTTGTTTGTAAAAATGTATTATGTATGTTCACATTTTGAACATGACAAATTAATTTGAAAGAAAATTCATCATGAAATTAGTAGATATTGAAAAGACCAAAAGGAAAATCTGTATTGTGTGAAGACACAATACAGATGTGTGACAAATGAGGGACCACCAAACTGATATGAGAATATGTATTTCTTCAAGACCTTCTGCACATTCATCTAGGAAAGATGAATGCACAGGAGTGAAGAAAGGGGAGGCTAAAAGCACAAAGGAGGCCTGAAACACAAGTCAATAACTGCCAAACAAAGGTCAAGAAAAGATAAATAAAATAGACATAGAACCACATAAACTCGCAAATTTACTCTCACCCACTCAAACGCCTACAGTCACTAACTCTCTATTTCCCCTACACACACATACATCCACACACACACAAAGGCTGGTCATAGGCAGTTGGCAGGAACGTACCTGCCATGAGAAAGAGCAGACCAGAGACATGCTGGGTGAGGCTCTCCTCCCAGAAGAATCCCACTGTGGCCACAATGCTTCCACACAGCAACACGGCCGCTGCCATTCCCAGGAACCCTGCCGTGATCCGCCGCAGATCTGACAGAGGGATCCACAATGAGCGCACAAACACATACACGTACACAAACACACAACAACACGCACACCAACACACACGTACACACACCAACCCCCACGTGTGCATTCCCACACCCTCATGGACACACATGCAAAAACACCCACGCATATATGTATTCACACGACCGCATGGACATGCACAGACAGCCCCACAAGCACACCCACGCTTACGGTAGAACACCCGTGTACACGAAAAATGCATGTTCACAAACACATACACATATCTGAGGACAGGTAATACACACAGCGTTCCCATGACAACCAACAAGCAACACAGGCAGGTGGTAACCTGCCTGTGTTGCTCTCAGACAATCACTCAACAGGAATAATGAATGTTTGCAACGTGCTGAGGGTGTTGTGGTATACTCTGGGAGGCTTGTGTGCTTGTCATGTTTTAGGCCTTGGTTGTGTCATTGAAGACTAATATAGGTAAACTAGCATTATTAAAATGTGTTGTCAAATGTGATTGCCTTTCTGATCTTCTTTGCAGGTGAACATGTATGTACAGTACAGCTGACGTACAGAATGTGTTATACCGTATATGATGATGGTGAATGGATTTCCCTTATATAGAACATTTTGTACCTTATCAGTACTCATTCAACCATTCGCACACACACAAGGCGCTGGCCTGTTGATTGGGAGCATTTTCGGGTTCAGTGTCTTGCTCAAGGACCCTTCGACACATGGACAGGTGGAGACGCGAATCTAACCGCCAAACTTGTGATTAGTGAATGACCCGTTGTGCCACAGTACTAAGAGCTTTCCTAATGCATATTTAAC
The DNA here is from genome assembly GCF_963692335.1 of Osmerus eperlanus. Lineage (NCBI taxonomy): Eukaryota > Metazoa > Chordata > Actinopteri > Osmeriformes > Osmeridae > Osmerus > Osmerus eperlanus. The sequence continues at coordinate 5,492,070 of NC_085039.1, read as the reverse complement.
ACACGAGCAGTCATCTTAACATTTTTGCTTAAAAGGGTACAGCAAATCTTGTTTAAGTGAGGTATTGTTTATATATAAATATCAACCATATTTGGGATACAGAGGTTGAAATACATTAACAATAGTTCAAACTTCAGCAGTTGACAATTGAGAAAACACTAATATAACTCTTGAAAGCGCACTAACACTATTCTGACTTTGATAATGCTCCATCCCTGACTCCCTCGTACCGCAATAAGGGACTCCAGAGAGTTAATGAGTTTCTTTTTCTGTGAGACGCCATTGACTTTCTACCAGGGAACATTTCTTGGGCTTGTGTTGTAAGCCATGCTTCAAGGGTCAGACCCTGAAGTGGGAATGCCGGTGTTGAAAGGTTAGCTTTACATATTCATTGGACTGTGGGAAAGTAGAACCTTATTGTGAATCATGTAAGTCACTGTGCTTGTCAGAAGGCTCCATGATGTGAATTTAAATGAAGGTGGGCTTGGTTGGTTTGAGCGTGGACTTTTAAAGTGATTACCTAACGTACACGAGAGCCTCAGGCAGAAACATTGTCCAATTAGGGAAGACTGTATCAACACATATTGGTATTCTTTTAAAAGATTCAGGCATAACTTAACTCCTATAACTCAAAACAAATGAGGAAGATGATAGATGGAAATATTAGTAAAGTGTATTGTTGTTGGTATGCATCCGTATTTGTTGATACACTAACAGTGTCTTAAAATGATCCTTATCAATGTTACAACCCCAACCAATCAACACCCTGGCTGTGTTTGAAGAATCCTACTCTTGCAATTGTTATATAATATTTCTTAGAGTTCAAATAACTGTTTTCCTAGAGCAGATGATAAGAATCAAATTATTCTTGAAATGTATAAGTTGGTTCATTTTGTATTAGGCTGGGGCCTATTCTCCAAAAGCTGCTGAAACCAGCTTTATCTTGGAGCACCAACCAGAGCAAACATGTTTTCCACAAATTGGCAAAGGAAGAATGCTGACCAAATATGTGTATCACAAACATAACAACATAGAGGCCATTCAAGCATTTAACTCACAGATGGGGTGGTTCTGGGAAATATTGAGTCAGTGATACTTACGTAAAAGATGCCATTCGTCTTGCTGAATGGTCCTTGTCAGGTTAAGAGGGATGTTTCTGAGCCGTATTGGCTGTGAAAAATGGTACTTGACAGTTGTGCATCGATCTGCGATACCTGTTAAAACATCAGTTTAAGGGCAATTTTAGAGAGGTTAAAACAACATGTTTCTCATGTGCCATCTGCAGGTTCTTGCTAGGCCTGTCTCAAGCTTAAACTTTATGTTGCCCTTTCCAGAGCATCTCACAATAATGTAAGGGCAACTGCTTTCTTTTAATGTCTTAACATCTTCTGAAGTATGTCATGATAGATAGAATATGACAACTTATATATTTTTGTTGAAATAATGTTTCATTCAATAGTTGTATTATTACAATTATTCTATTGTATGTTATTTGCAATGAATAAGGAAAGCATCAAATTGAGTGGCACCCCAACATAAATTTTTTATGGATTCCCTTTTTACTTGAATGGTGGCATTTGAGTCCTCTGGTGCTTGCGAAGAGGCTAACTTGATACTGTATGCAAAGGGTAAAACGGTGACATTTACTTGGCTTTCAATAAACAGAAACATATTTTTTGTTCTTGACCATCACACAAAGCATATCGTCAAACTACTGCTGGTCTTCTATTTGCATTTTATTCACTTAAACAATAAATGCTACAACAGGCCATAAAGGTTTGTGAGAAATATCTTTACCATTGGACTTCTTACTTAATTATGGTGTTGCGTAACAGTCTTTCAACATGTATTTAATGCAAAATGCATTTATCTAATCCATCTCAGGGAGAGAAAACATTCGTATTTGCGTGTGAAAATGTCAGGTTTTCATAGTTTGTGTTGTGGTGGTTAAAGCGAGGAGTTGCCTGCTGAATCAGCCTTTCATTGAGGTTTCCAGTCTAAGCCAATCCATTATAGACCCTAATCTATATCCCCATGTTGCTCTAAGACAAGTGAAAAAGCAATGTTATAGGCCTCATAGATACCAAAAGAGAATGAGAATGTGTGGAGGCTTTGACTTTCTGTCTTTATACTGACTGGCATAAAAATACAACTCAAGTCCCATGTTGGTGGTAGGAATGAACCCCGACAGTGACCTTCTGTCCTTATTTCCGCCTGTTTTCACATGGCTTGCATTTGTTTAAAAGCAGCACTGCAAGACGAGAAACATAACTCCATCACGTATTTTTATAAACATGTTACCTATTTACACGCACATAACTATAATAGACTGACATGGGTTTATATTATGAAAGTGGTTATCACAAAAAAAAATGAGTGGCTTGCACTTTAGATTTGCTTCAAAACAGTCGCTATTTGTCCTGTTCTTGACATGATCCATCCATCACCAAGGCTAATTCACAGTCCGATCTTTGAGGTGAGCGCGCGGCGCACCTATATCTGATCTACTACAGGCGAGAGCTGAGCGTCTTTCGCTCACTGTCAGAAGGTTGCGTCGTATTTACAGCCACCTCTCCTGCGAGTCTGCATGAGTTATGAGTAGCTATCAGCCTCTAGTCATAAAGTCAAGAAAATGCTCTTACAGAAGCATTCTTCTGCCACCTAGACAACTCGGTTGCCTGTGCGTAAAAGTCAGACCTCGAGGTGCTTTTTAATAATTGAGGTAAGCTTGGTGTCAAATTAATCAACGTGGACAGAAACCAAAAGGTAGGCGTTGAAGGTCGAAGTAGACTTCTCCACTCCACGTGACACCAGCTGTTTAGAATGCACCATGGCAGGTATTACCTTGCCTTTTAGCCCACGAGTTAATCTTGCCGACATTAATCTTGATGGACTGGTATGTCCACTCCGGATGCTTTATACTCCTTTAATCCTCTTCGATTTTCGTGTTTCAACCTTGAACACACTTTGCATTGTTTGAATTTGAATTTCATTGCATCACATCTACGTGATGTGATGTAGGTTAAGATGCATTTTAGCACTGGACAACAGAGCTATGATTTGACAGCTTGACATGGGACAGTGTGCGCATGGCCTAAAATATCTACATTCAATTGTTTAGTTTAAATGCTCGTTATCCGTTTGGAATGCATGTGCTACACGTAGCTTAGTCTTAACGCGTAGTTATCTATCTGCAAGGGTTGAGGAAAAATTTGTTTTATCATGCATTGCATAATTACAAGCCCTACCGAGCCTATTTTGACGCAATGCACGTAAATGGAATGGATAGCAACATCACGTTTTAACTGGGGTATGTGATATGCAGAGCAGTTCTTGCCCACTCACGTCCTGTTTTGGTCTAGTAAGTAGTCTTCTTGTTTCATACTTTTGAAGACTTCACAGGGAAACTCTCTTACCCTTTGATATGAGTTTGTCAATATCCCGGTCCATGCCTTCGAAGAAACATTTTCTCCAGAGCCCAGAATATGTAGAGAATAACGGACGCCCACATTCCGTCTCCAGAATTCCCATCCCCAGAATTGCCCTCCAGTTCTCAAGCAGTTCCTCCTCTCGACTCCCGACATGGATAGGCTTCATAAGCGCTAGATTCCGTTTGGAGTTCCCGTTATCCACCAGTGGCAGGTGGTAGATTGGCATGTCTCGGTTTTTCTGGTCGTTTGAATCTGATCCATACCGGTCACAGTTTTCTTTATGCCTTCTGGTATCTGTCTCGTACCAGTGGTCAGTGAAGATAGCAGTGACCAATAACAATAATGACAATACACTCATAGACAAGATTAACGCCGTTATAAACGATTGTTTTTCCATGTTTCGAACATCAGACCTCGGTACTGTACAAAGAGTGTCTAGTCGGCTTGATGTTTGGACGCTCTTTCCTGCACCTGCTATTCCAGTTACTAAGCATTTTTATCCATCCTTGGATCCGCAGATATTGCCCGCCGTCGAGAGCGCATCATCAAGTCAGGTTCACAACGCACTGCAAAGGTGCTGAGGTTGAAGACACAAAAACACAGGTGGAGGGGTGTCCGCTGTGAAATGGGTGTGGATTCCCAACCAGGCTGTCGGTGTTTACCTAAATGCTAAGCCACTCTTTTTCTCTCCCCACCCCTCTACTCATCATCTTCACCTCAGTGTAGCGACCCTGAAAGTGTCCTTTTCGCCCGTGTGCCAAAGAGTAAAACGCAGACTCCTCCTATTCAAGATGAACATCACCCGGCGGAAAGACAGCGTGTGAGAGGATATTTCAAGGCTTCCCATACACTCCATCATGATAGATGGGTGTGCCTTTCGTTGTTTTTCTGCCTGCCAAACTGTTTTAACACATTTGGACCACCAGAAAGATTGAATCCAAAGCGTTTTTGTTTCGGGATTGCATACTGTTATTGTTCTGAATCGACTTAAAACATTTTTTTTAGCAGTTAGCATCCCCCATTCGTGAGACCTGTGGACGGATCTTTTGCGCTCTCTCTCTCTCTCTCTCTCCCCCCTCCTGCATTATTCATATGTTTATGGTCATTGCAAAATGAGAAAAGGTATACAAATTCATGCATGTGTATAATCTTTTCCTGGCCATGCACTGGTCTAACAGCTCTGTTGTAACAGGCTGAGACTGGGCTGAGTTTGTCACTAAATAATTGCCACCACATAGTGTTAAAATGGATTTGTGGGTGTTTATTGGGTTGGTTTGATCTGCGCCTTTGCCAGCTTTAATAATGGGCCATTAAATCCACCGTCTGCATATGTGCCTAGAAAAGGCATACATAAGATGTGATTACAATAATTACAATGTGACCCACAGCATGGTGTGGACTCATTAAATAAGACAGATTCAATTGGCACATTGTAAGTTTCAGAGTCGGTTGAATTTGTAGAAATGCATTCTAACATTAAAATTGTGTTGTTTTCCGAAGAAATATTTATTTATTCATAATATAGATTGTGGGCTGTCTGTGTGTGCGTGTGTAACTTAATGTGTTCATCTTGAAATGATTTAATGAATGAATTCTCAACCTTAGGCAACATTAAAATAAAAATGAGGATATTTCTCATGACTTACTTTGAAGAGTGCTTAGTGGGTCTTGGTTGTTGGATGATACAAACCTTCTTGGTAGGTCAACACAACACAAAAGGTATGTTTTACATTATATGCATAGACTAGTCTACCATAACTAATTCCAAGACAGCAGGTAATGTTTTAGAACATCAAACATATACAGAAACATAGGCTACCTAAAAAGTGACCACAAGTGTTTGCACAAGTTGCCACCTGTTACAGTTACAGTAGGCCTATGAGCCTACAGCAAGATCAAAAGAAAAGGGGGGCGACATTTTTTACTTGATGGGTGTTCCTTTTGTTGGCTTTGGACAAAGAAATCTGAACCAGATCAAAAATCATGTTGCATAACTCCAAATAAACATGTAGCCTAACGATAACTAACAATGTTGTGCTCGTCGCAATTGAACCTCACCTAGGCTAGCCTTGTCACACATAGGCTACCCTATTAAACTCCCATTTGTTTGTAATTCCTGTTGTTGGGTGAAAATTTTGCTGCCTCTGTTTGAATATTATTTAGCGGTTGGAACTGACTCTAAAGTTGTTCTTCGCGATAATCTCTCAGTCGGTGACCCACCCCCTTTGCCTGCCATTCCTAGCATTCCCCTCTTGGAGAACCCAGCTGGCTACGGCGCACGCGTAGAGCGTAGAGGAGGCCATGTTAAAGTTACAGTGAAGTCAGCCTTGATTTTTTTCTGACGACGTATGTTTATATTGTTTGTTTCCCGTTGTTTGTTGAGCCAGAGTCCCAACAAACAGAACGGTTGGATAAAGAAACTGGAGTTCTAAAAATGAATTCCAGTTTCGACCTTTCAAGGCGAAATCCGCAGGAGGATTTCGAGCTCATACAGAGAATTGGAAGCGGGACCTACGGAGATGTGTACAAGGTAAATCTGAGGCTTTCAGCTAGATCCCGTCTGGCTAAACGACATTATTCTGACATCATACGTCAATATGGAATATAACACGACCCGTGGTCATTGCACTGATTATAAAGTGACAGGTTCAGTCTGCCATCGCTGTGAAATAAGACAATGAACTTGTCAACTGCGGTTATTGTTCAACTGGAATGGGAAGCTATGTTTACTAGCTATGTTACTTATTTCGGCTAGCTTAAATCAGTTTATCCACAGCGGTGCTAGCTAGCTCGATGCAGCAGCTGCAGGATATTGGTAGGCAAAATGCAAAAGACTAATTAAAAAAGGAGATTCAGTACCCCTTCAAGAACGGCCTAAAAGCCAGACCAGGGAACGGTGATAACTTCAGTTGACCGTTCCTATTGTTTCATTCAGACTGGTATCACCTGCAATAACTTCCTCCCTAGACCAAAGAAAACGATTCAGTCACGCTGAAGAGGCCTCAAACAACAGCCTACCTGATCAAGACTAAGAGAATGCTTTAGTTAGAGTAATGCTTCTAAATACTAGATATGGTCTATGCTTGCCCTATATTTTGAGAACAGGAAACTGCTTTATTCTGGCTTAGTTGCTATTTCCAATTTTTATAAAACACAACTGTTTGACAGCCCACTTTTTCAGGTATCTTGAGCTTGTGTCTTCGCACTTTGACCTTGTGTTTATGAGAAATAATTGATTTGAAACAATGAGCATTGTTCTTGAAATAGAAATGTGCCTACAAGTTGAGTATACTGACAGATCGGACTACAGTAGCAAAGAAAGTGATGATGACCGATGCAAATACAAAAGGTTGTGCAACCATTAAAGGCCATTTGAGGCAATCATATCCCACTGGTGGACTTTTTTGCAGGACATGTTCTTAGACAGGCATAAAGCCAGACTAACATCCAATTCAAAGACCTCCTAACTTAAGAGACCAGAAGAGTAATTTGGATGTTGTTGGCTGGATATAACAAAAGGGGATGTGCCCACTGCTGATCTTTATTTCAGATCCCCACTGTGTCGCGTTGTGTTACATACATTCAAACCAGTCAAAATGCTCACACTCTTTCGAGCATTGACAATGGTTTCCTGGGACCATTGTAGACCAGGTCTCCCTTCCCCTGGCGTCAAGCACGGCTACTAGCTTTAGCTTAGCCCAAAACTAGTTGAATAATCAATCCTATTTAGATTCTACACTGAGTTACCTGTCCAAATATGTTACCTGGAATCCGTAATCCAAAGATGTTGAAAGTCAGGTTTTAGATTACTGTGATTTACTAAACTCTCAGTAGTATCTCTGTGACATGAAATGGGTTTTCAGGACTTATCACATAGTTTTTAAACTAACAAGTGCATGAGGTTAGTCACATACTATACAGAGTATAATTGATACACAGACAGGTGAGGATGGTACAAATTTGCCTTGTTCTGTATGGAAAAGGTTCATATTTCACTCAGTCTCTACTCCCTTTGGTCCAGGAAGGACACCCCTTGTTGCAGTTTGGAGAGAGCTGCATTGAGTGAAATAGAAAATCAGATTGACTTTGATAGAGTAATGCAGATGTAATGTGTCTCATTATGGTCCCATTCATCTTTTTTTTCATTTTCCCAGCAGTCGATTTTCACGGTCGTTTCAGGCCACCATGCTTTTAACTAAGATAACCTTTGTGTGTTGGAGAATGCCACCCTGTCTGGGCATTCCAACAAATATTAGCATTCCAAAACATTCATAGATAATCATGCAAGGATTCCAATTTGCTTGGATGATCTGATCTGCTTCTTGGAACATCATACGGAATTAGCATTTGAAAGAATGCCAGGTAACTTAGGCATGCCTGAAAGGGGATGAGATGACTAATATTGTCTGCTTTTGCCTGCGGTATGTCATTTGATAGCCACACTCTTCACTTTGAGTGAGTAATCAGCATAATAGGTTGTGACACTTGCTGCGATGCACAGTAACTGTTACTGTTGAAACAAGAAAATAAATAACAAGAAAATAAATAAAATGTTATACCTTTTATAGTTAGCATCAAACTGTGTAATGACTGTTTTATGGCACCATTGTCAGGGTACCTACAGTATGTTTCATAACAACAAACATCGTTATTTATTAGCACATGGCTTGTGGCTGTGCCTGAATGTATTAGAAGGGAAGTGTGTCAGACTTAACTTTGGTTGTTTTGATAGTTCTGTGGCTTCTATGTACCCAGCAAGTAGTTTTGTATTGATTTTTTACAATCTGAGGAAACAATATTACATAGGGAGGGAGTGTGTTAATGTGGAGGGATGGGATAGGAAGATGGACAAATGGTAGGGGGGGAGAGAGAGGAAACAAGAGAGAGAACGAGAAAGAGAGAGTGTAAAAAGGAAGGTGGAGTGAGAAAGGGGATGAGGAAGGCAGAGTGAAGATGAGGGAAACAAACAGGTAGTAATAAAGAGAAGTGGAGAAAGGAGGAGAGGCAGAGGAACAGGGATGGGGGAAAACGAGGAAGGAGAGAGTGGTGGCGAGGGGTGGAAACCTGGTGTTGCAGCATATTTAAGTTGCAGCCCTGGTTCAAGAGGAATGTGCGTCCATCCTCTCTTTCTCAGGGCTGCGGTGGGAACTGGAAAAGGGGTTGTGTAATCGGATGCCTCTGTCACTTTTTCTGTCAACCCCATCTCTCTCTCTCTGATTTCTCTCAGTCACGGGAAAATGATGCTTTTCTGTATGATGAGGGGAGGGAAGGGGAGTGGGTTGGGACTGGTTAAGTTCAGACTGGGCCCTGTTCAGACTGGGCCCTGTTGACCTAAATTGTCAATTTAAACCATCCGCAAGCATGAGGATGGGTTTCATTTGGTTTAAGATGCTTACCACTTCATCTCAGTAATCCTGCTAAGCCTAATTAGTCCAACTTTCTCTTCTGTTTTTCTGTCTGTCTGCATGCCTGTCTGTCTGTCTGTATGTATGTATGTCTTTCTGCCTCCTGTATGTCTGTCTGTATTTCAGTTTGTGTTTGTCTCCTGTATGTCTGTCGTCCATTGTCTCTTCTGTCAGTCTGTGTCTGTCTCTCTGTGTTGACTGTCTGCTTGTCTGTTTGTCTCTCTGTATGTTACTGTGTGTGTCTGTTTGTCTGTCTCCTGCCTGTCTCCCTGCCTGCCAGCCTGCCAGTACTACTGAAAGCAATGCAGTTGAAATTCCAGTTTAAGCTTAGAGCCTGGTCTGCTGATATTACCATACTGTTAACTATTCAGATCATCCGGTTCTTGGAGAAGTAATCAAATTTGTTAGGTCAGTTTTGATCTCTCTCCTTCTCTCTCCCCCGCCGTCGCTCTCATTTCCTTTGGTTTCCTACCACTGTTACAGAAACCCTACTGTCGTTATGGAATGGACAACAAATCACATTTCTATCCTCTATTCAAGGGGACACAGTCCCTGCTTTTCATTCATCAGTATAAAGCATGTCTTTTACTCGACATCCTTTTGGTCGAAAATAGCGCATGGGGAAATATTAGACAGCACCGTGTTTTTTTGCGACGGTCCCTCTCATGAATGTCGTCACCCAATCCCTTTACACTCTGAATTTTAAAGTGAATTTGCGGGGGAGAAAAAAATGAACGCGCTCCATTAATTCATCAATTATTTACCAATGTCCCACAACTGGGCATTGTCCCTTCCTGTAACGGTATCACAGCGCTGAGATTGGAATCTCCCAATACATGCCAGGGCTCACACAACCCCTGATTTTTTAACACCTCAGGTGGATATATTTAGATTAGGACATAAATGTTATTTGAATGTCGTATGGTTTTCAGAAGCATGACATTCGAATTGTCAGGCTGGTTGTACTCATGGATCCAGGACCATTTTTCAGATTGTGGTTGAGAATTTGAAGTTTGTGTCTTGTCACAAAATGTAATCGGAAGTCGGTGAGCCCTGCTCGACCATGTGGGTGGAATGATTGAATAATTAATTTGGCGGGGTCCTAAAACCATTCAGGTGCCTGGCGGTATCTTACAGACAGTGAAAAGAAGTGAGATTAAGAGATTGTCGAGATTAAGACAACCTAAATCACTGAGATGTCGGCTCATCTGGCTCGTCATCACATTGACTACAGCTCTGCAATGTGTCCTTTTGTGGCATTCATTATGCATGGCAATATTTGTGCATTCCACAAAGGGAGCACTGGATTTTGATGACTGTGTTTTAGTGCCAACCCTCCCTGATCTATCAAACATTGGAAACACTTTTTCATGCACCCAAATGTTCCTTCTATTACAACTCTGGACGTTGACAGCATGGATTGAATGTATTGTCCTAAAGAGGTGTGGAAAATATACAGTATGGTGTGATGAACCAGGTATTTAATGGTTAATCACTGTTTCCTATCAACCACCTGTCCAGAGCTTTGCTTTGGAAGTTATGAATTTTGTTAGGTAAATGAGAGAATCATTTGTTGTGTCAAGGTAATTGCACATAGCAGACAGGACTGACAAAACCTCTCGTGTCGCAAACAACCTGAACAGGGATGGAAATTAGCACCCGCCACCAGCCAAATGCGGGTGATTTTGTGTGTAAACTCGTTTCACCTACCGGCCACCGTGGCGGGTAAATAAAATTATTACACGGCTGTTCTTAATGCTGTAGAATGCCCCATTCACTTGAATGGGGATTCCCAACGTTCTGCAGTCAATTATTTTTCGATAACAGACCGTTGCTATGTATAACTGACCGCTGTCAAGAGAAGTGGCCCTTTTGCCTCGGATTCACGTCTTTCGTAGCACTCCGGTAACTTTTCAACTCCAGCGTACTCCGTTGCTTAGCGACGTCAGCTGATTTGAAGCCTAACGGTGCGTTTACACTGCAGCGACGCGATGCGAGCGACAACATGTTTTCCATTCATTTTCAATGGAGCCAGGCGAATCGCTTGTGTGGTGCATTGTGGGTAGCGACGCGACGCGATCGAGTTGAGATTTTCTCAACTTTATGCAAATGAGGAGCGATTTTCGCTAGCGATGGCCAATGGCAGTGTTTTCTTGTTTCTCGTAACGTAGCAACCATGGTAAACATTTCTAGCTTTCAGTTTTTAAGATGGAGGAGAAACTAATCGCCTGTGTGGCTGCATATCCAGTCCTGTACGATACGTCTCTGTATTTGTACAAAGACATTAATAAAAAGAATGAGGCCAGGCGCAGGTTTGCCGACGTTGTCGGTGCTCCTGGTGTTTTTTTTGTACTTTGTACTCTCGAACAAAGTTACGTTCCAGGGAGTTCCAGCCGGGCTACTACTATAAACCCGGCTGGAACTCCCTGGTCGTATCGACAGATTAGCAGAGACTTTGAGTACTATAATAAAACGTTTTTACACATGTCAACATGTATGTCTATTAAACAGTTTTGTATTTTGTATACAAGTTGTATTTTGATCGATGTTGCGAGTACGTAAACCCAAGTCTGCACACTTGGCCATGACAACTACAACAGTGACTTTAGAGAACTACAATTCTACATTAATCTGTTTGATACGCCCCCGCGCGTGGTGAACTGTGGGAAGGCGAGCGATGGCAAGCGATTCGCGTCACTGCAGTGTAAACGCACTGTAAAGAATGTTCAACGTCTATGAAGTTCAACGTCTTTGGCGAACTATTTCTCTGCTGATCAACACTACGAATGGTAACATATAAATTGTAATAAGACACACTGTTAAGTTTTTTTTTTGGCAAGTAGCCGTGTAATAAGCGGGATAATGTATAGAACGCCGTTGTCATTATCGGGAAAATAAGCCCCTTCAGAGCGAAGCTACAACCCTCCGCTTCGCGTCGGGGTGCTGTTCGCCCTGTCGTGGAAGAACGCTCAGGAAAGCACCTCTGAAACTTCAGAATCTGATTCTGATGAGCAGGAGTAAACTGTACTGGGATTGGGGAGGATGGTTGGAGGAATGTTAGTTTGTTGTTTAATCTGCCCTACTCATTTAATGAAATGTATATCAGTTTGTGGTTTGTGCATGTATAAAAGAGAAAGTGTCAGTGTTTTATTGAGACTTAGATTAAATAAACTGCTTAAGTATTGTAGATCTTGTAGTATTAATTTTCACATGCAGTTACACATTGTCGGTTAAAAACAAGAAAGTGGCTGGTAAAAACATTGAGTGGCTGGTAGATTTTGAAATCCACCAGCCACAGTGGCCGGTGGACAAAAAAATTAATTTCCATCCCTGAACCTGAACATTAAAGCAATGGAAACCCCTTTTTACATAGATGGCATAACCATGTGCTTGAATGACTGATTGGTTGTTCTTAATGGAATTGCGGTGTTGGAAATAAATTACAACGTGTAAGTAGTCACTTACGAAGAAACCATTTGGTAGAAGCAGCAGCACCGCCCGACACCTCCTGTCGACACACCCATAACCTGCTTCGCCAACTCTGTGGCAAACATTGCAGAATCTCCGCAAGCCGCACCTGAGGTGGAATGAAAACATGTAATGCACAGAGCCAAGATGACTGCATAACCAAAGAGTTTTGAATGTTTTCGGTGGTTTTAAAGCTAATTTACCAGAAAAGTCAGTAGGACTGAGACACTAGGAAACTGGGTGGCTTAAACCTGGTTTAGCTTTCAGCAGGTTGGGATGTTTTGAAGCAGTGTCAGGATGATGTCAATCGGTGGCCGGAAAGATGCACGACAAAATTGTCTTGTGACAGAAGATTCTGTAAGATTTGAGTTACAAGGATAGCGTCTAAAAATAGTCTTGAGACAATAGTACAGGGGTCACTAATTGGCGGACCGCGGTCCGGGTCCGGACCCAGGCGGTTCCCTATGAGGGTCCTAACCAGACCCTCGTACATTTAATTTGTACAGAGGGTCGGGGATCGCTCCATTGACAAGCGTTAACTTCCTTGAAGGCGGGTTGTAGAGGCCGACCAATTAAAAAATATAGCTGTAAAACAATCCCAGTAAAAATCCCCCGTTGTGATGTCACAATGGGGGCTCCAACTTTTTTTGGCTCTGGTCTGTACCTTTGTCACGCCCCAAAATTTGCTGCGCGCTGCTCTGTGTACTTCCACAGAATTACAAAGAAGAACGTTTTTCAAGGTTATTGAAAATGGACTATGGTCGTAAATGCAGTGTTCCAGCCTGTACAGGGAATGCTGACACTTTTCAGAGTCTTCCCAAGGAACCAAACACTCGACGAGCTGTGATGTTTGTCTATGAGAAGATCCCTGTTCAGTTCGACCCTCAATTAACGGAACGTTATACATTTGCTTGAACCATTTCACAAGGACAGTTTTGAAAACCTGGGACAAGGTAAAGCAGGATTTGCTATGAAGCTGTTGCTGAAAAGAGGTGCTGTTCCGACCTTATGTTCATCACAGCCGCAAGCTGTAGTATGATGTTGTAGCTAACAGTTATTAGCAATGCTAACGTATCCTGCCTGTATCTAGCATTGGTAGAATGTGTGATGATTTAGTTTACTGGCAATGGGGCTAAAGTTATTTCATGTTCCTGACTTTTCCTGTTTCATTCAAATAAATAACCTGTGTTGTCATGTAAATCTACAATTCAAGATGCATGTTTGTCCAGATCTATTTTTCAGCAAGATAGCTAGAGCTAACTGAAGCTGAGTTGAAACACAATAGTTTGTTTGCTAAGCTGTAGTGCTAACGTTACCCACCTACGTCGATCCTGTTGGCTTCGACAACAGAAGTGGAAACAACTAACTTAATCATTTCAAATGATATCTAGTCAATCTGTTGAAAACAGTGTTGTGTAGACACAATAGACTTATTTGTAAGTTTTTATTTCAAGTCTCTTATTTCAGTCCATTTACCATTTATATTTTGTTACATGTAACCACTCTGATCGAAATGTATAGAGAATTGCACTCTTTTACCTATATACAAGTTGTGCACTCGTGCAGAAAAACGTTTTTTCAAATGGCCGTTTTGTACTGTTTCAAGAACGGGGTAAATGGACTCAAGTTTTCAGTAAAATGTTACCATTTAGCATTTTCCTGGTTGACAAGGGAATGATAAAGCAATGCAGGGCTCAAGTTTTGAAGACAGGCAAGAGTGACATTCCCCCCCATACCCCCCCCCCCCACCAGGGGGTCAATTAATTAATTAATTGCTTTTTACCTGACATCTTTGAAAGGCATCATTGATTAATGCATCCATGGCCAGGATATAATTATAAAATATGACATTATTTTAAAAGTGACCTATAACATCGACTATGCAAAACACATACAATTAATACACGTATTTGGAAAGAGATGTTTATAATGTGACAATATGTCAGTCATCGTGTGATAACGAAAATATGACTAGGCCTATTAGATGTATCAGACGAAATATTGCAAGCTCCGTCAAAGGTATCAGGCCTATATTCGTCCCGCACTGGGTTTGAACCTGCCACCTCTGACATTCCAAGCGCCACCACTACCAACTACGCCAACGAAAAGCTAGCTAACCATCGACGCGGGTGGCCTTTTACATACCTGAGGAGTGAGTTTCACCGATACACACCGGCTACATCTATGAAGTACTTGTTCTGAGCAGGTGTTGTCAGTGAACAGGCTGTAAAACTGTTGGTTAAGACACTCATGAAAAACTGATGCTATTTATCTGGGAAACATTTTCTAACAGCAGTCAAGTTGTCATTGTTTGTGTCAAACAAGTTGTGAATTTGTTGTAACATTAAAACAGGATATCATGACTGTGCTTAAAGTGATGCTTGAGCTCCAGTGGTTTGCTCTGTAGGTGAACGAAACTTATGGAAGACGTTGTAGCAGAATCACGTGAAAAATTACAGGATATGCTTTTTTTCCATTGGTTGTTGCATTAAATCATAATGGTGCTATTTTTGGCTATTGTATAGACCCTTTCTTTTTTTTGATTGGCTGATAAGTGGCAGGCTCGACTAAGAACTCCAGGGGAGACGCGCTTGATTCCTGCCAGTTCCATAGTGAGAGTGGCGCGGCCAGAGGAATTTTGGTTGGGTGCTGCGGCATATTAAATATATAATAAATATTTTTTTTCTGCGTGAGAAATACAATGTGTGGCGGGAGGGCGTGACAAAAGACCGAAATGAGTGACTTGTCACGCTCAATGCGTGACACTTGAGAGCCCTGGCAAGGTATATGCTCAGCTTGAGTTAAAGGTCCTGTACAGTGGAATTGAAAACAAGTTTTAAGTTCACCACACAACAGAAGAATGTGTTATTAACAGAGTTTTTCCTGGGTCAAAATGGGTCTTCGGTGCTCCAAAAAAAAAATATATATATATGTATATATATTCTTTTCTTTTTTTCTAATCAATGTATTTATTCACAGGTGAATAAATACATTGAAATAAATCTAATCTAATAGCTAATGTAATATTGCACATATTTTCGTCCTATTTCCCCTAAAGCAATGAAGTTAGGCTACTTAAAGACACCTTACACTCATAAAGTATGTTCTAAATGGCATAAATGCTGCCAATTAATAACGACGTCATTAATAATGACGTAACAACTTATTGTAAATGGTCAGTAGCCTAGCCAAGGTAGGCCACTCTGAAGCATGTACACTGCCTGCTTCATTTGATCTTGATAGGCTAAGCATTCTGTAGAAAATAATAACAATAAACCCACTTTTTATTAATTAAAACTACTTCAGCATAATAATGCACCTAAAATACAAACGTGAGCAAGGGCAGCAATCGCTATCGAATCAACAGACGTGCAATTTAGCTAGCAGTGGAAGAATACAAACAACGAAAATCACCAGTTAACTTGATTTAAATTTGCAACAACTATAAACTTATACAATAACAGGCTTAAATTAACTGACAACATAAGTTATACGACTTACAGTTCTCAAGGACGCACACACGCAATCTCAACTGCGGTGTGAAGCGTGTCCGTGCTATTCTCCGACATGCACTCAACAATCAGTGCTGATAGACGGCCTAAAATGTTGTACAGCCTGATTTCTGATACCGTGGCGGCAGAAATTTAGCCATAGAGGAAACACTGCACTATATATTATCATTCCAGGTTAAGAATACCAATGGAGGCTGCGTTGGAAATCGTAAATCAAACTTTTGTCAGCATTTTGAGTGGAAATTTCATTTGCATTTCTACAGGTGTATTCGTGCACGTCGGGCTGGCCCTCGCAGCCGTTCTGTCCATTCGCGCACCTCACAGTTGCGTCTTGATCAGACAAGAAGACACGCTTATCAACTCGATTACTATTGATCAACACAGAACGAGGGTTCGGCTGTAGCCTACTTGAAACATACTACTGAGAACATATTCGCTGACATGCATCGTACGCGTGATGAACCCAGCTTTTTTTTAATTTTTTTTTTTATCACAGACTTTTTTTTGCCTTTGGCGCTCAGGATTTGTCATTGGCGCTCGGGAAAACAATATAAGAAAACGGAAGAGAAACTGTTCTAGAGTCTAACTCCACATTTCAGTGCGACAAAGTTTTGCTTATGTTAGTTATGCTTTCAGGAACTCATTTCACACGTATATAATGTAATGAGAAGCAAATCATGGAATTTAGTTTACAGGATCTTTAAAAGCACAACTCCATAAATTTATACGCCTCTTGTTTATGAGTCAGTGGTTCCATGGCCAAGTCACGTCCGTAACGTTTTGTAGGATGCCATTCAAACAGTGCCGATGCTACAACATCCAACGTTTCTGTGCAAAGCTAATTTATACCAATGTTAAGTCTAACAAACAAATCGTGCTCCTTTGTTACTTTAAAAACGTTAATGATGTGTTATGGACGTGATGTTACGGACGCTACACAATGTTAATTTTTACAATACACTGTTCACAACACAATGGAAATGTTCTCAAATGAAACAGCAAAGCCGTTTTAACACCTATCACCGACGTGTTTCAGTGAAACGGACGTTTCAGTGATGATTATAGTCGCAATCATGGGTAAACTAAACATGATATTAAAATATCTTCAGCGATCGACATCTTCTCGAGTGACACTGAAATTTTGAGTAGCCTAATTATCTTGACGCAACTGTCTGCCCTAACCTTGATCCCGGGTCTATGTTTATAGTATTTACTTCCTAGAGAGGCAACTCAAAAGTGCGCGAGGGACTCGATTGGTTTAGGCCTTTAACCCTTGTGCTGCTTTCGGGTCACATGACCCAAAGGTTCATAACGAACCATCGTTGTTTTTACCCAATACAAAAACAAATAAAAATAATTTTATTTTAACCTTTGCAATGTGAGGGGTCTGAGACAGCCCGAAGGTTAAAATAAAATGCTTCACTTTGTTTTTGTATGCGGTAAAGTTGTCGCAATACAACGGTGGGTCACAATGACTAATGGGTCACAATGACCTGAAGATAACACAAGGGTTAAGGCGTTGCTCTATAATTTGCTCGCGCTTTGCTTCGATCAAGCTGAGGTGGCGTTAACAGCTTCGGTTGATAATGTTTTAAAGGGGTGATTGACTGGGTTTTTGGGGTATTTCACACTGTTCCTTAAGGTCTCCGAATAGGGTATGTAGCATTGGTTGGGCTGAATATTGGCCCGGGTGCTGTTCTATGCTAGCCTGGCTCTGCCCTCCTACGTACTTCTGCTCAATTTTGATTTAGCTTCTGTACTAGGTCTGGCCATTCAGTACGTAAGTCAGATTTTTTTCAGGTTGATTTTCAACCGGCCAATCAGTGAACAGAGGGAGTGGCTGAGAACGATGACGTTGATTTTGTGCGCTAGTTTGTGTTGTAGTTCCGCAATGGCGGCAGAGAAAGATGCGAGCGAAGCCATTCGGTCGGTTGTGGCAACACTGCCGAATATATATAAACTAAAGCCTGAGCAAGAACAAGTTTTGCTGAGTTTTGTTGGTGGCCATGATGTTGTGGCCCTCTTCCCCACGGGGTTTGGGAACAGTTTGATTTTCCAGCTACGGCAGCTAGCTCTGTTACAGTAGTGGTGAAGGAATTGGCGAACGCTAGCGATTATGGCAGATCAGAGTGGCTCTCGGCAGATCCAATAGTTTTAAACTTCAACAGAGTACCCGCCTACAAGGAAGTCAACGCTTGTCAATGGAGCGAGGCCAGACTGTACAAATGAAATGTACGACAGTCTGGTTAGGACCAGGCTAGTTCTATGCCCCCTGGCCCTGATACATCCAGTGAAATTTTCCCAGGAAAAAACGCTAGGTTTTCTCCTTTTATGGTATGCTCATGAATATATAGATGAGCTGCGCGCTGATTGAGGTATTAACATACCGTTATTTCATGTTCCTGACTGTGTTTCATTTAAATAAATAACCCGTGTTGTAAATCTACAATACAAGATGCATGTTTGTCCAGATCTATTTTTCAGCAAGATAGAGCTAACTGAAGCTGAGTTGAATCAAGATAGTTTGTTTAAGCTGTAGTGCTAACGTTACCCACCTAAGGCGATCCTGTTTGCTTCGACAACAGAAGTGGAAACAACTAACGTAATCATTTCAAATGATATCTAGTCAATCTGTTGAAAACACACAATAGATTTATTTGTTCGTTTTTATTTAAAGTCTCCACCTTCGTTGTTTCAGTGAGTGCTGTTGGCCGTGTTGCGTCTTTGCTCCGCAGCTTCACTCATTGTAAACTAATCAATAATTCAACAAAACCCAACCAAAATGTTTGTTTTGTGAGAGTCGTGCACAGTGATGTCATAATGTATTTCAAGAGAGTGCAAACAACTCCTTGCCAAATATTTCCTTGTCAGACATTGACTCAACCCCAGGGTCCTCTCTTACCCTCTCACAAAGGTGTCAACTAAAGGTGTGAGAAGCTTAAAAGTCTTGAAAGGTTTTTCTCACTTCTTCGGTCTACTTTTACTTTCAGCTAAGCAAAACCTCTGACAGCTCAACCATCCTTATCCGGAGGCTTCCGTTGGAAGTTCAGCTAAACAGTTGAAGTGTCAAAATCGATGTTTTGTAAAGCCTTAAGGCCGAATTATACTTCTCCGACTCCGTTACGGACGGACGGAGTCGGATGGATTGGTTGAATTTATAGTACTCCGAAGGCTGTGGGTGCTGAAAACAATTCACCGCCAGAAAAGTAGGTGGCGCAACGTTTTTTTGTAAGTCGTCGTCGAGTGTTTATTTACCTAGGTTATCGAGAAGTCGGAGCAAATTTACAAATTAGCCGTTTCATCAATAAAATACGCACATTTTCAGAAACTATGCTGCCCATTTCTCGTCACATTTTAATTCAGATGCTGATTTACATGTACTGTTTATCTGAAATATGAATTGTAAAAACGTACAGCAATGGCAGTCAAAGGATTCTGTTCGTCCTGTTTATCACGGCAACCCCGCCCCTGACGCAAGCGGTTCTTAATACGGACCAATCACAGCCAAGGGGTATCCGTAAAATGACGGACGGACAGACGGATAGTCAGGAAAATCAGGAGGTGCACGTAGAGCTCTCCGAGGGGCTCGGAGAGGGCACGGAGAGGGAATTCCTCGTCGGAGAGGACGTTCCCTGTGCCCGTCTCCGTAAAAACGGAGAAGTATAAATCGGCCTTTAGATGGCAAGATATCTCCAGTATACTTAACAAACAAGTCATGAGAATGATAATATAATCCTGCTCTAAACATTGGCCTTATAGCTAATTGCTGTGGGAAAGAGGTTATTGCTGCAGCATTTTGTTCTCAAATAATTGTTTGGGATGTAATCTGTTCCCGGGAGTGAGACTCACTCCCTCACTATGAATGTTTTGTTTTAGCGCTACTGTTAGAAACCCTACCTATGTGTCATACTCTCTTCTGTAAACAAATCTGTTGGATCAATGGCTGGTTTTGTTTTACCGAGATCAGGAAGTGAGACGGATTACAGGGCATAGAGCAGAGGTGACAGGAGCCATTACTAGACTAGATTTGAGAATGTAAACTCAGACTAGAGGAACGACAAAAGTGTTTGTGCCTGGGGTCCGGGTGAGTGTTTGTGTCTGCGCATTTCCATGCCTCAGCAACTCATTACTAAAGTCCTTTCATTTTGATAAACACCAACAAATACTACATCATCTTCATACAGGCGGCAAAGCCCCAAAGCCATCTGGAAAACAAAACTCAAAAGCAGTAAAAAAAAAAAAAAAAAAAAAGAATGTGGTGAACGTGCTGAACTAGACGGTGCCTTGCTACAGGGACAATGATGCTCCAGATTCAGTTCTGGACCCCAAGGGCCTGTGTCGAGTTGGCCTGTTGTGATTTATTTTCTCTGTCTGTAATTACCTGAGAAATCAGCCAACAACCTCCCCCCCACACACACACACTCTCCCACCAACGACCCCACCACCCGCTGTACACTGCATCTGTGCGGGTCTTTGTGCGTGGCAGCCAGGTGGCTGGGTCAGAGCCCTCCGTGGAAAGAAATAAAGGGCACCTCGAGCCTCGAGGCGAAGGTTGGCATGTCCGATTGGCTGGCCCGGGCCTAGATTCTCAGAGGGCTTCGAGGTGTGCGTGTGTGTCTTTCTGTTTGTGTACATTAGTGTGGGGTCCAAAAAAAAGCTAAGGTAAAGGCTAAGTTTGTGACCCATTTATCAGCATGGCTTTTCGTGCTTCATAAGCAAACATGTTAGAGCAAATAGAATGGTTTTACCAACAGAAAGTAAATGGCATATTGAAGATTTTAGGTCATGAAACAGTTTGACTTGCCTTTCACCTATAATCTAAATATGTGAGTGGTCGTTTCTCGAAAAGTGGCTTTGAGCTATGACTACACAGTGGCCTATGTTCAAGGTTTTTGGGTTGAGTTTAATTTCAATTTCCTGCTTCCTTTACTGTGCTATTGGTGACTGGCCATTTGGGTTGATTTGGAATCTGAAATGACTGACAAATGTAAGGACAGAAAAGGGTCTACAATGTCTGGACAAATAACCTACATGACTGAATTTAATAGTAAATCATTACTGAAGATCCAATGTCCAGTAGCAATTGTTGCGTTTTCATGGAGGTGACAACATTGAGGAGATAAACAAGGAGTTACAAGGAACAGATTGTGAAATTCAGATTGTGGGTCGATTTAAAATGTTGTGTGGCATCGCATAGAGACTTTGCGACATGAAACCAGCTCCCTACCTCACTGCCCCTCAACGAGCACCAATCTATACCCGGGTGGAAGGTTTCCCACGATCCTTAGAAGGGGGGGGTGTTTGGGTGTGCTGGGTATATGGGGTCTGTTAAAGTGGCCAGTTGTACCCAGTTAGCATTTTCATTGGTTCATGCATGCTAATGAGCCCATTTAATTTGCTCATTTTCTCAGAGATGAAACATTGATCCGTGTTACACTATCAGCAGGATGATCATCAAAATTTCCCTATAAGGTGCTAGTTACGCTAACCTTTGGAGGCGTTTTGAAGGCACGTTCAGGTCATTTGGTCAAAGCAATGATAAATTAGCATTCAGTTTCACCAAGGTTTAATGAACACTTCCTCACAAGGGAGACAAAGGCTGTTTATTAATTTCACTGTCTTGCAGGAGAAATAAAAAAATCAATGTGTTGCTGGTCGCATCATTCTAAAATATGCTCCAACTGACACCTCTGCTGTGACACATGCCAAAACGATGCGTGTATCTGTTATAAGCACAACATTGATTTTTGATGAGTTCCATCGGGTCAGCTACGGTGCGGCAGCGCTCCCTTCGCTCCACAGGAACTGCTGGTGTCATGTGACAGGCTCAGCGCTGATAAGCATTTTACATGTCACGCTTTACAGGACGCTGTTTGAGTCCTTCATGTGTAAAATGAATGCGGTGGACTCGCTGCTTCAGAGGAGGTTTTTCAGGGAAGGTAATGTTTTTTTGGGGGGGCTTATCACACCTCATGTTAAACCAAGCTTCTCTATCAGATGGGTTTGGAAGATTGTAAGAGTGGAATAAATAGACTTGGGTCATTGATTTTTCATCCTGTTTCCTCCCACACAGCCCATTCCAGGCCCTTTGTGAGGAAATACCGATTTTTCAGGACCTTATTCTAACTAGTCTCGCTGAAGTAAACAGACTTTCTAAAAAGAATCCTGGCTTTGTAAGGTGTCTGTTTTTCTCGTATGAAGTACTTCATATCAAAGGTCTCTTCAAATTTAACTCAAAAGGTCTTTTTTCTATCTGACTCAATGCAATCTGGTTTGTAGGGCCTGGATGGAAGGACTAATACATATTAAGTGCCTGTCAAAAGTTTGGAAACATCTGATCTTTTATCGTTTTTGAAAGACACATTCAAGTTCATATTGTTTATATGCAATAAAGTCGGTAATTTAACAGTATGAAGATTTACTTTGACCAAAATGTAGGCCTATTGGTACAAAAGCTGTCACCGTAGGCATTAATGGAGAATATGCTACCTGATTAAAGTTAAATT
The DNA here is from genome assembly GCF_963692335.1 of Osmerus eperlanus. NCBI lineage: Eukaryota > Metazoa > Chordata > Actinopteri > Osmeriformes > Osmeridae > Osmerus > Osmerus eperlanus. The sequence continues at coordinate 5,469,748 of NC_085039.1, read as the reverse complement.
CCCTACAGACTGTGATTGAGAGATTGATTGAACTCATGCATTGAAAACACTGAAAAACAGGTGGTGCATGTGTCTCTCAAAAACAATAAAAGGCTAGGTGTAAAACTTTTGACAGGCACTGTATAGAGACAGAAAAGGTAGGGGATAGAGAGAGGGAATGACATGAAGCAAATTTGATTCAAACCCAGGCTGCTTCTGTGAGGCCTGGTGAGCCACCGGGGCACCCACAGAAAGGACCAATATGATGCCTGCTTTTCTATTTAATGAATACTGTTGGGTAGCTTGTGCATGTGTCGCCTAAAACAAATGCCAAAAAAGCTCACTGACTCAAATTACAAACCCAAACTTGGCATTCTCCCAAGAACCAGAACTCTGGCAGTGCTGCCGTAATTAAACGACCTCTGTATTAGCCATGACTGTGCAGATTTCAGCCTCTGGGTTTTTGAGGTACCAAACACCGTCTTGACCACTCTCCAGATCCTGAGATGCCCCCCTAGGCAAGTATTTGGGGAAGCCAGCCATCGATCCGCACTGCTTCTTTGTGTGTTTTCGGAGAATGCTCGATGGGACTCAACCCTCTGCTGTTTGTCTTTCAGGCTCGAAATGTCACCACAGGGGAGCTGGCAGCCATCAAGGTCATCAAACTGGAGCCTGGTAAGATTTTGACTTCTCATCCATTTTTTACTAGAGTCTGGTATTGAACTGGAAGTTTGGCTCATGTATGTTTGGTTCTTTGTTCTTCACCGCATCTTTTCCCAATCGTCCTAACTTATGTTTCACCATTAGTAACATCATAGAGGCAAGTTTCCACCAAGTGCCTTACAAAAGCTTCTAAAAACTCAGCCACAGCAAGTCAGCATGTCATTTTGTTCCATCAACAGTATGCAGGCTTCCAGTAATTATGACCCATTCTGAAATGGTATGGTCATCCAACTAGGCCTATTTGTTGGGTTTCTTAGTACATATTGGTTTGGAAAACGCTGGTCTTTAGTGTGGTTCCAAAAAATGTTTTCCTTCCCTGTAACCATCCATCCACACAACCAACCATCCATCCAACACCCTACACATTTACAGGTACTCTGCATTCCTCTCTCCAGTCACACATACCTAGATAAGAGGAGTGTTTGCTTCTTTTTTTCTCTTTCCTATAATAGAATGGCCTCTGTCTCTTGAGGAATGTGGAGCTCAGTGGAGCTGTATATCGGACTAGATCTCCTTTAATCTCATGCTTAGATGGAAGAGCTTGATAAGTCCAAGTGTTGGTGTAGGGGAGAGTAGGAAGAAAACCTGTTACAGCTTGTGTCCAAGGTGTCTGTTTGCACGAGCGGGAGATTATCAAGAGAAAGCTGAAATTTCTCCTTTTATAATCACAGATTTGGAAGCTTTTGCCATTGTGGCGTTCAAAAGCTGCCTACCCATGCATGCTTAAGCACTTTTGGGTTTGCAAATTTCACATGCGGGTTCATTGTGTGACATTTGTGATTTTTCATTGGTTGTGATGTTTTCAGCAAGAGCCTAGTGTTCATTCCTTACAGTGAGTGTTCAGTACTGGTGTTCATTCTGTCCTGGCATGGTCGTCAGATACAACGATGCAGCTGCAATTCATGCAAATCATTACATAACAGAGTAACTGGAGCTGTGGTTAAGATCACAGTGGTGTATTGTACTAAGTACTTTGGGATATCACAGATTCCATTCAATAGATCTATCAGTAACCTCAAAGGTGGTTTGGGAGTCCTCAATTCAGGGTCTGTATAACTAGACAAGGATTCCTTCAGACTCAGTTAAAGTAGAGTCCTTTGATGTCCTTTGAGACAGGCTATGTTGGAGCATTAGTTTATTGACGAAGATTCTGTAGACTCCAGATTTGAACACTTTAATTGACTTTTGGAGCTTTTTTACTATGATCTATTCTCCCCTGACCAACTAAATAAGTGCAAAATCCCTAATTGAGTAAATCAAATATGCTAAACAATGCGAAATAAAATAAAATCAAACACAATTGTATTTGTATAGCCCTTTTTACAAGTAACGTCAAAGATGATGTTCCCATAGAACTACACTTAAACCTTCCCTCAAGGAAGACAAGGTAAAACTCACAGGAAAACTCAGAGAGCAAAAACATTTAAGAGACCTTGAGGGGATCAACAATGCTGGACATGCATGAGATGGTATCAGTCACATATTAGCCATGGATTCCAAGTCTGACGACAATGGTGTTAAAAGCTTGATGGTGATGATGTACATCATGGGGGCAGACACTGGTGGGCAGGCCGGAGACAAAATGTTTGGTTGCTTTCATCCTGTTGCAATATAAATCAACTGGGATAAACTTTTAAAGTTGAGCTCGTTAGGCTTCCAGAGTCAGCAGGTGGGAGGCTTGCTTGATGGTGTGTGTGTGTGCGTGTGTGTGTGTGTGTGTATGTGGACGTACGTGGAAGCAGGCAGCCTGAGGCTTGTAATGTACCATTTGATGATGCGGTTTCCAGCTTGCGAGACCAGATGACTACGATACTGAAGATATAATTAATACTGGTAGCCTACTATGTAAGGCTGAACAATTAATTGCATTTGCGATTATATCGCGATGTGACAAAATGAGATGTTGTAATCGGAAAGGCTGTGATTTTACTTTGTTGCACGTTACACTTTACCTTGACCTGTACGATGGCCTCAGGCTCAACAGAACCTGACACTACAGACACTGCCAATTTTGCCTTTAAAAAATATGCTGCGCAGTGTCAAGTATGGTGCAAAACCTCCCTGGCTAACGTTGCTACCTCACGGGGCAACACCACCAACCTAATTCGGCTCTAAAAAAGCCTAAAAAGCCATGTACGATGCATAAATAAATTGCTGAACACCAGTGTGTCAAAAAAGCCAAATAACACCCGACAGGATCACTGATCGAAATGTTTCAAAGCCTAACTCCATATTCATGCACGAAATTACTCAAGCAGTAACAGCGTTCATCTCGAACGATATGATGCCCCTCGGTGATGCACATACAGTAGGATCGCTATGTCTGTCAGTGCCATTATGTTTCTGTTAGGCTACTGACTGGATCAGAAATGTTCAGTGTTTCTTTTTATTTTAAGATTTAACCTTTAGATGCGTGAGTTCTAAATATTTCCGACGGCCCCCACAGTTTTTTTTCCAAAACGGTAGCTAGAGGTACGCGGGTATGTTTTCCTTAATTTTTCTGAACTTTGTGTGTTATGTTGCTAAATGGAGATCAGTAGTATATATCTATATTTATTCAAAATAACTCATATAATAATTGCATATTTAAAAAGCGCAATCCACATGTCACATGTTTACATGTCATATGTTTATGACAGTGACTTTAAATACTGAGTGTCGTAATACAAACACTTGTTTTTATATTTCAGATTTTCTGTGATTTGTTACTGACTCTTACATTAATGTTTACACCAGGCTTATTTGACAATGCTTTATGTTATTATTACATGTTTACAAGGCTGGAAAAATCAGTCAATATACTACTGTGATTCAAGTAGGTAAATAAAATTTGTATTCATATTAAGTCACGCATCACCTAATTTCATCATAAGTTTATTTTGAATATAATATTGTGAAAGGTCATACTATACAGTTATTCGGCCGTCTCTGTTATATTACAGATTACAGAACATAAAAATAAAAATAAATAATCGCAAATGCAATATTGGTAACAAATAATCGCAATTACATTTACATTTAGTCATTTAGCAGACGCTCTTATCCAGAGCGACTTACAGTAAGTACAGGGACATTCTCCCCGAGGCAAGTAGGGTGAAGTGCCTTGCCCAAGGACACAACGTCATTTGGTTTGCATAGCCTGGAATCGAACTAGCAACCTTCTGATTACTAGCCTGATTCCCTAACCACTCAGCCATCTGACTCCCCTTAATTATAATTTTTTCAAAAATTGTTCAGCCCTACTACAATGTGTATGCAAGCATTCAATGCGCAAGTAAACATTTTTTGAGCTTTTTGGTCATCTGTATCTCAGGTGTCAGCTGTTCTATTAGAGCCTCAGCAATACTTTGGACTATCAGTTGAAGGTCTTAATGAGTTGCCACTAGTTACTTACTCATGCTGCATTCCATGTCATGTGAAATCCTTCACGTTATGTTATTTGTATATTATCTATTCTAGTTTTGCCATACACAAACAACATGTTATGCTTTGAGCAGTTTATCTGCTTAGGTTGTCTTCAGCGTTTAACCTGAATGTTACATTGATTTGCCTCAATGCACTCTCCCTCCGTCTGTCTGTGAGGGCCTCATTGCATCACTTTCGACAGCACAGCCGGACCCGATATAGGGTACGCATGCAGCATATTGCTGAGTGCAAAAGCCGTTTTCATTCCTATCAAATATTTAGCGTGTTAGCATTAGCATTCACACCTGATCACCATGCTGATTCTCTGGAGAGCTCATCGTGAACATTCAAACATCACACGGTCCGAACGCCGAGGCTTGCACCAGTGCCTCTTTAATATGCGAGGCCCATGACCAGGGGGTTTAGCGAGGCATCACATCAATACCAGGGAGTGTCTTCTGCCCCCCTCAGCATGCAGTCGCTCCGAGGCACTTCACTCAAACCCTCTTTCATGACAAACAATCAAAGACGAGTCATTCTCTTTTGTGTCATGGTTAGAACCGTCTGACATTTTCTGTTCAGGCTGTAAGATACATTCTTCATTGGGGGGGTTTCCGGAGCTTGTTTGAACTTCTTTCAGAGTGTCTGACTGGTTGATGTTTTCATTTTTGCTAACAGAGGAAAGGTTAAAAATACCTTCCAGCCAGGAATGGCAATGAAAAGCATGCTTTTAAGTCATGGTCAACATATATATTCTAATGTACCCTATGCGTGTGAGTGTGTCTGTGTGTGCCTGGCCATTCCCTCACCAGGTCCTTTTTGCCAATTTGCCCACACACATCATCCACAGCCCCAGAGGCCTCCTCATGTTAGCCATGCAATGCTAACGCACCGCAGGAACCGCATCTAAAATTCATGGGCCAACGTATAAAAATACATTTTAAAAATCCACCCTTCCCTCTTCAAATGTCACCGGCGCTGCTTGACAAGGGGAAGGCGTCACAATCCTCTGACAGGACCGGGTGACAAGGATGTGCATGGCGCTTCACAGAGCGGTCAGCAGCAGCTGGCGTCTCTGACAGGTGTCACCAGCGAGTCCAAGACTGTGTGTTTTCTGGGGTGACAAGGGGTTGGATGGCCTGGAGGAGTGTTGCCAGAACCTTGCACGATCCCCCTTTTTGGGTGCACGCTGACAGGATGAATGACAGCGGCTGGATCCAGTCTCACTTCTCCAAGAAACGCACGCTGTGCACGCACGAAAGGGCAAACATGCGTTTTTGCCTGCGTGCACGTTCAAGAACACGCGGTCACACTTGTACCTAAGCAGTGACAGGCATCTATTCAACCTCTGACCCATTTTTTGCCTTTTGTTCTCACTTTTTTTTCATTCTCACACACACATACACACATTCTCACACACACACACACACACACACACAGACACACACCCCACCTCAAACACACACACACACACACTGTAACACGGTTGGCATAACACCCTGCAACATGCCTGCAAGGGGGAAAACATGTCACATTTGACCAAAGCTTGACATTGTGCTCTGCACCTTGCTATATGCCAGTCTTCTTTAATCTCAAACAAAGTATTGTTTTCCTACAACTGAGTTAACCTCTGCTGATGTTTCCCTAGCAACAGTTAGCTGCTAGCTCATTGGTGTCCTGCTCAGAAGGAGAACTGTGCTGCCCATACTAAATAGTCCTTTAATGTTTGCCTCTACTGTAAATCGTCTCAATTCAGTTCTAATTTGCCCTCATTTGTGCTGTTTTGTTTTTGGAGCAACATCTCTCACAAGGATTCCATGAATTCCCGTAATTGATTATGGCATGCAAGATTGATCTTTTGTGTGTGATTTCCCTTGTCCATGTAAAGAATTCCTACTTTGTCAGGATTAGAGGATGCCCAGATCTTTAGAGCGGCTTCAAGAGCTTCCAACCCCGCCAATCTGTTTGCACAAAGCCTTCAACTTCCTCCCTGGCTCCCTGAAAACACAAATCACATGGATATGCTTAAGCACGCACACAGGCATGCAAGCACACAAAAACACATACCACCAAGAATATGGTTACACACACAGGCACCCGCATCCCTCAGCCGATGGTTTTCATTCCTCAGGACATTCCAACTGTTTTCCCACCAGTGATGTGGTGTTTTTTAGCCATTGCCACAACACCCTATTTAAAAAACACACACACACACAGGCACATGGTGTGCCTCACAATTATTTTGATCACACTAAATAATGTGATTTTTATCAAGCTGGGGAATTAAATCTAACTGGGGTCTGATTTAAAGCTCAGCTCTAATAATTATTACCGTTATATTTATTTCCGTTTGTAAACACTCTGTTTTAAGCAAAGTATATTAAGACTCATTGTAAGGTGTCCTTTTGACACCGAACTGTCCCTCAAACGGCAGCTTGCTTCTATGTCCTGACTGCTCAGGTAAACTTGGCTGCTGTAGTGCTTGGAGGGGTCAATGTTAAAGCTATATTGATTCCATGTCACCTTTTTGGTACTGCAATGTCAGACCAATGTGCGTAGCAATCGTTTTTTCAGCTTCTAGGTACATCAGATAGTTTTCCCAGCAGTTATATATCAACAAATTGATATATATTTTATATATTTTTTTTTTGGAAGGGAGTTTGTGTCTTTGGTTGGTTCAGTTACAACCCAAGATTTACCCTGATAAATGCACTATTTCTACTTACGGTTATGTAGTCTAAATATAACCTGACACGAAACTCACCTGTAAAAAGAACACCTGTGTAATTTGGGTCAGGTGACCTGTTATTTCTAGCTTTTGATTGGTGTGGGGGCTTTTTGTATGGCTTTTGGTGACGATGATAAGGGAGGCTGGATAGGACCCAAGCACAGCCAGCTATCCATCCCTCTCCCTGTGCCGGAAAATGTCATTGTGTCACCGGAGAAGGACTTGCCACGAAGCGGAAGCCCCTGAGGTCACCTGACCTCACCACCCGTGTCATCTCTGAAAGTGAATCCCGGGTTCACAACCTTTGGGAGTAGACTGTGAGCCTCAAAAAAAAACAAAAAACAGTTTAATGTTTATTCATCATAGGGTCATGCAGCTGTAACTTTTATTAATATAAATACTGCAACACAAAGTGTGTGTGTGTGGGCAGCATTGTTGCCAGCTTGACTGACTATTTTAGTGTGTCAGTCCAGCACAGTCCATACATTTTAATGAAGCGATTATGTAAGCACTTTATGTTCATTTTCATGGTAGGGAAAGCATACCTTTTTTTTCAGAAGATTGAACAGTGGCAGTAAAAATTGCGAAAGGAGAAAAGGAAGGGATGAGTTTTTTTTTTTTTTTTTTTAATGAGGCCTGCAGCTTCCATCATTAAACCAGCAGTCACAACAAAGTGACTTTGTTCTTTTTCTCACTCTGAGCGCTTGTCCCCCCGCGCGCACAAGATGATGCACGTGTCTATAGATGTTGAGATCCGAGCTGGAGATCAAGGTCAGCGGAGATAGTCGCCGTCAGGTCCAGAAACCCTCCTGGGGGGGTGGATGTTGTGGGGGGAAGAAAAAAAAACGAAAGAAGAAGAACGTCCTCTTGTCCAATCATATGGGTCGCTGGCGTCCTCCCAATTGCCCCTGAGGCCAATCGAAAGTGAGGGGGAGGCTTCGTGGCCAGTCGTTTCTCATTAAAACCAGTAAACGTGCCCGCCTCTGTCCTCTGAAGAAGCTTCCGGAAGGGGAAGCTCGCTCGATAGCCCCGGCCCAGGATGGGAAATGTGCTGACATTGCAGTGGGACGCTAGCAAGTAGGCTGCAGATAGATAAATGGGGTGAAAGACGTGGGGGTTTTGAGAGGTGGTGGGGGTAGCAAAGGGGGTGTTGGTATCGGAATCCACACATGTCCCCATGTTGACAGAGTTGCCAAAAACGAGAATCAGCCACCTTAGTGTTTGAGGTTGTTTTGTCGTTATTTTAAGATATGGGGCTGGTCGTGGCTGATGGGGGGGGTGGGGGGGGGGTGTTTGTCATGTGTCTCGGATGCTGTCAAGACATACCCAGTCCGCACTCCCCCACCCCCTCTCAGTACCTTATTAGTATCGTTGCATATCCAACTGTTTATTAACAACCTGGATGTGCCCATATCTTTGTGCTTTGTCAAAGTGAAAAACCATCACTTCCTGTAGACCTGCCAAGCCCCCCTCAGCCACTCCGTTATAATAATGATGCGCCAAAATTGATTCTCCCTGGCGATTATGACTAAACATCGCCAGGCTCATTGATTTCGGAGATGGCCTCACCGGTTTACGGCTCCGCTGCCATGACGGATACCTTCATCAAAAGAGACCTGCATAGATTACGAAGAACCCATCGATTTGGGACGAGTCGATCCGCAAGCCATTAAGGCTGTGTATGCATGCATGTTTTTTTTGTGTGTGGCTTTTCTGAAGGCCAGTAAGGGTGGGGCGTGCTTCTTGGGCCAGCGTATCAAACTTTGACACCACAGCACTGTTGCAGTGTGTATGTGTGTGTGCTCGCGCGAGCGAATGTGACTGTCTCTAATGTGTGTTTTGAGTGTATCTTGTGGGCAACCCACTCATACAGTGCTACCTCTGTCACCTTCACAGGGGAGGACTTTGCGGTGGTGCAGCAGGAGATCGTCATGATGAAGGACTGTAAGCACTCTAACATCGTGGCCTACTTCGGCAGTTACCTGAGGTACCGTCTTTAAGGCTCTCCATCCCGCCCTGCTGTCCGTCCAATGTCATCCCCATCCAGTCCATTCTCATGCACTAGCAGGCTTCGGAGGGCACACAAACACCTCACACTCATGGTGAATGTAAACACATCAACAACAAAAAATATAGACACACAAGTCACAGATTAACTCAAATGTCACAAACGCTGTAAACACAGACTCTGTATGGTGTTGACAGAGTTAGTTGTTAACACACACACCCGTAAGCCATCCTACGTCTGCGCACACACAAATGTCCACACACACTTCCACACACAGACAAATCTGCAGCTTTTCTTGTGGCTGTGGTGTGGGAGCTCACACAGTCTGCTGCACTGCAGTCAGGCTGCGGTCAGACCTCTTAGCCTCCCTGCGCTAGCTAACACAGTTGCTAATTGCTAGCTCGGGGGGTGGGGAGGTGTGTGTAAGGAGATGGTGGTTGGCTTCTCTGTGAATGGTCTGGGGGGAGGGGGGGGTGTTGGACCATAGGGGTGGATGGTGGTTTAGACAACTTGTACCACGCTGTGTGACGACCCAGAAAAGAAACCCCCGAAGCATTAATATGTATATTCTCAGTCCCGCCATTCCCCCCCAAGACAACCCCACACACACACAAGGCCACCTTTCTCTTTAGATATTCTTCTTTTTGCTCAGTCGAGTCCTGAGACGTATCGATTGAAAAACCTAATTTGTCTTCTTTTTTCCTTTCCCTCGTTTCAGGAGAGATAAGTTATGGATATGTATGGAGCATTGCGGGGGCGGGTCCCTTCAAGACATATATCACGGTAAACACAACACCAGAGTGCTCAAACACATAAGCATTTGAAAAATGGCACAGCAAGCCTGGACACTTTGAAGTTGAATTCAAGTTTGATACACATTGGCTTTTTGCAGGCTTTATTTGTTAACGGTGTCTGTGACTAAGCTGCCGGACCCGGTCAATTATTAACAAATACTGTCAAGTAATAATTGATGATTATTTGGGTGTGCTTGGTCGTCCACTGCCATAAAACCAACATAGAATCAACAAGGCAACTGAAACTCCCCTCAGGCAAATATTTTCATGTAATTGACCAACACAGTATTTGGGGATGCTGTAAAACGGGAAACTGGCCAAACAGGAATTATTTACCCCAAAAAAGGAGTGGGTACCGTATCCATGACTGATATGACTGAAATGACAATAACAGAGCTTTTGTAGTATAGTTAGTCACACATTTTAAAGGTACAGTTTACGTGATAGGTGGTTGTTAGCGAAACACCACAAGGCAAATGGTGAGCGACAAAATTGCTGTGCTTTTGAAACTGTCAGCAGTCAACCACGTAATAAGGTTGGCGCTCCCACTCCCTCCTCCTCCTGATGGTGGTTAAAAGCCCCCGGGGTCATTAGAGCCTCGGACTTCAGCAGCTGCAGAAAGACACAGTTGATTCCGCTCTCAGACGCTGTAGTTTTGGGGCTGCCAGGCCTCATTAAGGGCGCCATAGCACCAAGCTTCCTCCGCCTCCCCGTTCAGATACCGCCTCCAACATATTGACCCCCTGTTGCCGAGGAGACACGGTGCTGATTCCACCCCCTCCCCCTCACCTGCCGAGCCCCTCCTTTCAACACCCGCAGGCCCCTCCCACTACTCTGGAGAAGAGGAAAAAAAGGGGGTCAAGGCACGGCAGGCGCCCGGCTAAGCGAACTTCCCTCGCGGCCTCGCCGAATAAAGAGACGGGAGCGCAGGGGGAAAAGAGAGGAGAATATAACGACTTGTCGCTGCCAAGCGCTGATTGAATTCCTTTAACCTGTTAAAGTTTTTCAAAGCAGAAGCTCTCCCCATGTATGTCTGACTACATGTGCGTCCTTTCCTTATCTTGCAGTGACGGGCCCTCTCACGGAGTCGCAAATAGCCTACGTGTCGAGGGAGACTCTGCAGGTAGGGCCACAATGGCGTCCGTTTCTCCGCCCAATCAAACACACATTAGCCTTTGTGGCGTGCCGCCTTTCGTCTTTTGAAGCGCCGCCTTTGAACTGACGCTCTCTTTTGATTTTATGGAGGCACTTGAAATGTGATTGGGAAGAGAGGGGGAAAAAAAGCTTGATTTAAAATGAATAAATAAAAAATCAAGAGACCCAACTCTCCGAAATGATCCTCTTGAAAATGCTCATAGGAAATTAGTTTCCTATCTCTAACGCAAGGCAAATCAATTTGTGTGTTGTCATTTGGAAGGAATGCTCAACAAAAGGTGGACATGTTTACACGCCTGGCTTTTGTCTCCACAGGGGCTGTATTATCTACACAACAAAGGGAAAATGCACAGAGATATTAAGGTGAGGTATGGAACACGTGTGCCCCTGTCGGCACAGTCGATGATCGAAGCCCGACGGAGCAGCTGTAGCACTGCATATGGAAAATAATGATCAGGATGTGCAGTCCATGTCTGTAGCCTACATCAAAGCCGATTTTATTTGTATGGCCCTTTTTACAAGCAATGTCACTGAGAGCTTCACATATGCCGGCTTCATAGAACTGCACCAAACCATCCTAACACCCTCAATCTCAATTATATATATATATGGACTTTATGCAACACATTTATAAATGAGTCTTCACTAGATGATTAGAGTATTCATGAGATGTACTGTACAGTATGTATAGTGTTGATTGGCCTGTAATGGCTAGTTGTTTGGGAATGTATAGAAAGCATCTGTCACACGCAGGGGTATATGTATAATATACGCCCACATAACACTATACTTTAAATATTTAAGTGGCATTAGGCCATCATAAGATATGTACATTTGAATCTTTCCCTAGCATGTATCACCAATTCATTAATTTCATGTTTTTAAAATGGATTCGCGTTATTTATTTTTTCTTCTGTACGCCTAATTGTTGAGGTCTCCCTGCGTGTGACAGATGCCTTCCTTACAGTCAATAGCAGGCCTCACAGGGAATTATTTGACTAGACGCGCAATGGCCATTATACAAACATTTATGACACTAATGGCGGCCATTTGAATCCCCCGAAGATCCATCTTTCAAACTCACCCCAGGCTTCCCTCCCTTTGGTTGCTCCTCTTTTAAAGTCCCGTTTTATAAATGGCCTTGTTAAGGAAGTGCAGTGCCGATGACAGTGACATAGAAAATGCACAGGCCCACTTTGGAGCTTCATGTTGAAAAAACAAGAAAATATGAACATTTTGTGTACAAAATGAATGCTAATGCGGTATGTGTAACTTGTGTCATTGACTCTTTCCCAAAGGGAGCAAACATACTGTTGACCGACAACGGATATGTCAAACTAGGTAAGCTAGCATGACTTTCTCTGATGGTCTGTGGCCCAGGTCAGTCAAGTAGGTCAGGTCAGGTATGTTGTAATGCATGTCTCATTCAGCAATTTATTTCTATATTTCTCAATATAAGGGGGTAATTAACATGCATAATGGACTTGGAATAGTTATGTGTGATTTGCCGGTAAATCACAGTTGGAACTAAGCATAATGGAATTGATGCTTAGTTCTTTTGGCCTATATTTGCAATTGATTGAACTGAAGCTGGTAACCTACTTTCTGTTCCCTCAACGTTTGATGAATCATTTAGCTTTGGCCAGCGTAAAGACATTAGGCTTCTCTCCTAGCAATGACTGACAATTAATTGAGGTGGTCTGTGAACATCACCTTCTGCTTTCACATTGTATGCCATCAGCTAATTTAATTCTGTCGAGAAACAATACATAAGCTGTAACAAACATCCTATCCATCCGAAGAACTGGTGTCGTTAGCTGAGCGCATGTTTTTACTCAATAACCGTGTTACTTTTTGTAGCTTATTACAATAGTTAGACCTACACTAGGTCACCACTGCATGTGTACAGTTATTCCTATTTTGTGTTGTATGTCAATTCTAATGTGTAGAATCTGGGTCTCCTTGGGCTATAAATATTCAAATGTGTACATTTGTTGGTGTTATAAAAACACAGAAATATCCATGAATGCGTCCCTAATAAGTAATAACGTATTTACTGCAATGTTTTTTTCTTTTTTTTGAGGCAGCTGACTTTGGCGTCTCTGCACAAATCACAATGACAATAGCCAAGAGAAAATCCTTCATTGGCACACCTTACTGGTAATGTCCTTGGTCTCCTCCTCCTATTGATCTCGCTCCCTCGATACCCATTGTCAGGCTTACGAGCAGAGATCCCTCATCAGCCATTTTGTCAAGCCACATGTAAATGTGCCCTGAGATTGATTTGAACTTTGGAGGTTTGAGAAAGGGGCAAGCAATGACGCACTACTGATGATGATGATAATTAAATTGTTTTAAATACATTTCATTTATTTCATCGTTGTGTTCAGTTTTCAAGCCTGTCCTGTATCATTTAATACTACTTGTCATCTGTTATGGTGCCATGATGATGATGATAATAAGGATTTTTATGATTATGATGGCCATGACTTATGGTCATTATACATGCACAATATGCTGTGAACAGTGATACACACAAGTTCCAGCCTGACCATTGCAGCATTTAACTTTGCCTTGCCGCCTTCCGTGCCCATGAACAGGATGGCACCAGAGGTGGCAGCAGTGGAGAGGAAGGGCGGGTACAACCACCTGTGTGACATCTGGGCGGTGGGCATCACAGCCATCGAGCTGGCAGAGTTGCAGCCACCCATGTTTGACCTGCATCCGATGAGGTCAGTTCACACACGTTTGACCTGGCAAACAAAATTGATGCAATCTTTAGCATGCTAGACCAAAATATTGTCTCTTTATATGCATTTGTTATTATTATTTTAACTTTTGTGAAATCCTTTCCATAGGCGTAAACATCCTTTTACGGATCCTTTTATGGATTAAAAGAACATTTATTTCAAATTTTTTTTTTTGTCTAGAAATGTTGTGAGTGAGTTTATGATTAATGTATACAATGTACCATATAATTTTTTTGGTAAATTTGGATAACGGAATGTTGTTTAGTTGAATTTTTACCCTACTCTCTGTGTGGAAGCAGGTTTTGTACTTGAATCCACAATATCACAGTTTGTTCTCTTGTCTTTTTTTCTGTTTTTCTCCCCTCCTTCTCCCAAGGGCCCTGTTCTTGATGACCAAAAGTAACTTCCAGCCTCCCAAGTTGAAAGACAAGGTGAAATGGTGAGTTTGTCATTGGACCGGTCTCCTGTATCTCCCTCTCCTCTGTCTCCATCCATTTCTATCTCTGTTTCACTCCCTACCGCCATTTCCCCCCTCAATGAAGGGCAACGTCTGTCAGAAAAGGTACACATCAGGAAGACAGAACTCTGTTGTAAATTTAGGGAAAACTTCCACCTGCTTCCAATTCTGTAGTTAAATATATTAATGCAATTTAATTAATGTATTGTACACAAACACTAGATTCTACCATCCAGTTGAAGGTTTATAAAGGAGATATCTCCGACCCTCCAGCCATGAGATCCATTCACACCTAGTCTGATCCCACGGCTCAACAAAGCGTCAACCGTTTTCACCCCATCTGTTTACAGAATAACAGAATGGAAAAAGTTAGTGATACAATATTCATGAACCAAATCAAAATGCTACTGAAATATTAACAGTCAGATGCACCTGCCTTAAAGGGACAGGTGCCCAATATTGACATGGCAAGGGAAGGTATATTTGACAGTCTAACTATCTTGACTTCACAAAGCAAAACTTGAATTTTTCTTTCCCTTCGCAGGGGTTTGGCACTATTACCATATAAATTGAACTTTTAGCACAGAGGGATGGGGGAGGTGTAATCAGTTTTTTAATCTCTTGTTTTTGATTCCCCAAGGACCAATAATTTTCATCATTTTGTGAAGATATCCCTGACAAAAAACCCTAAGAAGAGGCCTTCTGCAGACAAGCTGTTACAGGTGAGATGATTTTGGCAAATTATTTCTATGAGAATGTCCAAAAACTGACACAAAACAAAAAACACAAAACATTGTTCATAATTTTCACTGAATGTTTCTTAGTTTCTGTTTAAGCCTTTTGTGTTTACAAATCCCATAAAAACATTGCCCTTTTCCCATATCTTTTTCTGCAAGCAAATAATGAACTTGTCGGTTTACCTGTCTTTCTTGTGCACACATACTGGTGTGTTTTGCGATGGATCCTGTATACGCTGTTATTTTACTGAGATTGCCTTGTTGTTTTCCCAGCATCCCTTTGTATCCCAGCCGCTGAGTCGGACACTGGCCATCGAGCTACTGGACAAGGCGAGCAACCCGGACCACTCCACATACGATGACCACTTTGATGACGAGGAGACAGAGCCCGAGGTATATCTTGCTACTCTTGCGAAATTCTATTAAGAGTTGGCCATATTCAGCTGCCATAGTCAGCTCAAGGGTCCTATTCAATTAAAGCAGGCCCACAGGTTGCATCTTCAGGAGACTGAGAACGTTTATTTGAATTGAATTGGTTTGAGAGAAGTCCAAGTATTTTTATATTGTTTTATGTAGTTTGAATGATAAGAATACAAAATGGCTGATAGAAGCACATATTCTCCCTGGGATGCAAAATTATTGATGTTTTCTAATATTGGCAAAGCTTTTACCAGTAAACTGACTACGGTTTCGAAATTTTTCTTCTGTATAGTCTAGACAATGACATTTGAGTCTGTATTTTAGAATATCTTTGCAAACATAGATTCACAACATTTTGTAAGATTTGGAGTAAAAACTGTATTCACCAAATAGGGTAAATGATCAGTGGTACAATTGTTTGCATTACAGTACTGAAATATTCCAGAATGCTGCAGGAACATTATGAAATCCTGTTTAATGTACTGCTCAATTACATTTTCAGCACAGCATTCTGAGTAGTATGGTAAACTTCGCTTTGATGTTTAACCAAGACTTTCCCAGCTTTCTACTCATGTGCTGTGTATATTTTTCACTCATCTGTCTCTTAATTTATTTGTTGATGTGTGCTACAGTAGGAGGCTATTGTTTTCTTATGCATATTTCTGCCTCTCTCTTCCTCCTCACACTTAGTTTGAATTGTGGGGTGAGTTGGTGGTCAATATGCGATGTGTTTTAAGTTATTTGAAAGGCTTTGAAGTGACACGGTATGTTTTTGTTGTCTGTGTTTTCCGTTTGTGCGTGCTCATACTGTATTGCTCCTGTGTGCGTAAGAGTGTGTGTTGCTTCGATAAACAGGATTCCCCGACTCCTATGCAATTGTCACTGGGAATGTTGTTTGGTGTGAAATGTAAGTGCATGAGGCTACTCTACTCTGAGTGTGTTCTAGTTGAAATCCAGGCAAGCATGTCTTGAAATGGTTTGCTGTGGAGTATGGCGTGTGTTTTTCCCCCCCCCCCAGTCTTGCCACTCAAAGCTGTAAACCTTTAATGAGAGCGTTTTTGTAAAACTATTGTCGATAATGGGGAAATTGCATCGTAGATCCATCTAGAATGCTTCTGCTATTTCTGAGGTGTTGTCTGCATTAACACTGTGTCAACCCACAAGCTGTTCTTCCTTCTCTCCC
This sequence comes from Osmerus eperlanus, assembly GCF_963692335.1. Taxonomy (NCBI): domain Eukaryota; kingdom Metazoa; phylum Chordata; class Actinopteri; order Osmeriformes; family Osmeridae; genus Osmerus; species Osmerus eperlanus. The sequence continues at coordinate 5,453,409 of NC_085039.1, read as the reverse complement.
TCCTGTTGCCCTCTCCATTCATTGTATATTGATGTGAAACCACACCTGTTCAGACGAAACAGCGTCAACATGCAAAGTGAACCAGCTGTAACAGTTCTCTGGCATCTTACATCAATCGAATCGTGACCAAATGGCCTCAGCACATTTTTAGATTGTACCCAAAGCATCCCACCCTGTCGGACTCGTACCCCGAATGCTCGCTTGAGTCCTTAAACTGTCCTTGGCCCGGACCAACATTTAGTCGCAAGTGCTTTTAGTGGCTTCCTTTTCTTCTCGATGGAGCAACAACTGGATGGAAGTGAGTGACGGATGCTCTTCAACTGCCTCGTTGTGGCCTGGAACTGTCAGTTCTCTTATACTGTAGGCCTCCCTTCCTATAATGTCCTCTCAAGCGTAAGAAAGGATGCTAATAAATAAATAACAGCGGAAACATTGAGGGCCACCATTCCGCAATCTCTCCTCGTCGGCGTAATGCAACAGAACGCTAGCTATGTTATTCCCAGGGGACTTAGCCGAGGGCGGATGTCAGGGTGTGCGATCCTACAAGATGAGTCGCTTTCGTTGTGTCTCAGTCATCAAAGTGTGACATTCAGGGGTCAGATTTTTTTTCCTTCGGTCTTTCTTTATCCCTCACGTCCGATTCTTATCAGCTTTTTATCAGGGAAAATTTCCAGTATGTTGCAGTTTCTGTGGAGATGAGGTTGCAGTTCTTCTCTTATCGTTGTTTGTGTGGATGTTTTCTTTTTTGCATCGTCATGTTCATCATTCTAATTCACGAGCCACTGCTTGTTGTTAATTGACTTGAGCGTCTGTTGTTTAGTACTGTTTGTTGTGAGACAAATTGGTCTCCTGTTAAGTTAGTATGAAAAACATAAAGCAAACTAATTTCTCAAGTGTCCAAACATTCTGATTAGACCTGTTAAATCTGTTGAAAACCTCTCCTAAGATCAGAATTGGAGTTCTGGAGTAATTGTGACACTACACAAGTTGTGTACAGCAAACAAAAAATACTATAGATAGAATTATTTTAATGTCATACTGATATATTAAGCGTCAGGGACTTCTCTCTGATTTACCAGGCTGAGGGTGAAACAAATTGAGCATGTGCAGAGGGAGCAGCGTTGCCAGATGTACGCTAATTATCGTATTTGTGCCATTAATTTGCCCTTTGTTTGATGTACAATCAATAATACCAAGTCCCATAGTGGATGATAATTTGAATATTTTCTCATGAGCATGGCTGCTCATTTAAGAGAATTTGCACAAGATAACTGCTGCATCCATGTAAAAAAAAAAAAATGGTGTAAAGAAAAGGGCAGAGTCGTTGCTGGAACAGTAAAACAAAGTAAGCATAGCCAGCAAACATGCAGGAAAACAACCTCGATTTTACTGGATGGCTTAAACCTGTTGCAGGCTGTGACTTAAATGCATTATGTCTTTGTTGTAAAATACAGGTGGTGGCTGATATCACAATTTTACAAATTAAATTAAATACACAGAGTAGCCTTTTTGAAGATTGTACAACGCTAGACTGTGGAACTTGAGCTAATTAAGTAAGCAGGTTATTGATTTATGTTTCATGTAGATGCTGAACAAGTAAGTAAGTCTTTATTTATATAGCACATTTCATACAAGAATTGTAGCTCAAGGTGCTTTACATAAAATCAATAAAAACAATAATACAAGTGATAAAAGTAATAATTAAAATAGCAAATCTATAAAAACAATAATATAACTAATAAAAGTAGTAAAAACCCTTCTGAGATAAAAATTACTTAAATGCTTCGGTAAAAAGATAGGTCTTAAGCTGTCTTTAAAAATGTCTAGCGTGTTTGCTTCCCTAATATTTATGGGTAATTTGTTCCATAGTTTTGGGGCGTAATTGACAAAGGCCGAATCACCAATCTTCTTATGACTGCTTCTGGGGACCTCTAATTGGCCTGCATTTGATGATCGCAGTGTTCTAGCTGGTGTGTAGTTTATAAGGGAGTTAGCAATGTAGCTAGGTCCTTGTCCGTGTAGAGCTTTGTATGTGAGGAAAAGGACCTTAAAGTCAATTCTGAAGGTAACAGGGAGACAGTTTAAAGTAGCTAGGACAGGACTAATGTGTTCTCTCCTTTTAGTTTTGGTTAATAATCTAGCTGCAGCTCACATTTACAGCTAGTTGGTTCTCTTGGTAATGACCAGTGTACGATTAGTTTCCTCAAACTACAATAATTTAAAGCCTCTGGGTAACATTTCCTATCTGGTACCGCTGTGAGGTGTTCTGCATGTGTTTAGAGTTGAATTTACATGTAACCTTCTCAATCTTAAAGAAACCTAGATGTAATTTAATTGTATCATCTCTTCTGAAATTGAATTGGAATTGGAACTGAAATGGAATTTTTGCACATTTCCAAAAAATGAGGTCTTGATTATTTTCCTTGCCAGCCTCATGCAATGGTTGACAGCTTATTATGAGCGCAGACATCTGACGACCAGCAACATGAATGCAAATGAATCACAACAGCGTATGGAACTGCATAAATTATCAGGCTGCTGATTAGATAAATTAGCGCCGCAACCTGTGAATCACCTTCAGAATGTTATGTTCTCCTTCTGTGGCCATATTTGTCTATTGAAGGTTCCAAACGCCAGTGCCTAAATTTGAAAATGCATCTTTTGGATTGCACCTGTTTATATATATATATATATATTTTTTCTTCTTCTTTCCAAACAGCTACATATTGTTTCAACTGTTGTTGTGTTCCTCCACCTACATCCCTTCAGCTCAGTGTTACTCTTTTCCTTCCAGACTCCTGTGTCTGTGCCTCATCGGATCCCCTCAGGGAACACGCGGGAGGGGAAAACGCTCTCTGAGATCAACTGTAAGTGTACCTGGGGACATGTACTTCATATAACCCCCAGTTCCCTCAAATGGGAAAACATTTTTTACATGACAAATGCATGTTTTAAGTAGTGTGTCATATTAAAACGGACCTTATGACTTCCCTGATTCCAAAGTGATGTGTGGTTTAGTTTGACTGATCTGTACTTGAGTTTGTTGCTCTCTTTAACCTTGATGCTTATGCTGTAGTTATTCTTACGGACGCGTATATGAGCTTGTGACAAATGTAAAGGCGGCTTCATGAAAGATTCATGCCTTGTGTTTCTACCCCCCCCCCCCCCCCCCCAGTAGAGTTATCCTGCCTTTGACCTTGTGGTTTAGCTCAAGAAAACCACCCCCTCCCTCCCTCCATCTTTCTATCTCTCCGACCACTTACTGAGTCGCCTCTCTGGAGAATTAAGTATTCATCATTCGAGTGCAAAAAGCATAAGGAACAGCTTACTGTTCAGCCTGGGACTTTATCTGTTGGTTTTAATCACCACCGTTTTGTTTGAGTCAGTGTCCTGGAGGATTATGGGGAAAGAAATTGCCTGTACAACCCAATAATATAAGCCCATAAGCAATATTCTACGTTGGCAGTCTGTTACTCTTACTCCTAAAAAGTTGTTGTGTGTGTTTGAGGAAAGAGTTGTTTCATTTAGGACTGAACATTTTTGGTTTTGGCATGCTTTTAATGTAACATGACATTTTCTGTAACATGAGAAAGCATTTTTTTAGTAGTTCACCTGAAGTAGTAAAGTTTTTTTATGATGTCATCAATGCATGTTTTACCTATTTGTCTCTGTTTATCTCCTACAGTTGACCAAGTCAAGTTTGATCTCGTACGTAGAAAGGAGACTGAACCATATCATGACCTAGTGAGTGCCTGCTCTAAAACACACACAAGCACACACATACACACAGTCTATTTGTCTGCTGCGTATGCGCATGCCCTCTGATTCATTGAGACACACTCACTCTCCCACTCCCCATTTTCTGGCTGACCAGACACCTGATCGACATCTGACTAATTTTAGCCATGAAATCATACTATGCAATAATAATCACCACCACATCACAGCCTCCCACTGCCAGCCTCACATTCCCAGCCTCACAATCCCAGCCTTAAATTCCCAGACTTACACTTTGTGTTCACGTTAACTGTCACTTCTATCTGTGGCCATCTCATCTCATAGCTAACTACTGCATGATGGACAAGCCTGATTTATATTGATGTTTCACCGAAACTGTACTCAATATAATGTAATTTACCAGTTTTTACAACACCATGAACTTCCTAAAACTATCAACCTAATCAACAGAGGTACCAAATTACAGGCAATTGTAACTTGTGTGACTAGTTCAAAATATGAAAGCGGTGAACGACTTACCCACTGCCTGTTTCTCTAACACTGCAACATTGTTAAAACTGATCATTTTAACTAACAACAAATGCTCCCCCCCAACCCAACAGTCCTGTAGGATCAGTTGTTTCTAACCCTTCACTTCTCATTTCAGCGACAGTCTCTCACCCCATGGTTCTGTGTGTGTTTTCAGTACACCCGAAAAGCCGCCCCTCTGAATAATCTGTATTATTTTCTTGGTCTGTCTACTAAACAGCACGACTCTGACGATTTTTTGGACTGTGAGGAAGATATATACTACACTGCAAGATCTAATCTGGTATTTTTTTTTGCTCTCATATGCTCTGGTCTCTCTTGAATTCTTCCTGACATCTTCCTGACTGTCCCTTTTTTGTTTTGCTTCATCTTGTCATCTTTCATCCCGTCTTTCAGCTCACTCATGCTTCGTAGTTCATTGAAACAACATCTCCTCATCCCTCCTTTTGCCTGTGCTGCGTTTCATTGTGCATGACGGCCACTGCCGAGCTGTCTGTTAAAGTCCAGAATCCCGGTGATGTGCCGTATCCTCATATCCTCAGTGTTTTGTTCACAGGCAGCCGTGATCTATCCGTCTGCCTTCCCATATAAATACACGATAGCAGCCCCTTAGTGGTGTTATTGTGATATGAGCGGGTATTGCATTTGACGCTGAAGGTTTGTCATTATCGTAATTTAATGTAATTCAAATACCCTAGTTTTGACTTGAATTATGCAATAACCAGCCCTAAGGTTGAAATAAGGGTGACCATTTCTACTATAATAGAAACAAAACAACAAGGAAATAAAGGAACAGTCTGGAAAATGACCACTGAAATGTTGAGCAAACTAAAGGAAATGGTCTTTGACCTATGCATGGAGGTAGGGAGTGAAGGAGTAGCTATTTTATCCATCCCCTTGGGGAAATTGTTGGCAGTCCAGAAGAAGGGGATACATAAGTGTTTCCTCTGTTGATTTTGGCCCGCCACGGCTAAATTTCTGCCGCCACGGTATCAGAAATAGAGCTGTACAAAAGGCCAACTATCAGCAGTGATTGTTAGAGTGCATGTCGCAGAATAGCACGGACACGCGCTTCACACCGCAGTTGAGATTGCGTGTGTGCGTCCCTGAGAACTAAGTCGTCAGTTATGTAGTCTATAGTTCTTGCAAATATACATTTTAGTTAACTTGTGATTTTTGTTGTTTGTATTCTTCCCCTGCTAGCTAAATTGTGTCTGTTGATTCGATAGCGATTGCTGCCCCCTGCCCTATTTAATTAATATATAGTGTTTTTATTGTTATTATTTGCTACAGAATGCTTAGCCTATCAAGATCAAATGCTTAGCCTATCAAGATCAAATGAAGCAGACAGTGTACAGTGCCGTTGGGGGGGGGGGGGCGGGCGCCCCCCTAATATAATGGTAGGGGAAACACTGGGAGAGGGAGAGAGAGGGCAAAAGTGGCATTGTGTGTTCCATAGGGACGTTGAGGCTGCAGCAGGCTTCGCGCCCCCGAGTTGGACAGAAGAGTGCTGCCTCAGCGCCCACAATTACTTAGCATAACAAACAGCAAAATAAGGCAAATACAGCACCTGCGCTGAGGTAAAGCAGCTCCCATGCTTAGTACCAAAGTCAGAAAGCCTCACCATCCAGGTGAAGTTGCAAATATTGGTTTCTACAATGTTCAATTAATCATCTTTACCACAAATATATATTTGATTTTCCTTTATATGTATAGTATAAAGCAGATTTGCCGGGTGGAATTGTTTCATAAACTTCAAACCTGCACAGACTAACTAGAGTACCAGAATAGATGTTTCGGGAATATTTAATTAGCTTTAAACATGCTAGGCAAGCTTAATCAATCCCAGATCCAGTCATTAGTAAGGATTTGAACCCAGGTATAACAATGTGTTAAAAGGTTGTCAATATCCAAGGCACTGTAACAGCCACACTGTGTCACCTCACCAATGAATGTCTAAGAATAAAAAAAGTTGGTCCATTTATCAAAGCATGGCGCCATCATGACAGGAGACCTCGACAAGGGAAATGGAGAGATGGATAGATGAAAGGGGAGAGGAAAGATGGAGCAATGAAGAGATGAGGAAAGGTGTAAAGGAGAGATGGAGGGATATATAGGGGAAACAAGGGAAGAGAGATGAGAGGGACAGGAAGGGGCAGAGGTGACGAGTCACTGAGACGGAAAGCCCTGGATCTCCACTGTCACTTCTCCTCCTTCTGTGTACCCTCCCTCTTTTTCTCCTTATTTCCATTTATTTCTCTTGTTCACTGCTTTCTCTCTGATCCCCCCTCCTTTTCTCCCTTTTTTCCTATCTTTTCACTCTCTTCCTTTTTCCTCTTTCTTTCATATTCACTTTGCTTTCTCTTAGGGCCTCACTCAATCTCCCACTTCCATCCCTGTACACTTCTCTCTCCCTCCTCCCTTGCAAAAAAACCCTCACTCAGCAGAAAAAAAAGCTAGCGGTGAATAACAATATGACAGTTTGCTGCGCGAGGGAAATTTTCCTTCAGTAATTTAACCCTCGTGCTGCCTTCGGGTCACATGACCCAAAGGTTCATAACGAACCATCGTTGTGTTTACCCAATTTTACCCAATACAAAAACAAATTAAAATAATTTTCTTTTAACCTTTGCAATGTGGGGGGTCTGAGACAGCCTAGCTGTTAAAAGAAAATGCTTCACTTTGTCTTTGTATGCGGTAAATCTGTCGCAATACGACGGTGGGTCACAATGACTGATGGGTCAGAATGACCCGAAGATAACACAAGGGCTAGAGAGCAAGTGGAGAATTTTTTTTTAAATCAATGGCGTTTTGCATGACAGAGAGGTCTGGTCTGGAGTCAGAAGCTAGAGGTGGCTCAGGTTGGTGAAGGAGAGGATCTGATAATAACTGAAGCGTAGATAATCACTGGAGCCTGGGTAGAGCTAAAGTTCACCCCCAGTGGTACAGCCACAGTGGTTTGGGTTACAGAGGATAAATCTTATTTTTTCCTGCAGTTGCCCCGTTGCTTTCATCGTCTTGTCCTCTTTCTTCAACTTTTGCTGTTTTTGTTTCCTTCTCTCTACCTGTTGTCTATCTATGGCATGTGGATACTTAATTTACAATTACAATTTACAATTAATGCTCCTAAAGTAAACCTTCTAGTCTGCAAAGAACAAAGACAGTTGATGGAACCATGTCAACTAACACCAAAGTGGAATAACAAATGAATATTAGCTATATGTTAATGTTTTAGGAGGGGCTCAGGGATCATTTAGGTGTCATTAAAGGAAGTGTCAACCAATATGTCCTCTGTTTTTTGGATTCCAAGGTCTACACAAACATTCTTGATTCCTTTCAATTTAATCTCCGCTCTATCTTCTGATCCTTCTATCTTTATATGCTGTTAAAGAATTTCATTATGTATGAAAATATCAATGCATGCTACCTGTATAAATCTCAATGTTCTTTTGGCAAGTTACTGGATTTTCGCTAAAGGACACTCACTTAACACTCAAGGCATACCACGCCAAGTCTGAAGTGTGGCTTTCCGAAACGATGGAAATTCAATTTACGGCCTAAATTACTTTAGATGAATGGTACTCACCATGCAACTGTATGGCTATGGGACTCCAGAGGTGTGTAAAATGGAGAATTAAAATATTGCAAGTATTCCTTTTTCTTACCATTTCTGTTCCTTCTTCTCCGAGGACTTGCAAATGGACTATGAAGACGGATCTCCCAAAGGTTCCATCTTGGGTGGAAATAAGTAAGTGAGACTGTTCCCACGCACAGCTGTACGCTATAGTGTAATTAGAGAGTATTGAAACTCCTTTGCTTTTCCCCCCACATTTTTGGTTTTTATTTTTTTATAAAGTTGCAAAAATGTCCAAAACCTTTGTTGCCTTGTCGTTGTGGGTAAATGAGGTGATAAAAAAAGCCTTGTAGAATAAGGCTGTAACAATTTGCAAATGTTTTTGAAACATGGGGTCTGAATACTTTTCATTTGCACTGTTTATACCTAATAATTGTGACAAGGAAAGCACCAGACTCTTTCTTTTTTTTAGTGGTGATTTTTTTAAATCTAGATTAATCTCACTTGTAATTTGAATTCCGCCAAAGGCATTCAGAATGTGTGCTACCCAAATAATGACTAAGTCTTTGAGAACGGGTTTCTCAAGCCAGGTGGGGCATTAGACCAGGAGCTCATCTCCTGTTTCCAAAATGTATCACAAACTGCTTGAGAAAGCTGTTCTACTATGATAATTGGTGATGAAAATAAATTATGTTCAATAAGATGTACTTTTGTTTATTAACTGTTTATTAGATTAGTTAGCTTGGCTGATAGAGCTGTGCTGACGGGCTTGCCTCGGTTGCACTCAAACATCGTAGTTTGACGACGACTCTTCCCCTGCGCTACATCAGTGCTTGGCCCGGCATCTTCCGCATTAGCTAAGGGATGCTTTGCGTTTAGGTGGTATTTGAGACTGGAAGAACTCCTACAGTAAACTAATTCCGCATAGCACAAGGTGCAAACAACCTTAGTCTTGTCGAGGTTTCCATTGGGAAGCTTCTTAAAAATAAATTTTCCCTGAAGGAAACCAGGCGGCTTCATAGCTGCATTCATGTTAGCACGTCACGTTTGATTTCATACACAAGGCATACACACAAGTTCGAAGACTCGTTCTCGCCCCCTACAGTGCAATTCGGCTAGGTATACATCCGCGCTAAAATATCAAGGTGAAAGTCATCATAGCTTGCGTAGTATAGACCCAGCTCCCAACCCAACTTTGAGAAAAGATTAACGGCGATATTTTTTTTATCGCCGATAAGTCGCTGCGCGTTAACGCCGATAACGGCCCACCACTACTTTTTGTACATTTTTATAATATATAAATACACCTGTCATTGTCCGTGCTCTATTTACTCAGGACTCAGGGTAACTCTATGAAAACTAGTGATACATTGACAGATTTTTGGCTTCCTTAATGGTTTAGCTTCTTGAATGACAACTTCAGGCTAGCATCAATGACGCCATCCTCTCAAGTACCGTTTCTGTAAAGAATTGAGTTCCTTAGTCTGTGTGTCCGTTTAGTCCAAAGCATTATCAATTGGAATCTCTGACTCAGTTATCTCTGGGAAAGTGAAGCATTCTCACTGCTATGAGTGGGAGGGTGTTTGTATATGTTAGTATATGAGGACGGATGGGTGTGTATGTTTGTGACTGCACGATGGGAGTAGAGAAAGAGGGTGAAAGAGAGAATACCATGTGTAAACCTCATCTTCATAGTCTTACTCACAGACATTTCAACCCTTGTGTCTGTGTATATACATTTATAAACAAGAATATAATAATATACACTTGTGCGTTAATACTTTGACTATCATCAAAAAAAGCATGCAACTGTTGGGAACTGGAAAATGAAATAGACCTTTCACACACACACACCTCGCACATCCAAACTCACACACACAGACTGGCAGACATCCACACCAGGGAAGCAGGAACCGAGAGTACTCCATCAGATGGAATGCCACACGAGCGAGACAGGGGCAGGAGGCTGTTTAACTAAACCCTGGAAAGCCAGAGGCTCCCAACAGAGAGCGACAGGTACTCATAGTAGTCTGACAGACGGATGGCTTAGTGGGTGGGTGGAAGGATGGAGGGATGAACGCTTACATGATGTGAAATGAGAGTCCAAGCTTGTATGTGTATCAATAACATTGTATGAAAGATCATTGCACATACAACACATTTCCCCCCATCAAAGGACAGTGTATTTTGCCATGAGAGAAAGGAAAGGAACTAGTCTCCCAGCAATCCAGCCATACCATGTCATACCCTACAGAAATGGTTTGTAAATACAGCACTGGGTATTTTTGCATAGAGTGCCGTTTTGGTCCCTGATAGGAATTGGTCCCTGTTTGTTGATGTTTTTATGCTCTTTCCACCAATTGAAAGGTTTCACCAAGGGCAAAACCATAAAACATACAGTTAGGTCCATAAATATTTGGACATTGACACAATTTTCAACATTTTGGCTCTGTATACCACCACAATGGATTTGAAATGAAACAATCAAGATGTGCTTTAAGTGCAGACTTTCAGCTTTAATTTCAGGGTATTTACATCCAAATCAGGTGAACGGTGTAGGAATTACAATACATTTTATATGTGCCCCCCCCCCTTTTTAAGGGACCAAAAGTAATTGGACAATTGGCTGCTCAGCTGTTCCATGGCCAGGTGTATGTTATTCTCTCATGGGAGTTCATTATTTCATTGACAAGGAGCAGATAAAAGGTCTAGAGTTCATTTCAAGTATGGTATTTGTGTTTGGAATCTGTTGCTGTCAACTCTCAATATGAAGTCCAAAGAGCTGTCACCATCAGTGAAGCAAGCCATCGTTAGGCTGAAAAATCAAAACAAACCTATCAGAGAGATAGCAAAAACATTAGGTGTGGCTCAATCAACTGTTTGGTACATTCTTAAAAAGAAAGAATGCACTGGTGAGCTCAGCAACACCAAAAGACCCGGAAGACCACGGAAAACAACTGTGGTGGATGACAGAAGAATTCTTTCCCTGGTGAAGAAAAACCCCTTCACAACAGTTGGCCAGATCAAGAACACTCTCCAGGAGGTAGGCATATCTGTGTCAAAGTCAAAAATTAAGAGAAGACTTCACCAGAGTAAATACAGAGGGTTCCCCACAAGATGTAAACCATTGGTGAGTCTCAAAAACAGGAAGACCAGATTAGAGTTTGCCAAAAAACATCTAAAAGAGCCTGTACAGTTCTGGAACAACATCCTATGGACAGATGAGACCAAGATCAACTTGTACCAGAATGATGGGAAGAGAAGAGTATGGAGAAGGGAAGGAACTGCTCATGATCCAAAGCATACCACCTCATCAGTGAAGCATGGTGGAGGTAGTGTTATGGCGTGGGCATGTATGGCTGCCAATGGAACTGGTTCCTTTATCGATGATGTGACTGCTGACAAAAGCAGTAGGATGAATTCTGAAGTGTTTCTGGCAATATTATCTGCTCAGATTCAGCCAAATGCTTCAGAACTCATAGGACGGCGCTTCACAATGCAGATGGACAATGACCCGAAGCATACTGCGAAAGCAACCAAAGAGTTTTTTAAGGCAAAGAAGTGGAATGTTCTGCAATGGCCAAGTCAATCACCTGACCTAAATCCAATTGAGCATGCATTTCACTTGCTAAAGACAAAACTGAAGGGAAAATGCCCCAAGAACAAGCAGGAACTGAAGACAGTTGCAGTAGAGGCCTGGCAGAGCATCACCAGGGACGAAACCCAGAGTCTGGTGATGTCTATGGGTTCCAGACTTCAGGCTGTCATTGACTGCAAAGGATTTGCAACCAAGTATTAAAAGTGACAATTAGATTTATGATTATGTTAGTTTGTCCAATTATTTTTGGTCCCTTAAAAAGGGGGCGGCCACATATAAAATGTGTTGTAATTCCTACACCGTTCACCTGATTTGGATGTAAATACCCTGAAATTAAAGCTGAAAGTCTGCACTTAAAGCACATCTTGATTGTTTCATTTCAAATCCATTGTGGTGGTATACAGAGCCAAAATGATGAAAATTGTGTCAATGTCCAAATATTTATGGACCTAACTGTATATTGTTTTGTTCTACACTATTTATTGAATTTTTTACAGCTCCGCCACGATCACTTGTGATTTGCTTGTGGAAATTGCACTCTCCTCCTTTTCTCCTCTCCCCCTCAGTGTTGAATTATTAACAACCAAAACACAGAGAAATGTGGATTTTGAGGAGAGGAGAGCGAAACGTAGAAGTTCTTTGACCAAAAAAAAAAAGTTTCTTCTGAAATGTTAAAGCTGAGGCACTTGAGTTACAGTGCTTCAGTTTTGTTTTGTTTTTTTTAAACGCTTGGGGAAAGAAAAACATCAACCCTTGAATGCTTTATATCCATCATGTCTCTCCATCTGAAGTTTATATAAGCTTCCTAGTTTATGTGTATTTTGTAAATTGTTTTTCTCCACCCTCTTTTCATGCATTTAGTTGTTGTCCAAACACGAGTCTCTGATCTCTAATTATCTCATTGACAGGAGTCTTTTGAAATCGGTTGAAGAGGAGCTAAACCAAAGGTAGGCTCTATTCCTTTGGTCCTTCTCTTAATCGTAGCCCTTTTACTTTTCTTGTGTCTCCCTATCTATATATATTTCTGTGTGTCTTCTTTTTGCTCTTATCTATCTTCATCGTCCTTCTCTCTCTCGTCCTCCATGCCTCTCCTCTTTCCTCTCACCTCTCAGAGCGGCTTCTAGCGCTGCTCAATATTTGATGTGACCTAACCCCTCTGACGCCGCGCTTGTCCGGGTGAAATGGAAGAGTAATTTGCTTAGAACCACTACTGTGGACACAGCTGGGGAGTCTCTCCTTTCCCTTCTTCTCATCCCCCCTCCTTTCCTATCCTCTTCCCTCCTCTCTTGTCTTCTCCTCTCCCATCCTCTCCTCTCGCCTCCTCTCCTCTGGTAGAGGTGTTAAAGCCATATGCCTTGTCACGGCTCAAGGTAAAACGGTGTTTGCCATTGTTTCAGGCCCATCTTTGGCCTCACAACTAGCTGCTCTGCACATCTATTATTTCTCTGGTTCCGAGGTTAAGGTAGGGGCAATCAAGCGCTCGGCAAACACAGACTTAAGTTGTTTTCTTGACCTGCTTTTGGTTCCGGATGCATTCAGGGTTCATACTTTCAACTCTAAAAGACTCAAATATCTGAGCCCCCCGCCCCAGTATTTTTAAAAATTGCTAGTTTGTCTCAAAAGTAGGCTTGACTACCTACTAATGCAGGTGTCCCCAAACATCATAACCACCTCACTGTACTTCTTAAAAAGCCAGTCAAGAGCTCAGTAAGTGACTGCTGTGTTACTAGTCAAATATCTCAGTTGTACTAAAATACAAGGTTACCCACCTCTGAGAGGTAGTAACTAAAACAATAATGGAACAATCCTACTCTCGCAGACCCTGGTGGTTACGGTCGTTAAATCAATGAACTCTCCCTTTCAAGCAAAGTAAGCTAAGACATGCTTCCTCTACCTTTTACTCAGGGGACACGAGACTCACTTAGAAGACGACGAGGATGATGATGGCGGCAACAACGCGGATTCCGTGAATGGGGAAGACGCCATTAACGAAGATGAAGATGAGACGCTACAGTAAGTCTCCTTACATGATACGTCTGGAGGGCTGGCTCATCTAGAAGCTCTTGAAAGATCTACAAATCTACAGTTTTGAGAAACTGCTGGAAACTGCCACTGTGATTCTATTGCTATTAGGGGTGTAACGATACACTCAGCTCACGATTCGATACGTATCACAATACTGGGTGTACAATACAATACGTATCACAATATTTTGAACAACATTTTAAATTAAACTGAAATTCACTTAACAGATTTATTTCCAAAACATTAAACATTTTCAATAATTTTCTTTGTTGTACATACAATTTAGTTATTTAGTTATAATTTCTGTGAATGCAATGAATACACGCATGACACAGGTGCAGAGTAGGTCGCATGCTGGTTGCTCAACCAATAGGATCAAACAGAAGTCATATTGTAAAAATATTGCCATAACTCTGCAATACATATTGTAAACATTTTGTATTGCAATATATTGTTCCACAATATATTGTTACACCCCTAATTTCTATGCAACAAATGTTTGGTCAAAGTTATGGTTAGTGGATGTAGTTTAACATCATATTTTGTTAAGAAATCATCTTTAGGTGAACGCTGTGTAAAAGCATTTTTTGGGGGGGTTTTAACCATAAACGGGGGTCTTATTGTAATGTCTCTGTCAATGTTAAAAACAACTATCTTTTCACAGAAGCTACAGGAGGCCAATGTGACATCTGAACATGCTTAACATATTTGTTTGTCATTCCAAATCCATTCCTAGCAGTGTCAAGGAATTCCATCGCCCTAGATTCTCTGGCCCACTTCCTTTTCAACAAAAAAATGACTAGAATACAAAAATCAATCTAAACCCTGTCGTCTGTTCCCCTCTGCCCCAGTCACATACCAAACCCCCTCTTCCAGATTTTTTTTTTTTTTTTGTACTTAACAACAAAAAAACAATATATATATATATATATGAACATTTAGGCTGCATAAGTAGTCCTCGTTTGCACCAACATGAAAAGGCTCCAGAGGAAATTATTCCGGGTAGGCATTCAAATTTGACCCGTGTCATATTTGGAAAAGGAAAGGCAGTTTCTTCAACTGATGTTACCTTTTGACTACACACACTGATCAGTCTGTCTTCTATTCTACCTTTCCACATCAGGAACATTCTATTGCATGCATTTTTCTTTCTTTGCATGTTGAGACTATTTCGCAAAGTACTTTTTTGAGAGAACTGTTCTTTTTATTGTCCAGCAAGCTTATCTGTGAAAACAGGCCTATTCAGCCTGAACAGTCATTAGCACTCACATGTATACATTTTCTCTGTCTTCATTGCTTGCCATCAATTAGCACAAAAGTATTTGGGACAACAAGTGTATTTTTTGTTTCTTAAAATACACCTTTACTTTCACCCTCTCAGCTCTAAGGGCTCAACCATGCGACCCAAAGTGCCTCCACCGCCTCCTCCAACCAAGGTAGGTTTGCCATCAACTTGTCACTCTATGCCGTTTTTCCAAACTAATGTGCTAAAAAGCTAATTGTACATTTTAAGAGCGGTGGGATTTTAATTTTGTAATTTTTCATCACACTGTCAGTTGTAATCATCACACTGTCAGTACTTAATTATACCTCAATTCAATAATGGCATCTTGACCCCTTAGCCTTATGTTCTTATTCAATGGTGTATCTTGCTCTCAGGAGAAGGCCATTCCCACCTCACTGGAAGACTCCCCAACCCACCAGGGCTCCCCCAGTGACCATGACAACCACCAAGGGACCATAAAGCGTTGCCCCATGTCGGAAAGCCCTGCCCGGTCAGCCACACATGGCCCTCCCAGACCGCCGCCCCCCAAACTCCCCCCACACAAGCTCAGCAGCTTAGGTAGGTGCTGAGTTTGCTCTGAAGAAGAAATTAGTGCTACTACACCCTGGGAGATGAAGGCACTTCCTGGAAGTGGTGATGTGACACATTGTAATCAAAGACCAATTATTAATCATACCATCAAAGCTGTTTAAAGATGGCATTCCGATGCTATGGCAAGTGCTTAGTGGCACATTGAAGCAAAAAAAACTGGGATATGGTCAGTGCCACGTTGAACTTTCGGCTTGTCCAGTCTTGCGCAGTGGAGTGGGTCGCCGTGCTCTTGCCTTAATGATTGGTCTGTGCCGTCATTGACGTAAGCAAAAAAAAAAATGGGATGCTAGTTTCCCTATTTTGGATTTGTGTAAAACTTTCAGGTTTTCAAATATTCTATGAAACAGCAATTGTTTTGAGACAGTTTCAAGAATAGAAAACAAATATTGGAGAAACTAGTTTTGGATTTAATACATTTTTGCCAAAATGGAAATGAAATCAAAATCCACCAGGGCCTTCAAGCTGAGGACACACGCAGAAAAACTAATTAATAAACTAGAGAGGGTACAATTTCTGGGGAAATTGTAGGGTGTGCTTGCTTGCGTCAGTTGCACAGGGGGGTCCGTTTTTTAATGACATTTTTACAACTGATATTTCTGTATATTTTATATAAAAATGCATTATTATTATTATTATTATTATTTATAAAGATTATAGATTTAAAAGCATTTTTTTTTTTTGCTGCTCATTTACAACTCAAAATACGAGTGAAGTGTAGAATGAAATAGATGTCTTCTCATTTCCCCTGAAAGAGGCAGCCTCATAGTTGAATCAAAACGAATAAATTTGGCAGACCGGTGTAAAAAATTGACCTAATCTCTATGACTTAAACGTCCTTTTAAGTTTTTCCCTTCTCGTGATATTTTCAGGCATATAGCCTACTCATATTGCATTCATTCATTAATAAAGAACCCCCTTTGAAGATTATTCTACGACGTTACCGACAGTAGAAGATGGAATCGCGATTCAAACAGTACCATCTGCTAACTGAAAATATGCCCCCAAAAACGTAAATAAGCTTGACATTTATTTAGTGGAAAATCGCTTTCATGAAAAGCTCACTGGTAGCGATCATTAAGTAACAACAGTAACAACGCAAAGTGCGCTATCCCTGTGTGGAGAAGCTGCCCCGGTAAATTGTACTACTACAGTACAGTAGACTACTGCTGTGTTCGTCTTGGTAGCGATTGCGTTGGTTGAATTGGATTTAACGTTCCGTTGTACGGTTTAGGCTGAAATTAATTATTTTCATGAACAGATTGACAAAGTTTAGGCTGTGGCAATGAAGTTAAGGTTAATAGTTAGATAGACTTTTGATTTAAGTAAGGGGAGTGCCGAACATGTTCTGTCGCCGTTTGACTTCCTACAGCTGTGTAGATGTTTTTGTAGTGTCTAGCGTAGGCTACTGTACAGCGTTGCAGTGAGCAACACTGGTTTGAAACCACAGGTAATGATAATTTCACCCACAAATCGTTTACTTGTAATGTAATGTCATAATAAATCCTACAACGAAAATGTATTTGTGAGGAATGTTTATTTTAACGATTGAAACAGATGCATCATAGACCACTGTAGTATGTGTTGCCCGGGCAACAGAGGCTAATGTCATGATGTAATGCTTCGGTGAAATAGTAGACTACCGTTTCCGAAAGTAGATGTGGGCCTACTTCCTTAATAATATCAGCTAATATTGTACATTACATTTCACAATTGTGTTTCAGATCACAATGTAAAATGAGTAAATAGTTATCACCCTGGCCTTTTTGCTTGTGGCGTTTCTGCAGCTGACTTGCAGTAAAGCTATAGTTAGCCTAGCTATCCCCCAAGTTAACAGATGCGAAACGAATGTTCTGCTACAGGTAGTCACGTGTGTTTTCGTGACGCAGTGACGTTTGTAACGTCAGTGACTGTGGCTAGCAAATTAGCCACCGTTAGCTTCACTTTTTGCCACAAAAACTTAATTTGAGCCTAAACCATGCAACGGAACGTAAATAAAAATACAAGCAACTCAATCGCTACCAAGACGAAACTTCTGACACCTAGGTTGTTTATGTAGGCCAAATATTGACGAAGATTTGGGGGGCAAAAAGAAATAAAAACTAGAAAAGGCTGTTCCTGCGAAACAGCAGTGAGAATGCTGAAAACCTGAATGGGGATAGCTGACCATGCTAAAAAAGCTGAAAATAGTGAAAATTTAGTAGAAAGTTATAAGCTGAAGCTTCAAAGCAACCGAAAGGTATTTTTGAAAGGGGCTGGAGCAGCATTCCAACAATGATTTGAAAGGATTTACCATTACTTTTAAAGGGAGAATAATTTGCACGAAAACCTTAATATTTTAAAAAGTATAAAAGTGAGAAATGAGAAAATACCCGCAAGCTGAAAGCTAAATGAATTTCAAAAATGTGTGAGTCACACAAAAGAGGCAGTGTGGAAGCTGAACTGCATCATCTAACAAAGCTAAGAGCTAAAATAGCCTACAATGCGGGAGAAGCTGAAAGCTGAACTGTTAAACAGAAGAAGTAGGCTAGCTAGTCGTAACAAGAATATTATCGTTTTAACAGCTGAAATTATAGTTGGGATAGTAATAGCAGTAGCAGATGTAGCCTACCATTGAGTGCGTTTACTCGGCTTTCTTAGCGCGAGTACCCCGCGCTGAAGGCAGAGAATAACAAAAATGTAGCTAGAATCCACACCTCAAACAAGTTAACCTAGACGCAAAACTGTACGTCCAATCCCAAAAATAAGGATATTTTCCGAGACCCAAGACTCTGCCGAAACCAGAGATATTCTTTATATGTCTGAGCAGTCAGAAATACGACTCTACCTGCAGTTTCAAAAACGTGTTCCTTCTGCGTGTTTGTTTGGTTGCCACGGCGATGGAGCAGCTGTGATCGCTAACGAGCTGGGCAGAGAAAATAACTAATGTAGCTAGAATCCACACCTCAAACAAGTTAACCTAGACGCAAAACTATACGTCCAATCCAAAAAATAAGGATATTTTCCGAGACCCAAGACTCTGCCGAAACCAGAGATGTCCTTTATATGTCTGTGCGGTCAGAAATACGACTCTATCGGCAGTTTCAAAATCTTGTTTCTTTTGCTTTCTCTGACGAATTTTACCCACCTCTCCATTGAAGTTAGTGAGAGAATTTGAAAGGCTGCTCTCGCTTCAAGGCTCATAGCTGAAAATCTGTAAATGTGAGATCTTTAGTAGTTACATTGGCTGAAAGAGGACAATTTTTCCTACATTTTAAGGTATCACTTGTTTCTGTAAGTTAAACTATATGAACGTTAGAGGAATTTGTTTGCCAATTTAGTTGAATATCAGAAAAAGAGCAGCCAGCAGTGTGCCACTCTGCTTGCTGCAGAAGGAGCAAACATTTTAATGTATTTCAAAATTGGCTGAATATTTGAAAAAGCTGAATCATTTGGGAATAGCTGAATGTCTTGTGAACATTTTAAAGGTTGAATGGTGTCTCTAGCTGAAAGTATGCTGAAGTAGTTACGTTTGAAAGAGGAGGAAGCTTTTTAATGATTTGAAAGGATTTACCATTACTTTTAATGGGAGAATAATTTGCACAAAAACCTTAATGTCTTAAAAAGTATAAAAGTGAGAAATACCAAAAGTCATAGCCAACATCTCCTGAAGGAGCTGAACGTTTTTATACAAAAATTGTAGGAATCGGTTAAAGTATGCAGAACTACTTAAAGGCCAAAAAACGGCGGAAGAACTAAGAAGTTGATATAATAACTAGAAAGGCATTTCCTGCTGAAAATGCGTTGGAATGCTGAAAGATTAAATTATTTTTCTTAACCTTTTCATGTTCCTGTTAAATTTGCCTGAAAACGCCTAAACAGCATACCCAAAGTAAATTGGAAGCTGTTCTTGAACCATTTGGAGTACATGCATGTAAATGATCTCTTTTGAAAGCTGACACTCTGAAGTTATGTCCCCTGTTGTCAGGACCCCTGTCAGTCCTTCTAGTGTTGAGTAATAGAAGCTTGAACACAAGGAAAGTGAAAATTTCTATTTCCGCCTAGATTTTGTTTTGAAAACAGAGGCCTGAAGAGGCCTAGAGGTGGTAGGTATTATCTGGAAGACTAAATTGGACCACAGGTTGAAGCCTTACCCAATTCAAATCAAAAGTCAAACATAATACCACAATATATTCATATTTGACACATGTTTTTATAAGAGTACATCCAGGAATTTTCTAAAAGGGTCTTTTGGAGACTCCAAAATGACCCTTTGTAACCAAGGTCAAGGTCAAATAAAAAGGTATTATTTTTCATAATTGTTATCTCTGGCCCATCTCTGGTACTTAGAAATATCATATATAATAGCTAAATCCCTAATTAGTAATACTGAAACACAAAAACTGAAGCATGAACACATTGGAGTGCTTTATCTGATTCCAAGGATTGGCGCACAAAGAACACTGATTCTGTCAACCATATTGCGCAATCGACTGTTATTTTGAAGGCTCCACAGACGCATACAAATGAGGTATTGGCATTTTCAGCTAGCTGTCAGCTACAAGGCTAACGAGCTAATTTCAGAGCCAGTCGAAGCCAGTTCGAGAAATTTGTTTAGAACGAGTGTGGGGGGGGGGGGCGGGGGGGGGCAGGACGCACAGACCTAGTTGGCTTTAGAGGGCTGTCAACGGGGCATGGAAGCTCCTATTGGGTCGAACAAGGTGTCAATCAAAAGGGGAGGGTTCAACGGACATTTTGAGACCTTCATTTTGTAAATACTCCGTTGATAAATCGGAGAAAATAACACTTTTATGTGAACAAGTTGTTTCTTCCGTCGGCTAACTTGCATAATGAAACAAAGGATAATGGCTATTCATGAACGTAAAACATTGTATTTGGACGAATTACTTTACATGGTTAGATACTTTGAACCCTTGGGACTTACGCAGATCAAGTTTTGATGGCATGATTTGCACACCTGGACCTATTTGAACAACTTAGGGTGAGTACAACTTTTTTCTTTGGCATTGTTGAAGGAATGTTCACCGGAAAAAGACGTTGACTTTGCTTGCTATTGCGACTTGATCTTGAATTGGTTTATTTCAATGGAAGCACAAGAATCGTAGCTTTCCAACGATGTATAACATGTGTAGCGTCTAAAAAATATATTTTTTAGAATTTAGTGCGTCGTAACTGAGGAAGGGGGAGGCAGCATTTTTGTCTCGCGGGCGAAACAGGAGCGTAAACAGGTTAAATTGCAGAAAATACAGAAATGAGAAAATACCCGCAAGCTGAAATGAATGTCAAAAATGTGTGAGTCACACAAAAGAGGCAGTGTGGAAACTGAACTGCATCATCTAACAACGCTAAGAGCTGAAATACAATGCGGGAGAAGCTGAAAGCTGAACTGTTAAACAGAAGAAGTAGGCCTAGGCTAGCTAGTCATAAAAAGAATATTATAGTCTTAACAGCTGAAATTATAGTTGGGATAGTAATAGCAGTAGCAGATGTGTGCATTGAGTGTGTTTACTCGGCTTTCTTAGTAGGATTCAATGTGCTGATTGAATGAAACATACAGCAGTAGGGCCGATACAGGAAGACACGGCGACACTTTGTTGCTGAAGGATGATGGTGCAAGTTTTGTCCGTGGAGCATACAACGATTAATAAAAAGAATCATGTAGACGCGCATATTGAGTAATCGCATAACTAATTACACATGTAAACGGAGTAATCGTATGGCATAAACCGACAATTGCTAGTAATCGGGTTTCTCATGGTCAAGTAAACGCACTCAGTGGCGTAGTAGAATAAAACAGTTCCATTAGCAATAGTAGTAAAGGAGATATTAGCAGCACCTGCAGAGTCACCTCTTGTAAATTGTATTAGGTTGAAATACTATCAAACTCTGTCTTGTGACTCCACTAATCAGCTAATACCAATCACCTGCGTGAGACTGAGTGGTGCGTGTCTGTCGTTGCCACGGTGATGGTGCAGCTATGATTGCTAACGCGCTGAGGGGAGAGAATAACAGAAATGTAGCTAGAATCCACACCTCAAACAAGTTAACCTAGACGCAAAACTATACGTCCAATTCAAAAAATAAGGATATTTTCCGAGACCCAAGACTCTGCCGAAACCAGAGATGTCCTTTATATTTCTGTGCGGTCAGAAATACGACTCTACCGGCAGTTTCAAAATCTTGTTCTTTTTGCTTTCTCTGACGATTTTGCCACCAGATTTGCATTGGTCTCTATGGGGCGAGAGTTGGACTTTGTCTCACTTTCGTGGGGCTCTGAACAAATGTGTACGTCTGTTGGATTCAACAGACAACTGTCTACGACCAGCACAAAATTAGCTATCTATTGATCCAAAAATGAAGCATGAAGAGCGAAAATTGTGGCAATGCTGGCAAACTAGAAATATTTTTTCAACGACATCCGAAGCTGCCCTCCACTCTAAGCGTTTCAGTCTGCACTCTAGGGTTTCACGTACACACCCATGTAAATCTCAGAAACGGCTTGAAAAAGTCATGAAACAATCAGTGATATTGAAAAAAGTTGAATAGATATCAAAAAGCTGAATTATTTAAAATAGTTTAGGGTTTTGTCAACATTTTAAAGTTTAAATGGTGGCTCTAGCTGAAAGATTGAGGAAGAAGAAGGATTTGGAAGTTGAAGGATTTGGAAGTTGAAGAAGTTTAAAGAAGTTTGAGAGGATTTGAAAGAAAACTCCATTGGAAACCCATGTTAAAAATATTATGAATATTGATTTATATTAATTCAAGCATAAGAGGTACAAAGCTGAAAAGTCATAGCACCCATGGCCTGAAACTGCTGAATTTTTTGATAGCTGAACGGTTTTAATAGCTGAAGATTTGAAGGCGCTGAAAGGTGTCTTGGAAGAAATAGAAGAAGTTGAATAAAGATTCAAAGAACAATACTTGGAATGCTGAAGCAGCATTCCAACAATAAAGAGAAACATGAAAACAAATGTGAGAAAAAAATAGTGAGAATGCTTGACAGCATTCTCACAATAATAATATATATGTGAGAGAACAAAGGTTGTGCCCTTGCCGAAGGCAAAGCACACCCAATTAGGATCTGTGTTTGAATTATCCCTACAAACTAAACTATTCTTGCTGCTAAATCGCTCGAGTCTCATTCTGTGATACAGTCTAGTTTGGGGGAAAGGGTAAATTGTTCTTTAAATGTAATTTAATCTGGGGCAGTGCAGTCAACCATGAATACCTTTGGCATAATGAATTTTCTTAATGCTTTGCTAACAAAAAAACAGCGTAAAGGTGCCTTCTAACTGAGTTATTTGAACTCATACAATGTTAACAAAAATTGAAGAATCAGGGTTCCCGCGGGGTCTTAAAAAGTCTAAAATTCGGAACTTTAAATTTAAGACCTTAAAACGTCTTAAAAACGGCCAGATTTTCATCCGAGGTCTTAAATTTCATTTAGTCAGGTGTAAAAAAGGTTTTACCCTCGTTCATTTCTAGAACTGCTGGCCGCAGAAAGTTATGACAAAGAAGCAAAAGTATTGAGTCGCAGCCTACAAAGCGGAGCTCTACAAACGAAACCAGCAGAACACTGCCCTCAGAACGTTGGTTCGGTGTGTTGTAGTTCTTTCTGGGGGATATTGGTGTTGGTATGTACACGGTGATAAAACTACAAAAACCTGTTATAAATGCAATACCTGCCCGCGAAATACGTCTGCGCTTCCTCAGAGTTTGTTAAAGTTCGGCTACGTGTGGAAAATGGGAAAGTGTACTTTCAACGAGACATGGCTAGATCACAGCGGTTTCCGCTGTTGGTTACAAGCGGTACCCAGCTCCAGGGCTCGCTGCAAACTTTGCCCAAAAAATATTCAAAAATGACTAATGTGATTGTTTTATCTGTAAATTAAATTTATGATTTTTCAATGACTGAATTCATTGAAATAAATTGTTTTTTTCAGAATGTCTTTGATTTGAATATTTTTTGGGGTAATGCGTCGTGTAGGTCTTAAATTTCAATCTTTATGGTCTTAAAATGTCTTTAAAAGGTCTTAAATTTGACTTACTGAAACCTGCAAGAACCCACACACACACAAACAAGTTAATTGTGTCAGTCTTTTCCGAAGGCATCAACCGATCGTACCCAAGCGTTTTGCGATTCTATTTATAGTCCGGGGGGCAGCGGTTGTTTAGGCATGCGATAATGTCACACACCCACTCTGCCACATCATGAGTCACCATGTACAACAGCCCTGGTCATTATCACTTCCACCTCAAGTAGTCTGACCGCCAGCTTCTCCTCACTGCTGAATCCACATTCTATATTATCTGTACTGCCTACAGTTTCCATGTGGCCCTTGTGCTTAATTAAATTTATATATATATATATATATATATATATATATATATATATATATATATATATGAAACTTAATCAATGTGGTAAATTGTAATAAATCTGTACTCTGCATCTGACTTGACTAAATGTAGGTTAAAGACAACACATTAGTATTTTAACTGTTAAATTTCGTTTAGTTGAATGTTGTCCATTGTAGTTATTGTATTTTGTCCATTGTAAGAACTAGAGCCCATTTTACATTGTGACAGCCAAGTTCTTAAATAAACAAATCCTTTTCCGACAGGCAATGGAGTTAGTTCGACAGACGTGAGCAGTGATGCTGGGGCCGAAAAGCAGTCTACTACGCCCCCTAGTGGTACTACAAGGAAAGACAGGAAAGAAATTCCGGTAACAAAGATACAAGGAAATTGTTAACTCAGTTTGTTTGCTTATAAGTATTTAGACCCCATATCTAGCTATATCTAGTTTTTTTTTCCAATATAAATATTAATTGAGGACTGCTTTGGCCTTTTGGAGTTCATGGTCTTTCTCACTTATCTGAAAAGAGAATATTTAAATCTAGCCAAGAGCTAAAAACTGAAAAGGAGGCCTTCTATGTTTACCTAATTATATTTACTTATTAATCAGTGACATTCATTAAATATTGACCATTTGCATTTATTCAAAATGTTATCATTTTCTGATAGAGTGCGATGTGTCCGTGTATGTGAGTGAGAAAGATTGCCACTATTATTAGTCACTGTTTGGCAACCTGGTGTTAATGACGTCATTTCTTTTCATAAGAAACCTATCAGTAACGGCCTCCCCCCCACCCCGAAAGTCCATGTAAGTCCATAATCACAACCATATTCATACACAGTGCTTTGGTCTGACTGGAAGTCCTAATACTAAAGTTATTTTTCAGTAAAACTTCCAGGGACTAGTCAATTTTGTCTCAGTGTAATTTAATCAACTTTCTACTTACAGAAAAACTAAAAGACAGTAAACAGTTTCAAATAACTTCTACTGGTCTGTGACTTACTGCATAAACTATAAATATGACCTTCAGATTTAATGTATTCATGTCATTGGAACATTGGTTTGACACGAGTCAAAGTCACGAGTTGAACAACTGAATGTACTATTAAGTAACTATAAAATGTTTTCTTATATTTTGACATGGAACAATAGACACATGCATTAAATATAATGTTCAATTTTGATTATAATTTAATTATAATTGTTTTTGTGCCTCAGATGGGTGCTTGTTTCTCAAAAGTCTTCAATGGCTGTCCTCTCAAAATACACTGTGCTGCATCCTGGATCAATCCCGATACAAGAGGTTTGGCCTTACATCTGTGATACACCAAGTAACCATGTATAGGCTCACCAGTGGTTAGGATTGGTTGCAATGTAGTTCAATTAAGGATTTGATTACTAATTTTACAGTTGCTTGATGGTATCTCAATTACATTTAAAACTGTATTAAAAAGAACCTTTTGGCCTTTTTGTGGTGTAGTAAACTAGTTAAAACTATTATTTAAATGTATTTCCCACAAAACTTAAACAAAGGCAACGTTTTGCTTAACAATTTTAAGTACATTTTAGCTACCAAGTGTAGCCAATGTCTTCAGGGGCACATTATTTTGTAATAGTGTTTTCCAACAAGATTATATTTAATATCCAGACTTAAATGTGGTCTGTTTTAGCTGCCTCTATCATATTACATTACAGATATGGCAATTGTCCATGTCTGGTAGTTTTATTGAAGTGTCTACTTTTTTATGGATGTATGTCTTTGGATGGTGTAGCTTAGTGCAGCTCATATTTGACAAAGTGAAATGTTTGTATTATTTGTCTTTTATTTGCCTGTTTCAGACCAGTATCTCATATTTGGAGCAGAAGAGGGCATTTACACGTTAAATCTGAATGAGCTGCATGAAAATTGTATGGAGCAGGTACGCTTAACAATCTTCCCTTTGTAAATGTGTGTTTAATGCAGTAGTATTTGTTAAATCTCTGACATTATACATACCCATATGGCACAATTTAGAAGAGGATTTAGCCTAGAAAATACGATATAATTAGAAAGGAGGTTTGTATTCAGACCGAGAACAATTAACTATGTTGATGTGCACCACTGAACTTGTATCCATTTTTATTAAATACCTGTATATAAACTTTTATTTTCCTTAGCTGTTTCCCCGAAGGTGTACGTGGGTTTACGTCATGAGTAATAGTTTACTCTCCATATCTGGTAAGGGTGCACAACATTATAGTCATTTTATTCACTCATAAATTATTTACTACTTTATTACTATTATTCCAGTTAGTGTCACCAAGACATAACATATCCTGTGCACTAACTGTCACAGTTGAAGCTACTAGAAGCCAGTTATCATAAAGAATATACAGAAGTTGATAGCTCAAATGTGTCCACGCACGCTTAGAGTCGAACTTTCCTGTGAATTATGACTGATATTCCTGTAAAGACTTACAATATTTACCTACCAGGAATATACAGTTTTTCATCCCTGAATAATTTCTCAGGAAAAGCCTCCCAGCTGTACTGCCACAACCTGGCAGGTCTGTTTGAGCATGCTCGGCAGATGCAGAAGCTACCTGTGGCCATTCCTACGCACAGGCTCCCTGATAAAATCATTCCAAGGTAAAAAGATGTCAGAGTCCTTTGAAAATTTCCTGTTCAAATAAGTATCTTTTACTTTGTGTTACTCTCTAAAATACAACTGAAGTGAGCCACTGTCTGTGAAAACTTCTCACTATTCTGATTTCTTAGTAATTTGACCTCAATCATGATTTTAGGAAGTTTTCCATCTCCAATAAGATTCCTGACACTAAAGGGTGTCAAAAATGTTGTGTTGGTAAGTAAGACATAGTCTCCCATCTCTCCTGCTCATGTTTTTGGTCTCTGCCTTTGGTCTCCATTTGCCTGTCAGGAAGTTCAACCCTTTAATAAACTCGTAACAGTTTTTTTGATACATTTTGGGACTCCTTAAATGTGCAAAGTACTTATAGGCCATTATAATTGTACTTTCAGCAATAGTCAGTCTATCAGCCTTTTTTGTAAGAATGACATGGCACAAAAAGCTTTGCTTGCAAAACCAATATCCAGGTGGTAGCCTTTTTGGCAGAGGACAACCTATTATTGATACTTCTCATTGATAATCATTACAAAAAGGAAGGTGCTGTTTCAAAAGGATTGATAATGTCTCACAATGTCTAATTATACTTGTTCTTCACCCCCAGTGAGGAATCCCTACACGGGCCATAAGTACTTGTGTGGAGCATTTCAGTCAAGTGTGGTCCTTTTGGAGTGGGTGGAGCCCATGCAGAAGTTCATGCTTGTCAAGGTAACACCCAACCCATCCATAAGTTATATAGCAAGCAAGTGTTGCTAAGATCATATTTGCTCCCAGTATTTTACATCAACAAGGTTTGTACTCATTTCACTCCAATAAACAAAGTTTTACCCAGTACAGTTCAAGTAGGTTTATTCGAAATAATACTAAACATTTATGGGTAAATACTATGTTGTCAGCATTCATACTTAGACACACATTTTACTACTAGTCACACATGTTTGCATGGAAGGCTGCTTAACCTCATGAACTTAAGAATAGCATTTTGTAGTCAGAGGCAAAACAAGGTTGGGTCACTGAACACAGGAATGAATCTTGTACAATTGATTTTACAATTGTACAATTATTTTCTAAATACTCAAAGATGCTTCACAGAATGAACATGGTAAAATCAGGCTTTTTAAATAAAAGGCAAGTAAGTAGTTAAAAACTAAAGGAATCATGAAATGGAGGGAAGGGAGAGCGGTTACCTGGTAAACGCAAGTTATTAAAGGTGGTTGAGGGCCAGTTTGAAAGATGGAAGACAAGTTTGCCTGTCGATTGTGGTTGGGCATTATAGAAGGACGGTGTGGCACCTGAAAAGGCCCTATCACCCCAGATCTGGAGCTTGGTCCTGGTGGGTTTTAGTGCGGTAGCAGGCCTGAGGTAGGGGTGTAGTGAAGGACGAAGTCAGAGAGGTAGGGAGGGGCCAGGCTATTGTAGGTGGTAAGGAGTATTTCAAGGTGAATCCTGTATTTAACCAGGAACCAGTGGAGTTTGTAGAGGACAGGGTGGATGTTATCTCAGTAGTGGGTGAAGGTGAGCATAGTCATAGTTTTTTTTTTTTTTGATAAAGGCTTCCCTACAACAAAGCCAAAATAATTTGGACTGAAAGCAATTTAATTTAGTCATTACATAACTGAAAAATAACAATTTTCCCCCTTGTGTCCTGTAGTGTCTGTGTTGCCTATTGCAGTGGTCTTCAACCCTGGTCCTCAGGGCCCACTGTCCTGCATGTTTTAGATCAGGGGTGGGGAACGTCCGGCCATACGGTCCGCAAAATCATTTGGTCCGGCCCGCCATGGCACTGCAGGAACCATATTATTAGGTGCATTACTTGTTGGCAGCAGCACTATTTTAATATGTGGAAGAGGACCGTGGAGGCGCGCAGCGTTGCGTACCAATGTACCAAAAAAAATTGCTCGCGCGCTCTGCGCACTCGCATTAAGTGTGGAATTCCTTTCTAGCAAATCAAACCCAGAATACGTTGTTGGTTTGGGCTAAGCCCCGAATGTTAAAAACGTATGGCTCCGCGCCTGATTAACACTCAGATCGATAAGCAGTCTCAAAAATTGTAGCAATATAAAAAATAATACGATCCCTTTCCGTAATCATGATACCCCCCCAAGAAATGTTCGATGCACCCCTAGTCAAAGCAGGCTGCATCCGTGCCAGCTAACATCACAAACCTCACCAAAGAGAAGCAGTTCCAGCCATCACATTAGGGGTGAGTTAATTAGATGTTTGACCAAATATAGCAGGCACATTTTTCAGTTGATAATTCTGTACGGCCCCCGAATGATTTTATAAATATCCAAATGGCCCTTGGCAGAAAAAAGGTTCCCCACCCCTGTTTTAGATGTTTCCATGCTCCTATACACCTGATTCAAATGAATGGTTGTTATCAGGCTTCTGCTGAGCTTCATAATGATTAATTTGAATCAAGTGTGTTGGAGCAGGGAAACATAAAACATGCAGGACAGTTGGCCCTGAGGACCACGGTTGAAGACCACTGGCGGCCTGTTGGACGTTTTAGAGATGACTTCATGTAGACATGACAGATTAAAATTCATATACACTTCCTCTTAAAGTCTGTCCACTAATTTTAATACTCTCTTTCTGAATGAATTAGCTAGGGTTGGGAATGTTTTGGTACATCACGATTCGATTATTGGGGTCACGAATCGATAAAAAAATCGATTCACAATTTTTTAAATCCCACCAAAAATTGTTTACATTTGTGAATCGATATGATTCGCTATAAGACTGAATCGCGATTCAAATGTGAATAGTTTTTTTCCCCCAACCCTAGAATTAGCTTCCTCTTCCCTCTTCCTGGTATGAAATGAGTTTTTCCTGTATAGTCAACTGTAAGCTAACACTGCACTTCCTTACATTGGTTTGGGATTGTTATTGCTGCCTATCATTAGCAACAACATAAAACCCTATGTAGTATTCATAGTGTCCAATTTTTAGCGCAGTTTAAAACATATATCTAAATGGGCTGGATAAATCTGGCCTAGGCCTGTGCTAGGGTCAGGCTCTACTTTTGACGTGAGCATTGAAACCTTTTCAGATACACATTAGCTTTGCATGCTAACAAGAGCTTCCTCTTACAATGTGAATGCTAATGTCTATGCTAAGTTGCTAAAAGGCTGCCATGTCCCTCAGAACATCGAATTCCACCTGCCCTGCCCACTTGAGGTGTTTGAGATGTTGGTGGTGCCGGAGCACCCGTACCCCCTCATCTGTATGGGTGTCAGCAAGGGTGCAGAGTTCAACCAAGTGGTGTGTTTTGAAACCCTGGACCCGAACTCCACTTCTCCTTGGTTTGATGAATCTGGTAAGATTTACAGGGGGAAATCATACTGTCCATTTGATTCTTTATAAATACCAGGAAATTAATTCTTTCTTGAAAATACCCCTCAAACATATGCAGCAATATATATGGGAATAAAATAAATGCTTCTATAAAACGGGTACAGCAATACAGAAAACAGTATGTTATAAATGAATATTAAATTGTTCATTTGGCTTTTGGAAAAATGTGACGCAATTGTCAACGCAGCTTAATTGGTACAGTGTCAACTATGCTGTCATGGCGTTACCATTCAAGCATGGAAAAAACAAACTTTTTCCCACAAGGACATCATCATCATATTTGTAATTACAACATGGATGGGGAGGTGTGTGGCCTCCACTACAATAGAAGATGTGATCATGACAAAGTAAAATGGCATACAGTGTACAGTAACTCAAAAGCAGTTTTGTGTTTGTTCTAGACAATCCACAGACCTGTGTTATCCACGTGACTCAGCTGGAACGAGACACCATTTTGGTCTGCCTGGATCGTAAGTTCCATTAAATCAAGATGCAATGTAGAGAATTAATATCAGATAAGACGTTTGACTTACACAGCACTTTCTACCCAGCATTAAGCATTCAGAAACTGTTGTTCTGGGTGTAACGCACGCACCCACATGGGTAACCCCTTTATGTGAACTGTCATGCATTCCAATAACTGCTATGTTGTTATGTCATGTCTATGGATGGCTCTGTATGTGTTACAACCTCCCCCATCCCGTAATGTTGAACGCAGTGCCCATTGTGTGCTTCAGTTTCACACACAATTAACGGCTGGGTAGGCAATATTGTTGAGATTAACTTCACATTCTGATAGCAACCAATAAATCTAAAGGTTTGACAGTAAAATGTAATCAATCCGATATCTGTTGGAGTCACAAGACTAATGTACACGACCAATAGTTAAGGTTGGACTGGCACTAATGATTTGTCGGCATTCAGAACCAATGCAATGATTGGACGGGCTTATTTGTCTGCAGGGACATTGGCACCCGCCCACCCGCCAAAAGCGGGTAAAATTCGGCTTTGGCGGGTAAAGCAGTCAGTCTTACTAGTAAGGCTGAACGATTAATTGCATTCACGATTATATCGCGATGTGAAAAAACGAGATTTTGTAATCGCAAAGGCTGCGATTTTACTTTGGTGCACGTTACACTTTACCTTCACCTGTACGATGGCCTCAGGCTCAACAGAACCTGACACTACAGACACTGCCAATTTTGCCTTTAAAAAAGATGCTGCACAGTGTCAAGTATGGTGCAAAACCTCCCTGGCTAACGTTGCTACCTCACAGGGCAACACCAACAACCTAATTCGGCCCTAAAAAAACCCCACAAAGCCATGTACGATGCATAGCTAAAATGCTGAACACCAGTGTGTCAAATAAGCCAAATAACACCCGACAGGATCACTGATCAAAATGTTTCAAAGCCTAACTCCATATTCATGCACAAAATTACTCAAGCAGTAACAGCGTTCATCTCGAACGATATGATGCCC
Source organism: Osmerus eperlanus (assembly GCF_963692335.1). NCBI lineage: Eukaryota > Metazoa > Chordata > Actinopteri > Osmeriformes > Osmeridae > Osmerus > Osmerus eperlanus. The sequence goes on along the minus strand of NC_085039.1, from coordinate 5,422,251 downwards.
CTCTGTGACGCACATACAGTAGGATCGCTATGTCTGTCAGTGCCATTATGTTTCTGTTAGGCTACTGACTGGATCAGAAATGTTCAGACAGTGTTTCTTTTTCTTTTAAGATTTAACCTTTAGATGCGTGAGTTCTAAATATTTCCGACGGCCCCCACAGCGCAAGTTTTTTTCCAAAACGGTAGCTAGCTAGCTTTAGTTAAGAAAGTGCAAAGCACATTTGATTCATTTTCGAAGAGGTTTCTGAACTTTATGTTGCTGACTGGAGATCAGTAGTATATATCTATATTTATTCATAATAACTCATATAATAATCGCATATTTAAAAAGCGCAATCCACATGTCACATGTCATATGTTTATGACAGTGACTTTAAATACTGAGTGTCGTAATACAAACACTTGTTTTTATATTTCAGATTTTCTGTGATTTGTTACTGACTCTTACATTAATGTTTACACCAGGCTTATTTGACAATGCTTTATGTTATTATTACATGTTTACAAGGCTGGAAAAATCAGTCAATATACTACTGTGATTCAAGTAGGTAAATAAAATTTGTATTCATATTAAGTCACGCATCACCTAATTTCATCATAAGTTTATTTTGAATATAATATTGTGAAAGGTCATACTATACAGTTATTCGGCCGTCTCTGTTGAATATTACAGAACATAAAAATTAAAATAAATAATCGCAGAAATAATCGCAAATGCAATATTGGTAACAAATAATCGCAATTATCATTTTTTCCAAAATCGTTCAGCCCTACTTACTAGCCACTTTGGCGGGTGGAATTCTATATATCGCTCTATATATATATTTTATTGTAGTATTCTCAAAACACATCTAAAATAACAAACTAATTGAACAGGGTTCTCAAGCCCAGTGGCGGTTCTAGACAAATTTAACTCGGGGGGCCAAGGTGGGGCCAGTGTTTAATCAGAGGCACATTAAATAACGGAAACAAATTATATTTAAATATTAAATACTATATTTAGATTTACATTAAAATCATACAAACATTTATTTTCTACATAGAGTTTCAATTGAAAGAATGAAATGGGGCCATCAAAAAAGAGAAATTAAATACAGTAGGACAAGGCTGCAAAATGTGGGCATAGACCCCTGAAAAAAAAATATATATATATTATTCAGTCAGTTCAGGGGGGGCCACATTTTTACAGGGGCCCTGGCCCCTGTAGGCCCCCGTGTAGAACCGCCACTGCTCAAGCCTCACGCATTGACCGTGAGACAGACACACATTTCAACCAGCACGTATCGTTTCCCACTGTTAAACAGTCTCGGCCTCCGTACATTCGTTACTAAGCAACATAGACGCACAAACACACGCTTTAAAACCTGAGGACCCTTCTCAGTGCAAGGCAAGGATGTGGCGGCACATAGCAGGTGTAGGAAAACCCGGAGAGCATAAACAAAACAGAAAAACGCTTGAAACCAAAAATGAAGAGTGACAGAAAAAGAAAAGACTGTTCAACAAAAAGTGGAGGTCCAGTCGAGAATGGCTGGTTTATGATCCAGCCAAGAACATAATGTGAAAAGGTTAAGAGGGTCTCTTTTGTAGTTGGGACAAGCAATTTAAAAGTGGAAACAATAAAGCACCATGAAATTTCCGTTGGCCATGTGAAAAGCATTGCGACAAAACGGATGAAGACGGCTGATTCGCTACAGTTATGCAATGAGCTACTCTTTATGTCTTTGTCTTAATCAGTTGCATATGTTAAGGAGCTTTACACACTTATAAGAGCTGAAGATTTGGTGACTGTACATATAGCCTACATTTTATGTAGTCTTGATTTAGGTGTTTCCAATGGTCATTTACATTTGAAAGGAATATAAAACTAGTTCTTCAAGTAAATTGTAGCAAACCGTAATCATCTTTATCAAATAAAACTTAATTTCCCAACAACAATTGTGGCTAATGAAATTGCTGAGTGGCTAGTAACTTTGGAAAACCACTAGCCACAGTGGCTGGTGAGCAAAATCTTTTATGTCAAGCATTGTTTGTCTGTCTACCTACCTCCGGCAGTCGTCAGGCATGTTTATGTGTTTTGGGGGAGTGGCTTCGAAGGGAGGGGGCGGGACATTTTGGTTTGAATCCTTTCAAACGTGAGCTAAAATTGCTAGGTTTGCAAAGATTGCCTATCCTGACATTAATATTTGCACCTCCCACCCTTAGGGTGCATTAAGATTGTGAATCTGCAGGGGAGGTTGAAGTCCAGCAGGAAACTCTCAGCCGAACTGACGTTTAATTTCCAGATTGAGGCAATAGGTAATTATCCTTGACCGCTGTTGTTGAAATTCATTTTCACTTGTTACCTTTATTTACACCTACAGTGCTAATATCGTCCAACACACATGCACAAGTGGTGAGATTATTTTAATTAATAAACATTTGTTCTTTTCATAGTTTGTCTTCAAGACAGTGTTCTGGCATTTTGGAGGCATGGTATGCAGGGGCGCAGCTTCAAATCCAATGAGGTAAAGACTTGTCAGTGAGATACTTAGTGAATGCTTACGATATGAATCCGCTTGAGAAAGGAGCAAAATCCAGAATGGGGTCACCTTTACTGAAAATGAAACCACTTTTATTCTACCTTGAAACAGTTTATTATTAACATTAATTTGTTCATTAACAATCAAATCCTGTCTATATTCCACTCTCGCTCAGATTACGCAAGAGATCTCAGACAACACAAGAATGTTCCGGCTTCTTGGATCAGACAGGTGAGATGATCTGGAAGATAAATAGAAAGTTGTTTTGGCCAAAAGAAGCTATATAGCTTCAATGCCAAAACTTGAATTGACTGTTTCACAATTTTGTTGCACTTCTCGAAGTGATTAAGGTTATACCCCTTGTAAAACAAGTATGCCACGCTTTCTAGATGAAAAAGAACAATGAGGAAGTGAGTCACTTAAACTCCTGTTTAGTGCCTGCAGGCATATTGAGAATAAGTCATTTGGTGGAAGTGTGCATTCAGAATAAAAGAATAGAATAGAATATCTTTATTTGTCATTGCACAAGTACAAAGAAATTGAGGTAGCAGCTCTCAGACTCAATGCAGTTGAAAAGTATAAAACAAAAAATATAGACTGTACTATACAGATTTACACTATAAATACTCAGCTTAAGTAAAAACAAGTAAAAACACAAGACATATTACACAACAGAGAGACAAATACAGGTCAGTTTTGTGCATTGTTAATTGCTATCATAGCTCTGGGATAGAAGCTGTTTCTCGGCCTGTCTGTTTTATTCCTGTGCCTGAAAACAGGCACAGGAATAAAACAGACAAGCGTAGAATAAGCGTAGAAATGAGTTTCTCAACTGATGCTTTCATCAATTGAATTGGTTTATGATGGATTCTGTTGTTGCATTGTGAAACTAAACTGCATATATAAGTAGCTTTATCTGATCTTGTGTTATCAGGGTGGTGGTGCTGGAAAGCAGACCTACGGACCACCCCACAGAACACAGCAACCTCTATATCTTAGCGGGCCATGAGAACAGTTACTGAAGTGGAATGTGCAACACTTGGATGGGAACAAGGACAGGAGTCAAACCCCATATGAAGTGATTTCTTTTTTTTAACTACACGTGAAGTTGCTTTTTTCTGCAAGGTAATGCTGTTGCTGCTGTTGTAGAAGAGTAATCAGGACTGGTTTAGACGGTAGTTAAACTACATTGTGATTTAATTTTGAAATCAATTTGTAATATGGTTGAGCATTTAAGGCAGTGTTGGGAACAATCTATAATGCAAGAACAAAACCGCTCAACCTTACATAGCAATAAAGTTACTAAGCAATAAAAAAAGTGTACACTTGAGCAGAGCAATATCAGCAACTTTATGGAATGTGTGGATAATTAATTAATTATTGAAACATTTCCTGACCCCACACTCCATAGTAAAGGAGTTGACCTTGAGTTGACCTTGATTCAAATTGTTTTATTGTAATTTTTTTATTTGTTTGTAGGTGACTACAATAACCAACCTGTGAACCAAGTATAGTGATAGCATGTGCCATTTAGCCAACTTGTCTTTTTCAGAGACTGTCAGATCCCTATAGATTGCGTAATATTCCACACAGACAGATGCCATGCTTCAGATTTGATTGTCTTCTGATGGGTTAATGTCAATTTTCCAGACGCTCTCAGATCTTGATCAATGTCTGGAATATGAGGCTTAGTAAGATGTGATTCGATCATGGAGATGAAATGTTTCAAAGAAGAGAATGGCTAGACTGAGAAGTGAAGTGAAACAGAGCTTGGAGAATGAGACAGTGTGGATTTCCAGACTTACAGACCTAGAATTTACTGCAAACGTTGTCGTCGTCCCCCCACACACACGCACCTCTATCCTAAGAATAGCATGTTACATCACGCACTAAGTGCTTGACAGAAGTGTATGTATTTAATGTAAATAGAATATTTAGGCTGTACACTGACCATGTACTGTAGATATTCTAGCATATGTTGTACAGCTGTGCCCTTGCTTGACATTTGTCAAAAACTGCTGCCTAAGGTTTGCGGGGTACTGCCTCAAAGGGCTTTTTTGAGTCATTCAAACCAACAAAAGTAGTTTGGACCACAAAGTGCAAACTGTTGGTCCATCATTCATCAGATGCATTTCTTTGTTTTTATTTGTTTTATGTTGAACCACCTTCTTTAAATTAAGCCATATAGAGATATGTTATTTGCTTTTTACGCTGTTTTATTTCAGATCTTGTATGATTTATATTCCCCTTGCTCAGACATGCACTGGCTATAAAATCTGCACGTAGTAGCTTAATAAACATGGTATGTATCCATACAGTACATTTAGGCTATAAGTAAATTATACTAATAAAAGCATCATGCAGGAGTGCATAGGCTGCGTTACATTTGACATATTGCTAGAAACAGAAACATAACCTGTTATGTGAAATCGAAGCAATAGAATACACTACATGTTTTAGAAATAATACCAACCTGTTACACAAAATACAATTACAAATCAGTTACACGTATGAAAAACACAACTTATGTTTTATCATATTGAGGTGTTCCGGGTTGAATATTTGCCATAGTTCATGTGCCACTTACTGTTAATGTTTTTCTGTTACGTTTCATGCTGGAAACAAGGTGGGAATACTTTTGGCCAAATTCATTTTTACAGTTTATTGTTCCTTTTCCCCCCAAATGACCATAATGTAGGTCTTTTCATTGTCTGTTTCCATATTGATTCATTGTAAATAATGTACAATAAAAATTTTGGTTTACAAACTACTGAGCCTCCAGCCTTGCAATAACCATCTTTCTAATAATGCGGTGTGTGTGTACAAATTAGAATGGGTTTAATTTCCCACGATCAGCTCAAGATCCGGGCACAAGTTCATATTCTGCATGTGTCCTCTTTATAACCCAACGGCGTGCAGTGTCACGATTGTATGGAAGGCCAAAAGGACAAGTATTAGGACGTCTCCGTGTGTCAACCACGCGTAATTGACGCCGACTTCTATGGAAGGCCAAAAGGACAAGTATTAGGACGTCTCCGTGTGTCAACCACGCGTAATTGACGCCGACTTTGCATGCAAAGACGGCGTCCATTACGCCGACAAGTCTGCGTCTTTTTCGCCTCAAATTGAACCGTGTCACGTGACACGTTCAAAGCACGCGTTTATTTAGACGCGTGCTTTTAACGTGTCACAAAGCACGCGTCTAAATAAACGCGTGCTTTTTTGAGACGTGTCTATCAAACCACACGAAATTAACGCCTGGTTTGGCTCAATCAGCGTCTGGTTTTCCAAAATTAAAGTCTGCTTGCTTGAATCTCCAATGGGAAATTACGGCAACAATTGTAACATCTAATACGTAAGTAAAGTAGGTCTTAGAATGCTCGTGCGAGCATTGATAGCATGATATAACAATTGGTGCAGAGACAAATAAATGCAGTAATATCAGGCTGGCTGGCTGTCTGTCTGGCTTGGAGCTTTGTGAACTTCCCTTGCACTGCGATTGCGTTGCCTCAGTATTGTGCGCAAACTTAGTTGGTGGCAATATACAACTGTTGTTAGGCTAATCTTCAAGTCAAGTGTATTTTATTGTCATTTTCAATTGCATATGGTTGTACATAATAAAAACAAAACAGAGTTTCAAGTTCAAGTCTTTTAATGTCAGATGCACAGACCAACACAGGGTCAGACTGCACTGAAATTCTTAGGACAAGACAACGCAAAGCAACCTGGCATAACATGACATATAAGTACTCAGAACAAGTGTACACCTATGACAAGCTAACATATAATAAACCTCCTAAATAAATTCAAAATAAACACTAAACCTATTCCCCCAGGACCATGATGCCATATAAAACAACATATAACAGTAATTGGTGCCAGTGCAAACGTATGTAGCCTACAGTTACAGGCCAGTATGTTCAGTGACAGGACAATATGTACAGTGATTGGAGGTAGCAGTTATGAAAGTTCTCGTGCCAATATATTGTGATGCCAATTTGTTGAGCGGTCATCTTCCTTGTATAGACCTAGAAAAGTGAAATACACAGCCAAGGTGACAGAAATAAAGGTTCGTCGGCTGTCCTTCACATTCACACACTGTTGTCTTTATACTTAACAGATCATCTATGATGTCCCAAAGGCCCAACTCCTTCTCAGGTCACCTTCTGGCAGCAACCATGCAGCTGGATTTCACTGTGCAACCAGGCCTACCCAAGCTGCTGCTGCTGGGCCCAGGGTTGATTGTAATGGCACACTGGGACTTGCAGATGACCTGAAATACATATTTTTCTTTCTGCTGTGTAAGATGTAGGCCTACTGCTTTTAACTTGAGTCGAACGCTATTAAACCCTCCCATGGTCAGCAAACACTAGCCATTGCTCTACTTCAGAAAGGATACTGTTCACTGCTGTATGAGTCAATAGGACATTACCTGAATGACTTGTAGTGATCGGGAGGTTATGCCTGTGCTGATGATGGTATAAACCATGTTAGATTGTTGGCTCTGTGCATTGTTTGGGTCTCCTCTCTCTGTGTTCTGCTTCTGTGTCTTTGGTTCTGTTGCAGGATGGCAGGCAGGTAGAGGAGCTGTGATTGCTGCAAGGGCACACCTGTGACCTGTGCCTTGGTCCTTAATAAGCTGTGCCCTAACAAGCTGGGTCTCTCCATTACTAGCAGGAACATCATCACTGTTTGCTTTTTAGTGTGTAATGATTCTCTTCACTCTACACTTGCACTGATCCCACACCCATTCCATACACTTCTAATTTACCAACCATTTCTTTGTAAGCACTTTTTATTAAATAAATACATTGTTATCCTTATTACCGTGGCTTGTCACTTCCTGAAGTTCTTATCTAATCTTCCTATGAATCAAGTTATGACAGCATTAAACAAGCCCTGGTTGGCTACACACCTCATGTCGGGCTTATACAGATGTGTGTATTGGCACTGTATTGGATATTCAATTCTTCTGCCTCTTTCCATCTCCCTGGTCCTCCCCCAGCACCAGCAGCTCCCTGTCCCCCTGGTCCTCCCCCAGCACCAAGGGTGTGCCCAGAGGCCAACACCTGTGACATAACCCTGAGACTGCCCATACACACAACCCATGTACAGTTCAAACAGTACATGGAGTCTAGGATAATACAGTCACCCACCTTTGGGCAGGCATAATGTCACAGCCACAAACGTGACCCCGTTTTTGGTTTTGCCCTGCCCTACTGTGTCCGTGTCTACCATTGTCTTCACCTGTGTCTCATTCAGTGGTTTCAGTTCTTGTTTGTATTATCATGTCCACCTGTGTCTTGTTTGGTTCTGTGTATTTTAGGTTCCTGTTTTGTGTCCAGTCTTTGTCTTGTCCTTAACGTGAGTACCCTGTCCAGTGCCGGTCCTTCCTATAGGCGACATAGGCAGCCGCCTAGGGCAGCATGAAGAGGGGGTGCTGTTGATAAATCTTTCCTAGGGCGCCATATGTACTAGGACCGCTACTGACCCTGTCTGTTTCCCAATTAAAAGAATAAACCCTTTGTTTGAGGCAATGTCTGGCTACTCTCCTGCGTTTGGGTCCTACGCCACCACACACTGTAACACATAAGGCATATTTGAATTAATTAAAGACATCAAATTAAATTGTATAACCTTACTTTTAGAGTGTTTGATTTTAAAAGGGTTTCTAAGTAGCATTGGCTTCTGAGTGTAGGTGGCAACCTACAGATATTACCGATGGACTTACAAAAATGTCTATTATAATTCTTTAAACTTCTCTGTAATCAATGCATCTGCAGTCGTATCCCTGAATGGAAGCTCAGTTCAAATCTAGTATTTTTCACCCGTTACCAAGACACTGTAGCCTAATGATGGTACATTGTGTTAGTTTGGAGTATGTTATTAGGCTGAATGTAGGGGAAAGTGTATTACATGAGAAGGAAATGTATCAAAAGATTATGGTGTGATTTCCCAGATAATAAAAATTGTGTTACCCATATAGATGGTGTCACTAAAGGGTCAACGACCTGAGCGTCAGGTCACCTCATAAAAGTAGAGGGCGCATTGCGTAATTTGTTATGGAAAATCATCCCTAGTGAGCGGGCGCTATGAAGATAAATGAAAGTTGAAAAATTATCACAATTATTTTATTAGTAGACTAACACTGCATTGCGAGAGCAGGTTTCTGCTCTTTCGTGTTTTTCTGCTGACATTGACATTGAGAACTTAAGTTGGACATCTTTGAACAGTGCTAGTTCATGACTATACCATATCAAGCTTGATTGTCTATTCACCTACCATTTAGTTAGCTGATGATTAGCAGTGTACAATATTTTGTGTTAATTGGGTTCATAGGAAGATTAGATTTGATGTTCCTGCTAGTAATGGAGAGACCCAGCTTGTTAGGGCACAGCTTATTAAGGACCAAGGCACAGGTCACAGGTGTGCCCTTGCAGCAATCACAGCTCCTCTACCTGCCTGCCATCCTGCAACAGAACCAAAGACACAGAAGCAGAACACAGAGAGAGGAGACCCAAACAATGCACAGAGCCAACAATCTAACATGGTTTATACCATCATCAGCACAGGCATAACCTCCCGATCACTACAAGTCATTCAGGTAATGTCCTATTGACTCATACAGCAGTGAACAGTATCCTTTCTGAAGTAGAGCAATGGCTAGTGTTTGCTGACCATGGGAGGGTTTAATAGCGTTCGACTCAAGTTAAAAGCAGTAGGCCTACATCTTACACAGCAGAAAGAAAAATATGTATTTCAGGTCATCTGCAAGTCCCAGTGTGCCATTACAATCAACCCTGGGCCCAGCAGCAGCAGCTTGGGTAGGCCTGGTTGCACAGTGAAATACAGCTGCATGGTTGCTGCCAGAAGGTGACCTGAGAAGGAGTTGGGCCTTTGGGACATCATAGATGATCTGTTAAGTATAAAGACAACAGTGTGTGAATGTGAAGGACAGCCGACGAACCTTTATTTCTGTCACCTTGGCTGTGTATTTCACTTTTCTAGGTCTATACAAGGAAGATGACCGCTCAACAAATTGGCATCACAATATATTGGCACGAGAACCTATCACTTCATAACTGCTACCTCCAATCACTGTACATATTGTCCTGTCACTGAACATACTGGCCTGTAACTGTAGGCTACATACGTTTGCACTGGCACCAATTACTGTTATATGTTGTTTTATATGGCATCATGGTCCTGGGGGAATAGGTTTAGTGTTTATTTTGAATTTATTTAGGAGGTTTATTATATGTTAGCTTGTCATAGGTGTACACTTGTTCTGAGTACTTATATGTCATGTTATGCCAGGTTGCTTTGCGTTGTCTTGTCCTAAGAATTTCAGTGCAGTCTGACCCTGTGTTGGTCTGTGCATCTGACATTAAAAGACTTGAACTTGAAACTCTGTTTCGTTTTTATTATGTACAACCATATGCATTTGAAAATGACAATAAAATACACTTGACTTGAAGATTAGCCTAACAACAGTTGTATATTGCCACCAACTAAGTTTGCGCACAATACTGAGGCAACGCAATCGCAGTGCAAGGGAAGTTCACAAAGCTCCAAGCCAGACAGACAGCCAGCCAGCCTGATATTACTGCATTTATTTGTCTCTGCACCAATTGTTATATCATGCTATCAATGCTCGCACGAGCATTCTAAGACCTACTTTACTTACGTATTAGATGTTACAATTGTTGCCGTAATTTCCCATTGGAGATTCAAGCAAGCAGACTTTAATTTTGGAAAACCAGACGCTGATTGAGCCAAACCAGGCGTTAATTTCGTGTGGTTTGATAGACACGTCTCAAAAAAGCACGCGTTTATTTAGACGCGTGCTTTGTGACACGTTAAAAGCACGCGTCTAAATAAACGCGTGCTTTGAACGTGTCACGTGACACGGTTCAATTTGAGGCGAAAAAGACGCCGACTTGCATGCAAAGTCGGCGTCAATTACGCGTGGTTGACACACGGAGACGTCCTAATACTTGTCCTTTTGGCCTTCCATACGATTGACGTTTTTTGGATAAGCATTTCGACATCAAATAATGAACAATATTTGCTGCTGTTTGGCTTGCTTGCTTTCTTTGCGTCGCAGCCACTTCACTTTGATTGGTCCTCTGGTCTGCAGCGAGATTCCTACGAACATCTCGAGAACCGGGCACTCCGCAAAGTTAATAGCCTATTTTAAAATATTAAAGTTAAAGGTGTCCTTTCGATAATCCACGGAGTGTAGTATATAGGCTTCCGCAATTGAGCTAATGCAATTAACAAAGGCATTTGCAATTAAATGAAACTAAGCGTAGTAAAGGAAATGTGGAAATTTGTTTCGTTATTTAGAAGCAAATTCGCTTTTACAACCTATAATCAGCTACTTTCAAAGGGGCTGGCTAGCGAACAGAACGACAATATAAAGTGGATAAACTTTCAGTAAATTGTTACATAAATTAATGTGTTGACTGATGTAAAAACTGCCAGCACATTGCAAATGTAGCCTACGCAGTATGGTGAATTAGGCCTACAATTATGACAACTGGCTCAACCATTGTGCATGTAATGAATTCTGTTATGAACTAAATGTTTAGATGTTTATGCTGGTAAGACAATTTAAAAGATAACCAATACAGTAATTTCTGATCAACATAACATAGGCTAAGCAATTTATAACGTAGGAAACAGCAGACAAATAAAAGGCTAATCATTTGCATGAATGTAGGCATTAGCTATTTGACTAGATGTGGAAGTTGAACAAGTAGCCTACTTCAGAGATGACAGAGACTTTCAATTGTGATATGAGAAATATAGGTACCAAAACCACTGAGAAGACATGTCATCACCACCACTATCTGCACTATCTATTTATAATTCTAGAAATCACCGACATCATCGCGGTCACTGTGCCCTGTCTATAATTCCAGGAATCTGTGTGTGTGTGTGGCACCAATTTTATTACGGGCACTATGCACTATCTATACTTATGGAATCTGAATTTGTGGGTCTTACTGACGTCTCATCGACTGCATCACGGGCACTGTGCTCTAGTTTTAACCAATGACGGGAAGTTTTTGGTAATGTAGCATGCTTCTCTACTCTTTCATCCCCTAGTGTTTATGCCGAGTGACCCTGCAATCTGTTGGTCGAGTTTGCGACTTTGTCAACAGAGCGAAAAACTTTCACTTCACACACACACATCGTTTACGTCACCCCACCGCTGAGTTTGTTCGGATAATTAAGCTGTTTCGATCATTAGAACCTCTTGTCAGCTTATACTGGTTGTTTTAAGATCTGTGCATTTTGGCAGACATTGACAACCGAGAACAAGCCCCCTAGCACGTCATGTCAGCATAATTGCGCATGCGCTATTTATTCACCAACAACTGCACCCGAGTCATAACAATCGTCCAAATAAATCGTTTTCAATAGTGGCTACTGGACATTGAGTGGATGTGTACGTGGGATTTGTTTTTTGATGTATATTTCTTACGAAGCGACTGACGATCTTGAAGATATCGTCTTGGACATGGTACATTCATGGAGGATAACAAGGTTAGCCACCCTTCCGAAGATTCTGTGAAAATGGGCGATTATGCACCGAAGAGGGGTTTTTACCCCAAACGTCGACCATGCTAGTAGAGAATGATTAATCTGTCTGAAAAGGACTATCACATTTCCCACGATTTTAGGCTATCCAACTCAACTTGGATATTAGCTCTCAATAATAAATCTATGGCTAAAGATTGCTAGCTAGTCCATCATTACGTCCAAACATCTTCCGATTCGGATCGATCGACAACAGTGGCTAGCTAGTTAGCCTGCTACCTAGCTAACAACATAGCATGCTGGTTCGCTGTCTATCGTCGACCACGACTCATTGACGTGCGAAATGAAGTTTGAAATGAACTGTTCTTGTCAACATATGCTTGCTATATTGGTACCGTTTTGCCCTGTCAATGTTGACGTTGTCAGTGCAACCATACAGCAAGTTTAGCTGCCATACTAGCTAGCTTGTGTTAGCAAGCTAGCTGCCTAGCCATTGCAGCTGGACACGGCTATCAACATCTGTCTGCCGATGCAATGGTCGGATTGCCAACAGTTTTGGTAGAGGAATGCTCATTCTTGGGTGGATATTCTGAGGCTGCGGGGCGCACAGAATATTGCACCTCTCAATACAGACCACGGGCCTCAACACACACTGTTTTAATGTAAAAAGTGGCCGCGAAGACACCTCGCCCGCTGGCTCCGAGATAGCGCACGACTACGGGCGGCTGAAGTCATGCAAGCGGCCCAGGTTCAGTACGACTTTTTCAGCGAGGAGAACGCACCGAAATGGCGGGGACTCTTGGTACCCTCCCTAAACAAGGTAAGGGTAATGGAGCACATACTTATGTAAAGTTTGCAGCACACAATTGCAGACAACTGAAGTGGTTCTACTGAGGTGTTCTTGCTTCATTTGTGGATGATGGCATACCTTGCAACATACTGCCAGTGTAAACGACCTATAATTGGAATATAACTAACACAGTGATTGCAAGGTGTCAGAACACAACTAACGTTACAGCAATACCCTGTCGTTTGCTTAGTTACAACCAACATTTGTATTCAACACCAGTCAGTGTTGAATCTTGACAGCACCAGATTAGTCGATTCGGGGGCAGGTCTTCACTGTCTCGACACACACAATACGCTAGACTTTTTCAATTCAAACATTTACTTGAAGACTCCTTTCGTTAAATGTCCAGTTGGTAGCATATAACAAAACCACCATCACTCACTGCACGTCTTGTCCACAGAATCAGCTTGTGTGTGACATGCCTGGCAGCTTATGTGGGGGAGGACGCTGTCACACTCACAATGTCCCTCTCAAACAGTGCTGCACTCTCTTTGAGACGGGGTGCGTAGCAACAGGGATTGAAGAACTATGCTCAACAGGCACAGTGAAACCTGCAGCACGTTGACAAGTGTAGGCTTCCAAACACAGTGTATCCTAACATGACCAGAGAAGATTTGTCAACATTATTCCACTTGTATATCATGTCAGCAGAGTCCTCAGGATAGTGTTGACTGTGGACTTTTCTGTGGGATTCTGTATAGCGTGGTGGCAAACGTAGAATTGGATTATTCACATTTGAATCTCCGGTAATGCTTTTACAGTCAGCCATGAACCCCCAACTAAACACAGTAATTCACAACACCACCCGCTTAAAATCTTGCAGTGTTACTGTGAATTGCAACAGACATTTTGACACATAACAGGCTTGGGTGCAAGCCCATTAAGATTGACTCAGCATTTTTTTCTTTTCTTTTTTTGTGCCTGATTCTGAGTCAGGCAGAATATTTAGCCCTATCAAGAAAGGTATGGCAAATGGTGGCCATGTTGGGTGATTCAGACAGCCAGTACTGGTTATTCATGAGACCAAACTCAGCTTTGGTGTGGCATCAGATATCATGTGCAAAGTGGGCTTACACGGTGATACACACACACCTACCGTATTTTTCTACCGAAATAAAGCTGCGGTTTATAACCTGATTTTACATTTTTCTGGTGGTGGTGAGGCTTGTGCTATAAACTGCATCGAAATACGTTTTTATAACAAAACAACAGTAGAAACACTTTTTTTCGTGAATGCTATTTAAGCAATACGTGTTTGTTTTTTCATTTGAAAATCCTCTTCTAAATGTTTTCTCACTCATAAAGTCAGTTTGCAACATGTAGTGGGTGAGGCAGAAAGGTCAGTTGGGTAGGTCTATTGGCTCTTTGCTGATAAACTATTTGACATCATTGAAGTAAACCAAACAGAATACAACTACCTCAATAATAAAGACAACAGATACTAAATGACCACAGATTATCATAATAAGCAGTTAGGCTATGTAATTTGCATCAACACACCCCGCAGGAAATAAAAGTAGATAGTGTGTGTGTGTGTATGTGTATATATATATATATATATATATATAACAGTAGATGGTCATATTATCTTAACACAAGTTATTTTCTGCTATTGACATGATGGTTAATTGTATGACCTAAAATTGTATTAAACTAGCCTATGCTTTGTGAAAATACAGGAATGAGTAGTGTCCCTCAGCAAAGAAACTCAAATCAAGCTGCTACTGATTTTGTAACTATTTGGCCTAATTTTGCTCATCCCAAATGCTAAAAGTCTCTTTCCATTCACTCTAGGTAAACTGTTGTTCCTGAATTAAGAATATCCAATCTAGGCATTCATGTGCAGCATATCAATTCCAACAGTCTACTAGTTAGCATCACATAAATAACCTATTGAGTTTACAGTGGAGCGCTGAGCAATGTTTCTAATCAAACTATTAGTTTTACATTCAGTGTTATCAAATGTGACACTCATGCCACAGTGTTATCTTTTCGAGAACTGTCCTAATTATTTGAAAATTACATGGCAACAGTAACCACCATTCTTAACCACACATTTTGAAATGGCCTTGTTTGTGACAGAAAAAGAAATGCAAAAATAAAAAGTGTTTGCGTGAATCCCCACTGTCAGGATTGGCACGTGGAATTCCAGCAAGGGGGCAGGCCCCTGCATTCCTGCTGTGTGTAGACTGGCAGAGCACTGCCAATGCTAAAGTGCCATGATGCCTCTGAAATGCCACTCCACAGGAATGGAAAGAATGCCATGGTGTGCAAATATCAGAGAAAGTCAGAAAAGGCAAGCAGAACAAAAAAGAAAGTTCCAGTCCTCGTGGTTCTAGGCCATTTTACAACAAGCTTTTAACTCTCTTTATTCTTCACCCCCCTTGGATCTCCTCAAGTGTTTCTTTTCCTTGCTCAAGCTGTGTCAACAAGCCTCAGAGCTCTTTTTTGGAAGACTTCAAACACCCCACGGCAGAGACGGCTTCTCCATGCTCCGCATAGTCGCCTGGATCAGACACGCCCTCAGTTCACCCTATTGATTTTGGCATTGGTCTGCCAGCACAAAAAAAAAAAAAAAACAGTTACATTTGGCTGGAATGTGCTGGCACAGGGAACTAAAGAGACAACCTGTGCTTCAGAGCAGAAGCATTTCTTCTGGAATGAAGTGGATAAATGGGATTTTGTTGTACCGGTGCATTTTTACAACCACAATGGTTGTTTCATGGCAGAAGACATTTTGGCAAGCCTTGCAGAGAAAAGGATGCCAACGTTCCTTGCTCTGCCCAAAGACTGGTGGGGGCTTTGCATAATGGTTTGCCAAGAAGCATTTTGCAAGAACAAGCTCCCCTATTCTTTTCTCATAGAGTAGGCTACATCCCCCACTGAGTTAGCGCCATGTTGCTGAAGTCATCTGCGCTGTCAAGATTTATCCTAAAGTATTAATTGGAATGTTGTGACAAATAATATTTGGTTCCTAATAACTTCTGTCTGAACGAACAAATTCATTGTTCGTTCATTCATAGACTGAAAAACACCTACCTAATTTAACCATAAAGACCCTTAAAAGATGTGATGATAGAAATTCCACAGCTACTTTTGGTTTCATTTAGCAGACCTGTATATCCAAAGTGACGTACAGACAGTGCACAGCGAGTGCAGCATAAATTCAAGGTTGTCATGGTTGTAATTTTTTTTTATGTACTTAAGGCATTGAAAGTGACTTTTTCAACACAACTTCATAAAAATTGAAAAGAAAAACTGTTAGGCCAAGCTGTTTTTATAGCCTAACCTATTTGCATGTCATGCCTTGCAGGCCTGCACTGGCTAGGGTTCCTGGGAAAGGAATTCCTGGCATAGTTTTGGGTTAGTCTAGCATGCACTAACCAGCTCGATACCACCACACCCAACCTGACTTGGGACGGACATCTCCTGCCCAGTTCTATTCTGTTCTGTGCACGCCTTGCACCGCAACCCTGCACCTCTAGACGTTTGCGCTGACTTGAAATGGCCTCTGGAAGGGGACAGCAGATCAACATGATATCATGTGTACTTGTGCATCAGATAGCGCCATACAAGGTGACCTTTAGTAGAGGATACATGCACTTCCCTGTAGTTACGCATGGGATACACTGTATAATTTAGATGTTTTCAGAAATGACCTGCACAAGCTTGGTTCTGCTCGTGTTTGCCTCACGCAGCCAATGGTTGGTGACCTGGGTGTGATGGATGGCTTTTATTTGAGGCCTGTGGCACACATTATAGACTCATTCGCTATTCTATTGTTAATTAAACAAATTTGAGATGGAAGAACCAGGATTCACAAACATTCCTCTTAAAAAGAATCTGCCTTAGATGCAGTAGCAGATTAGCCTGGCTCTGCCCTCCTACGTACTTCCGCTCAATTTTATTTTTGCTTCTGTACATAGGTCTGGCCATGAGGTACGTAAGTCAGATTTTTGAGGTTGATTTTCTACCGGCGAATCAGCGAACAAAGGGAGTGGCTGAGAACGATGATGATGTTGTGCGCTAATTTGTGTTGTAGTTCCGTAATGGCGGCGGAGACAGATGCGAGCAAAGCCATTCGGTCCGTTGTGGCAACGCTGCCGAATATCCAACAGCTAAAGCCGGAGCAAGAACAAGTTTTGCTGAGTTTTGTTGGTGGCCATGATGTTGTGGCCCTCCTCCCCACAGGGTTCGGGAACAGTTTGATTTTCCAGCTACGGCAGCTAGCTCTGTTACACTGTAGTGGTGAAGGAATTGGCTAAGGCGAACGCTAGCGATTGGTTATGGCAGATCAGAGTGGCTCTGGGCAGATCCAATAGTTTTAAACTTCAACAGAGTACCCGCCTACAAGGAAGTCAACGCTTGTCAATGGAGCGAGCCCAGATTCTCTGTACAAATGCAATGTACAAGAGTGGTTAGGACCAGGCTAGTAGCAGATTACTTTTGAAGAAGAATGTGAATGTCGTTCTTTGTCAATCATTATTTGCTCTTTTAACCCCACATCTTATTGAACGCTACAGACCAAAAGTTAGCTTCATTGCAAGACAATCCGTAATAACTATTCACTCATTTTTTCCAACAAAGATCAACAACTCCCAAACCACTGAATAAAAGCACATCAACAGGCACATTTTATAATAAAGATAGGAACACGTTTTAACCTGAAATTAACCTCAGGCACTGAAATATTGGAGTGTGCCATGCTCCTGAATTGAGTTGAAACATCTTACTGCTCAGACATTGCTCAGAACCATGGAAACCTAATTAGGTGTGCATTTTTTCCAGTAAGTTCTGTCAGATGTTTGTTTTTTGTTTTTTTTACCTCACATTTAGGCATTTTCCATACAAACATGGACTACATTTCCATACCACATGACCAAATTAAGTCAGCAAGTTCTGATTTAGCAAGACATCAATGGCACCAATTTATACAATTCTTTACAAGTCTGTGGAGATAAATACCAGCTATCATGTATTTTTTGTCTAGACAAAATGCACTGTAACTAAGCGTTGCTTTCATGTCTGTCTGAATCTCATACTCAACTCAAGCTCAGGACCTTACTGCAAGACCTTGGCATATGTGTATGTGGTCTATATGCCCTCAATGGCTGTATACCTTTGGATGCTATTCAGTAGCATAATGAAAAGGGTAGGTAGCCTGTGTGTGTGGGGGTGCTGGATGACTTGATGTTCTTGACGCAGGCACTTTGGATTGAAGATTCCCTTGGCAGTAGCCTCGTGTGTCACCAGAATATAATGAGGTTTTATGGCCCAACTACAACAACTTGTATATGATTCGATAGAAAATGTTCTCTTGGGATTTCTATCATTTTGAAGTCTGAGAAGATTACGCTTAAATCTTTTTTGTGGAAAATCTAGGCCAGGCTTCAAGCAGCTGTAATGCATAGACGGCCTCCTTGAAACCTCAAGCATATATCTTCAAGTTTTTGAGTACAAAAAAGGCACAATGTGTGGAATCAGGTTTTAACATCTGTCACTTTATATTTAGTCTATAAAAGTTAACTGAATTTTTTTGAGGCAGGTGGCCAACAACTTAGCCCTACGTTCTAGAGTCTTTTGTCGTGTCAAGTTGATGGCCTGCCCACTCCTCCCCTTCTTCTGTTTCTAATAGCCTGGCTTCTTCACGCCATCGCAGCGTCATCTTTTGTGTTGTTTGCTCTCCATCCTTTCCCATATCAACCTCCGCATTTGCCTTTTTGTTCCTCTTTCTCCGTAACATGCATCTCCCACTCCTTCTCCCACCCCCCTACCTCTCAGTTTCTGTCTCCCATTCCCTTTGAAGTGCTGCCAAGTTGAGCGGTGACCCTACTCGGTCTAAAAGGCAGAGGAGGTAAAGAGACGCGCTTGGAGCTTGCTTAGTCATTCCTAGGCAGGGTGAGGAGACTGGAGTGTCGGCGCTCATCGTCACCGCCCTATGCTCAAAGTGCCCCTGATGCCAGAGCCGGAAAAGTGTAGTGTTGCAAATTTGAAAGAAACAAGACATTGAAATATACCGAAGCTTAGTTTCATTTTGGCTTTAAACCAAACCTGTTAGCATCCCTTGTTCAGAATGAGTTGGCTTTCAGTTTTGTTTGTTTCAATGTCATCTGGACCACTCACTGCCTTGGCCTTCAACTCCTGAACTTTGCATTGGCATTGGTGAACTTGTTGTTGAGCTCTCACGTTGTTTTGAGTGGTCCAGTTAGCTAGCCGACTAGCTTAACCCTTATTAATATTAAGGGTTTAGACATGGGCCTTTTTTCACAACTGCTTGTGAATTGTGATAATAGGAGTTTGAGAGTACTCAAAATTGAATTTGTTGGGGATAATGAGCACTAAAGCAACATTTGCCATGCGCATGTTTGGAAAATTGACAAACAAAATTGCTTTCATCATTGGACTCTATTGTTTAGTATTTAATTATATTAAACGAGGCCACCAGCTGTTATTCAAGCAGTTTCAATGGGCTTGAAAATATCCAGCATGTCAATTAGTCAACTATTGATTTGCTATAGGCTTAGAACTGTTTGGATGGCCTTTAACCAGACATTGCCCAACAAGGCTAAAGCAAAAGAGCCACTTCATGCACTTTCCATAGAGTCATCATGACTATGTCATTTTACAATACATGGACAATGTCAGATATTGCTCCATGCAGAATGATACACTTTCCACAAGTTCCCCGAAATTTCACGTGGCATACATTTTGTCGTTTACAAATGTATGCCAATCACATTGTGATCTCACAAAATCGACAGCTGTGGTATCGTTTCAACATTCAGCCCAACACCACTATCAAAGATGATGATTATGGCTAACCTTGTAGCCTACATGTAACACCTTAGTCCTACTGGCGGAGCAGTACTGAACTAACGGCCTGTTGTGTGGTTCCCCGGAGAGCAGGTGCTGAGCCAGGTGCACCCCAAGCTCAAGTCCCAGGAGGAGGCGCTGCAGTACATCGAGGAGCTCATCCTGCTGCTGCTCAGCATGCTGTGTCAGGCCCAGCCCCGCAGTGTGCAGGACGTGGAGGTATGCGCAGGCGCACAAACACACACTCTCTCAATCACACACACACTACAGGCTGTATATGGCACAGCCCTGCAGCATGCAGGACGTGGAGTTGAGCCCCGCGTCACGCAGAGCCAGTGCTCACGCCACACCTTTTAAACCACCCCAAAAAAACAAACATTTATTGGCCATTATAAATGCCGATACCGATAGTTTGGAAAATGCCTAATATCGGCCCGCCGATATCGGTCGGGCTCTAATAGTGATACACATGATATTACATATTATCATTTGGTTTCGTTATTACTTTCTGGGTTTAGTAATTTCTCTCAGAAAACAAATGTTAGTTCCACCCCAGACACTAAAGGATTCCACTATAGAACAAGATATTAAATACTTAATATTCAACATATTCTACATCTCACTAATGATTACTGATTTTTTTTTAATGTGTATTCTGTATGATTGCTTTAAGTTTGGCTTGTTGTTTTCTGCTTTGTCATTCAAGCTACATCGTGAAAAGCTAAAATGATTGTTATTGTGCACTTCACTTAACGCTATCGTGTTGCTTTGTACGTTTTTTTTTTTTTTTTTTTTTTTTTTAAGTGGACATGACACACGCTTGCGGAAAACATCACCTGGTATTTGGTTGCTTTAATACAGTTTAGTAGAAGGCAACTTGATTTTACCTCTTGCTTTTGTTTTTGCTTCTGGTTGGTCCTCAAACCCATTTTGCGGCCAGACGGATCCGGTGAAATCCGCAGGTGCTTTTGTTTATGGTTCATGGCTTTAACCATGGGGCATGGTAAACTCAACCATGAGAAAGTGGTATTTTTACCATGTTTCTACCCCCTCCTCCTCAAGTGTGTACTTCATCGACCTATTCCTTCGTAACCTGTGTGTTTGACCTTTGACCCCTGCGTCACAACCTCAGCCTGAGGCAGTGACCACTGTCATTTGTGCTTGTGCGTACCTTTAGTGACCCATCCAACTGTATGGATCGCTGAAAATGGCATTGTGTACAGTTAGTCTACATAACAGCTACATAACACATTCATAAGTGATACTTAAGTTGTTCTTAAGAACCTGCTCAGGAACATAATTCCCTTAAGACAGAAAATGTTTTTGAAGACCTAATATTTGGTTGGCAGATATGAACTTAAAATTGCCAAGCACTTATGAATGTTCATGTAGGCTAGTGCTTTTGACGGCGTTATGCATTTACTGTAACTATGTTCCGTAGTTCTGACCCATGTCGTGTCCAAGTCAGGATGCTTGACGGAAGCAGTCAAAAATATTTACACACCTGCACTTCCCTTTGATGTAACCTGTCGCGTGCCTGTTAAGTCAGAGAAGGATGAACCATGTGAAACGATGACGAATGCATGGACACATAATGTGAACCTGTGTTAAATTACTAACCTCTTTGGAGGGTGGCATGTCAATCCAGTATGATTGTTCTGCCTAAGGATTTGGTACATCCCCCGTGAATGACATACCAATAAAATAAGATGTTGAGAATATACACTGTGTGCCTGGTTCCATTTAGTCATCATATCTATCTATCAGAACCAACAGTGAGGCTGTTGAAATGGAAATGGAACCAGGTCTTACTCTGGGTTTGAATATGATGACATTTCATCTCCTTGATAGCAAAGTATCTGAATTTCTTACTTTGCTTTCTTGTCCTCTTTTTCTCTGTCTTTTAATGTATCTCTCATTCTGTCCTCTGACTCTGTCTCGCATTCTATACTCTCTCACTCTGTGTCTATCTCTTTCTCAGGAGCGTGTCCAGAAGAGTTTCCCCCACCCCATAGATAAGTGGGCCATAGCTGACGCCCAGGCGGCCATTGAGAAAAGGAAGAGGAGAAATCCATTGGCGCTGCCAGTGGACAAGATTCACCCGCTACTCAAGGTGCGTCCTGGAATACTCTTCGTAGATTCTATAAATGTTTTATTTAAATTTTTTACTTCAGTTTGAGCGTAAATATTCTAATGTCACCACGTCTCCCTCTTGACCTTAGCCTGGTCCTAACCAGGCCCTCGTACATTTCATTTGTACAGAGGGTCTGGGATCGCTCCATTCACAAGCGTAATCTTCCTTGAAGGGCGGGTACTCTGTTGAAGTATAAAACTATTGGATCTGCCCAGAGCCACTCTGATCTGCCATAACCAATCGCTAGTGTTCGCTTTAGCCAACGCACTACTGTAACGGAGCTAGCTGCCGTAGCTGTAAAATCAAACTTTTCCCAAACCCCGTGGGGAGGAGGGCCACAACATCATGGCCACCAACAAAACTCAACAAGGAAAACCGACTATTACACCGAAATCCCAGACCTAGTACAGAAGCAAATTGAAAATTGAGCGGAAGTACGTAGGAGGGCAGAGCCAGGCTAACTTGACCTTTGCTTTGGAGGGAAATATCCCATTGTATTTATTGATCACCTATAGAGGGAGACAGTGAGCTGTTGCATTTGGTCACTTGATCTGTAACAGAAGGTGTGATTGATTACCGCTTTTTTACTTCTTGTTGTATTGTTAAATAAATAAACCATTAAACCATTTGAGTTAACTGCAACCAGTTCCATTTTTTTGACAGTTTAGCATTGTAGAGTTAATGAACAATATTAATTCTGGAACATTTGTCATTGTTGGTTTCTTTCCAAAATGTTATTACATAATTCCCACATACCTTGTTCGTCACCTTAATAGATACCCATTCCCCTCATTTAGAAGTTGGAAAGCCAGTGGTATAAGGAAATAACAAGTTTGAATTAATCCCAGGCAGGGGATTGTAAAAGCATCCTTCACAGCACTAAAATTCCATTCACCTCAGTGAAGGAATAACTGATTTTACCACAAATCTTTGTACCCTCACAGGAGGTACTAGGGTACAAGATTGACCACCAGGTCTCTGTGTACATCGTGGCAGTGCTGGAGTACATCTCTGCCGACATCTTGAAGCTAGCGGGGAACTACGTACGCAACATCCGCCACTATGAAATCTCCCAGCAGGACATCACCGTTGCCATGTGTGCCGATAAGGTGAGGTGGCTTGCTGCGATGGATTGATTTTCAACAAACGTTTGTTTTGAAGTTCCTGATTGGGGAAATGGGATATGAATGATTAAGAATGGTAAGAAGGGTTGTTGTGTGGGGGGGTGTAAACCCTGCCCTTTGCCCGGGGTGCCAAATGTGCTAGGACCGCCACTGTTAAGGTGTCTGTGATTTTGTATGTTAATATTTAAACTGCTGTATGTCTTTTGAGTGGAACATGTTTTTTAAGCCATTACATGCTTCTACCACATCCTCACACGTACTTTTATTTTTCTTTCATGTGTTCTTTGTTAGTTATTTTTTGTATTTATATGTGAAACCATCAATAAAAATAAACAGACACATTCTCACCCACATCTCCTCTTCGTCCCCCCCCAGGTTCTCATGGACATGTTCCACCAGGACGAGGAGGACATCAGCGGCTTCCCCCTCATGGACGAGGAGCCGTCCACATCAGAGGAGCAGAGCTACTACGACCTGGTCAAGACCTTCATGGCCGAGGTGCGCCAGTACCTCCGCGACCTCAACCTCATCATCAAGGTGTTCCGGGAGCCCTTCACCTCCAATGTCATGCTGTTCTCTCACCACGTAAGCGCCCACCTGCACACACAAACAGACACACACACTTTTTTTTGTGTGTCATATGGAAATGTCTCTTTTGTTTTTCTGTGTGTCAGATACATTGACTTTCTTTGAAACCCTCTTTGATATATATCTCAGCAAGTTTCCATCATCCTCCCATGTTGTATACCTCCTTCGCTACCCTGTCAACCTCCTCCCCATCTCCCCCCCACCCTCTCTTCCATCCTTCCCTCTCAATCCCTGATTTCCTCTCCTCCACCCATCCTTCTCCTCCCTCCTTCTTTCTCCTTCATCATTCCTTCTCCCTCTCCTACCACCTCCGCTCCATCCCTTTCCTCCCTCCTGCCCACTGTTGCCCCCTGCAGGACGTGGAGAGCATCTTCAGCCGCATCGTGGACATCCACGAGGTGTCCCTCAAGCTGCTGGGCCTGATCGAGGACACGGTGGAGATGACAGACGAGGGGAGCCCACACCCGCTGGTGGGCAGCTGCTTCGAAGACCTGGCCGAGGTGTGTGTGTGTTTAAATTATTTATTTGCCATTCTGAACATGTTGACACAAGAACAAAATATGTACTCAGGACCAGCAACGTACTGTATAGAAAATAAATAATATACAAACTTACAATAATTAAAACATTTATTTACAGGCAACTACATTAAAACCTATTAATTAATAACTAAATAACAACTTTAAAAGCATTGCATCATATTATTATATTAAACCAGAGAATATTAAACCAGAGCAACATTATGACAAAGCCGCACACAATTGACCAATTTACTGTACAGTGAGTTCACAAAACCCCCAAATACAATAAATCATAGAAATAAATACCCAAAAGACGAGTTTTAGGCTATAGAGAAAAGATGCGTTTTTAACTTGGATAAAGAAATATGTTGTGTTGGAGCACAGCCTTGGTTACATCACTGATGATGTGTCAAAGAGTATCAAGAGAAGGATTCATCCTGTTAATGAGAGCCTGGTGTTTACCCTGAGTTCAAGTTGTTCATATGTCATCGATGACCTTTCTCAGGAGCTGGCCTTTGACCCCTATGAGTCGTACGCTCAGGAAATCCTGCGGACCGGCTTCCACGACCACTTCCTGAGCCAGCTGTCCAAGCCGTGCGCTGCCATCTACCTCCAGGTCAATGCCTCTCCCTCACGGACTGACCACCCATTCACTGTTGTATCCATTCCACGGGTTTGATTTGGGATATGCCTCGATTGTCTCGCTTTTGATCTTGGGGCTTTCTGACCTTATCTATGGTTTCTTCTTCGTCTTTGAGAGGCTTTATTAACCTGGTCTCTCTGTTGTTTGTGTGTGTGTGTGTGTGTCGTTCTCCCCACAGTCTATATGTGAAGGCTTTAAGGAAGCAGTCCAGTACGTCCTCCCCAGGTTGCTGCTGACGCCAGTCTACCATTGTCTCCACTACTTTGAAATCTTAAAGGTACGGACAATCTAAACTTAACATTGATTTTAAAGAGATAGATGGACCAACTGACATGATTTTTTTGTTGTTGCCATTTTTCATCCTTTATTGGACTGTTTTAAGTGAAGTGTGACAGGAAAGGCAGGCAGGCAGGCGGAGAGGGGGAGAGGGGGATGCATCAAAGAGCTCAGGTTGGATTTTGCACTTATCCGGTGGGTTACTGGGATGCCCCCTGACTTGATTCAGTGTGTTGGGTGTATTGATTCCAGAGGGAAAATTACACAGTGGCAGCAGCATTGAACAGCAATAACCATGAACATATGGATAAAAAAAAACTGCAAGTTTATAACAAAAAGTTGTTAAGTGATGGGTTTAGCCCAACCTGTCACTGGCGACTAAAGTTCTAACATAAGGACTTGGTGACAAAGGTGTCCCCCCATCCCGTCTCTCAGCTTACCGAAAAACAAATAAGCAAAGCTGTCTCGTTTTCAGTGTGTTTTTTCCACCACTGAGTTTTAGACCAAAAGGGCATTACATAATGGGTACCTTCCAGGTGTACCCCCCTCCCTGCCCCAGACATTGACCCCCCCCCTCCCCCCAACACATTAACGTCCATCATCCACCTTTCCCAGAAGTCACAAGGGGTCCAAGCATGTGCCCCCTGGAGCAACGAGTGCCTTAGTCTCACTTACTCTCCTTCTCCCCTGTCCTCACATACTTTTGCCTTCACAGCCCTAAGCTACTTTACGCCAGCTCTGGAAGGCGGTTGCTGAGGACTAAATCTCTGAAATGCCTCAAGTCGTTTT